>NW_027362768.1:248803398-251203398 GCF_046119375.1 Phyllobates terribilis
GTGGTGTGTGTGGGGAGCGCGCATTGCCGGGGCGGAGTGTGTGTGTGTGTGTGTGTGGGAGCGCTCATGCCGGGGGCGAGTGGTGTGTGTGTGTGTGTGGGAGCGCGCATGCGGGGCGAGTGGGTGTGTGTGTGTGGGAGCGCGCATGCCGGGGGCGAGTGGTGTGTGTGTGTGTGGGAGCGCGCATGCCGGGGGCGAGTGGTGTGTGTGTGTGGGAGCGCGCATGCCGGGGCGGGAGCGCGCATGCCGGGGGCGAGTGGTGTGTGTGTGTGTGGGAGCGCGCATGCCGGGGGCGAGTGGTGTGTGTGTGTGTGTGTGTGGGAGCGCCAGGCGGGAGCGCGCATGCCGGGGGCGAGTGGTGTGTGTGTGTGTGGGGGGAGCGCGCATGCCGGGGGCGAGTGGTGTGTGTGTGTGGTGTGCGCAGGCGGGAGCGCGCATGCCGGGGGCGAGTGGTGTGTGTGTGGGCGCGCAGGCGGGAGCGCGCATGCGGGGGCGAGTGGTGTGTGTGTGTGGCGCGCGCGCCGCGGGGGCGAGTGTGTGTGTGTGTGGGAGCGCGCATGCTGGGGGCGAGTGGTGTGTGTGTGGGCGCGCGCGCATGCTGGGGGCGAGTGGTGTGTGTGTGTGGGAGCGCGCATGCTGGGGGCGAGTGGTGTGTGTGTGTGGGAGCGCGCATGCTGGGGGCGAGTGGTGTGTGTGTGTGGGAGCGCGCATGCTGGGGGCGAGTGGTGTGTGTGTGTGGGAGCGCGCATGCCGGGGGCGAGTGGTGTGTGTGTGTGTGGGAGCGCGCATGCGGGGGCGAGTGGGTGTGTGTGTGTGGGAGCGCGCATGCCTGGGGGCGAGTGGTGTGTGTGTGTGGGAGCGCGCATGCCGGGGGCGAGTGGTGTGTGTGTGTGGGAGCGCGCATGCTGGGGGCGAGTGGTGTGTGTGTGTGGGAGCGCGCATGCGGGGGCGAGTGGTGTGTGTGTGTGGGAGCGCGCATGCTGGGGGCGAGTGGTGTGTGTGTGTGGGAGCGCGCATGCTGGGGGCGAGTGGTGTGTGTGTGTGTGGGAGCGCGCATGCTGGGGGCGAGTGGTGTGTGTGTGTGGGAGCGCGCATGCTGGGGGCGAGTGGTGTGTGTGTGTGTGGGGAGCGCGCATGCTGGGGGCGAGTGGTGTGTGTGTGTGTGTGGGAGCGCGCATGCTGGGGGCGAGTGGTGTGTGTGTGTGGGAGCGCGCATGCTGGGGGCGAGTGTGTGTGTGTGTGTGTGGGAGCGCGCATGCCGGGGGCGAGTGGTGTGTGTGTGTGTGTGGGAGCGCGCATGCCGGGGGCGAGTGGTGTGTGTGTGTGTGTGGGAGCGCGCATGCCGGGGGCGAGTGGTGTGTGTGTGTGTGTGTGTGGGAGCGCGCATGCCGGGGGCGAGTGGTGTGTGTGTGTGTGTGGGAGCGCGCATGCCGGGGGCGAGTGTGTGTGTGTGTGTGTGTGTGTGGGAGCGCGCATGCCGGGGGCGAGTGGTGTGTGTGTGTGTGTGGGAGCGCGCATGCCGGGGGCGAGTGGTGTGTGTGTGTGTGTGGGAGCGCGCATGCCGGGGGCGAGTGGTGTGTGTGTGTGTGGGAGCGCGCATGTCGGGGCGAGTGGTGTGTGTGTGGGAGCGCGCATGCCGGGGGCGAGTGTGTGTGTGTGTGTGGAGCGCGCATGCCGGGGGCGAGTGGTGTGTGTGTGTGGGAGCGCGCATGCCGGGGGCGAGTGGTGTGTGTGTGTGGGAGCGCGCATGCGGGGGCGAGTGGTGTGTGTGTGTGGAGCGCGCATGCCGGGGGCGAGTGGTGTGTGTGTGGGAGCGCCAGGCGGGAGCGCGCATGCCGGGGCGAGTGGTGTGTGTGTGTGGGAGCGCGCATGCCGGGGGCGAGTGGTGTGTGTGTGTGGGAGCGCGCATGCCGGGGGCGAGTGGTGTGTGTGTGTGTGGGAGCGCGCATGCCGGGGGCGAGTGGTGTGTGTGTGTGGGAGCGCGCATGCCGGGGGCGAGTGGTGTGTGTGTGTGTGGGAGCGCGCATGCCGGGGGCGAGTGGTGTGTGTGTGTGGAGCGCGCATGCCGGGGGCGAGTGGTGTGTGTGTGTGGGAGCGCGCATGCCGGGGGCGAGTGGTGTGTGTGTGTGGGAGCGCGCATGCCGGGGCGAGTGGTGTGTGTGTGTGGGAGCGCGCATGCCGGGGGCGAGTGGTGTGTGTGTGTGTGGGAGCGCGCATGCCGGGGGCGAGTGGTGTGTGTGTGTGGGAGCGCGCATGCCGGGGGCGAGTGGTGTGTGTGTGTGGGAGCGCGCATGCTGGGGGCGAGTGGTGTGTGTGTGTGGGGGCGCGCATGCTGGGGGCGAGTGGTGTGTGTGTGTGTGTGTGTGGAGCGCGCATGCTGGGGGCAAGTGGTGTGTGTGTGGGAGCGCGCATGCTGGGGGCGAGTGGTGTGTGTGTGTGGGAGCGCGCATGCTGGGGGCGAGTGGTGTGTGTGGGAGCGCGCATGCTGGGGGCGAGTGGTGTGTGTGTGTGGGAGCGCGCATGCAGGGGGCGAGTGGTGTGTGTGTGTGTGTGGGAGCGCGCATGCTGGGGGCGAGTGGTGTGTGTGTGTGGGAGCGCGCATGCTGGGGGCGGTGGTGTGTGTGTGTGGGGGCGCGCATGCTGGGGGCGAGTGGTGTGTGTGGGGCGCGCATGCTGGGGGCGAGTGGTGTGTGTGTGTGGGGGCGCGCATGCTGGGGGCGAGTGGTGTGTGTGTGTGGGAGCGCGCATGCTGGGGGCGAGTGGTGTGTGTGTGTGTGGGAGCGCGCATGCTGGGGGCGAGTGGTGTGTGTGTGGGAGCGCGCATGCTGGGGGCGAGTGGTGTGTGTGTGGGAGCGCGCATGCTGGGGGCGAGTGGTGTGTGTGTGGGAGCGCGCATGCTGGGGGCGAGGTGTGTGTGTGGGAGCGCGCATGCTGGGGGCGAGTGGGTGTGTGTGTGTGTGGGAGCGCGCATGCTGGGGGCGAGTGGTGTGTGTGTGTGTGGGAGCGCGCATGCTAGGGGCGAGTGGTGTGTGTGTGTGGGAGCGCGCATGCTGGGGGCGAGTGGTGTGTGTGTGGGAGCGCGCATGCTGGGGGCGAGTGGTGTGTGTGTGTGTGTGTGGGAGCGCGCATGCTGGGGGCGAGTGGTGTGTGTGTGTGTGGGAGCGCGCATGCTGGGGGCGAGTGGTGTGTGTGTGTGTGGGAGCGCGCATGCTGGGGGCGAGTGGTGTGTGTGGGAGCGCGCATGCTGGGGGCGAGTGGTGTGTGTGTGCGGGAGCGCGCATGCTGGGGGCGAGTGGTGTGTGTGTGCGGGAGCGCGCATGCTGGGGGCGACTGGTGTGTGTGTGCGGGAGCGCGCATGCTGGGGGCGAGTGGTGTGTGTGTATGCGCGCGCCAGGCTGGAGCGCGCATACTGGGGGCGAGTGGTGTATGGGCGCGCCAGGCGGGGGCGAGTGGTGTGTGTGCTTGCAAGGCGGGAGCGCGCATGCTGGGGGCGAGTGGTGTGTGTGGGCGTGTCAGGCGGGAGCGCGCATGCTGGGGGCGAGTGGTGGGTGTGCGCGCGCATGCTGGGGGCGAGTGTTGTGTGTGTGCGCGCCAGGCGGGAGAGCGCATGCTGGGGGCGAGTGGTGTGTGTGTGGGAGCGCGCATGCTGGGGGCGAGTGTGTGTGTGTGTGTGTGTGTGGAGCGCGCATGCTGGGGGCGAGTGGTGTGTGTGTGTGGGAGCGCGCATGCTGGGGGCGAGTGGTGTGTGTGTGTGTGGGAGCGCGCATGCTGGGGGCGAGTGGTGTGTGTGTGTGGGAGCGCGCATGCTGGGGGCGAGTGGTGTGTGTGTGGGGGCGAGTGGTGTGTGTGGGAGCGCGCATGCTGGGGGCGAGTGGTGTGTGCGTGGGCGCGCCAGGCGGGAGCGCGCATGCTGGGGGCGAGTGGTGTGTGCGTGGGCGCGCCAGGCGGGAGCGCGCATGCTGGGGCGAGTGGTGTGTGCTTGGGCGCGCCAGGCGGTAGCGCGCATGCTGGGAGCGAGTGGTGTGTGCGTGGGCGCGCCAGGCGGGAGCGCGCATGCTGGGGGCGAGTGGTGTGTGTGTGGGAGCGCGCATGCTGGGGGCGAGTGGTGTGTGTGTGTGTGGGAGCGCGCATGCTGGGGGCGAGTGGTGTGTGTGTGGGAGCGCCCATGCTGGGGGCGAGTGGTGTGTGTGTGGGAGCGCCCATGCTGGGGGCGAGTGGTGTGTGTGTGTGGGAGCGCGCATGCTGGGGGCGAGTGGTGTGTGTGTGTGTGGGAGCGCCCATGCTGGGGGCGAGTGGTGTGTGTGTGTGGGAGCGCGCATGCTGGGGGCGAGTGGTGTGTGTGTGTGTGGGAGCGCGCATGCTGGGGGCGAGTGGTGTGTGTGGGAGCGCGCATGCTGGGGGCGAGTGGTGTGTGTGTGTGGGAGCGCGCATGCTGGGGCGAGTGGTGTGTGTGTGTGGGAGCGCGCATGCTGGGGGCGAGTGGTGTGTGTGTGTGGGAGCGCGCATGCTGGGGCGACTGGTGTGTGTGTGTGGGAGCGCGCATGCTGGGGGCGACTGGTGTGTGTGTGTGGGAGCGCGCATGCTGGGGGCGACTGGTGTGTGTGTGTGTGGGAGCGCGCATGCTGGGGCGACTGGTGTGTGTGTGTGGGAGCGCGCATGCTGGGGGCGACTGGTGTGTGTGTGCGGGAGCGCGCATGCTGGGGGCGAGTGGTGTGTGTGTGCGGGAGCGCGCATGCTGGGGGCGAGTGGTGTGTGTGTGCGGGAGCGCGCATGCTGGGGGCGAGTGGTGTGTGTGTGGGAGCGCGCATGCTGGGGGCGAGTGGTGTGTGTGTGTGTGGGAGCGCGCATGCTGGGGGCGAGTGGTGTGTATGTGTGTGGGAGCGCGCATGCTGGGGGCGAGTGGTGTGTATGTGTGTGGGAGCGCGCATGCTGGGGGCGAGTGGTGTGTGTGTGTGTGGGAGCGCGCATGCTGGGGGCGAGTGGTGTGTGTGTGTGTGTGGGAGCGCGCATGCTGGGGGCGAGTGGTGTGTGTGTGGGAGCGCGCATGCTGGGGGCGAGTGTGTGTGTGTGTGTGTGGGAGCGCGCATGCTGGGGGCGAGTGGTGTGTGTGTGTGTGGGAGCGCGCATGCTGGGGGCGAGTGGTGTGTGTGTGGGAGCGCGCATGCTGGGGGCGAGTGGTGTGTGTGTGTGTGGGAGCGCGCATGCTGGGGCGAGTGGTGTGTGTGTGGGAGCGCGCATGCTGGGGGCGAGTGGTGTGTGTGTGGGCGCGCCAGGCGGGAGCGCGCATGCTGGGGGCGAGTGGTGTGTGTGTGTGGGAGCGCGCATGCTGGGGGCGAGTGGTGTGTGTGTGTGTGGGAGCGCGCATGCTGGGGGCGAGTGGTGTGTGTGTGTGGGAGCGCGCATGCTGGGGGCGAGTGGTGTGTGTGTGGGCGCGCCAGGCGGGAGCGCGCATGCTGGGGGCGAGTGGTGTGTGTGTGTGGGAGCGCGCATGCTGGGGGCGAGTGGTGTGTGTGTGTGGGAGCGCGCATGCTGGGGGCGAGTGGTGTGTGCGGGAGCGCGCATGCTGGGGGCGAGTGGTGTGTGTGTGCGGGAGCGCGCGTGCTGGGGGCGAGTGGTGTGTGTGTGCGGGAGCGCGCATGCTGTGGGCGAGTGGTGTGTGTGTGTGTGTGGGAGCGCGCATGCTGGGGGCGAGTGGTGTGTGTGTGTGGGAGCGCGCATGCTGGGGGCGAGTGGTGTGTGTGTGTGTGTGGGAGCGCGCATGCTGGGGGCGAGTGGTGTGTGTGTGTGTGGGAGCGCGCATGCTGGGGGCGAGTGGTGTGTGTGTGTGTGGGAGCGCGCATGCTGGGGGCGAGTGGTGTGTGTGTGTGTGGGAGCGCGCATGCTGGGGGCGAGTGGTGTGTGTGTGTGTGGGAGCGCGCATGCTGGGGGCGAGTGGTGTGTGTGTGTGTGGGAGCGCGCATGCTGGGGGCGAGTGGTGTGTGTGTGTGTGTGGGAGCGCGCATGCTGGGGGCGAGTGGTGTGTGTGTGTGGGAGCGCGCATGCTGGGGGCGAGTGGTGTGTGTGTGTGGGAGCGCGCATGCTGGGGGCGAGTGGTGTGTGTGTGTGGGAGCGCGCATGCTGGGGGCGAGTGGTGTGTGTGTGTGGGAGCGCGCATGCTGGGGGCGAGTGGTGTGTGTGTGGGAGCGCGCATGCTGGGGGCGAGTGGTGTGTGTGTGTGTGTGGGAGCGCGCATGCTGGGGCGAGTGGTGTGTGTGTGTGTGTGGGAGCGCGCATGCTGGGGGCGAGTGGTGTGTGCGTGGGCGCGCCAGGCGGGAGCGCGCATGCTGGGGGCGAGTGGTGTGTGCGTGGGCGCGCCAGGCGGGAGCGCGCATGCTGGGGGCGAGTGGTGTGTGCTTGGGCGCGCCAGGCGGGAGCGCGCATGCTGGGGGCGAGTGGTGTGTGCGTGGGCGCGCCAGGCGGGAGCGCGCATGCTGGGGGCGAGTGGTGTGTGTGTGTGTGTGGGAGCGCGCATGCTGGGGGCGAGTGGTGTGTGTGTGTGGGAGCGCGCATGCTGGGGGCGAGTGGTGTGTGTGTGTGGGAGCGCGCATGCTGGGGGCGAGTGGTGTGTGTGTGTGTGGGAGCGCGCATGCTGGGGGCGAGTGGTGTGTGTGTGTGTGTGGGAGCGCGCATGCTGGGGGCGAGTGGTGTGTGTGTGTGGGAGCGCGCATGCTGGGGGCGAGTGGTGTGTGTGTGTGGGAGCGCGCATGCTGGGGGCGAGTGGTGTGTGTGTGTGGGAGCGCGCATGCTGGGGGCGAGTGGTGTGTGTGTGTGGGAGCGCGCATGCTGGGGGCGAGTGGTGTGTGTGTGTGGGAGCGCGCATGCTGGGGGCGACTGGTGTGTGTGTGAGCGCGCATGCTGGGGGCGACTGGTGTGTGTGAGCGCGCATGCTGGGGGCGACTGGTGTGTGTGTGTGGGAGCGCGCATGCTGGGGGCGAGTGGTGTGTGTGTGCGGGAGCGCGCATGCTGGGGGCGAGTGGTGTGTGTGTGCGGGAGCGCGCATGCTGGGGGCGAGTGGTGTGTGTGTGTGTGGGAGCGCGCATGCTGGGGGCGAGTGGTGTGTGTGTGTGTGGGAGCGCGCATGCTGGGGGCGAGTGGTGTGTGTGTGTGTGTGAGGGAGCGCGCATGCTGGGGGCGAGTGGTGTGTGTGTGTGGGAGCGCGCATGCTGGGGGCGAGTGGTGTGTGTGTGTGTGGGGAGCGCGCATGCTGGGGGCGAGTGGTGTGTGTGTGTGTGTGGGAGCGCGCATGCTGGGGGCGAGTGGTGTGTGTGTGTGTGGGAGCGCGCATGCTGGGGGCGAGTGGTGTGTGTGTGGGAGCGCGCATGCTGGGGGCGAGTGGTGTGTGTGTGGGAGCGCGCATGCTGGGGGCGAGTGGTGTGTGTGTGTGGGAGCGCGCATGCTGGGGGCGAGTGGTGTGTGTGTGTGGGCGCGCCAGGCGGGAGCGCGCATGCTGGGGGCGAGTGGTGTGTGTGTGTGGGAGCGCGCATGCTGGGGGCGAGTGGTGTGTGTGTGGGAGCGCGCATGCTGGGGGCGAGTGGTGTGTGTGTGGGAGCGCGCATGCTGGGGGCGAGTGGTGTGTGTGTGTGTGTGTGTGTGTGTGTGTGTGTGTGTGTGTGTGGGAGCGCGCATGCTGGGGGCGAGTGGTGTGTGTGTGTGTGGGAGCGCGCATGCTGGGGGCGAGTGGTGTGTGTGTGTGGGAGCGCGCATGCTGGGGGCGAGTGGTGTGTGTGTGTGTGTGGGAGCGCGCATGCTGGGGGCGAGTGGTGTGTGTGTGCGGGAGCGCGCATGCTGGGGGCGAGTGGTGTGTGTGTGTGGGAGCGCGAATGCTGGGGGCGAGTGGTGTGTGTGTGTGGGAGCGCACATGCTGGGGGCGAGTGGTGTGTGTGTGTGTGTGCGGGAGCGCGCATGCTGGGGGCGAGTGGTGTGTGTGTGCGGGAGCGCGCATGCTGGGGGCGAGTGGTGTGTGTGTGCGGGAGCGCGCATGCTGGGGGCGAGTGGTGTGTGTGTGTGGGAGCGCGCATGCTGGGGGCGAGTGGTGTGTGTGAGCGCGCATGCTGGGGGCGAGTGGTGTGTGTGTGTGGGAGCGCGCATGCTGGGGGCGAGTGGTGTGTGTGTGGGCGCGCCAGGCGGGAGCGCGCATGCTGGGGGCGAGTCGTGTGTGTGGGAGCGCGCATGCTGGGGGCGAGTGGTGTGTGTGTGTGTGTGTGTGGGAGCGCGCATGCTGGGGACGAGTGGTGTGTGTGTGTGTGTGTGTGTGGGAGCGCGCATGCTGGGGGCGAGTGGTGTGTGTGTGTGCGGGAGCGCGCATGCTGGGGGCGAGTGGTGTGTGTGTGTGCGGGAGCGCGCATGCTGGGGGCGAGTGGTGTGTGTGCGGGAGCGCGCATGCTGTGGGCGAGTGGTGTGTGTGTGCGGGAGCGCGCATGCTGTGGGCGAGTGGTGTGTGTGTGCGGGAGCGCGCATGCTGGGGGCGAGTGGTGTGTGCGGGAGCGCGCATGCTGGGGGCGAGTGGTGTGTGTGTGTGGGAGCGCGCATGCTGGGGGCGAGTGGTGTGTGTGTGTGGGAGCGCGCATGCTGGGGGCGAGTGGTGTGTGTGTGTGGGAGCGCGCATGCTGGGGGCGAGTGGTGTGTGTGTGTGTGTGGGAGCGCGCATGCTGGGGGCGAGTGGTGTGTGTGTGGGAGCGCGCATGCTGGGGGCGAGTGGTGTGTGTGTGTGGGAGCGCGCATGCTGGGGGCGAGTGGTGTGTGTGTGTGGGAGCGCGCATGCTGGGGGCGAGTGGTGTGTGTGTGGGCGCGCCAGGCGGGAGCGCGCATGCTGGGGGCGAGTGGTGTGTGTGTGTGTGGGAGCGCGCATGCTGGGGGCGAGTGGTGTGTGTGTGTGGGAGCGCGCATGCTGGGGGCGAGTGGTGTGTGTGTGTGTGTGTGGGAGCGCGCATGCTGGGGGCGAGTGGTGTGTGTGTGTGGGAGCGCGCATGCTGGGGGCGAGTGGTGTGTGTGTGTGGGAGCGCGCATGCTGGGGGCGAGTGGTGTGTGTGTGCGGAGCGCGCATGCTGGGGGCGAGTGGTGTGTGTGTGTGTGTGGGAGCGCGCATGCTGGGGGCGAGTGGTGTGTGTGTGTGTGGGAGCGCGCATGCTGGGGGCGAGTGGTGTGTGTGTGTGTGGGAGCGCGCATGCTGGGGGCGAGTGGTGTGTGTGTGTGTGGGAGCGCGCATGCTGGGGGCGAGTGGTGTGTGTGTGTGGGAGCGCGCATGCTGGAGGCGAGTGGTGTGTGTGTGTGGGAGCGCGCATGCTGGGGGCGAGTGGTGTGTGTGTGTGTGGGAGCGCGCATGCTGGGGGCGAGTGGTGTGTGTGTGTGGGAGCGCGCATGCTGGGGGCGAGTGGTGTGTGTGTGTGCGGGAGCGCGCATGCTGGGGGCGAGTGGTGTGTGTGTGTGCGGGAGCGCGCATGCTGGGGGCGAGTGGTGTGTGTGTGTGCGGGAGCGCGCATGCTGGGGGCGAGTGGTGTGTGTGTGTGCGGGAGCGCGCATGCTGGGGGCGAGTGGTGTGTGTGTGTGCGGGAGCGCGCATGCTGGGGGCGAGTGGTGTGTGTGTGTGCGGGAGCGCGCATGCTGGGGGCGAGTGGTGTGTGTGTGTGTGCGGGAGCGCGCATGCTGGGGGCGAGTGGTGTGTGTGTGTGTGCGGGAGCGCGCATGCTGGGGGCGAGTGGTGTGTGTGTGTGTGGGGGGGCGAGTGGTGTGTGTGTGTGGGAGCGCGCATGCTGGGGGCGAGTGGTGTGTGTGTGGGAGCGCGAATGCTGGGGGCGAGTGGTGTGTGTGTGTGTGTGGGAGCGCGAATGCTGGGGGCGAGTGGTGTGTGTGTGTGGGAGCGCACATGCTGGGGGCGAGTGGTGTGTGTGTGTGGGAGCGCGCATGCTGGGGGCAAGTGGTGTGTGTGTGTGGGAGCGCGCATGCTGGGGGCGAGTGGTGTGTGTGTGGGAGCGCGCATGCTGGGGGCGAGTGGTGTGTGTGTGGGAGCGCGCATGCTGGGGGCGAGTGGTGTGTGTGTGTGGGAGCGCGCATGCTGGGGGCGAGTGGTGTGTGTGTGTGTGGGAGCGCGCATGCTGGGGGCGAGTGGTGTGTGTGTGTGTGGGAGCGCGCATGCTGGGGGCGAGTGGTGTGTGTGTGTGTGGGAGCGCGCATGCTGGGGGCGAGTGGTGTGTGTGTGTGTGTGGGAGCGCGCATGCTGGGGGCGAGTGGTGTGTGTGTGCGGGAGCGCGCATGCTGGGGGCGAGTGGTGTGTGTGTGCGGGAGCGCGCATGCTGGGGGCGAGTGGTGTGTGTGTGCGGGAGCGCGCATGCTGGGGGCGAGTGGTGTGTGTGTGCGGGAGCGCGCATGCTGGGGGCGAGTGGTGTGTGTGTGGGAGCGCGCATGCTGGTGGCGAGTGGTGTGTGGGAGCGCGCATGCTGGGGGCGAGTGGTGTGTGTGTGGGCGCGCCAGGCGGGAGCGCGCATGCTGGGGGCGAGTGGTGTGTGTGGGAGCGCGCATTCTGGGGGCGAGTGGTGTGTGTGTGTGTGTGTGGGAGCGCGCATGCTGGGGGCGAGTGGTGTGTGTGTGTGGGAGCGCGCATGCTGGGGGCGAGTGGTGTGTGTGTGTGTGTGTGGGAGCGCGCATGCTGGGGGCGAGTGGTGTGTGTGCGGGAGCGCGCATGCTGTGGGCGAGTGGTGTGTGTGTGCGGGAGCGCGCATGCTGTGGGCGAGTGGTGTGTGTGTGCGGGAGCGCGCATGCTGTGGGCGAGTGGTGTGTGCGGGAGCGCGCATGCTGGGGGCGAGTGGTGTGTGTGTGCGGGAGCGCGCATGCTGGGGGCGAGTGGTGTGTGTGTGTGGGAGCGCGCATGCTGGGGGCGAGTGGTGTGTGTGTGTGGGAGCGCGCATGCTGGGGGCGAGTGGTGTGTGTGTGTGGGAGCGCGCATGCTGGGGGCGAGTGGTGTGTGTGTGTGGGAGCGCGCATGCTGGGGGCGAGTGGTGTGTGTGTGTGGGAGCGCGCATGCTGGGGGCGAGTGGTGTGTGTGCGTGGGAGCGCGCATGCTGGGGGCGAGTGGTGTGTGTGTGTGGGAGCGCGCATGCTGGGGGCGAGTGGTGTGTGTGTGGGCGCGCCAGGCGGGAGCGCGCATGCTGGGGGCGAGTGGTGTGTGTGTGTGTGGGAGCGTGCATGCTGGGGGCGAGTGGTGTGTGTGTTGGAGCGCGCATGCTGGGGGCGAGTGGTGTGTGTGTGTGTGTGGGAGCGCGCATGCTGGGGGCGAGTGGTGTGTGTGTGTGTGTGTGGGAGCGCGCATGCTGGGGGCGAGTGGTGTGTGTGTGTGGGAGCGCGCATGCTGGGGGCGAGTGGTGTGTGTGTGCGGTGCGCGCATGCTGGGGGCGAGTGGTGTGTGTGTGCGGGAGCGCGCATGCTGGGGGCGAGTGGTGTGCGGGAGCGCGCATGCTGGGGGCGAGTGGTGTGTGTGTGCGGGAGCGCGCATGCTGGGGGCGAGTGGTGTGTGTGTGCGGGAGCGCGCATGCTGGGGGCGAGTGGTGTGTGTGTGTGTGCGGGAGCGCGCATGCTGGGGGCGAGTGGTGTGTGTGGGAGCGCGCATGCTGGGGGCGAGTGGTGTGTGTGGGAGCGCGCATGCTGGGGGCGAGTGGTGTGTGTGTGTGTGTGGGAGCGCGCATGCTGGGGGCGAGTGGTGTGTGTGTGTGTGGGAGCACGCATGCTGGGGGCGAGTGGTGTGTGTGTGTGTGGGAGCGCGCATGCTTGGGGCGAGTGGTGTGTGTGAGTGTGGGAGCGCGCATGCTTGGGGCGAGTGGTGTGTGTGTGGGAGCGCGCATGCTGGGGGCGAGTGGTGTGTGTGTGTGGGAGCGCGCATGCTGGGGGCGAGTGCTGTGTGTGTGTGTGTGGGAGCGCGCATGCTGGGGGCGAGTGCTGTGTGTGTGTGTGTGGGAGCGCGCATGCTGGGGGCGAGTGCTGTGTGTGTGGGAGCGCGCATGCTGGGGGCGAGTGGTGTGTGTGTGTGTGTGGGAGCGCGCATGCTGGGGGCGAGTGGTGTGTGTGGGAGCGCGCATGCTGGGGGCGAGTGGTGTGTGCGTGGGCGCGCCAGGCGGGAGCGCGCATGCTGGGGGCGAGTGGTGTGTGCGTGGGCGCGCCAGGGGGGAGCGCGCATGCTGGGGGCGAGTGGTGTGGGCGCGCCAGGCGGGAGCGCGCATGCTGGGGGCGAGTGGTGTGGGCGCGCCAGGCGGGAGCGCACATGCTGGGGGCGAGTGGTGTGTGCGTGGGAGCGCGCATGCTGGGGGCGAGTGGTGGGAGCGCGCATGCTGTGGGCGAGTGGTGTGGGCGTGGGCGCGCGCATGCTGGGGGCGAGTGGTGTGGGCGCGCGCATGCTGGGGGCGAGTGGTGTGTGCGTGGGCGCTCGCATGCTGGGGGCGAGTGGTGTGTGCGTGGGCGCTCACATGCTGGGGGCGAGTGGTGTGTGCGTGGGCGCGCCCATGCTGGGGGCGAGTGGTGTGTGCGCGGGCGCGCCAGGCGGGAGCGCGCATGCTGGGGGCGAGTGGTGTGTTCGCGAGCGCGCCAGGCGGGAGCGCGCATACTGGGGGCGAGTGGTGTGTGCGCGGGCGCGCCAGGCGGGAGCGCGCATGCTGGGGGCGAGTGGTGTGTGCGCGGGCGCGCCAGGCGGGAGCGCGCATGCTGGGGGTGAGTGGTGTGGGCGCGCCAGGCGGGAGCGCGCATGCTGGGGGCGAGTGGTGTGTGCGTGGGAGCGCGCATGCTGGGGGCGAGTGGTGGGAGCGCGCATGCTGGGGGCGAGTGGTGTGTGCGTGGGCGCTCGCATGCTGGGGGCGAGTGGTGTGTGCGTGGGCGCTCGCATGCTGGGGGCGAGTGGTGTGTGCGTGGGCGCGCCCATGCTGGGGGCGAGTGGTGTGTGCGCGGGCGCGCCAGGCGGGAGCGCGCATGCTGGGGGCGAGTGGTGTGTTCGCGAGCGCGCCAGGCGGGAGCGCGCATACTGGGGGCGAGTGGTGTGTGCGCGGGCGCGCCAGGCGGGAGCGCGCATGCTGGGGGCGAGTGGTGTGTGCGCGGGCGCGCCAGGCGGGAGCGCGCATGCTGGGGGTGAGTGGTGTGGGCGCGCCAGGCGGGAGCGCGCATGCTGGGGGCGAGTGGTGTGTGCGTGGGAGCGCGCATGCTGGGGGCGAGTGGTGGGAGCGCGCACGCTGGGGGCGAGTGGTGTGTGCGTGGGCGCGCGCATGCTGGGGGCGAGTGGTGTGTGCGTGGGCGCGCGCATGCTGGGGGCGAGTGGTGTGTGCGTGGGCGCGCGCATGCTGGGGGCGAGTGGTGTGTGCGTGGGCGCGCGCATGCTGGGGGCGAGTGGTGTGTGCGTGGGCGCTCGCATGCTGGGGGCGAGTGGTGTGTGCGTGGGCGCGCGCATGCTGTGGGCGCGCCAGGCGGGAGCGCGCATGCTGGGGGCGAGTGGTGTGGGCGCGCCAGGCGGGAGCGCGCATGCTGGGGGCGAGTGGTGTGTGCGCGGGCGCGCCAGGCGGGAGCGCGCATGCTGGGGGCGAGTGGTGTGTGCGCGAGCGCGCCAGGCGGGAGCGCGCATGCTGGGGGCGAGTGGTGTGTGCGCGGGCGCCTCAGGCGGGAGCGCGCATGCTGGGGGCGAGTGGTGTGTGCGCGGGCGCCTCAGGCGGGAGCGCGCATGCTGGGGGCGAGTGGTGTGTGCGCGGGCGCGCCAGGCGGGAGCGCGCATGCTGGGGGCGAGTGGTGTGGGCGCGCCAGGCGGGAGCGCGCATGCTGGGGGCGAGTGGTGTGTGCGCGGGCGCGCCAGGCGGGAGCGCGCATGCTGGGGGCGAGTGGTGTGTGCGCGGGCGCCTCAGGCGGGAGCGCGCATGCTGGGGGCGAGTGGTGTGTGCGCGGGCGCCTCAGGCGGGAGCGCGCATGCTGGGGGCGAGTGGTGTGTGCGCGGGCGCGCCAGGCGGGAGCGCGCATGCTGGGGGCGAGTGGTGTGTGCGCGCGCGCGCGCCAGGCGGGAGCGCGCATGCTGGGGGCGAGTGGTGTGTGCGCGCGCGCGCGCCAGGCGGGAGCGCGCATGCTGACGGCGAGGTGTGTGTGCGCGCGCATGCTGGGGGCGAGTGGTGTGTGTGTGTGTGTGCGTGCGCGCGCGCGCTCCAGGCGGGAGCGCGCATGCTGGGGGCGAGTGGTGCGTGTGTATGCGCGCGCCAGGCGGGAACGCGCATGCTGACGGCGAGGTGTGTGTGCGCGCGCATGCTGGGGGCGAGTGGTGTGTGTGTGTGTGCGCGCGCTCCAGGTGGGAGCGCGCATGCTGGGGGCGAGTGGTGTGTGTGTATGCGCGCGCCAGGCGGGAACGCGCATGCTGGGGGCGAGTGGTGTGTGTGTGTGGGCGCGCCAGGCTGGAGCGCGCATGCTGGGGGCGAGTGGTGTGTGGGCGCGCCAGGCGGGAGCGCGCATGCTGGGGGCGAGTGGTGTGTGTGCTTGCAAGGCGGGAGCGCGCATGCTGGGGGCGAGTGGTGTGTGTGGGCGTGTCAGGCGGGAGCGCGCATGCTGGGGGCGAGTGGTGGGTGTGCGCGCGCGCGCATGCTGGGGGCGAGTGGTGTGTGTGTGCGCACCAGGCGGGAGCGCGCATGCTGGGGGCGAGTGGTGTGTGTGTGCGCGCCAGGCGGGAGAGCGCATGCTGGGGGCGAGTGGTGTGTGTGTGTGTGTGTGCGGGAGCGCGCATGCTGGGGGCGAGTGGTGTGTGTGTGTGTGTGCGCCCGCCAGGCTGGAGCGCGCATGCTGGGGGCGAGTGGTGTGTGTGGGCGCGCCAGGCGGGAGCGCGCATGTTGGGGGCGAGTGGTGTGTGTGGGCGCGCCAGGCGGGAGCGCGCATGCTGGGGGCGAGTGGTGTGTGTGGGAGCGCGCATGCTGGGGGCGAGTGGTGTGTGTGGGCGCACAAGGCGGGAACGCGCATGCTGGGGGCGAGTGGTGTGTGTGTGTGCGCGCCAGGCGGGAGCGCGCATGCTGGGGGCGAGTGGTGTGTGTGTGCGCGCCAGGCGGGAGCGCGCATGCTGGGGGCGAGTGGTGTGTGTGTGTGTGTGCGCGCGCCAGGCGGGAGCGCGCATGCTGGGGGCGAGTGGTGTGTGTGTGCGCGCGCCAGGCGGGAGCGCGCATGCTGGGGGCGAGTGGTGTGTGTGTGTGCTTGCCAGGCGGGAGCGCGCATGCTGGGGGCGAGTGGTGTGTGTGGGCGCGCCAGGCGGGAGCGCGCATGCTGGGGGCGAGTGGTGTGTGTGTGCGCACGCCAAGCGGGAGCGCGCATGCTGGGGGCGAGTGGTGTGTGTGTGCGCATGCTGAGGCGAGCCTGAAGGAGCTCCCTCCATAGAGCAGCATGGAGCTCAGGGATATGTGAATGTAATGGGGAAATATTTGTTGCTTCACAGGTTTCCATCTACTCCCCCCTACCTGGTGCCCTCCGACTGCTGCCACCAGTGGGGCACCTGCCCCCGTACCGGAAGGCTCAGCCACGCTATTGTAGGCCACTGTTGCGGACATCTTAGAAGCAGTAAGGCCACGTCCCCACAGTCAGGAATAGCAGCGCATTGGAAGTGGCATGTATTTGCTGTGTCCAAAACGCTGCGTTCTAATTGCCGCACTTGTTTATCAGTACATGCGGATCCACCACATGTAATGACATTCAATTGGTGTCTCCGCTACAGAAACTGACATGCTGCAGCTCGTAAACCTGCACTGTGGGTGAGTTTCGCAGCGTTCAATAGGAGCACAGTGGGCATCAAACTTTTATAAATCCCATCCACTGTGCTTGTAGCGTAGAACGCAGCGTTTTAGAGGCCGAGCAGATGCACTGCTTTCAAATTGCTACTCTTCCTGATCATGGGCACGTGGCCTTAGACTGTGGCTGACCCAACAGAGAGGTCTATGGGAGGGGAGCTATACACAACAAGGACTTCTCAGTGCCAGGGCTGTGGACATAGACTGTGACCAGTGTGGGAGTCTGTTTTTAGCGCACATAAGATGAGTGTTGTGTGAATATGGCCTTACAGGAGCAGTCCCCTGAGCTTGTGTCTCTACCTTCATATCTGACTGTGGAAGGCTTCACATACTGGTGAATGAACCTCTTTTTCTCCTTTAGCCTTACCAGTCCAATTCTCAGAAGAGCAGAAGGCCCACCACTACTTGTATGCCAAAGAACAGCAAGTCACAGGAGGCTCAGATAAGAATCCTGCACAGAATGGGTCATTGCTTGTAATTAACATCCCAGCATACGTCACCAAGGTGAGGAACGGGCATTTCTTTTGCTGCTGAGTAGAGATGAGTGGATGGCTTGGTGCAACCACGGTCCAGGTCAGTGCTTGCTCCACGTGTAAGAAAGACTTGGCACTTGCTTCTTCACATAGACTGACATAATTTTATTGTTCATAGAAATTCCAGATTCAAGACTTTTCTGTCAGTAAGACCTTCATCAGTCATCTTGGATTTGATTACACTTCAGCAGGCAGCACTGAAAAGGTGTCTGCAGTATCCACTGCTCAGACAAGTGACCTGAAAACTATTTTCTTTTTGAAGATTTGTTTTATCTACAAACCCAAGGGACTGCAATGAGCTCAAATGTGGCCCCCCGTATGCTAATTGCTACATGGCTCGTTTTGAGGTGTTGGTGGTCTATACCAATGACCTCTTTCAACAGCATTCTCTTTACTGGAAACATTATATAGACGACATATTTTGCATATGGGGGGCCCGACCAAGTCCCTCCTGACATTCTTTGATCAAATCAATAATGCCTGGCCGGGTCTTAAATTTACCATGCAGATGGACTCCTCTAACCTAAATTTTCTGGACACGCTTATTCTAAAGGATACTTCCGTAGACTTACCAGTGACTTATTCATCAAAGAGACGGATCGGAACCATCTTCTAATGTTCAATAGTTTCCATCCCACGCACATCAAAAAGTCCCTTTCTATTTCCCAGTGCCAACGAGTGAGGCAAATAGTGTCCAATGATTCCACGGTCAACCGGCGGCTCGACAAAATGAACTCCAAATTCAAAATGAGGGGTTACTCCCCAGGGGTCCTACATCGAGCACACTGTTTAAAGGATTGGGGTCCTACTTGTGCACCGAAGTATACCCGGAAGTGCAGTGTTTGTTATTATAAGTGCTCTCTCCATGGACAGGAGGTGTATAATTTCCTGAACTTCTGGAACCCCATGCCTGTCTTATGATTGGCTGGGCTGGCAATGCATCACCTGTGTGCCACGCACATGACATCACGCCTGGCCGGCAAATCAAACTCTATGCCAGGAAAGTCACGCTGCTCTGCGTGGCCAGAGAGCACTGACCTGGACCGGGGTTGTGCGAAGTCTTCCGCTCATCTTTACTGTATGTTCACTACTTTAAGACATGATGTTCTCAGTGATGACAAGGAATCATTCTCATTACAGTATTTCTCTCTAGGAATGTTTATCTGATATCTTCAGTTCTTGTGGCCGAGTGGAATCTGTGACACTATTTGACAAATCGGAGCCTTCTGTAAAAAAACATGTGGAGGGGTATAGATACTTCAACCAGAAAACAAGTAAGGTGAGGCTAATGCCATTGATGAAGTTATGTCACAGGTTGTTCTGATCCCTAATAAGCAGTTAAAGGTCCAAATGTAATACAATGTTGTTTGCTGCTGTGTGACATTGTATTTAAGGGGTTTGTGCATCCCTGCATGCCATTACATACTTGCATTTGTATACTGACTAGAGTCTCAGCTGCTTCATCCAATGTTCTACTCAGGAAAGTGGCAGAAACTCTAGTCTGCATGTGACCGCGCAAGTTTGCAAACTTCATAAACCAGAGAACAAAGCTGAATACTAATAGTAAGTACATTACCCACTGTTGACTTTCAGCAATCAGTACAGCTTGATAAAAATTTACGCTGGTGTGGACAACCCCTTTCAATGAATACATTTTATAAACAGAAGATGCAAGGATTTGTGGCTGGTCGAGCATGGTGCACAATGTGTTGTCACACTCCTCTACAAATGTATCTTACCTTTTATAAACGGAAGGTGCCATTAACGAAAAAAAAAAGTCAACAATTGAAAGTTTTTTTTTTTTTAAATATTAGTTTGTTTCTAAAGGAAACACTTTCTGAAAACTTCATAAGGTGAGTATTAAACAACCACAGAGCGGATCACATTACAGCTCGATTATAGCCATGCCATTGGTCTATAGGGCTAAATCCTGATGACGGGTTTCTTTTAATGAAGTAAAATATCAAAAATAATTTTAAAAAGTTTTTCCACTTTTAAACACTAGGGGGAGCAGTTGCACCTCACATTACGACTGCAGAAAGTGGGCGGGATCTGCTGACATGGGTGTGATGTCTCTCCTCCCCTTCTGGGTGTTTGCAAAAGGACAAGAAATGATGAGGTTTAGGATCACTGTGCGGAGCCATTTTGTTTGTGATAGCCAGTGATACTGACAAGTGTGGTGTCACCGAGGACGGCCGGCAGCGCTGATTCTGTTAGTTGGTGCTGCTCGCTTTATCATAACCTGTTGTTACATATGTAGTGTGTATAATTTGCATGGTTAGTTACACTTAGCGTAACACACACTGAGATTACATACAGGTGTCATTTATGACATGATGGGATTAGATACACAGTATGTAAGATGTTACCCAGCTCCATCCACTTCTATGGGAGCAGTCATGTAATGTGTGACCCCGCCCTGTCCACTATATTACTACTCCCATAGTAGTGGATGGAGTCACATTATACCACTGCTCACTTAGAAATGTGTAACCCTGCTCTGTCCACTTGTATGGGAGCAATGGTGTAATAGAATAGATAAACATCCTGTAACTATATAATAAACATGCACCCTTTAGTGCCTTTCATGTAGCACTAAAGGGTGTTTACCCTAATAAATAAATGAAAAAACCCGACTTGGGGTCCCCCCTATTTTTGGTAACCAGCCAAGGTAAAGCAAACAGCTGGGGGCTTATATTATCAGGCTGGGAAGTTCCCTGGTTATTGGGCCCTTCCCAGCCTAAAAGTATCAGCTCCCAGATGCCCCAGAATTGGCACATCACATTAATGCTCCAATTCTGGCGGTTTGTCCCTCTCTTCCCGATTGCCACCGTACCCGGACAATCGGGGTAATTGTAGTTGGGGTTGATGACATCTGTGAATTGTCAAAAAGCACATTTGGCATCAATCCCTGGTGTTAATAATGGAGAGACGTCTATCAGACAACCCAATTACTAACCCACTAATAAAAAATATTTTTATGTCACCCATGATGGCACAACGAGAGAGGGGATCCACCCTTCAAGGACAGGAAACCTTCAAGATAAAAAGGGCGGCGCCTCTCTCCGCCTCAGTGGTTTCCTGTCCTTGATGGGGGACCTTCCTTTTGTGTATCCTACGTGATGTGTGTGCGTCCTACGTGATGTGCGTGCGGCGCGCTCTGTGTGTGCTTCCTACGTGGTGTACATGCGGCGTGCTCTGTGTGTGCTTCCTACGTGATGTGCGTGCGGCGCGCCCTGTGTGTGTGTCCCCTACGTGATGTGTGTGCGGTGTGCTCTGTCAAATCACAGCATGAATTTTTCTAGGTACACTTGCACACATCATATCCTCTGTCTTCTGTAATCCCAGACAGAGAATATAACGTTGAGATCAGGGCTCTGTTGGGGTAATATCACTTCCTGGACGCCTTGTTCTTTTACACTGAAGATGGTTATTAATGATACTGGCTGTATGTCAAGGTTCGTTGTTCTGACGCAGAATAAATTTGGAGCCCATTAGCTGCCTCCCTAGTGGTATTGCATGATGAAAAGTATCTGCTTGTATTTCTCAGCATTGAGAATACCATTGGTCTTGACTAATTTCTGAACTCCATCTGCTGAAAAGTAGCGCCAAACTTGCAAGTACTCTCCACCATCATTCATGGCTGCCTACAGACTTCCATTATTGTCCTGCTCTCCAGACCTTTAGTGAACAAACTGCCTTCTAGTACAGCGAGTTATTCCACATTTTGACTTATCAGACCAGAGCACCACAATTTTTCTGCAGCTCACTTATGTTTTTATGCATATTTGGTTTGCTTGGTATTGTTTCGATGTGGAAGGTATAGATTTAGGTTGCAATTTTTCCAGGAAGACCATTTCTGTTCAGACTTTTTCGAACAGTAGATGAATGTAGCTGGGTCAAACTGGTTGCTTTCTTTTCTAAGTTGATGGCACTGCTAGACATATTCCAGATTGGAAGAGAATATTGACCTCAATCATAGAATCATAGAATGGTAGAGTTGGAAGGGACCTCCTGGGTCATCTGGTCCAACCCCCTGCTCAAAGCAGGATTCACTAAATCATCTCAGACAGATGTCTGTCCAGCCTCTGTTTTAAGACGTCCATTGAAGGGGAACTCACCACCTCTCGTGGCAGCCTGTTCCACTCATTGATCACCCTCACTGTCAAAAAGTTTTTTCTAATATCTAATCTGTGTCTCCTCCCATTTAGTTTCATCCCATTGCTTCTAGTCTTTCCTTGTGCAAATGAGAATAAAGATGATCCTTCTACACTGTGACAGCCCTTGACATATTTGTAGACAGCTATTAAGTCTCCTCTCAGTCTTCTTTTTTGCAAGCTAAACATTCCCAAATCCTGCAACCGTTCCTCATAGGACATGGTTTGCAGACCAGTCACCATTCTGGTTGCTCTTCTCTGAACTTGTTCCAGTTTGTCTATGTCTTTTTTAAAATGTGGTGCCCAAAACTGTACACAGTATTCCAGATGAGGTCTGACCAAAGAGGAGTAAAGTCCGATAATGACTTCACGTGATCTAGACTGTATGCTTCTGTTAATACATCCCAGAATTGTATTTGCCTTTTTTGCTGCTGCATCACACTGTTGACTCATGTTCAGTCTATGATCTATTAGTATACCGAAGTCTTTTTCACATGTACTGTTGCTTAGCTCTATTCCTCCCATTCTGTATATGCTTTTTTCATTTTTATTGCCCAGATGTAGTACTTTGCATTTTTCCCTGTTAAAAACCATTCTGTTGGTTGCTGCCCACTGCTCCAGTTTATTTAGGTCTTTTTGAATCCTCTCTCTCTCTTCTCTAGTATTAGCTATCCCTCCTAGCTTTGTGTCATCAGCAAATTTAATCAGTTTACCCTCAATTCCTTCATCTAAATCATTGATAAAGATGTTGAACAATACAGGTCCCAGGACGGAGCCCTGTGGTACCCCACTTGAGACATTCATCCAGCTGGATGTGAAGCCATTTACAACCACCCTTTGAGTCCGATCACTAAGCCAGTTATGAATCCACCTAACAGTTGCCTGGTCCATTGCATACTTGGTCATTTTTTCAATAAGGATGGTGTGAGATACTTTGTCAAATGCTTTGCTGAAGTCAAGATATACTATATCTACAGCATTTCCCTGATCCACCCAGTCAGTGATTCTGTCATAGAAGGAAATTAAGTTAGTCTGACATGACTTGTTAGTTACAAACCCATGCTGACTCTGGTTAATCACTTCATTCTTATCCATGTACTTACATACATGTTGTTTAATAATTTGTTCAAAGATCTTTCCTGGTATAGAAGTCAGACTCACCGGCCTATAGTTCCCTGGGTCCACCTTCTTCCCCTTTTTGAAGATAGGAACAACATTTGCTCTTCTCCAGTCTTCTGGGACGTCTCCTGTTCTCCAAGAATTTTCAAAGATTATGGAGAGTGGTTCTAAAATTTCTTCTACGATCTCCTTCAGTACTCTGGGGTGTAATTCATCTGGACCTGGAGACTTGAACTCATTTATGTTAGCTAAATATTCCCTCACAATCTTTCTGTTTACAGATAACTTGGATTCTTCTATTCCTTTAAAAGGACAGTGAAGATCAGTTGATGATACATTTTCTTTGAGAGAAAACAGATGCAAAATAGGAATTAAAAAGTTCGGCCTTCTCAACATCCTCTCTTACCATTTCTCCATTTTCATCCTGTAAAAATCCTATAGCATCTTTGACTTTTCTTTTACTTTTGACATACCCCCAAAATCCTTTTTTGTTGCTTTTGACATCTCTTGCAAGCCTTAATTCATTGTCAGCTTTAGCTAACCTGATACGTGCCCTACAGGATCTGCAGACTGCATTATAATCTTCTTTAGATATGCCTCCCTCTTTCCATTTAATAAACATTTCTTTCTTTCTTTTTAGCACGTGTTTAAGTTCTGTGTTCATCCATCCTGGTTTCCTTAAATGCTTCCTACTTTTCGGGATTGTTAATGATTGTGCTTTGAGAATCTCATTTTTAAAAATTTCCCATCCTTCCTGGACATTTTTGTCCTTAAGGACATCCAGCCATTGGATCCCTCCTATTCTCTTTCTGAGTCTCTTAAAATCTGCCTTTCTAAAATCTAACCTTGAAGTTTGAGTCTTCACATGTCTTCCTCCTCTAGTTATCCAAAATTCTATAATAGCATGATCGCTGCCTCCTAGGGTCCCAGCCAACTTTACCTCCTCAACCATTTCCTCCCTGTTTATAAGGATTAGATCCAAAGTAGCAGATCCCCTTGTTTTCTCCCCTACCTTTTGGAAGATAAAGTTGTCATCAAGAGAGGATAAGAATTTGCTTGACCTGTTAGTTTTACTTGAGAGAGATTCCCAACAAATGTCTGGATAGTTGAAATCTCCCATGACCACTAAGTCATATTTTTTTGAGAACTTGGTCATTTGATACATAAAGAGTTCATCCATATCTTCAGCTTGCCCAGGTGGCCTGTAGTAAATGCCTAAAATGGTGTCCTTTCCGTTGTTCTCTCCTTGTATTCTTACCCAAACAGTTTCCACAGAACTCCCAGTCTCTGAAGCTTCAATCTCTGTGCAGATATACGCTTTTCTAACATACAATGCGACACCTCCTCCTCGTTTATCAAGTCTGTTTCTTGCAAATAAGTTGTATCCTTTTAGCCTTGTATTCCAATCATGTGTATCGTCCCACCAAGTCTCAGTGATTCCAATGACATCATATTTCTTTTCCTGCATTAGTAGTTCCAATTCTCCTTGTTTGTTGCCCATGCTTTGTGCATTTGTATAAAAACATTTTAGTTTGTGATTGGTTTCTCTTCCTCCCATATTTTTATTATTTAGATTTTTTTGTCTTTGTTCTTCTTTTCCACTTCCAGTAACAGAGATCTCAATAGTATTTGTCAGCTGTATGGCTTTTTCTGGCCTTTTGCTTCCCTTCCCACATTGTTCTAGTTTAAAGCTCTCCTGATGAGTGTAGCAAGGCGACTTCCAAATACATGTTTTCCAGTCTTCGTAAGGTGCACCCCATCTCTAGCAAGTAGTCCATCGTATAGGTAATTCATTCCGTGATCCAGAAATCCAAATCCTTGTTGACGGCACCATCGACGTAGCCAGTTGTTCACCTGTAGAATCTTATTCCACCTCATTGTTCCATGGCCATCCACTGGGAGGATGGATGAGAAGACCACCTGCGCTCCCAATTCTTTCACTTTCTTGCCTAAGTCTTCAAAGTCACTGCAGATGGTTTCCAGGTCCTTTCTTGTGGTGTCATTTGTCCCCACATGTATTAGCAGGAATGGGTAGTGATCTGTAGGTCTGAAGAGTCTTGATATCCTGTCAGACACATCTTTAATTTTTGCTCCTGGAAGACAGCACATTTCTCTTGAGGTTATGTCTGGTCTGCAGATAGCGGCCTCTGTTCCTCTTAACAGGGAATCCCCCATGACCACCACTCTCCGTTTTTTCTTCACAACATTCTTCTTTCTCCATCCAGGAGGATTCTGAGTGCTTACAAGGTTATTCATTGCTGGCAAAGTCTTATCTTGCTGTATTTCTTCAAGGTTCTCCTGCGTGAGAGCCTGGTACTGGTTCCTGAGCAGTATGGGTGCTGACTGCCTCTCGATCCTCCTGCTTCTGTGGGTCACATGCTTCCATTCCTCTGTTTCCTCAGGTGCAGTTCGAATTTCTTCTCTTTCTGAATCATGAAGAGATAATTCTGCTCTGTCTAAGAACTCTTCACCTTCCTTAATGATTTTCAAGGTAGTTAACCTCTCTTCTAGATTTCGCAACTTTTCCTCCAACAGGGACACAAGCTTGCATTTCTGGCATGAGAAGTTTGGCTTTTCCACTGGCAAGTCTGTGAACATGTAGCAGGATATGCAGCTCACCAAATGGCTCCTGGACTCTTCCATGTTCTTACTGTTAATTTTCTGAAAACAGTGAAAAAAGCTTAAAAAAAAAAGCTTCAAAATGACCGGGCCAGATTTTTGAAATCTGACCAGTGTCACTTTATGTGGTAATAACTGTGGAACGCTTCAACGGATCCAATTTTCTGAGATTATATGTGTTTTTTTCTTGACATATTATTTTAATAGTGGTAAAATTTCTTCAATATGACTTGCGTTTATTTGTGAAAATATTGGAAATTTGGCAAAAATGTTTTCCATTTTCAAACTTTTAATTATTATGCCCTTAAACCAGAGAGTTATGTCACACAAAATAGTTAATAACATTTCTCACATGTCTACTTTACCTCAGCATCATTTTTGAAACATATTTTTTTTTGTTGGGAAGAGTTAAAAGTTCAGCAATTTTTCCAACAAAATTTACAAAACAATTTTTTTTTTTAATTTAGGGACCACATCACATTTGAAGTGACTTTGAGGGGTTTATGTGACCGGAAAATACCCAAAAAGACACCATTCTAAAAACTGCACCCCTCAAAGTCCTCAAAACCACATTCAAGAAGTTTATTAACCCTTCAGGTGCTTCACAGGAACTAAAGCAATGTGGAAGGAAAAAATGAATATTTTACTTTTTTTTTACAAAAATTTTACTTTAGCCCTGATTTTTTTTTTTATTTTCACAAGGGTAACAGAAGCAATTGCACAACAAATTTTGGAGTCCATTTTCTCCTCAGTACAGAGATACCCCATATGTTTGGGAAAACTATAGTTTGGGCGCACGGCAGGTCTTGGAAAGGAAGGAGTGATGTTTTGGAACGCAGACTTTGATGCAGGGCTGTGGAGTCGGAGTCGTGGAGTCAGTCTGTATAAAATGGACCGACTCTTAAATATATAATAAATTGGGTACAGTAGTTCAATGCAGAATGTGCTGATTATTTTTTCATAGGAATTTGGGAAAGTTATGAAATGTCCTATAAATGGCTGTTCTATTCCTGATCTAAGGCTACATTCACACACAGCGTTTTTGCTGAGTTTTTTGAGGATACGTTTTTCAGCCGCAAAGGCAGATTAGAAAAACGCCGCACAAACTGACATGCTCATTCCTTGTGATGATCTGTTTTTGAGCCCAAAAACGGATCCTCACAAAACGATGTGTCTGAATGTCATATCTTGAAACCCATTGACGTTGCTGGGATGCCCAGAGTCGCTGCATTTTACTGCAAAAAACAGATCCGCAAAAACGCTGTGTGCGAATCATGGCCGTAGCCAGCGAGGGGCAGGGGGGGCAGCTGCCTCCCCCCTAGAAGCAGGGGCACACACCTATCCAAAACTCGCTTGTATGCTGCAGTGCTCCCGTCATGCATCGGCTCCAGACTGCAGGGGGCAATCTCCCCTCCTCTGTCCTGTCTTCTGCCATCTTCACCACAGAGAGGAGGGGGAGGGGTGCCTGCCCTGCACAGGATCTGATTCCTGGGCCCAGAGCTGGAGAAAGTGAAAATACTACTGCTCATCTGTGTCACAGGAAGGTAACTAATGCTAATATTGTAGGTGATTATTATGTGCTCTCTGTACAATGTGTGAACTATATGTGCGATTTGTGCAATGTACTATTTGCTGTCTGTAGCGGTCATCTGTCTATCACACTCTATCTCTCCATCTATTCATCTATCTATCCGTTCATCTATCCTTTCATTTATCCCTCTATCTATCCATCCTTTCATCTATCCCTCCAGCTATCCATCCATATGGCCATCTATCTATCCATATATTTATCCATATATCTCTCCATCTATCCATCTCTCTATTTATCTATCCATCTCCCCATTTATTTATGGCTTTATCTATCTTATCTTTCTATCCTTTCATCTATCCCTCCATCTATCCATCCATATGGCTATCTATCATATATATATCCATCCATCCATCCATCCATCCATTTATTTACCTATCCATCCCACTATTAATCTATCTATTCCTCCATCCATCCCTCCATCTATCTATCCCTCTGACTTTATCTATCTATGCATTTATCCATATGTCTATCCATATTTTATCTATACCAAAAAGAATGAAGCTCTGACTGAGGTAGCCGTTAGCATGAGTGGCCTACAGGAGGACCGCCAGGCGCAAGAGGACTTGGGTCCTGACAGTTCTACTGCTGCCATATCTTCATCCTCATCAGATGAGGAGTTTGACTTTGACTAGTATTTGGATGACATGGAGCAGGCAAAGCGTTGCCGCAAGGAAAAAGATTTCACTCCGTCTCCTATAGCAAGCAGGTTGACCATATTTCAGCAAAATGTTTCACTTGCTCTGAAATAAATAGAAAAATTCAACCGTTCATCAAAACTGACTGTGCATGAGGCAATTCCTTGATACCCGGAAATTGTTAGAGATGTTGCCCATGTGGTTACGGCTTTGCCTCCAACTCAAGTTAGTGTAGAGAGGTTGTTCTCTATCCTTAAAATTATTAGGTCAGATTTGAGGTCATCTATGAAGGAAGATCTGATGGAGGCAATTCTATTTCTTAGAACAAATTCATAGACTGCACAAATGTTATTTAGTATGTTTTTGTTGAAAACTGTTTTTTGCCACTTAGTTTATTACATAGTACAATATATATGTATGTATGTATGTATGTGTAAATAAAAAAAAAATATATATATATATATATATATATGTGTATATATATATATATATATATATATATATATATATATGTCTGTAATCGATATTACATAGTGTATTACATATTTAAAATTTATTACAGTTGTGTTCTAAAGTTGTATTCCAATAAATATATATTATGTTCTATCTAAATATCTTGATTATTGTATCATAAAAATGATTAAATGTCTGATGTTCACATTGTACTACAATAATTTTTTCACTTAAATATAAGCAATATATGTGGGAGGTGGAGTCTGAGTCGGTGTAAAGGAAATTGAGGAGTCTGAGTCGCAGGTTTGGCATACCGACTCCACAGCCCTGCTTTGTTGGAATGGTCTGCGGGCGTCGGTTTGGTGAGCCCCTGATGTGTCTAAACAGTGGAAACCCCCCACAAGTGACACTATTTTGGAAACTACACCCCTTAAAGATTTTATCCAGGGGTATAGTGAGCATTTTGAACACACAGGTACTACACAGAATTTGATGAAATTAGGTCGTCATATTGAAAATTTTCATTTTTTTCACAAATGCTTTTTTAGCCCCAAATTTGTAATTTTTGATAGTAGGAGGAAAAACTGACCCCATAATTTTTTATTTTTTTTTGCAATTTCTCCCGAGCACGATGATAAAACTTCTGTTTGGACACATGGCAGGGCTTACAAAGGGGAGAACGCTATTTGTCTGGAATAAATTGTGACTGCGATGTCTCATTTGGAGAGCCCCTGACATGCGAAAACAGTAGAAACCCCCACCCACAAATGACCCCATTTTGGAAACTAGACCCCTCGAGGAATTAATCTAGTGGCTTACTGAGCATTTTTAACCTACAGGTGATTCACAAAACTTTTACTTCTAGATGTGAGAACAAAAAATTATTTTTTTCCCCTAAAATACTATTTAAACACCAAATTTATAAGTTACTTGAGTTGTAATAGGAGAAAATGGACCTCACAATTTGTTATGCAATTTTTATTGAATCCAGTGATACCCCGTATGTGGTTGTACACTACTGTTTGAGCACATGGCGGGGATTGGATGGGAAGGAGCGCTGCTTTGCTTTTAGAACACAGATTTTATTTTAATAGATTGTGGGCTCCATTAGCCGAGCCCCTGAGGTGCCAGAACAGCAGAAACTTCCTCAGGTGACCCCATATTGGAAACTTCACTGCCTAGGGAATTCATCTGGGGGTGTAGTGAGTATTTTGACTCCCATAGATGCCTCGCAGAATTTTATAACATTGAGACGTGAAAATATGACATTTTAGTGATAAAAATATGTATGGGAGGACACAGCAGGGGGAGAATGTCATGAGCTGCCAGGAGGGGGTTGATGGGTGGTGATGTGCTGATGTGCAGTCAGAGCCTGACCTCCTGTATACACATTAATGCATGTACTCGACTGGTTTTCAGACTGGAAGTCATATGAACCAATTTCTTAGAATAAAGGTGGGAAATGTATAGATGTAGCTGAATGGGGATGAAATACATTAAACAGCGAGAATATTGATGTGAGTATGCATCATATATGCACAGAAAATAATTGCTGGAGTGCTACTTTAAATTGTCCATCTTGGAATTGAGTCTACTTATAAGATTTTAGGTGTCTGATCACCCTTTAATAGGAGCTCTCAGTAACCATCTCTGAAAGCAGTTGTCACCATAGTGAGGGATAGGAACTGGTGGCTGAGGTTTCGAAGTATTCTCATTAAGCCCGCAGTGGAGCCACTTGGAGGGCCTGTCACTCCCAGGTGATGTGCTGTGAGATGTGTAACCTGCTGATACTCGCAGATCTAGTTAAATCAAACACTATGCATATTACTTGCACTCATGAATTCTGCACAGAAAAAAAACAAGAATATTCCCAACTTACCCCTTGAATGGGGCTAAACCTTGTACATGTCCAGACCTGTTGGCTATAGTTACGGGAAGCTACCCTTATCCTTTAGAGGTGGCAGCCATTTTTCTTTTCTCTTTTGCAGAGTCTTTCTCCTCTTCCCTAGTCTGATTTGGCCCATACACCATCCATGTGTTACTCCTGATATTTTACAAACGTCTGTTCACGTTCTTCCCATCAGCCATTGAGATTGTGCATTTGAATATGAAATATCTATTTTCTTATTGTTTTTTAGGGTAAAACTTTAATCTGTCAAGTAGAAATGCAAATAATTACTTTGGTTTTTATTTTAGCCATAATATAAGTATTTTCTGTCATTTTTATAACAACCTTTCATATTTCCTCTATTATAGGGCTTTCAAGCAGCAAATATTGTGTTCAAAAATGCTTCAGGAATTCAGAAGTTTAGGTCCACTAAAGTCTGGACGCCATTGATCATATCTAAAAGGGATGACTTTGTAAAAGCTGGAATACATAGTGAGTTTCTGTTCCCTTTTTTTCTTATTTTGCTTCACATATGCATATTTTTACTGATATTTAAAATGGTATTCCCATCACCAAGATCCTATCCCAGTATGTAGTAGGTGTAGTAATATTAGCAAATACCTCCAATTAGATTAGTTCTCCTGATTAACGATGTCACTTACCCTATGTAAGTGCAGTAGCTTAGGTATCCATGGTTATGAACACTAACAACTAACTCACTATGAGTGGTCATAGACTCGTAACCATGGTTGCCTAAGCTACTGCAATGCCCTACATTGGGTAAGTGACATGGCGAATCAGAAGAACTATACTACATTTCTTACTGGAAATATTTGCAAATATTACACCTACTACACATTAGGATAAGATTTTGGAGATGGGAATGCCCCTTTAAGTATAAAATATTTTGTCACTAAATATTCTTATGTCATCATATACTTATTTAACATCCTTACAAGTCCTGCGGAGGTTGTTAATCAGACTCCAGAATGAAAGACCTGCTTGCTTCTGAATCATCACATCTTGATTCCAGCAATGTGTCGCTTACTGGGCTGTCTGCTGTCGTTTTGATAAAATCTGTTTTATCTACTGCAGATCAACCAGTTCTATGAATGCTGAGCTCTATATAACTCCGCCCACACCACTGATTGGCTGCTCTCCGTGTTCTCTATGAATAGGCAGAAAGCTGCCAATCAGGGGTGGGTTATACGGAGCTCATAAATATGGAGGATTACATTGCAGCATGTTTACTAATCTTGTAATCAGGGTTGTGGGGTCAGTAAGCCAAACCTCCGACTCTTCAATTTCCATGACACCGACTCCACGACTCCGACTCCCTCATACATGGCTCATGTTTAAGTGATAAATTTACTGTAGCACAGATTAATCTCAGCTAAAAGTCTAGACCCTTAGATCAGGAATAGGACAGACATTTATAGGACTTTCATAACTTTCCAAAATTCTTAGGAAAAAATGATTCCCCACAAACTGCATTGAACTACTGCACCCAATTTATTATATATTTTAGGAGTTTGAGTCTGTCTATTTTATACCGACTCTGCCTCCAACTCCACAGCCCTGCTTGTAATGATTATCTCCTGCAGATAAACCAGTGATTTTTTTATGAAACCTACAGCAATAAACCCAGTATGTGACAAATCGCTAGAATCAGGGTCTCTATCTCTACATTGTGCTGCTCTCAGATTAGATCTGTTGTCAGATTCCATTTAAGGGCTTGTTCACAGGTTGCTCTTTGCTGCGAAAAAAGTGTTTTACAGTACCAACAAAATGAATGAGATATCTGAAATCTCATGTACATGCTGCTATTTTCTCCTTGCAGATTTTAACAAATCATTTTTTTAAAATCTTTGGAGTGTCAATCCTTTAGTGTTTTTGAAGCATTTTTCATCCAAATGAATGAGGGGAAAAAACACAGCAAAAAGTGCATGTTTTATGCAGTGTTTTTGTTGCAAACGCGCTGGTTTTTGGAGCTGAAAAATCTTCTGCAAAAACCAAGGCCTGTATTCACACACTGTTTTTTGTAGAGTGTTTTTTTTTTCTTTTTCTGAAGAACAGTTGCATTGAAGGCTATTTTGGCATGTTGTGCTTTTGCAGCATTTTTCTTTGATATTTTTTTTTCATGGAAATTTTCAGCTGCGTTTTACAGTACCAGCAAAGTCCGAGATTTCAGAAATCTCATGCACACACATTGATTTTTTTTCCTGACTGTTTTGTCAGAGCTGCGTTTTTCAGCCATAGAAGGCAATGGGTAGTGCAAAAATGCAGGTATCAGGTATTGCTGCGTTTTTGGTGCCAAAACCTGATTAAGTCGAATCAGTTTTTTTTATGCACTGAACTTTATCAGCATGCACAAGACAGAAATGTACACTGACAAATCCGCTTCAAAAACTCAGCAAAACCTGTTTTTTTGACGTTGCTTTTTTACTGCCAAGAGAGCAGGTTTTGCCCGGCGGAAAAAAACACAACATGTTAACATAGCTTTAGCCAATGTTTACTTTGTATGCATCACTAATTTAATTAAACTGTACTAATTCAAATTGTCATCTCGGGTGACCAAGACAAGATGGTAAACTTGGGAAAATCACAAAAATAAATGGGTTTCACATACTGCTGTATTTGCTTTTTTCCACAAAAAATACAGAAAAACTTGATGCCTGCATTTTTTGCTGCGTTATTTGCACTACCCATTGCTTTCAATGGGTGAAAAACGCTGAACGAAGTCACATGCTGCATTCTGCAAAACCCATGGTTTTGCACAAAATATTGAGAACAAAAACCCAAGCTGTGTACATGAATTTCTGAAATTGCATACACTTTACTAGACTGTAAAAAGGCAGGTGAAAATTTGCATCAAAAAAGATTTAAAAAAAACAGCGTGTGAACATAGCCTTACAGTTATCAACGGATAAGGAAAGAAGAAAGGCAGCACTCACCAAATCCCAAAGATAAGATCGTCCTTTATTGTTGCATATAGGACATATGACTGGTGTGCAGGATCAGGAAAAGGCGGGGCAGGGGAGGGAGGTGTTGGACGACGGCCATTTTGTGCTTACGGGTCCAAGGTCCTTGTCTTGGCAATTGCACCACCGCTAATGAATCCATGAGTACTGCAATGAAGTGTGGGTCTGCATGCACTGGTTACTAGGCATGGTGCCGGAGTGTTTTTTTTTCTCTATAGAACAGCCTTACAGTTTGCTTATTTTTTTCATTCTCCCTTACTAAATTTGAGTACTGTACAGTATTTTAAAATCTATAGCATGTCAAGTCTTAAATCCTATAAATGATGTACTACACTTCATGATGGTGAAAAAAAGTGACGTTTTCTTGAGAAGGTGGTGTGTGAAATGCACGACGGGGTGCGGCCATCACATGTAGTTTGGGTAATATCTTATTACAATAATCACATTTTGCACACATTGTAAATTGGTGAAATGATTATGTATTACTATTTATTATTAATCATCATCACTGTTTGTATTACTCAGCATGATTTATCACTGATTATATGAGGTGGGACCCTATTATATCCTTACCCTTGTTTGTCTGCCGATAGATTCTTTGTATTTTCCTGGCACACACACATTTGAGTGTGATATAATATGTTTTTTAATAAAATATTGTTACTATCCTGAAATGTAGTACATAACTTGTAGGATTTATGGTTTATTCGTTCACACATTTGTCTGCTTTGTGACTCGGTGAGCATGTCAGTCCTTGCAGCATTTTTTTCACCCATAGAAAGCAATGTGGATATAGTATATAAGTGCTGCAAAAACTTAGCATAACATTTGTGCTAGGTTTTTGGTGAATACAATTAACTTTAGTAACATATACTGTAGACAAATCGCACATCTCATCCACCTGAAAAATACAGCTATTTTTTTTTATTGCAAATAGGGAAAGGTTTGGCTGCAGAAAAAATGAACGCTGCAAAAACACCACATGAAACGTGTGCATATCCGCTAAGAGCACTGATTAAGCTGTACTAAACATGGCGGGGATGGAGAATAACTGACAGTAGGCGCCCGCCCAGGCCTCCACCTTGTATGGGACGATGGGGAGCACTATGTTTAAAGTAAAGAAGAAATAATGTCCTATGTCCAGTAAATGCGTCTCTCCCCTGATGGAAATGCTCATCAAATAAGTCTTGTTTTTCAGTTTGGGAAAGCAGGAATGGAGCAGTGAGTAGTAAGACTGACATAGCTCGCTGCTCCTTCTTCCTCTAGTCCAGGTGCTGCTACTGGTCATGAGAACGTACACGATCCTGCTCTCCGCTTTCCTCATACAGCGCATGCACTCATCACACAGCAATCTCTGATGTCTGCATTCAGTAGAACAGCAAGCAGGGCTAAAGTGTTAGATAGTAATGGAGAGGAGGTAATACATGAGCCGGGGGGCAGTGCGTCTACATGTCTTTATACTACGTGGATATAGCAGAGTTGAATTTGTCAAACTACGTTCTGTTACTGTAGTGCACTTCATGAAGGTATAAAGCCCATCAATAGTCCAACACTGCACCCTTACCCTGTGTAATGGGTTGGTTTATTTACATTGCATGGTTTTCGAGAATGTGCATTTTTGGAACGCTCATTTCCTGATAATCAACCATTCTAGAAAAGCTTCCAGTCACACTATGAACTAACAAAACACTTTATTCGCTTGGTGAAATTATTTTTAAGCTTCCCTAAGATTCATCGTCCTCTACAGGGAAGGGAGGAGGGCCTGTATACAGTACATCACTGCCCACCAGAGATTGGGCCCCCTCCTCAGACACACTGTATGGTAACTACAATGTCCACATTGGCATCCTATATAATATGTGAAGGTCAAAGAACTCAATCGATGCATAATTTCACTTATTTCCAAAAAATAAATCTCAAAGTATGTGTATATTTAGACCATATAAAATACACTTTATTAAATGACAAAAATAAAAACCATTATAAAAAAAGTGCTTCTCAAAATACTCAGGCAGGTATCACGATATAATGTCTACAAAAAAGGTAATACTAAAGGTAAATATTGACCAATAACATTAGTAGTTTGCATCACAGACAATCAAGTAGCTTTATTAGCCAATTCATATCAATACATGCATAATATAAATTACATATGCATCAGTATAATGATATAACAAAGCTCACATGTGCCATGTGCAAACAAAAAAGCAATCAGGTAAATGTACTAAATCTACAAGCTTATATCCATTCAAAGTAAATGTCAGATTGCCAAGTATATTGGTTAATGGTCCAAAATATATACCTGAGTAAACTGCTGTGCTGGTGCCTGGCCACCGCCCTGACGCGCTTATCGTCCTTTCTTCAGGGAGCCGCCCCCGCCTCAGACACACTGTATGGTGACAGAATAAGTTTCATTTCAGCTGTGCTCACACATTACAAGTGTATTCAATTTTCATGCCATGATTTGTAATGGAAACGCAGCGGTTTTGGTGAGTTTTCCACCATTTCCGCACTTATGTAAATTGGGTTACTTGCATTTTTTTTTTCATTCCATTTTTTTCCCTGTTCTTCGTGTGTCATGCTTTAAATAAAACTACTTTGTTTTTGATACTTCCAGGTATTTGGCTTTGACAACTTTGATAGTCCTGTGCAGATTAAATGTGTGTTTTTTTTAGTGCGTTTCTACAGCAGAAATGCACTTAAATACATAAATCTTGCGAAATTCCTGCATCTAATGCACGTTTATGGGGAAAGGTACACACAACTCGCTGTACCCATAAGAGAATTTGACATATTGTGGATTTCAAACATGCACCCCAGATAAATATACTCCACATAAAAAGCACGGAGGGCATGAGATTTCTATAAATCCCATCCACTTTGCTGGACTTGTAAGACAGTGTTTTTGGTACAGTGAAAATACACCGCGTCAAACTCATTGTATCTGAACCTAAAGGGGGTACCAGCCTTTTAACTCCTTCACAACAAATGATGTATATTTGACAATAGCCGTGTCCCTGCCTTTGATGCGGGCTCCGACGCTGAGCCCGCATTTTTCAGCTGTTGTGCTTTTAACAACTACGGGTGGATTGGAACTTTGCCTGCTGCTGCCAACCAGCTAAGTCCCACTGTCAATCTGACAGCGGGATTTAACACACGTCAAACAGAAGTGCCTCACAAATCCCGCCCATCGGGGGGGGACGCCTGTAGAAGACCCCCGTGCTTGTCATTATGAATGTCCTGTGAACGACAGCTGGTGTTTAGCGTTCATAGATCGTGATTTTTGCTATGTATAGAATAGGCGATCGGACGATCACAGCTTCAAGTCTTCTAAGGGGGCTATTAAAGTAAAAAAAAGTGAAGAAAAAAATTTGACATACTTGTGCATCTCACTAAACTATAAGATCATCAGAAATATGTTATTTCAGTTCTTCAATACAAAAAGTGAAACTCATGTATTATATAGTCATTACCAACAGAGTGATCTATTTCAAGTGTTTATTTCTATTAATGTTGATGATTGTGGCTTATAGCCAAGGAGAACACAAGTCATTATCTCAGTAAATTACAATAATTAACAAAAAACCTGCAAAGACTTTCTAAGCGTTTAAAAAGGTCCCCTAGTCTGTTTCAGTAGGGTCCAAAATCATGGGCAAGACTGCTGACCTGACAGATGTCCAGAAGGCAGTCACTGACCAACTCCACAAGATCCCAGGGTTCTAATTTTAATTTGGAAATCAAGGTCCCAGAGTCTGGAGGAAGAGTGGAGAGGCCACAATCCAAGCTGCTTGATGTCTAGTGTGAAGTTTCCACAATCAGTCATGGTTTGGGGGAGCCATGTCATCTGCTGGTGTAGGTCCACTGTGTTTTATCAAGACCAAAGTCAGCGCAGACGTCTACCAGGAAATTTTAGAGCACTTCATGCTTCCCTCTGCCGACAAGCATTTTGGAGATGGAAATTTCATTCTCCAGCAGGACTTGGCACCTGTCCACACTGCCAAAAGTACCAATACCTGGTTTAAAAACAACACTATCACTGTGCTCGATTGGCCAGCAAACTTGCCTGACCTTAACCCCATAGAGAATCTGGAGTATTGTCAAGAGGAAGATGAGAGGCACCAGACCCAACAATGCAGACGAGCTGGGCTTCCATAACACCTCAGCAGTGCCACAGGCAGATCGCCTCCATGCCACGTCGCATTGATGCAGTAATTGATGCAAAAGGAGCCCCGACCAAGTATTGAGTGCATTTACTGAGCGTACATTTCAGTAGGCTAACATTTCGGATTTTAAAATCATTTTTCAAGCTGTTGTAAAGTATTCTAATTTACTGAGATAATGACTTGTGTTTTCATTGGCTATAAGCCATAATCCTCCATATTAACAGAAATAAACACTTGAAATAGATCACTCTGTTGGTAATGACTCTATCTAATACATGAGTTTCACTTTTTGTATTGAAGAACTGAAATAACTTTTTGATATTCTAATTTAGGGAGATGCACCTGTATTTAAAAAATAAATAAATAAAAAACACCTATTTGGTATTGCTGCATTCAGAAATGTCCAATCTATCAAAATCTAAAATATATTAATCAGATTTGCGCTTATTTTGGCTGCCGCAACATTGCAATACAATGCAATAAGAGGCGATCAAAACATTGTATTTACCCCAGATCCTGAAAAATGAAAACGCTACGGGTACTCTGAAAATGGCGACAAACGCAAAAACTTTTTTTTTCATACAAATTTCAAGATTTTTTTTCACCACTTAAATAATAAACAAACTATACATGTTTGGAATCTGCATACTCGTATTGACCTTTGGAATCGTACTGCCAGGTCAGTTTTACCATATAGTGAACATGGTAAATTGCAATTTCACCGCACTTAGATTTTTTTTTTCCCTTTTTTCCAGCAGTACAACATATTGTAAAATGAATGGAGTCATTCAAAAGTGCATCTACACTGTGTTCCAAATTATTATGCAAATAATATTTTCTCAGATTTTCCCAAATTACCTATATGAATTGCAGTCATTGTAATTTTCCAGTCAAATAACTATTAGAGTACAATTGAAAGGTTTTTGTACAAACTGCCTATGATAACAGTATATTTTTACAAAAATAAACTCAAACTGCACTCAAAATGCATGTTCCAAATTATTATGCACAGCAGAGTTTTCAACCTTTTCATTTTAATAAAGAACAAAAAAATGGTCATTTTTGAAATTATAAGCATTAGCAGGTTATTACAAACTGAAATCAAACTGTTTTCAACTCAAAACTTTATTCTAGGTGATGTTACATTTGCACATAGGACCGTTTGTTCGAAAGGAGCTTCTGAACTCTCTTGTCCATTGAATGTCAGGTTTTGGATGGTTTCTGCTTCAATTGTTTTGCATGAGGACAGAATACCCTCCCAGAGCTGTTGCTTAGATGTGAACTGCCTCCCGCCATCATAGACACTCCTTTTGATGATGCTCCAGAGGTTCTCAGTGGGGTTGAGGTCAGGGGAGCATGGGTGCCACACCATAAGTTTGTCCCCTTTTATGCCCATAGTTATCCCTTCAGGGATCCTAAAAGGGCCGACAATCTCTCTCCCCATGATTTAAGCCCAAAACATTACTCCACCTCCTCCTTGTTAGCGCCGTAGCCGTGTTTGCATGGGGTGTCCATCAACCAGCCATCCTCCACTCCATCCATCTGGACCATCGAGATCATTTCATGCATGATAATGCCCCGTCTCATGCTGCACATAACACATCTGCATCTCTGGCTGCTATGGGCATAAAAGGGGACAAACTTATGGTGTGGCACCCATGCTTCCCTGACCCTCAACCCCATTGAGAACCTCTGGAGCATCATCAAAAGGAGTGTCTATGATGGCGGGAGGCAGTTCACATCTAAGCAACAGCTCTGGGAGGGTATTCTGTCCTCATGCAAAACAATTGAAGCAGAAACCATCCAAAACCTGACATTCAATGGACGAGAGAGTTCGGAAGCTCCTTTCGAACAAGCGGTCCTATGTGCAAATGTAACATCACCTAGAATAAAGTTTTGAGTTGAAAACTGTTTGATTTCAGTTTGTAATAACCTGCTAATGCTTAGAATTTCAAAAATGACCATTTTTTTGTTATTTATTAAAATGAAAAGGTTGAAAACTCTGCTGTGCATAATAATTTGGAACATGCATTTTGAGTGCAGTTTGAGTTTTTTATTTTTTTAAAAATATACTGTTATAGGCAGTTTGTGCAAAAACCTTTCAATTGTACTCTAATAGTTATTTGATTGGAAAATTACAATGACTGCAATTCATATAGGTAATTTGGGAAAATCTGAGAAAATATTATTTGCATAATAATTTGGAACACACTGTAGTGCCACAAAAAAAAAAACCTTCATATGGTTTATATTGGTGGAAAAATAAGTTATGGCTCTTGGAAGAAGGGGAGGAGAAAAGGAAAAAGGCCATGGCATGAAGGGGTTTAAATTGATCCCAAGGATAGGCCATCAATATTGGGGGTCTGATTATCTGCTCCCATCCTGATCGCATGTTTGTAAAGGCTGTGGCCCTCAGACGAGCCTCCGTAGTGTTCACAGCAGCTGCATGCTGATTCTTGACTGCCATTAATTTTAAGCCTTTATAACCCCTTTAAATCACCACTTCAGCATTTTTTATTTTCCAACGCTGGAGTGGCGCAATAAATGCAAGTCCCCTGCCCCCATTCTTATACTCCATCTTCCGGCGGCTTCACCTTTTTACAGACGCCGCTCCTGTTCCACGACGCCATCTTGTGCTCTTAACTTCTGACTGGCCAGAAGTTACATTGCGAGATCATTGTAAGTCTGAGAGCCAGAGTGAGGCTCTGCACAGACTTGTTATTGAAAAGTAATCTCTGCGCCTTTCCTTGAATCCAAAGCCACCTCTAGGTCACTTCTCGCCGGAGGCCAACGGGAGCTACGCTGGAAAACCATAGAATATTGGAAGGGACCTCCGGGGTCATCGTGTCCAACCCCCTGCTCAATGCAGGATTCACTAAAGCATCTCAAACAGATCTGTCCAGCCTCTGTTTGATGACTTGCATTGAAGGAAAACTCACCTTCTCTCGTGCCAGCCTGTTCCATTTATTAATCACACTCACTGTAAAAAAGTTTTTTTCTAATATGTAATCTGTATCTTCTCCCATTCAGTTTCATTCCATTGCTTCTATTCTTTCTTTGTGCAAATGAGAATAAAGCTGATCCTCTACAGTGTGGCAGCCCTTGAGATATTTGTATACCGCTATTAATTCTCTTGGCCTTCTTTTTTGCAAGTTAAACACACCCAAATCCTCTAACCATTCCTCGTAGGACATAGTTTGCAGTCCGCTCACCAACCTGGTCGCTTTTCTCTGAACTTGCTCCAGTGTCTTCATGTCTTTTTTAAAATGTGGTGCCCAGGACTGGACACAGTATTCCAGATGAGGCCTGACCAAAGAGGAGTAGAGGGAGATAATTACTTCACGTGATCTAGACTCTGTATGCTTCTCTCCATACATCCTAGAAATGTTTGCCTTTTCTTTTTCCTTCTTTTTTTTTTTTTTTTTTTTTGCTGCTTCACACTGTTGACTCATTTGAAGTCTATGATCTATTAGTATTCCCAAGTCTTTCACACGTGCTGTTGCTTAGTTCTATTCCTCCCATTCTGTAGATGTCATTTTTGTTTTTCTCGCCCAGATGTAGAATCTTTCATTTCTCCTTTTTTATACCATTCTATTCTTTCTCTGCCATCTCTAGTGTTAGTAATCCCTCCTAGCTTTGCATCGTCTGCAAATTTCATTAATACACCTTCAATTCCCCAATCTAGATCATTTATAAAAATGTTGAACAACACTGGGGCCAGGACAGAGCCCTGTTGTACCCAACTTCAAACACTCTTCCAATTGGATGTGCAACCATTTATTACTCTTTGCGTACAATCACTAAGCCAGTTATGAATCCACCTAAGTGTAGCCTGTGGCAGGTGAGTATCAGTCAGTGAGCAGGGGAATTACATTTAAAGCACCACTCCAGCGGTGCAATAAAAAAAAGCAAAAACGCTGGAGTGGTGCTTTCAATTTTTTTCTGTAAGGGCTCGCTCTCACTTGCGATTAAATCGGACAAATGCAATCCGTTAAATCGGATTTCATTGGGACCAATTTAATCCTATGATGGTGTGCTCAGTGGCTTTTTTTTTTTTTTTTTTTTTCCAGCGTTGATCGGATTGCGATCGGGCTGGAAAAAAAAAAAATCGCAGAATGCTGCGATTGCATTCTGCATTCAGATTGCATGCACCCATATAAGCCTATGGGTGCATGTGAAACATCGCACTGCACTCGCATATCGCCTGAGTGCAGTGCGATACACGCTGATGCCAGCAACAGAGGAAATGGAGAAATTACTTTTTCTGTCTCCTCCACAGCTGTGCTGAGATCCTCCCTGTGCGAGAGGATCGGAGCACAGTAGCATGACATTCAGCTCCCGCTCGCAGCAGAGCAGGAGCCGAATGTCATTAGCATATAGTATACGCTAGTGGGACCCCGGCCTAAAGGTACCATCACACTTAGCAACGCTACAGCGATCCTGACAACGATACGACCTGGCAGGGATCGTTGCTGCGTCGCTATGTGGTCGCTTGTGAGATGTCAGTCAGATCTTCCCAACAACGCAGCAACGATACGGCGACCCGTAGCTACCTGTATAACTATGTCGGCGGTCGTTGGGACCCTGTCACATAGCAGCTACTCTGACTATTCAGACCTCGATGAGGGACGACTTCTCAGTTCTGAGTTGCCAACGAGGTCGTTGGTAAGGTGTCAAACACACCGATGCATGCTACCCAGCGGGACCTCAACGATCAAAAAATGGTCCAGGCCATTTCGACACGACCAGCGATCTCACAGCAGGGGCCTGGTCGCTGCTACGTGTCATACGTAGCGAGTTCGCTGCTGAGGTCGCTGTTGCGTCACAAAACTTGTGACTCAGCAGCGATCTCGCTAGCGATCTCGCTTAGTGTGACGGGAGCTTAAAGGTGATTTTAGGTGGAAATGCTCTACAGTATCAACACATCTCCCAACAAAATAGGTCACACATGTCCAAACCCACATGCACCAATATTAGACAGCTTACATAACAGATGCATATTTCACGGGAAACCAGTGCAAAGGGATTAGTATGTTCACATCATACAGAATGCACATGACCCCAAACGTACAATAATTACCGCCAGTCTCCAAATTTTGTGTTCATCCATGGCCCTGTCTGTGCTTAAAGGTGGTTTTTTTTTTTTATATATATATATATATATATATATATATATATATATATATATATATATATATATATATATATATATATATATATATATATCTATATATCAATGCTATAATTCCGTTTTATCCTGGAGACTGCACAGGAGACTAAAGCCCCCGTCTCGCATAGCGATATCGCTGCTGAGTCACGGTTTTGGTGACTCACCAGCGACCTCACCAGCGATGTCGCTGTGTGTGACACTTTGCAACGATCAGGCCCCTGCTGTGAGGTCGCTGATCGTTGCAAAGTGTCCTGGACCATTTTTTGGTCGTTGGCCTCCCGCTGGCCAGCACACATCGCTGTGTGTGACCAGCGGGACCAACGATCTGGCTGGTAACTATGGTAAACATCGGGTTACTAGGGGCACGCGCGCACTTAGTAACCCGCTGTTTACCATGGATACCACTCTGCTATGGTGCATGGAGGCTCCCGCGCACCGTAGCAGAGTGGTATCCATGGTAAACAGCGGGTTACTAGGGGCACACGCGCACTTAGTAACCCGATGTTTACCATAGTTACCAGCCTGCTCCTGCTTGCAGCAGGCTGGTAACGGGAGCAGGACATCGTGGAACGATTCTTTCCACGATATCGCTGCTCCCCTGATCGCTGGTGAGCCTGCCTGTTTGACAGCTCACCAGCGATGTATTAGCGATGCAGCAACGATCCCTGACAGGTCGTATCGTTGTCGGGATCGCTGCTGCATCGCTTAGTGTGACGGGGCCCTAAGGGTATATTCACACATCACGTTTTTTGCTGCCAAAATGCAGCATTTTACTGTCCCAGTATAATGAATGGTATTTCAAATCTGCAGCATGTTCATTCCATCAGTTTTTTCGCACATTCTAATAAATGGGGGAAAAAACGCATCAAAAACATGTTTTTCTGCAACATTTTTTCCTGATGCAAAAATGTCTCTAGATAATAGGTGCACACACCCTTTAGGGATTAATTTTTGTGGCAAATAAATTTAACCAACTACTTTAAAGCTTTATCATGTTTGTCTGTGCTCATATGCTGCACTACTGCATGCTATCAAAAGCCGCTCTCCTCTGCAGGGGCAAATAAGTGCTCAAGATGGCAGATAATGTCTCGGTGTCACAGCAAACCATGGGCTTATTTGTGGCCACCAGTGGTCAAGACTGGCGTAAAAGACCACCACTATATATTTTTTTTTCTATGCCTTTTCTCTGTCTAGACGACTCACAACATAAGTGACATTTAGGCTATGTGCCCACGATGCAGAAATGTTCAGGATTTTTTCCTGAGCGTTTCTGCATCTCCCTGGCATAAAAAACGCATGTGGATTGTACATGCGTTTTTCCTGCCAGGGACATGCGGAAGTGAAGCGTTCTTCACATGCGTTTCCGCATGCGGGTTGTCAAGCGCTTTCCAAGCGATTTTAGCATCACTTGGAAAGTGCTTGATTACTTGGTCACACTATATAAATTCATGCAACTGGCATGGATTTATATAATGTGACCTTAAAGAATGATAAAAAAAAAAAAAATCTATACTTACCTTCCGATGGCCCTCGCAGTCTTGCTTCGCTCCGTACTGGCTTGCCGGCTGCTCGCGGTACACTGAAGGACCTGTCGTCACATGACTATGACGTCAGTGCAGGTCTTTCAGTCCACTGCGATCTGCCGGCAAGGGAGGACAAGCGCAGGGGGGGCCATCAGAAGGTAAATGTCAGGAATATTATAAAATATTAATGTCAGGGAGAGATTAACGGAATATTAGCCCTTCTCCCATGCCCTCTGTTGTAGTGTTTGTCCTGAGATGACCATCATACAGTGTCTAATGCAAATTATCACCACTTGTCAGCACCGAGCTGTCCCATTTTCCTCAGTACAAAAGCCCCAATTAGTCCACGCCTGGTAAATAGTTTATGCAAACAAGGCCAGGCAAGGAGTGTTATAACTTCGTTAAGAAGTGAGCATCTTGTCCCTGAAAGACGCAGGAGGTAATTAAAATGCAGGCTTGCACTAATTTGCGTGTAACTGTTGAAGCTGCTTCCCGAGCTTCAAAGGGGAATTTGCAGACATGATGACTCCGATATGAATTATGAGATATTATGAGTTCCATACGTCCGGCAATAACGAGACCCAAATGGGTAGTGACCAAATCAGCCCCGGAATGTGTAGGTACCTTTCCAGGGCTGTAACCAAAATCCGGGAGCTGCAGCGCAAAAACACCAGAATGGCAGACTGCAGCTATGTGAAGTGTGATATCAAAAATAAAGATAAAATCATAAGGAAAAAATGGCGTAGTCTGCAAGCTTCTGTGATCAACGGGCGATGAGTTATCGCAGAAGTTAGCGTTTCTAATAAAAATGTACAGGCTGGAGACCGGCCCACATGATGCCACCACAAGGGGCGTGTGGCCAGATCTCCCTTAGGTTTAAAGGAATCTATGGAGAAGACAGGAGCACTCATTGACAGGGGGGAATAAGAATTATAAGCTACGGGTCCTGTTCAATAACAGCATATTCCAACCGGGGAGCCCCTCCTCCACCTATATTGAGTCGTCGCAGCGAACTTTATAGTGTAAGTTTCACTTTTTATCCTGTTGTATTTTAATGTCCCCTTTGTAACATCCTTGAATATATTTTCCTAAACACTGCCTCCCTTTTGGATTAAATATAAAATTTTATAGTTCTGTTTCTTTTGTTCTGTAATCGTTCCCTCCCCCGAAGCCATATACGCTACCAAAACGCAGGCGTCCGGCCAGGCCTGTATTATATTTCAAACTCGGCCGGTGGTGACAGATAGTATTAATAATTGGGCTATTGTGAAGCGGACAGTGACCGTACGGAAGGCGTTAAACACTGATTCCAGGCTGTGGAACCCAGGGTGTTATGCCATATGCTCACTGGTCGCTGACCGATACCTACGTAGAGAGTAGTCTGGATCGCGTGCTCGCGACTCCGGACGAAATACGGACAGCGTGACTGCAACGGCGAGATATTGCGTGATCTCCCCGGTGTCGTCCTGACTGTGTGTGGGTGGAATCCCTGACAAATTGGTGGCAGCGGTGGGATTCTGTGTGATCCTGCCGGTGCCGTCCCTGACAGTAAATATAATAATTTTTTATTTTATTCTTTTTTTTTTTTTTTTTTTTTTTACAGGTTCTATGGTACCCAGGTCCAGAGGAGAGTCTCCTCCTCTCCAGACCCGGGTACCATCCGCACATTGAAACGCATGGAGTCCGCATGTACAGATGCAGTGATGCAGAATCCAAGCGATTCAGTGCAAGTCAATGACTGCGAAAATGCAGCGCTTCCGCAAAATAATTGGTAGTGCTGCGTTTTTTTCCTCAATGATAATCCACAGCGGAAATTTCCACAGCATGTGCACAGCACATGCGGATTATCATTGGGGAACATGGCAGGCCTTCTACCATGTGTTTTTAAAGCGTTCTGCAACGTTTTTGCCGCTGCGGAAACGCTTAAAAAACGCATCGTGGGCACACAGCCTAAATCTTTAGTTGGACTCCTAAAAGCTCATCTAGATATTAGGTGGGCAAAGGATCAGAGGATTACACCACTATTCTTAACATGGAGTTTTACTTTAAGTACACCAGCACCATCTGTTCCAAGATCTTTGTAAAAATATATTTGGGTCTTTATATGAATTAAATCTGGAATTTTGTACCTAATTCCAAACGTTTTTTTTCCCTTAGAATGGATAGAGGATTATAAGAAGTCTTTTGTTGATATTGACGTTCTCCAAGCTGAAATTGACAAATACATGCATGAACATGACAAGAAAGTGTCAACGGTAAACCAATTTTATAAATTATTATCCAAGGTTATAAAATGTTTTTTGGTCTTAGATATGAGTTTTATAAAGGGAACCTGTTCTCTGATGCTGCCAGAATTCCAAGCAGCATGAATGGGATATTGGCTGCATTATTGCTACTGAGTATGTTTTACTCTAAACCCCGCAAAGTTTAGCAACTGCAGGTTACATACTTGGAAAAGTATCCACCAGGGGTACTGGTCTTGGACACATGGTCCCCAGATGGCTTTTCAGTATGTCTCTGACTAGCTGGGGAGAAGCCGCTGGGCACTGGCTTTTCAAAGTATGTTATATCTGAATTGCTACAGCGTTTCAGAGTAAAGCATATATGGCTGAAAACCCGCTGCCGGACTCTCATGCTGGCACTGGTTCGGCAGCAGAAATCAGATAACAGGTTCCTTATACAGCAGGGTTTACAAACAATGTTGCATTTAACCCACATTTTTTCTTATTATATCTTGGATGAATTTTAGAGGGTTCTCCACCTGATTTCTTTGCCCTGAGCGGACCATTCACTGTCAGCTGGTTCCTTTATTTCCTAAGAAAAGACAAGTACAGGTTAAAACTGACCTTTCATACTCAAGTCTAACTCAAAAGATCATTAGAGTAAATGGCTCCAAATGTATTACAATGTGCATTTGTGGTGGTCTTGCTATGAGCTGCCATAGATGGTGCACCAGGGTCTACCTCTGCAATGATAAATCTGTACTGGCTTTGGTTTGAGGGTGCCATGACCCACTGGAGGAGCACCTGAGGTGCCAGAACAGCAGAGCTACCCATTTTACAAACTATACCAATGAATTAATCTAGGGGTGCAGTGATCATATTGACACCACGGGTGTGTCATAGAATTTTATACCAATGGCCAGTGAGGAAAAAATAACGTATTTTACAGAGTATAAGACTCACCCCAACCTAATTTTGCAGAGGAATTTATTTATTTTTTTTAAATAAAATGGTGGTGTGTCTTTAAGTCTGCTTTTTATGGTAGCTTACCAGGGGTGGGGTGCGGCTGCAGTGCAGCGGAGTCGCTGCTGCAGACGTGGGGGCGATGCAGCGGTCATTGGGCTGGGAGGAGAGGGGTGTTTGGCAGTGTGAGGCCGCATCGGGCCCTGGGCTTTCCCAAAATGTTGGCAGAGTCTCCTCACTTACCATGGTTTTCACTGCGGTGGACTTCACTGCGGGAGCTGAGATCTCAATCTGTGCATGCCCCGTCTCTGGTGGCCATTTTCCCAAAGTACACCGCAGTGAAAACCATGGTAAGTGCAGGGACTCCGCTGACATTTTGTGAAAGGCGGTGCGAGGCTGTGGCGGGTCCCAGGCTAACAACCCCTCTTCCCAGCCCGGGCCCACCGCATCGCCCCACTCCTGCCGCCACCAGCTTCCTGCAGCAGCAACCCTGACTCCTGTTGACTCGCTCCACCGCACAGACCGCCCACCCCCACCCCGGGTAAGCTACATTAGGATTCTAAAATGCACACCCATCTTCCTCCCAAGTATGGGGGGAAAAAAGTGCCTCTTATAACAGTGCTGTGGAGTCGGTGTCCATTTTGGTGGAGTCTGAATCTGAGTCGTCTGTATAAAACCGACTCCAACTCCTAAAATATATAATAAATTGGGTACAGTAGTTCAATGCAGTTTGTGAGGAATATTTTTTCATAAGAATTTGGGAAAGTTCTGAAATGTCCTATAAATGTCTGTCCTATTCCTGATCTAAGGGTCTAGACTTTTAGCTGAGATGAATCTGTGCTACAGTAAATTGATCACTTAAACATGAGCCATGTATGAGGGAGTCGTGGAGTCTGTGTCATGGAAATTGAGGAGTCGGAGGTTTGGAAACCGACTCCACAGCCCTGTCTTATAGTACAAAAAATATGGTACATTTTTATTTTTTTTTATTAAGGGAATTTTTACAATAATAGGGGAAACAGGAAAAAAGAAAAAAAAATGCAAATCACAAAAACTTGGAATAAGGGGATAGGAATGGAAAGAAAGAAGGAAAGGAGGGGGAGACTGGAAATGGTGAAAATGGGTGTAAATATGGTACATTTTTAACACAAATTTTGTTTTAGCCCCACATTTTGCATTTTCACACTGATAAATGGGTAAAAATGGCACCAAAATTTCTCACAATTTCTGCTTAACGTGGCACTACCCCATATGTGTCTGTTCAGCACTGCTTGGCCACACAGCGAGATTCTGGAGGGAAGGAGCGCTATATGATTCTGAGACCATATTTTCATGGAATAATTTGTGGACTCCATATACAGAACCCCCAAGTGCCAGAAGGGCAGAATCTCCCCTCAAGTGACCCCATTTTAGAAATGACACTCCTCTGGGAATTTATCTGCAGTGGTTATTTTGACTCCCATGGGTGTTGTCCAGAAGCAAGTAGCAGTGGTGTTGCTACTTGCAAATTGCAAATCTGCCATTGTAGTGACCAGTACGTTATGCCCAGCTCGTGCTTCTGGAGACGTGCACCCGTAAATTAGGCGGCTCTCATCACTACAGAAATGCCAAACATGTGGACCCTAAATGTGGGTTAGGCACACTGGTACTAAAAAGGGAGGGGGGCATTTGGATTTGGATTGCAGAATTCACTGAATTTCTTTGGGGGGACGAGGAGCCATAGTGCTTTTCCATAGACTTTGTGCTACCAGTAACTTGGAAGCACTGACAGAACACCTTTTAGACTATGCTTGTAACAGACCAAAGTAGCTGGCAGACGCTGAGGTCCTCATCGGGCCCTCCCGATTACGTTGCTTGAGTGCCAATCGGAAGGGAGAGGGAGCCCCCTCCCTCTCCTAGCCTCCTAAATGTTGTGATTGATATTGATTGTGGTATTTAGGGGGTAAATAGCCCGGGGCAGTGCGGGCACCACTCTTTGCTATGACAGCCGGGGCTCGCTGTCACCTAAGCCAATCTCCTAATGGCGATCGCGCGTGCACAGCTTCTTAACCATGCATGATCGCCATGACATACTTATACGTAATTGGCCGGGAACCACTGTCCAACCATGATGTTTATGTAATCAAATGTCGTGAAGGGGGGTTAAAAAATTTTCCATCTCTCTAACAATTAAGGTGCTGAAGTCACTGCTGCATATGACATCTAGCTGGTTCAATTGCCAGGATTAAAGGCGTTTATTTCTTCTAGCTGTTTCAACAAGAGCCTGGTTGCCTGACTAAGCCAGGCTGCCCTGGCTTAGGTGATCACACTGGCACAAGCTCCTGTGCCTTGCAGACAATGATATACCGTATTTTGCGGATTATAAAGCACACGAGATTATAGGGAGGAAAATAGAAAAAAAATGTTTTTAATAAAATGGTGGTGCATCTTATAGTCCTCTTTTACGGTAGCATACTGTGGATGGTGGCTACGGTGGAGCTTGGTCCCAGGAGGCAGAGATGCTGCTGTAGGAAGTTGGTGAGGGAGGCAGGTGTGGGGAGATGCTGTGGGTCTCAGGCTGGGAGGAGGGGGTGTTAGATGCGGTGGCCCCGCCGACATTTAGTGCCCCCTCACTTCTGAGATTTTCAATGTGGTGGACTTCAGGAAAATGGCCACCAGAGACTGGGCATGCAGATTGAGATCTCTGCACCGAGATCACCGCCGAATACCCCATCCTACCAGCCTGGGACCAGCAGCAGCCATTAAGCTGCATTTGGATTATAAGGCACAGCCCCATTTTCCCCATCAAATTTGTGGGGGGGGGGGTTGGAGAGGGAGTGCGTCTTATAATTCAAAAAATATAGTACTACTTTGGGGAATGACCTTATGCTTTGTTTTTGTTTAATGCAAAGTCATGTACATGCATTAAATGGAGGTGGCAAACCTACAGGAGGAATTTATTAAGACTGGCTTTCCAACGCTTTAAGCACCTGGACATTTTTGTTTTTTCCTTTCCTTTTTGTCTTTAATAATTTTATTTTTCCTTTTGAGGGCTTGTTTTTTTGTGGGACGAGTTTTAGTTTTGAATGACACTATTCATGTAACCTTATAAATTACTGAAATACGAGAAAAAAAATCCAAGTGAAGTGAAATGGTTAAAAATAAAAAGCACAATTCCACCATTGTAGTTTTTTTTTTGTTTTTTTTGTGTGTTCATTCTGCAGTATTAATGACTGGGCAATATGATGCTTTAGGTCAGCAGAATGACTGCAATGCCAAACTTCCAAAGGTTTGAGGGATAGATATGGATATTTGTAGATATCTGTATACTGTATTGATATGGATGGAGATGCACATGTATTTACTATAACTTTTAGTAGTAAAACACTTAAAAAGGAGCAAGAGGCAGGAAAAGTCCCAGGTTATTGCACAGGCGCAAGTGCCATAGCTTGCAACTTTTTAAAGACCAAGGCTGGTGCTCTTAAATTCAAGCCAACATTTTTTATTTCTTTTTCAACAGAAGGAGGATAAAGCCAAAGAAAAGGAAGGGGTGCCAGATGAGGATGGCTGGATAACGGTGACAAGAAAGGGTCGTCGCCCAGGCATAGCACGGACAGAAGCTGTAAATCTTCGGCTGACTGAGAAGGAAAAGAAAAAGAGAGCCCAAAAAGAACTTCTAAACTTCTATGCTTGGCAGCTTCGTAATAAAAAGAAAGAACGTAAGTGCCTTATTTTTCCATGTTTTTGCTCTTGAATTACAATCCAAAGCCCTATGTTATCCACTGGTGTAAACATGCCATCAATCGCCCAACAAATGAGCGAACGCACTTCCTTTTGGGTGATTTCATTTTTTTAATCATTTATTAAAAAAAATCAGCAGTACATCGGCCATGTAAACCGGTAATTTGCTGAAGATAACTTGTGCTGTATGCAGGGACAGAACGATTGTATTACGATAGTTCTGTCTAATCATTGCTCCTCTGCCTATGTAAGCAGGCGAGTAAACTAGCAATGATGACTTGAATGTAGACAGTTGACACTTATTACTTACCTGAAATCCTGTATTGTAAGGCCGATAATTCTGGGACTGTTCATTCCCAATTGCAGGCCTGTTTTAAACCGGATGATTACCTGACGAATACTATTGATGCTAAGTCTATATTCACATTAGGCTTTTTTTCAGGGTTTTTTTTTTCTGCAGCAAAACCTGATCTCTTGGCAGGAAAGAAGCTGCGTCAAAAACGCAGGTTTTGGTGCGTTTTTCAGGATTCCAAAGTTCAGCTTTGCTTCCACCACAGAAGCATGAATACAGGTCACCAATGCAAGACATATGTGAAACCATATTAACCAGAATTACAAATGTCACAATGGGAGAGGTGAATTGTTCAGGAATAGTTTTTCTAAGACACTGGCAGTGCTCAAACTCAATGTTTGTAGGACACTATTTATTTTTACACTATGGTCTGCCATTGAATTATTCAGGCATTATTCAATTTCACACCTTCGTGAGCCACAGGTATTGTTCAATCTCACACCTAGCTCAGCCAATGTTTAACACTGTACACATAACTAATCTAATTAAACTGTCCTAATCCAAACACTGCCATCTCGGGTGACCAAGACAAGATGGTAAAATCACAAAAATAAATGAGTTTCACATACTGCTGTACTTTTTTTTTTTTTTTCACAAAAAACACTGAAAGACGTGACCTGCTCTATTCTGCAAAAAAAACATGCAAAGCACAAAATATGAGCAAACAAAAACCAAGATATGTGCATGAGATTTCTGGAAACTTCATGGACTTTGCTGGTACTGTAAAACGCAGCTGAAAATCTGCAGAAAAAAATTCTGTAAAAATGCAATGTGTGAACATAGCCTAACACGATCGTTCTATACAGAACATAATTTAAAGGGGGCCTGTCAGCCCAGAATGACTGTTCAGACCAAGCACAACCATCCTGTGCAGGTGGGAGTGCGGTCAGTCTGTATAAACTACTGCTGATTGTCTTGCATGGGACTGATCAGCAGTTCATTAACAGCTTGTCTAAAGAAAGCCTAAATGAGCAGTTAGTGGGTTGAGTTCTGTGACTGACTCGGGCAGCGCTTGTTCTGTAGCACTCTAATGGTGGTGGCATTACTGGTCGGAATGCTGTTCTTTCTTAGCTGGGAATGTAAAATGTCTGGTCTGAGCTTGTGTGGAAGGCTATTCTGAGGAAATTGTGGCATTTCTCGGAGTCGAGCAGGGCTGGATAATGGGCTGGGAAGCATTGAGTTGTTTGGGGGGGGGTTCAGCATTACTGTGTATGATACTCTAGAGTATTACAGGCTTCAGCACGCAGAACCCTAATAGTATGGGGCAGGGGCACACCAAATTTAATTGACTAAATTAACTGCAATGCTTTTCAAAAAAGAAGCAAACTTTTGTTAGTTTGGCAAGTAGTGCACCTATTAGATTTCCAATAGACATGCTTTACACAACTCTTGACGAATCACTGATTATCTCAAATGGAAATATTCTACAGCACAAAAAATCCTACCACAATGGATCATGCAACTGCCCTGTTCTTTCTATCTTTCAGACCTAGCAGAGCTGCGTAAGAAGTTTGAAGAGGATAAGCAGAAGATCGCACTGATGCGAGCTCAGAGAAAGTTCCGCCCTTATTGAAAAACATTCGTGCCCTCTATCTTGTTCTGCATTTTACAGACTTCTAACATCATGCTTGATGGCGATCCAGATGAATGAAGGATGGCATTTTTTTTATTCCTCAGTGAAAATAAAGACTCAAGACTTCTCAAGGAATCTTTATACAGTAAACAAACCATTTTGCCATCAATAGGCTACATGTATTTTTTCCCCTATGTGTTGCAAAAGGTTCCCACACCACAGGTCCATTTCTACCTTTATAAAGCCTGTGGGTAAAACTTGGTATGTCATCCACTTTCCTGGTATTGTAATACATTGTTTTTTTTGTTTGTTTTAGAATTAATGTATCTGCCTCATGTGAACATACCCTAATGATGCTTGTAGTTTGGCATCCTAAACTTCCTTGTAATATAGTTCACTTCATGGATAAGTACAAGTATTAAGGAAATTCCACCTCCCCTTTCCTGGTTGGATTATCATGTCATGAATGGGAAGTGGTTTAAAATACAACAATTGCAACATTTTTTTAACCTCTTAGTGACCAGGCCAAATTTTTTTTTAGATCTGGCATGTCATTTTATGTGGTAATAACTCTGGAATGTTTCAACGTATCCTAGTGATTTTGGGATTATTTTTTGTGACGCATTGTACTTTTATTAATGGTACATTTAGCTTGCTATGCTTTCCATTTATTTATAAAAAAAAAAAATCAGAAATTTGTCAAATTTCCAGAAATTTGTCATTTTAAAACTTTGATTATCCCTTCATCATATCACACAGAAAAGTTAATAAATAACATTTACCTTATATCTACCTTACATCAACACCAAAACATAATAAAATAACATTATTGTGTGTTTAAAAAAAAAATAAATAAATAAAAATAATAAATTAGTCATTTTTAATTTTTTTTAAGGAAATTTACAAAACTTATTTTTTTGGGATCTATTCAGTTTTGAAGTGACTTTGGGGGTCCTATATACTTAATACAACCTCCAAAAGTGATAGAATTTTAAAAACTGCCGTCAGGTAGTTTATTAACCATTCGGGTGCTTTTCGGGAATTAATGTAAAGTGGCATAGCTGGAATGAAAAATTATATTTTTACCATCTAAATTTTGCTAAGTTCTGAATAGACCACTATAGCCGGCAGACTCTAAGGCCTTGACTTGCCATGGCAACCATCAGGACCACACAATCATGATCTCAGAGTGTCAATGGGGTTAAAGAGGGAGAACTTACACTCCATTAGCGTTTTAGATGGCTAAGTCATTATTGACAGCGCAGCATTTAAGGGTGTAAACGGGCATGGTTGGTACCAACAGTATCAGCTATACTGTACAGCTGACTTAAAACTGAAAACATATTCCCCTAGTCCGGGTCTAGCACGTCCGTTTCTTCATCATCCTCTTCCTCATCTACAGATAGGGGAGGATGGTGCTGTTTTCCTATCGAGGAAACAGCCTCATTAAGGCCGTCAGGTCCACCATGGGGTTAGCAGAACCCCGGCCCAAGAGATCTATTCAGGACGTGATGTTCAGCGGTTTAGAACAAAAAAAGAGGAGATCTTTTCCACTTAACGAGCAAGTTTACTCTTTAATTAAAAAAGAGTGGAAAAGACCGGAGAGGAAGGGCCTCCTTTCCCCAAAAAGAAAGTACCCGTTCGATGATCCTGCGTATTCCTTTTGGGAGAAAGCGTCAAAACTAGACCTCGCGATTGCTAAAGCCTCAAAGAAGTTCTCCCTCCCATTTGAGTACATGAGCGTCTTAAAAGGCCCCATGGATAAAAAAGCAGACACCTTCGTAAAGGGTTCCTGGGAAGCCACTGGTGGGAGGTTAAAACCTGCAGTAGCTGCCACAGGTACGGCCAGGTCATTAATGGTCTGGCTAGACCAGCTTGAAACGCAACTGCGACAGAAAACGTCTAGAGACACAATACTAGAATCCATCCCAGTAATGAAAGGGGCAGCAGATTAGGAGCTAGGGCGACAGGGCACGCTAACGCGGCCAAGCGAGCCCTCCGGCTTAAATGTTGGCCCAGGGACCTACAAGCAAAATCGAGATTGTGTTTCATCCCGTGAGGCTGAATTTCTATTTGGGCCCACCCTTGACATCTTAAAGAAAGCGGGGTACAATAAAAAGTGGTTCCCTATCCTATCTAACTATGCTTAGAGGAAGCCCTTTCGGAGCAAAGGTTTATCTGCAGAAAGCCCCCTAAAGATCCGGATAAGTGGGAGGACAGGAAAGGAAAACCAAAGGGTTCCTATTCAACAAATCCCCCAATGATAGCCTTCCCCCCACCCGTGACAAATCCTCATTGGGAGGGTTTTCTGCTATCCGCTTTTCTCCCAGCCTGGGAAACAATATCCAACAGCTTATGGAGTCTGAACCTAATAAAATCAGGTTTGAAATTCCAGTTCCTCTCATTTCCACAGCCAAGCTTTTATATTAACCCCCAAAAGGTCCTCAAAGCAGGAGCAGCTGGCCTTAGAGCAAGAAATCCTAGGGCTGGTAGAGAAAGCGGTCCTTCAGGAGGTCCCGAAAGGCGAAGGCTTCTACTCTCCGCTCTTCCTTAGGAAAAAAACAGATGGGTCTTACGGGACGATTATAAATTTTAAAAAAAGCTGAACAGGCTTTTGAAGGTGGAAGCCTTCAAGATGGAAAACAATAAAATCATCAGTAAAAATGCTGTTTCCCAATTGTTTCATGGCCGGTCTGGATTTAAAGGATGCCTATTATCATGTCCCAATACACAAAGATTACCAGAAATTCCTCAGAGTAGCAGTTCCCATAGGTGGAGTGGTCAAACACTATCAGTACACCACTACACCACCCTTCCATTCGGCATCACCATAGCCCCAAGGGTATTCACCAAAGTTATTGTGGAGGTGATGGCACATCTAAGGGAACAGAACATCCTATTCGTTTCATACCTGGATGACTTTCTGGTAATAGGCAGTTCCTTCCTACGCTGCAGAACCCATCTAGGAAAGGTCATGGATTCCTTGACACACTTAGGATGGCTTTTGAATCTGAAAAAATCCAAAACAGAGCCATGCCAGATACAGGAATATCTGGGCATCGTGTTGGATTCAAAAAGACCAGAGTGTTGTCGCCCCACAGGGAAAATTCAGAAGATCATAGACCAAATATCGCGGGCAAGGACCCACCTGTCTATGACCCTACGGAAAGCCATGTCCCTTCTAGGCTCCCTAACGGCAAGTTTCCCAGCCGTCCAATGGGCCCAAATACACACCAGGGCCCTGCAGTGAGAAATCTTAAAGGTAGAAAAATCTCTAAAATGGCATTTAGAATGGCAGCTAACGCTATCTGCAGAAACCACACTTTCCCTAGAATGGTGGGGGAAGATAGACAATCTAACCCGAGGCATTCCATGGACAATCCCCACACCTGAAATCATGACTATAGACGCAAGCCCCGGGGGCTGGGGGGCTCACCTCAACAATCTTGTAGCTCAGGGGGTCTGGACAGAACATCTGTAGTCAGTTTCCTCAAACATGAAGGAGCTTCTAGCCATAGAGTTTGCACTCCGGGAATTCATAAACACACACTCCAAGGCCACCACGTGAGGGTGTCCTTGGACAATTGAGTAGTAGTAGCATACCTGAACCACCAGGGGGGTACCCGGTCCCATTCTCTGATGCACGAGACAGAGGTCATCTTTCATTTAGCCGAGGAAAACTTACAATCCCTATCAGCCCTATACATAAAAGGGATAGAAAATCGCACGGCAGACTTCCTGAGTCGGACACAGCTAAGACAGGGCGAGTGGGAGTTAAATCAGTCAGTTTTCCGTCAGATGGTACAAATGTGGGGACGTCCTTCCATAGACCTGTTCGCCAACAGTTGGAACAAGAAAACGGACTCATTCAGCTCTCTAGACCCCAAAGGGAACAACCATAGCTTTAGATGCCTTTATGATCCCATGTAGTCACCCTCTAGCTTACACTTTTCCTCCGACCGCCCTGATTCCAGCTGTTCTGAGGAAAATCAGGGAAGATAAAGCAAGAGTAATCTTTATAGCCCCCTTCTGGCCAAAGAGGGCGTGGTTTTCTTGGCTGAGGATGATGTCAATCTCTGACCCATGGGTTCTTCGAGAGCTTCCGGACCTTCTTTCGCAGGGTCCGGTACTTCATCCTCAGGCATCAAACTTACACTTGACAGCCTGGAATTTGAGAGGGCTCTTCTGAAGGACAAAGGATTTTCCCCAAACTCCTCACCACACTACTTCAAAGTAGGAAACCCGTGACCACCAAACTTTACGGGAAAATTTGGAGGAAGTTCCTTTCAGTCTCAGATTCCAGGCTAGGAGGGGAGGTTCCATTAACAGCTATCCTAGAATTCTTACAGAGGGGTTTGGAACAGGGCCTGGTCACAAGTACCTTAAAAGTCCAAGTTGCGGCACTGGGAGCACTATACAACTTTGATCTGGCCAGGGAGAGATGGGTATCTAGGTTCATTACGGCATCATCCAGATCCCGACCCATCCCCTCTTGAAATACTGCCCCTTGGGATTTAAACTTGGTCCTTTCAGCTTTAACAAAGGCCCCTTTTGAACCTCTGTCAGGAGCGTCCCTAAAAATCCTATCCCTCAATACCTGCACTTTTAGTAGCTCTCACATCCACCTGTACGGTCAGTGATATTCAGGCCCTATCTGCAGGGCCTCCCTTCACACAAATCTTGGAGGATAGGGTTATTCTGAGAACTGACCCTGCCAAAAGTGGCGTCAAGATTCCACAGGTCTCAGGAAATCACCCTCTCTTCTTTCTGTCCCAATCCTAGGAACAAGAAAGAGAGAGACTTGCATACGCTAGATGTCAGAAGGTGCCTAATCCGTTACTTAGAGGCAACACAAGACTCTTTGTTTGCTTTCAGGGTCCTCGTAAGGGGAAAAAAAAGCTTCTAAGGGCACGCTGGCCCGATGGATAAGGCAAGACAGCAAAGGGGGTATAATGTTGAACAACCACTTAATAGAAGTAGGTCAAAGCAAAAATAGTGGTTAAGGGGTTAAAATGTAACCTTTAATTACATATACAGGTAAAATAGATACTAAAAGGTCACAAGGACCATAAGTCAAGTAAGTGCCTGCTAATAGTAGAGAAAACTACCACAATTTATCTATTCACACTCCAAACAGGGATAATATGGCAAAGTACTTATGTACTGCCCACCTGCCTACTAGAAAAGAAAATGGCAGAAGATTATAGAACCGTCCCTACGAGCGTCATCATACATGAACCGTAACAGACAATTAGTGATTTACAATGAGGGTCCACATTTTACACATAATAATGGAATAGCCTCACCATCCACAATGTCAGTTCATGCTCCTATTCGGGATAGTTCACTGATCCGGGGCTTCAAAACATCATCAGCCACCAGCCACGTATGGAATACCGCTCCCAACGCGTTTCCTCACCTCAGTAATTCATCAGGGGAGATAGGGGTGTCATTTTATACCATGTAATAATGGGTGTCCGTCGCCAGCCCAAACACAAAGGCGGCGCAACTTACAGGTAGTCTTACCATCCTATTTGTATCTGCCCACGCTCCCTAATCGCGGACATGTCACTTCCGGTTCCGACCATCCCACTTCCGGTCTGTGGCACGCAAGCGCCGGCCGTGATACGCAAGCGTCACATCCGGTGCGCGCGTATCAAGACGCACATAGGCCCGATGCGACGCAAGCGGTTGGAGTGATCGCATCACGTGGGGTAAACATTGCCCACGTGGTGACAAAGATGGGACCCACAACGCATATTACAGGGAACCCATAATCACTTACAGCCAGGGGCAACATCCGTCTGAGAGTAACCCGGAACAGGGCTTCGGCTACATAACATATGAAGCGAAGTACAAATACACAGCCACATAGTCCCCAAATGGTTAATGGCAAAAGAAATTGCCACAGTTTCAATAAAAACAGCAGGTACGAGGCTTTAGCATACTTGAACACACATACCATCAAGACAAAAGCAACCCCAGAGGGAATGGGAGTTGTGAGGCTGGGGGAGAGAGACATAGCAGGGACCGCAAGGTGTGTTGAAAAGCGAGGATTAAGATATAGAGAAGAGCCTATCAGTCCCTAGTAGGTGCTAGCCCCCACTGCGCGACGGCTTTCCCTACACTCTTAACCCGGTTAGTCCCTACGCTTGTTGGAAAGCCCTAAAGGACAGTTGTTCATTTAGATCATATGGAGACATTGTCTGTAGTTTGTAAATCCATTTTGTCTCTCTTTGGAGGATCAGCCTGTCCCAGTCGCCCCCCCTATGTGGGACAGTTACTTTATCAATCCCCATAAATCGCACCACGTCAACACGATCTGGGTGTGCAGTATTCACGTGCCTAGCTAGGGGGGTGTCCCTTTTAAGAGCAATATCACGTTGGTGTTCACTCACCCTTCTTCTAAGCTCTCTCTTCGTTTTCCCCACATACTCAATGCCGCACACACACGTAGCCTTGTAGACTATCCCTTTAGATCTGCAATTTATGAAATATTTTATGGCAAAGGTCTCGCCAGTGACATTGCTTGTGAAGTTCTTGCTTTGCATCATTACTTTACAAGATATGCATCCACTGCATCTGAAACTACCCTAGTGGGACTTTGTATCCAGCTACCTGCCTGATGGCTGATGTAGTGGCTGTGAACCAGCCTGTCCCTAAGGGATCTACCCCTTCTAAAGGTGATAAGGGGTCTCAAACCTACCATTGTGCCAATATCCTCATCCATCTGGAGAATTGGCCAATGTTTCTGCAGTATCTTGCGAACCGTGTGTGTCCTATTAGAGAATGTAGTGATAAGTCTACATGTGCTGCCATCCTCATTTGGTTTGGGGGGCGGATTCAAAAGAGAGGTGCGGTCCCTTACCAGTGTCTCTCCCTATGCCTCAGCAACCACCCTCCTGGGGTATCCCCTCTCTTGGAACCGCCGACATAGATCATCCGCCTGTTCTTTAACCCCTTTACAACCCAAAGTGGTTTGCACGTTAATGACCAGGCCAATTTTTACAATTCTGACCACTGTCACTTTATGAGGTAATTACTCTGGAACGCTTCAACGGATCCCCGATTCCAGATTGTTTTTTCGTGACATATTGTACTTCATGATTGTGGTAAAATTTCTTCGATATCACTTGCGTTTATTTGTGAAAAAACGGAAATTTGGCGAAAATTTAGAAAATTTAGCAATTTTCAAAATTTGAATTTTTATGCCCTTAAATCAGAGAGATATGTCACACAAAATAGTTAATAAATAACATTTCCCACATGTCTACTTTACATCAGCACAATTTTGGAACCAAAATTGTTTTTTATTGGGGAGCTATAAGGGTTAAAAGTTGACCAGCGATTTCTCATTTTTCCAACAAAATTTACAAAAACATTTTTTTAGGGACCACATCATATTTAAAGTCACTTTGAGGGGTCTTTATTACAGAAAATACCCAAAAGTGACACCATTCTAAAAACTGCACCCCTCAAGGTGCTCAAAACCACATTCAAGAACTTTATTAACCCTTCAGGTGCTTCACAGGAATTTTTGGAATGTGGAAGAAAAAAATTAACATTTAACTTTTTTCACAAAAATGTTACTTTAGACCCAATTTTTTTTTTTTTTCCGCAGGGGTAACAGGAAAAATGGACCCAAAAATTTGTTGTGCAATTTCTCCTGAGTAGGCAGATACCCCATATGTGGGGGAAAACCACTGTTTGGGCGCACGGCAGGGTTCGGAAGGGAAGGGGCGCCATTTGACTTTTTGAATGTAAAATTTGCTTGAATAATTAGCGGACGCCATGTTGCATTTGGGGAGCCCCTGATGTGCTTAAACAGTGGAAACCCCCCACAAGTGACACCATTTTGGAAACTAGACCCCTCAGGGAACTTATCTAGATGTGTGGTGAGCACCTTGAACCCCCAGGTGCTTCACAGAAGTTTATAACATTGAGCCGTAAAAATAAAATTTTCACATTTTTCCGACAAAAATGTTTTTCAGCCCCCACTTTTGCATTTTCATAAGGGTAACAGGAGAAATTGCACTATGCAGTTTGTTGTGCAATTTCTCCTGAGTAAGCAGATACCCCATATGTGGGGGAAAACCACTGTTTGGGCTCATGGCAAGGTTCGGAAGGGAAGGAGCGCCATTTGACTTTTTGAATGTAAAATTTGCTTGAATAATTAGCGGATGTGCCCCTGATGTGCCTAAAGAGTGGAAACCCCCCACAAGTGACACCATTTTGGAAACTACACCCCTCAGGGAACTTATCTAGATGTGTGGTGAGCACTTTGAACCCCCAAGTCCTTTACAGAAGTTTATAACATGGAGCCGTGAAAATAAAAAAAACAAACTTTTTCCACAAAAATGATGTTTTAGCCCCAATTTTTTTTTATTTTCACAAGGATAAGAGGAGAAAATGGACCCCAAAAACTTTTGTGCAATTTCTCCTGAGTACGCCAATACCCCATATGTGGGGAAAATACAGTGTTTGGGCGCACGGCAGAGTTCAGAAGGGAAGGAGCAATGTGTGACTTTTTGAACGCAAAATCGGGTGGAATTGAGAGCGGACGCCATGTCGCGTTTGGAGAGCCCCTGATGTGCCTAAATAGTTGAAACCTCCCACAAGTGACCCCATTTTGGAAACTACACCCCTCAAGGATTTTATCAAGGGGTATAGTGAACATTTTGAACCCAGAGGTACGACACAGAATTTGATGACATTAGGTCATCATATTGAATAAGTTGTCATTAGTCTTGAGCGCAAGTGCTCGCTACTTGAGTTTGCATCGGGTACTCAGGTATGCACCATGTATCACGGGTGCTCAAGTGAAATGCTCGAGTTCCCGCCCGCATGTTTCACGGTTATTACACACCCCAAAAAAAAACATGCGGGGATCGCTTGTGCATGGCAGGCAATCCCCGCAAGGTTTTTTTGGCCGCAAAGTATATGGGGCGGAGACTCGAGCACCCGCGATACTCAATGCATACCCGAGCACCCGATGCAAATTCAAATAGCGAGCACTTGCCTTCAACACTAGTTGCCATATCGTCATTTTTTTTTTTTTTTTTCTTTTTACTTTTGAAAAAAAAAAAACAACCCTAACCCCAACCCTAACATTAGCACAACCCTAACCCCAACCACAGCCCTAGCATTTATTTTTTACGCCGTTCCTAGTGCAGTATAAGTGATTAGACGACCTTATTCTTCGGGTCGTTGCGACTACAGAAATACCAGATTCATATCGGGTTTTTATGACTGACAGCTGTCACACACTAAAAGACACATATTTTGTAAAATCTAGTTTTTGCATCGCCATATTTTGAGAGCTATAATTTTTCCATATTTTGGCCGACAGAGTCATGTGACGGCTTGTTTTTTGCAGGATGAGTTAACGGTTTTATTGGTGCCATTTTTTGATCGCTTTCTATTCCAGCTTTTGGGAGGCAGAATAAACAAAAACCAACAATTCAGGAATTGTTTTTTTTATTTTATTTTTTTTTATTCTACTCCGCGTGTGGTAAAATACAGCGGTACCACATTTATATCGTTTTTCTATGTTTTGGCGCTTTTACACAATAAAAGCTATTTTATAGAAAAAAATATTTTTTTGCATCGCTTTATTCTGAGAGCTATAACTTTTTGACTTTTCAGATGATGGAGCTGTATGGCGGCTTGTTTTTTGCGGGACAAGATGACGTTTTCAGCGGTACCATTTTTATTTATATTCGTCTTTTTGATCGCGTGTTATTCCATTTTTTGTTTGGCAGTATGATGATAAAGCATTGTTTTTTGCTTCGTCTTTTTTATTTTTTTTACCGTGTTCACTGAAGGGGTTAACTAGTGGGACAGTTTTATATGTCAGGTCGTTACGGATGCGGCGATACCAAATATGTGTACTTTTATTTTATTTTTTTTTTTTTTTTATAATATTTATTGATGGGTACATTATATTTTTATTTTTGGTGGATTATTTTTATTTATTTTTTTTAAATATTTTTACAATTTTTTTTTTTCACTTTCTGAGTTTTTTTTACTGTTTTACTTTGTCCCACTCTGGGACTTTCACTTTTTTTATTCTGATTGCCTGCATAGCATAGGGATGGAGCACCATCCCTGTGCCATGCAGGCAGTCAGCGCTGCACAGTGAGATGATTGTTTGGTCATGCACTGCGCATGACCAAAAAAATCTTCCTGCTGTCTGGTGACCCGGATGTTGTCATGACGACATTGGGTCGTCATGGCAACACCCGGGAAGCCGCGGCAGACAGCGCTGGAGGCCGGAAGAGGTGAGTATTGAGATCACCTCCCCTTAGCCACCGCAATGCTGCGATTGACTTCGATTGCAGCATTGCGGGGGTTAATGTGCCGGGAGCGGTGCGGGACCGCTCCCTGCACATAGTACCAGGTGTCAGCTGTGACAATCAGCTGACACCCGGCGGCGATTGCGCCCGCACAGCCCGTGTGCGCGCGCGATCGCGATGACGTACTAATACAGGTCAGGCTCTTAAGTCCCAGGGCACAGACGCGTATTAGTACATCATGGGCTTTAAAGGGGTTAAAGGTGGCATCCTCTGAACAGTTTCTGCGGATCCTCATAAATTGTCCCTTAGGGATTCCCCTCTTAAGGGGGACCGGGTGGTTGCTTTCCCACCTCAGAAGGGAATTCAATGCAGTCGTTTTTCTGTAGGTCTTAGTCTCAATCCGTCCATCAACCCCCTTCTGGATTAAGATGTCCAAGAACGGTAGTTTCTCCATGTCCAATTCAAAGGTGAAATGGAGGTTCAGGTTGTTATGGTTCAGTCTCTCAATGAAGTCTTCAAACTGTCTTTTACCTCCTTTTCACAATACCAGGACGTCGTCAATATAACGAATCCATAGCATTACACTGTCGCATCCCCAAAAATTTCTTCTGACATTAACCATTTGGGGACTATGTGGCGCTCTGTATTTGTACTTCGCTTCATATGTTATGTAGCCGGAGCCCTGTTCCGGGTTACTCTCGGACGGATGTTGCCCCTGGCTGTAAGTGATGATGGGTTCCCTGTAATATGCGTTGTGGGTCCCATCTTTGTCACCACGAGGGCAATGTTTACCCCACGTGATGCGATCACTCCTACCGCTTGCGTCGCATCGGGCTTATGTGCGTCTTGATACGCGCGCATCGGATGTGACACTTGCGTGTCACGGCCGGCGCTTGCGTTCCACAGACCGGAAGTGGGATGGCCGGAACCGGAAGTGACATGTCCGCGATAAGGGAGCGCGGGGAGATACAAATAGGATGGTAAGACTACCTGTAAGTTGCGCCACCTTTGTGTTTGGGCTGGCGACGGACACCCATTATTACATGGTATAAGATGACACCCCTATCTCCCCTGATGAATTACTGAGGTGAGGAAACACGTTGGGAGCGGTGTTCCATATGTGGCTGATGATGTTTTGACGCCCCGGATCAGTGAACTATCCCGAATAGGAGCATGAACTGACATTGTGGATGGTGAGGCTATTCCATTATTATGTGTAAAATGTGGACCCTCATTGTAAATCACTAATTGTCTGTTACGGTTCATGTATGATGACGCTCGTAGGGACGGTTCTATAATCTTCTGCCATTTTCTTTTCTGGTAGGCAGGTGGGCAGTACATAAGTACTTTGCCATATTATCCCTGTTTGGAGTGTGAATAGATAAATTATGGTAGTTTTCTCTACTATTGGCAGGCACTTACTTGACTTATGGTCCTTGTGACCTTTTAGTATCTATTTTACCCGTATATGTAATTAAAGGTTACGTTTTAACCCCTTAACCAGATGGATAAGGGAAGCCAGCACACTATCATACTCCTCACGTGGGGAAGCTGCCCCGGAGAAACTGAAGGCCCACTCAACAAGAGCGGTGGCAGCCTCCTGGGCTGAGAAGGCCGTTGCCACAATAGAGCAGATATGTAGAGCGGCAACCTGGTCTTCCCCCTCTACTTTCTTCAATCACTACCAGCTAGACTTAACCTCTTCTTCAGACCTTACTTTCGGGAGAAGGGTTCTGGAAGCTGTGGCCCCCCCTAATGATTCACTTCTCTGTAATTCTCTCCGTGGTGCTGTTGTGGAGGTTTCATCAATTTAAGATACAGTGCATGCAAAGAAGCTAATTAACCAAATTTGCTAATCTGGTTGAAAAACTTCACTCAGAGACTGAACCACGCAAAATGGCATACTTTATTACGTAGACATGGGGTTATATAGTATTCTACTTCTAGGTGGGATTAGTACAATTCATTGCTCTTTATGATAACTTGGCACACTGCAATTTGCTCATCCATGTATCTCTTGGCCTCAGTAACGTCTTAGGAATTCCGATGGGAGGGGTGAAGATGTCTCTCAGCGCCATCTTTGCCAACTCGACATGAATTTCTCTGTTATCAGCCATGCACATGCATACGTCATTCCAGGGAAATCATTTAGTTATTCATGCCGTAACAAAAGAACAGAAACTTAGTTATATATTCATTAACTAGTAACATAATCCATGTGCATATACACATTTGCATACATACATACATACACATAGATTATTCCATCATCTCTATATTAATTCACACTGATTAGGTGATCTATTAAAATAAACTAATTGATTTTCTATAATATATATATTTTACCTTGACAGACCCCCCTAAAATCAATTATTTGCTTTTAATATCCATATGATAAAAATCAGAGGGGGAGAAGGAATTGACTGTATGTTAAGGCTATTCTGGAACCCTACGATGTGGCAGGCGCCCTGTCCCTTTTAGACGGACCCACCGACGTTTCCTAAATCTAACTCAAACGAAGACCCACAGGAAAGGGATGGAGACCGTAAAAGATCTAATGACTGGGTAATCGAGGGCCACCCCTAACACAGAAATATAGATTTAACTTTACAAACTCATTTACTTCCGGTAATCTCTCTGGTACAACACCTTTGTTCTAAGGGGCCTCTTCATTAGAGTCTTCGGACAAGACGCTGACAGGTACTGCTGCATCTACTGTTTTGGCAATTAACCTCTTGACATAGGGAATCACACAGATCAGCAATACACTAATTAGAATTATCACACTTAGTAAAATAATTCCCCCTTAGATTAACCAACTCTTCCAATCTCCCATCCAAGAAAAATATTTATCCCAAGCATCAGTCACACCTGAATTCCTTTCAAGTTCTTCACTTAAATCTGTCAACTTTTTGGAGAGTCTTAGTAACTTTCCCTGTGGGGCCGGTTGTCTGGGATATAAGTACAATGCTCACCTATCATTTTGCATACCCCTCCTTTTTCTGCAAGTAACACCCAGAGATATTCTGTTTTGGAAGGCCATGGTAGATGTGGGTGCTAGTTTGTCAGCTATCCCTTGTCGGGCATCTTTGGTGTAATTGACAAATCTTTGTAATAATATATGTAATTTATCCAATCTATGTTCTTGTTAACGGTTATTATGGGTATTATGGACTCAAATCCCGCCTTCACTTGGTCTCGGTCCTTGAATTCGTCTGGCACCCCCCTAGGCACTCCGAGAACATCAATATATATACGTGGGTCAAAGCTGCCTTCTTGCAATGGGATGCGTGGACCCATGATGTTCGACCTTCACAGCCGTAGGTGATGTAAGCAACACTTGGTAGGGCCCTTCAAATCTGGCATCCAGTGTGCCTCGCACGTGATTCTTTATCCAGACAAAATCTCCAGGCTGGATGCTGTGAATACCTGGTTCAAGATCTGAGTCAGGAATAGAAGAGTACACTGTAGCATGTGTTAGTTTTAACTCTTTAGCAAGTCCAACAAATTCACAAGCTTATCATTCCCTGAACTAAGCTGCTGTGGATAATATCGACCCATTCTAGGTGGCCCCCCAAACAAGATCTCATATGGTGTGAGCCCTGTGGGTTGTCTCAGGGTATTTCGGACTGAGTATAGGGCAATAGGCAGCACCTCCGGCCATGGAAGTGACAATTCTTTACTGGCTTTAAGAATTTTGTTTTTCAAAGTGCCATTCATCCTTTCAACTTTGCAGCTAATTTGAGGATGATAAGGAGTATGCAGGCCCAAATCTGCCCCAATCATCTCCAAGATTGATTTGGTAACTTCTGCAGTGAAGGCGGGTCCTTGATCATTTTCAATCACCTCTGGAATTCCAAATCTGCAGCTAAGTTCTGTCAGAAGCCTTTTCACTGTAGTTCTAAGCAGTCATGTTGGCCACTGGGTATGCTTCTGTCCAGCCGGAAACATATCCACCACCACCAAAACATATTCATATCTTCCACTCTTGGGTAATTGCATATGATCAATTTGGATTCTCTGGAAAGGATACCGTGACTTTGCCAGCTTTATCTTTGGCACATGTTCTGTTCTTACGGGATTACAAGTGTTACAAATCTCACAGCTTCTAGTATAGTTTGTAGCAAAAGCTGAGATCTCGGGTGCAATATAGAGTTTGATAGCTAAAATCTTCTGATTCTTCCCTCTATGTACCTTTCCATGAGCCCACTGAACCACTGCAGGATACAGTGCTCTTGGCAGACATATTCTTCTTCCCACTCTCCAGATTCTGTCATTACAAAACGTTCCTCCCCGTTCGATCCATCCTTGTTTTTCTTCTTCTGTTACCGCATTCTGCCGGTCCACTAAAGTCCTGTGTGCCAGATTCTCTTCCGGACTTAGCTCCTCTTCATCTTCCTCCTCTTCTTCTTCCAACCCAAAATTTCTCATTCCCGTTTCTTCCTCATCCCTTCGTTGTCTCTGACTTCTGGTGAGCACAAACACCTCCGTACACCCCGACACCTCTGATTCCTCTGGAAATATTGGCTCCATAGCTGCTGCTTTTGCTGTAATGTCAGCCAGATGATTCCCCTTGGCTTCCTCCGAATTCAGTTTCCCATGTGCCTTAATTTTGATCACAGCCACTTGCCTAGGTAACTTCAGAGCTTCTAGCAGACTTCTCACTGCCGCTGCATTCCGGATTGGAGCTCCACTGGCTGTCTTGTAGCCCCACAGGGCCCATATCAGGCCAAAGTCGTGGGCAATCCCAAATCCGTACCTCGAGTCTGTGTAGATATTGGCCACTCGACTCTCCGCACACTTGCAGGCTTTGGTCAGAGCATACAGTTCGGCCTTTTGAGCTGACATATAAGATGGCAGTGGTCCAGCAGAAACAACCATTGGTGGGGACACTACCGCATATCCGGTATGGTAAGGTCCATATTCATCTGCGTATCTGGACCCATCAGTATACAGTATCAGATCCGCTTCAGTCAGTGGCTGCTCAGAGACAGTAGATAGGTGAAAGGTTTCAGCCTTCATCACCTCATGGCAATGATGGTCACTCGAATCAGGGTATTCATGATCTTTTGAGGACCCCGCTAAGTCTTCAGAGCCATCCTTCCTTGACAGAGGAAGCAGAGTGGAGGGGTTCAAGACAGTACATCGCCGAAGAGCTATATTTTCTAGTAAAAGGAGCTCACATTGGATTCTGACATTACGTTGCATAGATAGATGGTTGTGCTGGGTTTGTGCAAGGATAGCTTTCAAATCATGAGGGGCCAGTATAGTTGTATGATGGCCAAGTACAATATCTGCTGTTCTGTGGAGGAGCTCTGCAGCTGCCAGCACGGCTTTGAGGCATGTTGGAGCGGTTTGCGCCACTGGATCCAATTTGCTGGAATAATATCCGATGGGTCTCGTGGCCTCCATGTTTTTGTGCCAGAACTCCTGAGGCATGGCCACACGCTTCAGAGACCAATAGAAAGAATGGAAATTCATAGTTGGGAATCCCCAGTGCAGGGGCTGAAATGATGAGTTCTTTCAACTGGTCCATTGCATCTTCAGCTTCTTGGTCAAAATGCAGGTCAAGCTCAGAAGAGTGGACCCGATCATATAGAGGTTGCATGAGAACTGACGTGTTAGGGATCCACTGCCTGCAGTATGTGACCATTCCCAGGAAAGCTTGGAGTTGTTTGACTGTTCTCGGGTACGGGATGTCACGGATGGCAGTTTTCCGCTCTTCAGTGAGATGCTTGGTACCTTGGGATATGCAATGACCCAAAAACACAACTTTGGTACAACACCATTGTAGCTTTCGCGGAGTAACTTTGCATCCGATGGTGGCCAGAAATTGGAGCAAAGAATAGCTGAACCTGTGGCAAGTTTTGTCATTGGGACAAGAGAAGGAGTAGATCATCGACATATTGTATCAATGTGACTTCAGGGTTCTCACTCTTCCAGGGTTGGAGACAGGTAGTTTAGGCCAGTGTGAAGTGATGAGGGGAGTTCTGAGCTCCTTGAGGCACAACGATCCAGGTGTATTGTACTCCTCCGTGTGTAAAAGCAAAAAGATACTGACAGTCTGGATGCAGAGGCACACTGAAGATGTTTGCCAAGTCGATTACTGTAAAATGCGTTGCCTCAAGGGGAATTTCACTGAGTAATGTATGTGTATTTGGCACCACTGGGGTCTCCAGGATTATAACTGCATTCACAGCTCTCAGATCTTGCACCATCCTGAATTTATCCGGTTCTCCTCTTGCAGTTTTCTTCTTCACTGGAAACAATGGAGTATTAGCAGGAGAAACACAGGGAATAAATAATCCTTTCTTGAGTAATTCTTGGATCTGGGCATCTAATGACGCTTTTTTTGGCTGCCTTCAGTGGGTACTGTAGGAGTCTGGGAATCCGTGCACCTTCTTTCAGGAAAACTTGGACTGGCGGGACAGGCAGCCGACCTATATCATCAGGACCTTGAGACCAGAGTTCAGGTGGCATGCAGTCAAGATAATGCTGTGGTATGGCGGTTGTTGCAAATTTGATGACACACAATGGGAGGGCATGTACCTTTCTTTGTTCCTCTAATGATAACGGAGTAGAGACATCTAGATGCATTCCATTCTCATCATATGATATCTGAGCATTTAACTTCTGGAGTAGTTCTGCTCCCAACAAATTAAGCGGCAGGTGTCTGAAACGAGTAATCTGGCCAGCAGCTTCTGTTCTCTCCCAATAGGCAATGGAAATGTTAGTCGGGATTAGTGTGGGTTTCCATCCACTCCCACACATGAAAGGAAATCATCAGATATAAGCGATTCATAGGGAAAATCTCTTGACCGTATTACTGATCTGGCTGCACCCGTGTCTACTAGGAAAGGTAAAGTTCTGTCCTCTACATCAATTTTGACAGTAGAAATCAGTCCAGATTTAGTGGGGACGTTTTCAACTGAGGTCAAGGTGAGCACGGGTTTGCCACTGTCCTATTCTGGTCTTCCCCCGCAAACCGGTGTGGTGGGTCCCTGTTATTTTGGTACATCTGTTGCGGTGGCTGGTCTCTGTAATTCTGCACAGGTTCTCTTGGCGTTGTCTCATACTCTCTCTGTGGTGGCTGCCGTGATGGCTGTCTATACTCTTGGCGGGCATATAGTGGATTTCCTTGGTAGCGTGGGGAATCTCTTCTTTTAAATTGCAGGTTGTAGGAGAGTGGCATCGAGCCATAGAAAGGATCCCCTCTATTCTCTGGACATTCTCTTCTGAAATGACCCGGCTGGTTACAATGGTGACAGATTGGTTCCCTTAGTCTTAAACTCGGTCCTCTGTACATTTGTTGAGGACCCATCCATCGTGGGGTTGAGCGGTATAGTTGTTCTGGGTATCCTGGGGGATATGGCAACTGTTCTTGTTGATTATCTGCAGGTTGATAGGCTGCTAGAGCAGCTGGAGCAGGAACAGGAGTCGGTATTGGTGCTGGAGTAGGCCTTGGAGCAGGCCTTGGTACAGCATTCAATTGTTTCTCTATAGGTTTAGCAATGACAAGTACCTTTTGCGAGGACATGTCCAAGTATTCTGGCCTGGAGTCTGTAAGCTTCGCTGAGATTTCCTCTCTGAGTCCCCTAACAAATGAAGTGACAAGCAGATTCTGTTGGATCCTCTGACCTTGATCCTTGAACAGAGTATAGATTCTGGTGTAAAAATTTTTGACATTCTCCCCTGATTCTTGAGTACAGTCCGCTACACTGGTAGATGAGTCTGTGAGCTGCTCCTTGGCCCACTGCTGAAGTTGTTGACAAAAAGCTCCTCCTGATTGGTAAGTCTCCTTGTCTGTCATTCAGAGCTACTTGAATTATTGGCTAGAAGGCATCTCCCGCTTTAATGCTAGTGATTTCATGAAGATCTTTCCAAGTGGCTGAATAAGTTTGTTGAATTTGTCTGATTCTTCTGTAGAACGCCATAGGGTGTCAGTCTGGGTCAGGTAGTTGTCTAATCACTCTATAAACTTGCGAAGGTGTGAATGACACATATCTATTATGGTAATCTGGCACTGGAGATTCTGACTAAGAAGATGCTGAGGGAGATAATGGCAACATAGCAACAGGAGGTGAGCTAGTTTGTCCAAGAAATAGTTCATTTGGGTTATCTTCTGAGGTCATCTGGTGGCTGAGTGAGTCTGATCTAGCTGTGGCACTTTCCACAGCTCGGGTGAGAATTTGAGATTTATGATAGTCATTGCTGATTAGTCTTATCTCTTCCAACATAGTTAATCTTCTATACTCCCGTATAGCTTGGACTATCACTTGGGCACAGGCTTGCATAGGAAATCCATACGTTCCAGAACTTATAGTAGGAAGAGCAATAGAAGTAAGGTTCCTTGTTCCAACATAGTTCAGAATATTGTTGATTGTAGCTCTAAGTTGTGTCACACACTGATCATGATGATCTTCATCATACACATTCCGGGTGTAGTGTGTATTGCGGCCTGTATTCCGGGTGTGCCAAGATGGCCGCCACCGGAAGGAAGCACACTATAGGAGGGGTGCGCCAAGATGGCCACCACCAGAAGCAAGCACACTACAGGAAGGGTGCGTTCCACTGGGAAGGAGCACACCCACTGACATCTGGTCAGAGGCCAGAGGTGATGCAATGGGTGTAGTAACATGGCCGCTGCAGGATGAGGGGCACTAGGAGTAGCTTGGGAAGTAGCGAGGGGTGGGCCTCCTGGACGGGGCGCGTGACATGCAACACAATAATCTGCTGACAATGGATTCTGCTGGCCACAATTAGAACACACCCAACAATTTATTGCGCCACCATTATAGGGCGGTGACGGAGGCATGGCGGGGAGGAACAGTGTGAGGTCTGGGACGTGGTGCCCCGCATGCAAGACAAGTATCTCTATTATCAGGATTATGCTGACTGCAATTTGTACAGGTCCACCCCCCCCTCCGCCATTATCGGGCGGTGGCTGGAAAGCAGTATCTTTGTAATACACATAACATGGCGTCTTTCCCTTATTGTCTGTACTTTCTTCCTCCCCCTACCCATCTTTTGACAAATTCTTTGCTGTTCTATACCAAGCCAAAGCTGTTTGTAACAATCCTTCATCTTCTAGCTTGCCCTTTTTCTTCTTCATAATTTCTTGCCATTCTAGCGACTGTAACCGTCCTTATCTGGTAGCTCGCATATTTTAGTTAACTGTTTAAGTTTCTGCACATACTTTTTCCCTTCTTTCGATAAACTCAGCGCAGCCTTTTTCCACATGTATTCACTTTGCAACAACCCATTATCTACCAGTTTTCCCATTTACACAAATTGCTGCATTCAACATCTCATACTGTGATCTACCTCCACCCCCCTGGGGTACAACCCGCACGATGACATTACTCTTTTGGTTTTCTCTACATATTTCCTTCCTTCTGTTCTAGCAACTATATCTTTGGGGTCCTGTCGCTTCTGATCGAGCGACCCCTGCGACACAAACAATGTCTTTAGTTTTTTTCATGATTTTGGCTCCAGGCGTCCTGTCCCCTTAGACTTATGATCAGACCAGGCAGCTGATACACAAGTAGAATTGTAACAAGTCCCTACACTCCCTACCAAGCACTGAATTGATTCTTTTACAACTTAATGAAGCACTGAACATCCCGCGCACCCGCGTCCTAGTGACGTCTTAATATACGACTTAACGATGCAGTTGGCTCCCCGCATATTCCACGTCTTAATAGAGGATTGGTTAACCCCGCGTGCCCACGTCCTAATGACGTCTTAATACACAACTTATCAGTAACTTCACTCTCCGCGTGTCCCACGACTTAATAGAGGATTGGTTGGCCCCACGCGCCCACATCCTAATGATGACTTAATACACGACTTATCAGCAACGTCGTCACTCCCCGCGTGCCCGCGTTATAAACAAAGAAATTTTCCTAAATTCTCAAGTGTATATGTGTACGCCCCTGCGTACAAAGATAGTTCTAATGGGACGGGACACCTAAGATACCACAGAGCAGCAGTTAGCCAGGCGCGACTACACACCAGAGTTCTAGGAATCACACAGCAGGGACCCGCCCAGTCGCACGGGCTGTCCCTAAGGGCCAATCTAGACACCACAAACTCACCAGAGACCGCTCAAAATACGAGTAAGCACTACGGATTCATTAAATCTGCAGACTTACCGTATTCAGTGATGAGAGTATATCAGGCTCTCGCTTTGAGCAGTCCCGGCTCGTCCATAGGTGGTCCAGTGCTGGGCACCCCAAGACCTAGAGTTCCCCTCGAGTGTGATCTGAGTCATGGCACTATTTGTGGAGGTTTCACCAATTTAAGATACACTAGGTAACTGCTCTCCTCCAAATTAAAGATGTCCGAGTGCATGCAAAGACGCTAATTAACCAAATCTGCTAATCTGGTTGAAAAACTTCACTCAAACTGAACCACGCAAATGGCATACTTTATTACGTCGACATGGGGTTAAATAGTATTCTACTTCTAGGTGGGATTAGTAAAATTTATTGCTCTTTTCTGATAACTCGACACACTGTAATTTGTTCATCCATGTATTTTTGACCTTAGTAACGCCTTAGGAATTCCGATGGGAGGGGTGAGTTTGTCTCTCAGCGCCATCTTTGCCAACTCGACATGAATCTCTCTGTTATCAGCCATGGACATGCATACGTCATTCCCAGGAAATCATTTAGTTATTCGTGTCTACAATAAGAATAGAAGCTGTTAGTTATATATTTATCAGCTATTAACATAATCCATGTGCATATACACATTTGCGTGCGTACATACATACACATAGATTATTCCTTCATCAGTATATTGATTCAAACTAATTAGGTAATCTATTAAAAGAAACTAATTGATTTTCTATAATATATATATTTTACCTTGACACTTACATTTGAGCGGATCCTGTTATGAATGGTTGTGAGTGTATTTAGCACATCAGGGTTGGCATCATCTGAAAGAGACATGACATCTACAGTGTCATTTGCTGATGGATTGAGGTCAATAGGAAGCTTAGCCTTTCATCCATACATGGTCTCAAATGGAGTGCACTGGGTTGAGGCATGCACAGATGTGTGATAGGCAAACAAAACACCAGGGATGAACTGGTCCCAGTTGGTTCCTTGGTCATTGACAAGCTTGCTAAGAAATTCTTTGAGTGTTCGATTGTCACGTTCCCGCTGGCCATTGTTTGTGGGTGGTAGGCAGATGAAATGCGGTGATCTGTTTGAAAGTGATCCATCAGGTTGTCAATGATCGAGTTCACAAACGCTCTTCCCTGGTCGCTAATCAAAGTGTCCATACAGCCTAAGCGGCAACTACTGACATGGCACTCTTGTCTGGAACAGCTGTTGCTTCAGTCCACTTGGAGAAATGATCAGTGACAGCAACTATATATTTGTTGCCGTTTGAGGTTTCCTGAAGAGGACCGATCATATCAATCCCAACTAAGCTCCATACTTTTCCAGGCACTGGTATACTGTTGAGTGGTGGAGCTTCTTTGCTGATATTGGGACTTGTGACAAAACATTTTTGACAGGCTTTGACATGTTGGTGAACATCGTCCTTCATTCCATTCCAGTAATAACGGTCAGAAATTTTGGAAAATGTTTTATTTCTGTCAAAATGGCCACCAGAAGTTGGGCTGTCGTGACAGGCCTTCAGGATATTTGGCAGTCGGCTTTTAGTGGGAACCTCCTTTTTTTCCATAGTAAATAATCCCTTTCTCTGCTCGATATGGTTTAGATGTTTGTCTAAACTGGGACTTGGCATTTGAACGTTTCTCTGGAGGTAGAGCGTAGATCCACTGGGGGTACTTTTGTTCTGTTGCAGTGTAGAATCTCAAAAGCTGATCATACAGTTGGTCTTCCATTGTTGTCAAAATTGGAAAACTTATTTTTTTGTTGGAGGTGTTCCAAGTTCACTTTATATACCTTATCAGGATAGAATAGCAACTCAAACTGGAGAACTTAAAGTGCATATCATATAGAGCAGGGAGAAACATACATAACAATTTACAACACATAATATTAACTATGCACTGATGGAACTGCACCATCTACTGTCAGTTCAATGTAATGCCTCCAACACATGCTGTAAGGCTAAGTGCCCACGTTGCGAAACTGAAGCATATTTTTTACGCTTCTCCCTGGCGGGAAAATCGCATGCGGATTTTACATGCGGTTTTCCCGCCAGGTAGAAGCGTTTGTGAGGCGTCTTTGCAGCGTCTTATCAAGCACTTCTCCAAGTGATTTAAGCATCACTTGGAAAAGTGCTTTACAACTTGTTCACACTATATAAATCCATGCAACCGGCATGGGTTTATATAGTGTGACCAAGTAATAGTTAAAAAAAAAGAATCAGAATGGTAAAAAATAAAGTTTATACTCACTTTCCGATGCATTCTCTGCCCCGTCCGGAGTCTTGAGCGGCTCACGCTGTTGTGTGCAGGACCTGCGGTGAAGTCATTGAGTCATGTGATGGGTCACATGACTCAATGACGTGGCAGGTCCTTCAGACAACAGCGCGACGAAGGGAAAACATCAGAAGATAAGTATAAACTTTATTTTTTCTTTTTTTTACAGGTTCTTTGGTACCCAGGTCTGGATGAGAGTCTCCTCTCCTCCAGACTTGGGTACCATCCGCACATTGATTCCGCATGCGGAAACGCAAAATTAATGAACATGCAGCGGATTTTTGACCGCAGCATATACGCTGCAGAAAAATCCGCAGCATGGGCATTGACATTGCAGAATGCCATTGGGGACCATGGGGTGCGGATATACATGCGTTTTACAAGCGTTTACGCTGCGGAAATTCCGCAGCATATACGCTTGTAATACGCAACGTGGGCACGCAGCCTAAGTTTAGTCCACCTGTTCCCATGCACTAGATTTGCTGCTGATTTTCCACAGGGAAAAAATCAGCAGCCAATCTGCATCAAAATCCGCATCCCAATGATGTGGATTTTTTGTGCAGAATCACAGCAGATTTCTCCATGTCACGTGGAAGAGGGAAATCTGCTGCAGACCGCATCAAAATCTGACAAAAGCCACATGAAATGGTATATGGTTTGTGTATGTGCATCTACATATACTGTAGCACTACAGCAGCAAAAACACACTAATATTCTGCCCTAGAGGAGTATAGACCATGGGTATATTATAGCCTAGGCCAAACTATATCCTGGGGTATAAATTGGCCTAGGCAAGATTATACTCCTCCGGGCCAGAATATACCCCGGCTGATGTAGATCAGATTTTTCACGCTTATGAGAACCATTCAGTGATATACTCAAGAACGGGGCCCCAGATGTCGCACAGGATTGAGTGATATACTCAAGAACGGGGCCCTAGATGTCGCACAGGGGGTCCCAGATAGCGCACAGGTGCCCTCTCTGGCATTTGACAAATATTAAAAATTATGGTAATCCTAACTGACCTAAAACGGGAAAGGTTTATTCTGATTCCATGTCAAATATTGAGAATAACATGAATATGTGTCTTTTTATATAGTGTATGTAAACTTCTGGTTTCAACTGTATATAGAATTTTAGTTTGAACGTTGATCTAATCTGATGGCAATTTAGGATCTGAAGGGACATTTTCAAATAATTTAGGACAGACTGGCTTATGCTGCTGTGAATGGAGTGAAGCAATCCAAAGAATAATGTTTAGATAATAAAGGGTATGCTGAGTCTAAGGCCTCCTTCACATGTCCGTGTTCCCAGTACATGTGGTATCCGTTTTTTTTCTACACGTACCCATTATAACCTATGGTGCTATTCACATGTCTGTGTTTTTACACAAATCGTGCGAACGTGCAAAACACACATGTCAGAGACATGTCAGTTTTTTTCTGGTAGAAAAGATAAGTGCCAATACAAGTTTATGGGTCTGTGAAAAACATGTATAGCACACGGCTGGCATCCGTGTGCTATATGTGTTTCACATTGCAAAGTATAGGAGAAGCTTTGTAATTTAATTCTTTCTTTAACCATACAGGAAAACCACTGATGGTAAACTGGGATGTCACACAGGTGGCACAGTGGAAAACACTGATGGCACCAGTACCGGGTTTTCACGAACGTATTTAAACCCGGACATGTGAAGGAGGCCTGAAGCGGAGACCTCACTAAGTGAGTCCGACCATGCCAGTTGTTTGCCACTCCCCCCCCTCGCCTAGAAGAATAAGACATTAATACGGTTTTGTTTTTTTGCTTTTTTAATGTCAGTAAATTAAACTTGTCTGACCAATCGCAGATTTGGAGAGTTTCGTCCTTCCAATAAAAGATAAGGTAAAGATAAAGATAATATTTGCTGGATGTCTTCCATTAAAAAAAAACATTAGATACATTTTATACACAACTTTTGATATCTTGTTTAGTTGACATCTTAAGATAGATTTCAGAAAGATGGTGATTTATCGGCAATCCATTGTAGAGGTAACAGGAAGGTTTCTCCGTTAGTTGTGAAAGGTTACAGCTGTGAGTGAACATAAGGCTGAAGATTATACAGCTGATTTACAAGGATTTGGGCAATCTTCTCGGGTTCATTCAAATGTACAAAATGATTTCCATCCACAATAGTGGACTGAAAGCGCTGAAAAGACAAAAACAACATAATGGCAATAAAACTAAAATCTATATTAAAATTTCTTTACAGTAATTGTTAGTAAAATAGCCGGGACAAGTATGTTATTAATTATTTACATTGAAACAAAGGGAAACAAATAGCTTTTCACTGCATTTTTTTGAAAGGAAGAAGCCTGGATATGTTCAGCTGGGGACTGTCTGGTGACACCACTGGAATAACTTGTTATAACCAGAGTTCCCCTTTCTATGTTGAGTCTCTCTCTCTGGCGGGGGCTGAGCCCGCACCTTTCCAGGGACATGACAGCTGATCTAATCAGCGGTCACATGCCCCTAACAGCCGCGGGTGGAATCCCAATCCACCCGCGGCTGATAACATGTTAAATGCCGCTGTCAATCTTTGACAGCGGCATTTAACATGGCCGCAGCGGAAGGACGTCATGAGTCCCGCCCATTGGCGCCCGTGTCACATGATCGCGGGTTGCCAATGGGTTGGCATGACAACCCGGGGTCTGCAGGAGACCCCTGCGGCTGTCACTGCCGGGAGGCTATGATCGCCGCCCAGCAGTCAGCGCTCATAGCCAGTGAGAATTTCTGCTACACACAGGCGATCTAATGATCGCAGCTTCTAGTCTCTCATTGAAGCAAAGGTAAAGTAAAAAAAAAAAAAAGTTTTTAAAAATATAAAAAAATATATAAAATTTTAAATCACCTCATTCAAAATAAAACAATAAAAAAAATAAACACATATACACATATTTGGTATCACCGTGTTCAGAATCGCCCGATCTATCAATATACAAAGAGAATTAATCCAATCGGTAAACGGCGTAATGAGTAAAAAAAATCAAAAACGCAGAATTACAATTTTTTGGTCGCCGCAACATTGTAATAAATGCAATAACAGGCGATCAAAACATTGTATCTACCCCAAAATGGTAACAATAGAAACGTCAGCTTGGCGCACAATAAATAAGCACTCGCTCAGGCCGAGATCACGAAAAATGGAGACCCTACGGGTCTGGGAAATGGCGACTTTTTTAAAAAATTTTTTACAAACTTTGGAATTTTTTTTTACCACTTAAATAAAAATGAACCTATACAGGTTTGGTGTCTACAAACTCGTAATGACCTGGAGAATCATAATGGCAGGTCAGTTTTAACATACAGTGAACGTGGTAAAAAAAAAACCAACAACTGTGGAATTGCACTTTTTTGCAATTTCACCGCACTTGGAGTTGTTTTCCAGTACACGATATGGTAAAACCAATGGTGTCGTTCAAAAGTACAACTTGTCCGTCAAAAAAATAAGCCATCACATGGCCATATTAACCCCAAAATAAAAAAAATAAAAAAGTTATGGCTCTGAGTAGAAGGGGAGCAAAAAACGAAAGCGCAAAAACGGAAAATGGCCCGGGGGTAAAGGGGTTAAAGGTATATTCACATACAGCAGATTTGTGGCAGACATTTCTGTGATAGTCTTATTAATCTTTTGGGCTTACAGAAAACCATTTGCATGTCACACAAACAACCACAATCATTTGCATAAAACGGATTTTCAGTCACAGAAATATCCACGATCAACCTACTACATGTATGGATAACCTTAACCCCTTCATGACCTTGGGATTTTCCAGTTTTGCGTTTTCGTTTTTTGCTCCCTTTCTTCTCAGAGCAATAACTTTTTTTTTATTTTTCAGTCAATATGGCCATGTGAGGCTTGTTTTTTGTGGGACAAGTTGTACTTTTGAACGACACCATTGATCTTACCATATCATGTACTGGGACACAAGGAAAAATTCCAAGTGCGGTGTAATTGCCAAAAAAGTGCAATTCCACATTTTTTTTTCCACACCACGTTCACTATATGGTAGAAATGACCTGCCATTATGATCCTCCAGGTCATTACTAGTTCGTAGATACAAAACATGTGTATGTCCTTTTTTATTTAAGTGGTGAAAAAAAATTCCAAAGTTTGTAAAAAAAAAAAATAAATAAATGAAAAAAACGCAGAAATTTTTCGAGACCCGTAGAGTCTCAATTTTTGGGGATCTGGGGCCCGGGTGAGGGATTATTTTTTGTGCACCAATCTGATGTTTTTACTGATACCCTTTTGGGGTAGACAGGATGGTTTGATCGCCTGTTATTGCAATGTTGCGGCAATTAAAAAAAACGTAATTCTGGCATTTTGATTTATTTTCTTTTTTTATATATTGATAGATCGGGCATTTCTGAATGCAGCGATACCAAATATGTGTATGTTTAATTTATTTAATGGTTTTAGTTTGAATGGGACAAAAGGGGGGTGATTTGAACTCTTATATTTTTTAAAAAAACTTTTTTTTTTTTACACTTTTTACTTACTTCAATAGTTTCTTTAGGAAACTTGAAGTTGCGATCTTCTGATCCCTTGTGCTACACATGGCAGGGCTACAGCCGTGCTATGTGTAGCAGAAATGATGATTTGCTATGAACACTGTCAATGGGTATGGTGTGGAGAAATAACCATGTCACGCCCAGAGCAATTAAAGGATCAATTTCATATGAATAAAAATGCTAAAAATCAGTAATACAGCAACACATAGACTATGTAAAGGTGTTAAAGGATTTATATTTCAGTCTATAATATGCTAATTTCTCCTTCAATCAAGGGGTTGTTAATAGATTCTTCTCTGGGGTGTTTACTTTTTCTATGTATAACCTTGCCTAATCAGAAAAAGGCAGCGTCATACAGAGGGGAAACAATTCCCAAAGAGAAGGTCAGAACTGGCATTTTCACTGTAATCTGGTAAAACGGATACGTTTTGTCTTATCATATCAAGATCTCCTTGCTCCCAGCACTTACTGTCATTATATGTGCTGGGAGAGGAGGAGCGTGGAGATGTGGGTCATTACATAGAAATGCTTTGGATATATCCTATGTATTGGGCAATAATGCCACAATACTTGGCATGGATCCAGAGTGTTGTATGTGACAAATGTGACACTGTCGCAGCGCTCCTTTTCCCTTGCTGATGATGCGTGAGCAGCAATTGTCACATACAACGCTCTGGATCTATACATGATATAGCGGCATCATTCCCCGATCCTGAGACAGATTCAGAGTATTGTATACAACTGCACTCCACTTACTGACATTAGAAGCATTGAGAGTGAGGAGATCTCAATGTAATAAGGTCAGACATATCAGTCTTAGGGCACAGTAAGGCGGCCATATAAATCGGAGTGAAATCGGAAGGCAGTGCACTGACTGTTCGGCAGCTCTCCCGACGAGAGCGCCACCACTTCATGTATTTCTATGCAGCTGTCGTGCTCGGGTTGGGAGAGCCATGTTCCAATCCCGTTTGGTTTATATGGCCACCTGACTGTGCACTTACCATTTCAACCTAAAAAAGTAAGTTCCGATATTCTCTGGGTCGTTTGCATTTTTTTCTCCTTTATGATGCTGCCAACCTTCTTATGGATTAGGCAATGTCAAAACAGGGGAAGAAGTAAACGCCCCAAGAGAAGAATCTGTTAACATCCCCATGGTTAAAAAGGAAAATTAAAATATTGGGCGAACTAAGCTTTAAAAGCCAATAAATCTGCAAAGTATAGAAGTGAAATACTTAAAAACAACCATGTTTTACTCAGCTCTTCAGCCCCTTTACCATGAAGTAGCCAGTTTAACAAGTGAAGAAAAGTCTTCTTTAATGACCTGAAAGGGCACAGGTGACCTGCCAATTACCAGAGGTAATAAACATCTGCTTGTCTTCACTTTGGGGTCCTGGCTGTGTTTGACAGCCGGAGAACTAACTTGCACCTGCTAGATTGCAGGAGAAGGAGCTTTAATCACTTACAATGGTGAAAAACCCATGACCAGCGCTTGTTCATTATCAGGTTAATGAAACCTATTTATCCTTGTAATGCACAATGGTATCAGGAGAAACAATAGCCTTCAAGGGCCCAAAAAATCATAACAGACTAACCTCCTTCAAGTTTTCTTTGAATCCACGCAGCAGCGTTTGTCCTACATCTGTGTAAACTCCTCTCATTAAGTCAGCAGATATTCCCTCATTTGCCCTGTGAGAAAACTTTTGTGATCACATATCCTGATAGTAGTTGGTACCATAAAATACATGACACCTGCCAGCTCTATATGCAGCATATAGTAGTAGTATGCAATATAACACAGTCTGTCTGCCAACACAACATAAAAACAAAAACACTTTTACTGTCTCAGGTCTCAATTAACACATTTTGGAAATATACAGGGTGGCCCAAAATTGTATACACACTTCAATACTGGTTATTTATGCCCTTTTTAAAAATCCGAATTGAATTATGGCAGCAATATGTAATATTATGTGGTATCTAAAGATGTATGTAGTCACATGATTGCTAGATCCCCATGTGGCGTCAGGAGTAGTGTTGAGCCACCCCCGTAGTGTTCGAGTTCGGTTCGGTTCGTCGAACACCCGTGTGTTCGCCGAACTGTTCGTCGAACACCTTCGAACACCGTTAAAACCAATGGCAGGCAAACAAAAACACATAGAAACACATAGAAAACACCTTCAAAGGTGTCCAAAAGCTGACAAACTGCTCAGAAGACATAACTAACACATGGAAAAGTGACAAGTACATATAGTCATGCGAAAATAAAAGAGGTGGAGGAGTAAAAGGAGGGGGAGACACAGATATAGGCATGTCATGCCCTTCTAAAATCCAAAAAGTGAGAAGCCGACACGGCCAGTCCGCTCCTGCCCGTGCCACCTCCGTGTTGCCGGGTTTGTGCCAGAGCCGCGGTGAACCCTGACGGCCAGCCCCCCTCTCCCAATACTGGTGCCTGTCCGCTGGTGGGTCGAGCGAGCCCCCCTGTGGTGGAGGCAGCTCTAAGCTTTTTAAGTTAAATTGTCTCTCTAATTTGAATGAATACACTTTAAATCCATTTACAAGGATCTATTGGAGGGCAAGTCTCATGCCAGCAGCCGCGGTAATTCCAGCTCCAGTAGCGTCCACTAAAGCTGCTGCAGTTAAAAAGCTTTTATAAGGATTGAGCTCGGCTGTCCACCGCAAGGCATCCTACTGCCAGTCCCAGCCCCTATGCCTTGGGGTGCCTCCTGATGCTCTTCACTAAGTATCCCATGGTCCCGAAGCATTTCCTTTGAAAAAATTAAGTGTCTAAACTACAGGTGGTGTAGCTTGCTTAACAGCCGGGATAATCCGCTGACTAGCAGACACTGCTACTAGGCTCAAAGTATTTCCTGGGCTAGATGCAGTTAAAAATTTGTAATTAGATACTCTCGTTGGATGCTGAGAAAGCATTCCATAGAGTCTCCTGGCACGCCATATATGATTCTCTTAAAAAGCTTGGGGTAGGGGTCTAGGGGACCCTTTTATAGCCAAAATCACGGCCCTGTATCGCAATACGTCACCTAGGCTGAAGATAAATGGAACTGTAGCACCCTGAGGGCTCGGTTGCTACAGACGTATTGCACCTCACCCAGAGGTGTGATATCTCACTCTCAGGTAAGGATGGAGTGTGGATCAGGACCCGACACCTGCATGCATTACACCACATTGCCGTGGGGCAGGGCGACCAATATGCCCCTGAGATGGGCACGACAGTCCCTGTCCCTGGCTGGAGTGGGGGGAGGGAACACTGAGGAAGGGGAACCCTGTAGTGCAGGAGCAGGGAGGAAGCAGTTCCTGGGTGCATTGAGAAGGGAGTATAAAAGGTGGGCACCATCTTAGTTCAGTGCAGAGAAGTCTGAGCAGAAGTGGCAGGGAGCAGGGGCTCTGCATGAGCTCTGCTCCGGAGGCGGGCCTAGTAACAGAGGCCCAGGCCTGGAAGAGGGAGAAGGAAGGAAGAGGAGCGGAGAAGGCTCCAGGAACGAGGAATGAAGGGATCCCAGGGGTGCGGACGGGCGAGTCGCCACCGCACGCCCGAATCCACCTGCGTGGAGGGGTCAGGCCAAAGGGGGAGACCGGTCCCCGAACTAGTGGAGGCAGGAAACGACCCTCAGCTAGAAACCGGAGGCTCTGACATTTTATGTGGCGCAGCCCCTCGCTACACCCGCTAGGAAGGCACCACATAGGGTCAGGGAAACTGGCGCCAAGTTTACCAAGAGGAGGCCCGAGGCAGCCGGACAGAAGTGTTGGTAAGAAAGGCCAGACAAAGGACACACAAAGGGGGTCCTGTGAAGTGCTCCAAAGTTATCTGGGAGTTGTCTGAGCCCCTCACCTGGTGAGCACAGTACGACGTGGGCAGCCGTTACCTGCAGACGTGGTCTGGATAATAAGAACTGTGAGTAAAGGCCCTGGACTGCATCACTGACTCCGTGTCGTTACTGCTGCTGCCCTGCACCATCACCCCCATCCTCCGCATACACTGCCCTGAGGCTATACTCCTCCCGTGGGGAGTTATGCTACGCTCTGCTGCACCCACAACACCAGCCTCAGCGGTCTGCCCTGTAGCGGCGGTTCACTCTGACCGCAATCCACGGGTGGCGTAGTCGGACATTTAAACATCAAAACCACATAAATAGTTCCGCCACTGGTTTGACCGCCCTGAGCCACGGAACCGGGTCGCCGCCACGAAGACTACAACCACCAGTATCCACCAAAAAGGGTCCGGCTCCGGGTGTCCCAAGGCCCAGGGGGTGCGTCAGAACATTTTCATCACCTTTCACAATCACCAATGGGACAAGGCAGGGATGTCCTCTGTCCCCTCTCTTATACATCCTAGTGACGGAGCACCTGCTCTCATCAATTCGCCATAACCCCAATATTAGGTGGATTGAGGTGGGAGGCACCGAGTACAAGTGCTCTCTATTTGCTGATGATGTCCTAGTATATATCACTCAATCACATATATCCATCCCTGCTGTTATGGCTGAAATAGATCACTTTGTTACATGGTAAAATTTTAAAATCAATGCAGCGAAGTCTGAGGCCCTCGATGTCTCCCTCCCCAAATCCATATAGGATTCCATCCAGTCCAACTTTCCCTTTGCCTGGCCCTCACAGGGTATCAAATACTTAGGAATTCCTATTCATAGAGACCTCTCCCATCTATGTTATCTTAATTTTGGGCCCTTTATTGAACAATTCCATACAGACCACGGTTGGCAAGTTAGAACTGTAAGATTCACTACGTGAACCACTGGTGTTTTGTGGAAAAGCACATGTACACTGCGTTCCAAATTATTATGCAAAAAGTGTTTAGGAGTGATAAGGGAAGAATTTGTTTGTTTGTCAGTTAAACTCATTGATGGTGATGTGTGTCAGGGCTCTTTATATCACTGTAAGCAATTGCAGACACCTGTGCTAATTCGTTTGGCAGGTGTGTCCAATGAAAGGCAAGACTACTTAAGAAGGCTCTCTCACATTATTAAGCAGCCTACATTTTCTGCCAAAATGGGAAAGAAAAAGGATGTGTCGGCTGCTGAGAAGCAACAAATTGTGGAGTGTTTAGGTCAAGGCATGACTACAATCAACATTGTGCGATGATCAGGATGAAGTGTCTTGGCAATCAAGAAGTATGTAGCTGATTCACAGTACACACGTGTGCGTGCTGATAAGGGCAAATTGAGGACTCTTTCCTACAGGCAATTACGTCAGGTTGAAAGAGCAGCGGCAAAAAAGCCTTGTCATAGCAGCAGACAAGTTTTTGAAGCTGCTTGTGCCTCCAACGTCCCCCGAACAACAAGATGCAGGGTCCTTCAGAGGTTTGTAGCTGTGCATACGCCATCCTGTCGACCTCCTCTATCCACTTCACACAAGCAGAAACGGCTCCAGTGGGCCAAACATTACATGAAGACTGATTTCAAAACTGTTTTGTTCACGGATGAGTGCCGTGCAGCGCTCGATGGTCCAGATGGATGGAGTGGAGGATGGCTGGTTGATGGACACCCCACGCAAACACGGCTACAGCGCCAACAAGGAGGAGGTGGAGTAATGTTTTGGGCTGGAATCATGGGGAGAGAGATTGTCGGCCCCTTTAGGATCCCTGAAGGCGCTAAAGATGAACTCCATAATGTATGTGGATTTTCTCAAACAGCACTTCCTGCCATGGTTCAAGAAGAAGAACCGTGTATTTCACAGCAAGATCATTTTTCTGCATGATAATGCACCATCTCATGCTGCACATAAAACATCTGCATCTCTGGCTGATATGGGCATAAAAGGGGACAAACTTATGGTGTGACCCCCATGCTCCCCTGACCTCTACCCCATTCAGAACCTTTGGAGCATCATTAAAAGGAGTGTCTATGATGGCGGGAGGCAGTTCACATCTAAGCAACAGCTCTGGGAGGGTATTCTGTCCTCATGCAAAACAATTGAAGCAGAAACCATCCAAAACCTGACAAATTCAATGGACGAGAGAGTTCAGAAGCTCCTTTCAAACAAGGGGTCCTATGTGAAAATGTAACATCACCTAGAATAAAGTTTTGAGTTGAAAACTGTTTGATTTCAGTTTCTAACAACCTGCTAATGCTTATAATTTCAAAAATGACCATTTTTTTGGTCTTTATTAAAATGAAAAGGTTGATCGAAAAGTTTGGGGGATCTAAGAGTGTGGCAACCCAGTAGTCATGATTACTTCGAATTCTGACAATATGAGGGTCATGCTGCAGGTAGTGCAGCAAGAAGGCACTTATGTGTTTTGCGCATCTCGGAGCCCCAAAATTATTTTCCGGGCTAGATGCAGCTAAAAATTATTTTTAATTTTAAATCTGGTGGAGCTTATTATAGATGGCCTAATAGGATCAGTGCTGCACACTGCTACAAAGCCCAAATTATTTTCCAGTCAAGATACAGATAAACATGATTAGTAATTTGAAAGCTTAAAACGGTTGGTAGGGTGATTTTAACCAATCATCAAGCTTTTACTCTCCCCAGGATGACACAGGGGTAGAAAAGTCGTTTCGGATCCATGATTTGTTCATCTTTATGAACGTGAGTCTGTCTACATTATCAGTGGAGAGCCGCGTGCGCTTATCTGTCAGCACACCACCAGCAGCGCTGAACACACGTTCAGACAGAACGCTGGCTGCGGGGCATGACAAGATCTCCAAGGCGTAAGTGGCTAGCTCCGGCCATTTATCCAGATTGGAAGCCCAAAAAGAGCAAGGGTCCAGTGACACAGTCGTGGCTTCAATGTTTACTTGGAGATACTCCTGTACCATCGTCTCTAGGCGTTGACTATGTGTCAGACTTCTTGTCTCCTGTGGCCTTGCAAAGGATGGGCTAAAAAAGTGGTGAAATGATTCCGCAAAATTGATGTTACCAGCAGATACTGTGGTTCTGTTACGGTTTGAGTGCTGAACACTTGACGGTACCACGGTTGGCAAGTTGGAACTGTGAGATTCACTACGTGCACCACTGGTGTTTTGTGGAAAAGCACATGTAAGATTCTGCAACAGTCTCTGCTGATACTCCTGCATGCGTGCATCCCTTTCTATGGCAGGAATAATTTCGGCAAATTTACTTTTGTACCGGGGATCTAACAGTGTGGCAACCCAGTAGTCAGGATTATTTCTAATTCTCACAATTCGAGGGTCATGTTGCAGGTAGTGCAGCAAGAAGGCACTCATGTGTGTTGCGCATCCAGGAGCACCAAGTCCCTGTTGTGTTGGTGGCGAGGTAACAATCATGCTTCCTTCCTCTGTCCTCTCCCCCCAACCTCGCACAACAGAAATGTGATCAAGGTCTCCCTCATCTGATGAGTCTTCCATCAGTTCGTCCTCCACTTCTTCCTGGGCTCCTGCACCTTCCTCACTAGTTTGGCTGCTACCATGCGCCCTGGTAAAACCATCTCCCCCACCCTCACATGCCTGCCGCCTTGGTGCTGCCGACCGTCTGGACCTTGCAGATGTTAGCCCTTCCGCATACAACTCCTCCTCCTCTACTTCCTCCACCTCCTCTTGTGCCACCACCTGACTCCGAATTCTGTTTAACATGTGCTCCAGCATGTAAATCACCGGAATAGTCATGCTGATAATGGCATCATCAGCACTAAACATCTTCGTCGCCATTTCAAAACTGTGCAGAAGGGTGCATAGGTCCCTGATCTGAGACCACTCCTCCAGCGTGATTTGCCCCACCTCTGGATCTCGTTGGCCCAGGCTATACGTCAGAACGTATTGCACCAGGGCTTGTCGGTGCTGCCACAGTCGCTGCAACATGTGCAGAGTTGAATTCCACCGGGTAGGCACATCGCATTTTAGCCGGTGAAGTGGCAGGCCCAACGACTTCTGTAGAGATGTAAGTCGCTGAGCTGCGGGATGCGAACGGCGGAAGTGAGCACACAGCGACCGTGCCCTCTGCAGAAGGCCATCTAGTCTGGGATAGTGGGCTAAAAATTGCTGGACAACCAGGTTCAACACGTGAGCCATACAAGGCACGTGTGTGACATTGCCCCGGCGAAGGGCCGCACCCAGGTTTGCAGCATTGTCGCACACGGCCTTCCCTGGTTTCAGGTCCAGTGGAGACAGCCATTCATGAAATTGGTTCTCCAGAGCTGACCACAACTCCTCAGCTGTGTGACTCACATTTCCCAGACATTTCAAAGTAAAAACCGCCTGATGACGTTGAGCCCTACTGCCAGCATAGTAAGGAGGTGTGCAGGATCCCTTCTGCGCAGTTAGAAAGCTTGTGGCATGACCAGACAGGCTTTGGGTGTAGGTGGAAGACCGAGAGGAGGTTGAGGAGGCAGAAGCAGTGGAGGAACTTTGACATAAAGAGGATTGACGCACAACTCGTGGGGATGGCAAGACTTGGACAGCAGCCCCTTGTCCTGCTGTCACCATAGTTACCCAGTGCCCAGTCAGCGACATGTAACGCCCTTGTCCATGCCTACTCGTCCAAGTGTCTGTGGTGAAATGCACCCTGTCACACACAGAGTTTCTCAAAGAAGCGGTGATGTTGTGTGCGACATGCTGGTGGAGCGCAGGCACACCTTTCTTTGAGAAGTAGTGCCGACTGGGCATCTGGTACTGGGGCACTGCGACGGACATAAGGTCTCGAAAATCCTCTGTGTCCACCAGGCGGAAAGGCAGCATTTCTGTAGCCAAGAGCTTGCAGATGGTGAAATTCAACCTCTTAGCTTTCTCATGGCTAGGAGGAAATGGTCTTTTACTTGTCCACATCTGAGGGACCGAGGGCTGGCTATTGTGCTTAGACGGGGTTGATAAGGGTGTCCCCGGCAAACTGCCGGTCTGTGAGGAAGATGCAGGAGGACATGTTAGGTTGCCTTGATCCAAAGGGGGTGCTATCGATGTCGGACAGCGCTCAACACCAGCTGGTGTTACCACCTCCAAAGAAAATGATGACCTGCCAATCACGCTGGCTGTTGCGGGTAAAGAGGTGGCAGGTCTGCGTCCCAAAACAGGTGTGACTGCTGTCCCCCCAGTCACAGAGGATGAAGAGGCCGCGGATGCACAAGATATGGCAGACGGTGGTTGGCCCGGCCGGCTAGGCCGCATTGTAGCACACTGAGCTTCCCACTGCAACTTATGCTTCATGTCCATGTGCCGGTTCATGCATGAAGTACTCAAACTATGTATTTTTTGGCCTCTACTTAGCTTTTGCTGACAAATGTTACAGATAACACGAGTTGGGTCATCTTTATCGATCTGAAAAAATGCCCAGGCTATGCAAGGCTTAGCACCCATGCGACCTGAAGAGCCACGACGACTTGTGGTGAGAGGCAGAGTTGTGTTTGAGGATGCAGTTGTTGACGTGCTTCCAGTACTACGTCTCTGTCCAGGAAGGCGCAACCTGACCTCGTCGTCACTAGCATCTTCCTCCACCTCCTCTGCTGACCTCATCTCTTGGCTGACTGTGGGTTGACAGTAAGTGGGATCTCCGACCTCATCATCATCACCCTGTGTGTTATCACACCCGTCGTCCTCAGAGCCAACCTGTTCCTGCCCTGACAAAAAACTAAAGTTGTCGCTCCAATCAGGTATTTGAGTCTTATCATCGTCTTCCTCATTGTCTCCACCAACAGGAGTTACAGTTTGGGAATGAGGGTCTACATTATGGTCAGAACCTTCTGCGTCTGGTCCTGGATCCGACTCATAAAGATTCTGGGCATCAGTGCAGATCATTTCCTCGTCTGGATTCACAGAAGCGCTGGAGTCGACCTCTGATTCCCAGGCTATAGTATGAGTAAACAGCTCTGCAGACTCAACCATCTGTTCTACCTCATACTCAGACGGGCAGCTGGAGATTTGGGAGCTGTGAGGAAGCAAGTGCGATTTGGGTGACACCTTTGAGGACTGGAGTATTTGTGATGTTGAAGTTGATGTGGAGGAGAGCCCACTTAAAGGAGCACTTGATATCCGTTGAAGCACCTGCTGTTTTTGTGCCTCATCTGGAATTTGTAGCGATTGGCGTGGCCGTAAGAAAGGGATCTTATCACATTGTCTGCTAAAAGAAGTAGACATTTTAGTTTGGCTGGAAGATGGTCTTTCTTCTGCAGATGTTACTGTTGCTTTAACACCTACCCCACGGACACAACCTTTTTTCCCCTTCCCAACACGCCTATTCCCCTTTCCACCAGCAGCAGGCCTTTTTCCACTCATTTTGGTGGTTAACTAATTCACAACTCTGGAGTTGTTTGCACAAAAAAACAATGGATGGTAACCGAGCAGAGCTGAGTGGCCAAACTGTGGTATTAGGCCAAAACTATTGGCTGGGTTAGATGCAGAAAAAAATTATATTCAATTTGCAACCTGATGGAGGTCAGTATAGATGGACTAATACAACAAGTCCCACACACAGCTAGAAGCCCAATATTTTTTCAGAGGTAGATGCAGAAAAAAATATATTCAGTTTGCAACCTGATGGAGGTCAGTATAGATGGACTAATAGAATGATGCTATGCCCAAAAGATTTTACTTCACTAGGTGCAGTAAAAAAATTGGTATTCTATACACAGGTGGTATATCTTGCAACACAGATAGGCTACTCCACTGACTAACACACTCTGCAATAGGCCAAAAAGGATTAGCTTTGCTAGATTCAGCCAAATGCTGTGAAAAAAACTTGCACAGCACTGGCACAGACCTGCCTGGCAAAAACTGATAGGAACTGATGTAACCTAGTCCTGAAAAGGACTGCAATTACAATTAGTCTTTACTCCCACAACCTATCTATTTAAGAGCACAGACCTGCCTGATAAAAGTCGTAGGAAATGCTGTAACCTAGTCCTTAAAAGGACTGCAATCACAACTATTCCCTACTCCCAAGCTATCTGTAGATTTGTGCGAAAATTGGCTTGAAATTAACAAGGTATAGCGCACACAGCAACAGCGGTGCCGTCTAACACGCAGCTGCAGCAGTGAGAAAATGGTGGCGACGGGGAAAATGGCTTGGTCTTATAGGGCAAGGACATGTGACATACACTGCCAATGACACATGCCCTTGCTTGTGTGAAAAAAAGCACTTCGCTCCGTGTGTGCGCTGCTGATAGGCTGACAGATTGCACCTCCCCACTGCAAATGCGGGAAAGAGAAAAAAAAATGGAGATCTTCATTGTTCCTGCAGAGATGCATCCCCTGCCCCTCCCCCCACCCCGCTGTACACTCAAACTGCGTATTAACATTAATTTTCATCATTACTGAGAAAAAATCCAGTTATGATTTTGGTGCACGAACAGTTATCGAACATAACCTCGAACAGCCGAATTTTTCTCAAATTGTTCGTGTTCACCGAACGGCTCGAACACCGCCCAAAACAGCTCGAATTTGAGATTGGCGAACAGTTCGAGTAGAACAACGCTCATCTCTAGTCAGGAGAGTCAAGTAAATGGAGATGTTATGCAGAGCAATCCCTGTGGACACTGGGACATTTTAATTAATAAATCTTGAAATAATAATAATTTCCACAATTAAATGTGTTTTAAAAAGAAAAGTTCCTGTGCTGAGATAATCTTATCAATGTGCCTCTGCTGTGTGCTGTGTAATGGCTGTGTCTGACTGTACAGGAACATGGTCTGATCACACCACATCTCCTGGGCAGGGGGGGAAGCAAAAGAGAGGATACACACATTACAGCAGGGGATCACAACTGATTTGCTGTGTGAGGAAAAGTTTTCCTGATTGTTTTTAAAAGTAATAAACCTCACAGAAAGCAGCAGGTGCGATCTTCTGCTGCCTGTTAACTCTCTTCTACCCAGGAGATGAGGTATGAACAGACCGTGTCCCTGCACGGTCAGACACAGCCATTACATAGTACACAGCAGGGGCACATTTATAAGATTATCCCAGCACAGGAACATTTTTTTTAATGGAAAAGTTGGGGAATTATGAAATCACAGGATGGATAGACATGTTAATGATATCTTGATTAATTAAATATCAAAAATGACTGCTACAGGCATAAATCCCCACAATTCCATGATTGGTTGCCATCAATGAGGTTATTAAATGGTTGTCTGATGACTGTTCTGCCATGCTGAATGAACTTGGGCAGAAGATCATCCAGATCTAATGCTGGCAGCTCCCTTTACAATTGCAGACCAATGACGTCTTAGATGTGCTCAACTGGAGACAGTTCAGAGACTCTGCATGCCATAGTAGCACATTTAGGCCAAGCAGGCTGGTCACAGTAGCACGAGAAACGTGTGACCTGGTGTTGCGGTGTTGAAAAATGGCTCCTTGGACAGTTTGGAGAAATGGCCATACCAATAGTTCCATGACCAAACAAATATAACATTGAGCTGTTTGTGTACCTGTTGCCCATATGGTCTTCAGACCAATCTCTGATTATTATTGCATCTAAGACAAAAATGGGACTCGTTGTTGAAAAGAATAGATCTCCCTTCCTGTCTCCATCTGGAGACCACGGGAGGAGCGCCAAGTAGAGGCCTTCTTAATCTCACATTTATTTAGGAGTGTTTATTCCCCCAAAAATCTTCATCTGTGCATCCAGTTATATTCAGACAATACCTTTAAAGTCCAAATGTTGTTTCACCAGTGCCTTCTATAAACGTTGGATGTCTTCCGGGAATCAATTGCAGCAGGGAGTGGAGTATCCCAGCATATGGAGCAAAGTACACCTACTGGGAGGTACTTGTATCCCAGAAGCCTCTTTTCATAGAGTTGTGACCATCACCTAATCAACTCTTAAGGGTTAGTACCCCAATTTACCACATTCTTACTACCCCATTCCAGACAGTATTGCACAAAGGAACGCCCCTTTTCTTTTGTGCTTTTTTTAAAGTGCGTTCACCGTGGCAGAAAATTCTTCAGACAACCATTAATAACCTCATTGATAGCAGCCAAGGCGTGTAAATGCAGGGATTTCTGTATGTGGCGCTCATTCTTGATACTAATGAAAGAGATGTTTTAACAAAGTTGTTTCCATTTTTTCATCATTTGCAGATCAGTGACATGTGTATCCATCCTGTGATTTCCATAACTCCAAACATTTCCCTCTTGCAGTGGCAATATCAATGTTGAGGGTGTATATATTGTAGTGTATCTGTATATAGTCATGGCCAAAAGTGTTGGCACCCTTGAGATTTTTCCAGATAATGAAGTATTTCTCCCAGAAAATTATTGCAATTACACATGTTTTGTTATACAAATGTTTATTTCCTTTGTGTGTATTGGAACAACAGAAAAAAAAACAGAGAAAAAAATATAAATTGGACATCGTTTAACACAAAACTCCAAAAATGGACAAAATCGTTGTCACCTTTCCAAAATTGTTGGTAAACAACAGGTTTTTTTTTGTGGCAAGTAATGGTGTGGGCAATATGAAAAACACACCAGAAACCAGATAAAAAGGGGAGACGTTACTCAATCTTTGCACTGTGTGTGCCACACTAAGCATGGAGAAAAGAACTGTCTGAGGACTTGAGAACCAAAATTATTGAAAAATATCAACAATCTCAAGGTTACAAGTCCATCTCCAGAGATCTTGATGTGCCCTTGTCCACGGTGCGCAACATAATCAAGAAGTTTACAACCCATGGCACTGTAGCTAATCCCCCTGGACGTGGACTGCAGAGAAAAATTGATAAAAGGTTGCAATGCAGGATAGTCCAGATGTTGGATAAGTAGCCCCAATCAAGTTCCAAAGAAATTCATGCTGAACTGCAGGCTCAGGGTGCATCAGTGTCAACACAAATTATCCGTCAACATTTAAATTAAATGAAACACTATGGCAGGAGACCCAGGATGACCTCATTACACTGTTTGTCTGTGCTGGCAGAGAAACACAGAGAAATAAAAAGCAAGACAGCAGTTTGCCAAAATATACGCAAGCCAAAATCATTTGGGGAAAGCATCTTGTGGATAGATGAGACCAAGATGTTTAGTAAAGCACATCATTCTACTGTTTACAGAAAACGGAATGAGGCCTACAAAGAAAAGAACACAGTACCTACAGTCAAATATGGTGGAGGTTCAAAGATGTTTTGGGGTTGTTTTGCTGCCTCTGGCACTGGGTGCCTTGACTGTGTGCAAGGCATCATGAAATCTGAAGATTACTAAAGGATTTTGGATCACAATGTAGTGCCCAGTGTCAGAAAGCTGGGTTTGCGTCCTAGCTCATGGGTCTTCCAGCAGGACAATGATCCCAAACATACTTCAAGAAGCACCCAGAAATGTATGGAAACAAAGCGCTGGAGAATTCTGAAGTGGCCAGCAATGAGTCCAGATCTAAATCCAATTGAACACCTGTGGAGAGATCTTAAAATTGCTGCTGGGAGAAGGCACCCTTCAAGTATGAGAGATTTGGAGCAGCTTGCAAAAGAAGAGTGATCCAAAATTCCAGTTGAGAGGTGTAAGAAGCTTGTTGATGGTTAGAGAGGCGATTGCAGTTATTTATTTCAAAGGATGTGCAACCAAATATTAAGTTAAGGGTGCCAACAATTTTGTCCAACCCATTTTTGGGGTTTTGCGTGAAATTATACCCAATTTGCCATTTTTTTCTCTATTGTTTTTTTGTGTTGTTCCAATACACACAAAGGAAATAAACATGTGCATAACAAACCTGTATAATTGCAATAATTTTCTGAGACAAATACTTCATTTTCTGGAACAACTTCAGGGGTGCCAACACTTTCGGTCATGACTGTATGTGCCAATATGAGCCTGCACATTAATGCATAAATACATTTCATAACTGTGCCTGTACATACATGCATTATTATCTTCAGTGGTATAGCTACTGGGGTATGGGGAGGGAAAAGGGGCAAAGGTGGCATTCACCCTGGTCCCATTCAAAAGGAGGGGCCCACACGGAGCATATATCGGCGTGCACAGCAGCTGATACTGTTAAACCCTCTCAGTTAGGGCTCACTCACTTGAACGTATAACTCGTATGAGAGATATCTGATGTTTTGTCGGATAGCACTCAGACCAACGTTATATTAAGGGGCAGTGGAGATCTGCTATTTTTTTCTCATGACGATGTCATCCGAGTGAAGTCCAACATCCACAGACAATGGAGAAATTAAGTTTTCCGTCTTCTCTGCACCTGTGCTCAGATCCGCTCATGCGAGAGAATCTGATCACACTAAGATGACACTCGGCTCAAACTTGCCCGAGTCCCAGCACAAGTAGCGTGATGAAGTCACCCTGTCACTCCATCTGCGCCGAGACGCTGACTGGGCCCCAGGATCTGATGCAAGGCTAGTATATTGTGTTTATGTTTAGTTTTTTTGAGTCCGTACTTGCAGTGGAGCTGTGGGGCCATTATACTGTTTGGTGGGCACTACTGTGGTGCAATCATACTGTGTTTGGGAGAATGTGGGGCAATCATACTTTGTTGTGTGGAGGGGCTGTGGATGTATCGCACTGTGTTGGGAGGGTGGGGTGTTAGTACCATCATACTGTGTGGGGGGTTGTGGGTCTATTATATTGTGTGGGGAGCTGTTGGGGACATCATAATGTGTGTTGATAGCTTTGGGGATATCATACTGTGTGAGAAGGGGAGTGTTCTTTGGGCCATCATACTGAGTGGGGGTTGTAATATAGTATGTGGGGGGCTGTGGCGGCATCAGGGGATGTAATATGAGCACTTTTGTTTTCTTAGGCACTCACAAAGGACATTAGTATTTTGTAGGAGGCAACTGTATCTAGAGGACACAAAGGGCATATTTCACTATTTAAGGGGCACTATTATTATGTGGGGCACTAAGAGGAGTACAGTTTTGTATCACACAGTAGTTGAAGTAGAATGGACAAATATGGCAGCAGTAGCTCAGCATTGGGGTGATAGTAGAATGCAGAGTTTTACCAGGATGGGAATAGATGGGGATGGTGGTGGAAATGTGAGAAGTCAAATGTGTGTTTGTTGTAAACTTTGCAGATGAGGCTGGAAGAAGTTGTCATTGCAGTCTGGGCCAGATGGAAAAGAGGAGAAAAGTGAACAACTCCATCAGAAAGGTCTTCACCTGTAAATTACTATCTATAATTGTACTGTAATCTCTTAATATTTTCTGCAGGACTTGTATCCATGACCATATGGTCACTGTATGGTAGTAATATCAGTCTTAGCCTTTGTATAGTGATATTTTCTCATGAACAGCCTGGTCACCTGCTGAAGTTCCCCTTTACCCACCATTATTTCGGAGCACTTCTGAGGTTGTAAACATGGTCACCTAGGATGAGGACCTACTCAGATGAGTTTTGCCCCCCTCTGCTGAACCCTTAGCTACGCTCCTTAATCTAATAAGGAATTTAATACTTACAGTATAACATGGACGTCAGACTGAATGGACTTCATGATATGCAAGCACTGCTCAAGAGACAGAGGTGCTGAATTGTTCTGAGGACAGATAGACAAAGAAGTTACTGAACGTAGTATGGCAAGAAACAATGCTTAGTATTGAATTTTCTTTATTGTGTAATTGTTGCTTCACTCCCATACAAAATCATCATTTCCTCCATATCATAATACATGAGATAAATAGAAGTGGTGTCTGTTTTCTTACAGCGCACATTATTAGAGCCTTAACCACAGGGCCAAGTATAATTTGGCCTTATTATCCTCACACATTTTGTTTTTTTCGTGGTTATGTTCCAGGAGCCATCATTTTTTTTTATTTTCTCGTTTTAGGACTTGTTTTATTTTGCGGAAAGATTAGCATTATTTAGAGACACCATTTTGGAGTGCATACAACCTGATACCTTTTATTAACTCTTTATATAAAGAGCAGTTTTTTATTTTACATTGAAAATTGCATGCTTTTCGTTTGCTACACACAAATACTGACAGCTCTCATTCCCCAGGGCTGTGTCTGTGCGAGCAACAAGAACTGGGCTCATTCAGACGTCAGTAACTTCTCTTGTACGCAAAAAATTACCAATTTTCATCAGTGTTTTGGATCAGTTTTTCAGGAAACTCTGGTCAGTGTGTCAGTCCTTACAATTAGGTTTTCTCCTTTGCAGTATAAAAAAAAAGGGACGGGTTTCTCAAGCTTCTCCTATCGGTCAGTGAAAAACAGACCACACACAGATGGCATCAGAGTGCTGTCCGATTTTTTCTTACATTCATAGACTTGCTTTGGTGAGTTTGATCCATTGCCCAAATCAATATTAAACATGTCTCTGTGTTTTGGTTTTCGGTGGGGGCGACTAGGTTTGCAAAAATACACGGACATGTGAGGAGCCCCTTAGTAGTACAAGCTCTATCTATGAAAACCACTGAGAGCCCGAATGGGAAAAAGTGACGTCTAGATGAGTACTTAGTGTCCAGCTCCAGATGAAGAATCAAGGGCCTTTCCACATCCTAATGGAAAGTTGCACGTTCTATTAGAAAAACAGTGAAGTGATGGGAGCGGACAATGTGACTCTGTATAACATCCACAGTGAGAATGCCTACTAATCCACATATTAGAGCTCACTCACACTGGCGTATAACATGGCCATGTACTATGAGATGTTTAATTGGATAGCACTCAGACCAATGTTATACTATGGGGCAGTGCAGATCCGAGAGTGCATCTGATAATCTGATCACGTGCATCCATACAAGACTGTGGGTGTCACCTGAGTGCAGTCCAATATACGCCCACAGAGACAATGGAGAAATTAAATAATTAAAACTCTGAGAAAGTCTGAGCCAAGTGTCATTAGCATAATCAGCCTGATTCTCTCGCATGAGTGAATATACGCCAGTGCGAGGGTACCCGTATTTTGAGAGTCATGGGGACAACAGGAGGACTGGAACAGAGGAAATAATTCATTTGGTAAGAAAACAAACTCCACTGCTATACCTTCTGTAGGTTACTATTGGAGGAAAGGGGGAACATTTCTCCTTGTGGAGAGGACTTATAGGCCATGCAATGCTCTTCTGGGAAATTAAAGGGAATCTGTCAGCAGGTTTTTGCTACCTCACCTGAGAGCAGCATAATGTATAAAGAGAAGCTGAATCCAATGATGTGTCACTTAGATTACTGGGTGCAGCCATTCTGACACAATTTTTAGATTTAGAATGAAGCAGAGCTGAGAAAGCTAACCCCACACCACAGCTAACCCTGCCCACACCAGGATCTCTGTGTACAAAGTCCATAGACAATGAGGTGCTTATCACAGGAGAGGGTTCCCAAATTGGTTGGCAATGTTAATCTCTTAGTGATAAATCCTTCACAGTTAGAAAAGCACTTTGACGAGTAACATCCCTGAATTCTGTGTTTTAAGGCCCCGTCACACATAACGAGATCGCTAGCGAGATCGCTGATGAGTCACGGTTTGATGACGCAATAGCGATCTCGCTAGCGATCTCGTTATGTCTGACAGGTAGCAACGATCAGGCCCCTGCTGTGAGATCGCTGATCGTTACAAAGCTTCCTGGACCATTCCTGGGTCGTTGCGCTCCCGCTGGGCAGTGTGTATCGCTGTATTTGACACCTTGTCAACGACCTCGCTAGCGATTCAGAACTGAGACACGTAGAGGTGCATAAATTGGACTTTTCTGCGTTCATCGTCCCCGATTGGTGGTCGCTACTGCGTCCTTGTTTTTTCAGATCCCACCAGCGTTCTCCGGCTGTGACTCCACTTTGAACAAATCATACATCTTTAGCGAAGTAGGTATTGTTTGGGGTCTCAAATGAGTTTCCATTTTTAATTCATTTATAGGACATCTACCAATTATCTGCTATCATTGCTCTTCAGGGAGGGAGGGCTTGGCTTCAATAGCGATCTCATTAGCGATCTCGTTATGTGTGACGGGGCACCAGGACCGTTAAAATACTGGCAGCAGTTGTCGCGGCAGGTCTTCGCATCGTGGGTGTTTCTGCCATGTCCCACTGGTTGAAGGCTGCAATTGCAGGATCGTTTGCACGCTATTCACCGAGCTCCACTTCCCCATTGGCTCGGTCCACAGAGTCCACAAAGCCAGGCGGACAGTACGTAATTGCATCACGTCGACGAAGAAAGTTTTGAAGCGTGCAACAGGCCAAAAGAACAGAGTCTATTGATTTAAGCTTCATGTTAATTGGCGTATGAAAAACTCTGAAGCGGTTGGCCACGACAGCATGTCAGAAAACGTGCTGTGTGGGTGTGTGTGCACGAGACCCCTAAAATATCTGCCCATGCAAAAGCATATATATACAGATAGAAGCCAAGCCCTCCCTCCCTGAAGAGCAACGATAGCAGATAATTGGTAGATGTCCTATAAATGAATTAAAAATGGAAACTCATTTGAGACCCCAAACAATACCTACTTCGCTAAAGATGTCTGATTTGTTCAAAGTGGAGTCACAGCCGGAGAACGCTGGTGGGATCTGAAAAAACAAGGACGCAGTAGCGACCACCAATCGGGACGATGAACGCAGAAAAGTCCAATTTATGCACCTCTACGTGTCTCAGTTCTGAATCGCTAGCGAGGTCGTTGACAAGGTGTCAAATACAGCGATACACACTGCCCAGCGGGAGCGCAGCGATCCAGGAATGGTCCAGGAAGCTTTGTAACGATCAGCGATCTCACAGCAGGGGCCTGATCGTTGCTACCTGTCAGACATAACGAGATCGCTAGCGAGATCGCTATTGCGTCACCAAAACGTGACTCATCAGCGATCTCGCTAGCGATCTCGTTATGTGTGACGGGGCCTTTAGTCTCTATTTCCTGCTGTCTTCAAATTACATACCAAGGACCTGCTGACAGACTGCCTTTATATATACAAACATCCTCTTAAGGGAGGAAGAGGACAAAGACTCATTAACTCCATATTGACCCTGTAAGGAGCCTTCCTACATGATTTAGGATATAAAGCCAAACCAAACACTCCTTCTGCCGGCTTGGCACTATCCACAATGAGTAACATTCCCCCTTAAACACATGTGAAAAGCCTCGCACCAAGCCAAATCAGACTGCCTGCATTGCACTGATGAGGTGCAAACACCTGAAATATGCTTCTGCAAATGCAGTCTGGTACAATACATACAATAGGTGGAGCTGCATGCAATATGAAAAGTTTGAATCTTACCACAGTGACCCTTATGTCGCGACTAAAGACCACACCTAGAAATAAAAAGACAACCTTCAGCAAAATGATCATTTCCATTTTAGTAAAGAATTGGGTTCTGGATGCTATTGTTATTATAAATGCTGGAACTACTTAAAACTATTTTGTCCAATTTAACCCATAGGAGAAGTTTTGTTAAATGGGTTGTCTGCTACTGGACAAACGATGCTTAAGAGCATCTGTCAGTAGGGTCAACCCTACCCTGATATTTAATCAAAGAGGATGTCCGCATAATATTAATATTAATATTAATGATGTGCAGCCAATCAGCAGTAATGCGACACAACAATGTCACATCACCTACCGGGAATAGCAGCTCTGCAGCAGGTAAGCATTCATTGTTTTCTGTGGCACACTGAATAGATTAAGTTGGGATTGAACAGTAGTCAACACCAGGGCCGAGACAAGAGGTAGGCAGGGTAGGCACCAGCCTAGGGTGCTACCTCTTGCCTACCTGAGGGGAGCACACTTTGAAAAAAAAAACTTGCTGAATGCCTATAGCCACCCGGCACCTTCCTCCGGCCGCAAACATTCAGCACAATGACGGCCGGGGCCCAGGCACACAGGGGAGCAGTGTCAATCACGGACACCGCACACACCTCTCTCTGCCTGTGCCCCTGCTGTCGCTCCTTCCCTAGACTCTATTAGGCTATGTGCCCACGATGCAGAAATGAAGCAGAAAATTTCTGCAGCATTTCTGCATCTCCCTGGCAGAAAAAAACGCATGCAGATTGTGCATGCGTTTTTCCTGCAGAATACATGCGGATCCACATGCGGGTTCACATGCGTTTCCGCATGCAGATTGACAAGCACTTTCCAGGCGATAGCATCACTTGGAAAGTGCTTGACAACTAGATCACACTGTATAAATCCATGCAAACAGCATGGATTTATACAGTGTGAACCGTAAAAATTAAAACAAATAAAGCTATACTTACCTCCGAGGCCCCGGCGTGGCTGCAGCGCTGCTTCCTGGCTGGTTCCCGGCTGCCGGCATATCGCGAGACAGAGCGGTGAAGGGCCTGCGGTCACATGACTGTGACGTCACCGCAGGTCCTTCAGCGCTGCTGGCATTCAGAGAGAAGACGCCGGACAGGTGAGTATAAACTTTATTTGTTATTTTATTCTTTTTTTACAGGTACAATGGTACCCAGGTCTGGATGAGAGTCTCCTCTCCTCCAGAACTGGGTACCATCCGCACATAGAGACGCATAGAAGCCGCTTGTAAAAATGTACAGTCGCGGTTTCTATGCGTCTCAATGCAAGTCAATGGCGGGAGTTCCGCTGCACTTCCGCAAAATTAAATGACATGCTGCGGATTTTTGTACGCAGCATAAACGCTGCGGAAAAATCCGCAGCATGTGCATAGAACATGCGGAATCCCCTTGGGGACCATGGGGTGCGGATTACCTAGCGTTTTACAAGCGTTTCCGCTGCGGAAATTCCGCAGCATAAACGCTTGAAAAACGCTACGTGGGCACACAGCCTTATACTCTCGTCTGTCAGACACAAATACAATTGATGTTAGAGCCACGCCGCCCCAGGACAGGTGCAGAGAACCTGTAATCCACTGGGAACTCCAGCAAGATGCAGAGAGGGGGGGAATAAAACGAGGGTCTGTGCAGATTGGGGGGATAAATTGAGGGTCTGTGCAGCTGTGGGGAATAAATTGAGGGGCTGTGAAAATGGGGAGATATAATGAGGTTCTGTGCAAAGGGGGGGGGATAAAATGAGGGACAGTGCAGATGGGGGGAATACAATGAGGGACTGTGCAGATGGGGGGAATAAAATGAGGGACTGTGCAGATGGGGGGAATAAAATGAGGGACTGTGCAGATGGGGGAATAAAATGAGGGACTGTGCAGATGGGGGGGGGCAAATAAAATGAGTCAGTTGGCCATATTACTGTCGAGAGGATCACATCGCCATCCTCGGACTGGCTGGTGGTTCTCCTGACCAGAGCTTGACAGCATGTATTTCTATGCAGCAGTTACACTCGAGTCAGGAGAGCTGACGGCGTGGATTGTGATGCGATGCAATCCTCGCGAGAGTAATATGGCCGTCTGACTGCACCTTTCAACTAACTCGTCATTTAAGTCTCCCAGTGAATACGGTTTAAAAAATAAAAAAAAAAGAGCCAGAATTCCTTTTTTTCTGGTAACGTTGCTTTGAAACAAAGATTCATAAAAAAGCAATCAAAAAATCACAATCTCAAAAAAAATACCAGCTAAGGCCATGTGCACACGATGCGGTTTCAATGTGTTTCCGTGCCTGTTTTTCCACGCGAAAACGCATTAAAATCGCTTGTTAATAGGTCTGCCATGTATAGCAATGGTAATCTGGATGTTCTGTGCACATGATGCAGAAATTTCCACTCCGGATTACCATTGCGGCAAAAACCGCAGCATGGCCATTGTTTGGTCGTTTCCGCCGCGAATTTGCGCCCAGTGACTTGCATTGAATCGCAGCAAACCTGCAGGTATAATATCTATACCTGCGGATTGGCTGCGTTTCAATGAAAGTCAATGGGCGCGAATTCGCGCCAAAGACGCGCTGCGGGTGGTACCCAGGTCGGGAGAGGAGGCTATTACTCCTCTCATCCGACCACCGTTCTGGCTGATAACAGCGAGAGCGGTGTGGATGGGAAGAGCAGTAGTCTACTCTTCCCAGCCCGCGTGTCCGCTGTAAAAAAAAAGAATAAAAGTAAAAAAAAAAAATAAAAAAAAGTAAAACTAAAATAATAAACCTCTATACTCACCTGTCCGACGGCCCCCGGTGTATACGGTGCTTCCAGGACCTGCGCTGACGTCAGCAATCAGCTGATGGTCGCGTGACCATCAGCTGATCGGTGACACCAGCGATCAGCTGATCGGTCACGTGACCAATCAGCTGATGCTCACCTGACCCTGGGAACATTCCCAAGAATGTTCCCAGGGTGGTAAGTTCACAGGGGCTGATCAGCTGATCTTCAGCTGATCAACCCCAGTGACCTCCTGCACAACAATGTACACTGACAGGGGTGATTTTACACCCCTGTCAGTATACAGTGCGGTATTCTACAGCTGTGACATCAGTGATGGCTGATGTCACTGCTGTAGAAGTGTCGTGGGACACTCGTTGGCTATACGTGGACTACTGCATAGTTGACGGCGGACAAGCGAGGAATATGGTTGTTTGTTATTTTACTTTTTTTTTTTCAGGAGATCGAGGGCTTCGCTAAGGCGTACAATTAAAAAATTTTTTTAAAAAACGTGTTTTTTATTTCATTAAAATAATTTATTCTGGCCGTGTTTTTATTGAAAAGGCGGCGACTATTTTGCCACACGGTTAGTAATGGGGGGGAGTCTTATAGACGCCCTCCAGTACTAACCTGGGCTTCACGTCAGCTGCCAATACAAGGCTGACATGAACCCCAACCCCACTCACCACCGCTACAGGGCAGTGGGAAGAGCAAGGCTAAGCGCCAGATTTGGCGCATCTTATGGATGCCCCATTTCTGGGACTGCTGAGGGGTGATATTAATAGCCACGGATGGGGCTAGTATCCATGGCCTCTGCCATGGCTATTAATATCAGCCTGCAGCTGTCCAGTTTAGCCTTTGCTGGTTAGATTTTATAGGGGGACCCCACGTCAATTTTTTTCTGGGGTGCCCCTGTAATCTAGCCAGTAAAGGCTAAACAAACAGCTGTGGGCTGATATTAATAGCCAGGGAACATTGTTGGCTAATGGCCCCTTCCCCGTCTACTAATATAAGGCTGTGTGCCCACTATGCGTTTTTCAAGCGTTTTGTCCAAAGCACTGCTGAGTGCTGATCAGGGGGATGTAGCGGCTATCGAACCAGCTGAGAGATGTTAATTATGGCCAGGGACCATGTTTGCAAATGGAACCATCACAGGCTAAAATTAGCAGCTCAAAGCAGCTGCATAAATTACATGAATAGAAATGCTAATGAAGATTGGGTGAATGGGACTACCTGACACCTAGCTCTTTTGTTTGGTCATGACACGGTGTCAATCAGACCTTTTCATGACCAAACTTAATTAAAGTAAAGAGTTAAATAAACACACAGACACAGTGTAAACACTTTATTTGAAATACAACAGACCAATTATTTAATCATTTAAATGAACCAATATACTCACCCCAGTTCTTATGGTAATCCAATGGTTTAAGCAATGTCCCACCAAATAACTTTATTTAGCTCCAAAAAGCATTCACTGATGTACAATAACGCGTCAAAAACGCATGCGTTTTTTCTGCCAGGAAGAGGCAAAAATGCTCAGGAAATTTCTGCTTCAAATCCACATCGTGCGCACATAGCCTAAAATTGCATTTAGTCTCGCATAAAACAAGCCCTCTTCTACTCTAGTTGTTGAAAAAAAAAATAAGGCTACATTCCCACAATGAGCTTTTGGTGCATTTTTTGCTGCGTCAAAAAAGCAGCGTCTTACTGTTCCAGCAAAGTGGATGGGATTTCTAGAAGTCTCAGGCCCTCTGTGCTTTTTTTTTTAGTCCGTGTAAACTGACCTGTGGTATCTGTTTCAGATCTGCAGCATGTCAACTTCTCTTGCAGGTATGCTGAGTTTTCTGTGAGGATTTTCCCCATAGACCTGCATTAGATGTGTAAAATCTGCAGGTAAAAAATACCCGAGCGATTTTAGTGCGTTTCCGCAATAGAAACGCATCAAAAATGCATGTAATCCACACCCAAGTGTATCAAAGTTTCGTCAAAGCCAAGTACCAGGAAGTATAAAAACAAAGCAACTTGACTGAAAGAATGACAAACAAAAAAGGGGCCAAAAATGCATGATAAAAAACGCAATGGAAAATCGAAAGTAACCTAATTTACATAATAGGTGCAGGAATGGTGCAGAATTTCTGCAGCATCAAAAACCCACCAAAAGCTCATCGTGGGAACGTAGCCCTTTGGCTCTCAGAATGTGGTCACACGAAAAAAATAAATGAGATTTTATTGTAACAAAGTTATACAGTATAATTAAAACTATACATATTTCCTTTTGTCCATAACAACAAAACTACAAAATGAGCTTGCCATTTATCTTGCCAAGTAAACATCATAAAAAAGCCAGAAATATGGTTTTGCAATTTGGTGACATATAAAAATCCTTTTTTAAATAGCATTTTATTGTAAAATAGTGCTAAAATAAATTATACATATTTGGTATCATTGTCCATAACAAGCTAAAATATAAAATGAGCACGCTATTTATCCCTCACAGTAAATACAATTTAAAAAAAATACAACATCACAATCACTCTTTTTAGGTCACGTCTTTCTAAAGGAGAATTAAAAAGTTATCACAACAAAATATAGCAAAATGGTACTTAAAAGGGTATGTGCATACAGTGTTATATAACTTGGTTTTCCCAGGCGAAGCCGCTTCAGGAAAATAAAGGCCGTCGTAAACCCTGAGGTGGCTTTGCCGGCAGCTTTGGCATCGTTCTTGCGGCGGCTCCACTGATGCAGTCTTTCCTCTATACTGTTAAGTATAAAGAGCAGGCAGCTTCCCAGAGGAAGCTGATAGGGGAATGAGCATGTCACTTTTAACCACTTCAGCTTTAACCGCTGTGGGGTCTCCTCTGTACTAATACCTCAGGGGCTCTGCAAATGCAAAATAGCAAATAAAACTAATCAAGCAAAATGTGCACTTCAAAAGTCAAATTATACATCATTCTTTCTAATCCCTGCCATGTGCCCAGAGAGTAGAGTGTGACAATCACACCTATCTTGAAGCAGCCACCCCCCTTGAGCTAACCTCAATGTACAGTTATTACCCTATATTGCTACTCCCGTTCACCTCCAAACCCCTCAAACAGCAAGGCAACATTACACTTCCCTCTCATCTAACTTGTTCTTCGAAAACCTACAATCTGGCTTTCAACCCCTCCACTCTACTAAAACCGCCTTAACCAAAGTTACAAACGACTTACTAACCGCCAAAGCCAACAGACAATATTCTATACTCCTCCTTCTATACCTGTCCTCTGTGTTTGACACACTCCACCACTCCCTCCTACTACAGATCCTTTCTTCTCTTGGCATTAAACATCTTGCCTTCTCCTAGATCTCCTAATATCTTATTAACCGCATATTTAGCGTCTTCCACTCGCACACTACCTCCTCATCCTGCCCTCTCTCTGTCGGTGTCCCTCAAGGCTCTGTCCCGGGATACCTGCTCTTCTCAGTCTATACTTTTTGTCTCGGACAATTCAAAGTCCCATGGCTTCCATCACCACTTGTATGCTGATGACAGATTGATATATAGAGTTGTGAGAAAAGACTAGGTATAATACAGGCAGGGCTGTGGAGTCGGGAGTCGTGGAGTCAGAGCCCATTTTGGTAAAATGGACCGACTCAGACTCCTAAAATATATAATAAATTGGGTACATTACTTCAATGCAGTTTGTGGGGAATATTTTTTCATAAGAATTTGGAAAAGTTATGAAATGTCCTATAAATGTCTGTCCTATTCCTGATCTAAGGGTCTAGCCTTTTAGCTGAGATTAATCGGTGCTACAGTGAATTTATCACTTAAACATGAGCCATGTATGAGGGAGTCGGAGTCGTGGAGTCGGTGTCATGGAAATTGAGGCATCGGAGGTTTGGTTTACCGACTCCACAGCCCTGAATACAGGTACCGTATTTGCAATATTCAATCCTCTGCTCTTTCTGGCATTTTTTGGTACAGTGGGCAGGGTTATCAATAACTGACAGCTATCTTTATATAAGTGGGCATACAGAAATAACAGTCAGTCACTGATAGGACCGCCCACTGGACCACAAATCCCAGAAAGAGCAGAGGTATAAATGATGAAATCACAGGTTAAAATGAATCTTTTCTCACAAAATCACATATTCTGCTCAGCTCCTTCTCTATAAAATGGTGCCCACAGATCAAGTAGCATTTTCTTGGTGACAGGTTTGCTTTAAGTCCCCTACCAGTCCTATCTACTACTAAAATCGAATCCTTGAAAGAAGAGGACAACTTTATTGTATTTTATGTATAACAATAATATAAAACAATGTAACATTGAATATCTCTTTGTTCTACTGATCTCTTTGTAAAAGCGTTATTGCGTAATTTTCTTAATAAAAATGACCTGATTCAAAAATAAATGACATGTTTTTTTCCCCTGTACCACAAGTCCGCTGCCTCTGTGTAACCCTTGACTCTACCCTGTTCTTCAATCCCCATATCCAAGCCCTTACTTGGATATATAGCATAAATAGCAATGATCCAGTCCCATAGTGGGACGAAGTAAAAAAAGTGAAAAAAAAGTTAGTTAACCCCTTTAGTGAACACGGTAAAAAAAATAAATACAAAACTTAGCAAAAAACGGTGCTTTATCATCATACCGCCGAACAAAAAGTGGAATAAAAAGGGATCAAAAAGACGAATGTAAATTAAAATGGTACCGCTGAAAACGTCGTCTTTTGCTGAAAAAATAACAGTTATAGCTCTCAAAATAAAGCGATGCAAAAAAATTATTTTTTCTATAAAATAGTTTGTGTAAAAGCGCCAAAACACAAAAAAATATATATATAAATGTGGTACCGCTGTAATCATACTGACCCGAAGAATAACGCTGCCTTATCAATTTTACCACAAGCAGAACAGCATAAAAATCCCCTAAAAAATCAATTCCTGAATTGTTGGTTTTTGTTTATTCTGCCTCCCAAAAATTGGAATAGAAAGCGATCAAAAATGTAACGTGCCTAAAAATGGTACCAATAAAAACTTCAACTTGTCCTGCAAAATACAAGCCCTCACATGACTCTGTCGGCCGAAATATGGAAACATTATAGCTCTAGTCTTTGCAAAAAACAAACAAACCTTATTTTAGTGTGCGACAGCTGCCAATCATAAAAACTTGCTATAAATCTGGTATCGCTGTAATCGCACCGACCCAAATACTAAAGTCGCCTAATCACTTATACCGCATGAGGAAAGGCGTAAAAAATAAATAAAACAAATTCTTCACCTGCTGCTGATTTGTTCATACTGCCCCCAAAGATCGCAGTAAGGCTCGGCGCACATTTATCCTGCGCTCTGTGCTGAGCGCTTACACTGGGGTTTCTGTGTAAATATCTGCAATACGTGATTCAGATGGAATCCCCAAAGGAAGATTCCCGATAGTGAGGCAGATGGAGGTACTGTGGAAGCAGTCTGGCCTGTGATCCCACAGTGTCCGTCTTTTTATTGGACGTGCATAAAAGTACCGTCGGCCAGTTTTGTGAACCTCTGAAAAAAAAAAAAGACACCGCTAACAGAGGCCAGATGGAATCCAGAGTAAGGCCGGTTTCACTCTTCCTGGTACCGGAAAAACAATACTAGAGATATCCGTGCCCTCATCATTGTCCCCTGCTCGCGCTGCGCCATAATTCCTCCATATCCTCCATAATTTTTTGGGACCTAGCTGCATTCCACTGACTATCCCCAATCTGAGTTTACCCAGGTGTTGTATGTGGGCGTGACTTATTTGATAAATACAGATTTTGAATTATAATCATTGTCAGTCCTGGAAGACATTGTTCGCTGTATTTCTGTACCTTTTCTTTCGTTATTCCTTTTTATTTTATGTAATTGTATATACTGTGTTGTTTTGTACCCTTTTATAATATCTTTTGGAGATTTTTATAAACACTGCCTACATTTCAGATTTAATATATAAAATGTAATAGCTTCATTCCTCTTGCTCTTTAAACTGCACCCGCTACCTGTAACGAGTGTCCAATTGTACAACCGATTGGTGGTGGCAGCTAGTTCTCTTGGGTTATTGCGGAGCTTGGCATTGACTGTACCTGAGTGTGGGTGTGTATGTATATGTGACGCGCCCCTGGGCCTGTGTCGCGCTGCGTTGCGCACGCGGGAGCTTACCCGGAGCCGGATCTGTTGAGGGTTGTAGTCTCGTGGCGGTGATCCGGTCCGTGCCCAGGGAGTCAAACTAAGTGGCGCTGTATTTAGCAGTAGATGTAGGACGACTATGCCACCCGTTGAATGCAGCTTTGGAGCCGCTGCTGCAGGGCAGACCGCTGAGGCCGGTGGTGAGATTGTGCAGCGTGGTGGTATAACCCCCAACGGGAGGGGTATGGCCTCAGGGCAGCCGACGTGGATGATGGGGGTAGCAGGAACCACTCGGAGACGGTACTGTGTAGTTCAGGGTCTTTACTGGTGACAAAGATAGACCCTCCCGGAGTACTGGCTAGCGATTGGGGCCTGGTCAGTCCTTGAGCAGATGGGATCTCCCCTGGCCAGGCGGAGTTGTAGGCCTCCCAAACTAACTGTACTCTTCTGGCTACCTTGCTAGAGGCGGGTATAAGTAGCCCACGTCCCTGAGTGTACCGTGTGGTGCTCACCCGTATGGCCGGTGACTCGGGGCCTTCGGGTTTCTGGGCCAGAGGACCTGCAATCCCCTGCCGGTCGGTTTCTGCTGCTGGATAGGAGTTAGTTCCCACAGCCTCGGACTCCGGGTCCGGTGATAACTTCTCAGTCAGAGCTGTCAGCCCCTGACTCCTTGTAACACTGCTCCCACAGAGCTCCTGATGTTCTGTTCCTATATTTGCTTCTTTTCTCTGTCTCTACTTCTTCTCTACTCACTAACCCTGCCTCAGCCCTAGGTTTATATAGGGGAAGTTCTTCCCCTCCCAGGACTGGGCAGGAGGTGTGGCATGCATAGGATCCCTGACCAAGAGACCTCCCACCTGCTCTCAGACGTAATATCTCTATCACTGTGGCAACCAGACCCCTGGGGTGTCACATATGTATATATATTATATACACACACACACACACACACACATATACATACGGTTACGGTGGGGAAAATAAGTATTTGATACACTGACGATTTTTCAAGTTTTTTTCCCACCTACAAAGAATGTAGAGGTCTGTAATTTTTATCGTAGGTACAGTATGTAAAGTGCAAAATCAGCAGTGTATCAAATATTTAATTTCCCCACTGTGGGTGTGTATATGTATATATGACGCGCCCCCTGGGCCAGTGTTGTTAGGGATACCCGGAGCCGGATCAGATGGGGGTTGTAGTCTCCGAGTGGCTGTGACCCGGTCCGTGCCCAGGGTGTCAAGCTCAGTGTGTGGCAGTCCTTATGATGTTACTAGATGTTCTTTTGTGTCGACTACGCCACCCGTTGAATTGCGGTCAATACGGCCGCCGCTGCAGCAGGGTCCGCTGAGGCTGGTGATGTATGTGCAGCTCAGGTAGTATAACCCCCAACGGGAGGGGTATAGCCTCAGGGGGTCAGTTGCAGAGGATGGGGGTTGTGGTGGTGCAGCAGGGATGGAAATGAGACTCAGAGTCGGGCTGTGCAGTTCAGGGTTTGTTTACTTACTGCAGTTGTTCTGGTCACTCCGGCCTTAAGTGACCACCCGAGCCGTGCTACGTCCACCAGGTCCTGGACTCGGCCAACCCCCAGGTGATTCTGGAGCGTGGTCCTGAGCTCCCTTTCTGTCCTGTCCTCTTCTCTGGCCTTCCCCACCAGGGATCCACCTATGTCCGGCTCCCTCGGGCCTCTTGGTGGTAAACCCTTGTCTCTGGGTTCCCTGACCCTATTCTTGGTCTGCCTTCCGGGTGGATTTAGTGGGTGATCGTGGCAGATCAGTCCTGCCCACGACCTCCGGTTCCTGGCTAAGGTGTGCTGTAGCCTCTGCCAGCTTGGGATCCGGTACCCTGTTGCCAACTCTTCACCCTCTGGTCTAATTTGGGCTCTTGGAGTTCCTTCTTTCTCCCCCTCTGGGTCTTTCTTTCTCCTCTCTCTCTCTTGGCCTTGGAGCTGCTCTTCTCCTCTGCTCTCTTCCTCTGCTCTGCCAAAAGACTGACAGACTACTGACCTCACTCTGCAAAAGACCCTGATCTAAGATGGTGCCCACCTTATATACTCCCTCTATGTGTGAGCTCAGGTGACCAGCACCCAATGAGCTCCTAGCACTACCCAGACTGCTCCCCCTATCTGCCCCTACACTACTGGGATGTTCCACCCCCCTCCCACTCCAGCCAAGGACAGACTCGGTCGTACCTGCACATTATTAAGTGGGAGTACCATTGGTCTGTCCTCCGGAAATGGGATGTGTGTAGTGCATGCAGCTAACTGAGCTCAGTTCCACACTCCATCCTTACCCGGGAGTGGAATATCACACCTCTGGGTTGAGGTGCAATACCCCTGTAGCAGCCGAATCCTCAGGGTGCTACATTCCCCCCTGGTAAACCACAGCACGTCCTCGGGCTGTAAGATACAAACATCCACAAACATACATTTTTTTTCATAAAACATAAACATATAAAACATATAAAACATCATCAGCAGCAATAAACTTTTCATATAAACATTCTTGTTTCTGGTTCCTCCGGTCACGGTGCAACTTGTGACCGGGTAAAGTGCGACAGTCTCTCTTGGAAGAAAAACAGTTTCCTATAAAACCGGTAGGGGGCGCTTTAGGAAGCGCAACTATATACAAGGGGATATGGCCGCTCTCAGTCCTCGGCCAGGTATTAGGGAGGATTGACCGCTCTCAGTCCTCGGTCAGTGGGAATAGGGACACATGGGATTCAGTTCAATTGGCTGGTCCCAACGGGGACTATATTTTAACTAGAACAGTTCTTATACCCTGACGGGTAACTTTATACAGTCTCTCTCTACCGTACTTCAACGACGGCGTCCTCCTGCTCTTTCTTGTTGGTTGGTTTCAGTTTCAGACCCGTCCGGGCATGTATGCTGGGCAAATAGATTTTCACCCAGGTGCGGCACTCTAGATGTTGAGGGCGCGTTGATGGTAGCTGCGCCCGGGTTGACCAGGCCTTGCGACCAGGCTTGGGGCACCCTAAAGGCAAAGGGCACCGTAAGAACGGCGGCGCCCGTGGTTACTCGGCCCTGCGGCCAGGCCGGTGGCTCCGCGGAGGTAGGGGGCGCTGTTGGTATTGCGGCGCCCGGGGGTACTAGGCCTTGCGACCAGGCCGGTGGTATTTCCTGCTTGGCCACGCTCGAGGTCGAGGCGTGTGACGTCACAGGGGTCGCGGCCGCGGTTTCCGGTTGAGGCCTAGTCGGCGGCGGTGACGATGCAGCGACGGGCACGGCAGGGGGAATTTCGGGCTCTGCGACGGGGAGCTGGGGCAGGCACGCAGTTTCCCGGCTCGGGGTAGAGACGTCCCCTTTACCTGCCTCCGTCCGTTCAGCTCCCTTCTCGGCGCCGTCTCCTGCCTTCATTCCTCCTGCGCCATCCTCAGAGGCGGTCTGTCTCCTCGTCTCGGGTGGCGTGCTCCGCTGATGGGTTTCGGTCTGCTGGGCCATCTCTCGGCTCCACTCCGCCAACGTCTCCCGCTGCACCCGGGCCATCCTCCGTGCGAGGCCCTCCAGCGCGGTCTGTGCACACTCCCGGTCTCGGGGGAGCTGTGTTAAGATCTCCAGCAGGCCTTCTGGAGTGGCGACCTGCAACAGGCTCCTGACCACTGGGTCGGTGCTGCCTGACTCTCCCTCCATCTCCGGGTAGGCTCTCTCTGGACTCTCTTCCAGACGTCTTGTCTCCGGGTGCGCTCTCTCCAGACTGCTCCAGGCGACACCCATCTTTGTTCTCTTCTTCGGTCTCCGCCCACATCCAGGGTGGTCCCGGGGCAACTTCAGTTCCAGGGGCAGTTCTCTCACGCTGATGGACACTTCCAGCATCACAGTCTCTGTTGGTGGGCGCGGTTTCCGCTTTTGGCGCCATTCCTCGACCTGGCCCACGATGGGAGGTGGCCTCTTGCCACCCTCTGGCACGCCCATAATGGCGTCCGCTCTTCCAAGGCGGGAAATCTTTGGAAATGGCGGGAATCGTCTCCCAGTGGCGGGAAACTCCATGGATGGCGGGAAAAAGCTGCAAATGGCGGACAACCGGCGGGAAACGACCTGTGATGGGGCCCGATGGCGGGGACCCTCCGGAACCGGCAGGGGACTTCTTTTTGAGGTAACGGTGTACTTTTCTTCAGGCACGCAGTACCCGGTTGTTGCGGGCACGTTATCCTGCCGACTACGCCAAAGTTGACGCGCCCCCTGGGCCAGTGTTGTTAGGGATACCCGGAGCCGGATCAGATGGGGGTTGTAGTCTCCGAGTGGCTGTGACCCGGTCCGTGCCCAGGGTGTCAAACTCAGTGTGTGGCAGTCCTTATGATGTTACTAGATGTTCTTTTGTGTCGACTACGCCACCCGTTGAATTGCGGTCAATACGGCCACCGCTGCAGCAGGGTCCGCTGAGGCTGGTGATGTATGTGCAGCTCAGGTAGTATAACCCCCAACGGGAGGGGTATAGCCTCAGGGGGTCAGTTGCAGAGGATGGGGGTTGTGGTGGTGCAGCAGGGATGGAAATGAGACTCAGAGTCGGGCTGTGCAGTTCAGGGTTTGTTTACTTACTGCAGTTGTTCTGGTCACTCCGGCCTTAAGTGACCACCCGAGCCGTGCTGCGTCCACCAGGTCCTGGACTCGGCCAACCCCCAGGTGATTCTGGAGCGTGGTCCTGAGCTCCCTTTCTGTCCTGTCCTCTTCTCTGGCCTTCCCCACCAGGGATCCACCTATGTCCGGCTCCCTCGGGCCTCTTGGTGGTAAACCCTTGTCTCTGGGTTCCCTGACCCTATTCTTGGTCTGCCTTCCGGGTGGATTTAGTGGGTGATCGTGGCAGATCAGTCCTGCCCACGACCTCCGGTTCCTGGCTAAGGTGTGCTGTAGCCTCTGCCAGCTTGGGATCCGGTACCCTGTTGCCAACTCTTCACCCTCTGGTCTAATTTGGGCTCTTGGAGTTCCTTCTTTCTCCCCCTCTGGGTCTTTCTTTCTCCTCTCTCTCTCTTGGCCTTGGAGCTGCTCTTCTCCTCTGCTCTCTTCCTCTGCTCTGCTCTGACAAAAGACTGACAGACTGACTGACCTCACTCTGCAAAAGACCCTGATCTAAGATGGTGCCCACCTTATATACTCCCTCTATGTGTGAGCTCAGGTGACCAGCACCCAATGAGCTCCTAGCACTACCCAGACTGCTCCCCCTATCTGCCCCTACACTACTGGGATGTTCCACCCCCCTCCCACTCCAGCCAAGGACAGACTCGGTCGTACCTGCACATTATTAAGTGGGAGTACCATTGGTCTGTCCTCCGGAAATGGGATGTGTGTAGTGCATGCAGCTAACTGAGCTCAGTTCCACACTCCATCCTTACCCGGGAGTGGAATATCACACCTCTGGGTTGAGGTGCAATACCCCTGTAGCAGCCGAATCCTCAGGGTGCTACATATACATGGTGGGATCTTGGCATGATTCCCCAGCTGTTCCCTGACAGTATCTTTAGAAATATATTTATTTATAAAATTGGCGACGTGTTCAATACTTATTTCACTCGCTGTATAAGCGAGGGACGCAAAAGGTTTTCTGTACGTGCGTAAAAGAACAAAAAACACTATTATCTTATCACTATGATCGTTCGAGTAGCCCTCGAGGGCCGGGACTATCAAATAGGGATGTGTTGGATTATCCCATAATAGGGGAAGATCTGGGAGAACCAAGTTAAAATTAAACAGATTTTTAAAGGCAGACAAGACCTGTAGGGCCAGTTTATGAATAGAAAATGTTTATTAAAGCAAATAATTGCCCAGCACTCGAGAAGACATAAAGCAGTAAGCCATGGGAAAAGAAGAGTGGGGTGAGGAAGTTGGAACCACGCCATAGGTTCACATTTGCCCTGCCAAAAAGTACAGGTACAGATTTGACATTTGCCATTCCAGCACACTTCTCCCGATTTTTGTAAATGAGACACAGTTTTAGTTTGGGACTTGAGGATTCCATGTGAAGGTGATCAATAAGAAGGACAGCATGGTGGCTCAGTGGTTAGCACTAGAGTCCTGGGTTCAAATTCCACCAAGGACATCATCTGCAAGGAGTGTGTATGTTCTCCCTGTGTTTGTGTGGGTTTCCTCCAGGTACTCCTGCTCCCTTCCGCACTCTGAGATATATTGATAGGGAATTTAGATTGTGAGCACTAATAGGGAAAGTAATGATGAGGTATGTAAAGAGCTGTAAAATATGATGGCGCTATACAAAAGAGTTAAATAAAAAGTGATTTAAATAAGGTTTTCGAGATTCTCAATTTCGCGTGTTGAAAAATATATTAAACATTTGGGGTCGGATTCATCAAAGCTTTCACGCCAGAATACTGGCGTAAAAGCTTTGAAAAGTTATACAATTTAGGCACAAACTCTGAGTCAAGCCTAAATTTAGGAACTTTTGGCGTCTTCATGCCGGTTTCTGGAGCTGGGGCAGGATGGGGGCATGAAGCCACAGCTTGTCTAAGTCATGACGAGCGGTGGTGTTCCTTACGCCAGAAATCTCACTTGTATCTCGCATGACACTTGTAAGACGCACAGATTGAGTAAGAGGCGTGGACCTCTTCATGAATCAGGAGTGTCCGACTCCAGCACACGCCATCAACAATGAACAACACCCTTAGGCTGTAGGACCATCTTTATTAAAATAATACGACCAGCCACAGATAATGGCATTCTGGCCCAAATATTTATATTGGATTAAATCAAGCCCAGATTTTCCTCCAGAAACATAGCATGATCTGTGTTATGTAAAAGTGTTTAAATGAGGTCACCACCGGCAAGACTTGAGAAGTAGAAGACTTCTGCACAACACAACTGATGGTCCCAACCCCATTTCTAAGGCAAGAAATCCCACTTATTAAACCTGACAGGGCACACCTGTGAAGTGAAAACCATTTCCGGTGACTACCTCTTGAAGCTCATCAAGAGAATGCCAAGAGTGTGCAAAGCAGTCATCAAAGCACAAGGTGGCTACTTTGAAGAACCTAGAATATAAGACATATTTTCAGTTGTTTCACACTTTTTTGTTAAGTATATGATACCACATGTGTTAATTCATAGTTTTGATGCCTTCAGTGTGAATGTACAATTTTCATAGTCGTGAAAATACAGAAAAATCTTTAAATGAGAAGGTGGGTCCAAACTTTTGGTCTGTACTATATATATATATATATATATATACATATATACATATATACATACACACACACACAGGTGCATCTCACTAAATTAGAATATCATCAAAAAGTTTATTTATTTCAGTTCTTCAATACAAAAAGTGAAACTCATATATTATATTGCGTCATTACAAACAGAGTGATCTATTTCAAGTGTTTATTTCTATTAATGTTGATGATTATGGCTTACAGCCAATGAAAACACAAAAGTCATTATCTTAGTAAATTAGAATACTTTATAACAACAGCTTGAAAAATGTTTTTTAACCCCTTTACCCCCCAAGGTGGTTTGCACGTTAATGACCAGGCCAATTTTTACAATTCTTACCAGTGTCACTTTATGAGGTAATTTCTCTGGAACGCTTCAACGGATCCCACTGATTCTGAGATTGCTTTTTCGTGACATATTGTACTTCATGATTGTGGTAAAATTTCTTCGATATCACTTGCGTTTATTTGTGAAAAAAGCAGAAATTTGGCAAAAATGTTGAGAATTTTGCAATTTTCAAAATTTGAATTTTTATGCCCTTAAATCAGAGAGATATGTCACACAAAAGAGTTAATAAATAACATTTCCCACATGTCTACTTTACATCAGCACAATTTTGGGACCAAATATATATATTTTTTTTTATTAGGGAGCTATAAGGGTTAAAAGTTGACCAGCGATTTCTCATTTTTCCAACAAAATTTACAAAACCATTTTTTTAGGGACCACATCACATTTGAAGTCACTTTGAGTGGTCTTTATGACAGAAAATACCCAAAAGTGACATCATTCTAAAAACTGTACCCCTCAAGGTGCTCAAAACCACATTCAAGAAGCTTATTAACCCTTCAGGTGCTTCACAGAAATTTTTGGAATGTGAAAGAAAGAAATTTAACATTTAGCTTTTTTCACAAAAATGTTACTTTAGACCCCTTTTTTTTATTTTCGCAGGGGTAACAGGAAAAAATGGACCCCAAAATTTGTTGTGCAATTCCTCCTGAGCACGCAGATACCCCATATGTGGGGAAAAACCACTGTTTGGGCGCACGGCAGGGTTCGGAAGGGAAGGAGCGCCATTTGACTTTTTAAATGTAAAATTTGCTTGAATAATTAGCGGACGCCATGTTGCGTTTGGGGAGCCCCTGATGTTGCCTAAACAGTGGAGACCCCCACAAGGGACACCATTTTGGAAACTAGACCCCTCAGGGAACTTATCTAGATGTTTGATGAGCACCTTAAACCCCCAGGTGCTTCACAGAAGTTTATAACATTGAGCTGTAAAAATAAAATTATCACATTTTTCCCACAAAAATGTTTTTCAGCCCCAAATTTTGCATTTTCATAAGGGTAACAGGAGAAATTGCACCATGCAGTTTGTTGTGCAATTTCTCATGAGTAAGCAGAGACACCATTTTGGAAACTAGACCCCTCAGGGAACTTATCTAGTTGTGTGGTGAGCACCATGAACGCCCAAGTGCTTTACAGAAGTTTATAACATGGAGCCGTGAAAATAAAAAAATCAAACTTTTTCCACAAAAATGATGTTTTAGCCCCAATTTTTTTATTTTCACAAGGGTAAGAGGAGAAAATGGACCCCAAAAACTGTTGTGCAATTTCTCCTGAGTATACCAATACCCCACATGTGGGGAAAATATAGTGTTTGGGCACATGACAGAGTTCAGAAGGGAAAGAGCACTGTGTGACTTTTTGAACGCAAAATTGGCTGGTATTGAGAGCAGACGCCATGTCATGTTTGGAGAGCCCCTGATGCACCTAAAGAGTGGACAACCCCCACAATTGATCCCATTTTGGAAACTAGACCCCTCAAAGATTTTATAAAGGGGTATAGTGAACATTTTGAATCCAGAGGTACGACACAGAATTTGATAACATTAGGTCATCATATTGAATAAGTTGTCATTAGTCTTGAGCGCAAGTGCTCGCTACTTGAGATTGCATTGGGTACTCGGGTATGCACCAAGTATTGCGCATGCTCGAGTGACATGCTCGAGTCCCTGCCCCATATGTTTCCTGGTTGTTAGACACTGTAAGGCGGCGGTGTTCACACCGTGCAGTAACTGAGGCAGTGACCCAAACAAGTCCAACATAAACAGCATTATTCAGCGACTCACGGGTAAACAGAAAAGTCCTCCGGTTCGCAGCCGGGTTAACATGAGTCCTTAAACAACGGTTGCCTTGGGCAACGGCCGCGCCGGGCAGCTCAGAGCCTGACGGGTGCGGCCTTCCCAGGCGTGGGTTCAGCTGCTCACAGGCCTGCAAAGCTTTCCTGCTATGCTCCTAGCAGGTCCCAGCACTGAACAACACTAATCCTTAGTGCAGGGATTTTAACCCCTTTACCCCCGAGGGTGGTTTGCACGTTAATGACCAGGCCAATTTTTACAATTCTGACCACTGTCACTTTATGAGGTAATTACTCTGGAACGCTTCAACGGATCCCCCTGATTCTGAGACTGTTTTTTCGTGACATATTGTACTTCATGATAGTGGTAAAATTTCTTCGATATCACTTGCGTTTATTTGTGATAAAAACGGAAATTTGGCAAAAATTTAGCAATTTTCAAAATTTTAATTTTTATGCTCTTAAATCGGAGAGATATGTCACACAAAATAGTTAATAAATAACATTTCCCACATGTCTACTTTATATCAGCACAATTTTGGAACCAAATTTTTTTTTTTTTATTAGGGAGCTATAAGGGTTAAAAGATGACCAGAGATTTCTCATTTTTCCAACAAAATTTACAAAACCATTTTTTTAGGGACCACATCACATTTGAAGTCACTTTGAGGGGTCTTTATGACAGAAAATACTCAAAAGTGACACCACTCTAAAAACTGCACCCCTGAAGGTGCTCAAAACCACAGTCAAGAACTTTATTAACCCTTCAGGTGCTTCACCAGAATTTTTGGAATGTGGAAGAAAAAAATTAACATTTAACTTTTTTTACAAAAATGTTACTTTAGACCCATTTTTTTTTTATTTTCGCAGGGATAACAGGTAAAATGGACCCCAAAATTTGTTGTGCAATTTCCCGCGAGCACGCATATATCCCCTATGAGAGGAAAATACACTGTTTGGACGCACGGCAGGGCTCGGAAGAGAAGGAGCGCCATTTGGATTTTGAATGTAAAATTTGCTTGAATAACTAGCGGACGCCATGTTGCATTTGGAGAGCACCTGATGTGCCTAAACAGTGGAAACCCCCAACAAGTGACACCATTTTGGAAATTAGACCCCTCAGGGAACTTATCTAGATGTGTGGTGAGCACCTTGAACCCCCAGGTGCTTCACAGAAGTTTAGAACATTGAGCCGTAAAAATAAAATTTTCACATTTTTGCAACAAAAATGTTTTTCAGCTCCCAATTTTGCATTTTCATAAGGGTAACAGGAGAAATTGCACCATGCAGTTTGTTGTGCAATTTCTCCTGAGCAAGCAAATACCCCATATGTGGGGGAAAACCACTGTTTGGGCGCATGGCAGGGTTCGGAAGGGAAGGAGCGCCATTTGACTTTTTGATTGCAAAATTTGCTTGAATAATTAGGGATGCCATGTTGCGTTTGGAGAGCCACTAATGTGCCTAAACAGTGGAAACCCACCACAAGTGACACCATTTTGAAAACTAGACCCCTCAGGGAACGTATATAGATGTGTGGTGAGCACCTTGAACCCCCAGGTGCTTCACAGAAGTTTAGAACATTGAGCCGTAAAAATAAAATTTTCACATTTTTGCAACAAAAATGTTTTTCAGCCTCCAATTTTGCATTTTCATGAGGGTAACAGGAGAAATTGCACCATGCAGTTTGTTGTGCAATTTCTCCTGAGCAAGCAGATACCCCATATGTGAAGGAAAACCACTGCCTGGGCATACGGCAGGGTTCGGAAGGGAAGGAGCGCCATTTGACCTTTTGAATGTAAAATTTACTTGAATACTTAGCAGATGTGCCCCTGATGTGCCTAAACAGTGGAAAAACCCCACAAGTGACACAATTTTGGAAACTAGACCCCTCAGGGAACTTATCTAGATGTGTGGTGAGCACCCTGAACCCCCAAGAGCTTTGCAGAAGTTTATAACATGGAGCCGTGAAAATAAAAAAAATCAAACTTTTTCCACAAAAATGTTTTAGCCCCAATTTTTTTTATTTTCACAAGGGTAAGAGGAGAAAATGGAGCCCAAAAACTGTTGTGCAATTCCTCTTGAGTACGCCAATACCCCATATGTGGGGAAAATACAGTGTTTGGGAGCACGGCAGAGTTCAGAAGGGAAGGAGCACTGTGTGACTTTTTGAACGCAAAATTGGCTGGAATTGAGAGCAGACGCCATGTCGCGTTTGGAGAGCCCCTAATGTGCCTAAACAGTGGAAACCCCCCACAAGTGATCCCATTTTGGAAACTACACCCCTCAAGGATTTTATCAAGGGGTATAGTGAACATTTTGAATCCAGAGGTACGACACAGAATTTGATAACATTAGGTCATCATATTGAATAAGTTGTCATTAGTCTTGAGCGCAAGTGCTCGCTACTTGAGTTTGCATCGGGTACTCGGGTATGCACCACGTATCGCGCGTGCTCGAGTGACATGCTCGAGTCCCCGCCCCGCATGTTTCATGGTTATTAGACACCCCCAAAAAAAACATGCGGGGATCGCTCGTGCATGGCAGGCAATCCCCGCAAGTTTTTTTTGGCCACGAAGCATATGGGGCGGAGACTCGAGCATGTCACTCGAGCACCCGCGATACTCAGTGCATACCCAAGCACCCGATGCAAACTCAAGTGGCGAGCACTTGCGCTCAACACTAGTCGCCATATCGTCATATTTTATTTTATTTTTTTTTACTTTTGAAAAAAATCCCTAACACAACCCTAACCCAACCCTAACCCTAGAGTTTATTTTTTACGCCGTTCCTCGTGCGGTATAAGTGATTAGACGACTTTATTCTTCGGGTGGGTGAGATTACAGCGATACCAGAATCATATTGGGTTTTTATGATTGACAGCTGTCACACACTGAAAGACGCATTTGTTTGCAAAATCTAGTTTTTGCATCGCCATATTTTGAGAGCTATAATTTTTCCATATTTTGGCCGACAGTCATATGATGGCTTGTTTTTTGCGAGATGACTTGACGTTTTTATTGGTGCCATTTTCAGGCACTTGACATTTTTTGATCGCTTTCTATTCTGATTTTTGGGAGGCAGAATAAACAAAAACCAACAATTAAGGAATTGGGTTTTTTTTTATTCTATTCCGCGTGTGGTAAAATTGATAAGGTCGTTTTATTCTTCGGATCAGTACGCTTACAGCGGCACCACATTTATATAGTTTTTCTATGTTTTGGCGCTTTTACACAATAAAAGCTATTTTATAGAAAAAATTATTTTTTGCATTGCTTTATTCTGAGAGCTATAACTTTTTTATTTTTCGGCTGATGGAGCTGTATGGAGGCTTGTTTTTTGCGGAACAAGATGACGTTTTCAGCGGTACCATTTTTATTTATATTCGTCTTTTTGATCGCGTGTTATTTCATTTTTTGTTTGGCGGTATGATGATTAAGCATTGCTTTTTGCTTCTTTTTTTTCCTTTTTTTACCGTGTTCACTAAAGGGGTTACCTAGTGGGGAAGTTTTATAGGTCAGGTCGTTTCGGACTCAGCGATACCAAATATGAGTACTTTTATTGTTCTTTTTTTCTTTTCCATAATAATATTTATTGATGGGTACAATATAATTTATTTTTGGTGGATCATTTTTTTAATATTTGTACAATTTTTTTTTTTCATTTTTTAACACTTTTTTTTTGCTTTTATTCTTTGTCCCACTAAGGGACTTTCACTTTTTTTATTCTGATCGCCTGTATACCATAGGGATGGAGCACCCATCCCTGTGCTATACAGGCTGTCAGCGCTGCAGATGCAGAAGATACTTTGGTCATGCACTGCGCATGACCAAACCAAAGTATCTTCCTGCTGTCTGGTGACCCGGATGTTGTCATGACGACATCGGGTCATCATGGCAACATCTGGGAAGCCGCGGCAGACAGCGCTGGACACCGGCAGGAGAGGTGAGTATTGCGATCACCTCCCCTTGCCACCGCAATGCTGTGATCGACTTCGATCGCAGCATTGCGGGGATTAATGTGCCAGGAGCGGTGCGGGACCGCTACCAGCACATAGCACCAGGTGTCAGCTGTGACAATCAGCTGACACCCGGCGGCGATCGTGCCTGCACAGCCTGTGTGCGGGCGCGATCGCCATCACGTATTATTCCGTACCTGGCTCTTAAGTCCCAGGGCGCAGGTACGTATTAGTACGTCTTGGGCTTTAACCGCTTCCAGACCGCCCACTGTACATAAACGTCGGCGCTGCCTGGGCTCTGTGCAGCGCCGACGTTTATGAACGTTCGGTGGTCCCGCAGCCCTCAGGACCCCCAGGGTCCTGTAAGCGCTGCGGGTGCGGTGCAGAGCGACAGCTCTGACAGGGGACATCATCGGGACCTGATTAGATCAGGTCCCAATGATGTTAACCCTTTGCTATCTTCTATATGCCGCGATCTATAGTGATCGCGGCATTTAGAAGATAGTAAGAGGAGAGGGGGTTATCCACTTACCTCTCCGACGGCCCCCTGATGTCTTACAGGACCTGCCGTTGTCATGGCAGCCCGAGGTCACATGACCGCCTCCGGATCTGCCATATATGGTGTCCTGCTAGGCTCAGCCTGCAGCTGAAGTCTAGCAGGAGACAGTGTGAAACTGTCAGCAAAGCTCTCATGCAATGCAATATATGTCTATTGCATTGCATGAGAACAGTGATTAGAAAAATAAAAATTAATGTCCCATACAGGACTAAGTAAAAATGTACAAAAAAAGTCTAAAAAACGTTTTCAAACTGTTAAAAAAAAAAATCACAAAATAAATAAAAATAAATAAATATTAAACCAATAAATCCGTATATTTATACAAAAACAAAAAAAGTACACATATTTGGCATCGCCGCGTCCGAAACAACCCGATCTATAAAACTGTCATACTAATTAACTCCTTTTGTGCACACCGTAATAAAAATAAATAAAAAACGGAGCAAAAAACTATGCTTTTTCATCATATCGCCAAACAAAAAGTGGAAAAAAATGCGATCAAAAAGCAAAATGGAAATAAAAATGGTACCGCTGAAAATGTCATCTTGTTCCGCAAAAAAAATGCCGCCATACAGCTCAATCAGCCAAAAAATAAAAAAGTTATAGCTCTCAGAATAAAGCGATGCAAAAAATATATTTTTTCTATAAAATTTTTTATTGTGTAAAAGCGCCAAAACATAAAAAAATATACAGTAAGTGTAGTATCGTTGTAAACGTACTGACCCGAAGAATAATGCTGCCTTATCACTTTTACCACATGCAGAACGGCATAAAAAAAAACAACTCAAAAAACAATTCCTGAATTGTTGGTTTTTGTTAATTTTACCTCCCAAAAAACGGAATAGAAAGCGATCAAAAAATGTCACGTACCCAAAAATGGTACCAATAAAAACGTCAACTCGTCCCGCAAAAAACAAGCCCTTGCATGACTCTGTTGACCGAAATATGGAAAAATCATAGCTCTCAAAATATGGTGATGCATATACTAGATTTTGCAAAAAAAAGCGTCTTTTAGTGTGTGAAAGCAGTCAGTCATAAAAACCCGATATAAATCTGGTATCTATGTAATCGCACCGACCCAAAGAATAAAGTAATCTCATCACTTATACCGCACGTGGAATGGCGTAAAAAATAAATAAAACCAATTCTTCACCTGCTACTGATTTGTTTATTATGTCTCCCAAAGATCGCAGTAAGGCTCTGCTCACATTTATCCTGCGCTCTGCTCTGAGCACTTACACCAGAGTTTCCGTGTAAATCTCTGAAATACGTGATTCAGACGGAACCCATGACGGAAGATTCCCTGTAATGAGGCAGATATAGGCCACTGTGGATGAAGTCTGGCCTGTGATCCCATGGTGTCAGTTTTTTTAGGCGTGCATAAAAGTGCAGTTGGCCACAGTTTTGTGCACTTCTGAAAAAAAGGACACCGCTAAACAGAGGCCAGACGGAGTCCAGAGTAACTCTGCTGCCTCATTACAGTGAATGGATCCCGCAGGGGTTTCATCTGAATTACATCACTTGGAAATTTAGATGGAAACAACGATGTAAGTGCTCAGCCTAGAGCGCCGGATAAATGTTACGTAAAATGTTCCCAATAAAAGCTTCAACTCAGTCCTCAAAAAAAGCTAGTCCCCACTCAGGTCCGTCATCTGTTAAAAATATAAGGGACTTCCAAGTTACTGGTAGCAGAAAGGCTCTGGAAAAGCGAAATGGCCCTTGCCCCCCAAAAGAAATTCAGAAAATTTTGTGCTTCCAAATCCAAACGCCTATTCTACAATAATTTGTTCTCCAATTGTCAAATAGCGCTCCGTCCCTCCCAGATCTCGCCGTATGGCTAAGCGGTATGGTACAGCCACATATGGGGTATTGCCACTTTTAGAAGAAATTGTGTGACACATTTAGGCACCATTTTTACCCATTGCCCTGTGTGAAAATGTAAAATCTTAGGGTAAAACATTTTTTTGTGGTAAAAATATAATTATGTTTTCTTCACTGCCCAATGGAATAAATTAAAAAATTAAAAAATACTCACTACTTCCCTAGATGAATTCCTTGAGAGGTGTAGTTTACAAAATGGGGTCTTCTGCTGTTTCGGCATGTCAGCGACTCTTCAAATGGGACATGGTGTCTGCAACCTATCCCAGCCAACATAGCGCTCCTTTCTCTTCCGAACTCTGCCGTACATCAAAGCAGTGGTTTCCCCCCACATATGGGGTATCGGCGTACTCAGGAGAAATTGCACAACAAATTTCATGGTGCAATTTCTCCTGTTATCCTTACAATAATGCAAAATTAGGGGATGAAAAACATTTTTTGTGGGAAAAATGTGAAAATTTTATTTTTACGGCTCAATATTATAAACTTCTGTGAAGCACCTGGGGGTGCAAGGTGCTCACCACACATCTAGATAAGTTCCCTAAGGGGTCTAGTTTTCAAAATGGTGTCACTTGTGGGGGGTTTCCACTGTTTAGGCACATTAGGGGCTCCCCAAATGCGATATGGCATCCGCTAATTATTCAAACAAATTTTACATTCAAAAAGTCAAATGGCACTCCTTCCCTTCCGAACCCTGCAAACCCTGCAGTGTACCTAAATAGTGGTTTTCCCCCACATATGGAGTATCAGCGTGTTCAGGAGAAATTGCACAACAAATTTCATGGATTTAAAAAGGGAAAACACAGTAGTTTGACAATAAATGGCCTCACCCAACCAATAACCATGAGGGGAGAAAAAGTTTTTTTTGTTATCATTCATATTCTCTGAAACAAGGCCAAGAAAGCAAAAATTCTGCTGGGGTATGTAAAGTTTTGAGCACATACTATCAGAACTATCATTAGTGGACATATGGAATCTCAAATATCCTAACACTAGACAATTTTCTTGCTATTCTAAGACACAGAAAACATTATCGAGTATTGATATGCCATTGGGCACAGAACATATTTCCCCCTAAGTAAGAACAGTGGAATATTTGCCCAGAGCGCTATCAGATCATTCACCCTTGTTGACTACTCTTTGTTTTTCACCCAGGCCGCTGGATTCTCTGACTATGTGGCCATGAATCCCTTCTGGCTTCAAATTATAGATATTCCGCTGATCACATCTACCTAGAACATTATTTTAAGGAAAACGACAAACGAGTGTCGCAAAACACATTATGGGATGCCGTCAAAGCGTGCTTACTAGGAGTCTTAATACAGGCCATTAACAGATCCAAAACTAAGACAAAACAGTTTGGGGAGTTTTTACGGGATAGAGTTAGATCTACAGAAGAGAAATTTGTACTGACCGGTGTAAAAGAGGACCTGATGGTGTGGGGAGAGGCACAAGAAGCGTACACCACACATATCAAGGAAAAAGCTAAAAATAAACGCATGTTTGCCCAGACACATTTCTTTGAGGAGGGGGAGAAGGCAGGACACTTACTGGCCGTGATAGCAAGAGCCCAGATGGGGAGTTCTTTTATTGGTGCTTTGAAGGACAGGGAAGGAGTGGTAGTAAAGCAGACTGACCAGATCTCAAACGCTCTGATAGAATTTTATAAAGATCTATATACATCCAAATTGCAATTTAATATAGAACAGATCTTATCCTACTTGAGGGAAATCAAACTACCGACATTTAGCAGTAAAGATCAAGAATTTTTAAATAGACCACTACAGCTGGAGGAGTTGGCAGTAGCCTCTTTGGCTAATAACATCGCCAGGTCTAGACGGGCTTCCCACAGAAATATATAAGAAATTTGGAGATATTCTACTTCCCCACTTACTGGCTACCTTCGAGGAAGTGGAGAGGGGAGGAACCCTACCCCATTCAATGCAAGAGGCAGTGATAGTAGTCATACCTAAGCCAGGTAAAGACCCTTTAATCCCTGACTCATACAGGCCCATATCTTTATTGTCAACTGATGTTAAAATTATTGCGAAGGTTCTGGCATCTAGATTGAATACATAATTTCTACAATTATGCATACTGACCAGTCAGGCTTCATGCCTGCTAGATCCATAGCTGTTAATATCCGGAGATTGTTTCTTAATCTTCAATTGCCGGCGGATGGTGATGGGGATAGAGCTGTATGTTCACTGGACGCCGCTACGGCATTCGATTCTGTTGAGTGGGAATATTTATGGGCAGTGTTGGAAAAGTTTGGTATAGGACCTTGTTTTATTTCATGGGTTAAATTGCTGTATGGTAGGCCGATGGCTAGAATACGGGTAAATGGACACCTCTCCCCGGCTTTTGGACTGAGTAGCTGTACGTGGCAGCGGTGCCCGTTGTCCCTGCTGCTCTTTGCACTGGCCATTGAGCCCCTGGCATCGGTTATCAGGGAGCATCCAGGAATCATTGGATTTTGTAAAGGGAATAGTGAAGAGAAGGTCACGTTATAAGCTGATGACACTTTATTATTTCTGGCTAAAAGTTCTGCGTTCCTTCCTATAGCAATGGAAACGATAGAAATATTTGGAAAATACTCTGGCCTGAAGATAAACTGGAGCAAATCCGTCATACTTCCATTGGATAAGACAGATGAGAATGCTTCCCACTACATTAATTCGGGTTTACAAGTGGTATTGGAGCTTAAATATTTAGGCATCAATATATCGGCAAAAATAAATGATTATAAGAAGTTGAATCTTGATCCAGTCTTAATTAAATTTAGAGGTAAACTAGGCACCTGGTCTAAGTTACCGTTGTCGATCGTGCTAACCTGGTCAAAATGACCTGGATGCCACAATTGCTTTATGTTCTACACAACTCCCCAATATGGATAAATCTGAGGTTTTTCTTTAAAGTCAATAAGGAGTTTAGAGAATTAATATGGGGCAAACAGACTCCGCGAATTAAACTAGAAACATTGCAAAGAAACAAAACAATGGGAGGGCTTGCAGTTCCTAACCCATGGGTATATTATGTGGCATCTCAGCTTCAACATATCCGGGGATGGGACGACCCTGGGGGAGGGGGAGCTCAGAGTAGGCTGCTACAGCATTATTTCCAATCAGATAAAGTCTATGAGGTATTGGAGGCACATAAGTTTGGGACACTTGGAGGCAAAATACCGACTATGCTGTTATGACATAAACTTTGGGGGACGGTGAAAAAATTACAAGGAATAGAAGGTGTTTCACAATTTACTTCATTATGGAACACTCCATGGCTTCCAAATCTATACCAACTGGTGAGATTTGGCTCCTGGAGCGCCAAGGGTTTAAACAGACTTAATCAAGTGCTGATAGGTGATGTGATTAAGGAATTCTCACAGCTGCAAAATGAATATGGGCTACATCTCTCTGAATTCTACACATATTTACAAACTAGGCAAACATATCGGACGGAAGGCATTGTTCTGGAAGGAGGGGTACCCCGAAACTCAATAATACAGAGAATAGCTAATCTACACAGTTCTCATGGACTGATCTTATTACTTTATAACATTCTCTTAGACATTATATTGACAAACCAGCCGATGCGTTCAAAAGAGAAATGGGAGGATTAAAATAAGCGAGAATATGTAGAAGTATGTATCTCTAAATTTTGACCCCCTTCTAAGTAAATTCCAAAACAAAATTGCAGCTTGGTGTAAGTTGCCCCTGTCGGTGATAGGGAGGACCAATCTAATTAAGATGATCCTCATGCCACAGTTAATGTACCTGCTGCATAATGCACCAATATGGCTTCCTTTACAAGTTTTTTACAAAGTTAATAGAATTTTTAGAGACTTAATATGGAAAAAAAAAGGTGTCAAGAATAAACCTTGAGACCCTGCAGAGACCAAAGGGGGATGGAGAACTTGCGGTTCCTGACCCACTGGTGTATTATCTTTCCTCACAATTACAGCATTTGAGGGGGTGGGAGAGCCCGGAACCTCCATCCTCATCGGCTAGAATGATTAGGCATGTACTAGGAGAAAGCAACCTAGTGGAGGCTCTGGAAGGAGGAAGATTAAGGAATTAAGAGCTAGTGGGAGGAACAATCAGAGGGATATATAAAATATGGTCTAAAGTTAAAAAGATGATGGGCATGGTGGGGTACTCAAAATACTCACCCATATGGAATAATTCTAACTATCCAGAATTTGATGGACTGGAGGGGTTTGGTCAATGGCAAAGACTGGGACATTCTAAGATCGTACAATTAGTCAAGAATGTTAGGTTTAAGTCCTTCCAGGAGTTCCGGAATGAGTTTGGGGTCTCCAGCAAGGGATTTTATAAATACCTGCAGTTGAGGCAGGCCCTCATGACACAAAATGGTCAGGAGCCTATTATTCAAACTAGAGGAACAGCTTTCTTGGACACAGTGGTGGGGAAGGGGTCAACGAGAGGGGTAATCTTGCTCCATTGTAAATGCCTAATGGAACAGGTCCTCAAAAAACAAGGTAGTAATCTTAAAACTAAATGGGAGCAAGACCTGGGCCCAATAGAGAAAGACATATCGGAAGATATTTTACAGTCCATACCACTAGTGTCGACAAGCGAGGGGCAAAACCTTGTGCAATACTATCTGATTCAAAGAGTATATAATACCCCTTTGCGCTTACACAACTTTGGTTACAAAATCGACTCAAACTGTTATAGGTGTGGTAATCCTGATGCAGATCTATGTCACGTAATGTGGAACTGCCCTAAACTTAGGGGATTCTGGAGAGAGATTCTAGATCTTGTATCCAAGGTGTTTGAATGTGAGATTCCCCATGACCCTAGTGTGTCTATCGGGATATGTAAATGGCTTACCAACTGAAGAGGCCCATCAGATAGCTATCTTTCGTCTACTATACCAGGCCAGGAAGCTGATAGCTTCGCACTGGAAAGACAATGAACCTCCAAACATAAAAGAATATATCCCTAAAATCAACAATATACTTAGACTAGAGAGATATGTGTACCAGATAAGGGGGAACCCTCTTTAATTTGAAAAATTGTGGGCACCTTGGTTGGATTCTGTGGGCTTGGCCCCAATGACATTAACATGGTCAAGAATGCTAGCGACTGCAATGATTAGATAAATCAGATTTGATAGTAATATAAATGTAATGACTCCAGCTAATTAATAATTAACAGATTGGTAAGAAGTAGCTAAATGAACTGTGCATGTTAATAAATAAGGGAGAGATAGAAAGTGACCAACACATCTGATACGTAATAAAAAAAATCCTTTTATTGCATGAGAAACAAGTTTTACAATGTGAAGAAATTGGCAATATCTATAAATTGTCTCTCCCCTTTAAGGTCGAAAGAGCCGGCGGGAAGGGGTAGGAAGGGGTGGGAGTTGGTAAGAAATTTGAAAGGATGTGATTGTCAACTTACTTGTTCATGTTGAAAATGTTTAAATAAAAATTATTTGATTTAAAAAAAAAAAAAAAAAAAAATGGGAGAGTGTAATGGGACCCATAGGGGAAAATCACTGGTCGGATATACTGGAAAGAGTTCCACAATTGTCTTTAAGTGAATCCCATAGACTGTCCCATATATACAGTACAGACCAAAAGTTTGGACACACCTTCTCATTTAAAGATTTTTCTGTATTTTCTTGACTATGGAAATTGTACATTCACACTGAAGGCATCAAAACTATGAATTAACACATGTGGAATTATATACTTAACAAAAAAGTGTGAAACAACTGAAAATGTCTTATATTCTAGGTTCTTCAAAGTAGCCACCTTTTGCTTTGATGACTGCTTTGCACACTCTTGGCATTCTCTTGATGAGCTTCAAGAGGTAGTCACCGGAAATGGTTTTCACTTCACAGGTGTGCCCTGTCAGGTTTAATAAGTGGGATTTCTTGCCTTATAAATGGGGGTGGGATCATCAGTTGTGTTGTGCAAAAGTCTGGTGGATACACAGCTGATAGTCCTACTGAATAGACTGTTAGAATTTGTATTATGGCAAGAAAAAAGCAGCTAAGTAAGGAAAAACGAGTGGCCATCATTACTTTAAGAAATGAAGGTCAGTCAGTCCGAAAAATTGAGAAAACTTTGAAAGTGTCCCCAAGTGCAGTTGCAAAAACCATCAAGTGCTACAAAGAAACTGGCTCACATGAGGACCGCCCCAGGAAAGGAAGACCAAGAGTCACCTCTGCTTCTGAGGATAAGTTTATCTGAGTCACTAGCCTCAGAAATCACAGGTTAACAGCAGCTCAGATTAGAGACCAGGTAAATGCCACACAGAGTTCTAGCAGCAGACACATCTCTTCAACAACTGTTAAGAGGAGACTTTGTGCAGCACGCCTTCATGGTAAAATAGCTGCTAGGAAACCACTGCTAAGGACAGGCAACAAGCAGAAGAGACTTGTTTGAGCTAAAGAACACAAGGAATGGACATTAGACCAGTGTAAATCTGTGCTTTGGTCTGATGAGTCCAAATTGGAGATCTTTGGTTCCAACCACCGTGTCTTTGTGCGACGCAGAAAAGGTGAACGGATGGACTCTACATGCCTGGTTCCCACCGTGAAGCATGGAGGAGGAGGTGTGATGGTGTGAGGGTGCTTTGCTGGTGACACTGTTGGGGATTTATTCAAAGTTGAAGGCATACTGAACCAGCATGGCTACCACAGCATCTTGCAGCGGCATGCTATTCCATCCGGTTTGCGTTTAGTTGGACCATCATTTATTTTTCAACAGGACAATGACCCCAAACACACCTCCAGGCTGTGTAAGGGCTATTTGACCAAGAAGGAGAGTGATGGGGTGCTACGCCAGATGACCTGGCCTCCACAGTCACAAGACCTGAACCCAATCGAGATGGTTTGGGGTGAGCTGGACCGCAGAGTGAAGGCAAAAGGGCCAACAAGTGCTAAGCCCAACAAGTGCTAAGCATCTCTGGGAACTCCTTCAAGATTGTTGGAAGACCATTTCCGGTGACTACCTCATGAAGCTCATATATATATATATATATATATATATATATATATATATATATATATATATATATATATATATATATATATATATATATATACACACACACACACATACACATTATATATATTTATATACACACATATATATGTATATATAGTTTCTTGTGTGCCAGTGTTAAAGTCTAAAAAATATATATTTTGTTACCTTTTGTGTTTTCTTGGATGCTGAGCACCCTAATTTTATAGTAATATTTTTGGTACATTGTGCATTTAATATCTGAGTGTATCTGTATTGGTAGGTAAAAATACCCTACAGGAAAAAAAGATGCTTATGTTTTTTAAGATATGTTAAAATCTCAATCTAAAGAGTAGCATGTACACAATATTGTCAGATGACAAACACTCATTAGGGAGACAGCTTTTTATAGGCACTTGAAGAATTGCATAAAATAAAATGAAAATGCACTCAATCAAAAACTGAACTTTGCTGGGCACAGGGGAATGGTCTTCTGCACCCATCCCACTTATACAATATATTTCTCAGAGTGCCCCCAAACTTGTTGTGATTCCTTCATTTTTCTCCATTTCTCTCAAATATTTCATAGATTGTGTTAGGTGAGTTTCAGATGTCCGACATTCATGGTCCGGGTTCAGACTGCTATGTCCGGATTGGACACTGGTCTCCTGACGAGAACTGAATCCATGTATGAGGCTGGAGAGTTCAGGTCAGGAGATCTGAGGCCGGTTCCAACATCACGGTCCGTGCTCAGACCATGAAGGTCAGAAATGTGAAACTGGTCTTAAACAAACACCATCATTATATCTACTTACCACCAGGTGCAGGTTTAGTCCCACGTTGCAGGAGCACTTTGGCTGTGTCAGAGGTTAATGATGGATTGCCCTCCAATAACCTAAATAAATGCCAAAAGGTAAATAAAAATTGCAAAAATGCTGCTGACTGAAGTATATAAAGTATAGTTCTGGCATTCATATGTTATTCTCTTCATCCTCCAGCACACAATACATAAAACAGATGAAAGATTACACATTATCACTCAATCTAAGCATTATCAGAATATTATTTTCTTTACTAAGGTTATACTGCAAACCAAGTGTATGTGGCCAACATCCCTGATGACTGCAGCGGCAAGTCTTAGCAACAGCCAATACATGGTGAATGGAGCCACCCTGCACACTGTCTGTACCTGGCACTCCGAAGGAGCTGATACCAGTTGATTAGTGGGGGTGACAAGTGTCAGACCCCCACCAATCTCCTCCAAAGCTAGACATCATGCTGCGATCCAAAGAATCAAACCAAAGTATCAAAGTGGCGGCAAACCTTTTATTGTCTGGTGGGAACTGATTATTTTGTAGCAGAGGGAAGACCTTTTAGGAAATTAGAAGGAAGTCTGAAAACTCCCCGAAGAGAATGACAATGCTCACCTTTGCAAGGCTCCTTCTGGCGTATAAACCTTTGTTCCGCTTGCGTGCTCTAAGCGAGAGTAATGGGTGATTGCCTTTTTTAGGTGGTTTAGTATTAACTCCTGTAACCAGAATTCACAACATTTAGCATGTTCTTTAAAACATTTCTTTGACAGCCCAATTCATCTGCATAATTTATCATACTTGTATAAATAGCCAACACATTTCACAGGGAAGATATCCACACAAACATGGGGAAAACATACAAACTCCATGGAAATGTTTGGCGTTTGCACCCAGCAGTGCCGAGCAGCAGTGCTAACCACTGAGCCACTGTGCACACATGCTGCAGAAACAATTCAGATTCATGGTACATATTTTAAGTTGCAGAACATGTGGCACAAATTTGCAGTGTGAGAATATTCCCAATGCTATATTCACTAATGATTTTATTTAGACAAGGGTATTACAGTTCTACTGAAAAGATATTTAGGGCCAAAAAGAAGATTGTACCTATTCTTTAACAGTCTATATACTATTTTGGGTGGAAATGTTGTCTTTGCATTCCTCTGACAGGATAGATACAAATAATAAGCCGATTTAAAAAAATATCAGTCAGAGCTTTACAGAGTGGAGGGGTCACGACAAACATCTATTATAATTTTAGCCAGAAAGTGGTGTATTTTTTACTGCAAATTTATGCATAGGTTTGATTTTTAAGTGCACTAATAGCAAGTGTAATACTTAATTTATTAAGAGGCACGCATGTAAATGTGGTGCATCTTACCCCTGTGTGTGTATATATGTATGGATGGAGAATGATGCTCAACTTGTCTCTTCAGAATCCCTATAGGTATTTTGGTTGGATTCATTCCAAGCCTAAAAGACTTGGTACTCTCCTTAAAAAACATGAAGGTCATACAAAATAATAGATGGAGTGATTTTTGATGGGGATGTATTCATTTTTGCAACAACCAATGTGAGTAAAACTGAAGATTTTGCAATGAAGGTTAAAAAACGTTCTATGAAACTTAGTCTTGTCAAAATTTTGGAAATTATACTTCAGTTCAGTGACATATTGATTCAAATTTTACTTTTTAAAAGGGGTTGTGCTCATTTAAGCTGAGCACGATGTGTGTACACAAACATACATATGCAATAGTTTTAGACAAGTGTGGAGAAAATGCTGCAAAATGGGAATGTAGAGTCTCGGTATAACCTCTGTGATGTATATGTAATGTGTAGAGTTATCATTAACTGAAAGAAAAAGATTCGTTGGAGGGTTAAAACTGCATGAGGAACAGCCAAACTCTGCTACTAATGTGTGATTGTGGAAGACAGTTATAAGTCACAGCTCATCCACAATGGCAAGAATAGGCACAGCAATTTAAATATTTTTAATTAATTATATTTCTGAAGTTTTTATCTTTTTCATTTCTGAATTATTAATGGTAATATTTTTGGTGTTAAGTAGTCTTTAAACCTAAAGAAGTTGCTTCCTTATGGCAATCCATTTATTCATCAGTATGCCATATGACTGTATAGATTTGTTACACACAATAGGCAATACAAAGCCTCCAACATAACTGGAGATTAACTGTAAAAGGGTTGTTATTGCTCTATGTTGTGATATCATGTACTACAGAACCTGATGAACCTCCACTTTCAACCATATTATCATAGTCACGTTCTAAATGACTTGAACAGTGGCAGGTGTATGTGTGATTGAGCAGTGAAGTAAATGATTCACAAGGCCCTATGATAACACTGACCTTACAGTCAGGACAACAAGCTTTATTATGATATCTAAACAGCAGAGAAAATATGCTGTCAAATAATATTTTAGTTGTTTCTCTTCTTTATATTTTGGTAAAAAACTCCACAGATAGACAGAGCAGGGGAAAAAGCATTGTGCCCTCTACACTGCATTTTCTTCTGCTATAAACACCTAATATGTCAGGTTTAATAAAACTTACATTCCCAGTAAAATAACAATTCACCAGCACATTTTATTCTGCTGAGCGTACTTGCTCCATTACTATTCCTGGAAATATATGTATAATTTGACAACTGGGTCTTAAATTCCCCTTTTCAATAAAATATATTCTTACACAGTCTGATAGTTCACCTACTGTGTAGATACTAAGCTCTCTGTTAACTAACACCGATACTTACAGAACTGATAGGGAAAAATCCATAAGAATCCAGGAGTATTAGAAGCTGAACGGTCTCAGGAAACACGGAAGCAAACTATGAATTAAAGAGGAAATAATAATGGTAAATTGAAAAGGATTGCCTCAACTTCTTAAACAATTTATCTCTTTTTAAAAAAATCATCTTTGTTCTCAAGAATGGAGGGATTTTTTCTTTTATAATGTACCACTCGATGCCTAGGTGACCAGCCACCACTGCAGCCTATTAGAGGTAGCCAGTTTCCTAGGCAAGGAGCAGGCGCTTGCAAGCTGCTTGCTTTAGAGCTTACAAGCACTGCTCTGACACCGGCTGGATCTGCCAGGCTTCAGCGCCCCGTGTACTAATAATGCAGCAGAGGAAAAGCTGCCTCTGATAGCAGAATAGAAAAAATCACAGTTCAGGACCAGCGGAGCGGCCGTGCCACTAGTCTGAGCTGTCAATCTTCAGGAGCACACAGCCCCCGGCAACCATGGAGCCAAGAATCAGCGGAGCAGTGTTCTCCTGAAGAAAGAATGTTACACTACCCCTTTAACACTTGGCATGTTTCATTATTTTAATATATAAAGAAAGAAAAACTCAGCAGAAATTATTTAGTGAAAATAAGCAAGAATAAAATAAATAACACCTTTAAGCACATTTATTTTGAGTTTTTGACATCTATTTGCACTTTGCTTGACAAATGGAAGTGACACTGCAGCAGTAGAAGTGGATTAAAACAGGACAACAAACACAACATTTTACCATAGACAAAGCAAACTAATAGCTGATGAAAAGTTAAATAAAAGTGTCTAAACATAACAAATTTATCACCCAGTATAAACCAGTGTGAAAGTCTGCATGAAAATGCTATGGATTTGCTGCACATTCTCCCTTTGCATCACAAAGGCTGAAATCCAAAATGTAATCTACAGCATAAATTGATATTTACATATAGTTCTTCAATACACAGTCCCACAATGCTGCTAAAGTAATACCTAGAGGATTTCTCTCTGGATTTTCTACTGCAGACACACTCCGTATGCATATATCCCTAGCCCGCCAGAGGTTGCATGCTCTTAACCCTTCACCACCATGGGATTTTCCGCTTTTGTTTTTTGTTCCCCTTCTTCCCAGAGCCATAAGTTTTTTATTTTTAGGTCAATATGGCTGTGTGAGGGCTTGTTTTTCGGGGGACGAGTTGTCCTTTTGAACGAGACCATAGATTTTACCATATCTTGTACTGGAAAATGAGAAAATCATTCCAAGTTCAGTGAAATTGAAAAAAAGGGAAATTTCACAATTGTTTTTTGTTTTTTTTTACCATGTTCACTAAATGCTAAAACTGACCTAGCAATATGATTCTTCGGGTCATTACAAGTTCGTAGGTTCTTTTTTTATTTAAGTGGTGAAAAACATATCCAAAGTTTGTAGGAAAAAAAAATGGCACAATTTTCCGAGACCCGTAGCATCTCCATTTTTTGGGGTATAGGCTAGGTGTGGGCTTATTTTTTACGTGCCGAGCTGACATTTCTATTGATACCATTTTGGAGTAGATACAATGTTTTGATCACCCGTTATTGCATTTTATTGCAATGTTACGGCGACCAAAAAAACATAATTCTGGCGTTTTGATTTTTTTTCTCGTTATGCCGTTTACCGATCAGATTAATTCTTTTTACATATTGATAGATCGGGTGGTTCTGAACACCGCGATACCAAATATGTGTATTTTTTTATTCTGCGATCTTCTGATCGCTTGTGTTAAACACAAAAGGGCTTCAGCCCTGCTATGGATAGCAGAAATGCTCATCTGCTATGAACTCAGGCCACTGGGTGGCGCTCATAGTAGATCGGCTATGATAACTAGTGTTGAGGGAATTTGTTCGGCATTTCAAATTCGGGTTCGTGTTCGGGGTTCCGGCTTGTTCGCGCCAAAAAATCAGCTCCGCCCATGAACATCCCTGATTTGCCACACTGTCACGCAAAATTGGCTCCGTGCGTGACAGTGTGGCAAATCAGGGATATTCATTGGTGCGAACAAGCCGGAACCCCGAACACGAACCCGAATTTGAAATGCCGAACAAATTTGCTCAACACTAATGATAACCACAGGGGTCTCCTGCAGACCCTGGGTTGTCATGCTAACTCATCAGCTCCTCACAATCATGTGACAGAGGTGCCGATGGGCGGAGCTAGTGATGCCCTTCCGGCGCTGACATGTTAAATGCCGCTGTCAGAGTTTGACAGCAGCATTTAACATGTTAACAGCCGCAGGTGGATCCCGATTCCACAAGCAGCTGTTAGGGGCACATGACAGCGGATTTGCCTGAAACGATGCGTCCTCAGCGTTGGAGCCTACATCAGAAAGAGGTAAGCAACTTATGATAGATACGTCATAGGTCGTAAAGGTGTTGTCTGGGCTGAAATGTAACGCCTACGGTCACTATATGTGACTGAATACTGCGGTAAAGTGACAGTGTAGGATGCGCATATGACCTCATATACGTTATTTGCATAGTTATAGTCACATGCTTACCAGACTCATCTGTCTTCTCTCAGTTGTCTTCTATTGAGAGAACACAGGAGTCTAGATGGCACATGGACACAAATATGCAATATGCCAGCGAATCACTGCTCTTTTTCCTGTTTGGTTTGAATAGGAGCGTTATAGGATTAGGATTTTGTATTTCCTGCCTATATCATCTCCTCAGCTGTCATGGATAAACTCCTTGTGAACAATTACAACCTAGCAACTAAATAAAGGAGGCAAGCATATCAAGGATTGTTATGAGGTAACACTGCTAAAACCTTCTATTCATCATTTACCAAGTTTTTTGGAAGATGTGACCCGAAGATGTGGCTGACTATAAGAAACATCTCAGTTTTAGAGGAAAGACAACAAGAAAAAAAATGTTATACTAATTAAAACTTCCTTGAGGGTCTAAGGAAGTGCAGGGATTAAGTTGGTAGTCCATGGAGGGGGCTAGGCCACTAAACGTTATCTGTGTGGTTGGGTGAGATTTGCCCAAACATGCCATTTTTGACTGGGATGTTGCATAGTATGCTGCAGGGGTTTATTTTATTAGAGCAACTGAGGTTGATGAGCACAAATTACGATTAGAAGCCTAAAAATGGACTGACCCAATGTGGCATTGTGTGGCCGGAGCACCTGCTGTGGTGGGAGTACAGTATAATAGGGATGTAGGGAAAAAGAAGGCAGTGAAAAATGTCCCAATGTTTAAATGAAGCCACTGTCCTGCAGTTGCCAGTGTGATGGTGCCCTTACAATGATGGGGAATGCAGAACACGCCATCTTGCTTTGTTACAGAAAGACACAGTCACATTTTCAGATTTCTGAAATCAATGCAAAAGCACTGCAGTTTTTACACAATTTCGGAAAACCATGGCAAAAAATAGCACTGGAGATGCAAAACGTGAAGCCACTCCGAGGGGTGTACAAGCACAACAGCTTCATTTATAAAGAAGTGATGGAACTGACTTACCATCCCGCCAACAACACCACCTGCAGAAAAATATAGAAGAATTCTTCAGTCGCCAAAGTTAGTAAATGAATGCCAAGTCCTTAGTTTAAATAGTGAGTCTATCTCCATTTCAGATATTCAGGCTTACTGCAGCTTGTATGGGCTAGGTATCCTTACCCTTAAAATGACTGATTTTATTAGACATCAGTAAATGTGTCATCCTTAGTGTAAAACTAAGGAAAGAACTAGATGTGGAAGTGCACGCTCAAAATAACATTAAATTCTCACCCATGCTGTGAGCCATTATTGAGAACTTTCGCCAACCTAAAGCTGAGGAAACAGAAGAAAAAAAAAAACATAATTATGTCAAAAAGATATTTGTTATTTATTATAAAAAGCTAAGTATGAGAAGGGGACTAACATTGCTTCAACTCTCAAATCTTCAACAGCGCTTCCAAAAAATGCAGAGTACAGCGCTTAGCTATCCCTAATAGCAACACAAAACAAAGAATAAAGGTAGTTGTATAAAGCGGGTCATGTATAAAGCGGGTCATGCATAAAGCGGGTCAGGCATAAAGCGGGTCAGGCATAAAGCGGGTCAGGCATAAAGCGGGTCATCTATGAAGCGGGTCAGGCATAAAGCGGGTCATGTACACTGAATAACAACTGATGTAGTTATTTTAAAATACTTATTTTGATAGATCATGTGGCTATAAAAGACAGGCAGATTTATCCTTGAGAAAGTCTTGTTTATGACGATACACAAGGGGTTACTTCATACCTCCTTAAGATCTTTTTGCAGCACGCCTTGGTATTTTTGTAGCCTTTACTTTTGTAATATTTATAATGGATTATATTATTGTTATATCATTTATTGGTACACTTTATTTGGTTTATGATCATCTTGGGCTTTCATATATTGCAGATATTTTCTTTGCACTTGGCACTTCACACAGTTTGTGATATGTTTCTATACTACCCTCTAGGCCTTAGGTCATGACAGATGGTATTTTGACCGTAAGGCCAAGTTCACACGTTCAGTATTTGGTCAGTATTTTACCACAGTATTTGTAAGCTAAAACCAGGAGTGGAACAATCAGAGGTAAAGTATAATAGACACACGTCACCACTTCTGCATTTATCACCCACTCCCGGTTTTGGCTTACAAATAATGATGTAAAATACTGATCAAATACTGAATATGTGAACGTGGCCTAACAAGTATGTTATTTTAATAGGTCTTGTATATAGTTTTGTGCTGTTATGCACTTTTTAACACTAGAACTACCGGAGGGGTCATTTTGACCCTTTTGCTATTTATTTTTCCTATAATTTCTAAAATTTTAACAAATGAGTTCTGAGTTTTTGTGACTTTTATTTATTCATGGTAGTGTATATTTTAGGACACAAAAATGAATTGTAATTTTTTCAGGGGCCCGGATTTTACAATTCATACCTATAAGTACTGAAGGGGACAATTTGACCCCATACATAAAAGTAGTAGTAGGCAAGTCACCTAATATTACAGAGTACAGAAAATAACAGTGCTTCTCCCTAGTTGTAGAGTGTAATTGTGTCTTTGCATATCAGGGATGATTCAGCATTTTGTTTTGTCTAAACTTGTCTGAACATGTTTGATCCAGGTCTCTTCTAGCGATTTCTGTCTGCACTTCAGTAGCAAACATTACAGTTGAAGCTACAACTCTGCATGTTTGTACAGTGTTGCTTTATTACTTCTGCGATCTTACAAGTCCCTTTTTGGGACGTATATTTGAAGCATGAGTAAGCAGAGGGGTCTGACAAGTGATGAAATTTTGAAATGTCTTCAGAATTTATCTGAAAATGAGTCAGAAGAAGAAAATCAGGAACAAATAGACTCAGAGTCTGATGAAGAATATTTTCCTCATGATATTTCCGAAGAATCAGATTCAAGCAGTAACAGTGATATAATTGACGATACCGAAGATTCTGGAGAGGATGATGGACATCCTACTACGTCAACAAGATGTACGGCCACACCACAATTGCGGAGAGGTAGAAGAAGAGGGACCCAACCACAATATTTTGGATACGGAGGGAGAAAGAAAGGTACAGTGGACATTCCACCTGCTGTGGGTCATAAAGAGACTTGTCGCGATGGAACTGTGTGGGAAGTTGTCCCAATTGCCTCTGCATCTACTGGCCGACTGTCCCAACAAAACATTCTACGAGAAACAGCTGGACCCACCCCTTATGCCAAACGGGAGATCATCAATGGGAAATAAATCAAGTGCATGGAGGTTGCTAATTGATGAACCTATACTTCGCCACATAAAAAAGTGTGCAGAAGTGGAGGCTCATCAGAAACTTGAAGATGATAAGTGGACAGTTTCTCTAATCGAGCTTGATGCATTTACTGCAATATTATATGCGAGGGGCGCATATAATGCAAATGGTCTTTCTGTAAAAACCTTGTGGTCAAGTACTTGGGGTCCTTGCTTCTTTCAAGACACTATGCCGAGAAGTAGGTTCGAAGAATTGATGCGATTTGTACGATTTAACATCAAATCCACCCGATCTGATACATTGAAGAATGACAAGTTTGCTTAATTTTCTGAAGTGTGGAATTGCTTCATTGGAAATTGTATACTGTGTTACAAACCTGGACAAAACCTGACAGTTGATGAACAGCTTTTTCCAACTAAATCAAGATGTCCTTTCACCCAATATATAGCCAATAAGCCGGACAAATTTGGAATAAAATTCTGGCTGGTAGCTGACGTAGAATCCAAATACCTCTGCAACAGGTTTCCATATTTGGGAAAAGATGAACAACGACCAGCTGATCGGTCTCTTACACAACACATTCTTCTCAAACTAATGGATCCATTTTTGAACAAGGGAAGAAATGTTACTACAGATAATTTTTGCACTTCACTGAAACTTGCCAATACACTGAAAGCCAAGAGAACAAGTATTGTGGGAACGATGAACCGTGCAAGAAAAGAGATTCCATCTTTGGCAAAAAACCTCCGAACAAATACATATGAGACTACTCTGATGAAGAATGGTGACATCACTCTTACAGTTTACCAAGGTAAACCAAATAAGAATATAATTTTGCTCAGTAGTCTTCACCCAGATGTAGCAGTTGGAAACGACAAGAAAAAAAAAACGGAAACGGTAAAATTTTACAATAAAACAAAGGTTGGAGTTGACACAGTAGACCAGATGGCTCGAAAGTACACCACAAAATCTGGAAGCCGCCGATGGCCTGTTCAGATGTTTTGTAATGTACTTGATTTAGCAGCTATAAACGCAACAATACTCTATAAAACAGCAACTGGGAGTCAAATTAGCAGACGGGAGTTCATTCTTCAGCTGGCATTAGAATTATTTGGAATCAAAAAGAGGCCCATCATCCGCAATGTCTGAACCACAAACAAAATGACAAGAAATCCGCAAGCGTCGAAAATGTGGAGTTGGAAGATGCAACGAAAACAAAACAATTAAAACTTGCGCAAGCTGTAACAAACCAGTTTGTGGAAAATGCACTGGGAAAGTGGAAGAAAGTACTGTTTGTGTTAACTGTTGGACACCACATGTTATGACCATGTAAAAGGAAAATGCGTTTAAACTACTGTACTTGATCTTAACACTGTTCCTACTAAGTTAAAATAAATGGTCTTTAATTTGTTGGCAAAAAAAAGTTTTTTACTCCAGAGTCAGTACTTTTGAATGGGGGTCAAAATGACCCCTAATGGTAGTTATAGGTATTATGAAACATGCGGTAGTTCTAGTGTTAAATGTTTTCAATGTATTTTTTTGCCACATGGATTATCTGCAGTGATTCATCTAATAAACTATATAAATTACTATTCAGTGTGCTTGATCTGTTTTCTGAAGCTACCTTTCTTTTTTGTATTACCTACAACGCACCAAATAGGAGTCATGAAGAGATCCAGAAGTCAATCATTTTGAAAAATAGACATAATTTTATTGAACAAAACTCATACAAACACAGTAAAAGAACTGGGTCCAATTGAACGCCAGAGCAAGAGGAAAGTACCTCATACAGTTAGAACGAGGTCCAGAAAAGGCTTCAAAAAGTGCAGTGCAAATCACATATATGCAGGATGAAAAAGGAAAGAGAGACCAGGAAAGTCACTGGTCCTGGGACACTAAATCCCTTACCATGAGCTATGAGTCAGGTTTATACATGTAAATGCATGTTAAGTATAAATTGTGTAAAAAAGACTTAGCCTGTGGATAAAAAGAATTTTTGTACATGAAACAACAAAGCTTCATGGGACATAGTGTCCACATCCAAATCTCATATTAAGCCATGAAGTAAGAATTACAAAGGTTATAAATCATATGAAGAAGATATCTCCATGTAGTGAGTACCTACCCTGCGTCTCTGCACTGCTGGATCAGTACCTCGTGCCCCTACGCACGTTTCGGTGCATATAGCACCTTTTTCAAGGGGAAAGTGACCTAGTATTAGTGGGAACTTGAGTTTCTTATATGCTGCGGACACAGCTGTGCAATCAACTACCAGGACGGAGTAGCGCATGCGCGCCTGCACACACGCCGCAAAGCGCCCAGCATCCGGGAGATCACGGCGGCACGCATGGGTCAGAGGGTGCACTTCCCCTGACCCACATGTGCGCGCGTCTTTTTTGTGTCTTGCTATACTTGCTTTGTTTCTTATATGGGTTTGTAGAACCTAGTCTTTTTCTATACTATAAGGGTGGTGCTTGCTCATTCTGTTTTTCCATACCTATCTTTACTAGTCCCTTAGATTTGATATGGATCCGCAGTGCACATGCTCAACCAAAGTTCCATTCGAGCAGAAAACTCTCCTCCCCTGTTTACACGATTGGTTTGTGTTTTAGCAGATGTCAAAGATCACAGCTAGGGGGGCGTATGTCAACCTACTCGCTGTTATCTTTGGAGTGAACAGCTCTCTGTTGCCCCGTATCATCCGGACAATTATGCGATTAACCGACGATTAACGGAGGAGGCCGCAAGCTGTTCCTACTAATATAGAATATATATATGGAATATATATATATATACCCCCGGTATGGTAATGGCTAGCTCCACGATAACGGGAGTACTGCTCGCTGTCACAACCAGTCGTTTTATAATATAAGCTGACTGGGCACCTGACAGCGTATGGCTTCGGGGCGTGGTTTACAGAACAAAAGGAAGAGAAGTATTACATTTTATTTCTAATCCAGAACAATGGGAAGTGTTAATAAAAAAATATATACACAAGATGTTACAAAGGGGACAAAACAATATAGCATATACAGTTACATAAAATAAAAGAATAAAAACAAAAGTAACTTACTACACTGACCACAGAGATGGCTTGGCAACCAGATGGACGCTATCCGATTGAAAACGTCTGGTTAACGGGATCAAGCCTACACTGGTATGTATCTTCCTCAGCATTGAACAGAGATCATAATTTGTCTTGACATTTTATCAGCACCTGAGTTACACCCACACTCCCCCGTGATGACCTCACGTGGGCGGGTTGTGGGATGTCCTCAACCTTTCAGGATTTTATGAAATTCCCAACTTATGCGATATCACCACTCCGGATGATTGCAGAAGTTCGAGATTGCTGCCAGATTTTTTTATCGCGATTTTACCTTTCCCCAGAGAGCGAACATGACATGGCTGGTGTCAGTTATCTGGTCACTATGGATTTGGGGCTTATAGGCAGGTGTTACAGTTATGAAAAAACATGCATCTTCTTCCCTGATTCATTCTGAAGCTGAAATGTATGTCCTATCACTATCGGATCGATTCGAGCTCTAATATTTCTAACGTTCTTCCGAAGATATGCATCTGGGGTCAATGTATAGCATTTCCCTTGCAGGAAACAACAGTGTCACTTGAATTCAAGATGCATTTCCTGTGGACAAAGCCTCTTCCATTTTGCTATCTATGTGTAAACGCATATATCCTTTTGTTGTCCAGCCCTCAGAAAATACTTTTTCTGACTCAATTACCTGTCCAACCTATAACTCTTTGTCTACACACAAAAGACATCCCTGTTGTTACCGTGGGGGTCCACTGCTTCAAAGGGTACTTGAATGGTTAAAGCCCCCGTCACACTAAGCGAGATCGCTGCTGAGTCACAAGTTTTGTGACGCAACAGCGACCTCATTAGCGATCTCACTACGTTTGACACTTTGCAGCGAATGTCGGAATGGTCTGGACATTTCTTTGATCGTTGAAGCCCCGCTGGGTAGCATGCATCGGTGTGTTTGACACCTTACCAACGACCTTGTTAACGACTCAGACACAGAAACACATAGGTGTGCATCGTCATACAGATCGTTACGGGTCGCCGCATCGTTGGGAAGATCTGACTGTTTGACATCTCACCAGCGACCACATAGCGACGCAGCCACGATCCCTGACAGGTCGTATCGTTGTCGGGATCGCAGTAGCGTCGCTTAGTGTAACGGGGCCTTAACTATTCATATCTTAATTGGTTTCCTCACCCCGTGGCTATTGGTAATCTACCAATTTTCTATGTACATTGTGTAATTCTACATCTAAGAGACTTGAATATCAGCTCTTAATTTCCTTACTGGAAATCTGTGGGAGAGGAGGAGGGAGGGGTGAATGACCCCCTCATTAGGGGTTTCAGAGATTTTAATATTTTCTATGACAGCAGAAAACGAATTTATCCCTCAACGATTGGATAGTGCCCATGACATCAACTAGCCAACAGTATAGCCGTGCATGGTAAATCAGTGAAAAACCACAGGCCCCTTTATTTTAGTTGGGCTTCTGTGGTTCAGTAAATGACATATCCTAGCAATATGAAAATATTTTAGTGGTAAGAAAAAACTTTAAATATACATATTTTTGTACACACATTTAATAAATTCCAACCAGTAGGCCTATAAAAGGTTTACAAGCATGGGTCATTAGAATGCATAAAGCTCAACTTACATGTAACCACCCTATGTATGTCGGTCACGTAGTCCATATGTTGATACCTCATTCCTTTGGGCATATGGGAGGACTGTCCATGTCCTGAGAAATCCAGTGCTACATAGTAATACTCTGCAAAATTAGTAATAATGTGTTAAATACTACGGTGGATACAAGTAAAATACAATGCTTAACAAAAGTGGTTCAAGGAATGTTTCATTAAATATTCTTATAGAGGTTCTTAATTTATTGATTCTAAAAATATGATATAAGACTCAAGGTGAAAAACTGCACGGTGATACTGCCAGGTTACTGTACTTTACAGATAGTCAGTCAAGTCATGTCTGACAGTGTGATTGCTAATAAATACTGCCCAAAAACTACAAGTCAACAGCTTAATCCTGACATTTGTCTGTCTCATGACTTTTCTTTTTCTCTTTAACCCCTTTACAACCCAAGGTGGTTTTGCACGTTAATGACCAGGCCAATTTTTACAATTCTGACCACTGTCACTTTATGAGGTAATTACTCTGGAACGCTTCAACGGATCCCCCTGATTCTGAGACTGTTTTTTCGTGACATATTGTACTTCATGATTGTGGTAAAATTTCTTCGATATCACTTGCGTTTATTTGTGAAAAAATCGGAAATTTGGCGAAAATTTTGCAATTTTCAAAATTTGAATTTTTATGCCCTTAAATCAGAGAGATATGTCACACAAAAGAGTTAATAAATAACATTTCCCACATGTCTACTTTACATCAGCACAATTTTGGAACCAAAATTTTTTTTTGTTAGGGAGCTATAAGGGTTAAAAGTTGACCAGCGATTTCTCATTTTTCCAACAAAATTTACAAAACCATTTTTTTAGGGACCACATCACATTTGAAGTCACTTTGAGAGGTCTTTGTGACAGAAAATACCCAAAAGTGACACCATTCTAAAAACTGCACCCCTCAAGGTGCTCAAAACCACATTCAAGAACTTTATTAACCCTTCAGGTGCTTCACAGGAATTTTTGGAATGTGGAAGAAAAAAATGAACATTTAACTTTTTTCACAAAAATGTTACTTTAGATACAGAGTATCAACCCCAAAAACAAGCACAATCCAGAACAAGATTATAGTGCATCAAAAGAGGCTATAGACGGGCGAGAGGAACACCGCGAGACCTTCTCCTAAGTAATATCAAGAAGCCACCTGAGACTGATCCTCCCATTAGGTTTATATCAACTTATAACAGCCATTGGTATGCGATACGAAACATTCTCACCAAATATTGGTCCATCCTCAAAACTGAACCAACACTCAGTCGGATTCTACCTGATAGACCACTGATGACCCCGAGAAGGGGCAAAAGCCTGAGAGACTCATTGGTTAGGAGTCACTACACCGTCCCTACCCCTACTTTATTTGGGGCCGGTAAACAGAAATGGGGGTGCTACCCCTGTGGATCGTGTGTGGCCTGCAGAAATATAGTTCGCACTAAATCATTCACCTCTAATAGTGGTAAAGAATACAAAATTACACACTATATTTCTTGCAGTTCCACGCACATTGTCTACCTGGCCACTTGTCCTTGTGATCTACATTATGTGGGGCTTACATCCAGAGAGTTCCGGGTCCGTGTGAGGGAACACGTCAGGGATATACTCGCAGCACGAGATATCCTGGACGTAACCACACTTAAAACCATCCCGCGGCACTTCAGGCTGCGCCACAATTGTGACCCCTTTGTCCTCAAATTTAGAGGTATTGATCGGGTACACCTGGGTACAAGAGGTGGTAACTATAAAAAGATTTTGGCGCAGCTGGAATGCCGCTGGATGGCGATCCTGGACACGGTGACCCCTGGTGGCCTCAATGAATTCAACAGCTTTTCCTCATTTTTATAGATCTCTTTCCCTCGTAGTTTTATGTGGATTTTAATTTTTTATATGTTTTCTTTATAGCTCATGCATCTTGGTGTCATCATTATTCAGTTTTCATCATATACCGGATGATTGGATATATTGGTATCTGCTATCCAGATTAATATGAAATCGTCCTCCTAAATGCAACATGGGACCTAACAAGACGTCATGACACTATATATGTATTATGATATATATTTGTATAAATACATTTTGGTCTTACTATGCTTGTCTTGGTGTATAGATCCGTTTGACTACTTATTGTATCGGATCTTTGGCCCTTTAGTTGTTCAATTTGGCTCTATCTATATATCTTTATATATTTGCCCTTACTCTTGCCCTTGTTCAATATGGCCGCCGAGCAGCGCATGCGTGGTGCGGTCTCGCCCTAACCGCGTCCCGTCGGGCTTCCGTACGATGGGGTTGTGGATAACGGCGTCATAGTGACGTGCTTACCCACAATACTCCTCGGGAAACTGGCCGGACGTGACGCGGCGCGGGGAGACGCGTGTCACTGCGCATGCGCCACATACATCAGCGGCGTCACCTGAGTATTAACCCGGTAAACAGATATAATGATGCCCATCGGTCTCCACAACCACAGCCCCCCGAAGAAGCTACGCGAAACGCGCGTCGGGGCTTCAGAGGGACCCAGTGATCCTTACCAGCACTCTATGGGTGAGCCTTTCACTTTATTGATACGTCTTTAACTTTAACCTTTTACTATTTATATGGCTCCCTCCTATAGATGCGTCTATCTAATTGGTTCATATGGAGGCCCCCTAGTTCATATGTATTAGGTCTACGATGTTTGAAATATATTAAACTGTATCTAGATATACTTATACTATATAATACATGTGCCTAGAGGGCTGACTTTCCATTTGTTGGACTACTTACATGTGCCGCTCTGTATATGTGTGTATTCCTACCCCGAGTGATCTTTTTTATTCTTGCTATACGATTTTATCTTGTCTCATTAATAAAGATGTTCTATATTTTGCACTATAATCTTGTTCTGGATTGTGCTTGTTTTTGGGGTTGATACTCTGTATTTTTTGTAGGCTTTATGGATATGTTGAGGAACACCCTGACTACTAATTATGTTAGATAATCACGGGGTTCGGTCCGCTGATTTATAAAAATGTTACTTTAGACCCAATTTTTTTTATTTTCGCAGGGGTAACAGGAAAAAATGGACCTCGACTTCGATCGCAGCATTGCGGGGGTTAATGTGCTGGGACAGGTGCAGGACCGCTCCCTGCACATAGTATCGGGTGTCAGCTGTGACAATCAGCTGACACCCGGCAGCGATCGCGCCCGCACAGCCTGTGTGCGCGCGCGATCGTCATGACGTACTAATACGGGTCAGGCACAGACGCGTATTAGTACGTCATGGGCTTTAAAGGGGTTAAAGTCTTAATTTAAAAGACAGATACCTGATCATATTATTCGGTACAGACATAACTTAAAAACATAAATAAGTATGCCAGTCCATTGCCATAAAGAAAAAAAATGAATTAAAAGGGGTGGTCAAAGCTTAACACAAAAGTCCGCAGTGACTCTATGTGACTACAGACTTCTGAAACTTAAAGGGGTTTTCCCATGAATAAAAGTTATTTTTACTCAATAGATCTTGGAATGATAATAACTTCCACAATTGAATGTATTTAAATAAAATGTCCCTGTGTTGAGAAAATCTTATACGGTTGTGGTCAAAAGTTTGCATACCCCGGCAGAATTTTTCCTTTCTTGGACTAAAGGTAACATCTTCATCTGTGACCTGTTTGCTTGTAATCAGTGTGTGCATAAAAGCTGAGTGAGTTTCTGGGATCCAGACAGACTCTTGCATCTTTCATCCAGCCACTGATGTTTTTGGATTGTGAGTCATGGGGAAAGCAAAAGAATTGTCAACGGATCTATGGGAAAAGGTAGTTGAACTGTATAATACAGGAAAGGGATACAAAAAAATATCCAAGGAATTGATAATGTTAGTCAGCAGTGTTCAAACTGTGATTAACAAATGGAAAATCAGGGGTTCTGTAAAAAGCAAACCACAGTCAGGTAGACCAACAAAAATTTCGGCAACAACTGCCAGGAAAATTGTTCGGGATGCAAAGAAAAACCAACAAATAACATCAGCTGAAATTCAGGACTCTCTGAAAACTAGCGGTGTGGCTGTTTCAAGATGCACAATAAGGAGGCACTTGAAGAAAAATGAGCTGCATGGTCGAGTCACCAGAAGAAAGCCATTACTACACAAATGCCACAAAGTATCTCGCCTACAATACGCCAGACAGCACAGAGACAAGCCTCAAAACTACTGGTACAAGGTAAATTGGAGTGATGAGACCAAAATTTAACTTTTTGACCACAACCATAAACGTTATATTTGGAGAGAGGTCAACAAGGAACATCATTCCTACAGTAAAGCAGGGAGGTGGATTGCTGATGTTTTGGGGATGTGTGAGCTACAAAGGCACAGGAAACTTGGTAAAAGTTGAAGGAAAGATAAATGCAGCACGTTATCGGCAAATACTGGAGGCAAATCTGCACTCATCAGCCTGGAAGCTGCGCATGGGACGTACTTGGACGTTCCAACTTGACAACAATCCAAAACACAAGGCCAAGTCGACCTATCATTGGCTACAGCAGAACAAAGTGAAGGTTCTGGAGTGGCCATCTCAGTCTCCTGACCTCAATTTCATTGAGCCACTCTGGGGAGATCTGAAGCGCGCAGTTCATGCTAGACAGCCCAAGAATTTACAGGAACTGGAGGCTTTTTGCCAAGAAGAATTGGTAGCTTTACCATCTGAGAAATTAAAGAACCTCACCACAACTACCACAAAAGACTTCAAGCTGTCATTGATGTTAGAGGGGGAAATACACGGTATTAAGAAATGGGGTATGTGAACTTTTGATCGGGGTCATTTGGATGTTTTTGGCTGTCATTAAGATTTAAAAAGAGAAAACACAGTAGTTTGACAATAAATGGCTTCACCCAACCAATAACCATGAGTGGAGAAAAATTCTCATATTCTCTGAAACAAGGCCAAGAAAGGAAAAATTCTGCTGGGGTATGTAAACTTTTGATCACAACTGTAAATGTACCCCTGCTGTGTACTGTGTAATGGCGGTGTCTGATCGTGCAAGAACATGGTCTGATCATACCACAGCTCCTGGGCAGGGGAGGAAGCAAAAGAGTATACAGACATTACAGCAGGGGATCACAGATGATTCTTTCTTTGAAGTAAAACATTGCTTAAAAACAGGCAGGAAAATGTTTTACCTCACAAAATGGTACCAATAAAAACGTCAACTTGTCCCGCAAAAAAACAAGCCATCACAAGAATCTGTCGACAGAAATATGGAAAAATTATAGCTCTCAAAATATGGCGATGCAAAAACTAGCCTTTGCAAAAAAAAAAAGGTTTTTTTAGTGTGTGACAGCTGTCAATCATAAAAACCCGATATCAATCTGGTATCGCTGTAATCGCACCAACCCGAAAAATAAAGTCATCTAATCACTTATACCGCACGAGAAACAGCGTAAAAAATAAACTGTAGGGTTAAGGTTGTGCTAGGGTTAGGGTGGTGTTAGGGAAAGGGTTGGGCTAAGGTTAGGGTTGGACTAAGGTTAGGATTTTTTCAGAAGAAAAAAAATGATGACGATATGATGATTAGTGTTGAGCACAAGTCTTCGCTACTTGAGTTTGCATCGGGTGCTCAGGTGTGCACAGAGTATCGGGGGTGGTCGAATGACATGCTCAAGTCTTCGCCCGTATGGTTTGCAGCTGTTATAGAGCCAAAAAAACCTCGTGCGGATTGCCTGCCATGCAAGAACGATCCCTGCATGTCTTCTTTTGGGTGTCTAATAACCGTGAAACATGCGAGCGGGGACTCGAGCAAGTCACTTGAGCACCCGCGATACTTGGTTCATACCCGAGTACCCGATGCAAACTCAAGTAGTTAGCACTTGCACTCAAGACTAATAACAACTTATTCAATATGATGTTATCAAATTCCTCTGGGTTCAAAATGTTCACTATACTCCTTGATAAAATCCTGGAGGGATGTAGTTTCCAAAATAGAGTCACTTGTGGGGCGTTTCCACTGTTTAGGCACATCAGGGGCTCCCCAAAAGCAAAATGGCGTCTGCTAATTATTCAAGCAAATTTTACATTCAAAAAGTCAAATGGCGTTCCTTCCCTTCCGAACCCTGCTGTACACCCAAACAGTGGTTTTCCCCCACATAGGGGGTATTTGCTTAGTCAGGAGAAATTGGACAACAAATTGCATGGATGTAATTTCTCCTGTTACTCTTATGAAAATGCAAAATTGGAGGCTGAAAAACATTTTTGTAGGAAAAATGTGAAAAATTTATTTTAACGGCTCAATGTTATAAACTTCTGTGAAGCACCTGGGGGTTCAAGGTGCTTACAACACATCTAGATAAGTTCCCTGAAGGGTCTAGTTTCCAAAATGGGGTCACTTGTGGGGGGGTTTCCACTGTTTAGGCACATCAGGGGCTCCCCAAACGCAAAATGGCGTCCGCTAATTATTCAAGCAAATTTTACATTCAAAAAGTCAAATGGCGCTGCTTCCCTTCCGAACCCTGCTGTGCGCCCACACAGTGGTTTGCCCCCACACATGGGGTATTGGCGTGCTCAGGAGAAATTGCACAACAAATTCTGGGGTCCATTTTTTCCTGATGCCCTTGCGAAAATCAAAAAATTGGGGTCTAAAGTAACATTTTTATGAAAAAAGTTAAATGTTCATTTTTTTTTCCACATTCCAAAAATTCCTGTGAAGCACCTGAAGGGTTAACAAACTTCTTGAATGTGGTTTTGAGCACCTTGAGGGGTGCAGTTTTTAGAATGGTGTCACTTTTGGGTATTTTCTGTCATAAAGGCCCCCCTCAAAGTCACTTCAAATGTGACGTGGTCCCTAAAAAAATGGTTTTGTAAATTTTGTTGTAAAAATTAAAAATATTTAGATTTGAGATTCCTCAGTGGTTGATACCTTTTAATGGCTAACTGAAAAGATGGTAACAGATTGCAAGCTTTCGAGACTACTCAGGCCTCTTCATCAGGCATAGTTAGCCATAAAAAGATATCAACCACTGAGGACTCTCAAATCTAAATATTTTTCTATCTACTGTCTAGTAAAAATCAAGTGATATCGAAGAAATTTTACCACTATCATGAAGTACAATATGTCACGAAACAACAATCTCAGAATCAGGGGGATCTGTGGAAGCATTCCAGAATTACCTCATAAAGTGACAGTGGTCAGAATTGTAAAAATTGGCCGGGTCATTAACATGCAAACCACCTTGGGGGATAAAGGGGTTAACTATAACCCACAATGTTATGTGTATCGAGGAAATCGTCCAGACCTTTTTTAAAAGTTGTTAATAGTGTCTGGCATCACTACCTCTTGTGGTCGGGCATTCCACAGTCTGACTGCTCTGACTGTAAAGAACCCTTTCCTGTTTAGGTGCCGGAATCGCCTTTCCTCCACCCGTAATGAGTGCCCCTGGGTCCTTAGTATGGTCTTTGGAAGGAATAAGTCATGTGCTAGTCCTTTGCATTGACCACACATATATTTATACATGTAAATGAGATTCCTTCTGAGGCGTCATTTTTGTAAGCTAAACAAGCTCAACTTTTTCAACCTCTCATCATTCCATCCCTTGCAATAATCTAGTTGCCCACCTTTGAACTGACTAACTTCTGAATATCCTTTTCAAAATGTGGAGCCCAAAACTGGATCCCATATTCTAGATGTGGCCTCACCAGTGATTTATAAAGGGACAATAGTACGTTGGGATCGCGGGATTTTAATTCTCTTTCTATGCATCCTAAAATATTATTTGCTTTTGCAGCTGCGGCTTGACATTGAGTACTGCTGCTCAGCTTACTTGTAACCAGAATACCCAAGTCCTTCTCCTGTTCTGTAGCACCGAGTATACTCCCATTTAATGTGTATTCAGCAATAGGATTACTCCGTCCTAGGTGCATTTATCTACATTAAACCTCATCTGCCAAGTGTTTGCCCATTCAGTCATCTTATCCAGATCGTTCAGAAATTTCATTATGTCAAGATCAGATTTTAATATCCTATATAATTTGGTGTCATCAGCAAACACTGACACTTTACTCTCAATCCCATCCCCAAGGTCATTAATACAGAGGATAAAAAGAATCGGTCCTAGCACAGATCCCTGTGGCACCCTACTGCTAACTATATCCCATTTAGAGAACATCCCATTTATGACGTCATTTAGCCAATTCCTTACCCATGTGCATATAGTTCCCTCAAGTCCCTGCTTCTGTAGCTTCAGCATAAGGCTGTTTTATGGTACAGTATCAAATGCCTTTGCAAAGTCCAGATAAATCACATCAGCCACATTACCAACATCCAGATTTGCACTTACCTCCTCATAGAAACTCAACATGCTGGTTAGACATGACCTATTTTTCATGAATCCGTGCTGATTATCATTTATTATATTACTAGAAATAGGCCCGATGCTATTGCATCGGGAGTGCGGTGAAATGAACATCTGTGTATCCTTAGATTTTAATCTCCCGCCAAGGCTGGCGACCAATCACATCAGCTGCTAGCAGTATTCAAATCTGGCGCCAATACCGCTAGTAGCTGATTGGTCGCCAGCCTTGGCGGGAGATTCAAATCCCGCGCGGAACGCTCATTTGCTCAGCCGCCGGGAGGCTCAGCCAATGAGAAGTGCCGCGCGGGATTGATTGGCTCAGCTCAGCTGGAGGGGATTTGAATCCCGCGACGCTCACTGGCAGTGGAGGCCAGGGGCGCTCAGCCAATGAGCGGTGCCGCGCCGGCTTGGCGGGGGATATGAATCCCGACCGCCATATCGGAATACCCATAACTTGGGAGTTCCAATATGGCGGTCAGCATAGTTCCGATGCGAGCGGGATTTGCATCCCCCGCCAAAGCCGCGCGGCACCGCTCATTGGCTGAGCGCCCCCGGCTGAGCCAATGAGCGGCGCGGAATTCAAATCACCCGCCAAAGCTGCGCAGCATCGCTCAGCCAATGAACGGTGCCGTGCGGCTTTAGCGGGGGATGCAAATACCGCGCGGCACCGCTCAATGGCTCAGCCGGCGGGGCAGGGAATTTGAATGAGCGGCGCGGGATTCAAATCCCCCGCTGGCTGAGCCAATGAGCGGTGCCGCGTGGGATTTGAATCCCCCGCCAAAGCCGCGCGGCCAGGGCGGCTCAGCCAATGAGCGGTGCCGCGCGGCTTTTGCGGGGGATTTGAATCCCACGCCGCTCAAAGCCGCGTGGCACCGAACATTGGCTAAGCTGCCGCAGGCTGAGCCAATCAGCGGCGCGGGATTCAAATCCCCTGCCAAAGCCGAGCGGGGGATTTGAATCCCGCGCTGCTCATTGGCTGAGCGCCGGTGATCTCCCAACGGAATAGCGGTGTCGTTTTTGGCAATTGTGGAGGCGCAGTTCGTCTGCCGCGGTGGATTGTGGGATAGCGACACAATCCCCGGAATCTGTGACAGAGCCGATTGGCAATTATATATTAGATTCTCTGCTATATAACTCTGCAGGTCATCTCTTATGATGCCCTCAAAAACTTTGCACACTACTGATGTCAGACTTACCGGACGATAGTTACCTGGATCCACCTTTTTACCTTTCTTAAATATCGGTACCACATCGGCTATCCTCGAATCCTGTGGCACTACCCCTGTTACAAGAGAGTCTAAGAATACGATATACAGCGGTTTGTCAATTACTGACCTCAATTCCCTCAGTATCCATGGATGAATACCATCTGGGCCGGGGGATTTGTCAATGTTTAATTTTCTCAGACGCAGGCGTACTTCTTTTTGTGTTAAACTAGTTATATTAGGTGGTGAACTTTGATTTTTGCCCTGTTGAAAGATCCCTGGAACGGATGGTTTGTTGGTGAACATGGATGAAAAGTAGGAAGTAGTTTAAAAAAACTCCAGCATCTTCTCCGTATCCATCACAAGAAATGTAAAGTTAAAATGTCCATTTTATTAGTTCCATTAAAAAAGCTCCATATGTAAGGCAGACCTTACGCGTTTCGAACCAAACAGGGGTCCTTAATCATAGGTTAGATTGCTATGGTTAAAAGACATATATATGTGGAACCCCAGGGGTCTGGTTACCACAGTAATAGCAATATTACGTCTGTGAGCAGGTGGGAGGTCTCCTGGTCAGGAATCCTAAGCATGCAACATCTCCTGCCCAGTCCTGGGAGGGGAAGAACTTCCCCTATATAAACTGGGGCTGAGGCGGGGTTAGGGAGAAGAAGAGGAGTCCCAGACAGAGACACAGTCTGGTCTGGAGTGGAGCTGATACAGGGAGAGCAAGATCAGGAGCTCTGTGGGAGCAGTGATAAAAGGGGTCAGAGACTGGAAGCTGTAGAGCTCGTCCTGACTGAAGAGATCTCACCGGACACGGAGTCCGAGGCTGTGGGGACTGAGCCATACCCAGCAGCAGAAACCGACCGGCAGGGGATTTCAGGTCCTCTGGCCAAGAAACCCGAAGGCACGGTCACACGCAAGGGACCAGCACCGCTGTCGTGGAGCGGAGGCTACCAGAAGGCCCCGAGTCACCGGCCATACGGGTGAGCACCACACGGTACACTCAGGGACGTGGGCTACTTTTACCCGCTTCTAGCAAGGTAGCCAGGAAGAGTACAATTAGTGGGGAGGCCTACAACTCCGCCTGGCCAGGGGAGATCCTATCTGCTCACGGACTGACCAGGCCCCGATCGCTAGCCAGTACTCCCGGGAGGGTCTACCTTTGCCACCAGTAAAGACCCTGAACTACACCGCACCGTCTCTGAGTGGTTCCTGGTGCCTGCGAGCAATTCTACTATCCCCATCATCCACGTCCGCTGCCCTGAGGCCATACCCCTCCCGTTGGGGGTTATACTATCCACGCTGCACAACCGTACCACCGGCCTCAGCGGTCTGCCCTGCAGCGGCGGTTTCATAACCGCATTCAACGGGTGGCGTAGTCGAACACTATAACATCTTATACTAAATTCCGCCGCTTAGTTTGACACCCTGGGCACGGACCGGGTCACCGCCACGAGGACTACTATCCCCAGCAGATCCGGCTCCGGGTATCCCCCAGCGCAGCAGAAGCAGCACAGGCCCAGGGGGCGCGTCAACTTTGGCGTAGTCGGCAGGATTTCGTGCCCGCAACCACCGGGTACTGCGTGCCTGAAAAAGACTGTTAAAGTTACCTGTGGTGAAGATTCCCGCCATCCGACGCCATCTTTTGCCTTCTTCCCGCCATCCGTGGAGTTTTCCCGCCATCCGACGCCATCTTTTGCCTTCTTCCCGCCATCCGTGGAGTTTTCCCGCCGTTGGACGCCATCTCGAGGACGCCGCGCGGGAAGAAGAGGGGCGTGGACTCCGAAAGCGCGCGAGAACTGAAGCCCCGCCTCACGTCCGGACGTTGCGTAAGGTCCTGGAAGGAACCCAGCAGACGCCGACGTCACAGGAGCGCAACGGAAGGTCCTCAACCCTGACGATCCACTGCGGAGCCGCGGCCTACGGAAGAGGATCATCGCAAGGTAGGCCACGGTCCACTAGGGGGGAGGAGGATGTCGGATACGGAGGAGAGCTTCACTGCCACAGCCACCGCCAGCACCACCGCTGCTGCGGTCATGCCTTTCACCATGCCCTACATCCCGGGGGCAGCCTGGCTACCCCAGTACTCAGGGGAGTCACATACCCTAAATGACTTCAGAGAAAGGCTGGATAGCCTCTTCCAGGTGTACCCCCTCACAGAAGAGCAAAAAGTGAGCATCCTGGTGGCTTAATTAACAGGGGCAGCCCAAAGGGAGGTAAAGTCCTGGCCACTTGGGAGGAGGAGGACTGTCGCAGAGATACTAGCCCGGCTGAAGGACACCTTTGATACCCGTACCTCAGCCGAGATCAAGCTTAGATTCTACGGGTGCAAGCAGCGAGCACATGAGAATATAAGGGACTATGCGCTAAACCTACAAGAGGCCCTGAGAGCCATTAAGCAGGCCGACCCTGACGGCGTGGGAAACGAAGACAAACTGTTGACTGAACAATTTATAGAGGGTCTACATTGTAATGCCCACCGAACCCAGTTGCAGGCCATGGCCTTACAGGACCCTCATCTGGACTTTGCACAGTTCAAGGACAGAGCCATCCGGGTGCTCCGAGAACCGGCACCAGGTGGCGCTGTGACCCACAAACGCCCTGCTACCACTTACCACCAGGAGACGGCGCCCTTGTCGGCAGGGCCTGTGGGAGCTGATGCGCAGGCTTTAAACAATGACCCGGCTACAGACCTGCACCATCAGGTCCAAGAGCTAACTAAAAGCGTTGCCGCGCTAACCCGAACTGTGCAGTCTTTACAGGTTTCTACTCCAGGGAAGATCCAGCTGGCATCCGGACCAGAGGATATCCCGTGGCGCCGACCAAGGAGGACCCCACCGGCCAGAGGAAGACCCAGCGACCGATACAACGAGGACGGACAACCCATCTGCCGCCGCTGCAATCAACCCGGACATATGGCAAGGTACTGTCCTTTAAACTGGCACAACCTGGGGTAGAGGGCCAACCCCTAGGAATAAGATCACCAGGCCCATCGAACTGGCGTGACAAATACGTGGGAGGACGTCCAGTCTTGCCTGTGGTACTGGATGGCATTCCTATGAGTGCCCTACTTGACACCGGGTCAGAGGTCACCACCATCCAGTACGTGCTCTTCAAGCAGTACTGGAATGACTCGGATATAACCCGCTACCCAGACGACGACTTGAGTATCATCGCCAGCAATGGTCAGCCCGTGCCACAGATCGGATTTAAAGAGATGACCATTAAAATCGGTAAAGTCGAACTGGCAGCACAGGGACTGATCATTGTAGACATTGACAAGCGCGAGAGTCACCCAAATATAACTCTAGGAACTAATGTGATTGAAAATTGTCTTGCGGAGGTGATTCTCATTTTACAGCAGGTTGCCAAGAACGCCAGCTCCGGTCAGCAGCGGGTGCTCCAAAAAGAGATCCGGGCACTGATGCGACGGCAACAAGTGGAACTCTCCGGTGGTGAGATAGGTAGCGTGAGAATGTGTGACCCGTTCACTATTGCCATGCCCCCAAGAAGTGAGATGATGATTTGGTGCCGGGCAGCTATTGGTCTCAGAGGTAGAGACTACCAAGCAATGGTAGAACCCGTCTACTCAGACAGTAGGCCCACCATTTTGATAGCACGGGGGGTGGTTGATGTACGCCATGGGAGGGTGCCCGTTCGCATAATAAATATCGGGAAGAGGGAAGTGTACCTGCCCCGGTATGCTACGCTAGCCAAATTGTATACCATCAACCAAAATTCTGTACAGTCCGTGGAACCCTTGCCTCCATCTTATCCAGAGGAAGGTAACGGCTCTAAGCAACAAATGGAGGACTGGTGTCAGCAACTGCATTTGGGTACTGACTCCACTCCCTCACACCAGAAACAGGGAGTCTATCGGGTGGTTCGAGAGTACGAGAGAGTGTTTAGTAAACACCCGCTAGACTTCGGGCGAGTAAAGGGGGTAGAACACCACATCCCCACGGGAGACCATCCTCCCATAAAGGAGAGATACCGACCCGTACCCCCTGCACACTACCAACACGCCAAGGGGATGCTTAGAGACATGAAGGAGGCTGGGGTAATCAGGGATAGCTGTAGCCCCTGGGCAGCTCCACTAGTCTTGGTTAAAAAGAAAGACAACACTATGAGAATGTGTGTAGATTACCGGAAAATCAACCGTATCACACACAAAGATGCGTACCCCTTACCAAGGATAGAGGAGTCTTTGGCTGCTTTAAAATCTGCTAACTTCTTCTCCACTTTGGATCTCACTAGCGGGTACTGGCAGGTTCCTGTAGCAGAGGCGGACCGGGAGAAGACCGCATTCACCACCCCGATGGGACTTAGCGAGTTTACCTGCATGCCGTTCGGACTCTGCAACGCACCAGGAACCTTCCAACGATTGATGGAATGCTGTCTGGGACACCGGAACTTTGAGACGGTCCTGCTGTACCTGGACGATGTTATAGTTTATTCCAAAACCTACGAGGACCACCTGAAACACCTGGCGGAGGTGTTTGAAGCCCTGGCAAACTACGGTCTGAAGGTGAAACCGTCGAAGTGTCACCTGCTAAAACCAAAAGTGCAGTACCTGGGACACGTGGTGAGTGCTGACGGAGTGGCCCCCGACCCTGATAAGATCACCGCGATTAAGGAATGGCCAAGACCCTCCAGCGTAAAGGAAGTGCGGCAGTTCCTCGGGTTGGTAGGCTACTACTGAAGATTCATTCCCGGTTTCACCAAAAAGGCAGCTCCTATGCAGGACCTCCTGATAGGCCAGTCCAGGAAGGCCAAGAACCAGAAGCCGCCCTTCAGATGGGAGAAGCTGGAAGAAGAGTCCTTCCGCCAGCTGAAGATGGCCCTCACGGGGGATGAAATCCTGGCGTACCCTGATTACAGCCAGCCCTTTATCCTCTACACCGACGCAAGTAACATCGGGCTGGGAGCCGTACTGTCCCAGATCCAGCAGGGGAGAGAACGGGTAATTGCTTACGCCAGCCGAAAACTGCGACCTACCGAAAGAAACCCTGAGAATTACAGCTCATTCAAGCTAGAGTTCCTGGCAGTGGTGTGGGCAGTCACCGAACGCTTTAAGCACTACCTCGCCTCTTCCCGGTTCACCGTGTACACGGATAACAACCCATTGACACACCTGGACACTGCAAGACTCGGTGCCCTGGAGCAGAGATGGATGGCTCGCCTGTCCAACTATGAGTTCACGATCAAATACCGGGCAGGACGCTCCAATACCAACGCGGATGCCTTGTCCAGAATGCCAAACCTACCGGACGTAGGGGAAGATCCAGGGGAACTGGAAGAAGTTGAACTCCCCGCGTTTCACCGTCATGGGACTACCCAGTATTCCCACCGTGTAAGGGGTAAGCAATTCGCTACGTTCAACCCCTTACCTCATTACAACTGGGCAGAAACGCAAGACAGTGACCCCGCCGTCCGACTGGTGAAGGAGATGCTGACTCAGCCAGATGCCCGTCTTGACCCAGACGCTCCGGAGGAGACCAAGCAACTGTGGGCTGAGAAGAGTCGACTGTTCCTTTACAAGGGGAAGTTGTGCCGCAGAATGGTTAACTCCCGGACGCATGAACTAGTCTGGCAAGTAGTGGTGCCAAGAAGAGACGCGGCAATGGTACTGGAGGCATACCACGACGGAGCTGGGCACTTCGGATGGAAGAAGCTGGAGTTCCTGCTGCGCGGGCGGTTCCACTGGGTAGGCATGAGAGGAACCATCGAGAGGTGGTGCAGAGACTGTGGCCCATGCAACCTAAGAAGGAAGGACCGTGCCAGCCAGAAGACTCCCCTGCAGTCCATCGTCACCAGGCAGCCGTTGGAACTGGTAGCCTTGGACCATGTAAAACTGACCCCCAGCAGAAGTGGCTACGTCTATGCGTTAACCATCGTGGATCACTACTCCCGGTTCTTGGTTGTAGTCCCCGTCAAGGACTTAAAGGCTCAAACAGCAGCTAGAGCCTTCCAGCAGCACTTCTGCCGTCCACACGGATACCCAGAGCAGGTGCTGACGGACCAAGGACCTGCCTTTGAAGCGGAAGTCTTCCAGGAGTTCTGCACTCTGTATGGCTTCCGGAAGATAAGAACAACACCCTATCATCCGCAAACCAATGGACTCTGCGAGAAGATGAACCAGGTGGTGATAGACCTTCTGAAAACATTGCCCCTGGAAGAACGCAGTCTGTGGCCTGAGAAACTGCCTGATCTGGTGGACCTATACAACCACATCCCTGTAGGTTCTACCAACTGTACCCCGGCTTACCTAATGAGAGCAAGACCTGGTAAGCTGCCTGTTGATCTGGATATGGGAGTCCTGACACCCGAGGACACTTCACCAGAAGCAGACTGGGACACAGAGAGGCAGCAGCAGTACCGGAAAGTACAGGAGAGCGTTGAGCGAAGTCTCTGTCAAGCAAGAGAAAGACAGGAGAAGACTTACAACCAGCATGCTCCCGCTGTTCCCCTGGTACCTGGAGAGCAGGTCTTGAAGAGGAAAAGACGGCTCCACAAGTTGGACGACCAGTGGGAGAAGGACCCGTACACCGTACTGCCATCAAGCCATGAAAACCCAAAAATCTGCACAATCAGTAAGGATGGAGGAGAAACCACAGCCATTGTCTCCCGAGATCACCTGAAGAAGTGTCCCGAGCAACTACGAAACCCTGAAGAAGATCACGAAAACCCTCGACCCGCAGAGGAAAGGGAAGAGATGGTCAGTACTGTACTCGGAGACTTCCCTCAGTCTTGGACACAAGTAAATGGCGCTGTTGTGGTACCCGTCCTCACCTTCCTCCAGCCAGCATCCCAAGTGCCTACGGAAAAACAGGTAGAGCTGGAAGAGCAACCGGTCCAGGAGGCAGAAGACCCCACACAAGCAGACCAGGAGAATCGACCCTCTGCTTATAGTGAGCCTGCCGTGCCCCTAGTGAGCCAAAGAGTCCGTAGACAGCTGCTCAGCTTACCTTTGACAGCTCCTACACCCTGTAGCTCAGGACCGGTCAGTAAGCTCCGTAGGTCTACTAGGGCCACTAGAGGCCAGTTGCCCGTACGTTGGAGGATCTAAAGTGTTCAGACTGTTTTATTGGTATTTACCTGTTTACTGTTGCTTGTAAATAATTATGTTTTTTTCTAGTTATTTTATAGGTGTCTTTTGTGGATTAACCGGAACTCTGTTGTATATATGTTTGGAGCGTAACCCAGGAACGGACTAAAGACTGTTAAAGACTCGGGGCAGAACAGACCCCTACCTGGTTACGGCTCCCTGTTCTTTGGTGAAATGGACACCCTTTTTGCTTCAAAAATTGCACCCGGTTGCGGACACGCCGTGACCACCCTAATGTGTTTTTCCTTATTGTATTGCTCCTGTTTATACCCTGTTATGTTTTCAAAAATATGTTTAGTCCCGGAGTACTAAATTTTACTAGGGGGGAATGTGGAACCCCAGGGGTCTGGTTACCACAGTAATAGCAATATTACGTCTGTGAGCAGGTGGGAGGTCTCCTGGTCAGGAATCCTAAGCATGCAACATCTCCTGCCCAGTCCTGGGAGGGGAAGAACTTCCCCTATATAAACTGGGGCTGAGGCGGGGTTAGGGAGAAGAAGAGGAGTCACAGACAGAGACACAGTCTGGTCTGGAGTGGAGCTGATACAGGGAGAGCAAGATCAGGAGCTCTGTGGGAGCAGTGATAAAAGGGGTCAGAGACTGGAAGCTGTAGAGCTCGTCCTGACTGAAGAGATCTCACCGGACACGGAGTCCGAAGCTGTGGGGACTGAGCCATACCCAGCAGCAGAAACCGACCGGCAGGGGATTTCAGGTCCTCTGGCAAAGAAACCCGAAGGCACGGTCACACGCAAGGGACCAGCACCGCTGTCGTGGAGCGGAGGCTACCAGAAGGCCCCGAGTCACCGGCCATACGGGTGAGCACCACACGGTACACTCAGGGACGTGGGCTACTTTTACCCGCTTCTAGCAAGGTAGCCAGGAAGAGTACAATTAGTGGGGAGGCCTACAACTCCGCCTGGCCAGGGGAGATCCTATCTGCTCACGGACTGACCAGGCCCCGATCGCTAGCCAGTACTTCCGGGAGGGTCTACCTTTGCCACCAGTAAAGACCCTGAACTACACCGCACCGTCTCTGAGTGGTTCCTGGTGCCTGCGAGCAATTCTACTATCCCCATCATCCACGTCCGCTGCCCTGAGGCCATACCCCTCCCGTTGGGGGTTATACTATCCACGCTGCACAACCGTACCACCGGCCTCAGCGGTCTGCCCTGCAGCGGCGGTTTCATAACCGCATTCAACGGGTGGCGTAGTCGAACACTATAACATCTTATACTAAACTCCGCCGCTTAGTTTGACACCCTGGGCACGGACCGGGTCACCGCCACGAGGACTACTATCCCCAGCAGATCCGGCTCCGGGTATCCCCCTGCGCAGCAGAAGCAGCACAGGCCCAGGGGGCGCGTCATATATACATATGGACTGAAAACAAAAGAGAAAATAGGGTGGAGACAATAAAGAACAGGAAGTTCATTAGTGAATGAAAATCCTCCTGAGGATGATTGCTTAGTAGTATGCAGAAATTAAACTTAAATCATTGCGAAAATTGAGACCATTGGGAATGCAAGAGTTAAGTTTAAGAATCCATGAGGCTTCTCTGGCTAGAAGCTTGCCTCTATCTCCTCCACTATTTGTCTTTGCACATTGTCTATACCAATAACTTTAAGTGTGGAAAGATCACCACAGTGAAAATCAGCGAAATGTTTGCTGAGCCCTGACATGGAGGACTCACTGCATTAGGATTCGGAGTCCTCCAGTAACATTAGCCTTTTGAGCATGCGGCTGGTGCAACCCACATAAAAAAATTTGCAACTTGTGCACAGTGCTTGATAAATGACATATGTACTAGAGCAATTCATAAAGTGCTTAATATTATATATTTCGCCTGCACTGTCAGTAAATGTTTGGGTCTTAAACATAAATTTGCAAATACTACACTTGGTGCCTCCACATTTATAGGATCCATTAATATGAAGCCATGTGTCTGACCTTGGGCTTTTGGTGGACAAAAAACTTGGAGATAATAAATTTCCTATATTGGGGAATTTTTTAGCAACAAAATGAATTCCTTCCTTAAGGATACTCTGAAGTGCTTTGTCCTGATGTAATATACAAGCATATTTCCGAATTAAATCTGTAATAGCCTGGTAGTCTGTACTATAAGCTGTGGAGAAAGTAACTTGTTTATTTCTCTTACATACCGTATTATTCTCCAGTAAAGATGTTTGTGTTTTGTGAAAGGCTATATTACGCGCATTTGAATAACCTCTATGTTTAAACCTGCGCTTCAGTAAGTCACATTCATGAATATAGCTCTCATCCGTAGAGCATAGACGTCTGGCTCTAATGTGTTCACCTAGTGGTAAGTTTTTAATAGTATGTGCTGGATGACAGCTGTTTGCCATCAGCGTCGCATTGCCACTGGTTGGTTTTCTGTACAGACATGTGTGGATGCAGTCATTGCTGCTGTCTCCAGTTAAATATACATCCAAAAAGGCGGTCTCATTTTGACAGATGTTAATGGTAAATTGTAAATTAAATGTATTGTCATTTAAAAACTGTAGAAACGTGGATAGCATATAAAGTGCCTCATCATCAGGGGTACGCCAGATCATGAGGACATCATCAATATATCTGGCATACCACCTGATGTAAGGCAAAAAAGGATTGTCGAGAGTGTGAATATGAAATAATTCCCACCAAGCTACATATAAATTAGCTAATGATGGGGAAAAAGACGCACCCATGGTGCAACCGCAGATTTGCAGAAAAAAATCTCCATTGAAGTAAAAAAAAATATTTTCAAGTGAGAATTGTATCAAATTTAGTATAAAATAATGTAATTATTTTGTATAGAGATTGGTATTGTTAAGGTGATAGGAGATAGATTGTAATGAGAGATGGTGCGGGATGCTAGTGTATAATGACACAATATCTGTGGTAACCCATCTATCATTACATTCCCACTCAAAAGATTTCACAGCAGATAATAAATGCTCGCTATCCCTGATATATCCTGTAGTGGCCAAAACTATAGGCTGTAGTAGCTGATCAATTCATGCGGCAGTTCTTTCGGTAAGTGAACCAATTCCAGCCACAATGGGGCGGAATGGGTGTGGAAATGTTTCTTTGTGCAGTTTAGGAAGGGCGTGCAGTATTTGGCACACTGGTGACTCAGTTAATAGGTATTCATACAATTTTTGATTAATGAATCCCTTTTGCAAGCCTCCTCTTAGGATAAAATCCAATTTTCCTTTTACGTGACTAGTTGGATCTTCAGCTAGTTTACTATAGGTTTTTACATCCGATAGCATGGAGTTAATTTCTCTCATGTATAATGCCTTATCAAGGATTACAAGAGAACCACCTTTGTCGGACGATCTAATGATAATATTGTCATTGTTTAACAATTTCAGTGCTTGTCGTTCTTTGGTGGTCAGATTATCCGTTGTGACTGATTCACTATCCAGTATTTTTATGAGTTCTCTTTCAATGATATTTTGAAAACTGTACATCCCAGGTGTTCTTGAGGCTAATGGATAGAATAGTGGATTTGGAAACAATGTTGTGAATGAGTCTTTTGGTATATCTGTTGCAAAATCAGCATCCAAAGATTCCAAGGTTTTTACTGATATTTGTTCAAGTAAATTCCTAGAAAGGTCATTGGGGGGTGCTGTGGAGAAAGATTAATCCACAATATGTTGTTCTTTATCCCTGTTCTCTGCAAAGAAATGTCTCTTGACTGTCAAAGATCTTACAAATCTGTTGACATCCTTGATAGTTTCAAATAGATTTGCTCTAGTTGTAGGAATAAATTTACTTCCTCTGCTTAATAACCGTAATTGGGACAGAGAAATAATATTCGCAGAGAGATTAACTACAGCAACCTCCTCATTGTTGATTTTAATTTTCTGGTTGGATACCTCCGATTTTTTGCGGATTTGTGTTTCCTTCTCGCTCTATGAAGCCCCGTATTTTTGACAGGTTTCTTTTGGAAATATCATGATTTTCAGCAGGAGACTGATCAGGTGATAGGGAGTAATCTGTAAATTCTCCTGCTGCATCCAAATCAGCCTGTGGAAATCCAACCTGAGTTTTCAATTTTGGTGCTGGAGTTTTTTTAAGGATTGACTTCAGTTTGTGCAATTTCCAGGTGTAAACCTGGTTAGACTCATAATCTGCACAATCACAAGCAAATTTTTTCCTCTTCACATCAGTAATAGTTTCCTCCACAGAATTAATATGTTTGGGAAGTTTTTCATTAAATTCTTTAAAATTTGTTGAATTCACATGTTCTTTAAGTGACTCCTGTAATGTGGTGATTTGTTCTTCCAATTTACTCAGCTTTTGTTTTCTTCCTTGATAATAAGTTGCATTAGTTTGCATGACGATTGGGACAGAATGCTGTTCCATTCAGCAGTGAATTCCTCTCCATAATTAAAATTTGCAATTTTCTTTAGGCGTAACCTGCATGCTCAAAAGACGCATCGCTGAGAATGTTGCTGGAGCGACTCCGAATCCTAATGCAGTGAGTCCTCCATGTCAGGGCTCAGCAAACATTTCGCTGATTTTCACTGTGGTGATCTTTCCACACTTAGGCTGCGTGCCCACGTTGCGTATTACAAGCGTATATGCTGCGGAATTTCCGCAGCGTAAACGCTTGTAAAACGCATGTATATCCGCACCCCATGGTCCCCAATGGCATTCCGCAATGTCAATGCCCATGCTGCGGATTTTTCCGCAGCGTATATGCTGCGGTCAAAAATCCGCAGCATGTTCATTAATTTTGCGTTTCCGCATGCGGAATCAATGTGCGGATGGTACCCAAGTCTGGAGGAGAGGAGACTCTCATCCAGACCTGGGTACCAAAGAACCTGTAAAAAAAAAAAGAAAAAAGAAAGTTTATACTTATCTTCTGATGTTTTCCCTCCGTCGCGCTGTTGTGTGAAGGACCTGCCACGTCATTGAGTCATGTGACCCATCACATGACTCAATGACGTCACTGCAGGTCCTGCACACAACAGCGTGAGCCGCTCAAGACTCCGGACGGGGCAGAGAATGCATCGGTAGGTGAGTATAAACTCTATTTTTTTTACCATTCTGATTCTTTTTTTTTAACTATTACTTGGTCACACTATATAAATCCATGCCGGTTGCATGGATTTATATAGTGTGAACAAGTTGTCAAGCACTTTTCCAAGTGATGCTTAAATCACTTGGAGAAGTGCTTGATAACCCGCATGCGGAAATGCATGCAAAGACGCTGCAAAGACGCCTCACAAACGCTTCTACCTGGCGGGAAAACCGCATGTAAAATCCGCATGCGATTTTCCCGCCAGGGAGAAGCGTAAAAAATATGCTTCAGTTCCGCAACGTGGGCACTTAGCCTTAAAGTTATGGGTATAGACAAGGTGCAAAGACAAATACATGGAGGAGATAGAGGCAAGCTTCTCCTAGCCAGAGAAGCCTCATGGATTCTTAAACTTAACTCCCGCATTCCCAATGGTCTCAATTTTTGCAATGATTTAATGCACATTTTTTGATACTTTTTTCTAATGGTGTACTTAATTTGCCAGCATACCATGCACATAAGTTTAGTTTATGCATATTACTGAGCAATTATCCTCAGGAGGATTTTCATTCACTAATGAACTTCCTGTTCTTTGTTGTCTCCACCCTATTTTCTCTTTTGTTTTCAGTCCATATGTATATATATGTCTTTTAACCATAGCAATGTAACCAATGATTAAGAACCCCTGTTTGGTTCGAAACGAATAAGGTCTGCCTTACATATGGTGCTTTTTTAATGGAACTAATAAAATGGACGTTTTAACTTTACATTTCTTGTGATGGATACGGAGAAGGTGCTGGAGTTTTTTTAAACTACTTCCTACTGCTTCTCATCCCTGGATTTGCTACCAAGAATTTCCGTGCACCAGTGGACCCTTATGGCATATGCACGGTAGGCTGAAATTTTCCCTTTTTTTACTTATATACCTATGGATGAAAAGTGTCTGTTTAATATCTCGGCCTTTTCTTTGTCCTCTATAATTATCTTGTTATTATCATCTTTTAAGGGGCCAATACCATCAGTTTTTTTCTTTTTAGCATTGATGTATTTATAAAAATGTTTGGGATTTTAATGTTGCTGGCGATTTGTTTCTCTGTAGATAATTTTGCTAGCTTGACTTCTTTTTTACATTTCTTATTTAGGTCTTTATACTCCTGAAATGCTATTTCTGTATTCTCGGCCTTCAAGATTTTGAATGCCCTTTGTTTTTGTCTTATTAAACTTTGTACTGTCTTATTTATCCATAATGGTTTCATTTTATTATCAGAGGGTATAGTTTTCTATAGGATTCTAGTAGTATTTCCTTAAACATGCCCCATTTATGTTCAGTATCCCCAGTTTCCATGACATGGTCCCAGTCAACACGATTAAGCTCTTCCCTTAATTTGTTGAAATCAGCTTTCCTAAAGTTCCAGGTTTTTGCATTTCCTTTTTGAAATGTTTTATTGAATATTACATTGAAACTTACCAAATTATGGTCGCTGTTTCCCAAAAGCTCCCGGACCTGTAGATCTAAAATTGTATCTGGTCTATTTGACAGAACCAGATCCAGTAGATTACCTCCCCTGGTTGATTCATCTACCAGCTGAGAGAGGTAATTGTCCTGAACTGTGGATAAGAACGTGCAGCTTTTAGCACAACCAGAAGATTCTATGTCCCATTGGATATCTGGATAGTTAAAATCCCCCATAATAAGGACCCTATTATTATTTGCTGCATTTTTAAATTTGTTGCAGCATTTCATCCTCTACCAGTTCAGCTATATTAGGAGGCTTGTAACAAACTCCAATTAAAAGCTTTCCATTATTGCCATCCCCATGTACGTTAACCCAGACTGACTCTACATTGTCGCAGCTTCTCCCAATGTCGTCAATGAGCACAGGTTTTAAGCTGGATCTTACGAAAATACAAGGGAAAAAAGGGAATGTGAGCTCACCAAATTGCAGTTCACCAGATGCACATGTAAAGCCTCGCAACGAGCCGTCCTAGTCTTGGATGTGAACATACTATAGGAAAAAACAGGGAAATCCTCTGAAATGCGTCGGTCTGTGTGTGTCTTGGATGTCCCATGCTGACCAGTGCATCTATATTTTAAACTTTTTACAATAAAGACAAATTTTAATGGTCTGCCATCGCTGGAGGATTTCCCTGGTTTTATCCTATGAAAATATAAACCCCTTTCCTGTCCTTTTTAAATGTAGTATATACCTCCATGTTTGTCACTCCATCATGGCTTTCATCCAGCCAAGTTTCCATAATACTCACCACATCATATTCTGTGACCGACATAAGAGTCTCCAGTTCATTCATTTCGTTTGCCACACTTCTTGCATTTGCCAGCAAACACTTAATACCATTAGCACATTTGTTTGCCTGCAGCAGTCAGGCAAACTGATGGGTGAGACATTATCACTGCAGCACCACCAGAACAGTGGAGTATCAGCCACCAAAATAGTGGCGGTTTCAAGGAGTAAGCAATTGTAATTCTTTTATTTTAGAACATTCCCTACTCTAGGGAAATGTAACATCCCAGAAAACCACTTAAAAATCTCAATTTAATGCTACATTATCTACTGTATATAATTGAAGGTTAACATGTGATTATTCAACTTTAAACATTGACATTGCAACACCAAAAAGGAAAGGCCATGGAATTATTAAGATCACAGAATGGATCGACATGTGACTGATATGCAAATGATGATAAAATGGAAATACATTTTCAAAACATCTCAATTTATTCAGTATCGTGTATAAGCGATAAGTGCCGAAATCACCGCACTTATACACCTTGGCCGTTATCAATGAGGTTATTAATAGTTGAACAATTTTCAGCCACAATGAATGCACTTTGGCACATAAATCATCAAGACTTGCTGCTGCTGGCAGCTCCGTTTGACAATGCCAGCGAATGACGTCGCAGATGTGTTTGATGGAAGACAAGTCCGAACATGCTGCAGGCCATGGTTGCACATTTAAGAAACGCAGGCTGCACAGAGTAGCCCAAGCAACATACGGCCTGGCATTGTCGTGTTGAAAAATAGCTCCTGAGAGACTTTGGAGAAATGGCAGGATCATTGGTTCCAGCACTAAATCAATGTAACACGGAGCTGTTAGTATACCTGGAACAAAGACTACAGGGATCCAACAACAATACATGATGCCAACGCACACCATAATCCTGGGAGTTGGACTAGTGTAACATTCCCTCCTGAACGTCATGGCATTTACCACGTAGTCTCCAGACCAATCTCCAAATATCAGTGAGTCCCAGACAAATGGAAGACTGATCGCTGCAAAAGATAGACCACTTTTCCAGCCTCCATTACTTCAATACAACCTCCGATCTACTTTTGGAGACCACGTGAGTAACACCATAAAGAGGCCTTCAAGAGGGAACATTTGTTGCTCAGGGACAGGAAAGCTCAGCTCCTGGCTGAATGCGCACACAGAGCAGGCAATGGAATCAATAGTAAGCACAGGCTACATAGCCTATGCTTTTTATTGAATCCAGATTAGGTGCTGTGTGGGAGCTCAGGCAGGCACTGTGTGCTCCTGTCTCCTAAGATGCGCACCTCTCTGGGAGGGTTTTGAAGGATCGCTGGGTGACTCGAGACACAGATCTCCATCAATCTGCTTGTAATTATAAACACAATTAAATAGGAAAAACATGGCAAAGGTTGTGTTACTCTTTAAGTGCCGAGATCTTTTCAAGGTTATTTTCTGGTCCTGACCACTACACAGGTACTTGCATTTCAGTGGTGTTGTGTTACATTCCTGCACAGCACATGACTGGGAGCAATGCTAAAAAATCAACGCCAAAGTGTTCTTTCTATCCCTTTGCTCTCAGGATCAGTGGGGTCCCAGAGGTAAGAACGGTACAGATCATATCATTGTGACAAATTTTAGCATTATGCAACAAAAAGTTGAGGCACATTTTCAACTCTGAACTCACCTTTGGGAAGCAATGGAATAAGTCTGTCAAAAGTGTTGGCATTATCCAACCAACCATGTAAGCACAAAATTGGTCGCCCTTCAGATGAACCCCAAGCTTTGGCCGCTAGGTGCCCCCATGGAACTTTAAACCTGAGTTCTGAAATAAAACATGAAATGATACAGTTAGTGCCACTAATTACACGGTTCTACATATTTTCAAAGGGTGTCAGGTTCAGTTATAAAATCAGCCATTTCTTAATGATTTTGACTTCCTGAATTGAAATCTGACAATGAATATTTTTTAGTTGGCTCTTGTTTATATGATAAAGAGTTTTCCTTTTACTGGTGCAAATAATTAATGAATAAAAGTTTCAGTACGTTGAAACATATTTTTGCAAATATAAAGATGTAGAATATTTTGTAATGAGAATTTTATGATATTTATTTTAGAGGAAACAGCAACAATTAAAATAACTAAAACCTGTCTAAGGCTGTGTGCCCACGATGCGTATTTCATGCGCTTTTGGTGCGGAAATTTCCGCAGCGTAAACGCATGATAAACGCATGATAAGCCTTCTGCCATGGTCTCCTATGCAATTCCGCACTTTCAATGCCCATGCTGTGCTCAAAAATCCGCAGCATGTCCACTAATTTTGCGGAAGCGCGGCGTAATCGCCGCCATTGACTTGCATTGAGACGCACATAATCCGAGTCAGTACATTTGTACTCACGGATTATATGCGTTTCAATGTGCGGATGGTACCCAAGTCTGGAGGAGAGGAGACTCTCATCCAGACCTGGGTACCATTGTACCTGTAAAAAAAAAGAATAAAATAAAAAATAAAGATTATATTCACCTTCCGACAGCCCCCGGTCTCCTTCCCTGTGCTTGCGGGCAGGACTGAAGGACCTGCGGTGACGTCACAGTCATGTGACCGCAGGCCCTTCAGCGCAGTGTCTCGCGATATCCCAGAAGCCAGGAACGGGCCAGGAACGAACGCGGCAGCACACGCCGGGCCATCGGAGGGTAAGTATAGCTTTATTTTTTTATTTTTAAACATTCTTTCGGTCACAGTATATAAATGAATGCCGATTGCATGGATTTATATAGTGTGACCTAGTTGTCAAGCACTTTCCAGGTGATGCTAAAATTGCCTGGAAAGCGCTTGTCAATCCGCATGCGGAAACTTATGCGGAAACGCATGTGAATCCGCATGTATTCCGCAGGAAAAACGCATGTACAATCCGCATGTGTTTTTTCTGCCAGGGATATGCAGAAATGATGCAGAAATTTTCTGCTTCATTTCTGCATCTTGGGCACATAGCCTAAACACTATTGTGAATTATAAACAGTTACAGAAATTGCACTACAAAATTTGGTTCTCACTCAATAACAACTCTTTTTTGCTTCTCTCTGTGTCATAGAGAAAAATTTAAATCCATAAAGACATATCCAGACAGGGGACATATCACCCTCACATTGAACATATATGGGATTAATCCACTTTGTGTTCTAAAGGTGTGGTTCAGTTGAGGTTGCTGACAGAAAGCCTGAGTCGTGAACGGAAGATGCTTCATGACACAAAGCGCGCTCTTCTTCCTCACTTGACGTGACTGAAAATATTCCAGTGCTTTTGGAACCGGCAGGTCTTCTGTATGTGGTACTAAGTGTATTGCAGATGGAATGTTTGGATACTGTAAAAGTCCACTACTTCTTCTTTGAATCTCCTTTCCTAATGGGGGGCACCTGTCACAGGTTTACCGCGGCAGAGAGGAGCCAGAAGACTGCAGCGTCTGATTCCTCACTCATGTACTCATTAGAAGCCTTTCACCTTCATATTAAACGGTGCAGGTTTCTTCTAGCAGTGCAGGGGTTAATCTGCTCAGTTGTGAGCTCCTGGAAGCTTACCTTCATTCAGGCTCTCAGCTGTCCAATGTTAGCTACTCCCCGCTCCTATATATACTGGGTTTTGTCAGGCTATCATTGCCAGAGCTAACTTATGCTGCATGGTTCTAGGAGTGTGGTGGAGAATGGTTATTTGAGAAGGCATTTGGTGGATTTCAGCTTACACTGTTGTGTGGTTTAGGATGCGTGTTAATCTTAGTCTTATTCTATTTTGGTTTGTTCCCCATCCTCCACTTACCTGTGTTAACCTCTGTTGTTTGTGTGCATATTTTTGTATGATTGGTATTTTCCTTTAACCCTGTTTCTATTACCTTGTTAGTCTGGTTTGTGCACTGCCATACACTACACTCCCTGATAGAAGTTATGTTGCTTATCCATGTTATGTAAATAAAAGCTTATAGCCTGACGTTAAATTCATCCATTGGTTTTATAAATTACTCTTTTGAAAAACTTGAAACCCTCCCAAATTTCGTTTTGGTTAAGAAAAAAAATTGGCATCAATGCTGAAATATTCATCATTTAATGAACACAGAATGGTCAGATTTTGGCAAGACAAAAGTTTTGTCGCCCACAGAAAGTAATGTGATATTCAAACAAATAATTATCTTAAAATACAAATACATGTTGCATAACTGGTGAATGAAGTTGTGGTGCTATTAGAGTCATATTTAATATTTTGTGTGACTTCCATGAGCTTGAAGGACTGCATCCATGCGGTTCAACAATAATTCATACAATTTATTAATGAAGTCATCAGGAATAGCAAAGAATGCAGTCTTACATGCCTCCCAGAGTTCATCTAGATTCTTTGGTTTTGTCTTCCAAGCTTCCTCTTTCATCCTACCACAAACATGCTCAATGATGTTCATGTCTGGTGACTGGGCTGGCCAGTCCTTGAGCACCTTGATCTTTGTTGCCTGGAGGAACTTTGTTGTAGAGATGGATGTATGAGATGGAGCACCATCCTGCTGCAGAATTTGACCCCTTTTATGATTTGTAATGTAAGAGGTAGCTAATACTTCTTTGATATTTTAGTCTATTGATATTGCCTTCCACCTTGCAAATGTTTCGCACACCCCCATACTGAATGTAACCCCAGACCATGATCTTTCCACCACCAAATTTAACTGTTTTCTGGGTGTATTTTGGATCCATACGGGCTCTAGTAGGTCTCCTGCAGTATTTGTGGCGGCTGTGGTGTAATTCTACTGAAGATTCATCAGAGAAATTCACCTTCTGCCACTTTTCCAGCATCCATCTGTTTAGCAGGCTGTGGGACTTTGCAAATACCACACGGTTTTGTATTTGCCTTTTGTTTAGTGCTGGCTTCTGAGCACTGATTCGACCATGAAGGCCATTTCGAGACAGAATCCTACAAACTGTTCTAGTTGACACAGGGACTTGAGCTGACCAGGCCTGTTGGAGCTCTGCTGCAGTGGAAGAGGGGCTTGCTTTGGATTTTCTAACCAACAAACATTCCTCCTGAGCTGTTGTCTTGTGGGGTCTGCCGGCTTGTCAAACACATCTCCAATCTCTTCAAATCTTTTTTTAATTCTTTGTACTTGACGCTGAGACACATTAAAGGTGCCAGCCACCTCTGCAGTGGATCTGGTCTTCAGCCTCTTGATAATCAAAGCTTTGGTCGCAGGGTGGATTTTTGGCATGTTGTCAAAGCTCAAGTTGCAGTTCAAGTGAAGGTCTGGTGTGCTGGGTTTCTTTTTATACACACCCACTAATTAACCGATCATTTACTGAGCACTGGTGAGGAAATAAACTAGGATTGGGTGCATTATATGACCAGGCGACAAAACTTTTGTCTTGCCAAAATCTGACCATTCTGTGTTCATTAAATGATCAATATTTCAGCACTGATGCCAATTTTGTTTCTTAACCGAAACCAAATTTGGGAGGGTTTCAGCTTTCAAAAGAGTAATTTATAAAACCAATGGATGAATTTAACGTCAGATTATAAGCTTTTATTTACATAACAGGGATAGCATCATAACTTCTGTCTACTACTCCACTCTTCCCTGGGTGGGAGGGAACAGACTGAGGGCGAATTGAAGAGCTCAGACAAGGTACGTGGCCCCGGCGTCTTCACCTTCAGAAGTAATATGGAGAACAGGACCAGCTAGGGCGCCCCTAGCTTAGGGACAGTGTAGGAGCACCTGGCCCCGGGATACCCAACAACAGAGTTGTGATGTTAGCTCTGGTTGAAACAGTTTTCTGATCCATCATGGATCCTATAACAGCTCTGACACGGCAACTGCAGCAACTCAGCCTGGAGATGTCAGATCTACACATTGTAGTGTTACAGAACCCTAGCACATCAGGCTTGGCGACCGTGACTCCCAGGGAACCCCCGGTGGAGCGCAAGATTTGCTTTGCCTGATAGGTTATCTGGGGGGCATGACATGTTTGTAGTTTTCAGGGAAGCCTGCAAGCTGTACTCCTGGTTATGTCCTATCTCCTCAGGAACCGAGGAGCAGCGGGTGGAGATAGTAATCTCGCTCCTCAGGGTGACCCCCAAGCATGGGAATTTTCTCTCCCGCCGGACTCCCAGTCGCTCCGGATGGTGGATGAATTTTTTCTAGTGCTCGGTCATATATATGACGATCCCGACCGCGTCTTCCTGGCTGAGTCCACACTAAGTCAGCTTCAGCAGGGAGACCGGCCGGCAGAGGAGTATTGCTCCGAGTTTCAGAGGTGGTCCACAGACACTAAGTGGAATGACCCCGCACTCCATAGCAAGTTTTATCAAGGGCTATCAGCAAGGTTATTGGATGCCCTTGCATTGTATGATACTCCAGTCTCTCTTGAAGAGGCCACGTCTCTGGCTATCCGGGTTGATTGCCGTTTTCGCAGGGACAGTGACACCCCAATATGCGGGAGGTCCAGGGCCAAGGGAACCCTGGTCGGAGTCATCTGATGAGCCCATGTAGTTGGGTGGGGCAACTCGCTCTGTGGATCAAATGGGAGTTCGGTATAAAGGGGGAGTATGTTTTTATTGTGGAAGGAAGGGCCTCTTTGTGAATCCTTGTCCTTCCTTACCTCACCGTAAACAGTCGCCGGAACACTAAGGAGCCCGAGTTGAGGGGCGGGTAGCAACCCTGGTGTATATATCTCCTCCGTGGGTAGGTCACAATTTTTCCGACCAGCTAAAATCCATCTGGGCAAAAATAAGGTGACCATTTCTGCCTTTCGGGCGGGGTTTAATTTGATTGACGCCAGGTTCGTCCAGGTCCAGGGCCTCAAACCACAAACACTGTCCAGACACATACCGATAATTGCCATCGACTCCACACCCTTGCGCCAGTGGTATTTTACTCAAGTCATCCGAGGGTTACATTTACAGGTAGGGGTCATGCACTCAGAATGTATTGACTTATGTGCTAGAGGGTCTGCCCTCTCCTGTGGTTCTGGGACTACCTTGGCTCACGCTGCACAACCCTGTGGTAGACTGGCAGACGTGGGAGGTGGCTAAGTGGAGCGAGTATTGTCAAGTACACCGTTTGGGCACTCGGCTGGCTAGAGTGGATACCCAGTCTGTGCGTAAATGCCAGTCTGACTTTGGAGATGTGTTCTCGGGGCAGGGTTGTCAGGAACTCCCTCCCCATCATCCTTATGACTGCGCCGTTAATCTTGTTCCTGGAGCCAAGCTGCCTAAGAGCAGACTTTATAATATCTCTGGTCCAGAGAGGCAGGCCATGAAGGACTATATCGCAGAGAGTTTGGCATAGGGTCATATCAGACCATCCTCATCCCCTGTTGCTGTGGGGTTTTTCTACATAAAGAAGAAATACGGGGGGTTACGCCCCTGCCTAGATTTCTGCAAACTTAATCAGATCACGGTCCGGGATCCGTATCCACTCCCTCTCATCTTGGACCTATTTAATCAGATTGCGGGAGCAAAATGGTTTTCTAAACTGGATCTCAGGGGAGAGCATAAATTCTCATTAGTATTAAAGAGGGAGATGAGTAGAAAACAGCCTTCAATACGCCTGAGGGACACTATGAGAACCTTGTGATGCCATAATGCGCCAGCCGTTTTTCAGCATTTTGCAAATGACATCTTTAGTCACCTGGCAGGTAGATTTGTGGTGATCTATCTTGATGACATATTCATTTATGCACCTGACCTTGAGTCACATCAGGTACATGTCAGGCAGGTCTTACAGATACTCAGAGACAATAAATTATTTGTCAAACCAGAGAAGTGCATGTTCTCGGTTGAGGAGATCCCTTTCCCGGGATATATTTTATCGTCCACCGGTTTTCGCATGGATCCGGCGAAAGTCCAGGCATTACTAGATTGGTATCGTCCTGAGGACTAACAGGCGTTACAAAGGTTTTTGGGTTTCACCAACTACTACCGCAAGTTCATCAAAAACTTTTTCGGTAGTAGCCAAATCTCTGACTGATAGCACCAGGAAAGGGACGGACTTTTCCAAATGGTCCAGTTGGGCCAGTGAGGCATTTAGAGCCTTGAAGGAGTGTTTTGCATCAGTGCAAATTCTCATACAGCCTGATGTCACTCAGCCATTTATTGTAGAAGTTGACGAGTCTGAAGTGGGGGCAGGGGCTGTTTTGTCGCAGGGTACGTCTCCTTGTAAATGACGTACGTGTGCATACTTTTCTAAAAAACTATCACCCGCTGAGAGAAATTATGACATTGGTAACAGGGAATTGTTGGCAATTAAGTGTGCTTTTGAGGAGTGTCGTCATTTTCTGGAGGGGGCAGTTCATCCGGTTATGGTAATCACGGATAATAATTTTTATTTTTATAGCGCCAACATATTCCGCAGCACTTTACAATTTTATGGGGGACTTATACAGACAATACAGATGTTACAGAATAAGCATAACTCAGATATTAAAAGGAGTGAGGACCCTGCTCGCAAGCTTACAGTCTATAAGGAAATGGGGGAGACACAAAAGGTAAAATGTACATATATTGTATAATACAGCCATAATATGCTAAATAGGGTAAGTACATAACACTACATGAACTGGTCGCCAGCCAGTATGTGTACAGTTCAGACAGAGGCTATTCAGTGCATGGATGGTATGAGAATGATTTTGAAGAAAATTTTAATATGGTCCAAACAGGGACAGTTAGATAAGTGTGTTGAGGTGATAGGCCAGTCTACAGAAATGGCTTTTTAGGGCACGTTTAAAACTATAGGTATTAGGAATTAATTGAATTGTCCTGGGTAGTGCATTCCAAAGAATTGGCGCAGCACGCAAGAAATCTTGGAGAAGGGAGTGGGAGGTTCGGATTATGGAGGATTTTAATTTTAAGTCATTAGCAGAACAGAGGGCACGGGTAGGGTGGTAGACTGAGACAAGAGAGGAGATGTAAAGACATACTGGTAGGGAATCTAGATTGTGAGCCCCGATGGGGACAGCGACGATGATGTATGTAAAGCGCTGCGGAATATGTTAGCGCTATATAAAAAAATAAATAAAGGAAAAGAAGAAGAGTGGTGCTGAATCGTGGAGAGCTTTGTGGGTAAGAGTGATAAGTTTATATCGAACTCTGTACTGTATGGGCAACCAGTGAAATAAGTTAACTGGCACAGGGAAGAGGCATCGGTGTATCGGTTGGTGAGGAATATGATCCTGGCTGCTGCGTTCAGGATGGATTGGAGAGGGGAAAGTTTAGAAAGAGGGAGACCGATTAGTAAAGAGTTACAATAGTCCAGACAAGAATGAATAAGAGCTACAGTAAGAGTTTTTGCCGCTTCAAAGGTAAGAAAAGTTCTGATTCTAGAGATGTTTTTGAGCTGTAGATGACACGAGCGAGTGCATGATTTGATGTGAGGAGTGAAGGAAAGATCCGAATCAAGTATGACCCCAAGACATCGGGCATTTTGCTGGGGAGTAATGGTAGAGCCACAAACGGAAATGGCAATATCGGGCATAGGTAGGTTAGTGGAGGGAGGAAATACGAGTAGTTTAGTTTTTGACAGATTCAATTTTAGATAGATGGAGGACATAGTGTTAGAGACAGCGGAAAGACAATCACTGGTATTTTGTAATAAAGCAGGGGTGATGTCCGGAGAAGAGGTGTATAATTGGGTGTCATCAGCATAGAGATGGTACTGAAAACCAAACCTGCTGATTGTTTGTCCAATAGGATCGGTGTATAAGGAGAAAAGAAGGGGGGTCTAGGACTGATCCTTGAGGAATCCCGACAACAAGGGGAAGTGGAGAGGAAGAGGAGTTAGCAAAAGACACAGTGAAGGCATGGTCAGAGAGGTAGGAGGTGAACCAAGAGAGAACGGTGTCCTTGAGGCCAATAGAGCGGAGCATAGTGAGCAGGAGCTGGTGATCCACAGTGTCATAAGAATTTGGTATATCTAAAGTTTGCAAAATGTCCAACGCCTAGACAGGCAAGATGGGCGTTATTCTTCACCAGGTTTAACTTTTTCATTACATATAGGCCGGGGAACAAGAACGTTAAAGCGGATGCCTTATCTCGTTGTTTTCCTGAAAGAGGAGAAAATTGTGAACAGGTTGCTATACTTCAAAAAGGGGTGGTTATTGCATCTATATGCTCTGATCTTGAGAAGGAGGTTGTTGAAGCTCAGGGGGAAGCCCCTGCTGCCGGTCCATTAGGTAAACTGTTTGTAGCCATGAATCTCCGTCTTAGAGTTCTTAGTGAACATCATGATTCGGTCTTGGCTGGACATCGCGGTAATAAAGCCAACACAGATCTTCTTACTCGGTGCTTTTGGTGGTCGGGGGTTCATCAGGATGTTCGGGAGTATGTGACCGTCTGCAATATCTGTGCGCATTCTAAGATCTCACATACTCGTCCGTCTGGGTCTCTCCGATTCCCAGTGGACCATGGACTCATGTATAGGTTGATTTTATCACTGATCTACCTGTGTCGTCAGGTAATACTGTAATTATGGTGGTGGACAGATTTAGTACGATGTCACATTTCACTGCGCTACCCGCGCTACCTAAGACCAAGACTTTGGCGCAGATTTTCATCAGAAAAGTTGTAAAATTACATTGGATTCCTACCAATATTGTTTCTGATCGGGGGGGTGGAATTTACAGTTAGGTCCATATGTATTTGGACAGAGACAACATCTTTCTAATTTTGGTTCTAGACATTACCACAATTAATTTTAAACAAAACAATTCAGATGCAGTTGAAGTTCAGACTTTCAGCTTTCATTTGAGGGTATCCACATTAAAATTGGATGAAGGGTTTAGGAGTTTCAGCTCCTTAACATATGCCACCCTGTTTTTAAAGGGACCAAAAGTAATTGGACAATTGACTCCAAGGCTATTTCATGGACAGGTGTGGGCAATCCCTTCGTTATGTCATTCTCAATTAAGCAGATAAAAGGCCTGGAGTTGATTTGAGGTGTGGTGCTTGCATTTGGAAGGTTTTGCTGTGAAGTAGACATGCGGTCAAATGAGCTCTCCATGCAGGTGAAACAGGCCATCCTTAAGCTGCAAAAACAGAAAAATCCCATCCGAGAAATTGCTACAATATTAGGAGTGGCAAAATCTACAGTTTGGTACATCCTGAGAAAGAAAGAAAGCACTGGTGAACTCATCAATGCAAAAAGACCTGGGCGCCCACGGAAGACAACAGTGGTGGATGATCACAGAATAATCTCCATGGTGAAGAGAAACCCCTTCACAACAGCCAACCAAGTGAACAACACTCTCCAGGAGGTAGGCGTATCAATATCCAAATCTACTATAAAGAGAAGACTGCATGAAAGTAAATACAGAGGGTTCACTGCACGGTGCAAGCCACTCATAAGCATCAAGAATAAAAAGGCTAGACTGGACTTTGCTAAAAAAACATCTAAAAAAGCCTGCACAGTTCTGGAAGAACATTCTTTGGACAGATGAAACCAAGATCAACCTCTACCAGAATGATGGAAAGAGAAAAGTATGGCGAAGGCGTGGTACAGCTCATGATCCAAAGCATATCACATCATCTGTAAAACACGGCGGAGGCAGTGCGATGGCTTGGGCATGCATGGCTGCCAGTGGCACTGGGTCACTAGTGTTTATTGATGATGTGACACAGGACAGAAGCAGCCGAATGAATTCTGATGTATTCAGAGACATACTGTGTGCTCAGATCCAGCCAAATGCAGCCAAACTGATTGTCCATCTGTAGTATGAAACGACGACCAATGACCCAAAACATAAAGCCAAAGCAACCCAGGAGTTTATTAAAGCAAAGAAGTGGAAAATTCTTGAATGGCCAAGTCAGTCACCTGATCTCAACCCAATTGAGCATGCATTTCACTTGTTAAAGACTAAACTTCAGACAGAAAGGCCCACAAACAAACAGCAACTGAAAACCATCACAGTGAAGGCCTGGCAGAGCATCAAAAAGGAGGATACACAGCGTCTGGTGATGTCCATGAGTTCAACACTTCAGGCAGTCATTGCCAACAAAGGGTTTTCAACCAAGTACTAGAAATGAACATTTTATTTACAATTATTTAATCTGTCCAATTACTTTTGGTCCCTTTAAAAACAGGGTGGCACATGTTAAGGAGATGAAACTCCTAAACCCTTCATCCAATTTTAATGTGGATACCCTCAAATGAAAGCTGAAAGTCTGAACTTCAACTGCATCTGAATTGTTTTGTTTAAAATTCATTGTGGTAATGTCTAGAACGAAAATTAGAAAAATGTTGTCTCTGTCCAAATATATATGGACCTAACTGTATTTCCAAATTTTGGAGGGCATTTTGCACTCGGTTGGGGATCCATCTTTTCAGCATTTCACCCGCAGTCTAATGGGCAAACTGAACTCGTTAAATAGAACCTTGAAACTTTTCTTAGGTGTTTTGTGCCTGAGAATCAGAAGGATTGGGTTACCTCTAGCTGAATTTGAGGCGAATAATCGTTGTCATGAATCTACTGGTAAGTCTCCCTTCTTCGGGGCATACGGGTTTCATCCATTTAATAGAAATCGTTCTTCAGGAATACCTGAAGAACGGCTTTCATCCTCAATTACGTCTGTGTGGCAAGTGGTTCTTAACAGCTTGAGGAAGATGGGCTTACAAATATAAAAGTGTGGCTGATCAGAGATGTGTGGTGGGTCCGGGCTTATGTGTTGGCAACTTGGTGTGGTTGTCCTCATGGAACATTAAGTTGAAGGATCCCTCTTGGAAACTGGGTCCCAGGCTCATCGGTCCTTATAAGATTGTGGCCATCGTCAATCCCATAGCATTCTGCCTTGCTTTGCCGCCCACCTTTAGGATCCATATTGCGTTTCACCAGTCGCTACCCAAAAAATACGTTACGTCCTTTGTACCATCACCACTACCGCCATCTCTGGTCATTGTGGATGGAAATTTGGAATTCCAAATAGCCAAGATCGTTGATTCTCATTTAGCTCGTTGGTCGCTTCAGTATCTGGTACACAGGAAGGGTTACGGTTCTGAGGAGAGGATAGGGGTACCAGCATCTGACGTCCATGCGGCCAGGTTGATCCGGTCTTTTCACATGGCACACCAGGATAAACCCGGTTCTGAGGTTTCAGAGGTCCCTCATAGAAGGGGATGTACCTGTCACGGGTTTACAGCGACAGAGAGGAGCCAGAAGACTGCAGCGTTTGATTCCTCCCACTCCTGCACTCATTAGAAGCCTTTCACCTTCATATTAAATGGTGCAGGTTTCTTTTACAGTGCAGGGGTTAATCTGCTCAGTTGTGAGCTCCTGGAGGCTAACGTTCATTCAGGCTCTCAGCTGTCCAGTGTTAGCCACTCCCCGCTCCTATACATACTGGGCTTTGTCAGGCTATCATTGCCAGAGCTAGCTTATGCTGCATGGTTCTAGGAGTGTGGTGGAGAGTGGTTATTCGAGAAGGCATTTGGTGGATTTCAGCTTACACTGTTGTGTGGTTTAGGTTGCGTGTTAATCCTAGTCTTATCCTATTTTGGTTTGTTTCCCATCCTCCACTTACTGGTGTTAACCTCTGTTGGTTGTTTGTGTGCATATTTTTGTATGATTGGTATTTTCCTTTAACCCTGTTTGTATTACCTTGTTAGTCTGGTTTGTGCACTGCCATACGCTACTACTCCACTCTTCCCTGGGTGGGAGGGAACAGACTGAGGGCAGATTGAAGAGCTCAGACAAGGTATGTGGCCCCGGAGTCTTCACCTTTATGTTTAAGGACCTCCCCAGTCACATGGTATTAATCGTACATGCTCATTAGTGCTCCAAACACGAAGTCTACAAAAGGACCTGTCATTTTCTAGGCATAGTCATGTTGCACAATTGTGAAGGACCTGTGGCATTACATGATTGCTTCTGCCTCACCTTATTGGTAGATGAATATTGCATCACGAAAGGACCTTTTATAATAATAATAATCTTTATTTATATAGCGCCAACATATTCCGCAGTGCTTTACAATTCAGAGGTTCATATACAACAGTCATAAGTAACATAGCTAAAGATAATACAATAATTAAAGCAAAAATAATGACGACCTGCTCGTAAGAGCTTACAATCTACAATGAGGTGGGGGGGGGGGGTGTGATACAAAGTACAGGGGCTTATTTACAATTATGGTCCAGACATCTTGAGGGGATGAGGGATAGATAAAGACTGCATGAGCTCATCACCAGCCAGTATCTGTAGTGCTTTTGGGTTCGGTGGAGTTTGGTGGAGACTTATGTTTGGAGAAATAATAAATGGCCTATAAAAATATAAAAGGACTTTGATTAGGGAACGTGATAGGCCGCCCTAAACAGGTGTATTTTTAGGGAGCGCCTAAAACTGTGTAAGTTGTGGTTCGTCCTAATTTCTTGGGGTAGAGCATTACAAAGCACAGGTGCAGCTCGGGAGAAGTCTTGGAGCCGGGAGTGGGAGGTACGGATTAGTGAGTATGTTAGTCGAAAGTCGTTTGCGGAGTATAGAGAACGGGTAGGCCGATAAACAGAAATGAAGGAAGAGATGTAGGCGGGTGTCGCACTGTGGAGAGCTTTGTGGGTGAGAACAAGCAATTTTTTTTTTAAACCAGATACTTTTTATTAAAAGACTTTTTTTAACATTACACATAAGCAACATTGAGGCATCACCCAACTGGCAATGTCCTTCAAAACCCACACGTCCCCCCTCCCCCCACCCATTACACCCCCAAAAACCATATGGCAAAGACAAATTTAATTACAGACCGCATATTATCATATAGCTTATTTAACTGTTAAAGCATTGATAATTTGATCCATGGATACAGAGCATAATATCTAATAGTCAGTGATTAGTTAAGTAGAACCTGAGAGACCACAAGATTTCAGACTCAATTGATATTTAAAATGGACATAATATTATAACCATGAAACGTGCTCAATCTACCCCAGATTTTATTAAATTTACGCATAACCTTCCGCTTTTTGTATACTCCCTCTTCTAATCTTAATAAAAGACGGGTTCGATCCAAGAATTCCTGGAACCTGAGAGGGGAGGGATCCAGCCAATGTGCAGCTATAAGCTTTCTGATCTGATATAGAGTCCTCTTAACGACTATTATTTCATCCTCTTCACATCCTATTATTTCTACATGGCCCAACACACACACTTTAGGATATAAGGGTAGATTATACTCAAACACATTATTAATGTACTGCACACACTCATTCCAGAATACCGCGACCCTCCTACACGTCCACATCATATGCTCCTTCCTCTCCACATTTTGGACACTCGCTGTCATTCCTTGCTCCAATGCGCTGTAGAAATTTGGGAGTTCTATATACCCTATGCAATAAGTACAACTGTGAGAGTCTATGTGCCTCACATGTAGATGGTATCGGAACGCTCCCCACCACATCTTCCCATTCTTCCGAGGTTATAGTACCAATGTCACGCTCCCACCTCTCCTTAACATTTAAGGGTCTGTCCCACTGAAATTGCTGCATAAGTATCCCGTAGATTCTGGAAATCAATCCCTTCCCACCTCTATGGCATAATAATGTGTTAAACAGTAGATAATGTTGGATTTTACTCAGCACATGTCGTGGCTGTACAAACCATGCATTCCTTATTTGGAGATAAAAGTAAAAACTAGTTTGTGGAACACAGCATTCTTCTTTCAGCTGATGGAACGATTTAAATATTTCCCCCTCTAATATTTGCGCCACATTTGTTATTCCCAATTTTTCCCATATTCCGAATCCTTTCAATTTATAGATCTCTGGAAGGCCCGCATTATGCCACAACGGGGTAAACGGGGCAAAACCCTCTATTCCCAACAACAGTTTGATTTTCTGTCACGTTTTCCCCATAAGTGCTAGGGTTGGAAGATGCCGCCTAGCATCCCACCCCGAGATTCCCGTTTCTAGAAAAGAGGTAATTGGCAAATTGTGTGTGAGTAGACTTATCAGTTTATCTAGGCTCCCCTGAATTAACCAGAGCTGTTGAGTCTGAGAGGCTAGAAAATATATCCATGGATTAGGTGCGGCTATTCCCCCCTGATCTTTGGGCCTTTGAAGCGTATCCAAGCTGATTCTGACCACCTATTTTTTCCAAATCAATTCCCGAAATAGTGCTTGAAATTTATAAAATATTCTCAAGGGGATCCCGACCGGTGAATTATGAAGGATATATAATAATTGGGGCATTAACACCATTTTAATTAAGTTAGTTCGACCTACTACTGATAGGGGGAGTTTGCTCCAAGTATTGGCCTTTTGTTGAAATCTGGTAAGCAGTTCAAGTAAGTTTAAAGGAATGTAATCTCCGATAGATGTGGTCACTAACTCCGAGATATTTAAATTCTCAAACAATCTTCAAGCAAGTATTCTCTGCCCTAGTATTCAGAGACAAACCATCCACTGGCATAAGAACTGATTTATCCCAATTAATCCGTAGGCCAGAATGATCTCCAAACTCCCTTATTAAATTCATAGCCGTCGTCAGAGATTGCTTCGTGTCGCCCAAAAACAACAGAAGGTCGTCGGCATATAGGGCCACCCGCTCCTCCAGTGTTTTATAGCGGAACCCCTGTATTTCGCTGCTGGAGCGAAGCTTAACAGCCAACGGCTCCATAGCCAGGGCGAACAGTAAGGGAGACAAGGGGCAGCCCTGACGCGTGCCTCTGCCCATTTCAATGCTACCAGAAAGATTACCATTAATTCGAATCCGAGCTACCGGATTGTTATACCGAAGCCAGGCCCGAAATCCAGTACCAAACCCCATCTTTCTTAAAACAGCTGTAAATGGTCTGGGAGGTGGAACCTCTGAGCAACTATACAAAGGGGCAGTCCTTGTAAGGAAGCGGGTGGCTCCCAGGGAAGGCGGGCAGGTTGTCACGGCAAGTGACAGGGACAGTCTCTGGGTAGAAGGGTAGGAGGTCACGGCAAGTGACGGGGACAGTCTCTTGACAGGCGGATGGTCACGGCAAGTGACAGCAGGGTAAGAGTCTCTAGACAGGCAGGTGGTCACGGCAAGTGACAGCAGGATAAGAGTCTCTAGACAAGCAGGTGGTCACGGCAAGTGACAGCAGGGAAAGAGTCTCTAGATAGGCTAGCAGGCAGGTAGCAGGTGAGCGCTCCCAGGTGAGCGGGCAAGAGTCTCTGGACAGGCAGGTGGTCACGGCAAGTGACGGCAGAGCCTCCAGGTAGGCTAGCAGGCAGGTAGCAGGTGAGCGCTCCCAGGTGAGCGGCCAAGAGTCTCTGGACAGGCAGGTGGTCACGGCAAGTGACGGTAGAGCCTCCAGGTAGGCTAGCAGGCAGGTAGCAGGTGAGCGGGCAGGAGTCTCTGGACAGGCAGGTGGTCACGGCAAGTGACGGCAAAGCCTCCAGGTAGGCTAGCAGGCAGGTAGCAGGTGAGAGCTCCCAGGTGAGCGGGCGGGCAGATCCATAGACAAACTGACAGGTGTTGGAAGGCAGGAATGCAAGCAGATAGACAGGAATCAGGTAGGCATCAAGCAGAGATCTGGGAGGTAACTGGCAGGTATCTGGTAACGGGACCTGAGGGCTGAAGCAGAGTTGAAAGGCTTTGCAACAACATTGCTCGGGCACTTCCATTTTGGAGGAGGTGCCTTATATATGGGAAGTCCTCCGGCAATTGGCCGGGGACTCCTTAGGACGACGCGCACGGCCCCTTTAAGAGAGGGGGAGTGCGCGCGCGCCCTAAGCACAGTGCCCGGGAAGGAGCGCGCGCCGGCAGCAGCGAGGGAAGGAGCGCAGGAGGACGCCGCGCGCTGAACAGGAAGGTGAGAGGGACGGCGTCTCTGCCTAGCAGGAGGCAGAGACGCCGATGCTACAACAGCCCATAAATACTCCCATTCGACACTATCAAAAGCTTTAGCGGGGTCGAGTGATAGCACTGCCCTACCACCCGCATTTTGTGACTGCATTTGCAGATTAAGAAAAAGCCGGTGCTAGTTAATTGCAGTCGACTTGGCCGGTATTAACCCAGTCTGGTCTTCTGCAACCAAATGTGTGATAACCGCCACCAGTCTGGTAGCCAAGGCCTTAGCTAAAATTTTAACATCTACCGAGAGTAAGGATATTGGCCTATATGATTCAGGGTTTAATGCATCCTTTCCAGGTTTTGGCAAAAGAACTACGCTAGCCTCCCTCATTGAAGTCGGCAAAGCCCCCCCCTCCCTCGCCCCCTTAAACACTTCCAGTAACCTGGGAAGCAAAACCCCCCCAGCCTCCTTATAAATTTCCACAGGGATCAGATCAGTACCAGGGGCCTTGTTATTTTGAACATCTTTTAAAGCTTCCTGCATCTCCTCAAGCGTAATTGGTGCATCTAGTTGCTCTCTCTGGCCATCTGTCAAACATGGCATTTGCATATCATGAAGATATAGATCTATGTTCCTTTGCGCTTTAGTCAGTTTGGAGGCATATAATTGTCTGTAAAACTGAAAAAATTCTTCCATTATAGCATTTTAATCTGTAATTACCACACCCTTAGTATCCCTGATAGCAGCAGTCATAGAAGCCCCAGTCTGGGCCTTGGCTATAGTGGCTAACAAGTGCCCTGCACTCTCTCCCTCCACATAAAATTGCTGTTTAAGAAAGAACCATTTATGCTCTGCTTGTTTCAATATATGATCATTTAGTGTAGCCTGTGCCCGTGTCCAGTGTTCCCTATTCTCTATGCTTGGGGACCCAACATACCTCTGTTCCAATAGGTCTACTTCCCTCCGCAGCTCCTGAAGACGGGCCCTGTTTTTTGGATTTGATCATGGAAATTTCCTTAATCAGGATCCCCCGTAAAAATGCCTTCATGGCTTGCCATACTGTATTTAAAGGGGTAGAGCCTATGTTGTCTTTAAAGAAATGATCCAATTTACCTGCTAAGTCCACCTGTTCCCCAAATACATCCAGCCACTAGGGGTTAAACCTCCACAGTGTCCTTCTGTTTATGGTGCCAGGATTGACCCCCAAAACAACCAATAATGGTGAATGATCAGATAACAATCTCGTGCAGTATTCTACTTTAGTAACTAGAGGGACTAGATGACTATTTCCCAGAGCCAGGTCAATTCTGGACAGAGAGGAATAGGATGCCGAGTAACATGAATACTGCTTAACATTTGTGAATCGAGCCCGCCACACATCTACCAAGCTAATTTCCTGCAAGACCCTTGCCAACGACGTCTCTTGAGCAGCCCCTCCCCCACATTACCCCTATAGTTATCAAGCTCAGCATGTAGGTACATATTAAAATCACTAATGACTAACAGGGGTATGGTAGCAAATTCCGTTATCCACGGGAATAGCTGGCGCAAAGTTTGTATAGAGAAAGGTGGAGGAACATACAGAGCAATTAGACAAATTCTAAGCCCAGCCACTCTGCACACTAGACATACATACCTTCCCTCCATATCACAAATACTTCCCTCACATTCAAAGGGTAAATTCGGATGAATCAATATACTAACCCCCCTAGAGTAAGTACTATGTGTAGAATGATAGGCTGGCCCCCTCCAAAGCTTGCTCAGTGCCGCAGAGGCCTCCGTATTGCAATGCGTCTCCTGCAGACAGATTATCGAATCCCGATATTCCTTAAAATACTTAAACACCGCAAATCTTTTGTTGTGATCTCCCACACCTCTAATATTCCAGGATACTACATTAACCTGCTTAACCATATTTTAACGATTGAAAATTAACTGTCACATGTCCCCCTCTGTACCCACTCGTGCGTCTGACCATCAACATTATAACATTGTACTAATACACAGTCTGTATTAATCAAAGTAGATTTTGTTCTTTTACCCCCATCACTCCCTCATTTAACATCCCCCCTTAATCAAATGAATACCAACAGTCGTAACATGAAGAGCCTGATATTTAGCCTCATGAAACCTAACACGCCTTAAGCACATGAGGCGCCGTGACATAAGTTGCATCACAGACTCCCCCATTTTTCCCCCACACAATGTTCCCAGAACATTCAAACGGCACAGCGTCTTTTCCCTGTTTATACATTGTAGGTGAAACCAGCACCTCAACAACCATATAAGTATATTGGCTTGCCCGAGGTATATGTGAAAGGCAGGTTTTAAATAGAATGCAATAACTGTAACATAACAATCATCACATGTATGAACAGAGATTCATTAGGCAACAGCGAAGCATTATCCACTAGGTTTCAAAATCCTCGAATTATTATACTCCGTCGAGGATCTTCTCAAAAATGGCGTCAGCCAGCCCGGATCTGTCTCTCTTTTAAATCCAGCCACTTTGCAGCCTCCTTTGAAGAATCAAAGAAATGAGTTTCACCCAGTGCTGTGACCCGCAGCCGTGCTGGATATAACATTGCATAAGGTACTTGAAGTGCTCTCAGTCTGCGCTTGACATCTTGAAATTGGGCACGTCTCCTTTGAACCTCCACAGAGAAGTCTGGATAGAAGGATACTCTCGCCCCCTCTATACGCAAATCATTAGTCGACCAAGCCAAGTGTAGGATTTTATCTCTGTCACGAAAATGCAGCATTTTAATTAAGACTGTACGTGGCAAGGCTGCAGGCGGTGGAGGTCTAGTGGGGACCCTGTGTGCCCTCTCAATGGCGAACATTTTAGAGAACTTATCTTTCCCAAAGGACTGCAGCAGCCATGTCTCAAAGAAATCTACCGCTTCTCTGCCCTCTGCTTTCTCAGGCACGCCCACAATATGCACGTTATTTCTTCTCAGACGATTCTCAAGATCATCCGTTTTGTTGATTAAATAGTTAATAGAGTCAGTAGCTACTTTAAGTGTTTTAGTCATAGGAGTCACAGTATCTTCCAAATCCCCCACTCTGCCCTCTGTTGCAGTGAGGCGCTCCCTCATTTTCTGCATGTCATGGCGTATATAAGATATGTCCACTTTCACAGACCCTATGTGTTCAGTGAGATCTGCTTTACTATGTGAGATGGCCAGCAGCACATCCTTTAAAGTAGGCTCACCATCTTCTGCCACTGAGTCAACACCACAGGTAACCTGAGCCTTCCTGCTGGGGGTAGTTGTTGTTCTGGCAGCCTATACTTTCTCTTCATGTGGCTCCCCTGTATCTCTTTTGCTGCCTTCTCCACCTAACCCTCTGTTACTGTGTGTAGCGTCAGCGTCCCTGCCCCCTGCTAGGCAGGGACGCTGTTCCCCTCACCTCTCCGCTCCGAGCCCGGCGTCCTCCTCCCGCTCTGCTGGCAGCGCGCGCTCCTTCCCGGCCACGGTGCTTAGGGCGCGCGCGCGCTCCCCCCCTCTTAAAGGGGCCGCGCGCGCCGTCCTAAGGAGTCCCCGGCCAATGGCCGGAGGACTTCACCATATATAAGTCACCTCCTCCAAAATGGAGGTGCCCGAGCAATGTTGTTGCACTGTTCACTACTCTGCTTCAGCCCTCAGGTCCCGTTGCCTGTTACCTACCAGTTACCTGCCTGATTCCTGCCTGTCATCCGCTTTCCTGCTTGCCAGCCTGAGGTCCGACGGTCTGCCTTCCGACACCTGTCAGTCTGTCTATGGACCAGCTTGCCTGCTCACCTTGGAGCGCTCACCTGCTACCTGTCTGTTAGCCTACCTGGAGGCTCCGCCGTCACGTGCTGTGACCATCTGCCAGTCCAGAGACTCTTGCCTGCTCACCTGGGAGCGCTCATCTGCTACCTGCCAGTTAGCCTGCCTGGAGGCTCCGCTGTCACATGCTGTGACCACCTGCTTATCCAGAGACTCTCGCCTGCTCACCTGGGAGCACTCATCTGCATCCGCCTGTTAGCCTACCTGGAGGCTCCGCCGTCACATGCTGTGACCACCTGCTTATCCAGAGACTCTCGCCTGCTCACCTGGGAGCACACACCTGCCATCCGCCTGTTAGCCTACCTGGAGGCTCCGCCGTCACATGCTGTGACCACCTGCTTATCCAGAGACTCTCGCCTGCTCACCTGGGAGCACACACCTGCCATCCGCCTGCTAGCCTACCTGGAGGCTCAGCCGTCACAGGTCGTACCAACCCTATACCCAGAGACTGTCCCGGTCACTTGCTGTGACCTCCTGCCCGTTCACCCAGAGACTGCCCCGGTCACTTGCTGTGACCTCCTGCCCGTTTACCCAGAGACTGTCCCGGTCACTTGCCGTGACCTCCTGCTCGTTTACCCAGAGACTGTCTCGGTCACCTGCTGTGACTACCTGCCCGTCTTCCCTGGTCACCACCCGCTTCCTTACAAGGATCGCCCACTTGTATAGTTGCTCAGAGGTTCCGCCTCCCAGACCCATTACAGTTTGCTCGGGCCATGGAACCCGGTGGTACCCAAGCTCCCTCGCTATCGGACCTATGTCATGAACTGTCCCGTCAGAGGTCCCAACAGGAGTCCATCCTGGGTCACCTGCGGAATGTCAACTCTCGCCTGGACACTCTGACTGCTCCACCAGCAACCACCGCTAGCGTCATGACTCGCAACCCGGCAGCGCCGCTGCCCACCAATACCATGGTATCCTGTCCTGGACCCCGGCTTTCCGCACCTCCTCGCTACGGAGGCGACCCCGCTCAAGCTCGGGGCTTCATAAACCAGTGCACCCTGCACTTCGAACTCTTGACCCACCAGTTTATCTCCGACCGGTCCAAAGTGGCCTTTATCATGTCCCACCTCACGGGGGAGGCTCTGGCTTGGCTGAATCCTCTATGGGAGAGAGGAGACCCTCTGGTGTCCGACTTGTCAGCCTTTCTCACGGCTTTCCGGAAAGTCTTCGATGAACCCGGACGGAAGACCTCATCCGCATCGTCTCTGCTACGCCTCCGTCAGGGAGATCTCACCGTGGGCCAATATGCCATACGGTTCCGTACCCTTGCCTCGGAGCTGGCCTGGGATAACGACGCTCTGGAGTCTGTCTTCTGGGAGGGTCTGTCCGGCCGTATTAAAGATGAACTCGCCGGTCGGGACATTCCTACCACTCTCGACGACTTAACTCTTGCCACCCGGATTGACCTACGGTTCCAGGAGCGCGCCAAAGAGGTCTCTCGTGAGAGAAGGTTTCCACGTCTAGCTCCCATCTTCCAGAAACCCGTTATTCCCTCCGTTTCTCCCCAGGCACACTCTCCTGAGCCTATGCAGGTCGACCAGACCAAGATGGTCAAAACCCGTCAAGACTTACCCCGTGCCGAGGGGAGCTGCTTCTACTGTGGCAGTAAGGAGCACCGGATCCGTACCTGCCCGGAGAGGTCGGGAAACGCCTGTGTCTAGGATCGCTCAGAGAGGTCGTCCTAGACAAGAATAAATCCTCTCCATCTCTGCTGTTGTCAGTCTCAATCGTCTGCGGGGAGAACCGTTATTTCGAACTAGCCCAACTTGACTCTGGAGCAGCCGGGAATCTTATTTCACAGTCCCTGGTAGAGAAATACCGCATCCCCACCAAACCTCTGGCTGTACCCTTATCTGTCGCTGCCGTGGATGGGGGTCTCTTACCACATCCCATCCAACTCATCACCGAAACCATTTCTCTGCAGGTGGGAATGCTGCATTCTGAGAGTATCTCCTTTCATGTTCTGCCTGGACTCTCTCATGCCCTCTTGCTAGGCCTACCTTGGCTCCAGAGACATGCACCCGTGCTTGACTGGCAGACCAGAGAAGTGCTTCGCTGGGGACAGAACTGCCATAAGACTTGTTTGGTTCCCGTCCATCCGGTCCGTCCTTCTCCTACCCCAGCTAATCTACCTGGACTTCCGATTCCTTATTGGTCATATGCTGATGTCTTTAATAAAAAGGAGGCAGAGACACTACCCCCTCATAGACCATACGACTGCCCTATCGACCTGTTACCCGGTATTACTCCTCCCCGTGGGCGTATTTACCCATTGTCCGCTGCTGAGACCCGGTCTATGTCCGAATATATTGAGGAGAACCTGGCCCGGGGATTTATCCGGAAATCTACCTCCCCGGCGGGAGCAGGCTTCTTCTTCGTTAAAAAGAAGGACGGCTCTCTCCGTCCCTGCATAGACTATAGAGGCCTAAACCAGATCACGGTGAAGAATAAGTACCCCCTTCCGCTCATTCCGGAATTATTTGATCGTCTGAGGGGGGCTAGAATCTTCACCAAACTGGACCTTCGTGGGGCGTACAACCTGGTCCGTATCCGTCAGGCGGATGAATGGAAGACGGCATTCAACACCCGGGACGGCCACTATGAATATCTGGTAATGCCCTTCGGTCTCTGTAACGCTCCCGCTGTCTTTCAAGAGTTGGTCAATGACATCTTCCGGGACCTTCTCTACTCCTGCGTGGTGGTGTACCTGGACGACATCTTGGTCTTCTCTCCGGATCTCCAGACTCATCGGAGGGATGTTCGTCAGGTCCTGCTCAGGCTCAGGCAGAACCACCTCTTCGCTAAATATGAGAAGTGCCTTTTTGAGCAGACCTCGCTTCCGTTTTTGGGCTACATAATTTCTCAGACCGGCCTACGAATGGATCCTGAGAAACTGTCTGCCATCGAGAAGTGGCCTCGACCGGAGGGGTTGAAGGCCATTCAGCGGTTCCTGGGCTTCGCCAACTACTACCGCCTCTTCATACCGCACTTCTCTTCCCGGACTGCCCCAATTTCTGCGCTCACCCGTAAGGGCACTAATCCCAAAGAGTGGCCACCCGAAGCAGAGGAGGCCTTTCTTTCCCTAAAACAGGCCTTCTCTTCCGCCCCGGTGCTGCATCGCCCAGATGGCAACAAGCAGTTCTTCCTGGAAGTTGACGCCTCCTCCTCTGGAGCCGGAGCGGTACTTACCCAAAAATCGTCGTCCGGGAGAATGGTAACTTGTGGCTTCTTCTCCAAACTCTTCTCCGCTTCGGAGCGCAACTATTCCATAGGAGATCGAGAGTTATTGGCCATCAAGCTGGCATTAGAGGAGTGGCGTTACCTGCTCGAAGGGGCTCTTCACCCGGTAATAATTTTCACTGACCACAAGAACTTGGCTTACCTCCAGCATGCCCAGAGACTTAACCCGCGCCAAGCCCGGTGGTCCTTGTTTTTTGCTCGCTTTGATTTTGTTCTTCATTTTCGCCCGGCTGACAAAAACATCAAGGCGGACGCCTTGTCCCGATCCTTTCTGGTGTCTGATCTCGAGGAGGAACCTAAACACATCATCGATCTCGCCAGAGTAATGCAGGTGGCTCCCGTGAGTCTAAATCGTCTCCCTCCCGGTAAGACGTTCGTATCAGTACCTGATCGGGAGAAGATCCTACACTGGGGTCACTCGTCTAAACTAGCTGGCCACGCCGGTCAGAAAAAGACCCTCCAGCTTATTACCCGGCACTACTGGTGGCCTACCCTGCACAAGGACGTAATTGACTTTGTTTCTGCTTGTGTGTCCTGCGCCCGCAACAAGGTTCCGAGACATCTGCCAGCCGGTCGCCTCCTTCCGCTTCCTGTACCTGCTGCCCCCTGGCAGCATATAGCTATGGACTTCATAACTGATCTCCCCGTCTCTGCTGGTTGTACAGTCATTTGGGTGGTCGCTGACCGCTTTTCCAAGATGGCTCATTTCGTTCCCCTGCCAGGCCTCCCGTCTGCACCCGAGCTGGCTAAAGATTTTTTCCGCCACATCTTTCGTCTTCATGGCCTGCCCCTCCACATCGTGTCGGATCGTGGGGTACAGTTCACCTCACGCTTCTGGAGAGCCACTTGTAAACTGCTAGACGTCACCCTGGACTTCTCCTCCGCTTACCACCCACAGTCTAATGGTCAAGTGGAGCGGATCAATCAGAACTTGACCAGTTACCTCCGGCACTTCGTTAATGCCCACCATTCTGACTGGGTGGATCTCCTGCCATGGGCTGAATTCTCGTACAATAACCACGAGAGCGAATCTTCCTCCAAATCCCCGTTTTTTGTAGTCTTCGGTCAGCATCCTCGGATCCCATTTCCCGTCTCCACCTCGGTGGATAATCCGGCTGCGGAATCTCTCGTTAACAAATTTTCCTCCATTTGGGAGAGTACCCGATCCGCACTCCTTCAGTCGTCCGAGCGGATGAAAAGACACGCTGACAAAAAACGTCTGGATCGTTCACAATTCCGTCCTGGGGATAAAGTCTGGCTCTCGTCCAAGTATGTCTGGCTCAAGATTCCTTCCTATAAGTTAGGGCCTCGGTTCATCGGTCCTCTGGAGGTTATCAGTCAGATCAACCCGGTGGCCTATAAATTGAAACTCCCGGCCAACTTACGGATCCCTAACTCCTTCCATGTATCTCTTCTCAAACCCGTGGTACTTAACTCTTTTTCCAAGTCTACAGGTACGCCTCCTGCTCCGGTTTCTGCTGAAGACGAGTTTGAGGTAGAGAACATTCTGGCCACCAAAAGGGTAAGAGGAAAGACCTTTTTTCTAGTAGATTGGAGGGGGTTTGGTCCTGAGGAGAGAACGTGGGAGCCCCGGGAGAACATCCATGCCCCTCTCATCCTTGCTAAATTTCTGTCTGGCCTAAAGAAGGGGGGGGCCTAAAGGGGGGGGTACTGTAGCGTCGGCATCCCTGCCCCCTGCTAGGCAGGGACGCTGTTCCCCTCACCTCTCCGCTCCGAGCCCGGCGTCCTTCTCCCGCTCTGCTGGCAGCGCGCGCTCCTTCCCGGCCACGGTGCTTAGGGCGCGCGCGCTCCCCCCCTCTTAAAGGGGCCGCGCGCGCCGTCCTAAGGAGTCCCTGGCCAATGGCCGGAGGACTTCACCATATATAAGGCACCTCCTCCAAAATGGAGGTGCCCGAGCAATGTTGTTGCACTGTTCACTACTCTGCTTCAGCCCTCAGGTCCCGTTGCCTGTTACCTGCCAGTTACCTGCCAGTTTTCTGCCAGTTTGCTGCCTGATTCCTGCCTGTCATCCGCTTTCCTGCTTGCCAGCCTGAGGTCCGACGGTCTGCCTTCCGACACCTGTCAGTCTGTCTATGGACCAGCTTGCCCGCTCACCTGGGAGCGCTCACCTGCTACCTGTCTGTTAGCCTACCTGGAGGCTCCGCCGTCACGTGCTGTGACCATCTGCCAGTCCAGAGACTCTTGCCTGCTCACCTGGGAGCGCTCATCTGCTACCTGCCAGTTAGCCTGCCTGGAGGCTCCGCCGTCACATGCTGTGACCACCTGCTTATCCAGAGACTCTCGCCTGCTCACCTGGGAGCACTCATCTGCATCCGCCTGTTAGCCTACCTGGAGGCTCCGCCGTCACATGCTGTGACCACCTGCTTATCCAGAGACTCTCGCCTGCTCACCTGGGAGCACACACCTGCCATCCGCCTGTTAGCCTACCTGGAGGCTCCGCCGTCACATGCTGTGACCACCTGCTTATCCAGAGACTCTCGCCTGCTCACCTGGGAGCACACACCTGCCATCCGCCTGCTAGCCTACCTGGAGGTTCAGCCGTCACAGGTCGTACCAACCCTATACCCAGAGACTGTCCCGGTCACTTGCTGTGACCTCCTGCCCGTTTACCCAGAGACTGCCCCGGTCACTTGCTGTGACCTCCTGCCCGTTTACCCAGAGACTGTCCCGGTCACTTGCCGTGACCTCCTGCCCGTTTACCCAGAGACTGTCCCGGTCACCTGCTGTGACTACCTGCCCGTCTTCCCTGGTCACCACCCACTTCCTTACAAGGATCGCCCCCTTGTATAGTTGCTCAGAGGTTCCGCCTCCCAGACCCGTTACACTGTGCTTTTTGATGTCTGCACAGTCCGGCCGGATGCAGGCTCCTTAGGTCTTCCATCATGTGCATACTTGGAGAGTCGATCCGCTATCTCCATGCGCTTCTCCCGCTGCCTTGGAGTCTCGGCCACCGCCTCAGAGGCCGCGGCGCCATTTTGGCCCTCATGCTACATTGTGCTGGCCGCCAGCCTCAGCTTGCTGTCTCGCTTGGTCATCCTGTGCTGCACTGCAGGTTGCTCCCCCCGACTCCTGAGACCTCAGGCCACCGGGTAAGTTCTTTTAGACATATTATTTCCCTCGGGCAAGAAGGATTATAAGACAGGGTTACAGGAGCTCCTCTGCCTCACATCTGCTCACATGCCTGGCCAGGCCACGCCCCCGAGAACAAGCAATTTAAATTGGATCCTATAATTCATGGTCAGCCAGTGCAATGACTGGCATAGAGCGGAAGCGTCTGAGTAACGATTAGCCAGATAGATGCATTAAGGATGGACTGGAGAGGGGAAAGTCAAGTGAGGGGGAGGCCAATTAATAGAGAGTTACAGTAGTCAAGGCGGGAGTGGATCAGGGCAACAATGAGGGTTTTTGTTGTTTTCAAGGTGAGAAAGGGGCACATTCTAGAGATATTCTTCAGATGCAAGCAACAAGAGCGGGCAAGAGATTGTAAATGGAAGGTGAAGGAAAGATTGGTGTCAAACACAACGCCCAGACAGCGCGCCTGCTGGCTCAGCGTTATTGTGGTGCTACACACGGAGAAGGAGATGTCAGATTTAGGGAGGGGAGTAGACGGCGGGAGAAGAAGTAGTTCAGTTTTGGAAAGGTTGAGTTTCAGATAGAGAGCGGACATGACTTTTAGTCAGCATTATGTATGCTATAGCGACCTTAGCCGCAGTCATGTTACACAATAGTGAAGGACCTGTGGCATCACGTGATTGCTTCCGCTGCATTTTATTGGTAGATGAATATTACATCACAAAAGGACCTTTTAGTCAGCATTATCTATGCTATAGCGATCTTATCAGTGATGGACAGGACCTTAAATCACATAATCCATATAAGCCTCCCTACTGTTACTTATTTTTGTCAGTGTTTCTTATTAACATCATTAAACATTATGAATTTGATTTAAATTATACACTAACTAGGTTTAGAATCCAACGTTATGGTGGTCAGATTGCATCAACTAACCTTCACAAATACATGATTAATTTACGCTCTGTAAGGTGGCTGCCGGACAGATCGTGGACGGCAGGTATGGGTCCCCGAAGTGCCAGGCTTCGGTGATATAGGACCCGGAGAAGCAGGCTCAGGCACACATAGTGCTGAGAGGAATTTAATGGGCTCGGATTACAGGGCCGGGTTTTACGAGCAGCTGAAAGAGCTGGGGGGGGGGGGGCAGCTGCTCACTTACCTCCAGTCCAGGTCTTTGAAGGCTGATTTAAGACAGCATCGCCTGTCTCAGTCTGTCTGTGTGTGTTGGGCAAGGTGAGCAGACCTTGCATGTGCTGCTCAGACTCTGCTGGGGGCAGAGGAAGGCACTTTGTTTAAACGGCTGAGGCCATGCTGCATGGAATTGTTATTTTGAGCTTTGTTCTGTTATTCCTTTTTTGTGCCAGGAAAAGGCTGTTACTTTTGTTTCCTCACTGGTGTATGGACACTAAATAAACCACCAGTTTGTTTGAACCCGCGGACTACATCACTGTGTGAACCTGTGCCTACCTCCAACGCGGTCCAGTGAGTACAAATCCCTACAGCTCCGATAAATAACAATGCACAATTTTTATTTACAATATATATTAAATATTGATCTACATTACATTAGGGAGGTATTTGATTAATAATACAGTGACTACAGAAAGCATTTAGACCCCTTTACATTTTTCACTCTTTGTTTCATTGCAGCCATTTGGTAAATTCTAAAAAGTTGCTCAGGTCTGCTGCTGATCCTGCTCCATAGCCTGCTCCTGCTGCAGATCCTGCTGCTGCTGAAAGAAGAACAGAGAAGACTTTGGTAAGTCCATCTCTGATCTCCCCTCATCCACCCCAATCCCCCTTCCCCCTCTCCCCCCTTTTTACCCCTCTCCCCACCCCAATCCCCCCAGTTTTTTTTTTTTGTTGTGCGTCCTGCAGCGGCCGAGCGCTGACCAGTGACGACGTCAATGATCAACGTCCGTGCTCGCTGATTTTCAGGACTTCATTTTGTCCTTGTCAATTTCCCCCCCCCCCACATACTTTGCACCACCACCGTGCGTGCATCCAACAGCCGCCGAGCATTGATCGGTGACGCAAATCACCGATCAGCACTCGCCACCTTTTTTCTTTTCTAGAGGGCGGTCGTGCTGTCCGATTGTGCGCCGTGCTGGACCTTGCTGTGCCATAGAAGCCTGTGACACCAATCGCAGCTCCTGCTCCTGCTACAGAAGACATCTTACAGAAAGCACTGATTAAAAACAGATTCTAAGAACTCGCTTACAAAATCCATACCCAAGGGTAATTTCCAATGTGGGTCTTGTTCTTTCTGTAGTTAACACCTCACAGTTTCATGACGACACGGAGTTTCACCATGAATGGGATGCGATTCTGTTAAAATGCTCGATGGATTTAATGAAATTAGTTTTGAAAAAAAACTGAAAAAGAGCATTCAAATATAAAAAGAAACCTTGATGAAGCTTAAGTAGAGATTCGCACCCGTATGTCAGATCCACAAGCAACTACATTTTTTTTCTAAACTAAATAAAAAATTGATTCTCATCCAGGCTGATATTAAATCCAGAAAGAAGGATAAATTTATCCGCGATAAACAAGACTTTGACACTGGTTGTATTTTTGCCTGGAATAAGAAATTTGGGAATCACAGGAATCGTTCATTTCGGAATAATTATAAGCAATCTTTCAGACCCAATAAATTCCGTCCCAATAAAACTCGTTATCAGGATGCATGGACATCTGACTCTGACTCCAGTGCAACAGACGATTCTATGGACCGAATGGATACTACCAGAAATACAGCTTCAACTCTACAGCACTTGGACCCTTTAGGAAAAAGACACGAAGGGGCCGAAAGAAACACATGTCACAATGGAGTAAAAAATAAACAGGTTTCCTGGAAAACCTAGAGAATTCCAGCAGAATTGTTAATCTCACTAGTCGCATTCTTTCTTCAGACCATATCTCTGTACTATCTAGAGGTCTCAATTTTTGTTTGTCTGAGAATTTCAACATAGTAGATTTCAAAATTGACCTATTTAAAGAGACAAGGAAGATGAATTTACACAAGTCCTTCATTAATAAAACAGATTCAAACCAGACTTCTACCATTCCAGAATGTGAAATTCCTAGTACATCAGGTTCCTTAGGCTTTTTTATACATCAAGAGGACAAATCGATACAACAAGATGCCTCTTTGTTGGCAGCGGATCATTCAGGATACTCTCAAAGAGTGTTGACAACAGAACTAAGCTTTAATTAGCTATAAACAGGTACAGATATGATCTGTATATTCCTGACTCCACAAAGCCTAAGTGTCTCAGTGCAGCATCAGCAGGCTGCTTCTCCTCTCATACACAGACACAGGAAACTGAACACAATCACATGGTCTTTTCTGTGTGTGAGCCTCTGGGAGTTTTTTTTTTTACTTTATAGACAATACACAAACCTAGCAATATAACATTTACATACACAGAAATGGAGTTGTTGCACTAAACATATTCCAACACCCCCACCCAACAATTACTTATCCTGTTAGTCCCATTGCGGTTCTGAAGTCCTCAAACTTGGCTCTTGGCAACGGTTTTGTCATACCATCAGCTAAAATCTTGTCAGACTCGCAATAAACAAACTCTAGTACACCACGTTCTACTAAGTCACGTAAGTGGTGATGTTTAACGTCGATGTGTTTAGTACTAGCACTAATCTTCTCATTGCTGCCAAGTTTAATACATCTCTTGCCATGACTCTGGCTCTGGCTCAGGAAGTGTTCTGACCATATAAGAAAGGCGTCGAGCTGGGATACCTTTGTTTGGTCTTTCTGATCTCCTGACTGGAGGTTGACTTGGTTCTTCTGTTTCTTTCTGGCTGGCTTCAGAGCTTATCCAGACATCAGTGTTTTTCTTTTTCAGTGTCTGGGTTTGGTGATTGAGATTCTTGTTCTTGTTTCTTGGCTTGAATGACTGGTGTAACTTAATGGAATTTGAGCGAAACTGAGTTCTCATCAATCACTACGTCTCTGCTGATTGTTACTGTGTTGGTCTCTGGTTGCAAGATTCTGTATCTCTTTTGAGTTTTGCTATAGCCCACCAGGACTCCTTGCTTTGCATGTGATTCCCACTTGGAACGTTTTTCTTTGGGAACATACACAAACGTTTTGCTTCCAAATATCCTTAGGTGCTTCAGGTTAGGCGTCTCACAATTCCATAACTCATATGGAGTTTTATTTGTGGCTTTACCTGGCATTCTGTTTTGAAGATAGCAAGCTGTTGTGATGGCTTCTCCCCAATACGTTGTAGGTAGATTCGCATCAAACAACATACTTCTTCCACTTTCACAGAGAGTGCGGTTCTTTCTCTCTGCAATGCCATTCTGTTCTGGGTTGTATGGGATGGTAGTCTGGAACACGATTCCATTCTTTTTCAAAATGGTTTGCACCTTACCACTTGTATATTCAGTCCCATTATCTGCACGCAGGGGTTTTGGCATTCTTCCAAATTTGTTAAATACTACAGCAAGATATTCTTCAAGTTTCTGTGGAACTTCATCCTTACTGTGAAGCAGGTAGGCGACTGTATATCTGGAGTAGTCATCAATAAATGTGAGAAAATATCTCTTCTTGCTTGGAGTTTGAACACTCATTGGATCACAAACATCTGTGTGCATCAAATCCAGTGGCTGTGCAGACCTAGTGGTGCTTACTTTAGGAAAGGATTTTCTGGACATTTTCCCTTTAAGACAGCTAGTGCACTTCATCATTTGACTACATTGCTTGATTTCCACACCATTTACAAGTTGACCTAGCTTCCTTATTGCTTCTGGGTCTCTGTGCCCAAGACATCTGTGCCATATATGGATACAGTTCTTATACAAATCTTGTCTAGCACTGTATACTATTTCTTTGCATTTTAGCTGATCAAGTTCATTTTGGATTTTTCCTTCTGCAAGAGTGTGACCCTTCTTTGATATAATGCAGCTGTTGTCTTTAAAAGTAACTACATTCCCTTTTTGCGTAAGCTTCTTTACTGACAGAAGATTGCTTTCAAGACTGGGAACACAGAGAACATCCTTTACTGGGATCTTTCTGCTTTGTGCTGAGGAAACTGGACAGTGGAGGTAGCCGTCTCCTACTCCTTCTGAAGTCATATATTGACCATTAGCTAAGATGACCTTTTCTGACTTGCTTTCACCAAGGTCAGTGAAGAAATCCTTGTTATTTGTCATATGGCTGCTAGCACTAGAGTCTATACACAACATATGCTTTGCAGATGAGCCTGTACTGGTATTAAATGTAGTTTCAACACATGCAGACTTTTCCTGTACAGCTGTTTTCACCTTTTGATCATTGTTCTGCTTTTTAAGCTGACTCATTCTTGCTTTCCAAATTCTGCAATCTGCTTTAAGGTGGCCGGGCTTTCTACAGACAAAACATTCACGAGTTTCTCTTAGATTGCTCTTATTTTTAGGAAAGTCCTGTGTCTTTAATGCTGTTTCTGCTCTAGATTCATTACTGCTGCTTACATTGTGTGTTTTTCGCTTGAATTCATTTACAAGCTTGTATTTGACATATTCTAGTGTGAGCTCATCATCTGGCCGTGCATCTAGTGCAGTACCAAGTGTGTCATAACTTTCTGGAAGACCACTTAATAGTAGTGCAGCAACATGAAAGTCTTTAATTTCTTCTCCAATGCCCCTAAGACGCTCCACAATCTCTAGGGTGTTTCTTATATAGTCCTGCGCATTCTGTCCATCACTTAGCTTAGACTGATACAGTTTTCTCATGAGATAAAGCTTATTGCTGAGATTTGATCTTTCATGCACTTTCTGTAATTCATCCCACATCTCTTTTGTAGTTGCACATTTGCATATATGCACAATCTGATCATCATCTACACTGAGGGAGATAGTCCTTTGTGCTTTCTGATCCTTCTCTAGCCAATCATCTGGTAATGGATGAGGCACTTGTTCCTGCGTATATTTCCACGTACCTTCTCTTATGAGCAGCATTTTCACCTTAAATTTCCAAGATTGATAATTCTGATTGGTGAGACTTTGCACTGAGAACTTGCAGTGATCCCTGCTTGTGGACATCTTCTCTGTGCTGCTTTTGCTTTGGACTTCTATTGCTGTATTACTCTTCTGTGTCACTCCTGGGGTTCTGTGTCACGCTGGGCCCATAACCTGTTAGCAGCGGATCATTCAGGATACTGTTGCGTTGTGATTGATAAATAAAAAAAATTAATCCCACTTATTTGCCTCATCCTAGCTATTTGGCACTCCTTCCAAACCGCCTTTTCTTTTTCATTATTAAGGATGTTGAGTCTGTTTTTTATAAGACAGCCACTCCCAATTTTCCCAAAAATGAGATTAAAGCTTTGAATGAGATTACATCTTGGACAGATGTAATTATAAGGAGGGCTGACAAAGGGGGGAATCTGGTGTTACTAAATAGAGACGCTTATATTGCAGAATCTTTAGAACTGTCAGATACATCAACTTATTCGCTATTATTACCAGCAGATCCTACCAAACATAAAAATTTATTACGATCCTTGCTAAGGAAACATGTAGAACGTGGCGTAATAAAAAAACGAGCTGAAAAATTACTCCTGGAATATCCTGAGAAACCATATTGGTATACAATACCTAAGGTTCATAAATCCTTGTCACACCCCCCAGGTCGCCCCATTATAGCTGGAGTAGGATCTCTCAATGAGCCACAATCTCAATATCTTGACTGGCTTCTGAAACCTCTATTAGAGAATATTCCTCCTTTTGTTAAAGACACAGGAGACTTTATATCAGCATTACAAAAATTCAATTGGCAATCAGATTTTTCCTTATGCTCCATAGATGTAGTCAGTCTCTACACAAGAATCCCTCATAAATTAGGAATAGATTCCATCAAACTGATACTACAGAATTCCAATAAAAGTGAGAGTTATATAGAGTTTGTCTCTGAGAGCTTAGAATTTATCCTGACCCATAATAGTTTTCAATTTTTGGATAAATGGTACACGCAAAGAACCGGTACCGCGATGGGGACTCCAGCTGCTTGAGTGTATGCAAATTTATTCATGGCATATTTTGAGAGTTCATACATCACTACTATAAAAAATCCAGTTATCAAGTTCATCAAATTATTTTTACTTTATATTGATGACATCTTTATTGTTTGGGCAGGCTCACAAAAAGACTTCACGGATTTTGTTTCATATTTGAATGCCAATAATATGGCTAACATGCAATTTACCTCAGAATTTGGTGATCAATCTTTAAATTTTCTGGATGTATCTGTCTCCATTGTTGATGGCGCTATATGTACAAAGGTTTTTAAAAAACCGACTTCAACTAATTCATTCTTGCACTACCAAAGTGCACATCACTCACATACTAAAAATGGATTACCATTCTGTCAGCTTATGCGCCTTAGAAAAATTAACAATGTAGATTCAGTTTTCCTAGAACAAGCAGAAGAGCTAAAAACTAATTTTATATCTAGAGGATATCCATCAAAAATACTCAATACTGCTCTAGAAAAAGTTAAACGCTTTTCCCAGGACCTACTACATAAACAGAAAATTATTAGAACTCAACATTTCCAAAAAAATGTATTTTTAATTTTAAACGCAGCCCCATGGATGAGATTATTAAAAAAAGCCATTTATAATAATTTGCACATGATCGAAAATGATAAGGATTTGTGTAATGTTGCTTCGAATAAACCAATTATCTCATAAAAGATGTCACAACATTGGTGATGTGATTAGCAAACACGGATTAAAAACAGATTCTAAGAACTGGCTTACAAAATCCATACCCAAGGGTAATTTCCAATGTGGGTCTTGTTCTTTTTGTAGTCAACACCTCACATTGAACCCTTTACGCTTAGGCTCCATTACGCATACAGTTAGAGACTTCATTTCCTGTAGGACCAAGTTCGTTGTATATGCGATTTTTTGCCCATGCGGTTATTATTATATTGGTAAAACCATAAGCCCCCCTCTTTATACGCATCAGAGAGCATCTCCATTCTATTACTACGAAAAAATATTACATGTTACCAATGTTCATAATGCTGATCCCCATGTACTAAGGTTCGCAGGATTAGAACGAGTAAACCTCCCGGACAGAGGAGGTAATCACAATAGTTTATTATTGCAAAAAGGAGCCAAATGGATTTCAGTTACAAATGCTACCGGCCCTATAGGTTTAAACGATAGATCTGATTTTTCTATGTTTTTATAAATTATTTTATTGTTTGTTTGCACACTATATGTAAATGTCATTGCATATTTAATTATCCACCTGTTTAAGAAAGGACAGGATGTTGTTTCTTGATCACATGGACCCGCAGAAGCGCTAGTCAGAGCATGAAACAGCAGTCGTCCACCTCCTCCCCGCACTCCCTACTTTCCATTCATTTTATTTGAATATGAAATAAAGGACTCTTAATTTAACATAAACGGTGAGTGCAGCTTTTCATCATCTCCTCTCTATTGGACTATTATTTCTGCATTTTAAAGCTGGCACCGCAAGTTTATGCGATGTGTATTTGCAATTAAGATTCAGGTGCGGTCATTATGCATTTAGAAGGTGGTGCAGGCTCATTCTCTATTTAGCGACATCTTACAGAAGACAACTGAAAGACGACATCAGAAAGACGACATCTGAAAGACGACATCTGAAAGACAACTGTAAGATCCCATCCCCCTTTCTGCCACCAAGTGCTGATCATTACTTCATCAGTACTTGATTGCTCGACTTTTGTCTTTTTTTCGTGCTTCCAGCAGCGGCCGAGCGCTTATCAGTGACCACAGATCACTGATCCGCACTCGTGCTCGCTGTTTTACACAGCCTCGTCCTTTGCACCAGATCCACGAGCACACCCAGCAGCCACCGTGTGTTGATCGATGACATAGTTCACCGATCCGCACTCGTGCTCGCTGTTTGCACCACCTACGGTAGTTCCTTTTTTTCCTTTTAGAACAAAAAAAGTTCACACCAAGCACACTGACACACACACCACATACATAACAAAAAAAAATGTCCAGCTCATCCCAAACTCGCTATTCAGCGAAGGCATATGCTTTTCTTGCCTCCGACACTGACAGCGAGGATCCCACCTTTCGTTACTTTTCTGCTTCCTCGTCGTCCTCCTTTTTTCTTCCTCAGGTGCTGCTGAACCGCCACGCAATCGCCCAAGAAGAGAAGATGTACCAGCGCCCCCAACTATTGATCACATATGGACCTCGCCCGCGAAAATTATGAGCCACTGATTTCGTGGCGGAATCAGGAATCAAGTTTGACACCACCGGCATCACAGAAACAGACTTTTTCAAAGTCTTTTTCTCTGAGGATTTCGTAAACCTCATGGTAGGCCAAACTAATTTATACGCTCATCAATTTTTGGAACAAAACCCCTCTTCATCATTTTCTAACTGGTCTCCTGTAGACGCAGTAGAAATGATGACGTTTTGGGGCTTTGTCCTTCATATGGGGATCCTGAAGAAGCCAGAAGTTCGGCAATACTGGAGTGTTGACGTTTTGTATAACACTCCAGTGTTTCGAATGGTCATGACCCGGAAATGTTTTCAGGCCATCCACAAGTTCTTGCATTACAACGATAATGCAAGGTGTCCTGCACGCGATGACCCGAACTTTGACCGTCTTTTCAAAGTTCGGTCGGTCATCGACCACTTCAACAAGTTTGCTGAAGTGCACGTGCCCCAAAGGGACATCTGTGTGGATGAGTCCTTAATCGCTTTTAGGGGGTGGCTTGGATTCCAGCAGTACCTACCCAGTAAGGGGGCCAGGTACGTAAACAAGCTGTATAAACTTTGTGAGAGTACCTCAGGGTACACTCACAAGTTTAGAGTTTATGAAGGGAAGGACTCCTGGATTGAACCCCCTGAATGCCCCTCGGTTCTGGGAGTGAGTGGGAAAATTGTGTGGAACTTGGTGCACCCACTGCTGGATAAAGGTTATCACCTGTACGTTGATAAATTTTATACCAGTGTCCCTCTCTTCAAGTAGCTCTCTGCGCGACGTACCGCAGCATGCGGTACTATCTGCAAAAATCAGAGGCCTCCCAAAGACGCTAATTGGGCAGCTGCTCAGAAGGGGTGAGAGCAGAGCCCAATGTAGCGACCACCTTCTGGTGGTCAAGTACAAGGACAAAACGGATGTCCTTTTCTTGACTACCATACATGATAATGGCATCACCCTCCGCACTGTACGAGGTTCCACTACACAGGTTGTCAAACCAGACTGTAGTGGGGTACAACAAGTACATGGAGGGAGTTGATCTCTCTGATCAAGTCCTCCAGCCATACAGTGCTTTGAGAAAGGCCAGAGTGTGGTACAAGAAGCTGGCCGTGCACATCGTTCAGATGGCAATGCACAACGCTTTCCTTCTGGTCACGATACACAGGCCAAACTTTTGCGTTGTACCTTCAGTTCCAGGAGGTAGTGATCAAGGCCCTGATACTTGGCAGCGGTGATGGAGCGGGCCCCAGTACTTCCGGAACTGAAGGACCTCGAATTGTACCAGGCCAGCATTTCCCGGGGCAGATCCCTCACAGCGGAAAAAAAGTATGTCACAAAAGAAGTGATGAGTGTGTTATAAAAGGGGAATACGCAAGGAGACCATTTATCAATGTGACACCTGCGCCGACAAACCTGGCCTGTGCATGAAAGAATGCTTCAAAAGGTAACATACTTCCATGGACTACTAAATTAATTTCTGACGTATGACAACCTGACAAACACTACACAACTGATGCAGTTATTAACACGAATTTTTTTTACCAGGATGTATTGTAATAACCCAGTAAAACAGGAAGTAACAAAATAATTTTAAAATAAATATTTTATTATAGACATATTAAAATCAAGAATAAAACCGTAAAAAGAAAGGTACCATTCATAGGGAGACAGGAGAAGAAATATTAAAGTCTTTAGAAAAGTATGCATAAATTGCTGGTTGATTGTTAATACATACACCCAGCTTAAATAGTCTTATATCAAACTTGTTCTACCATTAATAAAGTACCCATAATAAATTAGAAGGGTGTATATTTTAAATTTTTTTTGTTATATATATCAACACGGAGTATCAGAAATGAGTTATTATGCCACACATTAGACAGAATCAACAGAGCAGCAGTGCTGTAACATACTGGTGCTCTCGTGCACAAAGGCACATAGATCAGCACAATTCATTAATTACATGACCAGCACCTGCTGCCAAAGTGATCATTCCAGTGCACATAGAAACATATAGATCTCTCACTGCCGATAATAACGGATACTGAGTGGATACAATCATCACATAAGCATATACCAACAATAAAATGTATAGTGCTATTTCATACCAATATAGACGCTCCTGCTTCCTGCCCCGACGCGCACGTTTCGCATTAGCTTCTTCGGGAGGCGTGTCAAACTGAGGGGTGTGCGTGTTTTTTATATAGCAAAAAGCCAATGAGGGGATAGTAGGCGGAGATGAAAAGATGATGCTGTCAACGTGGAGCCAATGGCGCATGCGTAGATTGAGGCGGCATCCAGGAAATGAGTCCTGTGACCAGTGGTCACGTGCTGGATGACGCGTCCGCCTTCAACTGCCCAGTGAAAGCGAGGCGTGATCCGCATTGAAATACCACGGTACTCAGGGCTCGGAGCCGCGACAACCCACGCATGCGCACCCACCACGAAAGGAACAGGTCACAGATTGGGACAATGAATATTGTGAAATAAGTGTGAAATAAAGGTGGTGATGTCGTAAAAAATAAAATAAAAAAAAATAAAAAAATATAAAACTACAATAAATGAATATGTACAAAAAGGCAGGGACATATATATAAATAAAAAAACAATCAAAAATGCAGCATAAATACTTATACCGCAAGGAATGATATGTAATTAATCAACAGATAACAATCATGCTGATAAATTAGTTGCAAAGGTGATAGCATAAAGTGACAGTGCAGTCTAGAAAAGGTATATATATGCTGGCAACACAATATACATACATATAATTTCATGCTAAAAAATCAAGTGCTATAGCTACATGAAGTGACTGTGCAATAATAACATCACATTGACATTATAAAGTGATAATGCAAGACGCCAATAGAGAAGTGTACTGTAGACGATGCAAGAAGATAATATTCTGTCCAAATTCTTCATAATTTCATACGGCAACACTGATTGACATCTATGCATCATGGTCTCATCTCCATCCATATTTGCTAAACCCCAGGTACCATATGCTGGAAACTTAAAAAAATAAAAATTAAAATCAAAACAAAAAGCACACATCAAATATCTAGTTTCAAATCTCATATAACTCATATGACTCACAGAAAGACCCCAAACCCAAAACTCTCATTCAAGCCTTGAGGGGCCAAAGAACCCAACCGGTATATCCATCTGCTTTCAGTTTTCGCTAATCTTTTGTGTAAATCGCCCCCTCTAATACCCATAGTGACCACATCAATACCCCTAATTTTTAATAAATGAGGATTACAATTGTGATACCTCTTAAAATGTTTGGGTATCGTTTTAAGAAGAGAGTCGTTAATGTTAATTTTGGCTTTCTCAATGTCTAAACAATGCTCACGAGTCCTTACCTTAAGTTCTCTACTGGTCAGTCCAATGTAGATTTTATTACAGGGACATTCAGCCAGATAGATGACACCCTTGGTTGCACAAGTGATGTGATGGCGAATTTCAAATGTCCGTGACCCATCATGGTTTCTGAAGTTTGTTGTTTTAATTAAATTACCACAGGCCTTACATAGACCACAAGGAAAGAAGCCATTTTTGTATTTAGATGCCTTCTGGGCCTTTGGTTCATAATGGCTATGAACCAGAATGTCATTTAAATTACGGGAGCGTTTAGCAATGATCTGTGGTGAGTCAGGTAAGATTCGTTTGAGAATTGGGTCAGTGGAGAGGACATCCCAATGTTTCAAAATTATATTTTTAAACTCCGTCCATTGAGAATGGTAATTGGTGATTAAGCGTACTTGATTATCAGCCCTAGATGATTTTTTGCTGAGTTGATTATTATAGAGCAAAGAATTCCTAGAAGTAGTCAGGAAAGGTACCAATCCTGAGTCACGTTGTGTTTCATACTCCAATCAGGAGAATCTCAAAAAATATAAGAATTTACTCTATAGAAAGACCAAATTGTGGTGGACGAGGACGTCGCTACATAATTATCTGGATCAGAAAATAATTCCGCGAGGCCTGAGGATTCAGACTTTTCCTGCTTTTGACCTTGACGATGAAGCCCTCATTCAAAGATGGATTAATGCTGCCAACACGTGCTCTCTGCAATTTATTCAAATTATAATTGATAAAAATGATCAAACAATTAAATCTACCGAGGAAGAGATTGCGGGTCTTCAACGAAAATTACAACAAGAGTTGTCAGCTGACACATTTCAGGAAATTCTAAAAAATTTAGACAAGGATTTTGAAAAATGGGAGAAAAATATCAGTATGCACAAGCATAAAAAGTATGAACGGGACATTAATGATTTTCAGAGTGGTACTATCTTTAAATGGCAGCTGAGGAAAAATACAAACAAAAAAGATTTACCTAGGAGCACATCTAGTCAATCCTTGTCCTCTTATCCGGGGGACTTTAGTTCTGGAACTGATTCTGAAACAGGATCCAATACAAGGCAATTTCAAAAGAGGAGACCGAATACAAGAACGTACAATAAAAACTTCCGTGATGATTCTCTGAAGGTAATCAATTTGTCTTCTCATGTCATATCTGAAATTCAAATGTCTGTCCTACAGAAAGGCTTAACGTTTTCTCCCTCATTTCATTTAGACACATTTACGGCCATAAAGGACATACATCTATTTGCCCGTAAATTAATCTTAAAGAAATTTCATCATAAATCTGATGTCTTTGATATGTTCCCATCTATGGAAGAACAGGAGGCTTTAGCTACTCTGCAATCTTTAGCTGAAGAAAGTTCCGCAGATGTGAATGCCTTCCCTATACACCTGGTAGGTCAAGCCAAAAAATTTCCTGCTCTTTCTCTCGTACCGGCGGTGGAAATTTTTACTAAAATAGTATCACGTGATGTCGAAAAACTGGCCTTTGAATCCAGAGGCCAGTCAAATTTGAGTTATAGAGAAAGAAAGGCTATAGAGGAAATGAAGGGTTGGGATGATGTGGTCTTCAAAGTGGCCGACAAAGGCGGTAATGTGGTGGTGTGGCCTAATTCAATGTATGAGAAACAAGCCAATAAGTTACTTGGCGATCGTAAATGCTATAAAGAGTTGACCTTCAATCCCACCGCCGCATTTCATTCTGAACTTCTTGGCCTTTTGTCATCGGCCTTTGAAGACCACATCATCCCCAAAAAACTTCTGGATCTGTATAAGAATTTGAACCCTAGATTAGCCACATTATACTTGATTCCTAAGGTACACAAAAATATGTTGGACCCTCCAGGGAGACCGATTGTCTCCGGAAATGAAAGTCTCTGTGAGACTATATGCAAAATTGTGGATTTTTATCTCAAACCACTTGTTTCTGAATTACCATCATTTGTTAAGGACACTACAATTTGGTCTTTCTATAGAGTAAATTCTTATATTTTTTGAGATTCTCCTGATTGGAGTATGAAACACAACGTGACTCAGGATTGGTACCTTTCCTGACTACTTCTAGGAATTCTTTGCTCTATAATAATCAACTCAGCAAAAAATCATCTAGGGCTGATAATCAAGTACGCTCAATCACCAATTACCATTCTCAATGGACGGAGTTTAAAAATATAATTTTGAAACATTGGGATGTCCTCTCCACTGACCCAATTCTCAAACGAATCTTACCTGACTCACCACAGATTATTGCTAAACGCTCCCGTAATTTAAATGACATTCTGGTTCATAGCCATTATGAACCAAAGGCCCAGAAGGCATCTAAATACAAAAATGGCTTCTTTCCTTGTGGTCTATGTAAGGCCTGTGGTAATTTAATTAAAACAACAAACTTCAGAAACCATGATGGGTCACGGACATTTGAAATTCGCCATCACATCACTTGTGCAACCAAGGGTGTCATCTATTTGGCTGAATGTCCCTGTAATAAAATCTACATTGGACTGACCAGTAGAGAACTTAAGGTAAGGACTCGTGAGCATTGTTTAGACATTGAGAAAGCCAAAATTAACATTAACGACTCTCTTCTTAAAACGATACCCAAACATTTTAAGAGGTATCACAATTGTAATCCTCATTTATTAAAAATTAGGGGTATTGATGTGGTCACTATGGGTATTAGAGGGGGCGATTTACACAAAAGATTAGCGAAAACTGAAAGCAGATGGATATACCGGTTGGGTCCTTTGGCCCCTCAAGGCTTGAATGAGAGTTTTGGGTTTGGGGTCTTTCTGTGAGTCATATGAGTTATATGAGATTTGAAACTAGATATTTGATGTGTGCTGTTTGTTTTGATTTTAATTTTTATTTTTTTAAGTTTCCAGCATATGGTACCTGGGGTTTAGCAAATATGGATGGAGATGAGACCATGATGCATAGATGTCAATCAGTGTTGCCGTATGAAATTATGAAGAATTTGGACAGAATATTATCTTCTTGCATCGTCTACAGTACACTTCTCTATTGGCGTCTTGCATTATCACTTTATAATGTCAATGTGATGTTATTATTGCACAGTCACTTCATGTAGCTATAGCACTTGATTTTTTAGCATGAAATTATATGTATGTATATTGTGTTGCCAGCATATATATACCTTTTCTAGACTGCACTGTCACTTTATGCTATCACCTTTGCAACTAATTTATCAGTATGATTGTTATCTGTTGATTAATTACATATCATTCCTTGCGGTATAAGTATTTATGCTGCATTTTTGATTGGTTTTTTATTTATATATATGTCCCTGCCTTTTTGTACATATTCATTTATTGTAGTTTTAATTTTATTTTATTTTTTTTATTTTTATTTTTTTTTATTTTATTTTTCACGACATCACCACCTTTATTTCACACTTATTTCACAATATTCATTGTCCCAATCTGTGACCTGTTCCTTTCGTGGTGGGTGCGCATGTGCGGGTTGTCGCGGCTCCGAGCCCTTAGTACCGTGGTATTTCAATGCGGATCACGCCTCGCTTTCACTGGGCAGTTGAAGGCGGACGCGTCATCCAGCACGTGACCACTGGTCACAGGACTCATTTCCTGGATGCCGCCTCAATCTACGCATGCGCAATTGGCTCCACGTTGACAGCATCATCTTTTCATCTCCGCCTACTATCCCCTCATTGGCTTTTTGCTATATAAAAAACACGCACACCCCTCAGTTTGACACGCCTCCCGAAGAAGCTAATGCGAAACGTGAGCGTCGGGGCAGGAAGCAGGAGCGTCTATATTGGTATGAAATAGCACTATACATTTTATTGTTGGTATATGCTTATGTGATGATTGTATCCACTCAGTATCAGTTATTATCGGCAGTGAGAGATCTATATGTTTCTATGTGCACTGGAATGATCACTTTGGCAGCAGGTGCTGGTCATGTAATTAATGAATTGTGCTGATCTATGTGCCTTTGTGCACGAGAGCACCAGTATGTTACAGCACTGCTGCTCTGTTGATTCTGTCTAATGTGTGGCATAATAACTCATTTCTGATACTCCGTGTTGATATATATAACAAAAAAAATTTAAACTATACACCCTTCTAATTTATTATGGGTACTTTATTAATGGTACAACAAGTTTGATATAAGACTATTTAAGCTGGGTGTATGTATTAACAATCAACCAGCAATTTATGCATACTTTTCTAAAGACTTTAATATTTCTTCTCCTGTCTCCCTATGATTGGTACCTTTCTTTTTACGGTTTTATTCTTGATTTTAATATGTCTATAATAAAATATTTATTTTAAAATTATTTTGTTACTTCCTGTTTTACTGGGTTATTACAATACATCCTGGTAAAAAAAATTGTGTTAATAATTGATGTTTTGGAAGTATTATTGGTTTACCAATTATTTGGACACTTTTTGTGAAACAACTGATGCAGTGTTCGTCAGGTTATTCTACATCAGTTGTGTAGTGTTCGTCAGGTTGTCCTACACAACTGACGTATGACACTACATTATAAAGTTTAAAAATCAGGCATCACTTCCAAAAAAAAGGGGCACTTATTGGGCATTTCCACTGTTTAGGCACATCAGGAGCTCGGAGACCGATGTGTCAAAGTCTGCATTCCAAAGCGTCACTTCTTCCCTTCTGAGCCCTGATGTGAGCCCAAACAGTAGTTTAACCAACACGTGGGGTATCAGCTTACTCAGGAGGAATTGGATTACAGATTTTGAGGTCCACTTTCACCTGTTACCCTTGTGAAAATATTTTTTCTTAACATTTTTGTGGAAAAAATGTTTTTTTTTGTTTATTTTCACAAGTCAACATTATAATTTTCTGTGAAGCACCTGGGGGTTCAATGTGCTCACCACAAATCTAGATAAATTCATTGGGGGTCTAGTTTCCAAAAAAGGGGCACTTGTTGGGCATTTCCACTGTTTAGGCACATCAGGGGCTCTGAGAACGTGACATGACGCCCGAGGACCATTCCATCAAAGTCTGCATTCCAAAGCGTCACTCCTTCCCTTCCAAGCCCTGACGTGAACCCAAACAATGGCTTTCCCCCACATATGGAGTATCAGCGTACTCAGGAGAAATTGCACAACAACATTTGGGGTCCAATTTTCCCTGGTACCCTCGTGAAAATAAAAAAATTGCGTCTAAAAGATAGTTTTTGTGGAAAAAAAATGATTTTTTTTTCACAGCTCTAAATCAAACTTTTGCAAAACACTTGGGGGTTCAAAGTGCTCAACACACATCTAAATAAGTTCCTTAAGGGGTCTAGTTTCCAAAATGGGGTCACTTGTGGGGGGGTTTCCACTGGTTAGGCACATCAGGGGCTCTCCAAACGCGACATGGGGTCCGCTGTAAATTCCAGCGAGTTTTGATTTGAAAACATCAAATGGCGCTCCTTCCCTTCCGAGCCCTGCCTTGCGCCCAAACAATGGCTTTCCCCCACATATGGGGAATCAGCATACTCAGGAGGAATTGCACAACAACTTTTGGGGTCCAATTTCTCCTATTACCCTTGTGAAAATAAGAAAATTGGGGTCTAAAGTAGAATTTTAGTGAAAAAAAGTTAAATGTTCATTTTTTCCTTTCACGTTCGATTAATTGCTGTGAAGCACGTGAAGGGTTAATAAACTTCTTGAATGTGGTTTTGAGTAACTTGAGGGGTGCAGTTTTTAGAATGGTGTCACTTTTGGGTATTTTCTGTTATAAAGACCCCTCAAAGTGGCTTCAAATGTGACGTGGACCCTAAAAAAAAATGGTTTTGTAAATTTTGTTGTAAAAATAAGAAATCACTGGTAAATTTTTAACCCTTATAGCTCCCTAACAAAGAAAAATGTTGGTTCCAAAATTGTGCTGATGTAAAGTAGACATGTGGGAAATGTTATTTATTAACTAATTTTGTTTGACATATCTCTCTGATTTAAAGGCATGGAAATTGAAAGTTTGAAAATTGTGAAATTTTAAAAATTTTCGCCAAATTTCCGCTTTTTTCACAAATAAATGCAAGTGATATCGAAGAAATTTTACCACTACCATGAAGTACAATATGTCACGAAAAAACAAACTCAGAATCAGTGGGATCCATTGAAGCGTTCCAGAGTAATTACCTCATAAAGTGACAGTGGTCAGAATTGTAAAAATTGGCCTGGTCATTAACGTGCAAACCACCTTGGGTGGTAAAGAAGTTAAAGTACACTCTGCACCCCATCTTGACTGAAAAAAAAGCTAAAATGTAAAAATTTTAGCAAATTTATTAAAAAAAAGAAAACCTGAAATATCACATGGTCATAAGTATTCAGACCCTTTGCTCAGTATTGAATAGAAGCACCCTTTTGAACTAGTACAGCCATGAGTCTTCTTGGGAATGATGCAACAAGTTTTTCACACCTGGATTTGGGGATCCTCTGCCATTCTTCCTTGCAGATTCTCTCCAGTTTCGTCAGGTTGGATGGTGAACATTGGTGGACAGCCATTTTCAGGTCTCTCCAGAGATGCTCAATTGGGTTTAGGTCAGGGCTCTGGCTGGGCCAGTCAAGAATGGTCACAGTTGTTCTGAAGCCACTCCTTTGTTATTTTAGCTGTGTGCTTAGGGTCATTGTTTTATTGGAAGGTAAAGCTTCAGCCAAGTCTGAGGTCCAGTGCACTCTGGAAGAGGTTTTCATCCAGGATATCTCTGTACTTGGGCAGCATTCATGTTTCCTTCAATTGCAACCAGTCGTCCTGTCCCTGCAGCTGAAAAACACCCCCATAGCATGATGCAGCCACCACCATGTTTCACTATTGGGATTGTATTGGGCAGGTGATGAGCAGTGCCTGGTTTTCTCCACACATACCGCTTAGAATTATCACCAAAAAGTTCCATCTTCGTCTCATCAGACCAGAGAATCTTATTTCTCATAGTCTGGGAGTCCTTCATGTGTTTTTGAGCAAACTCTATGCAGGCTTTCATATGTCTTGCACTGAGGAGACGTTTCCGTCGGGCCACTCTGCCATAAAGGTCCGACTGGTGGAGGGCTGCAGTGATAGTTGACTTTGTGGAACTTTCGCCCATCTCCCTACTGCATCTCTGGAGCTCAGCCACAGTGATCCTGGGGTTCTTCTTTACCTCTCTCACCAAGGCTCTTCTCCCACGATTGCTCAGTTTGGCTGGACAGCCAGGTCTAGGAAGACTTCTGGTGGTTTCAAACTTCTTCCATTTAAGGATTATGGAGGCCACTGTGCTCTTAGGAACCTTGAGTAATGCAGAAATTCTTTTGTAACCTTGGCCAGATCTATGCCTTGCCACAATTCTGTCTCTGAGCTCCTTGGGCAGTTCACTTGAGCTCATGATTCTCATTTGGTCTGACATGCACTGTGAGCTCTTATATAGACAGGTGTGTGCCTTTCCAAATCAAGTCCTATCAGTTTAATTAAACACAGCTGGACTCCAATGAAGGAGTAGAACCATCTCAAGGAGGATCACAAGTAAATGGACAGCATGTGACTTAAATATGAGTGTCTGAGCAAAGGGTCTGAATACTTATGACCATGTGATATTTCAGCTTTTCTTTTTTAATAAATTTGCAAACAATTCTACATTTCAGGTTTTTTTCAGTCAAGAGGGGATGCATAGTGTACTTTAAGGAGAAAAAATGAACTTTTTAGAATTTACCAAATGGCTGCAATGAAACAAAAAGTGAAAAATTTAAATGGGTCTGAATACTTTCCGTACACACTGTACAAAGGTATATCAACTCAATGGTGGTTCTGCAATGACAAAGAGCGATCACCTCTAGTTATCAATGAAGGCTGCATAACAGAAGCCCTCATTGAGTCCAACAGGACTTGTAGAGTTCAGGTGGAATATCCATTTAAATTCCTCTAGGAGGAGCAACCGGTCCAGGTTGCCTCCTCGTGGCCTAGAGTCATTTGTCTAGAAACACAGGTTAAGGGAACCTGTAGGGTGTTTAGATCTCATGTGTAATGATAAAGGTGTGTCCACTTTTGTACTTATGGTACTGATATGCAGGGCTGTGGAGTCGGTAAGCCAAACCTCAGACTCAGACTCCTCAATTTCCATGACACCGACTCCAACTCCGACTCCCTCATACATGGCTCATGTTTAGGTGATAATTTACTGTAGCACAGATTAATCTCAGCTAAAAGTCTAGACCAGTGTTTCCCAAACTCCAGTCCTCACTGCCCCCCACAGGTCATGTTTTCAGGATTTCCATAGTGCTGCACAGCTAAGAGAATTACTGATGCATTCATGATACTTCCACCACCTGGCCAATGCTAAGAAAATCCTGAAAACATGAGCTGATGAGTTCCGTGAGGACTGGAGTTTGGGAAACACTGGTCTAGACCCTTAGATCAGGAATAGGACAGACATTTATAGGACATTTCATAACTTTCCCAAATTCTTCTGAAAAAATATTCCCCACAAACTGCATTGAACTACTGTACCCAATTTATTATATATTTTAGGAGTCGGGAGTTGGTCCATTTTATACTGACTCCGACTCCACGACTCCGACCCCACAGCCCTGCTGATATGTTTATTCTTCGTCTGAACTCCTAAATCCTGAAAGGGTACATCCCGTGCACCAACTTTTGCTAATTTATTTCTAGGGTGGTGGGAAGACAGGATGTTTTTTTGTGATGATTTACTTTTTCACACAAGTTACATTTTATTTTGGGGTAGGTACATCGATGATGTACTTATCCTTTGGGATGGTGATGCACAGTTATTCCTTGATTTCGTTATGATTCTAAATAGAAATAAAATTGGTATGCATTTTAGATACAAAATTGGGAAATTATTATTTTTTTGGGATTTAACCCCTTAAGCCCCGCGGGTGGTTTGCACGTTAATGACCGGGCCAATTTTTACAATTCTGACCACTGTCACTTTATGAGGTAATTACTCTGGAACGCTTCAACGGATCCCCCTGATTCTGAGATTGTTTTTTCGTGACATATTGTACTTCATGATTGTGGAAAAATTTCTTCGATATCACTCTCGTTTATTTGTGAAAAAAACGGAAATTTGGCGAAAATTTTGAAAATTTTGCAATTTTCAAAATTTGAATTTTTAAGCCCTGAAATCAGAGCGATATGTCACACAAAAGAGTTAATAAATAACATTTCCCACATGTCTACTTTACATCAGCACAATTTTGGAAGCAAATTTTTTTTTTGTTAGGGAGCTAAAAGGGTTAAAAGTTGACCAGCGATTTCTCATTTTTCCAACAAAATTTACAAAACCATTTTTTTAGGGACCACATCACATTTGAAGTCACTTTGAGAGGTCTTTATGACAGAAAATACCCAAAAGTGACACCATTCTAAAAACTGCACCCCTCAAGGTGCTCAAAACCACATTCAAGAACTTTATTAACCCTTCAGGTGCTTCATAGGAATTTTTTGAATGTGGAAGAAAAAAATGAACATTTAACTTTTTTCACAAAAATGTTACTTTAGACCCAATTTTTTTTATTTTCACAGGGGTAACAAGAAAAAATGGACCGCAAAATTTGTTGTGCAATTTCCCCTGGGCACGCAGATACCCAATATTTGGGGAAAAAACACTGTTTGGGCGCACTGTAGGGCTCGGAAGGGAAGGAGCGCCATTTGACTTTTTGATTGTAAAATTTGCTTGAATAATTAGCGGACACCATGTTGCGTTTAGAGAGCCCCTGTGTGCCCAAACATTGGAGCTCCCCCACAAGTGACCCCATTTTGTAAACTAGACCCCCCAAGGCACCTATCTAGATGCATAGTGAGCAGTTGCAACCCCCAGGTGCTTCACAAATTGATTCGTAAAAATGAAAAAGTGAAAAAAAAAACACTTTTTCATTGTTACGAATCAATTTGTGAAGCACCTGGGGGTTCCAACTGCTCACTATGCATCTAGATAGGTGCCTTGGGGGGTCTAGTTTCCAAAATGGGGTCACTTGTGGGGGAGCTCCAATGTTTGGGCACACAGGGACTCTCTAAATGCAACATGGTATCCGCTAACAAATTGAATGGAAAATCGGCTCAAATTGTTAGCGGACACCACATTGCGTTTGGAGAGCCCCTCTGTGCCCAAACTTTGGAGCTCCCCCACAAGTGACCCCATTTTGGAAACTAGACCCCCCAAGGCACCTTTCTAGATGCATAGTGAGCACTTGGAACCCCCAGGTGCTTCACAAATTGATTTGTAATAATGAAAAAGTGAAAAAATAAACACTTTTTCATTTTTATGAATCAATTTGTGAAGCACCTAGGGGTTCCAAGTGCTCACTATGCATCTAGATAGGTGCCTTGGGGGGTCTAGTTTCCAAAATGGGGTCACTTGTGGGGGAGCTCTAATGTTTGGGCACACAGGGACTCTCCAAATGCAACATGATATCCGCTAACAATTTGAGCCGACAATTTGTTAGCGGATATCATGTTGCATTTGGAGAGTCCCTGTGTGCCCATACATTGGAGCTCCCCCACAAGTGACCCCATTTTGGAAACTAGACCCCCCAAGGCACCTATCTAGATTCATAGTGAGCACTTGGAACCCCAGGTGCTTCACAAATTGATTCATAAAAATGAAAAAGTGTTTTTTTTTTCACTTTTTCATTATTACGAATCAATTTGTGAAGCACCTGGGGGTTCCAAATGCTCACTATGCATCTAGAAAGGTGCCTTGGGGGGTCTAGTTTCCAAAATGGGGTCACTTGTGGGGGAGCTCCAAAGTTTGGGCACAGAGGGGCTCTCCAAACGCAATGTGGTGTCCGCTAACAATTTGAGCCGATTTTCCATTCAATTTGTTAGCGGATACCATGTTGCATTTAGAGAGTCCCTGCGTGCCCAAACATTGGAGCTCCCCCACAAGTGACCCCATTTTGGAAACTAGACCCCCCAAGGCACCTATCTAGATTCATAGTGAGCACTTGGAACCCCAGGTGCTTCACAAATTGATTCATAAAAATGAAAAAGTGTTTTTTTTTTCACTTTTTCATTTTTACGAATCAATTTGTGAAGCACCTGGGGATTCCAAGTGCTCACTATGCATCTAGATAGGTGCCTTGGGGGGTCTAGTTTCCAAAATGGGGTCACTTGTGGGGGAGCTCCAATGTTTGGGCACACAGGGGCTCTCCAAACGCAACATGGCGTCCGCTAACAATTTGAGCCGATTTTCCATTCAATTTGTTAGCGGACACCATGTCGCGTTTGGAGAGCCCGTGATGTGCCTAAACAGTGGAGCTCCCCCACAAGTGTACCCATTTTGGAAACTATACCCCTCAAGGATTTTATTAAGGTGTATAGTGAACATTTTGAACCCAGAGGTACGGCACAGAATTTGTTTACATTAGGTCATCATATTGAATAAGTTGTCATTATTCTTGAGCAAGTGCTCGCTACTTGAGTTTGCATCGGGTACTCAGGTATGCACCATGTACAGCGTGTGCTCGAGTGACATGCTCGAGTCCCTGCTCCGCATGTTTCACGGATATTAGACACCCAAAAAAAAACATGCGGGGATCGCTCGTGCATGGCAGGCAATCCCCGTAAAGTTTTTTGGCCGCGAAGCATATGGGGCAGAGACTCGAGCATGTCACTCAAATGCCCACGATACTCAATGCATACCAGAGCAGCCGATGCAAACTCAAGTAGCGAGCACTTGCTCTCAACACTAGTCGCCATATCGTCATCTTTTTTTCTTACTTTTGAAAAAAATCCCAACCCCAGCCCTAACCCTAGCCCCAGCACAACCCTAGCCCAGCACAACCCTAGCCCCAGCACAACCCTAGCCCCAGCACAACCCTAGCCCCAGCACAACCCTAGCCCCAGCACAACCCTAGCCCCAAACCTAACCCAAGAGTTTATTTTTGACGCCGTTCCTTGTGTGGTATAAGTGATTAGACGACTTTATTCTTCGGGTCGGTGTGATTACAGCAATGCCAGAATCATATGGGGTTTTTATGACTGACAGCTGTCACACACTAAAAGACGCATTTTTTGTAAAATCTAGTTTTTGCATCGCCATATTTTGAGAGCTATAATTTTTCCAGATTTTGGCAGACAGTCATGTGACGGCTTGTTTTTTGCGGGATGACTTGACGTTGTTATTGGTGCCATTTTCAGGCACGTGACATTTTTTGATCGCTTTCTATTCCGATTTTTGGGAGGCAGAATAAACAAAAACCAACAATTCAGGAATTGTTTTTTTTTATTTTTTTTTATTCTGTTCCACGTGTGGTAAAATTGATGAGGTAGCTTTATTCTTCGGGTCAGTACGTTTACAGCGGTACCACATTTGTATCATTTTTCTATGTTTTGGCGCTTATACACAATAAAAGCTATTTTATAGAAAAAAATATTTTTTAGTATCGCTTTATTCTGAGAGCTATAACTTTTTTATTTTTCGGCTGATGGAGCTGTATGGCGGCTTGTTTTTTGCGGGACGAGATGACGTTTTCAGCGGTATCATTTTTATTTATATGCGTCTTTTTGATCGCGTGTTATTCCACTTTTTGTTTGGCGGTATGGTGATAAAGCATTGTTTTTTGCTTCGTTTTTTTTTTTTTTTTTTTACCGTGTTCACTGAAGGGGTTAACTAGTGGGACAATTTTATAGGTCAGGTTGTTCCGGACGCGGCGATACCAAATATGTGTACTTTTATTGTTTTTTTTTTATTTTTTTTATAATAATATTTATTGATGGGTACATTATATTTTTATTTTTGGTGTATTATTTTTTTATAATATTTTTGCACATTTTTTTTTTTTTTTTCCACTTTCACACAGTTTATACACTTTATTACTTTGTCCCACTCTGGGACTTTCACTTTTTTTTTTTCTGATCGCCTGCATGGCACAGGAATGGAGCACCATCCCTATGCCATGAAGGCTGTCAGAAGTGCACAGTGTGAAGATTGCTTGGAGATGCACTGCGCATGTCCAAGCAATCTTCCTGCTCTCTGGTGACCCGGATGTTGTCATGACGACATCGGGTCGTCATGGCAACACCCGGGAAGCCTTTGCAGACTGCGCTGGAAGCCGGAAGAGGAGGTGAGTATCGCCGATCAACTCCCCTTGCCCCCGCAATGCCGCGATCGACTTCGATCGCAGCATCGCGGGGGTTAATGTGCTGGGAGCGGTGCAGGACAACGGTGCTGGGAGCGGTGCAGCGGTGCAGGACAACGAACGTTTCAGTAGAGAATACGGTAATCTCTTTAAACGCTTTGTAGCAAGGGGATACCCTAAAAAAGTGTTATACAGGGCATTTAATAGAGCATACAGAAATTTTCAGGAAACCCACGGCCACAAACAGCTTTCTTCACTGGAATAATTGGCACCCCCCCGCCCCTTAAGGCAGGGATACCTGTAGGACAGTACGTGAGAGCTCGCCGGAACTGTTCGGACAACGAACGTTTCAGTAGAGAATATGGTAATCTCTTTAAACGCTTTGCAGCAAGGGGATACCCTAAAAAAGTGTTATACAGGGCATTTAATAGAGCAAAAGCAACTGATAGAGATACCTTAATGGATCAAGGGAGAGAAAAAGAGAGAAAAAGAAAAAAAGAGAATCCGTTAATCAGATTTATCGATGCGTTCGATAGGCAAGCGACAGAAGCAGCAAATATCCTTAAAAAATTCTGGCCAATTCTCAGAGCGGATCCAGACTTGAAAGAGGTGATTGGCATAACATCATTGGTAACTTACCATAGAGGTCCAAATTTACGGGATCAATTAGTTCATAGTCATTTTACATCTGATGTTAAATCTCAACCAATGTCCAACTGGCTTCATAAATTACAAATAGGTTCTCATCCATACAATTCCTGTACGTTTTGCAAATACCTACCTGATATTTATGAATTTGTTAACCCATATGATGGTCGTAAATTTGTCATAAGAGATGGGATCGATTGCAGATCGAGAGGTATAATTTACGCTGCAAAGTGCCCCTGTTCCAGACTATACGTGGGCAAGACTATTCAGGAATTCAGACGAAGAATATCCAAACATATCAGTACCATAAATACAAAAGTGGACACACCTTTATCATTACACATGAGATCTAAACACCCTACAGATCCACTTAACCTGTGTTTCTGGGGAATTAGACAAATTACTCTAGGTGCAAGAGGAGGCAACCTGGACAGGTTGTTCCTCCAAGAGGAATCTAAATGGATATTTCGCCTGAACTATAGGAGTCCTATTGGACTCAATGAGGGCTTTTCTTATATAGCCTTCATTGATAAGTAGAGGTGATCGCTCTTTGTCATTGAAGAACCACCATTGAGTTGATATACCTATGTATTATTAATCAAATACCTGCCTAATGTAATGTATATCAATATTTAATATACAGGGTGGGCCATTTATATAGATACAACTAAATTAAATGGGAATGGTTGGTGATATCAACTTCCTGTTTGTGGCACATTAGTATATGGGAGCGGGGAAACTTTTCCAGATGGGTGGTGACCATGGCGGCCATTTTGAAGTCGGACATTTTGGATCCAACTTTATTTTTTTCAATGGGAAGAGGGCCATGTGATACATTAAACTTATTGAGAATTTCATAAGAAAAAAAACAATGGTGTGCTTGGTTTTAACGTAACTTTATTCTTTCATGAGTTTTTTACAAGTTTATGACCACTTATAAAATGTGTCCAAAGTGCTGCCCATTGTGTTGTAGTGTCAATGCAACCCTCTTCTCCCACTCTTGACACACTGAAAGCAACACCGCAGAAGAAATGCTAGCACAGGCTTCCAGTATCCATTGTTTCAGATGCTGCACACCTCGTATCTTCACAGCATAGACAATTGCCTTCAGGTGACCCCAAAGATAAAAGTCTAAGGGGGTCAGATCGGGAGACCTTGGTGGCCATTCAACTGGCCCACGACGACCAATCCACTTTCCAGGAAACTGTTCATGTAGGAATGCTCGGACCTGACATCCATAATGTGGTGGTGCACCATCTTGTTGGAAAAACTCAGGGAACAAGCCATCTTCAGTGCATAAAGAGGGCAACACATCATCATGTAGCAATTTCAGATATCCAGTGGCATTGAGGTTTCCACTGATGAATAATGGCCCCACTATCGTTGTACCTCATATACCACACCATACCATCAAGATACGAGATGGGCAGCATCTGAAACAACAGATACTCGAAGCCTGTGCTAGCATTTCTTCTGCGGTGTTGCTATCAGTGTGTCAAGAGTGGGAGAAGAGGGTTGCATTGACAATCCAACACAATGGGCAGCACTTTGAACACATTTTATAAGTGGTCATAAACTTGTAAATAACTCATGAAAGAATAAAGTTATGTTAAAACCAAGCACACCATTGTTTTCCTTAACGAAATTCTCAATAAGTTTGATGTGTCACATGACCCTCTTCCCACTGAAAAAAATAAAGATGGATCCAAAATGGCAGACTTCAAAATGGCCGCCATGGTCACCACCCATCTGGAAAATGCCTCCAATATACTAATGTGCCACAAACAGGAAGTTGATATCACCAATAGTGATGAGCGAACGTGCTCGCCACAACTCGGTACTCGCCCGAGCATCATGGTGCTCGACAAGTATTTCCGGGTTGCTCGGGCGGGAACTGGGGTCCCCTCCCGGCATGTTTGGCGCTCTTTAGAGAGCCAATGAACATGCAGGGATTGCCTGCCATGCACTGTAATGCCGTAGCCATGTTTGTTGTGGGCATTACAGTGATTGGCTGGCCGCACAGCGTCATCAGGTCTATATCAGACCTGGAGCCGCCATGCTCGTCATAGTCACTCCGGATCAGACAGTGTAGGGAGAGGTGCTGCTGAGCTAGGGAGAGATTTGCTTGTGTATTAGGTAGTGTAGGGAGAAAAACTGTACATTACATATATCCATCTTAACAAACAGTCCTTCTGAGGACTAATCCATCTGCAGAGATATCAGGCAGGCAGTGTATAAAGCAGACTGCAGTGCATATAGCATATAGCACAAGAGGCTCCATTCCAATTCTGTCTTCTGCTGCTGTTACATATTTGTATACAAAGGCCCAAGTCTCAGGGGCCAGGATCTTAATCCTCATTATTTGCTTAAAAAGCAATCCAGAGAACACCGTTTTTCTGCGCCATTTGCTTGTTGGCACTGCAGAATACAGCCAGTTCCTTTCCATATTACAGCGCTAAAAATCCATCTATTTAAAACTGTGTTTTCTCCGTCACACGGATCACATATACGTTTTCAGAAAATACTGCCATTTGTGGCCTCCATTAAATTTTTTTTTTCAGTGTGTCAGCAAAGTTTTTGACACTGGTTTGCTGTTCAAAACAGTTACCTACAGGCCAGGTATTTAAAACTGTGCTTTCTCCGTCACACGTATCACATATACGTTGTCAGAAAATACTGCCATTTCCTGCATCCATTAAAAATTTCCTTTAGTGTGTCAGTGAAGCAATTCACAGCAGTTTGCTGTTCAAACTACTTACCTACAGGCCAGGTATTTAAAACTCTGTTTTCTCCGTCACACGGATCACATATAAGTTCGCTCCAATCTCAGTCATTTGTAGTGAGCGTGGAAGATACTATCCTCCATTTAAAATGGACAAGGCACGTGGCAAGGGACGGGGAACTGGACGTGATGGTAACGGTGCATGCAGAGGCAGAGGACAAGCCGAAATTGTGCCACAACAAACACCCACATCTTCTCGCCTGACCTTCCTGTCCAAATTTCTAGGGGACCGCAGCACAGCACTATTGAACCCAGAGCAGTGTCAAAAGGTTGTTGGTTGGATAGCGGATAATGCTTCCAGTCACTTAGCGACCACCACCCTGTCTTCCACACAGTCAAGTCTCAGTAGCCGTGAGTCTGGACCGTATATTCCTCACCCTGATCCTCCTTCCTCCCACCATGCAGAGTACCCAGAGACAACTGATCCCACACTTGGACACTCTGAAGAGCTGTTCACTTTTCCATTTATAGATTCGGGCCTCTCGCCCGGTCCACTTGAAGCAGGGCAAATATTTGAGCAGCCACGGTCACACGAAGGCGACGGTGGGAAAGTGTCACAAGAGGTGGACGATGATGAGACACAATTGTCAGAAAGCCAGGAGGAGGACAAGGGTGCGGAAGTGGGAGGCGAGGAGGTGGATGATATAGTAACTGACCCAACCTGGCAGGAGGACATGCAGAGCGAGGACAGCAGCACACAGAGGGGGGGAGGCAGAGCACCCCAACAGGCAGGAAGAAGCAGTGTGGTGGCCGCAGACAGAAGGCAGGCAACCGTTCCCCGTAACACCAGCACAAAGGAAGTTGCCAGTACAACTGTTAGGCCTTCCCGAGTCTGGTTGTTTTTTAAAGACTCTGCCGATAACCCCAAAAAGGCCATTTGCAACACCTGCCAGGCCAGCATCAGCAGGGGTGGCAAAACGACCAGCCTGACTACCACCAGCATGATCAGGCACATGGCAGCAAAGCACCCGACTTTGTGGGCCGAACCCCAGGGTCCAGGAACGGTGTCTACGGGTGGCACCATTGCTTCTTCCGCTGTTGTGCATGCAAGCCAATCCACTGTCCATGGTGCACGCGAAGATGCCTCCTGCCCTGCACCTGTCGTTGCACGCTCTCAAGTAGCAGCATCAGGAAGCACGTCCATGTCTTTTTCCCAGCGCAGCATTCAGTTGTCCATACCCCAGTCCTTGGAACGCAAGCGCAAATATGCAGCCAATGCCACACAGGCCACACTACTAAATTCTCACATTTCACGACTGCTTGCGCTCGAAATGTTGCATTTTAGGCTCGTGGAGATGGAAGCATTCCGCAACCTGATGGCGGCGGCCGTTCCTCGGTACTCGGTCCCCAGCTGCCACTATTTCTCCCGGTGTGCCGTCCCCGCATTAGACAAGCACGTGTCCCAAAACATTAGCCGTGCTGTCAACAACGCAGTTACCGGTAAAGTCCACCTAACCACGGACACGTGGACAAGTGCTTGTGGGCAGGGACGGTACATCTCGCTGACGGCACACTGGGATAACATGGTGGAAGCGGGGACCCAGTCGGACCTTGGGCCGGAACACATCCTCCCGATGCCAAGGATTGCGGGCTTTAGGTCAATCAGGGTTGCCCCCACGGTCTACAGCTCTAGCACCTCATCCTCCTCAGCCTCCATCTCCGAAATGACCACATCAGTCACAAGCTGGAAGCACTGCAGCACTGCCTCGGCCAAGCGGCAACAGGCTGTGCTGAAGCTAATATGCTTAGGTGAAAAACTGCACAATGCTGAAGAGTTGTGGATAGCTCTGAAAGAGCAGGAAGATCTGTGGCTCACACCGCTGAACCTACAGCCAGGCATGGTCGTGTGTGACAATGGCCAGAACCTGGTGGCGGCTCTGAGGCGAGGCGAGCTCACACAAGTACCATGCCTGGCCCATGTGCTTAAACTCGTGGTTCAGCGGTTTCTCAAATCCTACCCGGAGCTGCCAGATCTGCTTGTTAAAGTACGCCGCCTGTGTGCCCATTTTAGAAAGTCAGCTACAGCTTCCGCCGCCCTTGCCGTGTTTCAGCAGCGTTTGCAGCTTCCGGCTCACAGACTGGTGTGTGATGTCCCCACGCGTTGGAACTCTACACTGCAGATGTTGGGAAGGATTTGTGAGCAGAAGAGGGCAGTTGTTGAGTACCAGCATCAACAAGGATGTCGGTATTCAGCTCAGACTCCACACATAAGACCTCAGGAGTGGACATGGATGTCAGACATATGTACCATCCCCCAAAACTTTGAGGACTCCACCAAGATGGTGAGCGGCGATGACGCCATAATTAGCATCACCATCCCCCTTCTCTGTCTTCTGAAACACTCTCTGCTCACAATCAAAGAGGATGCATTGTAGGCACAGCCAAGCCTCATCTCATCCCAACGTGGATTGGGTGACAATGAGGAAGAGGAGGAGGAGGAGGAGGAAGGACAGGAGATAGTTTCATGCACTATAGACGGTACTACCTGCACAGCTGTCATACCGTCTGTTCAGCATGGATGGCCAGAGGACAGAGTGGAGGAGGAGGAGAGCATGGTCAGTCATCCTTCTTGGTGAGGACATGGAAGTCTTGCCTGTTAGTAGTCTGGCACATATGGCCGAGATTATGTTACGCTTTCCCTTTCCCTTACCTTTCCCTTGACCCTCGCGTTCTCAAAATTTTGGGTGACAGTCATTACTGGTTGGTGACACTTTTAGACCCACGCTACAAGGAGAACTTTATATCTCTTATTCCTGAGGCGGACAGGTCTACAAAAATGGGGCTGTACCAGAAGGCCCTTGTTGCGGAACTATTAAAAAAATTCCCATCTGAAAACGCTGGCGGCAGAGGACACACTTCGTTGGACAACCAAGGAGTACAGGCGAGAGAGACACAACTTCAATCCAGCAGAGGCAGGGGAACACTGTCAAAGTTCTGGGAGACTTTTCTCAGACCCTCCCATCGCACAGGCCCTGAGGCGTGGGGTACTCTCACAAGGAGTGCAAAGTTTGGGAAGATGCTGAGGGAGTACCTTGCCGACTGTACCAACGTCTTCCGTGATTCCGCTGTGCCTTATAATTATTGGGTATCCAAGCTGGATATGTGGAATGAACTGGCTCTCTATGCCTTGGAGGTCCTGGCCTGCCCTGCCGCCAGCGTTTTATCAGAGCGTGTTTTTAGTGCCGCTGGTGGAATTATAACGGATAAGCGCATCCGCCTGTCAACTGAAAATGCTGACAGGCTGACTCTTATACAAATGAACAAGGGCTGGATTGGGCCAGACTTCTCAACACCACAGAATGATAGCAGCGTAACAAACTCAAATCCAGTGTTTTTTCTTGGGAGGTGTATTCCCATGCACCTTTTCACCCCCACACATGGGTATACGCTTCCTGATTTTGGCTGTTTGCTCTTGTCCTCCTCCTTCTCCTCATCCTCCACAACCATATCACCAGGGTGACCGTGGTCCGTGATGCAACACCCACATAATTTTTTTTAAAGGGTGTTTATGATGCCCGTAAAAAAAAATTTTTATACTGTATGTTCAAGTATACCCCCCAGGGGTAAATGTTTGTCAGCCCATACACTTAGTGCATGGGCATTACAAGTATAGGAGGCCCGCTCCTTTCTAATGGGAACATTTTTTTATGAGGCCCTCCTCCACTTATCTTCCAAGGGGCATTGAAGTGCCTCCAAATTTTGGGCAGCCCTTGCATTCACTGCATAGGCCAACACTATGGGAGACTCTCTCCTTTCTAATGGGAATTTTTCGCTACTGTGGCCCTGTTCTATGTGTCTTTAAATTATTAGTGGGGTTTTTCCTAAAATTGGTCAGCCGTTGGACTCACTGCATACCCTATAACTGTATAGCAGACCCTCTCCTTTCTAATGGGAACATGTCGTACCTTATTACTGTGGCCCTGCTCCATGTGTCTTTAAATTCTTAGTGGTGTTTTTACTAAAATTGGTCAGCCGTTGGACTCACTGCATACCCTATAACTGTATAGCAGACTCTCTCCTTTCTAATGGGAACATGTCGTACTTGTTACTGTGGCCCTGCTCCATGGATCTTTAACTTCTTAGTGGGGTTTTTACTAAAATTGGTCAGCCGTTGGACTCACTGCATACCCTATAACTGTATAGCAGACCCTCTTCTTTCTAATGGGAACATGTCATACCTTGTTACTGTGTCCCTGCTCTATGCGTCTTTAAATTCTTAGTGGGGTTTTTCCCAAATTTTGGCAGCCCTTGCAGTCACAGCATGGGCATTACTACTATAAGAGAACCGCTCCTTTAGAATGGGAACATTTTTTTTACTGAGACCCTCCTCTATGTCTCTTTAAAGGGGTATTGGGTTGCGTCCAAATCTTTGGCAGCCCTTGCAGTCACTGGATACGCAATAACAGTATAGGAGACCCACTTGTTAATAATGGGAACAACAAAGCATAGCCGGCTGATGGCTCTCTAACAATAGATAGGGCCGACTGCTGGCCTTTTAAGAATAGTAAGGGCCGTCTGATGTCACTATAAAAATAGGCTTTATGACTTTCAGAGTCCCTCCATCATAAATAAAACAGGAAGTGTCTGATGATGGGTCACACACCACATTGGCAGATAAGGTTGTAAAATGTTAAAATTACATTTCCCGGTGAATGCATTCGTCGTAAAAAAAAACCAAAACAATAGGATCTTTCTTTAGTATAAAAAAAACAGCGTCACCAATTTAACAACAATGTAATCACATTGTTCAGCTCATGCACCTCCTCCTCCATCTCCGAAATGACCACATCAGTCACAAGCTGACAGCACTGCCTTGGCCAAGCGGCAACAGGCTGTGCTGAAGATAACATGCTTAATTGACAAACCGCCCAGCGCTGCAGAGTTGTTGAAAGCTGAAACACAGCAGCCTGATCTGTGGCTCTCACCGCTGAACATACAGCCAGGCATGGTAGTGTGTGACAATGGGCGGAACCTGGTGACGGAGAAATGACAGCCGGGGTAGATACGGTTTCCCTCTATGCCAGTCCTTTCACCGAGCTAAAGAATATGGCTGTGGTGAAATACAACTCCCACTGAGAAGCTGTTCAGATTGAAAAACATTGTGCCCACCAGATGATTTGATTCTGAGGGCTAACCTTTCTCCCCCGCTCAAGAGCCCCATAGCAGCTGCAAAGTTAGCGCTATCATGAACTCTCCTGAGGTAGAAGCCAAGGCACACCAGAGGATTCTCTGTTGGTACTGTCCAACCCTGCCAAGAAGCAGTCCTGGCTAAGAAAAGTGTGTGGGAAGGTTCCCGGACACTCTATGGCTGCTTTTTTACTGAGGAGGAATCACACACAAACACTGGGAGAACATATAAAGTCCTTGGAGATGTTGTCCTTGCTGGGATTTGAACCCAGGATCCCAGCGCTGCAAGTCTTCAGTACTAACCACTGATCCAATGTGCTGCCGTTCACCCTCTAATATCTAAAAGGCTGGAGAAACTTGCACCTATTGCCACTTTATCTTCACCTCCTTTGTGAGAAAATGTATTTGGGCAGCCACTCAGTCTACCAAATAAAATTCCTGAGAAGGAAATTGGGGATGGCTTCGCTACTGTTACTGGGGGCAGTGCTAATACCATGGCATCGTACCATAGTTTGCTGGAAATATTACAGGCTGGTAGGAGGCAAGCAAATTCTCACAGAAAAGTACCAGCAGTAATGTTCAGGGACCCGCGCTTGTAGAAGACGGAGACAACACAGGGAGAAATAGTGATGGCTAGGGACCGAGTATGGACACGAGGCATGAGGCATGTGGTTGTGAAAAGCTTCCGCTTCCACGAGCCTAAAAGGCCACATTTCAAGTGCAAAAAGCTGGCCAGAAATCTGGCAGTTTAGTGTTGCGGCCTGTGGGTGGGTGGCTGGCTGCATACTTGCACTTGCATTCCAAGTAACAGAAAACTAAGCAGATGGTGGCCTCTATCATCATCATGGCCTCACCTCGGCACTATGAACTCTCCTGAAGGAGAAGCCAGGGCCCGCCGGAGGAGTCTCCGGTTCTCTGGTGGGCCCGTCCAACCCTGCCGAAAAGCAGCCTGGCTAAGAAAAGTGTGGGGGAAGGTTCCCGGACACTCTATGGATGCTTTTTTTAATGTGGATCGGCCATGCTTATGCATGTTATTTCTCAAACCGCATTACAGATCAGGCCATAGTCCAATTCTGTATTCAAGAAATTAAATGTGCAAAGAAAGATGTGTGTGTGTCAAAGCACCACCGACAAGGGCGAGTTGATGTTGGACGGGCTGCCATTGCTTCTGCAACAAGCTGCATTACAGGACTTCCTGGGAGAAATGACACGCAGGGTAGATAGGGTTTCCTTCTATGCCAGTCCTTTCACCGAGCTAAATACAACTCTCAGCAAAAAAAGTTGTGGACTGGCTGCGTACCATCCCTGGCCACATTCACCTGTCCACGTGTTTGTGGTTAGGCAGTCCTTCCCAGTAAGTGCACTGGGGAGGGCACGGGTAATGTTGTGGGACCCATGCTTGTGGAAGGCGGAGGCGATACCGGGAAATATAGTGGCGTCTGGGGACTGAGTATGGACACCCGCCTGCCGCCGGCATGAGGTTATGAAAAGCTTCTGCCTCCACGAGCCTAAAAGGCCACATTTCAAGTGCAAGCAGCTGTAAAAAATTTGGTAGTATAGTATTGCAGTCTGTGAGTGGCTGCCTGCATACTTGCGCTTGCATTCAAAGGAATGGGGTAGGGACAATTGAACGCTGCAGTGGGACAAGGATGTGGACGGTGATTGTTGCAAGTCTGCAACGACAGGTGCATGGCGGGAGGTATCTTCGCATGCGCCAAGGATCACTTATGATGGGCACACTTTTAGGCAGTGACCTGGGAATCAGAGGTGGTTCCAGAGGTCTTCCCCATGCTGTTCCCATGACTTTTCAGCACTGTATGCATGTGTCTGATGATGTGTCACACACCACATGGCCAGATAAGGTTGTAAAATGTTAAAATTACATTTCCTGGTGAATGCATTTGTCTTGGCTGAAAGCAATGCAAAAATGCATAAAAACGCTACATGTGAACATAGCCCAAGGTGTGGAGGAGTATTTATGGTTTTGGTTATTTATTTTGCCTTCTATACAAGTCATTACCCTGGAAAGGATGATCCTTAACATATTTCCCAGGAAAATCCATTTTGGTTTCGTTTTTGTATGTTTTATTGTGAGTCCGTAAAAGCGGCGTAATACTCTGACAACGTTGTTGACAGCAGTGACCTGGGAGTCAGAAATGCTTCCAGGAGTCTTCCCCATGCTGTTCCCATGTCATTTGAGCACTGTTCCCATCGATTTGGGCAATTTTTAGGCCCTCTGCAGACCGCCGGGGGGAGCCGCCTGAAAAATGCTCGAGTTTCCCATAGACTTACATTGGGCTCGTTGCTCGGGTCAAGCACCTGAGCATTCCAATTTGCTCGACACGAGCAACGAGTACCCGAGCATTTTAGTGCTCGCTCATCACTAATCACCAACCATTCCCATTTAATTTAGGTGTATCCATATAAATGGCCCACCCTGTATATTATAAATAAAAATTGTGCTCATTCGGCAAAAAAATAAAAAAAGTTACAGTTCTCAGAATGTGACGATGCAAAATCAAATTCTTTTTTGTAAAATACTGTTTTTAGTGTGTAAAAATAGCAAATCATAACAAATACATATAAACCTGGTATCGCTGTAATCGTACCAACCCGACGGACAAATCAGTCTTATCACTTTTACTACAAGGTGAACGGCGCAAAAAAATAAAAACAATAAATTTATTGCTGATTTTTGTTCATTCTGTGTCTGAATAATCTGAATAAAAAGCGATCAAAAATTACTATGTGCCCCAGTATGGTACCAAAAAAAATCTGCAACTCGTCCCGCAAAAAATAAGACCTCAAACAGATCTGTTGACCAAAAGATAAAAAAGTTACAGCTCTCAGAATATGGCGACGAAAATAACTACTTTTGATTAAAAAAAAGCATTTTTACTGTGTGATAGCAACAAAACCTAAAAAAAAACAAAACATAAATCTGGTATCGCTGTAATCACATTGAAGAATAAATCTGCCTAATCACTTATACCGCACGGTGAACGACACAAAAATAAAAATAAGGACTATTCTTGTACCGTTGTCTATTTGTTTATTCTGCCTGAAAAAAATGGGAATAAGGCTCGGCTCATATTTATCCAGACACAGACAATTTTTAAAATTAACTTTTGTTCGTGGGAAAACCCCTTTAAGGACATAATTGGCTCCGTTCTTAAGGGGTTAAGGGCTTACAGCAAATTCAGCTCCACACATAGCAGCAGGTATTACTTCACCAAGTTGAATGCTAGCAAAGCTAAGTAGTCTTGAGAAGGGTGAAGGTTATTTATGGTTAGATAAATCTTGACCTCTGAGCCTGTTACTAAAGTTTAATCTACCTGGGAATCTCTCTGTAAAGATAAACTGTACCTGTTCTGAGAAAGTAGCTGCACATTAAAATGATAGTCTCTATTTAAATGGCAACATAGCTCCGATTCATCGTGACCAGTGTTGTTAATGCCGGTGTTGATGAGGAGGCATGCTGCAGTTAGAGGCACATGATTCATTAAGAGATGCACAACACTTTATGAATAAGGAGTGTCTGACTAGTGTACTGTGCCTCACCACAAATATTACTCCAGTCAGTGACTGAAGTAAGACATCTGGAACAAAAGACCCAACAGCTCATCATAAGTTAGCTGCCGCACCATGTACCAGCTCCACACCTTTGGAGTAGCTGGACAAAATTTGCATGAAATCGCTTTAAAGAGTAGCACAAACTTTGCGTGGAGTTCACAATAGTTAGAATGAACTTTAGTCCAAATAAGAGATATTAATGATGCTTAGACCATAAAATCATATGGTGCGTTTCAGAAGTTCAGTCGCACTGTAAAGTTCCCTCTACAAAAACATGATGATTTAAGAGGCGCAGTCACACTAGTACAGTAGTGGAACCGGCGATGCAGGAAAACTTCTAAAGTTAAAAAATGGCTTAACAGTGACAGTAATCCATGTCCATATCAATAGTCAAAGGATGTATGATCCACTGTGTTAGCCATAATAGAAGAGGATTTTACCTCATAACGCTTGTTCCCTTGCTTTCCTCCTAGAACGTAGGAGGTTTGAAAGACGTTCAGGTTAGATACTTGCTACTTCTGACAGGCGAGTATTCCTGGTAGGAGCAGTTTGATCTGTAGAAGAGTTGCGGAGCATTGTACCGGCTGGAGACAGACGATTCGAAAGGCTCTTCAGGTGATTAGCAGATGAGTGCTAGGCACAGACGGGACGGCGTGATGTAGCACGGTCACGTGGTTGGTGCCGGTATGAGACTCTAGGAGCACCAAAATTATCCAAAATGCATTTCGGAAATCCAAAGATTTCCTTCATCAGGGATGGTCCTTTGTTAGCAAGTGCTACTTTAAATACAGTTGATGATGTCATTCAGGTATCGATCATTGGACTGCGAATAATTCCTCTTCACTATTCTGCCCTCTTGGTCTCAAAGTATCTAGTTTGAATATCCAGCTGCTTTCTGCACAGGACATTTGTTTGATAAAATCTCCCTTGCGCCAGTGTTTATGAATAATTTGTTTGCCCATTACTTCTGTGCCCTTTGTTAAACCCCTATGTTTTTCTAAAAAACAAAAAAAAAAGTTTTGAAAGTGGATGGTCGTCCAATTCATCCATCTTAGCAGAGGTAGCATCCATTTTAACAAATCAAGGTTACCAAACTAGGTCAACACAACATAGAAGCCAGTCCATATAAATATAAAAAGAAACAATATTATTTTCAGCGTTTGTTCCTGAGCTGAAGGGCGAATAACATATATTAGTTTTAGTTATTCCCCTTAGACAAATTTGTGTTTTTTGTCTTATTTGCTGCCAGCTCATTATATACACAAACACCACTATTTATCCACCTATATCTTACTATTGAACCACTTTATAGCAGGCAGCTGTATTATTTTGACCATGGGGGATCTATGGACAGATAAGAAAGACCACATACACAACATTCACTCTAATACAGAGAATGTGAGCAATATTAGGGAATCATTAAAACTGCTAGAACAATTATTACTAAAGGAAATTCGAGACCTTTGGGAAGTCACCACATTATAAGGCTATTTAGCATACGACAGTATTCCAAAAAGTCTGTCTGTATACAAACCATTATCTGGGGACATATCGTATTTTTAGGACTATAAGACGCACCTAGGTTTTACAGGAGGAAAAGAGAAAAAAAAATGTAAGCAAAAAATGTGGTCATGATGTCCTGTTAAGGGGGAGTGGGTCTGCTGCTGACACTGTTATAGGGGTAATGTCCCCCAATTCTGTTAATATCCCCCATCCTGGTATATATTGCCCCCTCCTTCCTGTTATAGGTAGCCCTCATCCCCATCCTGGTACGTATGACATCCTTCATCCCTCATCCTGATATGTATGGCACCACTCACTCATCCTTCATCCTGGCAAGTATGCCACCCTTCATCCCTCATCCCTCTTGCTGGTAAGTATGGCACCCTTCATCCCTCTTGCTGGTACGTGTGGCACCCTTCATCCCCCTTGCTGGTACGTGTGGCACCCTTCATCCCTCTTGCTGGTACGTATGGCACCCCTCATCCCTCTTGCTGGTACGTATGGCACCCCTCATCCCTCTTGCTGGTAAATATGGCACCCCTCATCCCTCTTGCTGGTACGTATGGCACCCTTCATCCCTCTTGCTGGTACGTATGGCACCCCTCATCCCTCTTGCTGGTATGTATGGCACTCCTCATCCCTCTTGCTTTTATGTATGGCACCCCTCATCCCTCTTGCTGGTACGTATGGCACCCTTCATCCCTCTTGCTGGTACGTATGGCACCCCTCATCCCTCTTGCTGGTATGTATGGCACTCCTCATCCCTCTTGCTTTTATGCATGGCACCCCTCATCCCTCGTGCTGGTATGTATGGCACCCCTCATCCCTTGTGCTGGTATGTATGGCACCCCTCATCCCTCTTGCTGGTATGTATGGCACCCCCTGATTCCTCTGCTGCTGACAGGGATCTCACTGTGTGCGCACTGCCATGCGCCCTCACACTGTGAGATGCTGTGCCGGAATAGTCAATGCTCCCCACGCCGGGACTGTGTGCGTGGGGAGCAGCGACCATTCATTCTCCTTAATAGCACGCACACTGTACCTGTAGCACGGCTCCTGCTGCCGCTCTGCGGTCTGTGTGCCCGCTATTAAAAAACATGAATATTCACTACAATCCATGAGCGTGGGGAGTGGTGAATATTCATGGTCTTTAATAGCGGGCACAAAGACCGCCGGCCGTAGCAGGAGCCGTGCTGTGGGTACAGTGTGCGCACTATTAAGGTAAAAGAATGGTCACTGCTCCCCACGAACACAGTCTCGGCGTGGGGAGCAGTGACTATTTTGGCACATCATCTCACAGTGTGAGGGCGCATGGCAGTTAAGCCATTTGGGGCTCACACAGTGAGAGTGTCGGCAGCAGAGCAGGACGCAGCGCTGGAGGAGAGAGGAGGTGAGTATAACTGTTTTTTTGTGCACAGTGTGATAGGGATCAGGGGGTGCCAAGCATACCAGGATGAGGGGTGGCAAGCATACCAGGAAGAGGGATGAGGGGGGCCATGCATACCAGGATGAGGGCTGAAGTGGGCCATACATACCAGGATGAGGGATGCAGGGTGCCATACATACCAGGAGTAGCGCTGCAGGTACAGTGTGCACGCTATTAAGGAAAATGAATATTCACTGCTCCCAGCAGTGAATATTAATTTTCTTTAGCAGCGGGCACATTGTAGGAGGCAGTAGCTGGCTACTGCCTCCTGTGTCCCGCTCCACCGCAGCTGCCACTCCCCCCCCACGGCCACAGTATGTATATATCGGACTATAAGACGCACCCCCCACTTTCCTCCAAAATTTTGGAGGAAAAAAGTGCATCTTATAGTCCGAAAAATACGGTAAGTGACAAAACCACCCCGTCAGAATAGGACTATGTTCAAAACCTTCTCCAGACTGCTGTATCCTTTATTATTGATAAAGGAAAAAGAACAACTACTGGAAAGTAAAAATAAGATCTCCAAACTATACAGTGAAATTAAACCATATAATAGGCTTATTACAATGTACAACTATATGAAGGGACAGCACAGAGCTCTTTCTAATGATCTTTTTACATTTAGTGAGACTGTGCAGCAGAGCAGTGAGACACAATATATCATCTACTGCATTTCGTGTGGCATCTGCAATGTGAAATACATAGGATATAACAGCCGTAAATTTAAAAAAAAAGTATTTCAGAACATATACAAAATATTAATAATAAAAACAGAACATATTCTGGTGCGGTTAAAAACATTTTGGATGTGCATAATAGAGAAATGGATGTTTTTTATTTTTTTTAGCATTGAAAGGATCAATTCATCAGTATCTATGAGTGTTTTTTTTGTGTATGAGAGTGTGTGAGGCTTAGTGCCCACGATGCAGGAATGAAGCAGAAATGTTCCTGAGCATTTCTGCATCTCCTTGGCAGAAAAATGTATGTGGCGTTTACATGCGTATTTGATGTGTTTTTGCATGCGTATTTGCCATGCGTTTTTCCTTTGCATTGTATAGGCAAATCTGCAAGCAGAAACGCACAAGAATTGGTCATGTCCGTATTTTTTCTGCGAGTAAAATCTGCGTAGAAAAAATCCTGACCATGTGCACAGAACTTGCAGAATGTCATAGGAAGTCATGGGATAATGTATGCAATGCGTTTCTGGAGCGTTTACACGCTGCAAATACGCACCAAAAAAAGCACCAAAACACATCGTGGGCTCACAGCCAAAGGAGGGGGGGGGTGAGGAACTGACATAAAAGCTCCTTCTAAAGAGAAGCCTTTTGGGTTATTAGATTCGACATTAAAATGCATGAATTATAGAACTATACAATGTTTATTTATTGATTCTTTTATTGTTTGATCTATATCTATTATGATACTGTAACATAATTTATATGCTTTATTTATATCTGTATTGATTTCCTACGTTACTCACACTTACTGTTCCGTATAATTGATGGTGCAACCTTTAAAGTGCACCTGTCAGCAGGACTGTGCTCAGTAAACTACATACACTGTCAGGTGGGCGCCGTTACACTGAGTAAAATGATACCTTTGTTGATGAAATCTGTCCTGTGGTTCTTGTGTAATCTTTATTTTCATTTCTGCCATAATGAGATGCTTGTGCTCAGGGGTGGCCTTTGGGGAGGGGCTGTAACTGGTGCTCTCATCATATATTCCCATCTCTGGCCTCTGACAGGTCACTGTGCGTTCAGTGACCTGCCTACTATTTTAAATATTGCCTTTGTAATTTCTGTGGCAAACATAAAATTTACATACAACAAAATGGCCCCCGCTGCACACGCATGCACAGTAGCATCTCTCGGTTGCTGATGCTACTGCGCACACGGGCGCCATTTTGCTAGAGGTAAAAGAAATTTGCCAGCAGCAATAAGGCCCCCGCCACCGGCACTTGCGCAGTAGCATTTCTCGGTTGCCGAGAGATGCTACTGCGCATGCGTGGAGCCATATGCGACAAATTTCATCAACAAAGGTGTCATATTAACCACTTCGCACCAGAGCCTGTTTTTGCCTTCGTGACCGGGCCAATTTTTTCAATTCTGACCACTGTCACTTTATGAAGCAATTACTCTGGAACGCTTCAACGGATCCCCCTGATTCTGAGATTGTTTTTTCGTGACATATTGTACTTCATGATAGTGGTAAAATTTCTTTGATATCACATGCGTTTATTTGTGAAAAAATCGGAAATTTGGCGAAAATTTTGCAATTTTCAAACTTTGAATTTTCATGCCCTTAAATCAGAGAGATATGTCACACAAAATACTTAATAAATAACATTTCCCACATGTCTACTTTACATCAGCACAATTTTGGAACCCAAATTTTTTTTAGTTAGGGAGCTATAAGGGTTAAAAGTTGACCAGCGATTTCTCATTTTTCCAACAAAATTTACAAAAACATTTTTTTAGGGACCACATCATATTTGAAGTCACTTTGAGGGGTCTTTATGACAGAAAATACCCAAAAGTGACACCGTTCTAAAAACTGCACCCCTCAAGGTGCTCAAAACCACATTGAAGAACTTTATTAACCCTTCAGGTGCTTCACAGGAATTTTTGGAATGTGGAAGAAAAAAATTAACATTTAACTTTTTTCACAAAAATGTTACTTTAGACCCAATTTTTTTTATTTTCACAGGGGTAACAGGAAAAAATGGACCCCAAAATTTTTTGTGCAATTTCTCTTGAGCGTGCTGATACCCCATATGTGAGGGAAAACTACTGTTTGGGCGCACGGCAGGGCTCGGAAAGGAAGGAGCGCCATTAGACTTTTTGAATGTAAAATTTGTCTGAATAATTAGCAGACACCATGTTGCGTTTGGAGAGCTCCTGATGTGACTAAACAGTGGAAACCCCCCACAAATGACACCATTTTAGAAACTAGACCCCATAGGGAACATATCTAGATGTGTGGTGAGCACCTTGAACCCCAAGGTGCTTCACAGAAGTTTATAATATTGAGCTGTAAAAATAAAATTTTCACATTTTTCCCACAAAAACGTTTTTCATCCCTTAATTTTCCATTATCATAATGGTAATAGGATAAATTGCACCATGAAATTTTCTGTGCAATTTCTCCTGAACACGCCGATACCCCATATGTGGGGGAAAACCACTGTTTGGGCGCACGGCAGGGTTTGGAAGGGAAGGAGCGCCATTTGACTTTTTGAATGTAAAATTTGTCTGAATAATTAGCAGACGCCATGTTGCGTTTGGAGAGTCCCTGATGTTCCTAAACAGTGGAAACCCCCCACAAGTGACACCATTTTGGAAACTAGACCCCTTAGGGAACTTATCTAGATGTGTGGTGAGCACCTTGAACCCCAACGTGCTTCACAGAAGTTTATAATAATCAGCTGTAAAAATAAAATTTTCACATTTTTCCCGCAAAAACGTTTTTCATCCCTTAATTTTGCATTATCATAAGGGTAATAGGATAAATTGCACCATGAAGTTTGTTGTGCAATTTCTCCTGAACACGCCGATACTCCATATGTGGAGGCAAACCACTGTTTGGGTGCACGGCAGGGCTCGGAAGGGAAGGAGCGCCATTTGACTTTTTGAATGCAAAATTTGTTTGAATAATTAGCGGACGCCATGTTGCATTTGGGGAGCCCCTGATGTGCCTAAACAGTGGAAACCCCCCACAAGTGACACCATTTTGGAAACTAGACCCCTTAGGGAACTTATCTAGATGTGTGGTGAGCATCTTGAACCCCAAGGTGCTTCACAGAAGTTTATAATAATCAGCTGTAAAAATAAAATTTTCACATTTTTCCCGCAAAAATGTTTTTCATCCCTTAATTTTGCATTATTATAAGGGTAATAGGATAAATTGCACCATGAAATTTGTTGTGCAATTTCTCCTGAACACGCCGATACCCCATATGTGGAGGCAAACCACTGTTTGGGCGCACGGCAGGGCTCGGAAGGGAAGGAGCGCCATTTGACTTTTTGAATGTAAAATTTGTTTGAATAATTAGCGGACGCCATGTTGCATTTGGGGAGCCCCTGATGTGCCTAAACAGTGGAAACCCCATACAAGTGACACCATTTTGGAAACTAGACCCCTTAGGGAACTTATCTAGATATGTGGTGAGCACCTTGCACCCCCAGCTGCTTCACAGAAGTTTATAATATTGAGCCATAAAAATAAAATTTTCACATTTTTCCCACAAAAAATGTTTTCCTTTCCCTAATTTTGTACTATCATAAGGGTAACAGGATAAATTGCACCATGAAATTTGTTGTACAATTTCTCCTGAACACGCCGATACCCCATATGTGGGGGAAAACCACTGCTTTGGTGTACGGCAGGGTTCGGAAGAGAAAGGAGCGCTATGTTGGCTGGGATAGGCAGCAGACACCGTGTCACATTTGAAGAGTCGCTGACATGCAGAAACAGCAGAAACCCCCACAAGTGACCCCATTTTGTAAACTACACCTCTCAAGGAATTCATCTAGGGAAGTAGTGAGTATTTTTTAATTTTTAAATTTATACCATTGGGCAGTGAAAAAAGCATAATTATATTTTTACCACAAAAAAATGTTTTACCCTCAGATTTTACATTTTCACACAGGACAATATGTAAAAATGGTGCCGAAATGTGTCACACAATTTCTTCTAAAAGTGCCAATACCCCATATGTGGCTGTATCGTACCGCTCAGCCATATGGCGAGATCTGGGGGGGACGGAGTGCTATTTGACAATTGGAGAACAAATTATTGTAGAATAGGCATTTGGATTTGGGAGCACAAAATTTTTTGAATTTCTTTTGGGGGGCAAGGGCCATTTCGCTTTTCCAGAGCCTTTCTGCTACCAGTAACTTGGAAGTCCCTTATATTTTTAACAGATGACGGACCTGAGTGGGGACTAGCTTTTTTTGAGGACTGAGTTGAAGCTTTTATTGGGAACATTTTACGTAACATTTATCCGGCGCTCTAGGCTGAGCACTTACATCGGGGTTTCCATCTAAATTTCCAAGTGATGTAATTCAGATGAAACCCCTGCGGGATCCATTCACTGTAATGAGGCAGCAGAGTTACTCTGGACTCCGTCTGGCCTCTGTTTAGCGGTGTCCTTTTTTTTCAGAAGTGCACAAAACTGTGGCCAACCGCACTTTTATGCACGCCTAAAACAAATGACACCGTGGGATCACAGGCCAGACGGCATCCACAGTGGCCTATATCTGCCTCATTACAGGGAATCTTCCGTCATGGGTTGCGGCTGAATCACATATTTCAGAGATTTACATGGAAACTCTGGCGTAAGTGCTCAGCGCAGAGCGCAGGATAAATGTGTGCCGAGCCATACTGCGATCTTTGGGAGACATAATAAACAAATCAGTAGCAGGTGAAGAATTGGTTTTATTTATTTTTTTACGCCGTTCCTAGTGTGATATAACTGATTAGATTACTTTATTCTTCGGGTCGGTGCGATTACAGAGATACCAGATTTATATCGGGTTTTTATGACTGACAGCTGTCACACACTAAGAGACGCTTTTTTTTTGCAAAATCTAGTTTTTGCATCGCCATATTTTGAGAGCTATAATTTTTCCAGATTTCGGCCGACTGAGTCATGTGATGGCTTGTTTTTTGCGGGACGAGTTGACATTTTTATTGGTACCATTTGTGGGTATGTGACATTTTTTGATCGCTTTCTATTCCGTTTTTTTGGGAGGTAAAATTAACAAAAACCAACAATTCAGGAATTGTTTTTTGAGGGTTTTTTTATGCCGTTCTGCGTGTGGTAAAAGTGATCAGGCAGCGTTATTCTTCGGGTCAGTACATTTACAGCGATACTACACTTACTGTATATTTTTTTATGTTTTGGCGCTTTTACACAATAAAACAATTTTATAGAAAAAATATTTTTTTTGCATTGCTTTATTCTGAGAGGTATAACTTTTTTATTTTTTGGCTGATGGAGCTGTATAGTGGCTTGATTTTTTCGGAACAAGATGACGTTTTCAGCGGTACCATTTCTATTTCCATTTTGCTTTTTGATCGCATTTTTTTTCCACTTTTTGTTTGGCGATATGAGGAAAAAGCATAGTTTTTTGCTCCGTTTTTTATTTATTTTTATTACGGTGTACACATAAGGAGTTAATTAGTGTGACAGTTTTATAGCTCGGGTTGTTTCGGACGCGGCAATACCAATATGTATACTTTTTTTTATTTTTGCATAACTATATGGATTTATCGGTTTAATATTTTATTTATTTATTTTGTATTTTTTTTTTAACAGTTTCAAAACATTTTTTTTTACTTTTTTTTACATTTTTACTTAGTCCCTGTATGGGACATTAATTTTTATTTTTCTGATCCCTGATCTCATGTAATGTAATAGACATATATTACATTATATGAGATCTTCACTGACTGTTTCACAGTCTCCTGTCTGGCATCAGCTACAGGCTGAAGCCAGACAGGAAGGACACCATATATGGCAGAGCTGGAGGCGGTCATGTGACCTCCAGCTGCCATAGCAACGCCAGGTCCTGAAAGCAATCAAGGGGTCGTCAGAGAGGTAAGTGGACGACCCCCTCTCCTCCTGCTGTCTCCTATATGCCGCGATCACTATAGATCGCAGCATATAGAAGACAGCAAAGGGTTAACATCACTGGGACCTTATCTAATCAGGTCCCGATGATGTTCCCTGTCAGAGCTAACGCTCTGCACCGCTCTCACAGCGCTTGCAGGACCCAGGGGGTCCTGAGCACTGCGAGACCACCCACCGTTTTTAAACGTCCGCGCTGCACAGAGCCCAGGCAGCGCGGACGTTTATCTACAGTGGGCGGTCGGGAAGCGGTTAATCAGTGTAATGGCGTCCATCTGACAGTGTATGTGGTTTACTAAGCACAATTCTGCTGACAGGTGCGCTTTAAATTGGATATCCCACAGTACCTAGCCATACTCTAGGACTAGGGGTGGCAATGCCAGAGACGTGTCAGGTGGCAGCATGTTTTTTTCCACCACCATAGTGGTGTCTGTTTTTAACATGATCCAATAAAGCTTGAAGATTTTACTTGAGGATTCGACAGTCCATTTTTGCTATTTTCTTGCATGGAGCTATTAGTGCCTTCCCCATGGGGTTTTGGCCTTCTTCTAGATCAACATGTTAGGCTATAGGTTGAACTCAATGGACTTAGGTCTTCCTTCAACTTAAAACTATGAAACCATGACTATAAAATACAGATGTGTGAAACAAAGGTAAAGGTGGTGCTTGCTTTGAACAAGATGTCCTGGATACGGGACAGTCAGAGATCAGACTGTAAACTCTAGGATGAGAAGTTAGCAAGCGCTCAGTTTACCTGCTGAGTGTCCACTCCACATTATTTAGTGAGGTTGGGGCGGATTTACCCATCTAGTCTAATTTTTAGATAGCCTAAAAATGCACAGTTCCTTGGGCATCTTCAGACACTTCTTTAACTTTACACCAATTATTACTTGGATGGCTTTGTGCCAATAATGTGTGCCAGCATTTTGGCATATAGTTTCACATTTCAAGTCATGCCCCTATCTGGTAAGTCACAATCCACCTCACACCCCCATGTCAAGCAAGCACAAAAATGGTGCTGTTCACTGTGTGTCCATGCCAAACACACGGAGACATGTCTGCTTTTTTCCAGCAGCAAGGATGAAAAGAGCCAATAAATGTCTATAGGTCTGTGAAAAACACGTACAGCACATGGATGGCATCCTTGTGTCATCATTGTTTAACATTGTAAAGTATAGGAGAAGCTTTGTAATTTATTTATTGAGCCATCCGTGCAAAACACTGATGACACACTGATGACTCTGGTACCATTGTTTCACGTCTACACATTTAAACAAATATGGTCCAGCGATGCATCAATATGCTTTAGTTTATTAAATCAACCCCATTATCTGTAGTCAGTGCTCTGAATAATAGAAGAGAGGCCTAAACAGTGGATTCCTACTATTAGCTCTTTACTTTCCTATTGTGGCTTTTATAAATGCTGTTTCTAAACCAGACAACCCCTTTAACATGACATTATTTTACTACACACAAAACTCTAACTTCATGTTCACTCTATAGGACCTTTTGTGATCATTAAATATAGCGTACCTTTCAGCAGAAAAGTCATGTCTTCTCAGTCACCTGCAAAGTAAAAGCACAGAAAGTGCATGTTAATCGTTAATCAGTGGGAGAATGCCTTAATTGAACTCTAACCTACATGAATCTGTGCTTCATGTGTAAGGAGGAAACAGTTTGAGTGGTTAAAAAGTACATATTTTATTTAGAATATAAAATACAAGTAGACAAAGTACCATGAAACAAGTGGTAAAATGACAGCAAGACAGAGTAAGATGTGCAGCAGCTCAGCCCTCTATCCCAACAAATTACCTGATAGCAATTTAATTTTATAAATAGTAAACAGTATTTTTTCAAAGTGCAGTGCAGGTAGGTCAAGACCAATAACCCATAACAAAATAATGCCTAAGTTAGCGTATTGTCAGCATCAATGCACAAATTTCTGTGTAGCTAGGCGTATAGTGACATGGATGGTCTTAGCAGAGGGACTGTGGGCAGGCACGCAACACACCAGCAGGCGGTGAGTTGTACCAGACGTGCGTTTTGCAGCGTCCGCAACCGCTTTCTCAAGGGGCAGTAAAAGTGTGTGCAAAAAGGACCTTTTTGTAGCCCAAGTGGCGGTTACATGTGGCATCATGTGACCAATCGCATCGGCACTGAGGGAAGAGTATATGTATATCTTGGGACACTAACAGCGCAGACCGTCAGGACTAACCGCGCGGTAATGCTGAAGCGCCCGAGCACCCGCAGACATCACAAAGACAGCCAGGCGTGTGCGCGGCTAGCGGTACATGAGCACAGTGTCCAAAGATGATAACAGGGAAACTTTCTCATAAAGGACAGCAGCAGACAAAGCAAAAAACATTACAGCAAGTATTTACACCAGTACACCGTTAACAGCAAATACACATGCATTGTCCAATGATATTCCGTTTTGATCTGTTGTTCATACACCCAGAAGTGTTGCTGACTTGTAAGTGGATCTTATAATTTAAAACAGGAAAGGGGGAGAAAAAAAAAAAAAAAAAAAAAAAAAAAAAAGAGTCCTCCTGAACACCCAAAATCTGAAAAAAGAAAACTAGTTAAAACCAAAACCAGTAAGAACAACATGAAAAAGACCACCGAGAAAATAATGGTGGGGGAATACAGCACTTTATACAATTTTTTAGTTACATAAGACTAAAGGAAAGAGGAGAAGGAAAGGGACTCATTGAGGCCATGTGGCACCAAAGTGTTTAAAGTCACGATCCACTTGGTCTCAACTTGAGCCAGGACCTTTCTAGCATTGCCACCCCGAGCACCCATATGTATCACATCAATCCCACGGACCTTAAAACTACTGGGATCACAATTGTGAACAGCCCTAAAATTTTAGGGATGGTTTTAAGTTCGGGAGGGTTGGCCACTGTCCTGGCCACGCCAATGTCCCGCACATGCTCACGCAAACGTACTCTCAGTTCTCTTGATGTTAGTATGATATACACCGATGGACAATCACATGTAGCATAATATATGACATTACTGGTGCTACAAGAAATGTGATGTCGGATGTCAAATTGCTTCAAACCATCGGTGGACGTGACTGTGTCACAGCGCAGGACATTGGCGCAGGCAAGACAGAGGCCGCACGGTAATGAACCCATAATTGATCTGTGGGATCCTAAGGGGTTCGGCTGTACAGGAGCGTAGTGGCTAGTGACCAAAAGGTCCTTCAAATGTCTGGCTCGTCTTGGAGTCATGCGGGGGTAATCCCGGACGGCTGGTCTCAGGGAGGGTTCAATTGTCAAAATGCCCCAATGTTTGGTCATAATCCTTCTCATGTTATCCTACTCGTGATTATAGGTGGAAATGTATCTAATCTTCCAGTGCCCTTAGTCAGTTAATTTGTTATTTTGATATAGCAAGTTGTTACGCGGGGTTTGTCTTGCTCTGTCATAGCCACGCCTGACACATCTCTTACTGTATCCACACTGTTCAAATCTATTTTTTTAGATCTGTTGCCTGGTGCTCAAATTTCACATCAGAAGAGCAGATCCGTCTCACCCTTAATAGCAGCCCAACCGGGACAGCCCTGATGGTGGTAGGGTGGGTGGTGTGCAGATCTCCCGTGTATAAGGGCATTGAAAGACGTAGGTTTCCTGTAGACATCAGTCTGGAAGTAGCCACCATCATCAACCTCCAAACTGATGTCCAGAAAATCTATTTTTTTGACATGATAGGTATACATCAGTCTATTGCTGCATGCATTCGAGTTGAGTTATGTCATAAATCCCTCAGGCTGCTGCACCGTCCCTCGCCAACAAAACATCATCAATATAGCGAAGCCAGCACAGCACATGGTCCGCGGCCCCCGCCACCAAAAACCTGTCTCTCCCATGTGCCAAGGAAGAGATTGGCATACGAGGGCATGCAGGCCACCCCCATGGCCGCGCCACGCTTCTGCAAATATACATCTTTGAACTAAAATAATTATGGGTGAGGACAGAGTGCAGCAGCTCGAGGATCAACTCGCACAAAGGGACGCCCAGGTCAGACGCCCCCAGGAAGAGACGAACCGCTTCCATACCGATTGACAGACTCTCCACGTCAGCCGTGACTAGCAAGACCCCCTCTTCCACAAGGATGCCGTCGACCCATGTGAGGACGTCTGTCGTGTCCCTGACAAAAGAGGGTAATGTTTCGACAATAGGTTTCAGATAATAGTCTATAAATTTGCAAATGGGCTCACATAACCCATTTAACCCGGAAATGATCGGGCATCCGGGAGGGTCAACGGCATCCTTGTGGATTTTAGGCAGGAGAAAGAATGTCACTGTCTTAGGAAAATGTACGGCAAGTCCTTCTACCATTTGTTTATTAATAATCCCTTCCTCGCAAGCAAGGGCCAAGATTCCCTGAAGCGTGGCGGAGAAGGAGGCGGTGGGGTTGTAATGAAGTCTAGTACAGTATACGTGTTACTATCTTTAAGTTGATGTAGCGCTTCTTTTTCGTGTTTAGCGCAAGGAAAAATAACGATATTTCCCCCCTTGTCCGCGGCCTTAACTACTACATCCTGATATGATTGAAGTTGTCTGATAGCCTGAAGCCTAGATTCAGCCCATACTGAAGCTAACTACCCACGATGCAGAAATGCTGCATATTTTTTCCGCTTTTTCCTGGCAGGAAAAACGCATGCGGATTTTACATGCGTTTTTCCTGCCAGGTAGAAGCGTTTGTCAAGCGTTTTTGAATGCATTTATGCATGTGGGTTATCAAGCGCTTTTCCAAGCGATTTTAGCATCACTTGGAAAAGTGCTTGACAACTTGGTCACACTATATAAATCCATGCAACCGGCATGGATTTATATAGTGTGACCAAGTAATAGTTAAAAAAAAAAAGAATAAGAATGGTAAAAAAAAAAGATTATACTTACCTTCCGATGGCCCCCGGTATTTTCTCTGCTCCGTCCGGTCTGTTGTATGGCTCGCGGTGGTGTGAAAGGACCTGCGGTGACGTCATTGAGTCATGTGACAGGTCACGCGACCGCCGACGTCAGCGGTCGCGTGACCTGTCACATGACTAAATGACGTCATGGCAGATCCTTCACAGCATCGCGATCCATACAACAGACCGGACGCATCGTTATGGAGACCGAGGGCCATCAGAAGGTAAGTATAATCTTTATTTTTTATTCTTTTTTTAACAGTTTCTATGGTACCCGGGTCTGGAGGAGAGTCTCCTCTTCTCCAAACAAGGGTACCATCCGCACATAGAATCGCATAATATCCGTGTGTGCAAATGTGCTGACACGGATAATATGCGTTTCAATGCAAGTCAATTACGCTGTGTGTCCGCAAAATTAATGGACATGCTGCGTATTTTTCCGCAATGATAATCCGCAGCGGAAATTTCCGCAGCATGTGCACAGCACATGCGGATTATCATTGGGGACCATGGGGCACGTATTACCAAGCGTTTTTTAAGCGTTTTCGTTGCGGAAATTCCGCGGTAAAAACGCTTGAAAAACGCATAGTGGGCACAAACCTCAGTCTGTGTGAGACTCATGTGTTCGGTCGGTTCTAACATCTGCATTTTATTATCCATACTACATCTACAACACTGAGAATCCAAGGCCAACTTAGTTCAGATCTAAGTGGAACCCTATGATGATTTAAAGCAGTTGTCTACTATCAGAAAACTGTTCTCCACATGCTCAGTTTGTAGTAAAATAACAATCTGGGCCTTACTTACCCTCCCATGGTCGACTGCTGTGTCACCACTGATGCCCCTGTCTGTGTTGTTTTTCCACAGTGGTAACGTCACAATAACAGCGCTTTAGCCAATCATCTGATGTAGACAGTGAGCTCAGTGATTAGTTGCAGAACTGTAGTTGTTGAGATATCACCACTGCAGACAAACAGCACAATCTGAGGTAGCGGTGGAGACAAAGAATTGGACTCAAGGAGGGAGCTAGTTAATTTATAATTGATGGAGCTTAAGGAGAAAAGTTTTCTGAAAGAGAACAATCTCTTTAAAATGAACCTGTCAACAGGATTGTGGTCAGTAAACTACATACACTGTCAGGTGGGCGACATTACACTGATTAATATGATACCTATGATAATTCATTCATTGTACACTTTCTCCTGTCTCCTTTAATTGTGTCTACTGGAATGCCCAATCAGTGTGTAAAAATTTCCCTACAGCCATGACCTTTCCTTACAAATTCTGTCAACCTTCTGGCTCTTACTAAAACCTGCTGGTTCCAGCAGTCAGACACCACCTTCGCTGCTGCTCTCTAGTATGGATGCTTACAATTTTCACATACCCAAAGACCTGAGAACAGACAAGATGGAGGTGTTGGTCTGATTCTTTCAACAGAATGTGTTATTCAGATGTTACCCTAATATCCTCACTTATCTTCCCATCTTTTGAGGTCTACACAGTCAGACTTTTGTGCCCTTTCTCCATGGAAGTGGCAGTTGTGTACCACCCTCCTGGCCAGTACCACCAGTTAAAGCATTACTTTGCCACCTGGCTATCCTGTTACATCCCCACCCTCATCATGAGGGCCTTTAACATCCCTATTGACAATCCACTCTCCCAGTCTACCACTGATCTTTAGTCTCCAACCTCCTCTTACTCTCTTACACGTGTGGACCTGATCTTCTAACTTTGCTCAGTGTATGACTTTACTAACATCTCTCTCCCCCCTCTCTGACCACAACCTTCTTTCCTTCTGTCAAAATTTGTCACCCCAGTAAGGACACCCCCACATACAGAAATCAACATGAGGCTAATTTATAAAGACTGTAGTCATCATTGGCCCCAATCTCCTCCATTTCCTTTCCTGACTAAGCTTTGAAACATTATAATAACACTGGAAAACGCCCTAGATGAAGATGCATCCTACATGCAGAACACCTAGGTAGAGACAACAGCAACCCTAGCAACTCCTAAGCAACCCTGGCAACTCCTAAGCAACCCTGGCTACTCCTAAGCAGCAGGCCCACTGTCTCTGTATTATATTTGACTCCGATCTTTCATTCATTCCCTATATTCGATCACTCTTTTGCTCCTGTCTGCTGCTCCTAAATGACATCTCTACAGTTCGATCTTTTCTTACCTTTGACTCTGAAAAAACTCTTACTGTTGCTCTTATTCATTCTCGTCTGGACTACTGCAACTCTCTACTAATCGATCTCCTCTTACTAAACCCTCCTCTCTCCAATCTATTCTTAGTGCATCAGCCAGGTTCATATTTCTGTCCAGCCACTACACCGAGGTCTCCAATCTGTGACAGACATTGCTCTTGTCGCCATCTGATACAAAGTACAATATAAACTGATCACTCTTATTCACAAAGCCCTCCACATTTCTGCATCACCCAAGATCTACTCCATCTCTGTAATCACGCTACCTATGCTCTCTGTTCTGCTAATGACCTAAAACTAACATTCTCTATATTCTGAACCTCTCGTTCCCTTCTCCAGGACTTCTCTCGTGCTGCGCCAGTTTTCTGGAATGCACTACTGCAGACAAACGAATTCCCAGTATCCACAGTTTTAAGAATGCCCTAAAAATCATTTATTTAGACAGCCATCACCTCATTAGTCTAGCTATTCCCTAATCTCCATTCCTAACTTCTCCTCAGAATCTGGTCCCTCATACTCCATGCACCTGTAATGGTAAATATGTTATACTTTGCACTGATTATCATTTAGACAATTTAAATATCTATATATCTTTGATAATTCTGTGTTTTTGTATTAGCTTTATAAGTGTTATTCATAAAAGCAATAAACACAGGGCGCTGTCTTTGATATAGAGGAGTCAGGTTAAGTTTTCTTTGTTACTGAAGGCGTAGAAAGCTGGATAGAAGCAGTTTGAAGGAATTCAGTAGTATCCACAATTTATGACTTAGTTTTCCCCAACTTACATAGCTTTTTCCTTAGGTAATCTACTTAGACATTCCCCTTTCTTCTATGGGTGTAATTAAAGACTTGTTGCTTGGGATCTGAGGGCAGACAAGAAATGTACACTCGGACACTGGCTGTGCATGTTCTTGCCTCCAATGCATCAGTTTTAATTGAACCAACAATGGCAGACCTGGAAATCATTTGTATCTCACCCTAAATTAGTTCTTCCAGGAAAAAGGGGTTTCCGTGACACACCAAATAGCACTTATCCAGATACTGGCTGATGATCGGATCATGTAACTTTATTTGAATGCCCCTATTAATTATATTGATGGATGGACCATACAAGATACGCACTTTTTACATTTTGTGTCCTCCCAATTTCCTCATAGATTGTCAGGTTACAAGCAGGGCCCTCACCCCTATAGTATGAGGTGAATTATGTTACTCTGTAATGTCTTATTTTGTTTCTAAAAAATGATGCAGAATATATTGGCGCTATAGAAATAAAATTATTTAAAAGTTTTTTTATTTGAGCTGACTGCTGCTGTTTAATAACTTATATGACGCTATCAATGTCTAACAGCAACATTTACGTAGCTGTAGTCCAGGGTTTTTTTCAGATGCCCCTTGTGAAATAAGTGAAGATTTTTTTAAATCTCCATCTTGGCAATCCTATGAAGCTCAGCCATTGATAGGGTTTCTATGGAGATTGCTAATGTTACTATGTACATGAATACTAAGGGGAACTAAAAACAAATGTAAAAACTTGTAAAAATTTGTTAATGAAACTAAAGATAAAAAGTTATATTCCTCTATTTTGCAAAATAAAAAAAAAGAAAATATAAATAATTTAAAAAAAAAAAGTATATTTGATATTTTCCTGTTCGATCTATCAAAATAAAATGATTAACCCAAACCTTAAATGCCAGAAAGGAAAAAAGTAAAGAATTGCCATTTTGGCAACTGTACCGTTCCCAAAAAAATGCAGTATAACGCTGTCAAAACATTTTATGTACTCAAAAATGGTCCAAAAAAAAATCCAAATGTTGCCAAACAAAAAACAAGACCTCATATAGCTCTGTGGATGGGGAAAAAAAGTTCTGCACCTCAGAAAATGGCAATAACTTTAGTATTTCGATTTTCATACTGACCCACAGAATCATGTTGGCGGATTATTTTTAATGTACAAATGACTAGAGCAAAAGCAAAACCCAGATAAACAATTGTGTTGTGCATTTTTTACGATTTCACTCCACACTGAAATTGCTTTCACCATTTTTGATATGATAAAGTGAATAGTTTCATTCAAATCTTAAAGCATTCTGTATAAAATAAGCCCTGATAAGACTATGTAGACAGAAAAGAAAAAAATTTTGGCTCTGAGTTGAAGGGAAGACAAAAAAATGAAAGGCCAAGACAAGTGAAAAAAACAGCAGAAAAAATGTTGTTACATAAGGTTTATTGTGATCTATCTTTTGACATGTCATTGAGACACATCAGGAGAATATATGTCAGTGGAGATATGACCATCACAACCCACTAGAATGAAGGTCTTTTTTTGCCCCTTTTAGTATCTTTGCTATGGTAAAGGGATTTTTCCACTTTAAGAAAAGTAGACTCCAACCGGTTTATAAACATAACAAACAGAGCGGGTACTCACCATCCCCAGATCAATTACCGCTGCAGCCAATCACTGAGCTCATAGGCTCTGTCGAGCCTAGTAATTGGCTGCAGCGGTGATGCACACTTTAGACGTGAGGTCACCGCTGCAGACAAAACACTGTGAAAAGAACAGTGGTGGGGTGCCATGCTGTACCCGGGAAAAACGAGTACCCGCTCTGTTTATGTTAGTTTAATAAAAATATTTGAGGTCCACTTTTCTTAACGTGGAAAACCCCTAAATTATGATAGGACGGTAGAACACACTTGTTGGGTGGTTTTCTGATAAATGTGAACTTTCATTTCATATCTCAACATACTTTGGATACACCTTGGAGTATTAAAGAGGTTGTCCCCTTTCAGAAAAGTGTTTTGTATAAGCTCTATTAGTAGTAAAAAATACAAACTCCACAATAATCGCCCTCCCCGGGTCCAGCATCTCCGCTGCTACTCCTGGAGTCTGTTGTTGTCAGAAGCAGTGACGTAATGTCAAAAGCCAATATCTGATCTCAGTGGCTCAAAGCCATCAACTCGGGCTGAGGCGCTGAGTTCGGTTATTGGCCGCAGTACAGTAGCACTGCATGTCTGCAACAGGCATCAGCAGTGACTCGATATCGCCCAACTTTGAAGAATAAGAAAGAGAGAGACATACCAATTTTTATTTCACGCTAAGCATGTACCCTAAACTCATCCAGTCCTTTATATGTGCCCCATAATGCTCCCTATACAGTAAAATGCTTCCACTGTCACTCACACATTGTATAATGCCCCTAAAGTGCCCACCTCACTTTAAGGAGCCTCATACAGACCCCCATCAAACAGAATAATGCCTTCCACAGTGTACACACACTGTGCTCCATCAACACACACACACTCAATACACACACACATTCACGCAGCTCTGCTATACGTACACATATATACTAGATGGGAGATATGTGTCACTAAAGTGGTTACCTCGGTGATGTGAAGCCCTGAGAGCAGGTTCCAGCAACATTAGCTTGCTGCGATTGTTTCTAAAGGGCCCGGATACTGGGTCCAGGTTTTAGGAGCAGCTAGAAGAGCTGGTTGGGACTAGCTGCTCCCATATCTCCCATCTAGGCTGGGCAGCCCATATAAACAGCAGCTGAGTTTCCTCATTAGTGTCTGTGGGTGTGAGGAGAAAAGACCTGTTTACTGCTGATCAGTCTCAGCCACAGACAGAAAATTTTAACGTGCATCTGAACAGGTGAGCCTATTCGGGCATATAAACTGTTTTGTTTCTTTTTGCCAAGAAAGGCTATTTTTGTGCTGAGGGTGGTGACTGTTTACTGCACTTGTAACAAAAGCTCACGGTTTTGACATAAGAATGTTGTACCTGTAAACCAGGGGTCTCAAACACACAGCCCATGGGCCGCATGTGGCCCGAGGCTTTGTTGTGCAGCCCTCAAGCCCGAGACAATCGAGTTCAGAGAGCCAATGTTAGCGCTTCTTTTCAAATGAATGTGCTTCCGAGGACGCACATGTATATACATACCTGTTATAGCAAAACACACACACATTCTGCTCCTTTAAACAACACACATACACCTTGGCTGTGTTCTGCTCCTCTCCTCCGCTGTCAGTCATGTGACTTAAAGGTCCTGGCAGAATCTTCAGCCTTTACATAGACTGAACAATGGATGAAGTACCTGACAGCTCCTTGCTCCACTAGTATATTCAGCTGTATCTGTGTCCTGAGGACATCCCCCCCCCCCCAGCCTCCCAGGAAAAGTTCACAACTTCGGCACAGTCCTGCTGGATCTGACAACTGTTGGGAGATATAATGCCAGCACTAAACCCAAAGAAAGGGGTATAAAGCATGGTTGCTACACACCTATCCCGGGCTCTGCTTCCTTCACTGCAGTCCACTGCCCTCTGTTGGCTTCCACCTAGGGCTTAATGAGCCTTACAACTATTTGTTTGTTTTTATTTTTTACTACTTACGGGGCTTAAAGGAAAGATTTTCTGACAGAGGACAACCACTTTAACTTCCATGTATATTGATTATTTTAGATTAATACAATTATGCCAGTGGTCCTCAACATGTGTCCCCATGTCCTGACACATAGGTGTACCATGTCCGGGTCTATACCTGCACACTAGGAAGTATAATTACCCAAAACTGGACACAATACACAATCAAAAATAAGAAAACATTTAAAGGGTACCAAATAACTTAGAAAAACCTAGAAATTAGTCCTTAAAAGAGTATTCCCATCTCCAAAATCCTATCACATTATGTAGTAGGTGTAATAATAATAATATTAGCAAATACCTCCAATTAGAAATGCAGTGAAGTTCTTCTGATTCACTATGTAGCTTACCCAATGTGCAGGGCATTGCAGTAGCACTGAGTGGTTTTGTAACCATGGATACCTAAGCTACCACAATGCCCTGCACATGGGGTAAGCCACATATCATAGAATCATAGAATGTAGAGTTGGAAGGGACCTCCTGGGTCATCTGGTCCAACCCCCTGTTCAAAGCAGGATTCACTAAATCATCTCAAACAGATGTCTGTCCAGCCTCTGTTTGAAGACGTCCATTGAAGGGGAACTCACCACCTCTCGTGGCAGCCTGTTCCACTCATTGATCACCCTCACTGTCAAAAAGCTTTTTCTAATATCTAATCTGTGTCTCCTCCCATTTAGTTTCATCCCATTGCTTCTAGTCTTTCCTTGTGCAAATTAACATAGGTTAACAGGAGAACTATACTACATTTCTAATTGGAGGTATTTGCTGATATTATTATTATTACACCTACTACATATTGGGATAGGCTGAAATTGGAATATCCCTTTAAACCAAAGTAAATAACAAGAATTTCTCATATATAAATATATCCAAATTTTATTGATTATAAACAACTACTAAAGAGGATTAAAAAAACACCCATAAAACCCAGAAATAAAGGGCAGTGTTGTCATTGGTAAATCACAAAATGGCTCAGTATAGTTGATAAAATGTATAATACAATAATCAGCAGTAAGGGCACAGCGCTTTATATCTAAATGCAGATATAATTAGGGAACATAACATAAGCATGATGAAAAAAACAACTTAATTTCAAAGATGATCCCTTCAAAGGAGAGAACTAAGAGTACTGGACTGCCAAAGCACTCATACCCACAAGGAATAATCAGTGGACCAGAGACAAATCACACTGCCCAGTACCTTAACACACGTTTCGCGTACAGGTTCATCAGGGCGTACTGGTACAGTGCATGTCAGCCGCCTGTGAACACATCGCTCGCTGCGCCTGGAGCACTGGAAGCTACACTGCGCATGTCAGCGCAGTCTGAGACCCAACTGGACTCCGAGCGGGAGATGGAGGCCACGACACCACGGCCAGCACGCAAGCAAACCAGAAGCCCAGTGTGACATATTTGAACTGGGAGATGAAGAGGGAAAAGTAAACAGGTCCATTGTCACAATGTACACCAGTATAACAATGAAAATGGGATTGTAGAGATAAAGTTGTATAGGAATAATCCATGGATCAATGGTAGTCAACAAATACAAGCGCAGTACTGCATTCTTAAGGGTTTTTATTATGTTATTGCATCTTGTAATCATGTGTCGAGTTCCCTCATTATACCTGTATTTAGATATAAATAACTGTGCCCTTACTGCTTGATTGTTGTATTATACATTTTATCAATTATACTGAGCAGTGGCGTATCTAGAGTCCAATAGGCCCAGTGCAAAATTTAAACATTGTGCACCCCCTGCATGTTGGTCAGATGTGTGGGCCTAAATCCTATAATGACATATGTGTAACCTAACCCCCACCCCACATTATGTAGTAATGTCTCCCATGTTTTACTAATGTCCCCCATCCTGATACGTATGCCCCCGCCACCCCATCATGGGTTCCTTCCTGGTATATAGGTCCCCATTATGCTGTAGGTCTCTAACACAGTAAAAAACAACAACATTCTACTCACCGTCCCCTGCTGCCACCACACACAGCGTCCTCTTATATGGCCGGTAGCTGACATCAGTGTCCCCGATATGGGCGATGTATGATGTCACTGCTATGCACCGCCTGCCGTTGTCAGCCTTTGATTGGCCGGTGGCGTATATTGTGGCGCAATACATTTCAGCTGAGTGTGCACCCTCTGTGACAGTTATGTCTGTTAGTGACAATGCTGAACTTGGTTTCTTATTCGGCAATTTTTTTTCTGTTTTTTACAGGTTTAACAACAAAAATAAAAAATTACAATAGTAATATACAATGCAGTGAGGAGCCCTGATGTGAGTATGCTTAAAAGCAGCTACAAGCATTATAAAACTGGCACAAAAATGCACAATAAAGGGCAATATTGAACGGGTTAAATTACTTTAGGCCACTGATCTCACACTGCAGACACATAGATCAGGGTGCCCCACATCAAATTCAGGTCACTCCAGCTCGGCCATCAAAGAGGGTAGACAGTCAATTCTGATTTTCTGAATAAGTAACTGGTGTTTTACAGGAGTTAAATGACTTGGGGCCACTAATCTCACACCAGCATTTCATACATAGTAATGGCCCGCATCAAATTCAGTTCATTCCAGCCTGGCCCAAATGGGTTTGGGGCATCAAAGTGGTCAATTAGCCACTTTTCACAGATTTTAATAAGTAGCTGGTGTTTTTAAGGGGTTAAATGACTTTGGGCCACTGATCTCACACCCCCAATACAATTATAGTGATGGCCCAAAATAAATTCAGGTCACTTAAGGTCACTCAAATTCAGGTCATTTAACCACTGAAAAACAGTGATGCCCAGAATCCATTTGGGCCAGGCTGGAGTGACCTGAATTTGATGCGGGCCATCACTATGTATGTAATGCTGGTGTGAGATCAGTGGCCCAATGTCATTTAACCCCTGAAAAACACCAGTTACTTATTCAAATAATCAAAATCGCCTATCTTCCCACTTTGATGCCTGTTCTGATGCTCAGAACCCATTTGAGCCAGGCTGGAGTGACCTGAATGTGATGGTTTGCACCCTGATCTGTGTGTCTGCAGTGTGAGATCAGTGGCCCAAAGTCATTTAACCCTTTCAGTAACGCACTTCAGTGCCCACTTTAATACCCATTTCTGTGCCAATTTTATGACTTGTAGCTGCTATTAAGTGTATTCACATCAGGGCTCCTCGCTGCAGTGTATTTTATTATTGTAGTTTTTTTATTTTTGTCGTTAAACCTAAAAAAAAAACAGAAAAAAATATGAAATTGCCGAATAAGAAACCAACTTCAGCCTGGTATGTCCCTGAGCCATGGTGGGACTTACCACTGTCCGCACTGCCATTGCGTTCTGGGCTGTTAATCCTCTGTCTTCAGCAGTTGAGTATATACATTTGTAATAATGTGGCTATAGATTTATACGACTTCCTGCTATTTACTTTGGTAGTTGTAGGTGTTACACTGTCCCGTCCTCCTGTCACACAGCACAGGCTCCGTCCCCGGTCAGTGTTTCCACTCGGTGACATTCAGAGTGCCTGCCTCCCATGCTGAGCCCTGTAGTGTAGGCCGGGCGCGCTCTGAGGTGAGCAGCCACTGTAACAGGAGAGCGGACAGGAGGGGGCGACATACTGGGATTCTCCGGCCTGTACCTGCTCCAGGACGTCATGTAATCTGCCGCTCTCTATTCCTTTACTCCAGGATGGACTAAAGGACCTTTGATGATGTCATGACCATGTGATCAGTCACATGTGGGAGGAGTCCCGTGTGGTGTCTAATGTAAATGTCCTGTGATCGCTTGATGTTGCTCTCTATGTTCTGGAAGGTTCCGGCTTCTCCTTAGACGGCTTTATACTTTGCTTCTCATAAATTGTGTGGCGGATTTGTTCTTTATGATTGTCTGTACTAATAGCGAGCATGTTACACTGTGCTACTAGTAGGACGAATGGACGGCGTGTAATGTCTGGGTGTGCGGCCCTCAGTGCACTGTCTAGTGACTGGCAGACAGCTAGTGCCCTGTCTGTGCACAAGGAGGGACCGGACCATGGTGACTGCAGCCTTCCAACTACGTCCTGTTCACTACTGTACGCGTCCTACACACTCTTGGCTCTGCGCCATACACACTCGTGGCTCTGCGCCATACACACTCGTGGCTCTGTGCCATAGGCATCGTACACACTCGTGGCTCTGTGCTGTACGCGTCGTACACACTCGTGGCTCTGCATCGTACACACTCGTGGCTCTGCGCCGTTCACTTTGTACACACTCGTGGCTCTGCGCCATTCACTTCGTACACACTTGTGGCTCTGTGCCGTTCACTTCGTACACACTCGTGGCTCTGTGCCGTTCACTTCGTACACACTCGTGGTTCTACGCCATAGGCGCCGTACACACTTGTGGCTCTGCGCCATATGCGTCGTACACACTCGTGGCTCTGCGCCATACACCCTCATGGCTCTGCGCCGTTCGCGTTGTGCACACTCGTGGCTCAGCGCCATTTGCGTCGTACACACTCATGGCTCTGCGCCGTTCGCGTTGTACACACTTGTGGCTCTGCGCCTTACATGTCGTACACACTCGTGGCTCTGCGCCATACGTGTTGTACACGCGAGGCTGTGACTTTTGACTAATCACAGCTGTCATCAACCCCAACTACCATTAGACCGATTGCCACCGCACCAGGGCAATGGGAAGAATCAAGCAAAGTGCCAGAATTGGCGCATCTCGTGACGTGCCAATTCTGAGGTGGCTGATGGCTGGTATTTTTAGGCAGGCAAGGGCCCAATAACCAGGGACCTTTCCAGCCTGATATATTGCTCGCAACTGTCTACTTTACCTTGGCTTGTTATCAAAAATAGGGGGGCCCCATGCCATTTTTTAAAAAAAATTATTTAATAGGTTAAATAAGGCTAAATACGCTTTAATGCCAAGTGAAAGGCACTAAACTGTGCAAGTTTATTATGTGCAGCATACGGATGCCAGGTGAGAAAAATTCCATGACAATCATCCTACTCTTCTCGATCAACATCGGACTGTTCTGGGGTTTTTTTTTTCGGTTTTTTTTTTTTATGTATATATACACTAGTGTGACTTCAGCCACATTCTGGATGACATTCTCTAAAGTAGGAGACCACACTTAAAAGATCCTTTTCTGCCAAAACCCCAAGATAATAAATAGATTACAGAAAGGGGAAGAAAAACAGAGGTTTATGTTCGGAGGTCCTTCTTCCAAAAACAAGAAATCTAATACACAGTGATGCCACTCCTCAGGTAAGAGGGAGATGAAAAGTTTTGTTTTGTTTTTTTCAGTCCCGGGCACAAATATCCTCAAGTCAATGAATTCTCAACACTATAGGAAAGTTCCTAAAACTAGAATTCCTTTCGACCTCAGAAATTTGTGCTCACAAAAAACAAAGATAACGGGGTGCAATTAGCACTAGAAGGAGAGATTCTGAATCTGACAAAGAAATTTGTTTTATTTCCACTTCCGAAGCACTCTCTTCTTTCTACTCTTCCACTACTCTCATCAGCGGTTGCGTGACCTGTCACATGAATAAATGACGTCATGGAAGGTCCTTTTACACCATCGCAAGCCACCGGGGAGCCAGGACGCACCGGAGAGAAGACCGCGGGCCATCAGAAGGTGAGTATAATGTATATTTTTATTTTAAATTCTTTTTTTTTAACAGGCACTATGGTACCCGGGTCTGGATGAGAGTCTCCATTTCTCCAGACCCGGGTACCATCCGCACATTGAATCGCTTAATATCCGCATGTGCACATGCAGTCATGCGGATATTAAGCGATTCAATGCAAGTCAATGGCGGCAATTACGCCGCGTTTCCGCAAAAATAATGGACATGCTGCGGATTTTTCCACAATGATAATCTGCAGTGGAAATTTCCGCAGTATGTGCCACATGCGGATTATCATTGGGGACCATGGGGCATGTATTACGAAGCGTTTTTTAAGCGTTTTCGCTGTGGAAATTCCGTGGCAAAAGCGCTTCAAAAACGCATAGTGGTCACGCAGGCTAAAGAGACGCCATCGCTCTTGCCTATACGTCAACTAGTGAGGAAGTACCCGAAGGTTTGAAAGCCCATTCAACTCGGGCAGTGGTGACCTCCTGGGCGGAGAAGACGGACGTTTCCATAGAGGAGATATGTAAGGCTGCTACCTGGTCCTCTCCCTCTACTTTTTACAAGCACTATAGGTTGGATATGGGTGTCTCTACCGATCTCACCTTTGGGAGAAGGGTGCTCCAGGCTGTGGTCCCTCTCTAGTAATTTCTTCTCTGTAATTCTCTTGTGGTGCTGTCATGGGTGAACAAATAAAGTCTTAGTTACTTACCGGTAGCGGGGTTTTTCAGAACCCATGACAGCACCCTTATATTCCCACCCTTCACATTTGTGGGAGCACTCCTTTAGGTATATCATATATTCACGCTTATAGGGTGAAAAAAATATATATATATTGTGGTATAGCGACAAGCTTGGTTGTATGCGGAGGTAAAACACGAGATACTGTCTCTTTAAATTTTCAGGTTCATTTATTTAGCAGTCATAAACTACCCTGGAGTCCAAAAAGAAAACACAGCCCATTCGACTAAAGAGACAAAGCAAAATACAAAACTTGCAGCACAGTCCGTATCTCGGCCAAGGTCTGGCCACACACAGTTAGCCACGCACAGGTTCAGCACAGCACGTGCTAGCTCCCTCCTGGAGCAAAGATTCCACAGGTACTGAACACACATGAATGTCAGGGCTGGCTATTTAAAGCCCAGACACTCCCCTGATTGGGAGGGATGGTGGATAACGTCCTGCCCTGCACTTTCGTTATCCACTAAAGAGTTTAGAGCTTAAGAGTCTCAGCTTCACATACCTCCCTTCTGACACACTACCAGTGGTTGATCCTGCCAGTAGCATTTGCTTGTCTCAAAGATTAAGCCATGCACGTGTAAGTACACATGGACGGTACAGTGAAACTGCGAATGGCTCATTAAATCAGTTATGGTTCCTTTGATCGCTCCAAACCGTTGACTCGGACAACTGTGGTAATTCTAGAGCTAATACGTGCAAACGAGCGCTGACCGCCAGGGATGCGTGCATTTATCAGACCAAAACCAATCCGGGGTCCCGGGCGCGTCGTCGGGACGGTCTTCCGCGGCCTCCCCCCTGCCGCGCTCTCCCCGTAAGTATTTCTTTATATCCACACTTTTCCTACTTTCCCCTTTCCCTATCTTACATGACTATTTTGGTGATGTACACCTGTGGATATAGATCTGATGAGAATAGACCATTCTTTTGACACACTACCAGTGACCTTGTCACATATCCCCCCCCCCCCCTGCCCAAAGCTGGGGGTTTTGGCACCTTCACTCACTAGACAGGGAAGTCTGGACAGGGCATCGACATTAGCATGCAGTTTCCCGGGTCTGTGCTCTACCAAAAAACAAAAGTCCTGGAGGGCCAGGAACCACCTGGTCACCCGGGCATTTTTCCCCATCCGTTACCTCATCCATCTCAGGGGGGCATGGTCTGAGACTAGTCTGAATTTGCGGCCTAATAGGTAGTACCTAAGGGTATCAACCGCCCACTTGATGGCCAGGCACTCCATGATTGCATAATTCTTTTCGCTGGCCGAGAGTTTTCTGCTCAAGTACAGAATGGGGTGTTCCTCCCCATTTACCTCCTGCGATAAGACGGCTCCTATGCCGACGTCTGAGGCATCCATCTGGACGCTATCTCCGCCTCAGAAGACCACTTAGCCATTGCCGTCTTCGTACCTCTAAGTAGGTCGTTTAGGGGTGCCACTATTGTGGCAAAATTTGGGATAAACTGCCAATACTGCCACGATACCTAGAAAGGCCCATACCTTTTTCTTGGAGGCCGGTTGCGGGCAATTCTGGATTGCCTCCACCTTGTTCATTTCCGGTTTTATTTCGCCCCTTCCTGTTTCATTAATTTTATTGGTAAATTTTAAATCATAGGGAAGATAAGGAAGGGGAAACATGGGGATGGAAAAGGAAAGGAACAAACCAACAAGCATTAGAAGAATTCAATATACAAGGTTAACAAAAGTCTAATTACAAATCAACAGTTAACTAGAATCATATATATGTTAGTTATAGAGTTGTTTAGAGCAGATTGAATAATCAAGTTAACCTATCAAGTAAAATGATCAAAATAAAACATAACATATTAATTGACTATTGGATCATTTCCAACCAACGGGCCCACTTTTTTGCATATCTGTTAAAGCAATTATTTGCTACGGCAAATTTAAATTCATAAGTTCTATGTAATTTGATTCTCTCTATAATATCTGAGTAAAGTGGAGGATCAATGCTCTTCCAGTGGAAAGCAATAGCATTCTTGACAACCAAAAAAATGTGAGTTAATATAGATCTAAGTGAGGGGCCAACATTTTCCATTTCCATGGACAATAATACTAATTGAGGAGTGATAGTTACCCTATTATGAGAGATTTCTTTGATGAGATCAAATACTTGAGTCCATAAATCTCCATCTAAGCCACAGTTTCTCCAACATTTAGGTTGTATGTCTGAATTAATGTGCGAGAGTCTTAAAAGAGTGTAGCACCATCTGGAAAGTATTTTAAAATATGATTCGTGAAGGGGCATTGAGATGTTAGATGAGTAAGTGTATGTTATAGCGTTTTCCCATTCTTCTGGTTGAAAGACTTACCCAGGACAGATTCCCATTTCAACATGTATGGGTTTTTAATTATTTCACAATCATTGTTAAAATAGTCATAAATATATTTCAAGCTCCAGAAGATTTTATGGTTAAAATTGTTGATCAAATTAGATGAGGCCTCGGAACATAAAGGATTATTTTTAAGAAGCTTACGGATAGAATCTTTTAATATTAAATAGTGCATAAAGTCTATAGCTTTTAAATTACATTTTTCCTTTAAGTTTGAGAAGGGAATAAAATTTGTCCCATCAAAGAGGTATTTTAGTTTTTTTATACCTAGTGCCAACCATGTCCTAGGAATAATAATTTTATATATCGAAGCGATCATGGATAAAGAAATATTTCTAAGATAAAAAAATTTGTTCGTTCCTCTTCTTGGTTTTGACAGTTTTTTTCCAAGCATAAATTATTGCCTGGAAAATGGGATGAGAGATACATTTGAGGAGGAGTTCTCTAGGATGTAAGTAGTTATTCAAAAAGAGTTCTAAGTCTAGCCAAGCTGGGTCTTCTATTGCATAAAACCAGTAAGCACTTTGCTTTATTAAATTTGCCAAATAGTACGCCGAGACGTTTGGCAAACTTAACCCACCATGCGTTTTATTTTTGAATAAAATATGTGTTGCTACTCTTGCCCTTTTATTATACCAAATAAATGTGTTAATTAATAGTTGGAAATGAGTAATTTGACTTACAGAGATCAGAAGAGGAAGCGATCTAAAGATATAAAGTAACTTAGGTAGAATTATAGTTTTTATAATCAAGATTTTACCTATCCAAAAAAGGTCATTATTGCGGAGTGCATTTAAGTCTTTTGATATTACTTTAGAAATTTGTTCACAATTAGATGAAATAATATAATCTATATTTTTAGTAACAATAATGCCCAGGTAAGTAAAATCCTTATCTGCTTTACTAAAAGAAGAAATAGATTCTATTTCATTAATAAGTTCTTATTTGATATTAAGATATAAAACTTTGGATTTTTCTTTCTTTATTTTAAAATATGAGACTTCTGAGAACCAATTGAGTACATAACTTAATTATTTTATTGAATTTAGTGGATCAGATAAAGAAAGCAAAAGATCGTCCGCAAATAGGCTTATTTTAAAATCACGTGAAAGGGTACGAATTCCTAATATACGAGTATTCTCTCTGATTTTTTGAGCTAGTGGCTCCATAGCCATTATAAATAGAAGAGGGGACAAAGGGCAGCACTGTCTAGTGCCATTTGTAATTTGGAAAGTGTTGGATAAATGGTTATTTAAATAAGTTTTTGTGCTTGGATTTTTATATAAGGTCAAAATTTGAGTTATGAATTGTGAATCAAAACCAAATTTTGTTAATGTTTGACTCAAGAATTCCCAGTTAAGCCTATCAAAAGCTTTTTCGACGTCTAATGTTACTAGAATTGCTGGAATTTTGGCTGAACTTATAATTTTTAAGGTGTTAATAACCCTTCTAGTTCCGTCTGTAGACTGTCTATTTTTAACAAATCCAATCAGGTCATTATTTATTAGGTAGGGAATCACATTATTTAGTCTATTAGCTATAAGTTTCGAATACATTTTTATGTCAGAGTTTATAAGGGAGATTGGTCTTAATACTATTAGGATCATTATTGGGTTTTGGAATTAAAATTATTGTTGCCTCTAACATTTCTGATGGAAAAAAAACCCTGATTTGAAGCTGATTTGAATAGTTGGGCCAAATGAGGAGATAGGATATCTTTGAAGTTTTTATGGTTCAGAGTATGTATCCAGCCAATTGAGCGCTCCCAGGGTCACAAGGAATAATTATCCAAAAAAAGGATTTACTTCTTCAGAAGATTTATTCAAGTTAATAAATAGATAAAACTTATAAAAAAAAACAACGCGTTTCGGCTATTAAAATTAAAGATATATAGAAGGATCATCTTTATTCTCATTTGCACAAGGAAAGACTAGAAGCAATGGGATGAAACTAAATGGGAGGAGACACAGATTAGATATTAGAAAAAACTTTTTGACAGTTAGGGTGATTAATGAGTGGAACAGGCTGCCACGAGAGGTGGTGAGTTCCCCTTCAATGGACGTCTTCAAACAGAGGCTGGACAGACATCTGTCTGAGATGATCTAGTGAATCCTGCTTTGAGCAGGGGGTTGGACCAGATGACCCAGGAGGTCCCTTCCAACTCTACCATTCTATGATTCTATTCTATGATTCTAGCCTAAGAATTAATTTGAAGTTTTTATAATATTCATTGTTAAAACCATCAGGTCCAGGAGATTTAAACGATTTTAAGTTTTGTATAACATCACTAATTTCATTAATAGAAAAAGGGGAATTAAGTGTAGATAAGTCCTCTGATTTAACTTTTGGAAGGGTGGTTGAATCTAGAAATAGTTCTATAGTACTCCTATTATGTTGAACAAAAGAAGGTTGCTTATCTATGTTGTAGAGTCTTTGATAAAAGTTGGCAAATTCCTCCGCTGTATCTTTTGGATGAGATAGGGTAATATCCTATCTGAAATTATTTTATCAATTCGATTATTTATTATTTTTTGTCTGATACGATTCATCATGAATCTAGTGGGTTTGTTCAAGGCCGAGTAGCATTTGAATTTAGTGGCATTAATCATTGAATCGTATGCAGAAAAAATTTCAGTCTTGTGATTTTGTCTTAAGTTGAGGATATCTCTTTGTATAGAGACTGAGGGACTAGAGAGACTAAGTTGTTGTTCAGTCATTACTTTTAACTGGGCCTGAATTTTCATGATGTTTGCTTTATTGATTTTTTTGTGCCTAGACGTTATTTGCATTAGGATGCCTCTAATATATGCTTTATGAGCATTCCAGGATTAATATGTTCAGAGCAATTCTCTGCGAAAAATTTTTTAAGGGCCTGTTCAATTTCCGATTTATAAATAGGATGTTGTAATAAGAAGGAACTACATTTCCACAAAAAATTATTCTTTATCGGCGAACCCAATGTAATTTCTCCGATAACAGGAGAATGATCTGAAAATGTCTTATCTATGATAGTGACTTTTTTGAATTTAGGAAGAGTAAAGACATCCGTAATAATCAAATCAATACGTGAGGCTGATTGATGTACTTCGGAAAAATGAGTGTACTCTCTAGAGGACGAATTAATACACCTGTAAACGTCAAAAAGTTAATTTGCATAAATCCAATTATTAAAGAGTATTTGATAGGTAGCGAGATTTTGAGGATGAATCTAAATGGGCGTCTGGAACCAAATTAAAATCTCCAAGCAGAATTAAATCTCCTTTTTGACTGTCAATATTTTCTTTATTAATTTGTTTAAGAAACTAATATGACCTCTATTGGGGACATAAAGATTAACTATGGTGCAAATTTAAAAATTTAGTTGGCACACCAAGATATGGTATCTACCCATTGTGTCCTTATGCTCCTCAATAAAGTTAAAGGGAATAGTATTCTTAATTATAGTAGCGACTCCAGCTTTTTTCCTAACATTCAGGGACTCATATGTGTGGGAAATTCTTATGTTGGAATTTAGGGTGATTATCCTCAATGAACTTTGTTTCCTGTAGGCAAGTAATGTCTGCATTATATCTCATTAATTCTCTCCATAAAGTAAATCTCTTGTTCGGGCTATTAAGACCGCTCACATTGTAAGAAATCAATTTAAAACTCATGAATCAAAATTGGAGGAGAAAAAGAATAATAAATGCTAAGCAACGCAACAAACTAATAAAGTGGGTCGGAAAAGAGACCTAAATAGAAACACCAATAGTCAATAACAAGTACAAAATAAGGATTAAATAAAAGAATATTAAAAGAAAAATAAAATGTAAACCAAATTCTTCCTGAAGAAGTCCACTCTACCAGTGGATTAACTTCTTTGATGGGGAAAGTTCATGGAAGAGACCGCAGATAAGCTACTCCAAATGGAAAGAGGATATGGTAAAAGAGACATTTAATACATTCCTATACTTTCTGAGGATAATAAAACAATTAAAAACAACCTGAGGCTAAATAACTTGAAATTTCAGCGTAAATCGTTGGGTGGTGGTCTAAATTTAACAGGAGAATCGTTTTTAATTTTATCTATAAAGTTCCGTCCCTCTGAAGGGGAGTGAATAATAAACGATTTACCTTTATAAAAAATGATGATTTTCAGTGGAAAACCCCATTTATATGGGATATTTTTATCTCTGAGGTGGTTAGTGATATCAATGAATCCCTTCCTGCCATCAATTGTAGTTTTAGATAGGTCTGCAAAAATTTTAAGTTGGTTAACAGGGGCTGGAAAGTGTTTTTTTTCTCTGATGAAATTAAGAATTTTCTCTTTGGTTTTATAAAAATGGATGCGTAATAATTAGTGTTGAGCATTCCGATACTGAAATATCGGGTATCGACCGATATTCGCGGTATCGGAGTTCTGATACTGAGTTCCGATACTTTTAGAATATCGAATACCGGAATCGGAAGTTCCCATAATGCCTGCGCTCTGCAGTGTCTCTGAAGGATGACAAGCTGGATGGCAGCGCTCAGCTTACTGTACTTGTCATTTAGTGTTAAAGGATTTATTTAAAAAAATAATAGTGTTTTCATGCACCGTCTCTTTAAAAAAGCCGGCCGGCAATTCAGCATCGGTACCCGACAATTTAGAATAAAAACAATAGAGCATCACACATAGATTAGATACATAGAAACATGTCAGTCACATATATAAGAAGTACAGTGATAGTGTTGATTACTGTACTTGTCATTTAGTGTTAAAATAAAGAATTTATTAAAAAAAATTGGCGTTGGGTTCCCCGTAATTTTAGTCTCTAGAGGAGGTTAAGCAGACGGCTGGGGCAGATGTTTGAAGCCTGGGAAGGGGGTAATACCCACAGAGCTTCCCAGGCTATTAATATCAGCCCCCAGCTGAATACCTAGCCTTTACTAGCTATTAAAATGGGGGACCCCCAAAAAAATGACGTGGGATCCCCCCTACTTTAATAGCTAGCAAAGGCTAGGCAGACAGCTGGGGCTGTGTAACGGGTCTGGAAGACGGAACCTCTGAGCAACTTATACAAGGGGGCAGTCCTTGTAAGGAAGCGGGTGGCGACCAGGGAAGACAGGCAGGCAGTCACAGCAGGTGACCGGGACAGTCTCTGGGCAAACGGGCAGGAGGTCACGGCAAGTGACCGGGACAGTCTCTGGGTAAACGGGCAGGAGGTCACGGCAAGTGACCGGGACAGTCTCTGGGTAAACGGGCAGGAGGTCACAGCAAGTGACCGGGGCAGTCTCTGGGTAAACGGGCAGGAGGTCACGGCAAGTGACCGGGACAGTCTCTGGGTAAACGGGCAGGAGGTCACGGCAAGTGACCGGGGCAGTCTCTGGGTAAACGGGCAGGTACGACCTGTGACGGCTAAGCCTCCAGGTAGGCTAGCAGGCAGATGGCAGATGAGCGCTCCCAGGTGAGCGGGCAAGAGTCTCTGGACTGGCAGGTGGTCACGGCACGTGACGACGGAGCCTCCAGGTAGGCTAACAGGCAGGTAGCAGATGAGCGCTCCCAGGTGAGCAGGCAAGAGTCTCTGGACTGGCAGGTGGTCACAGCACGTGACGGCGGAGCCTCCAGGTAGGCTAACAGGCAGGTAGCAGATGAGCGCTCCCAGGTGAGCAGGCAAGAGTCTCTGGACTGGCAGGTGGTCACAGCACGTGACGGCGGAGCCTCCAGGTAGGCTAGCAGACAGGTAGCAGGTGAGCGCTCCCAGGTGAGCGGGTAAGCTGGTCCATAGACAGACTGACAGGTGTCGGAAGGCAGACCGTCGGACCTCAGGCTAGCAAGCAGGAAAGCGGGTGACAGGCAGGAATCAGGCAGCAAACTGGCAGGCAACTGGCAGGTAACAGGCAGGTAACAGGCAACGGGACCTGAGGGCTGAAGCAGAGTAGTGAACAGTGCAACAACATTGCTTGGGCACCTCCATTTTGGAGGAGGTGCCTTATATATGGAGGGATCCTCCGGCCATTGGCCGGGGACTCCTTAGGGCGACGCGCGCGGCCCCTTTAAGAGAGGGGGAGCGCGCGCGCGCCCTAAGCACAGTGACCGGGGGAGAGCGGGCGCTGCAAGCAGAGCGGGAGGAAGCCGCCGGGCACGGAGCAGAGAGGTGAGGGAAACAGCGTCCCTGCCTAGTAGGAGGCAGGGACGCCGACGCTACAGGCTGATATTAATAGCCCAGGAAGGGTGCCATGAATATTGGCCCCCTCCCAGGCTAGAAACACCAGCCGCCCCAGAAATGGCGCATCCATAGGATGCGCCAATTCTGGCACTTCGCCTCGCTCTTCCCACTGCCCTGTAGCGGTGGCAGTGGGGTAATAGGGCTGGGGTTGATGTCAGCTTATAATGCCAGCTGATATCAAGCCCAGGTTAGTAATGGAGAGGCGTCTATAAGACACCCCCATTACTAACCCCATAGTCAAAGTTAAAAAAAAAAACACAAACACCCAGAATAAAGTCCTTTAATTGAAATAAACACACAATTCTTTATTGTTCTAAATTAAACCTTCAATCCTTAAATCCTTCATAGACACTGCAGAGCGCAGGGATGCTTGCGCTCTGCAGTGTCTCTGAAGGATGAAAAGCTGGATGGCAGCGCTCAGCTGCGATTCAGCCTGTCATCTCAATGCCATCCCAGCGTGGGAGAATTCTCCTGCTCAAGCGCTGAGCACAGGAGAATTCTCCCACGCTGTCAGTGACGTGCATGAGGTGAGCTGAGTTCAATGGACATGAGCTCACCTCATGCACGTCACTGACAGCGTGGGAAAATTCTCCTGCGCTCAGCGCTTCAGCAGGAGAATTCTCTCACGCTCACCGCATGCGCAGGAGAATTTTCCCACGCTGTCAGTGACGTGCATGAGGTGAGCTGAGTTCATTGGACATGACCTCAGCTCATCTTTATGCCGTCACAGCCAAACACTGAGGAACGCAAGCATGCCTGCTCTTCTCAGTGTCTGCGGCATGGCAAGCTGGATGGCAGCTTTCGGCTGTGATCCAGCCTGTCATGTGAATGTAGCAGAGCTGAAGCTTTCCTGAGAGCCATGGAAAGGTAAGGATGATGTTGGTTTATTATTTTACTTTTATTGCAGAAGACATTGGCTTCAGCTGGAATGGGCGTGATGGTAAGTATGGTTTAATTTAGAACAATAAAGAATTGTGTGTTTATTTCAATTAAAGCTAAAAGAAAAGAAAGGGCGCATGTGTAGACTCACAGGGCTATTTATATAATTTAAAAAGTGCCAGTGCACTCACCTGTGATGGTTGTGTACGTCTACACAACTAAGATTAAGCGTGTGATTAATGAGGCTCCGGGTCACCTCTATTTGTAGTACCGTCCTGTCGGTGTTTGCTTCGCAACTCCGTGCTCCTCAAGTGGTCACACAATCCTGCTGGACCAGATACCACGTCACCGCAGGTCCTCAGTACTTTAACCCGGTGGCTGGATAACCGCAGGTCCTCAAACATCCAAATATGCCAGGCTGCTCCTGCCGCTTTGGCTCCGTATGGAGATATTTCACAAGTAAACAATGGTGTAGCGGTCTCAGGGAGCGCCAAAGGAGTACTGGACAATTTAATAGATGGCAAACGACCTTGATGGTGATGGTAAGTATGGTTTAATTTAGAACAATAAAGAATTGTGTGTTTATTTCAATTAAAGGACTTTATTCTGGGTGTTTGTGTTTTTTTCTTAACTTTGACTATGGGGTTAGTAGTGGGGGTGTCTTATAGACGCCTCTCCATTACTAACCTGGGCTTGATGTCAGCTGGCATTATAAGCTGACATCAACCCCAGCCCTATTACCCCACTGCCACCACTACAGGGCAGTGGGAAGAGCGAGGCTAAGTGCCAGAACTGGCGCATCCTATGGATGCGCCATTTCTGGGGCGGCTGACGGCTGGTGTTTCTAGCCTGGGAAGGGGGCCAATATTCATGGCACCCTTCCTGGGCTATTAATATCAGCCCCCAGCTGTCTGCCTAGCCTTTGCTAGCTATTAAACGTCATTTTTTGGGGGGTCCCCCATTTTAATAGCTAGTAAAGGCTAGGTATTCTGCTGGGGGCTGATATTAGTAGCCTGGGAAGCTCAGTGGGTATTACTTCAACTTTGATATACAGTAAGGTTTTTAATATAGACAGTATAGGTACCGTCCCAATTTAGGGTCACCTTGCCGCTGGTGGGACGGCTTGTATACTTTTTTTGATCAAAAATAGTTCACTAAGTACCCTATATTTATTATGCAACTTTGCTTTACATTTATATATAATGATGGTAGGGTATGAGATATATTTTTGTCTTTTGTAGGTTTTGCTTCTTTTTGCTAGTGTGAACATGCTGCTATTTCTTGCATGTCTACCATCTTAGACCTCAGTTCACATTGCTTGGTTTTTTGTCTTGTTTGCATTCTGTGCAATTTAAGGGTGTGGCATCCCCTTTGTTGAGCTGATTAGTATATATGTAGCTTACCACGGGCCTAGGTGGTCTGGAGTTGGGACCCGGTCCTATTTGTCTACCCTTTTATATGCATTACTTCAACTTTGATATACAGTAAGGTTTTTAATATAGACAGTATAGGTACCGTCCCAATTTAGGGTCACCTTGCCGCTGGTGGGACGGCTTGTGTAGTGCCGGCGTCCCTGCCCTCTGCTAGGCAGGGACGCTGTTCCCCTCACCGCTCTGCTCCGTGCCCGGCGTCCCTCTCCCGCTCTGCTGGCAGTGCACGCTCCTTCCCGGCCACTGTGCTTAGGGCGCGCGCGCGCCCTCCCTCCCTCTTAAAGGGGCCGCGCGCGCCGTCCTAAGGAGTCCCCGGCCAATGGCCGGAGGACTTTACCATATATAAGGCACCTCCTCCAAAATGGAGGTGCCCGAGCAATGTTGTTGCACCGTTCTACTCTGCTTCAGCCCTCAGGTCCCGTTGCCAGTTACCTGCCAGTTACCTGCCAGATTCCTGCCAGCTTGCTGTCCTAATCCTGCCTGATTTCCTGTTACTTGCCTGCCTGCCTGAGGTCCGACGGTCTGCCTTACAACTCCGGTCAGTCTGTCTAAGGACCAACTTGCCCGCTCACCTGGGAGCGCACATCAGCTACCTGCCTGCTTGCCTGAGGTCCGACGGTCTGCCTTACAACTCCGGTCAGTCTGTCTATGGACCAGCTTGCCCGCTCACCTGGGAGCGCTTCTCCGCTACCTGCCTGCTTGCCTGCCCGGAGGCTCCGCTGTCACGTGCTGTGACCACCAGCTATTCCAGACTCTTGCCCGCTCACCTGGGAGCGCTTCTCCGCTACCTGCCTGCTTGCCTACCTGGAGGCTCCGCCGTCACGTGCTGTGACCACCTGCTATTCCAGAGACTCTCGCTTGCTCACCTGGGAGCACACATCCTCCATCTGCCTTGCTAGCCTACCTGGAGGTTCAGCCATCACAGGTCGTACCTACCCCTTACCTAGAGACTGCCCCGGTCACTTGCCGTGACCTTCAGCCCGTTCTTCCAGAGACTGCCCCGGTCACTTGCCGTGACCTCCAGCCCGTTCTTCCAGAGACTGCCCTGATCACTTGCCGTGACCTCCTGCCCGTACACCCAGAGACTGTCCCGGTCACCTGCTGTGACTGCCTGCCTGGTCGCCACCCGCTCCCTTACAAGGACCGCTCCCTTGTATAGTAGCCCAGAGGTTCCGCCTCCCAGACCCGTTACAGCTTGTATACTTTTTTTGATCAAAAATAGTTCACTAAGTACCCTATATTTATTATGCAACTTTGCTTTACATTTATATATAATGATGGTAGGGTATGAGATACATTTTTGTCTTTTGTAGGTTTTGCTTCTTTTTGCTAGTGTGAACATGCTCCTATTTCTTGCATGTCTACCATCTTAGACTTCAGTTCACATTGCTTGGTTTTTTGTCTTGTTTGCATTCTGTGCAATTTAAGGGTGTGGCATCCCCTTTGTTGAGCTGATTAGTATATATGTAGCTTACCACGGGCCTAGGTGGTCTGGAGTTGGGACCCGGTCCTATTTGTCTACCCTTTTATATGCATTACTTCAACTTTGATATACAGTAAGGTTTTTAATATAGACAGTATAGGTACCGTCCCAATTTAGGGTCACCTTGCCGCTGGTGGGACGGCTTGTATACTTTTTTTGATCAAAAATAGTTCACTAAGTACCCTATATTTATTATGCAACTTTGCTTTACATTTATATATAATGATGGTAGGGTATGAGATACATTTTTGTCTTTTGTAGGTTTTGCTTCTTTTTGCTAGTGTGAACATGCTCCTATTTCTTGCATGTCTACCATCTTAGACTTCAGTTCACATTGCTTGGTTTTTTGTCTTGTTTGCATTCTGTGCAATTTAAGGGTGTGGCATCCCCTTTGTTGAGCTGATTAGTATATATGTAGCTTACCACGGGCTTAGGTGGTCTGGAGTTGGGACCCGGTCCTATTTGTCTACCCTTTTATATGCATTACTTCAACTTTGATATACAGTAAGGTTTTTAATATAGACAGTATAGGTACCGTCCCAATTTAGGGTCACCTTGCCGCTGGTGGGACGGCTTGTATACTTTTTTTGATCAAAAATAGTTCACTAAGTACCCTATATTTATTATGCAACTTTGCTTTACATTTATATATAATGATGGTAGGGTATGAGATATATTTTTGTCTTTTGTAGGTTTTGCTTCTTTTTGCTAGTGTGAACATGCTCCTATTTCTTGCATGTCTACCATCTTAGACCTCAGTTCACATTGCTTGGTTTTTTGTCTTGTTTGCATTCTGTGCAATTTAAGGGTGTGGCATCCCCTTTGTTGAGCTGATTAGTATATATGTAGCTTACCACGGGCCTAGGTGGTCTGGAGTTGGGACCCGGTCCTATTTGTCTACCCTTTTATATGCATTACTTCAACTTTGATATACAGTAAGGTTTTTAATATAGACAGTATAGGTACCGTCCCAATTTAGGGTCACCTTGCCACTGGTGGGACGGCTTGTATACTTTTTTTGATCAAAAATAGTTCACTAAGTACCCTATATTTATTATGCAACTTTGCTTTACATTTATATATAATGATGGTAGGGTATGAGATATATTTTTGTCTTTTGTAGGTTTTGCTTCTTTTTGCTAGTGTGAACATGCTCCTATTTCTTGCATGTCTACCATCTTAGACCTCAGTTCACATTGCTTGTTTTTTTGTCTTGTTTGCATTCTGTGCAATTTAAGGGTGTGGCATCCCCTTTGTTGAGCTGATTAGTATATATGTAGCTTACCACGGGCCTAGGTGGTCTGGAGTTGGGACCCGGTCCTATTTGTCTACCCTTTTATATGCATTACTTCAACTTTGATATACAGTAAGGTTTTTAATATAGACAGTATAGGTACCGTCCCAATTTAGGGTCACCTTGCCACTGGTGGGACGGCTTGTATACTTTTTTTGATCAAAAATAGTTCACTAAGTACCCTATATTTATTATGCAACTTTGCTTTACATTTATATATAATGATGGTAGGGTATGAGATATATTTTTGTCTTTTGTAGGTTTTGCTTCTTTTTGCTAGTGTGAACATGCTCCTATTTCTTGCATGTCTACCATCTTAGACCTCAGTTCACATTGCTTGGGGGCTGATATTAGTAGCCTGGGAAGCTCAGTGGGTATTACCCCCTTCCCAGGCTTCAAACATCTGCCCCAGCCATCTGCTTAACCTCCTCTAGAGACTAAAATTATGGGGAACCCCACGCCAATTTTTTTTTTAATAAATCCTTTATTTTAACACTAAATGACAAGTACAGTAATCACACTATCACTGTACTTATTATATATGTGACTGACATGTTTCTATCTATCTAATCTATGTGTGATGCTCTATTCTTTCTATTCTAAATTGTCGGGTACCGATGCTGAATTGCCGGCCGGCTTTTTTAAAGAGACAGTGCATGAAAACACTATTATTTTTTTTAATAAATCCTTTAACACAAAATGACAAGTACAGTAAGCAACACTGTCACTGTACTTCTTATATATGTGACTGATATGTTTCTATCTATCTAATCTATGTGTGATGCTCTATTCTTTCTGTTCTAAATTGTCAGGTCATGTAATACATTCTACATTATTCTTAGTTGTTTTCCTTCATGTAGAATTAACCTACAAGGAAAGAAAGGGTTTATTTTCATTCCGATATTTGTGTCCCATTGACTTGCATTGGTTTACGGTATCGGAATCGACAATATCCGATATTTTTTGGGTATCGGTCCGATCCAATCCGATCCGATATTTCCCGATATCGGAAGGTATCGCTCAACACTAGTAATAATACATCCCTAGGTACGTCTGGTGACAAAAATGGAGGATGGGGAAGCCTGTGAATTCTATCAACCATTAGATCTGAATTTGACAATGAAGGGACCTCTTTTTTGAAAATTGAGCTCACAAAACAGGGTGGATAAAAATCAATGTTTTTTTTTTAAAAAATCAAAAAAATCGGATTTTTTTTATTTAAATCGGATTTTTTTGATTTAAATCGGATTTTTTTCAATAAACTGCTTTTTGAGGAAAATATTTTACCATCCAAAGGTTCTTCCATCATGAGATAAAGCTGAGTTGTTTAACTCAGTAGAATAAAGGCTGTATATGTGTAACATTCACAATGCCATGCTCTTCCAGAGGTTTCTGTAGGATTAGTGGGCAGTTTCTCTCCTATATTATCACAGACGCTCGCTTTACTTACGCAGTTCTCAAAACTGAATTTGACTCCGCAGAGGTCCCAGCCTCTTCTTCACGGCAAAAATGTTACAACATGAACAGAGTTGAGAAAAAGACCTTAATCCTATTGTTCTACAAACCTATGAATACAGAATTAACCCCTTCAGTGCCAAGTCCAAGAAGTTAGACAATATGTTTCTGATTGTTTGGCGTGGAATAGATCTGCACAACACAAGAAGAATGTGAATCTAAGTGTGAGGAGGAGGAAGGGCAAGCAGACAAGAAAATGAAAGTGAAACTTTGAGCACAATACTGCAGCATAGCCACAGTCAAACAAGTCTGGATCTGTTTGTGTGTACGATCTGAGGTTTATTACATTCTTTCCTTACAATGGCAGCAGGCCGTAAAAGAGACCCAGTTTGGGAATATTTTAATGAAGCTCCTTCGCCCATCGGTAAGGCAGGCATGCGTGCAAAATGCAAACGATGCAACAAAGAGATGCAAGGCCTGGTGGCGCGAATGAGGCAACATCATGAGAAGTGCGGTGATGAAGATGACCAAAGAAACACTTCTGAACAGGCAGGATCTGTTGGTAAACATTTTTATTGAATCCTATTTCTAAAGACTGAACTGTCATGTGTGAGAAAAATTATATTTCATTAATATGGTTCAGTCACTGAGACCAGGATACAGTCCACCCAGCAGAGCTGATGTTGCAGGGAAACTGCTGGATCAAGTGTATGACAGAGAAATGGAGCAATGTGCAACAGCTCTGGAGGGTAAAATTGTTAACCTAAGTATTGATGGGTGGAGTAATGTCCACAATGATCCTATTGTATGTGCTTGTATAACAACAGAAGAAGGTAAAGTCTTCCTTGCACAAACAACTGATACGTCAGGAAATGCACACACAGCAGAATACTTACAAGAAGTGGCAGTAAAAGCTATAACAACATGTGAACAAAAATTCAAATGTCTAGTACGCAGTTTGGTCACTGACAATGCTGCAAACGTATCCAAGATGAGAAGAAATTTAGAAGAGCAGGGAGCTCATTTGCTGCACCTCTTAGCCAAAGACTTAAGTGTTCCAGAAATAAAGGCTAATGTTGTTGAAATTGCTAAATACTTCCGTAATAATCATTTTGCTGCAGCAGCTCTGAAAAGGATGGGTGGAACCAAGCTAACGCTCCCACAAGATGTTAGATGGAACTCTGTGGTGGACTGTTTTGAGCAGTATATCAAAAACTGGCCTATTCTGATGACACTTTGTGAAGAAAATCGAGATAAAATAGATGGCACTGTCACGGCCAAAATCCTCAACATTGGGCTTAAGAGAAATGTTGAACATATGCTGAGCTTCCTGAAACCCATCTCTCAAGCTTTAAACAAAATACAGAAAAATAGCTGTTTTATTGCGGATGCTGTTGAAATTTGGAAGGAACTGAGTGAACACTTAAAAACAGAACTACACATGGACAGAATTAAATTACAAGCAGTAAACAAACGAATGGGACAAGCACTGACTCCAGCTCATTTTTTGGCAAATATTGTCAATATCCAATATCAGGGTCAAAACCTAAGTGCTGAGGAAGAGGAGTTAGCTATGACATGGGTATCCAGCAATCATCCATCTTTAATGCCAACTATAATAAACTTCAGAGCTAAGGGGGAACCATTCAAGAAATATATGTTTGCTGAAGATATTTTAAGGAAGGTCACACCAGTAAACTGGTGGAAGTCACTTAAGCGCTTGGATTTAGAGACTGTTCAAGTAATGATTTCACTTTTAACAGCAGTAGCTTCTTCTGCAGGCGTTGAAAGAATATTCTCTTCCTTTGGACTCATTCATTCTAAATTGAGAAATCGGTTGGGACCCAATAAAGCAGGAAAGCTTGTTTTTCTTTTCCAGATTATGAATAGGAACAAAGAAGAAGATGATGATGAAGATGACGACGAGTGAGCTACAGAGGACAGCAGGGACAGTAGTATTTAAGTTTTTCATGTGTCGGCTGGGCTGACAGTCTAAGTTTCTTAAAATATATATATATTTTGTTTAGCCAAATTAGTTAACAAACATGGATGTTTGTTTAAGCAAATAACTTATGCTGTAATGTTGTTATTGTTTCAGTTGAATAAATCAATTTAAATTGTTATTAAGGTCAGGATTATTTTTCTCCTTCCTAAGTACAACGGAACAGTGGTGTCCAAATATGAATGATTAACCAATTAAACTGGGGAGAAAAAAGTAATATAAAAAGTGATTCTAAAAATCTTCATCTACTTGCATGTTAAAGTAAAGTAGCAAGAACTAGTTTAGGTAGAAACTTTGATTTAAATAACTGATTTAAATCAAGCCTTACTGACTAGTGATTTAAATCGTGATTTAAATCAGTTAGATTTAAATCAAATCCACCCTGTCACAAAATCAGATAGTTCTCCTGGAGTAACGTTCTCTGAAATTCCCCTTAATTTGATATTATTTCTTCTACTTCTATCTTCTATATCCGCGACTTTTAATTTGAGTTTATTAACTTCACGGGCAAGATCCTGGTTGGCTTTCGCGAGATCCAGGTTCTTTTCCTCTACGGTTACTAGTCTTTTTTCATATTCCTCTATCTTTTTACTAAAGAGATCAAACGTGGAATGGAAAATTTCTGCTTGTTTTTTAAAGGCAATTTCCATGTTCTAATTATTTTTTCCAGCAAGTTCCCTCATAAACCTTTCTGCTTCATTCTTCAACGGAAAAGATGGATCATCTAAGTTAATAGGTACTTTACCTATAATGTTTGAGGAAGGAGAATCCGGATGTTTTCTAAAGCGGTTTCTTTCTGGGCTTAAGCTAGGGGAAGTATTGTCAAGTTCATTCCCTGGGTCTTCATGAGAAGTTCTGTAACCCCAACTATCAGGTCCCTTCCTTTTTGATGAAACCGAAAGATCCATGTTGTCTAAATGTGTTGAATCAGAATTCAGTAATACGGGATCGTACCTTTCCAGTATCTTCTCTGACGGACCTTTGGGTTTTGACAAACTTTTATTATTTCCCTCATGCCTAACGGCGTTACTGTATGATAAGGGTGTGTTTAATTTATTTGAATCAAATGTATCCATAACCCTTTTTAAAGGGGACCTGGATTGAAGGATCAATACAAGAGTGGAGCTGTTTGGGTATACCCTTTTGTAATTTGGGGGACTTCCTGGATGTCGGGACATTAGATTTGGGGGTGGCCCCTAATTTACTCATTTTGTGTAGAAAAGATCAGATTATTTAGATTGTTTTATAAAAGTCCAATAAGTCACTACTTATAGTTTTAGATAAACCTAATATTTTTAAATACCCTATATCTACATAGAATAATTGTAGTGCCGGCGTCCCTGCCCTCTGCTAGGCAGGGACGCTGTTCCCCTCACCGCTCTGCTCCGTGCCCGGCGTCCCTCTCCCGCTCTGCTGGCAGCACGCGCTCCTTCCCGGCCACTGTGCTTAGGGCGCGCGCGCCCTCCCTCCCTCTTAAAGGGGCCGCGCGCGCCGTCCTAAGGAGTCACCGGCCAATGGCCGGAGGACTTTACCATATATAAGGCACCTCCTCCAAAATGGAGGTGCCCGAGCAATGTTGTTGCACCGTTATACTCTGCTTCAGCCCTCAGGTCCCGTTGCCAGTTACCTGCCAGTTACCTGCCAGATTCCTGCCAGCTTGCTGTCCTAATCCTGCCTGATTTCCTGTTACCTGCCTGCCTGCCTGAGGTCCGACGGTCTGCCTTACAACTCCGGTCAGTCTGTCTAAGGACCAACTTGCCCGCTCACCTGGGAGCGCACATCAGCTACCTGCCTGCTTGCCTGAGGTCCGACGGTCTGCCTTACAACTCCGGTCAGTCTGTCTATGGACCAGCTTGCCCGCTCACCTGGGAGCACTTCTCCGCTACCTGCCTGCTTGCCTGCCCGGAGGCTCCGCTGTCACGTGCTGTGACCACCAGCTATTCCAGACTCTTGCCCGCTCACCTGGGAGCGCTTCTCCACTACCTGCCTGCTTGCCTGCCCGGGGGTTCCGCTGTCACGTGCTGGGACCACCAGCTATTCCAGAGACTCTTGCCCGCTCACCTGGGAGCGCTTCTCCGCTACCTGCCTGCTTGCCTACCTGGAGGCTCCGCCGTCACGTGCTGTGACCACCTGCTATTCCAGAGACTCTCGCTTGCTCACCTGGGAGCACACATCCTCCATCTGCCTTGCTAGCCTACCTGGAGGTTCAGCCATCACAGGTCGTACCTACCCTTTACCTAGAGACTGCCCCGGTCACTTGCCGTGACCTCCAGCCCGTTCTTCCAGAGACTGCCCCGGTCACTTGCCGTGACCTCCAGCCCGTTCTTCCAGAGACTGCCCTGATCACTTGCCGTGACCTCCTGCCCGTACACCCAGAGACTGTCCCGGTCACCTGCTGTGACTGCCTGCCTGGTCGCCACCCGCTCCCTTACAAGGACCGCTCCCTTGTATAGTAGCCCAGAGGTTCCGCCTCCCAGACCCGTTACAGTTTGCTCGGGCCATGGAACCCGGTGGCTCCCAAGCTCCTTCGCTCTCGGACCTGTGTCATGAACTGTCCCGTCAAAGGTCCCAACAGGAGTCCATCCTGGGTCACCTGCGGAATGTCAATACTCGCCTGGACACTCTGACTGTTCCACCAACAACCTCCGCCAGTGCCATGTCTCGCAATCCGGCAGTTCCGCTGTCCACTAACACCATGATATCCTACCCCGGACCTCGGCTTTCTGCACCTCCTCGCTTCGGAGGCGACTCAGCCCAGGCTCGGGGCTTCATAAATCAGTGCACCCTGCACTTTGAACTATTGTCCCACCAGTTTAACTCCGACCGAGCCAAAATTGCATTCATCATGTCCCATCTCACTGGGGAGGCCCTGGCCTGGCTAAATCCTCTATGGGAGAGAGGAGACCCCCTGGTGTCCAACTTGCCTGCTTTTCTCACGGCCTTCCGGAAAGTCTTCGACGAACCCGGACGGAAGACCTCATCCGCATCATCGTTGCTACGCCTCCGTCAGGAAAGTCTCACCGTGGGCCAATATGCCATACGGTTCCGTACCCTTGCCTCGGAGCTGGCCTGGGATAACGACGCTCTGGTTTCCGTCTTCTGGGAGGGTCTGTCCGGCCGTATTAAAGATGAACTTGCCGGTCGGGACATTCCTACCACTCTCGATGACTTAATAACTCTTGCCATCCGGATTGACCTATGGTTCCAGGAGCGTGCCAGTGAGGTCACCCGTGAGAGGAGGTTACCATGTCTAGCTCCTACTTTTCAGAAACCCGTCACTCCTTCTGTCTCTAACCAGGTACACCCTCCTGAGCCTATGCAGGTCGACCAGACCAAGATGGTCAAGACCCGTCAGGACTTACGCCGTGCCGAGGGGACCTGCTTCTACTGTGGCAGTAAGGAGCACCGGATCCGTGCCTGCCCGGAGAGGTCGGGAAACGCCTGTGTCTAGGTTCGCTCAGAGAGGTCCACCTAGACAAGAATAAATCCTCTCCATCCCTGCTGTTGTCAGTTTCAATCGTCTACGGGGAGAACCGTTATTTCGAACTAGCCCAACTGGACTCTGGAGCAGCCGGGAATCTTATTTCACAGTCCCTGGTAGAGAAATACCGCATCGCCACCAAACCTCTGGCTGTACCCTTGTCTGTTGCTGCCGTGGATGGGGGGCTCTTATCACGCCCCATCCAACTCATCACCGAATCCATTACTCTGCAGGTGGGAATGCTGCATTCTGAAAGTATCTCCTTCCATGTTCTGCCTGGACTCTCTCACGCCCTCTTGCTAGGCCTACCTTGGCTCCAGAAACATGCACCCGTTCTTGACTGGCAGACCGGAGAAGTCCTTCGCTGGGGACAGGGCTGCCATAAGACCTGTCTGGTTCCCGTTCATCCCGTCCGTCCTTCTCCTACCCCAGCTAATCTACCTGGACTTCCGATTCCTTATTGGTCTTATGCTGATGTCTTTAATAAAAAGGAGGCAGAGACACTACCCCCTCATAGACCATACGACTGCCCTATCGACCTGTTACCTGGTACTTCTCCTCCCCGTGGGCGTATTTATCCATTATCCGATGCTGAGACCCGGTCGATGTCCGAATATATTGAGGAGAATCTGGCCAGGGGATTCATCCGGAAATCTACCTCCCCGGCGGGAGCAGGCTTCTTTTTCGTCAAAAAGAAGGACGGCTCTCTCCGTCCCTGTATAGACTATAGAGGCCTTAACCAGATCACGGTGAAGAATAAGTACCCCCTTCCGCTCATTCCGGAGTTATTTGATCGTCTGAGGGGGGCTAGAATCTTCACCAAACTGGACCTCCGTGGGGCGTACAACCTGGTTCGTATCCGTCAGGGGGATGAATGGAAGACGGCATTCAACACCCGGGACGGCCACTATGAATATCTGGTAATGCCCTTTGGCCTCTGTAACGCTCCTGCCGTCTTTCAAGAGTTGGTCAATGACATCTTCCGGGACCTTCTCTACTCCTGCGTAGTGGTGTACCTGGACGACATCTTGGTCTTCTCTCCGGATCTCCAGACTCACCGGAGGGATGTTCGTCAGGTCCTGCTCAGGCAGAACCATCTCTACGCTAAATATGAGAAGTGCCTCTTTGAGCAGACCTCGCTTCCGTTTCTGGGCTACATTATCTCTCAGACCGGCCTACAAATGGATCCTGAGAAACTGTCTGCCATCGAGAAATGGCCCCGACCAGAGGGGTTGAAGGCTATTCAACGGTTCCTGGGCTTCGCCAACTATTACCGCCTCTTCATCCCGCACTTCTCTTCCCGGACTGCCCCAATTTCCGCGCTCACCCGTAAGGGTACTAATCCCAAAGAGTGGCCGCCCGAAGCAAAGGAGGCCTTTCTTTCCCTAAAACAGGCCTTTTCTTCCGCCCCGGTGCTGCATCGCCCGGACGGCAACAAGCAGTTCTTCCTGGAAGTTGACGCCTCCTCCTCTGGAGCCGGAGCGGTACTTACTCAAAAATCATCTTCCGGGAGAATGGTAACTTGTGGCTTCTTCTCCAAACTCTTCTCCTCTTCTGAGCGCAACTATTCCATAGGAGACCGAGAGTTATTGGCCATCAAGCTGGCGTTGGAGGAGTGGCGTTACCTACTCGAGGGGGCTCTTCATCCGGTAATAATTTACACTGACCACAAGAACTTGGCTTACCTCCAGCATGCCCAGAGACTTAACCCGTGCCAAGCCCGGTGGTCCTTGTTTTTTGCTCGCTTTGATTTTGTTCTTCATTTTCGCCCGGCTGACAAAAACGTCAAAGCAGACGCCTTGTCCCGATCCTTTCTGGTGTCCGATCTCGAGGAAGAACCTAAACATATCATCGATCCCGCCAGAGTAATGCAGGTGGCTCCCGTGAGTCTAAATCGTCTCCCTCCCGGTAAGACGTTTGTTTCAGTACCTGATCGGGAGAAGATCCTACACTGGGGCCATTCGTCTAAACTAGCTGGCCACGCCGGTCAGAAAAAGACCCTCCAGCTTATTGCCCGGCACTATTGGTGGCCAACACTGCACAAGGACCTAATAGACTTTGTTTCTGCCTGTGTGTCCTGCGCCCGCAACAAAGTCCCGAGACATCTGCCAGCCGGACGCCTCCTTCCGCTTCCTGTACCTGCTGCCCCCTGGCAGCATATAGCAATGGACTTTATAACTGATCTCCCCGTCTCTGCCGGTTGTACGGTCATTTGGGTGGTCGCTGACCGCTTTTCCAAGATGGCTCACTTTATTCCCCTGCCAGGCCTTCCGTCTGCACCCGAGCTAGCTAAAGACTTTATCCGCCACATCTTCCGTCTTCATGGCCTGCCCCTCCACATCGTGTCGGATCGTGGGGTACAGTTCACCTCACGTTTCTGGAGAGCCACTTGTAAACTACTAGACGTCACCCTGGACTTCTCTTCCGCTTACCACCCACAGTCCAATGGTCAAGTGGAGCGGATCAATCAGAACCTGACCAGTTACCTCCGGCACTTCGTTAATGCCCACCATTCTGACTGGGTGGATCTCCTACCATGGGCCGAGTTCTCTTATAATAATCACGAGAGCGAATCCTCCTCCAAATCCCCGTTTTTTGTAGTCTTTGGTCAGCATCCTCGGATTCCTTTTCCTGTCTCCACCTCTGTGGACAACCCGGCTGCGGAATCTCTCGTTAGCAAATTTTCCTCCATATGGGAGAGTACCCGGTCCGCACTCCTTCTGTCATCCGAGCGTATGAAAAGACACGCTGACAAAAAACGCCTGGATCCTCCACAATTTCGTCCAGGAGATAAAGTCTGGCTCTCATCTAAATATGTTCGACTCAAGATACCTTCTTACAAGTTAGGGCCTCGGTTCATCGGTCCTCTGGAGGTCATCAGTCAGATCAACCCGGTGGCCTATAAATTGAAACTCCCGGCCAACTTACGGATCCCTAACTCCTTCCATGTATCTCTCCTCAAACCCGTGGTGCTTAACTCTTTTTCCAAGTCTACAGGTACGCCTCCTGCTCCGGTTTCTGCTGAGGACGAGTTTGAGGTAGAGAACATTCTTGCCACCAAAAGGGTAAGAGGAAAGACCTTTTTTCTGGTAGATTGGAAGGGGTTTGGTCCTGAGGAGAGAACGTGGGAGCCCCGGGAGAACATCCATGCCCCTCTCATCCTAGCTAAATTTCTATCTGGCCTAAAAAAGGGGGGGCCTAAAGGGGGGGGTACTGTAGTGCCAGCGTCCCTGCCCTCTGCTAGGCAGGGACGCTGTTCCCCTCACCGCTCTGCTCCGTGCCCGGCGTCCCTCTCCCGCTCTGCTGGCAGCACGCGCTCCTTCCCGGCCACTGTGCTTAGGGCGCGCGCGCGCGCGCCCTCCCTCCCTCTTAAAGGGGCCGCGCGCGCCGTCCTAAGGAGTCCCCGGCCAATGGCCGGAGGACTTTACCATATATAAGGCACCTCCTCCAAAATGGAGGTGCCCGAGCAATGTTGTTGCACCGTTCTACTCTGCTTCAGCCCTCAGGTCCCGTTGCCAGTTACCTGCCAGTTACCTGCCAGATTCCTGCCAGCTTGCTGTCCTAATCCTGCCTGATTTCCTGTTACCTGCCTGCCTGCCTGAGGTCCGACGGTCTGCCTTACAACTCCGGTCAGTCTGTCTAAGGACCAACTTGCCCGCTCACCTGGGAGCGCACATCAGCTACCTGCCTGCTTGCCTGAGGTCCGACGGTCTGCCTTACAACTCCGGTCAGTCTGTCTATGGACCAGCTTGCCCGCTCACCTGGGAGCGCTTCTCCGCTACCTGCCTGCTTGCCTGCCCGGAGGCTCCGCTGTCACGTGCTGTGACCACCAGCTATTCCAGACTCTTGCCCGCTCACCTGGGAGCGCTTCTCCACTACCTGCCTGCTTGCCTGCCCGGGGGTTCCGCTGTCACGTGCTGGGACCACCAGCTATTCCAGAGACTCTTGCCCGCTCACCTGGGAGCGCTTCTCCGCTACCTGCCTGCTTGCCTACCTGGAGGCTCCGCCGTCACGTGCTGTGACCACCTGCTATTCCAGAGACTCTCGCTTGCTCACCTGGGAGCACACATCCTCCATCTGCCTTGCTAGCCTACCTGGAGGTTCAGCCATCACAGGTCGTACCTACCCTTTACCTAGAGACTGCCCCGGTCACTTGCCGTGACCTCCAGCCCGTTCTTCCAGAGACTGCCCCGGTCACTTGCCGTGACCTCCAGCCCGTTCTTCCAGAGACTGCCCTGATCACTTGCCGTGACCTCCTGCCCGTACACCCAGAGACTGTCCCGGTCACCTGCTGTGACTGCCTGCCTGGTCGCCACCCGTTCCCTTACAAGGACCGCTCCCTTGTATAGTAGCCCAGAGGTTCCGCCTCCCAGACCCGTTACAATAATCATATATTGGAATATGAGAAAAATAATAGGATTTCAAAGAGATCAAAGTTTTAAAATTAAAAAAAGTTTTTTAACAAATCTATGTTTATCTGTATAAACTATCACCTTTTGTCACCAGTATTTCAAGGTTTAAATAATAAATCCCTGCAGATATAAGCTATATGATATCCGGAATTAGACCATAACATGAAATCCCGCTTGATAGGGTTCTAATATATAGGAATAGATTAATTTCGTTATCACTATAAATTCAATCAAAAACTGGACCTAGAGTTAAATATACTCACTGTACAATAAAATTATAACAATGAAAACATCTAGATAAATAGAATTCAAAGAGGGGAGAGGTAAAGAATAGAATAATCACTACTCTTCACCTCTTAACCCCTAACCGATAAATCATCACTTTTCCCCAGCTTCAGTTGTTACTATGAAATGAGATTAATTGCAGTGATAGGATCAAAGATTGATGTTAAGTCATTTAATTACAGTAACAATATCCAAAACTATAGCCGGGAAGTTCTTCTTGTAAAGTCTCACTGAAACCTAAAATAGGCAAAAACCAACAGGACCCAACTTTATGAGAGACATATACTTCTTTTAGAAATAAGCTGTACTGGGAATTCCTTCCAGATCGCAAATGCCGGTATTTTGCGGTACCGCCGGCTTTCTTCTTTTATATATCTGCTGTGCCACTTTTAAGATTGAGACTCAGGATGTCCAAGTGTTCAGGAGGGTCCACTGGATCTTTTCCTTAGTAAATCTTGACTGACCACAGCTTTAGGCTGCGTTCACACATTGTGTATTTTTGCGCGCTTTTTTGCACGTGCTTTTTCAAAATATGCAATGTGCCTTGTGTCTGCCGGCAAAGTGAATGTGAAATTCACTTTGCCGTTCAGACACTGTTTAATTTTACGCAGCGCTAAAGCGCAGCTGCGTAAGGAATTGACATGTCAATTCTTTACGCACCGCGGCCTGCGCTTTCTCACATATTGTGCCCATTATAAGCGATGGAATTAGGCAGCAGTGTTCGCACACTGCGTAATTCCAGCACTTTTTTACGGAGGTGCAGGAGAAAAAGGATGTGACGTCACACGGGGGCAGCCCTAGGGAAAACAGGAACCGGAAATGCCACTATTTGGGGATTCCTTGTTCCTGGTTCCCCGCCGCTGCTTACGTGTGACGAGAATGGACACCTTCAACAGAATGTCCATCAATGTCGGTGTCCTCATCGAGGCGGTAAGTATATGTATGTGTAATGTATGTGTCTGTGTGTCGTGTGTGTGAGCAGGGCCAGCGTCTTACCTCTCCCCGTGCCTCCGCAGCGTCTTCCGCGTCCTCTGACTGTGACGTCTCAGGTCAGAGGGCGCGGTGATGTCTTTACACCGCGCGCGCTCTCTCCTGAGCTGTCACAGCTCAGAGCGGGAAGACGCGCGCATCGCTGGAGTCCGGTACAGCAGCAGGAAGAAGTGAGGTGAGTACATATTCATGTATGGGGCATTATAAGGGAGGGGGTGGGTGACATCCTGCATGGGGCATTATAAGAGAGGGGAGGTGTGTGACATCTTGCATGGGGCATTATAAGGGAGGGGGTGTGTGATATCCTGCATGGGGCATTATAAGGGAGGGGGTGTGTGATATCCTGCATGGGGCATTATAAGGGGGGGGGTGGTCTGACATCCTGCATGGGGCATTAAAGAGGGGGAAGTGACATCCTGCAAGAGGCATTATATGGGGAGGAGAGGTGACATCCTGCATGGGGCAGTGTAAGAAAGGGGGGGGTGACATCCTGCATGGGGCATTATAAGGGGGGGTGACATCCTGCATGGGGCATTATAAGGGAGGGGGGGGGTGACATCCTGTATGGGGCATTACACTGAGTTCCAAATTATTATGCAAATAATATTTTCTCAGATTTTCCCAAATTACCTATATGAATTGCAGTCATTGTAATTTTACAGTCAAATAACTATTAGAGTACAATTGAAAGGTTTTTTGTACAAACTGCCTATTGTAAGGCAGCGCTAGTCATCATACTGGGGTTACTCGCTTCGCTGCGTCAATCAATGCACACGTGCAATGTCTTTACGTTTTTCTCACAACGCTACAGTTTATTACATCATAAGCCACAGTTCACTGGGTCCAACTCCGTGGCACGCCGACACACATATCTACAATATTCATGAGACAAGTGGCACACAGGCCCACTTGCTCCAGGTTACAGCCTACGGCAAGGTAATAAATTATCAATTACCATAATACAGTCCATGTAACAAAGTGTATTACCTTTGCCGGGTTTAGTTGCTGCAGTCCATTTAATCCGCCACCACTGTGGCTTTGTGGCTTCCCAGGTAGGGGTCTCCAGCCATCGTTCCCTCAAAGGCCACTGACATCCACACAGGATCCAGGCTCTGCCTTTCAGGCTCTTCCTCAAGCCTCTGCCTTCCAAGGCCACTAGCATCCACACAGGCTCCAGGCTCGACCTTTCAGGTACCAGGCTTCACTCCAAAGCCGCTGCCTTCCAAGGCCACTAGCATCCGCACAGGATCCAGTCTTTGCCTTTCAGGCTGCAAGGCTTCACTCGGCCTCACTAGGCCTCTCACAAACGGTGTCCCACACACACGAAGCACAGGCCTCACACCGAACACACCTGTCTCAAATCACCAGGGTTTATATATCCTGTGCACAGACACCCACATACTGACAGGACCTTGCTGATGTCACAGTCATGTGATCAGTCAGCTGTGTGTATAGGTCCTGTGTGCTGTCCCAGTCATGTGTACAGACCTTTACTGTGCATACAGGACCTGTGTGATGTCACAGTCATGTGACCAGTCAGTTAAAGGGGAAGGTACATGGTCAGGTAAAACACATCCTGGACCATTTACAGTAATGCTAGCAAGCTGCTGCATTACATATCCCTCCCCTCTGTTCAAACTTGTTGGGTTGAACACATAATATACACAATAACATTATAACCCCCAGCTCACATAGAGACCATGTACTTTACAATTGTGCTACTCAGCCCCTGGAACCTTAGTCAATGACATTAGCCCATTCCTTAGGGACCTACCATTTGTCACTGTCACTGACTTCGTCAGGTCACCTTTCCGGGTCGTAACCTTGTCAGGTCTACCCCGCTCCCAGCGGTCAGTCATACAGCGGTGTGACTCACATGCCCTGGTATCTAAGGTCCGGTTCGACTCCGTACTGCCCCGTCCTCTATGGGGTCGTTTGTATGGGCTGCTCAAACCTGAGTTACTGGAGGTCTCACTACCTCTAAACCCACGCCCACTACTCTCAGGACATCTTGAAAGGTCCCTAACTCCAGCTGTAGCTGTTCTGTTATTTAGGGGGCCCTTTCTCTGTCGGGTCTCACTATTTCTAGACGGCTTCCATCTTCTGCTGCTCAGATGATGCTGTCTATCTACTCGCAATCTAGCGAGATTCAATTGTTCTACCTCCTGCAGGTAGGTCACTCGGTACTCAATCAGCATGCGTATATATTCCAGGCTTTCTTCTGTTCCTACAACGGAGAATGATACCATGCAATCTTCGTCTGGTATCCAGTCCTGACGATCACGTGGACTGCTTACTTTCACCACACCAGACTTCTTGACCATCATCTGCATGGCTCGACCATTTCTCCCAACGAGTTTCCTCACCAGAACATGAGGCACCCGGATGACCTCTTCCCGCATACTGTGAGCTTTCCTCAACAACTCCAGTTGTCTAACGGCTTGCTCCGTCTTCAACCGGAGAAACCGCTTTGTGCGAATACATCGCCAGTGCATGTCACTTAGGATAGCCACCCTCTTCACTGTGACTTCGGTCGTGGACAGGACCACCAGCTGTTTAGCTTCTGAGGTCAAGTACACCTTGCAGGCTCCCACAGCCTTCTTAAACTCTTCATGCACGGACTCACGGGTGCATTCTTCCCTCAAATCCTCGGGTACATCTATGAGGCATTTGTACCAAGACGTTTCGGACTCACCAGTAGTTTCCAAACGATCAACCAGCTCAGGGTTCAGGGACAACTGACTTTCAGCTTCTTCCCCCTGTATGCTTACCCTGAGCTGACTCACAGCTGCAAATTCACGAATTTTCGTCTTGACCACTTCCACTTCATATTTATCTTCTGTTACTCTGCTCTTAGCTCTCCTCAGGTCCACCTTCTCATGGTACAAGGGAGTGAGTACAACGTGTTTGCCCTTTTCCTTCTCCAAGGAGGCCTCGTTCACTTAGTGATACTTTGTCATGCGACTTTTGAGCCCGGAAACCTCTTCCTCTAGTTCCGTAACTCGCCTCTCAGCGGCCCGTCTCTGAAGCGCTTCCTGCTTCAACTGCTCTTTTAACAATAGAGTTCTCTCAGACCTCTCTTGCTTCAAATGGGCCTGAAGCAATTCCTTGAGCTCCCTGATCTCGGTTCTTACTACCACCGTATCATCCAAGCTCGCATCACTCGAGGAGGTATCTGCTTCATACCTCCCCTCACCAGCGGCCAACTCCTGGCCCTGGTCTGTGGCTTCTCCGATGGACTCCTCCATCTTTTTCCGCTCAGCTTCCATCTTCCTGACTGTTTCTTTAAGGTACGTTTCCGCCTTCTGGAGAGTATCACAGGACATCTGTAGCGCCTTCACCTGAGCTTCCAGATCTAGGGTCTTTCCCCGGAGACCATCATTCTCCTCACGGGTGTCTTGCAGAGTGGTCTCAACCACTTGGCGCACTTGCTCTGCACCCGCCTTATCCTCCTCTAGTTTTTCCTTCACCTTGAGGAGATCCTCATAATCTCTCTTACTCTGTTGCAGTTCCCTACTGCGTTCACCACACTCCTTCTTGGAGTCACACAGCTCCTGGTTGAGCTGTTTGCGCAGTCTTTCTAGGATTTGTTCACGTCCAGAAACACCATCCTGCCGCGCCTCCTTCTCAAGCTTCAACTGCAAAACCTCTTCCTTGATTTTGCGGCGGTCCCCCTTAATTGCGTAGAACATTTCCTTCCAATGGTTAATTTCCGCGTTGCTTCCCTCCACGTCTCGCTGCCAGTTCCTCATAACCTGGTATATTTTCTGCTGTTCAGACTCCAGGTTCAGCTGGTCTGCGGACACGTTCCCCAGGTTTTCCCTTATCTGCTCCGGTCCCAACCGGCCCTTCAACCGCTCAATAGCTCCAGACAGATCTTCTGCTTTGCTCACAGCCATCGCGGTACGCTGTTCACACTAGAACTTCACCGCTCTCCCGGAAAAAATATTCGTGGCCCCGCCGAGCCACCGCAAACCAGGTTTGAGTGCGACGATAATCTTCGCAACCCCGCCGAGTTGCCGCAAGATGCTTTAAACTTCGTGAGCCCCGCGGAGCCACAGCAAACCAGGTTTGAGTGCGACGCCAATCTTCGCAACCCCGCCGAGTTGCCGCAAGATGCTTTATCCACACTCGTCGTCCTGTGCCGTTGACGCTAGCAACCGGGCTGTCGTTGCCGCTAGCAACCGGGCTGCCGTTGCCCGCACTCTCGAACCATATGTAAGGCAGCGTTAGTCATCATACTGGGGTTACTAGCTTCGCTGCGTCAATCAATGCACACGTGCAATGTCTTTACGTTTTTCTCACAACGCTGCAGTTTATTACATCATAATCCACAGTACACCGGGTCCAACTCCGTGGTACGCCGACACACATATCTACAATATTCATGAGACAAGTGGCACACAGGCCCACTTGCTCCAGGTTACAGCCTAGGCCCTACGGCAAGGTAATAAATTATCAATGACCATAATACAGTCCATGTAACAAAGTGTATTACCTTTGCCGGGTTTAGTTGCTGCAGTCCATTTAATCCGCCACCACTGTGGCTTTGTGGCTTCCCAGATAGGGGTCTCCAGCCGTTGTTCCCTCAAAGGCCACTGACATCCACACAGGATCCAGGCTCTGCCTTTCAGGGCTCTTCCTCAAGCATCTGCCTTCCAAGGCCGCTAGCATCCACACAGGATCCAGGCTCGACCTTTCAGGTACCAGGCTTCACTCCAAAGCCGCTGCCTTCCAAGGCCACTAGCATCCGCACAGGATCCAGTCTTTGCCTTTCAGGCTGCTCGGCCTCACTAGGCCTCTCACAAACGGTGTCCCACACACACGGAGCACAGGCCTCACGCCTCACACCGAACACACCTGTCTCAAATCACCAGGGTTTATATATCCTGTGCACAGACACCCACATACTGACAGGACCTTGCTGATGTCACAGTCATGTGATCAGTCAGCTGTGTGTATAGGTCCTGTGTGCTGTCCCAGTCATGTGTACAGACCTTTACTGTGCATACAGGACCTGTGTGATGTCACAGTCATGTGACCAGTCAGTTAAAGGGGAAGGTACATGGTCAGGTAAAACACATCCTGGACCATTTACAGTAATGCTAGCAAGCTGCTGCATTACACTATGATAACAGTATATTTTTTTAAAAATAAAAAACTCAAACTGCACTCAAAATGCATGTTCCAAATTATTATGCACAGCAGAGTTTTCAACCTTTTCATTTTAATAAAGAACAAAAAATTGTCATTTTTGAAATTCTAAGCATTAGCAGGTTATTACAAACTGAAATCAAACCGTTTTCAACTCAAAACTTTATTCTAGGTGATGTTACATTTGCACATAGGACCGCTTGTTCGAAAGGAGCTTCTGAACTCTCTCGTACATTGAATTTGTCAGGTTTTGGATGGTTTCTGCTTCAATTGTTTTGCATGAGGACAGAATACCCTCCCAGAGTTGTTGCTTAGATGTGAACTGCCTCCCGCCATCATAGACACTCCTTTTGATGATGCTCCAGAGGTTCTCAGTGGGGTTGAGGTCAGGGGAGCATGGGGGCCACACCATAAGTTTGTCCCCTTTCATGCCCATATCTGCCAGAGATGCAGATGTGTTATGTGCAGCATGAGACGGGGCATTATCATGCATGAAAATGATCTTGCTGCGGAATGCACGGTTCTTCTTCTTGAACCATGGAAGGAAGTGCTGTTTGAGAAACTCAACATACATCATGGAGTTCATCTTTACCCCTTCAGGGATCCTAAAAGGGCCGACAATCTCTCTCCCCATGATTCCAGCCCAAAACATTACTCCACCTCCTCCTTGTTAGCGCCGTTGCCGTGTTTGCATGAGGTGTCCATCAACCAGCCATCCTCCACTCCATCCATCTGGACCATCGAGATCATTTCATGCATGATAATGCCCGTCTCATGCTGCACATAACATATCTGCATCTCTGGCTGCTATGGGCATAAAAGGGGACAAACTTATGGTGTGGCACCCATGCTCCCCTGACCTCAACCCCATTGAGAACCTCTGGAGCATCATCAAAAGGAGTGTCTATGATGGCAGGAGGCAGTTCACATCTAAGCAACAGCTCTGGGAGGGTATTCTGTCCTCATGCAAAACAATTAAAGCAGAAACCATCCAAAACCTGACAAATTCAATGGACAAGAGAGTTCAGAAGCTCCTTTCGAACAAGTGGTCCTATGTGCAAATGTAACATCACCTAGAATAAAGTTTTGAGTTGAAAACGGTTTGATTTCAGTTTGTAAAAACCTGCTAATGCTTATAATTTCAAAAATGACCATTTTTTTGTTCTTTATTAAAATGAAAAGGTTGAAAACTCTGCTGTGCATAATAATTTGGAACATGCATTTTGAGTGCAGTTTTTTTTTTTTTTTTTAAATATACTGTTATCAGGCAGTTTGTACAAAAACCTTTCAATTGTACTCTAATAGTTATTTGACTGGAAAATTACAATGACTGCAATTCATATAGGTAATTTGGGAAAATCTGAGAAAATATTATTTGCATAATAATTTGGAACACAGTGTATAAGGGAGGAGGGGTGACATCCTGCATGGGGCATTATAAGGGGGGGGTGACATCCTGCATGGGGCATTATAAGGGAGTGGGGTGTGTGACATCCTGTATGGGGCATTATAAGGGAGAGGTGTGTGTGACATCCTGTATGGGGCATTATAAGGGAGGGGTGTGTGTGACATCCTGCATGGGGCATTATAAGGGAGGGGGGATGACATCCTGCATGGGGCATTATAAGGGAGGGGGGGTGACATCCTGCATGGGGCGTTACAAGGGAGGGGGGGTGACATCCTGCATGGGGCATTACAAGGGAGGGGGGTGACATCCTGCATGGGACATTACAAGGGAGGGGGGTGACATCCTGCATGGGGCATTACAAGGGAGGGGGGGTGACATCCTGCATGGGGCATTACAAGGGAGGGGGGTGACATCCTGCATGGGGCATTACAAGGGAGGGGGGGTGACATCCTGTATGGGGCATTATAAGGGAGGGGGGTGACATCCTGTATGGGGCATTATAAGGGGGGTGACATCCTGCATGGGGCATTATAAGGGAGGGGGGGTGACATCCTGCATGGGGCATTACAAGGGAGGGGGGTGACATCCTGCATGGGGCATTACAAGGGAGGGGGGGTGACATCCTGCATGGGGCATTACAAGGGAGGGGGTGGTCTGACATCCTGCATGGGGCATTAAAGGGGGGGAAGTGACATCCTGCAAGAGGCATTATATGGGGAGGAGAGGTGACATCCTGCATGAGGCATTATAAGGGGGGGTGACATCCTGCATGGGGCATTATAAGGGGGGTGACATCCTGCATGGGGCATTATAAGGGAGGGGGTGTGTGTGATATCCTGCATGGGGCATTATAAGAAGGGTGGGTGTGTGACATACTGCATGGGGCATTAACCCCTTCCTGACCCATGTCACAGCATCTGTGACATGGAAACCGGTGCGTTCCCGACCCATGTCTGTGACATGGAGGGATCGCGCCCCTGCAGCGCGTGCGAGCGGGGTCGCTCAGGTGTCACAGTTGCTACTGCAACTGGACAACCTGTAGTTGACCCCACGGGGGGTGGATTAACCCCCCCGTGCCTAGGACCCCTCTGCCTGAGCGTGCCCCCTCTGCCTCACCGTCCCCTACGCCTGACCGCCCCCACACGTGACTGCAGAAGGTTACACCAAGCACTCACACACACACACACGTACACTCACACTATAATAAAGTTTCGATTTTTTTTACACACACACACAAAGCACACAAAATGTCCCACCCGTCCCGCTCATCCCAGTCTAGGGCGTACTCAGCTGAGGAGGCTATGTCAGGTTGATGTGTGTGTTGTAGTGTATGTGAGGTTGTGTGTGTGTGGTGTATACACTACACTATACCACACCACACACCAACCTGACATACACTACACAATTTGTGAAGCAGCTGGGGGTGCTCACTATGCATTTAGATAAGTTCCCTGGGGGATCTAGTTTCCAAAATGGGGTCACTTGTGGGGGACCTCCAATGTTTAGGCACACAGGGGCTCTCCAAACGCAACATGGTGTCCGCTAACAATTTGAGCCGATTTTCCATTCAATTTGTTAGCGGACACCATGTCGCGTTTGGAGAGCCCCTGTGTGCCTAAACATTGGAGCTCCCCCACAAGTGACCCCATTTTGGAAACTAGACCCCCAGGGAACTTATCTAGATGCATAGTCAGCACCCTAGAACGCATACCTGGGGCTTCGCAGGCCCGTCCTGTTAATTGTTTTCTATTTTCTGCAAGATTACTTTAGTTACAATTTTGAAACTCTAAGTATTCCTCAGGTATATAGTTGTTTGCCATTTTTGTTTGAGTTATTCCATGTTATTTGCACACAGGCCTAAAAGGCCCAGGTATGTGAAAAAGTAGATTTTTATGGCCATGCGTTCTAGGGTTAAACCCCCAGGTGCTTCACAAATTGATCTGTGAAAACGAAAAAGTACTTTTTTTTTTCACAAAAATTTTCTTTTAGTTAAATTTTTCAATTTTCACATGGGTAACAGGATAAAATGCATCCTAAAATTTGTTGGGCAATTTCTCCTGAGTACACCGATTCCTCATATGTGGTCATAAACCACTGTTTGGGCGCATGCCAGGGCTCAGAAGGGAAGCAATAGGGGCTTGTTGGCAGCTAGAAAAAACAAGCTGTCACCAACCCCGTTATTAACCAGACTGCCACCGCACAGGGCAGCTGGAAGAGCGGGGTAGCCTCCAGCTTTGGCATCTCTCATAGAGGTGCCAATTCTGGTGCGGCTGCTGGCTGCGGTCCTCTGCGTGGGGGGCCCAGAACGGTTGGGCCTTACCACGCTGAGGATTCCAGCCCTCAGCTGCCTGGGTTACCTTTGCTGGACATAGAAAATCCGGCGAAGCCCATGCCAAAATTTTTATTTTTTTTTTAAACCCCAAAAATGTATCCAAAGAAAGGGCTTCACTGGATTGTGTAAGTCTAGTGAAGGTATCAACAGGCAGCAGGGAGTTGGCAGCTCTCAGCTGCCTGGGTTACCTTAGCTGGACATACAAAGTAAGGCAAAGTACAAGCCATTTTTTTGTAGGCCAAGTTTACAATCGTTTCTGTACTGCTAATGGCCGGCTATCATATTGACGGCTGACATTAGCAAAAGAGGCTTGGTGGCAGCTTTGAAAAAAAAAAACCCACCAACACCATTATTCCCCAGACTGCCACTGCACAGGGCAGCTGGAAGAGTGGGTGTAGCCCCCTGGTTTTACATCTCTGAAAGCAAATTTAAAGGGAAACTCACCTCATTCTAGCCTCCTGACCTATCACTAGCTGTCCCTACACCATCCCTTTCTGCTGTAAATCGGCCCAATAACGATGTTGAAAAATGACTTATAACTTACTGGCGGTCGTTCTGTCAGGAGACTGGAAAGGCGGCTCCAGGCTCCATTGTCCCCTCCTCGCTGCTTCACTGCACGCCCCGCTGGGCATCATGATTCTGTCTTTATCTCGTCCTGTGTTTTAAGTCTCCCGCCCTCTTCTCCTATGATGCACCGGCCGGTACGTCACATCCAGCCCGGTGCACTGTGGGGCTTAATCACGTTATGCAAGCCGGCTTCAATATGCACGCTGCGCATGCGCCATAAGCCGAGCCGTAAGACATGATTAAGCCCCACAAAGCACTGGCCTGGATGTGACTTACCGGCCGATGCATCATAGGAGGAAAAGAAGGGCGTGCAGTGAAGCAGCGAGGAGGGGACAATGGACCCTGGAGCCGCCTTTCCAGTCTCCTGACAGAACGACCGCCAGTAAGTTATAAGTCATTTTTCAACATCATTATTGGGCAGATTTACAGCAGAGAGGCATGATTAGGGAGCAGCTAGGAAGGTGTAGGGACAGCTAGTGATAGGTCAGGAGGCTAGAATGAGGTGACAGGTTCCCTTTAAGTTTTGCCTGTCAGCTACGGTTTACCCCCTAACGTTTGCGTACCTGTCCATGCACCTTGCTATCACATCCGTAAGCTTCCCTCTGTCACCAAACTTGTTAATGAGTAATATTGTTGGGAGATATATATTGCTCGATTACTTTTGTATGTATGTAAATACATTGACAAAACTCTCCCCATTGGTTCTCACAATGTTAACCTCTGTATGTAAAATTATGGGAGGAAAGTGAATTGCCAGGAGGATAGCGGATACTCCTTTCAGTACACCAGTGCATAATCTTCCATTTTTGGGTGACACAGGGAGGATTAGGGATGTAGTAATAAGGTGCACGGGCAGATAGTAATAGGTGTGGGTGGACAAATGTAATTTTTAATTTGCCCTGATGTGTGTGTATGGGTAATCTGTGTGTAATTTTAAAATAAAAAAATACGCTTCCCTGGTGTGGATAAATCCGTAACGTAATTAATGTTTTTCTTTTTTAGGTTCAAAATTTTCCAGCTCTGTGGGATAAGGGGTCCAGGGACTTCTCCAACAAGATGGTCAAGGCTGCGTCCTGGAATAAAGTAATTCTGAGCCTCTACCCCCATTTTGAATCCTATTCAAAGGAGTTGCGTCTGATATCGGTAAATGGTTTTTGGTTTGGAGGTGTTTATTTTAATTTGTTGTCTGTATACACTAGAATTGTATGCTAATGTATTTGATTTTTCCCATTCTAGAAACATGGGTGAAGAAACGGTGGAGGTCTGTGAAGGACCGATTCATGCGGGCCAAACAGGAAGCGCCAAGTGGCTCTGCGGCCTATGGGAATAGTGGGAAATTTGACCAGGAGCTACAATTCTTGATGGGAAGTCTGTATTTCCGTCCGTAAGTATCAATAACGTTTTTAACTTCTAATTTTAAGCGTTATCAAAATGACAAAAGACTAACATAATTGTTTTGATGTTTCCCTTTACAGAACCATTGGGAATGTATGGCCAATCCCAACGATGCCATCCTCTTCCTCTCCTGCTGCTGTGACTGCAACACCAACCGTGCCTGCGGCTATACCCAGTGCTGTGCCGAGCACAACGCCCCCAATGCCAGAATGCAACTCAACCTCTGTGACAATGACAACAGAGTGTCAATCACCGACTAGTGACAGCACCCTCTTAAGTCCGACCCCCGAAAACCTGCGTGACTCTGAGGACCGTAGTGCTGCTAGACCTGTTCTGGTTGATTCGTCTAGCCCCTTGTCACCACCACCCAGAAAACAGGCTTAAAAAAGAAAAAATGTGGCAGCGCAGGAGGAGGAAAAGGTGGCTCTGGCACGGGCTATGGCCTTGATCCAACAACAGCCAGAGGATGATGAGTATAGCACCTTTGGGAGCTCGTTAGCCGGACGTGTAAGGAATTTAACCCCTGACAATAGAGAATCCTGCTTGTCATTCTTATCGATGGTGGTGACATACTATGCAGAACACCCTAACCGCAAGCCCTCCTTGACAAAAGTTGTGTCCTCGTTAGAGGACTTGTGGCAGCCTGAGCCAGCAAGTTGTACTGCACCTACAGCAGCATTGAGATCTATGACATCTGTACCCAATGCTACTGCAGGTTCAAATGGTGCCAGAGTAGCAGCACAATCTACAGGTCACTTTCCAGACTGGAGCTACTACTCCTACTCACAAAGCCTTTTACATGACAATTAGGCAAGTCTTGCCTTTAAAGACAGTTTGTATGGTGTTACAATGCCATGATGTCCAAGTCCACTCCTCAGTTGCCGCCAAGAGGGCATGTTTCCGGCTTTGATTAGTGTTGCCCAAGTGCTGAATGACTCACCGTCAGTGGTGACGAGAAAAGGGCCTTGGGCAATACTAATGAAAGCTGGAAGCATACCCTCTTGGTAGCCATTGATGAGTGGCGTTGGACATCCATGTGGGTTTAAAATGTTCGCACCACTTTTTCGGGCTTTGCACTTTATGTTGGAAATGCCATAATGTCCAAGTCCACTCCTCAGTTGCCGCCAAGAGGGCATGTTTCCGGCTTTGATTAGTGTTGCCCAAGTGCTGAATGACTCTCCGTCAGTGGAGACGAGAAAAGGGTCTTGGGCAATACTAATGAAAGCTGGAAGCATACGCTCTTGGCAGCCATTGATGAGTGGAGTTGGACATCCATGTGGGTTTAAAATGTTCGCACCACTTTTTGGTGCTTTGCACTTTATGTTGGAAATGCCATAATGTCCAAGTCCACTCCTCAGTTGCCGCCAAGAGGGCATGTTTCCGGCTTTGATTAGTGTTGCCCAAGAGCTGAATGACTCTCCATCAGTGGTGACGAGAAAAGGACCTTGGGCAATACTAATGAAAGCTGGAAGCATACCCTCTTGGCGGCCATTGATGAGTGGAGTTGGACATCCATGTGGGTTTAAAATGTTCGCACCACTTTTTGGTGCTTTGCACTTTATGTTAACATGTTAAAGTTTACAAGAAAAAATCAAACCAATTTATGTGGATGAAATTTTTTTTTATAACATTTTTGAAAACCAGAAGAAATACTTTTGCAAGTAAAAACAGTCTCATAAATATTAAAAATTTGAACTACAATGTTGTCTGCTTGTTTTCTTTGTCCACCGGGGCAAAATGTCACCAAAATATTCACCACTGCCGGGACTTGAAGTCCTATGTATTGGGTGTGGTATTTTCTTCAAGGGCTCTCTGCGGGTCCAGCTGCTCAACACCGACACAGGAGTATTACCAGGACACGGCACCTTCGGGACTCACAAAATAGTTAGCGAAGGTTTCCCTGCTAGATTAGCCATGCTGTATACTTCAGTGTATAATCTCTTCTCAGTAGAGAAGACAGGAAATGACATCAATGACGCTTTTTTTTCCAACAAACTTTGTTTCTCTGTCTTTGTAGTGTACACAGCAGAAAAAACGCATGCGTAAAAAAACGCAGCAAAAAACGCAGTGTGTGAATGGAGGTGCTTTTTTTACCTGCGCAAAAAAAACGCAGGTAAAAACTGCAGGAAAATACGTGCGCGTAAAAAAAAAGCAGCAAATACGCAGTGTGTGAACGTAGCCTTATATTGCAAAGGACAGTAATTTAACGATGTCCAGCACCAGATAATCAAAGGATCACTTTTACTTATGAAGAATGACACCGCCGACTTTCTTCTTCTGTTTCTCCATTGTGTCCTTTTTAATATTATATTTAGAGATGGTCAAATAGTCAGGGGGGACCACTGAATTTAATTAATAAAGATTTGATTGACCAGGACCACTGTTAAGGTTTCTGATAAGCGTCAGCTGATTAAGCTATACACCTTAGATCGCAAAAGCTGGTATTTGCGGTACCGCCAGCTTTCCCTTCATATATCCTTGGTGTGCCACCCTTAAAACTTGAGCTTAAGGTGTTCAATTAATCACTGGGGTCTGCTTAACCTTTTTTTTAATTAATCTTGAGTGACAAAGGACTTAGAAGAGACATAAATTGTTGTATATCAGCGATATTATATTAAACAGAAAAGCGCTGACATTAAACAGCTAGTTATAAGTGACTCGCCCCCTGGGCCTGTGTTGTGCGTGCACGTGTATGCGGGGAATACCCGGAGCCGGATCGCTGGGGGTTGTAATCTCCGTGGCGATGACCCGGTCCATGCCCAGGGTTGTCAAACCAGTGGCAGACTTAGTAGTATTATAATTGTCCGACTACGCCACCCGTGGATTGCGGTCCCCACCACTGAGGCTGATGTTGTATGCGCAGCCAAGTATGGGATGACTCCCCACGGGAGAAGTATAGCCTCAGGGCAGTTAGTGCGGATGATGGGAGTGATGGTGCACGAGCATCCCAGCACTGGTGGTGCTGGTGCGGCGAAGAAGCACAGAGACGTGTGGTTGCAGTTTCCAATGCTTTACTCACAGTTCTTTACTAGTCCTAGTCACCTCGGCACCGGTGGTGACTGCCCAAGCCGTGCTGCGTCCACCAGGCAAGGGGCTCGACCAACTCCCAGGCAATTCCAGAGCGTGGCACAGGGCTCCCTTCTCTGGCCGTGCCCCACCAGTGACTCTACGTTTGTCCGGCTACCTCGGGCCTTCTCTTGGGAGGCTGATTTCTGTGTCCCTGACCCTATGTGGTGTGCCTTCCTGGTTGGTGTAGTTTGGGGTCGCACCGAGACAGGGCCGGCGTCAGCACCCGGCGCACCCGGGCAAATGCCGGGGCCCTGAGCAGGCAGAGGGGCCCACTGGCGGTCGCGCACCCCGCTGGGCTATGGGCGGAGGAGAGCGGTGTCAGCGCCCGTCCTTCTCCGCCGCTTGCTCAGGGCCCCGGCAGCCCGATACTTACCTCTCCCCGTGCCTCCGCAGATCCGCTGTCTTCCTGCTCTGCGCTCCCTGTGACGTCTCAGGTCAGAGGGCGCGGTGACGTCTTTTCACCGCGCCCTCCCCTGAGCCGTCACAGGGAGCGCTGAACGGGAAGACGCCGACAACGCTGGAGTTCGGAGCTGAGCAGCGAGCAGCGGGCAGCGGCAGCAGGTGAGGAGAAGGGAGGTGAGTATTTGATTTTTTTTTTTTAATGTATGGAGGCATGGGGCATTATAAAGAGGGGGGGGACATCCTGCATGGGGCATTATATAGAGGGGGGGGCAGCCTGCATGGGCCATTATATAGAGGGGGGGGCAGCCTGCATGGGGCATTATATAGAGGGGGGGGGACAGCCTGCATGGGGCATTATATAGAGGGGGGGGGACATCCTGCATGGGGCATTATATAGAGGGGGGGGGGACAGCCTGCATGGGGCATTATAAAGAGAAGGGGGTGGGCATCCTGCATGGGGCATTATAAAGGGGGGGGGGGACATCCTGCATGGGGCATTATATAGAGGAGGGGGGGGAACAGCCTGCATGGGGCATTATAAAGAGAAGGGGGGGGGGCATCCTGCATGGGGCATTATAAAGGGGGGGGACATCCTGCATGGGGCATTATATAGAGGAGGGGGGGGGAACAGCCTGCATGGGGCATTATAAAGAGAAGGGGGGGGGGCATCCTGCATGGGGCATTATAAAGAGAGGGGGTGACATCCTGCATGGGGCATTATAAAGGGGGGGACGACATCATGCATGGGGCATTATAAAGGGGGGGCAGCCTGCATAGTGCATTATGTGGGGGGGAACAGCCTGCATGGAGCATTATAAGGGGGGGCTGCCTGTATGGGGCATTATGTGGGGGGTAACAGCCTGCATGGAGCATTAAAAGGGGGGGCCTGTATGGGGCATTATGTGGGGGGTAAGAGCCTGCATGGAGCATTAAAAGGGGGGGGGCCTGTATGGGGCATTATGTGGGGGGTAACAGCCTGCATGGAGCATTATAAGGGGGGGACAGCCTGTATGGGGCATTATGTGGGGGGTAACAGCCTGCATGCAGCATTATATGGGGGCCAGTATCCTGTATGGAGAGTTATAAGGGGACCGGTATCCTGTATGGAGCGTTATATGGGGGCCAGTATCCTGTATGGAGTTTTATAAGGGGACCAGTATCCTGTATGGAGCGTTATATGGGGGCCAGTATTCTGTGTGGAGCGTTATATGGGGGCCAGTATCCTGTATGAAGCGTTATATGAGGGCCAGTATTCCGTATGGAGCCTTATATGGGGGCCAGTATTCTGTGTGGAGCGATTCACCGGTTTCTGAGCTATTGTGGAATTTACAATAGATATCACTCATGTAATGTAAGAAGTGAAATCTTTGCATTGTACTATATATATATATATATATATATATATATATATATTTCTCCGCTGTATCTCTGCATCATGAATCGTGGTATGTGTTAAAGGGGCCCACTGAGACTCTTTCGCCCGGGGCCCAGAAAAACCTGGAGCCGGCCCTGCACCGAGATATAGTCACGACCGCCGGTCTTTGGCTGAGGATTAGTCGCCTCCACCAATTTGGGATCCGGTACCCTGTTCTGCCAACCCGTCACTCGCAATTTCCTGGGCCTATGGGGTTCCTTCTTCTCTCGTGTCTCTGGGCCTCTCTTAATGTTCTGTTCCTTGTTTCCTTTCTCTTCTGTTCCTGTTCTCTCTGCTGTTTCTGGCCTCCACTCCAAGCCTGCCTCGTGGAGCTGGGCCCAGACTGAGCCACAGCTCCCTGTCAGCCCTCTCTGGCTGAACTCCTCTCTGAACAGACTCCCCGGACTGAACTGACACTGTCCTAAGATGGTGCCCACCTTATATACCTCCCTCTATGTGTGAGCCCAGGTGACTAGCAACCAATGGGCTCCTACCTATGCCCAGAGACCCACCCCTATCTGCTCCTACACCACTGGGTGTACTTTCCCCTCCCCACTCCAGCCAGGGACAGATGCTGTCGTGCCTGCACTTCTGTCTAGTGGGAGCACCGTTGAGCTGTCCCTCGGAAATGGGGTGTGTGTGGTGCATGCAGCTTACTGAGTCCTGGTCCACACTCCATCCTTACCCGGGAGTGGAATATCACACCTCTGGTTTGAGGTGCAATACCCCTGTAGCAGCCGAGCCCTCGGGGTGCTACATAAGCGCTCCTGCCAGCTGTGTCTTTTAATGTAGTCCCTGTGTCACTCCCGATCCAGGTCACAGGTAGGAGTTTTAATCAAAAAGGTCTCTCCAAGATTTATTAACTAATGTTTAACTGCTCCAGTCTTATAAGTGACGTATGTTTCTGTGAAATATCAGCTGGACTAGGGTATGAGGATTTCCCTCGCGTCTCTACAGCCGGCTTATTTAGATCCGCCCTCTTTCATCCTCTACAGCTCTGCTGTGCTGCACCAAAAATGGATCAGGAGGTGTCATTCCCTCCAGATGGGACTCTTGAATCCTATGGGCTATATGGTAATCTGGACCAAAATTAGTGAGAGGCACTAATTATCAAAATATGCCGACCAGAAAACCGTTATTATAGCGCGAGGGATAGGGACCACGCTCTTAACTGATGACAGTTAATCTCATCAGGTGGTGAAAATGGCCACTTGATGACGCAGAATAAAAATTACCATTAAGGCTCACCTACACCAAAGTGAGAGGTCTTCTTTAAACAGTTCGCGTTTCCTTATGTTAAATTTTCAGGCCAGGTTAACGATCCTCCTTTTTTTATGGTAATCCTGACCAAGAGGATTCACCGGCCTGCAGCAGTAAGCACGCGACAGTACTTGAAAATATTATATTTGCCAAAATAACTCCAAATAGGTCTGGATTGGTGTCAAAATGAAGCTGAAATGTTCACAAGATATTCCCAAAGGGTTTCCTATACGTAAATCCTCTATAAGTAAAAATAAAAGTAGGTTTAAGACTAGCGTCCAAGGAGCTCAGGATTCCTGTGTCCTACATCACCGGAGTCCAGACCACGCCCCCCTTATTTCGCCCCTTCCAACCACGTAGCCCAAGTATTTCGCATTTTCCTTTTCTATGGCGCATTTTCTTGGGTTTATGGTAATCCCTGCATTTCTCAACGCATTCAGTACTGCCTGGACCTTCTGCAGGTGGGTTCCCCAATCTGGGCTGAAAATCACGATGTCGTCCAAGTAAGTGGCAGCATATTTTTTATGTGAGCTCAGAATCCGGTCCATGGCCCACTGGAAGGTAGCTGGGGCTCCCTGCAGTCCGAACGGCATCCTAGTGTATTGAAAACACCAGTTGGGTGTTCCTTGGCCATTGGGGCCAGGCAGATCTGCCAGTACCCTTTTGTTAGGTCCAGGGTAGTGATGTACCTGGCAGGCCCCAGCCTCTCAATAAGCTCATTGACCCGGGGCATGGGGTAGGCGTCAAACTTTGACATGTTGTTAAGCCTTCTGTAATCGTTACAGAACCGCCACTTTCCGTCTGGCTTGGGCACAAGAACAATCGGGCTGGACCAGCCGCTCTTAGATTCCTCGATAACGCCCAGGCTCAAAATTCTCCTCACCTCCTTGGAGATCACCTCACGGCGGTCTTCGGGAATTCGATACGGCCTTTGGTTCACCCATACGTGCGGTTCCGTCAAGATATCATGCTCCACAACTTGCGTACATCTGAGCAATTCTGAGAACTGGTCTCGGTTTCTCTGCAAGCGTTCTCGGCGCTGTTGTTTCTGGGCCGGTGACAGTGTCTCTGCCACTGTAACGTCCTTGACCCTGGCTTCAGGATTTGCCCCTAGAGATGGAGCTTCCACCGGTTCCCTGTCTCGCCACGGCTTCAGTAAGTTGATGTGGTAGATCTGGTACGGCTTCCTTTTACCCGGCTGGTGGACCTTGTAATTGACTTCACTCAGCTTCTCAACTACTTTGTATGGTCCTTGCCACTTAGCCAGGAACTTACTCTCGACCGTGGGCACCAACACCCGATCTCCAGGGCTGAATTGTCTGAGCATTGCGGCCCGATTGTAAACCCTCGCCTGGGCTTCTTGTGCCTGTAGAAAGCTCTCCTTCATGATTGGCATTACCCTTTTGATCCGGTCCTGCATTTGAGCCACATGCTCAATGACACTCCGATGGGGTGTAACCTCAGCTTCCCAGGTCTCCTTTGTGATGTCCAGAAGTCCCCGAGGGTGTTGTCCATATAGCAGTTCAAATGGAGAGAACCCTGTAGAGCTCTGGGGAACTTCCCTAATTGAGAACATCAGGTACGGCAGCAGGCAATCCCAGTCTCTGCCATCTTTCTACACAACTTTCTTTAACATCAACTTTAAGGTCTTGTTGAAACATTCTACCAGTCCATCTGTCTGCGAGTGGTACACAGACGTTCGGAGCTGTGTAATTTGGAGGTCCTTACACAATTCTCTCATCACCTTCGACATAAGCGGTGATGCATCATGGTGTGACCGGCTCCCGGTTGAGACACTTGACACCCCCGCTTTCCGCCACAAGTCCCAGAACAGACTGAAGTCCCACCCTATTATCACCGAGTGGAGCTGATCCCTAACCAACCCCACCTCATGGGACTCAGCTCCACAGTGTGTATTGTCACTCTGGCCATAGGGTAATCCTTTGCATCCCCGTGTATGCACCACAAACCCACATTTTTCCCGGGGATCAACTGGCGTGGGAGCATGGCCCTTATGAGAGTCACCAAGCTCCCTGAGTCCAGGAGTCCTGCCACCAGTACCCCATTAACAGTCACCGGGCACGACTGTGGCCCCTCACCGGGCAGATAGTCCACACTGCAGGTGGGGTATGCATAGTAGGAGCAGCGACGTCTAAGGCTACAGTCCATCTGTTCAGAGGGCAGCTTCATGGCATTTTCCAAAGAAATGCAACACCAGGATTGGCAAAGTCGCCACTGGCGCCTTATGCTCTTCACAGATGAAAGCAGGTTCACACTGAGCACATGTGACAGACGTGACAGAGTCTGGAGACGCCGTGGAGAGCGATCTGCTGCCTGCAGCATCCTTCAGCATGACCGGTTTGGCAGTGAGTCAGTAATGGTGTGGGGTGGCATTTCTTTGGAGGGCCGCACAGCCCTCCATGTGTGCGCCAGAGGTAGCCTGACTGCCATTAGGTACTGAGATGAGATCCTCAGACCCCTTGTGAGACCATATGCTGGTGCGGTTGGCCCTTGGTTCCTCCTAATGCAGGACAATGCCAGACCTCATGTGGCTGGAGTGTGTCAGCAGTTCCTCCAAGATGAAGGCATTGAAGCTATGGACTGGCCTGCCAGTTCCCCAGACCTGAATCCGATTGAGCATATCTGGGACATCACGTCTCGCTCCATCCACCAACGTCACATTGCACCACAAACTGTCCAGGAGTTGGCGGATGCTTTAGTCCAGGTCTGGGAGGAGATCCCACAGGAGACCATCTGCAACCTTATCAGGAGCATGCCCAGGCGTAGGGAGGTCATACAGGCACGTGGAGGCCACACACAATACTGAGCCTCATTTTGACTTGCTTTAAGGACATTACATCAAAGTTGGATCAGCTTGTAGTGTGTTTTTCCACTTTAATTTTGGGGGTGACTCCAAATCCAGGCCTCCATTGGTTAATACATTTGATTTCCATTGATGATTTTTTTGTGATTTTGTTGTCAGCACATTCAACTTTGTACAGAACAAAGTATTCAATGAGAATATTTCATTCATTCAGATCTAGGATGTGTTATTTGAGTGTTCCCTTTATTGTTTTGAGCAGTATATATATATATATATATATATATATATATATATATATATATATATATATATACACATATATATATGGGAAAATTTTATGGGTATGTACATTGTTGTGAATTGGATTGTTGTTGTACTAACCTTGGTGCCGCTCTTTTAAGCCTGTAGGTTTTCTGTCCTTGGTGGGCGGATCCCCTCTCTCGTGGTGTTGTCATGGGTTCCAAAAAATCCCGTCATCGGTAAGTAATTAAGACTTTTGCACCTGTGCTGCCCACGCCTTTATCATGGGTGTCTGCTGCATCCTGCTAGTTCATTGGTAATCTGACCTGGTGTTGGTAAGGCTGTTTTCTGTGATTTTTTTTTTTACAATTTTTGTCTTTTTCTGTGAGCTGTTTTTAATTTTAGTGTAGGGACTTGCAAGAATGAGGACCCTTGATGTGGGTTACGAGCTTGGGTATTTTGGCCAAAATATTGACCAATACCTCATGTAATGTATTTATCTTATACATTATTTTTCATCTTTTTATTGCACATTTTCCATTTTTATGCAGGATGCAGTCAGGCCCTTTAGTGTTGGTTGGGAGAATTGGGATGTCTGTCTTGTGGGGTGCACTTATATAGTGCTAGGCAGTCTGCCTGATCTAATAGTGTGGGCGTTATCAATAGGCTGTAAGCCAGACACTGTGCATCACACATATCTGTGTGACTGGTGTCCTATGCAAGCCTCATCTGTGTGCATTTTTAATACTACACAGACACTCCCTCTATGAATTGATAGGTTTGTGAGTGGCTATTGCATCAGTATTTTGCACCTGTGCTGCCCCCGCCTTTAAGATGGGAGTCTGCTGCATCCTGCTAGTGCATTGGTAATCTGACCAGGTGTTGGTAATGCTCTTTACTTTTCTATGATGTTTTTTTAATTTTTGTCCTTTTCTGTGAGTTGTTTTTAAAGGTATAACAGAAGAGACAGATCTGTGGCTCTCGCCGCTGAAACTATAAACAGGCATGGCCATGTATGGTAATGGCCGTAACTTGGTGGCGGTTCTGAAGCTTGGTAAGCTCGCACATGTACCATGCCCGGCCCATGTGCTCAACTTAGTGATTTAGCAATCTCTGAAAATCTACCCAGATTTGCAAAAACTACTTGTGAAGGTACGTTGTGTGTGGGCCCATTTCCGCAAGTCGGCTACAGCTGCTGTTGGTCTGGCAGTGCTGCAGCAGCACTTGCAAGTGCCAGCTCACCGACTGTTGTGCGACGTGACCACGCACTGGAATTTCACATTACACATGTTGGCAAGGCTTTGTGAGCAGCAGAGGGAAGTAGTTGAATACCAGCTACAACATGCCTCTCGGTATTCCGCCCAGGCTCCACACTTAACAACTGACGAGTGGGCATGGATGTCTGACATCTGAGAGGTTCTACAAAACTTTGAGGAATCAACCAAGATGGTTAGCGTGGATGACGCCATAATCAGCATAACCATCCCGCTTCTGTGTCTACTCAAACACTCGCTGCTCACAATTAAAGAGGAAGTTTTGCATGTGGACCAGGTAGAGATGGAGAAAGAAAGTACACGGGATGATATTATCCAGCCCAGCCTCATCTCACCATCTCAGCGTGGATTGGGTGATAATGAGGATGAGGAACAGGAGATGGCTGCCTGCGCTACAGAGGGTACCACCCACACCAGCTTTATCCCATCTGCTCAGCGTGGATGGCCTGAAGAGGAGGAGATGGAGAGTCCTCTGCCTGATAGGGACAGGGAAGTCTTGCCTGTTGGGAGTCTGGTACACATGGCTAACTTTATGTCCCACTGGCTTTCCCATGACCCTCGCATTAGACGCATTTTGGCCAACACTGATTACTGGCTGTTCACCCTTTTCGACCCATGCCACAAGGAGAACATTCCATCTCTCCTTCCTGCGGCAGAGAGGAGTAAAATGGTGCAATACTAGAAGGCCCTAGTCGAACAATTAGTACAAAAAATTATAATTACTGGTAATTTGATTTTCCTGAACCCCATGACAGCACCTGGAAGAGTAGGATCCGCCCCTAGTACTGGACAGGAAGCTAAGAGCACAACATAAAAAGGCAACTCCCACTTCCTTCTTCAATATGGTTTCCAAGAAGTCAAGTAGGAGTTACCCAAATTATGATTATTCTTGTTATTAGTTATACATTCACTCAAGCCCCTTCTTCATTGTGAGAAGATTGAGAACCACCACTAACCAAAATCCAGAGGGAGGGAAAATTAGGGTGCTGTCATGGGATTCAGGAAAATCAAATTACCAGTAAGTAATTATAATTTTTCCCCTCACCCATGACAGCACCTGAGAGACGATGACCAAGAAATACTCTGATAGGGAGAGAGCACCCCTGTAGTATCTTACACCTGGAGAAAGATCCCAAAAAATATCGTAGTTCAACAGATAGTGCTTCAGAAAGGAAGATTGTGAACATTGTAGATATCATTCAATCAAGATAATATCTCTATCGATTGGGAGCTCCAACAAAAAAGCGACAAGAGTAAAAAAGGAATTCTTTTACCGTTTACAACTTTTTCCACTTTTTTTTATTCAAAAAGGGTCTATATTAAGAGACTTCACTTATATGTATGGTTGGTTATCTTCCTCGCATTTAATTAGATATTCTGTATTCATTAAATCACCTAACCAAAAATTGAAGTATATAGGAACTGGTACTAAGACTCAGCATGTTAATGGAAGCAAAAGTTAAGCGATTCAAATAACCTGGTAACCCTAACAAGGCTTTGACTAGGGTTTCTGACGCGCCCCTGGGCCTGTGTCGCGCTGCGTTGCGCACGCGGGAGCTTAGCCGGAGCCGGATCTCTTGAGGGTTGTAGTCTCGTGGCGGTGACCCGGTCCGTGCCCAGGGAGTCAAACTGAGCGGCGATGTAACAGCGGTAGATGTAGGACGACTACGCCACCCGTTGAATGCAGCTATGGAGCTGCCGCTGCAGGACAGTCCGCTGAGGCCGGTGGATGGATGGTGCAGCGTAGATGGTATAACCCCCAACGGGAGGGGTATGGCCTCAGGGCAGCAGATGTGGATGATGGGGGTAGCAGGAACCACTCAGAGACGGTGCGGTGTAATTCAGGGTCTTTACTGGTAACAACGATAGACCCTCCCGGAGTACTTGCTAGTGAACGGGGCCTGGTCAGTCCTTGAGCAGATGGGATCTCCCCTGGCCAGGCGGAGTTGTAGGCCTCCCAAACTGACTGTACTCTTCTGGCTACCTTGCTAGAAGCGGATATAAGTAGCCCACGTCCCTGAGTGTACCGTGTGGTGCTCACCCGTATGGCCGGTGACTCGGGGCCTTCTAATGGCTTCCGCTCCACGATGGCGGTGCTGGTCCCACGCGTGTGACCGTGCCTTCGGGTTTCTGGGCCTGAGGACCTGAAATCCCCTGCCGGTCGGCTTCTGCTGCTGGGTAAGAGTTAGTCCCCACAGCCTCGGACGCCGGGTCCGGTAAGAAAGCTTCTCAGTCAGGGCGAGCTCTGCAGCTGCCAGCCCCTGACTCGTAGTAGTATTGCTTCTGCTGTTTCTTGTCTCTACTCTCCTTGACTGACTAACCCTGCCTCAGCCCAGGGTTTATACAGGGGAAGTTCTTCCCCTCCCAAGACTGGGCAGGAGGTGTGGCATGCACAGGATCCCTGACCAAAGGACCTCCCACCTGCTCTCAGACATAACATTACATTACTGTGGAAAACCAGACCCCTGGGGTGCCACATTTCTACCCTAATACTGTTTACATTTTCCATTGAAGGCCCACCTTAAGGCCAAGATCTGGACCGTAAGAAACCCTTCTAGTGTCAATGATCACCTAATTGTTCAAAATCTACCCAACTCCATGCTACCGAGTGTACATTGGGCATCCCAGAATGCCAAAGGGGTTCCAGAAGCAAGACAAAATATTTCGTACTTTATTATAATAAGATTTTAACTTTTTTTTCTCCTCCTGTGTCACTTAGGATGTAACGTTAAGTCCTCCTAAGAAATGTATTTAAAGCTGAAACCGACACCTGTAGTTCGAGATTTCCATCATGGGGAATTTCTGGTTACCACATCCTAGCCAAGTACTAAGAGCTGATACAACTAGAACAGGCAACAAAAACAGATTTGAGCTATTCGATATAAAGAAGAGTCACGATACATCATTCATATTTGGATGATAGAATTTATCCTATTCCCTATAATGAAACAACAGAAAAAAGACCGGTAAAGAGGGATATGTTAGTATTACAAGCCAATCGTGGCGTATCCACCTGACTGTATTGTCCCAGCTTATCATATTGAGGAACAAGGGATCACATCCATAGGTAATTTAGATGTACTCAATAGTTTTAGCAGCAATAGGTGATTTATTAAACGTGCAACCAGTTCACGAATAGTAACCGCATAAAGTGAATCCATGCTTGTGGTACCTAATTAAGTTTGAGACAAAAACAGAGGCACAGGGACAATGCAAGTCACTGGTAGTTTATAGTATAGACAATTGACACGTGGTGTTAGTCCGAACTTGAGGTAGTATGTTGTATATAAAATACAATGTAAAAAAGGCACTTAGCCAATGTGTGCCATAGATTCAATCTCACTCCGCCTTGGTTGCTGAATATAACACTTCTGTGTTAGATGCGGTCGTGCTACTTTGTAGGGTAAGTCTTAGTGACAGCGTATAAGTCTGGTAAGACCAGCTATGCACATAGGTAATAAGGATGTAGAAAAACTAGCAGTAATAGTAGTTGTTATCCATAGTTAATGCCTCAAAATGCGCCCGATTAGCTGTGTTGAACAAACACTTGCTTTACACATACATGATTAAAGAGTGTTTTCCCTCATGATGTACGTGTGTTACTCTTTTCTTCATGGGCTGACGAAGGTTAGAAGGCGTTTAAGGTTAAATACCTTCTAAAAGTGATGAGTCAATTCTCCGGTAGAAGTAGCTTACTAAGTAAGAGACTGGTGGAGCGATGTCCCGACCGGTGGCAGACGCTGTGTGTGGTTCTTCCGGGAGTCAGCGAACAGACGCTGGGTGCAGGCAGGACCTTTGTGACGTCACACCGTCACGTGGTCAAAGCGGGTAAGAGCCTCTGAAAGGACCAAACTTCATCCAATGCGTTTCGGAAAAACAACGGTTTCCTTCCTCAGGGATGGTCCTTTGTTTTTAAGTGGTACTTTAAATAAGGTTGATGATGTTATACAAGTGTCAATCATTTGAATACAAATATCTCCACTTCGCTATTCAAGTCCCTAGGTCTCAGTTTATCCAGTTTAAATATCCAGTGGCTTTCCGCACGGGACATTTGTTTAACAAAATCACCATTGCGCCAGTGTTTGGGAATAGCCTGAATGGCAATAATTTCTATACCCTCTATTGAGCCCCCATGCTTTTCTACAAAATGCTTGGAAAGGGGATGGCCACTAAATTTATTTCTGATATTGCGCACGTGTTCACTAATTCTTTTATAAAGCGCTATGGAATTAATGGCGCTATATAAGTGAGTAAAATAAATAAATAAATAATACATTTTATCCATGTGATATTTTGTACGTCCTATGTATAATTTATCGCACAGGCACTTTAAAGTATAAATAACCCTTTAATAGTACAGGTTATATGGTCTTGGTTTTATTATGTAGTTTTTTGCAAACTTACATTTTTTTTGCATGGGAAAAACCTTCTAAACTAGTAAAAGAAGATGAAGCGTTCTTCTGAGTCTGGGGTTCACGCATTTAGGGGGCGATCAGATTTCCAAGGATTCAGATTTCTGATCGCCCTCTCAGCGACTCAGTCAAAAAGACATATAGACATCATATGGTATTGGTCAAATATCAGATGGTCTTAAACTAAGGTATTAGTACCCCAATCTGTCAAGCATGTACTTTATGGACTTATTATCCTGTGCTTCAGTAATAATCAGAGCGGTCTTACCCCAGTGAGAAGGCATTCGTCTTAACTAGCGAAGATGTTCATCCTTCGCCACAGGAGTCTCACAGGTAAGGGGACATTTTAACTCATCCATCTATTCCTCCCTTTATAGGTTTATTGCAGAGTTGACTTCTTATCACTCCAACAGTGCAAAGACTGGATATTTAACCAATTTAGCACTTAGTTGAATCTACCAGTTTTATGACTTCAGTCCCAAAATACTTATTGGGTATAATGGCTCCACCGACTTAATCTCCAATCAGTTCTTTTTCCCACCTTAATCAGGAGGTTACACTGGTCGGAAAAAGGATATGAGGTGATCTAGTAGTGATCTGTACCGGGGTTCCAGATTCTGTCACTAAGTGGTAGCCTGTCCAAAAGGAAGGGGAGGCAGTGCAATCTTCTTGGTAATGAAAGGGAAGGGGTAGTTTAACCTTCTTACACCTGGTGTTGGATTTATGCTGTGATATTCTGTCATGGACAGATTGTGTTGTTTCACCTATGTATAGTAGACCAAATGGGCACTTGATGACATAGACAACAAACGAAGACTCACAAGTGAAAAAAAAACCCTGATTGGGATGCCTACACTTGTGTGTGGGTGAAATACTTGGTTACCCCTCTGTACGTTTAGCATTGTATGTAATATAGACAGAGGAAGGTTCCCTGTTTTTGCGTATGAGGGAACGGTTGAACAGGAACGGTGAATTTGGAACCTATATCTGCTCTGACTAATTTATCTCTGAGGTTGAGGGAGCGCCTGAAACAAGGGAGAAAAGTTTTTTGGAAATCCTCAATGTTGGGATAACTGTTGCGTAGGATGGACCAATATTTCCGGATGACCTTATGAATTTGGTATCAGAATGGGTGAAAGGTGTGAACAAAGGCAATTCTTCTTGCTTTTAGAGTATGTATGTTTGATTGTTTCTCGCTTCTGACAAAAAAAATTTGGGGTAACACCAATCAAGAAACTTGTTTTGCATTTCACCCAGTCTCACGGCTTTTATTTGTTCTTGGGACACTATTCTTTCCACTCTCCGAAATTGGGATGAGGGGATTGATATTTTGGTGGCCAAGAAGTGGTAACTAAAGAAATGCAGCAGACTATTATGGTCTGTCTCTTTGGTATAAAAGTCAATTGTTAGGTTACCCTCGTCATCCCTACAAACCAAAGTGTCCAAAAAATTGATTTTACTGTTGCTGTATTGTATGGTGAATTGTAATTCTGGCCAGATGTTATTGATAGGTGTATTTGAAAATTTTTAATATATCAATTGGTCCACCCCATATACAAAATATGTCGTGAATGTATCTTCGCCATAGGCGGGAATGTTGTTGGTGTAGGTATACTCCTCCTCAAAGGATGACTTTTATGCTATTGCATAAGGGGGCACCACATCTGAGTCCATTCCTGTGCCCTGTATTTGGAGGTAAAAGGCGTCTTGGAACAAAAAGGAATTTTCCTTAAGGACTAACTCCAATAGCTTGGTACAGAACCATCTGGTATTCCTATCAACATTTGCCTCCCTCAGTAATATGTCTGTAGCCCTCATGTGTGATAGACGTATACAGACTGTTCACATCCCAAGTCACAAGTGTGCCTGTAGAAGACAAAGGCCCCAATGTTGTGATGAGATTGAGGAATTCGTTAGTGTCTAATAGGAAAGAGTGTGTTTTCTTGACCAGCAGTGTCAGGATACGTTCTAGAAGTAACACTAGTCGTGACAAAATCTAGTCAGTTGATGACACAATGGGTCTTCCTGGTGGTTTGTCGAGCCTTTTGTGTATCTTTGGGAGTACGTAAAATACAGGAATATTGGGATCTAGTTTAGTCACAAAATTCTGATACTATGTGGGCAATAGTCCCCTGTTAGAAAAACCAAAAAGGAAGATGTGATGCAGAAAATAAATAAATGGTATCTTGATTACATGCAAAAATTTATGTAGCGCAACAACAAAAGAATTTAGTCTCCATTACTCCATGGGGGAACCCAAAATCCAAGAGAACAATAAATAATGCAAATACAGGTCAGTATAGTATCAAAAACCTTGCCTAAATTGATACTTACATGTACAGTATCTCACAAAAGTGAATATACCCCTCACCTTTTTGTAAATATTTTATTATATCTTTTCATAGGACAACACTGAAGATATGACACTTTGATACAACGTAAAGTAGTCAGAATATAGTTTGTATAACAGTGTACATTTGGTGTGCCCTCTAAATAACTCAACAGACAGCCATTAATGTCTAAACTGCTGGTAACAAAAGTGAGTACACCCCTAAGTGAAAATAGACAAATTGTGCCCAAAGTGTCAATATTTTGTGTGACCACCATTATTTTCAAGCAGTGCCTTAACTCTCTTGGGCATGGAGTTCACGAGAGCTTCACAGGTGGCCGCTGGAATCCTCTTCCCTCCTCCGTGATGATGTCACGGAGCTGGTGGATGTTAGAGACCTAGCGCTACTCCACCTTCCGTTTGAAGATGCCCCACAGATGCTCAATAGAGTTAGGTCTGGAGACATGCTTCACCAGTCCAGCATCTTTACTCTCAGTTTCTTTAGCAAGGCAGTGGTCGTCATCATGTTGGAATACTGCCCTGCGGCCCGGTTTGCGAAGGGAGGGGGATCATGCTCTGTTTCAGTATGTCACAGTACATGTTGGCATTCATGGTTCCCTCAATGAACTGTAGCTACCCACAGCTGGCAGCATTCATGCAGCCCCAAACCACGACACTCTCACCACCATGCTTTACTCTAGGCAAGATTTGTCGCCACACATGCTTGACACCATCTGAACCAAATACGTTTATCTTGGTCTCATCATACCACAGCACATGGTTCCAGTAATCTATGTCCTTAGTCTGTTTGTCTTCAGCAAAGTGTTTGCGGGCTTTCTTGTGCATCATCTTTAGATGAGGCTTCCTTCTGGGACGACAGCCATGCAGGCCAATTTGATGCAGTATGCAGCGTATGGTCTGAGCACTAACAGGCTGCCCCACCATCCCTGTAACCTCTGCAGCAATGCTGGCAGCACTCATACGTCTATTTTGAAAAGACAACCTCTGGATATGTCGTTGAGCACGTGCACTCAACTTCTTTGGCCGACAATGGCGAGGTCAGTTCTGAGTGGAACCTGTCTTGTAAAACCGCTGTATTGTCTTGGCCACCGTGCTGCAGCTCAGTTTCAGGGTGTTGGCAATCTTCTTATAGCCCAGGCCATCTTTATGTAGAGTAACAATTCTTTTTTTCAGATCCTCAAAGAGTTCTTTGCCATGAGGTGCCATATTGAACTTCCAGTGATTAGTATGAGACCAAAATTAACGCACCTGCTCACAATTCACACCTGACACCTTGTAACACTAATGAGCCAAATGACAACGGGAGCGTAAATGGCTAATTAGGCACAATTTAGTTATTTTGACTTAGGGGTATACAGAGGTGTATTTAGGTCTTCTAGCACCCAGGGCAAGAATTCAGTTTGGCGCCCTCCCCCCTTTCCCGCTCCTTCCCCAGCACATATGCGATTTGCACACTAAGGCCACGGCCCCACTATCAGTATTCGGTCAGTATTTTTTCTCAGGAGTGGGAGTCAAAACCAGGAGTGGGTGATAAATGCAGAATTGGTGACTGGTTTCTATTATACCTTTTCTCTAATTGTTCCTCACCCGGTTTTGGCTCCCACTCCTGAGAAAAAATAGTGACCGAATACTGATAGTGGGGCCGTGGCCGTGACAAGCTGCTCTTCCTATTACTCTCTGACAGAAGCAGAAAGAAAAGCTCGTTGTCACGTGACTGTAAGTATGAAAATCTCTTATGAGTGAAGTGGCCATGTGATGACTAATGGAACCTGCAAGCACAGCTGAATCCTGACAGTGAGGATATTACACTGTCAGGATTAGCTACAGGGCTTCATTTTATAATTAACGGGCTTGTCCAGGTTTGAGATGAAAGTCTGCAGTCCCTGTGTGTGACTTCAGGCTTCTGAATTCTCACAGCGCATGCACTACACACTTTTAGAATTCTCCCTTGCTGTGGCAACAGTGGACGGTCATGTCACCACAAGTATGTGATTTGTATACTTCTGGCCACATTCCAATTAGACGTGTCCAACCTCCCTCAACTAATTTTCATTGACTGAGGCCACACATGTATAGTCAGCACATTACATGTATACAAATCGCCGGCACCAGAGAATCCTGACAGTGTAAAGTGCGCACTGAGAATTCAGAAGTCTGCAGTCACATAGAATGACTGCAGACTCATCACAAACGTGGACAGCATGCTCCTAACATAAATAAAAAAAAAATGTCAGCATCATAAAAAACATTTATATCCAGGTACCTGATAGATGACGTTGTCTCTGGAGTTGCTCTCCTTTTTTTCTTCCTCTTGTCCAGACTCCATGATGACTTTTCTCATCCACAGCCGTCTCTGTAGACTTCCATTTTCTCCGGTCTTCTGCAGCACATCCCCACACGATGTCCTAAAAGATAGCAGTGTCAATATAATGCTCCTGAATATAAATATCTTCCCTACACTGAGCCCCTGAATAAATAATTGCCCCTCACTATATTCCTTGCACAAAATATTACCCCACACTGTCCCTCTTATGGTACATACCCTCCACACTGCTCTTTCCTTTCCATACTGGGCCCTCTCCTCCACTGTCTTCACACTGTGTCCCCCCATAGGGCTCAGTCTCTGTACTGTGCCCCCTCATCATACTCCCCCCTCATCACACTCCCCCTCCTTAGCATACTGTTCTCTCTTGGATGTGACTTTACATTGTCCTCCCATGCTATCCCCCCACCCACTACTCAGTCTCTATTCTATGCCCACTCACACTTTTCTTCCCTCATACTGTCTCCTCACACTATTCCCCTCAATAGTCTCCTTACATGTTTCCCCTAACCTCCTAATATTTCCTCCTCATACATCCCCTCCAACTCCCCATACTGTGTCCGCACACATCCCATCATCCCCGCTTCCCATACTGTGTCCGCACACATTTTCCCCCTCGCTACCAATAATGTGTCTGCACCCACCCCCCACTCGCTCCCCACAGATTAAATCTCCCCTCCACACTCAATAAATATGGCCCCTGCACAATAAATAAATAGCCCCCTGAACAATGAATAAATATGCCCCCTGCACAATTAATAAATATGCCCCCTGCACAATTAATACCCCCAGCACAATAATTACCCCCCCTGCACAATTAATAAATATGCTCCCCACCAATAATTACCTCCCTGCACAATACCCCCCTCACTGTTGCCCTCACTGTTGCCCTGATCCACTCCCGCCTTGACTACTGTAACTCTCTATTAATTGGCCTCCCCCTCACTCGACTTTCCCCCCTCCAGTCCATCCTTAATGCAGCAGCCAGGGTCATCTACTTGGCTAACCGTTATTCAGACTCCTCCGCTCTGTGCCAGTCATTGCACTGGCTGCCCATGAATTATAGGATCCAATTTAAATTGCTTGTTCTCACCCACAAAGCTCTCCACAGTGTGGCACCCCCCTACATCTCTTCCCTCATTTCTGTTTATCGACCTACCCGTTCTCTACGCTCCGCAAGCGACTTTCGACTAACATCCGCACTAATCCGTACCTCCCACTCCCGGCTTCAAGACTTCTCCCGAGCTGCACCTATTCTTTGGAATGCTCTACCTCAAGAAATTAGGATGAACCACAACTTACACAGTTTTAGGCGCTCCCTAAAAACACACCTGTTTAGGGCGGCCTATCACCTTCCCTAATCAAAGTCCTTTTATCTTCTTATAGCCCATCCCTTATTTCTCTAAACATAAAGGCCCCGTCACACTTAGCGACGCTGCAACAATCCCGACAACGATATGACCTGTCAGGGGTCGTTGCTGCGTCACTATGTGGTCGCTGGTGAGCTGTCAAACAGGCAGGCTCACCAACGATCAGGGGAGCAGCGACATCATGGAAAGAATCTTTCCACGATGTCCTGCTCCTGGTTACCAGCCTGCTGAAGCAGGTTACCGCTCACTTTAGTAGGCTGGTAACCATGATAAACAACGGGTTACTAGGTGCGCGTGTGCCCCTAGTAACCTGATGTTTATCATGGTTAACAGCCTGATCGCTGCTCCTGCTGGTCACACACAGCGATGTGTGCTGACCAGCGGGAGGGCAACGACCAAAAAATGGACCAGGACACTTTGCAGCGATCGGCGACCTCACAGCAGGGGCCTGATCGCTGCAAAGTGTCACACATAGCGACATCGCTGGTGAGGTCGCTGTTGTGTCACCAAAACCGTGACACAGCAGCGATCTCGCTAGCGATCTCGCTATGTGAGACGGGGGCTTAAGTCTCCACCGAACCCAAAATCACTACAGATACTGTCTGGTGATTGTAATGGGTCTGGGAGGCGGAACCTCTGAGCTACTATACAAGGGGGCGGTCCTTGTAAGGGAGCGGGTGGCAACCAGGGAAGACGGGCAGGCAGTCACAGCAGGTGACCGGGACAGTCTCTGAGTGAACGGGCTGGAGGTCACGGCAAGTGACCGGGGCAGTCTCTGGATGAACGGGCAGGAGATCACGGCAAGTGACCGGGGCAGTCTCTGGATGAACGGGCAGGAGGTCACGGCAAGTGACCGGGGCAGTCTCTGGATGAACAGGCAGGAGGTCACGGCAAGTGACCGGGGCAGTCTCTGGGTAAAGGGTAGGTACGACCTGTGATGGCAGAGCCTCCAGGTAGGCTAGCAGGCAGATGGTTGATGTGTGCTCCCAGGTGAGCAAGCGAGAGTCTCTGGAATGGCAGGTGGTCACAGCACGTGACGGCGGAGCCTCCAGGTAGGCTAGCAGGCAGGTAACAGGTGTGCGCTCCCAGGTGAACGGGCAGGAGTCTCTGGAATGGCAGGTGGTCACAGCACGTGACGGCGGAGCCTCCAGGTAGGCTAGCAGGCAGGTAACAGGTGTGCGCTCCCAGGTGAGCGGGCAGGAGTCTCTGGAATGGCAGGTGGTCACAGCACGTGACGGCGGAGCCTCCAGGTAGGCTAGCAGGCAGGTAACAGGTGTGCGCTCCCAGGTGAGCGGGCAAGCTGGTCCATAGACAGACTGACAGGAGTTGGAGGGCAGACCGTCGGACCTCAGGCTAGCAGGCAGGTAGCAGAGGAGCGCTCCCAGGTGAGCGGGCAAGCTGGTCCTTAGACAGACTGACAGGAGTCGGTAGGCAGACCGTCGGACCTCAGGCTAGCAGGCAGGTAAGCAGAATATCAGGCAGGAATCAGACAGCAAACTGGCAGGAATCTGGCAGGTAACTGGCAACGGGACCTGAGGGCTGAAGCAGAGTAGTGAACAGTGCAACAACATTGCTCGGGCACCTCCATTTTGGAGGAGGTGCCTTATATATGGTGAAGTCCTCCGGCCATTGGCCGGGGACTCCTTAGGACGGCGCGCGCGGCCCCTTTAAGAGGGAGGGAGCGCGCGCGCGCCCTAAGCACAGTGGCCGGGAAGGAGCGCGCGCTGCCAGCAGAGCGGGAGGAGGACGCCGGGCTCGGAGCAGAGGGGTGAGGGGAACAGCGTCCCTGCCTAGCAGAGGGCAGGGACGCCGGCGCTACAGTACCCCCCCCTTTAGGCCCCCCCTTTTTTAGGCCAGAGAGAAATTTAGCTAGGATGAGAGGGGCATGGATGTTCTCCCGGGGCTCCCACGTTCTCTCTTCAGGACCAAACCCCTTCCAATCTACTAGAAAAAAGATCTTCCCTCTTACCCTTTTGGTGGCCAGAATGTTCTCTACCTCAAATTCGTTTTCAGCGGAAACCGGAGCAGGAGGCGTACCTGTAGACTTTTAAAAATAGTTAAGTACCACAGGTTTGAGGAGAGATACATGGAAGGAGTTAGGGATCCGCAAGTTGGCCGGGAGTTTCAATTTATAGGCCACCGGGTTGATCTGACTGATGACCTCCAGAGGACCGATGAACCGAGGCCCTAACTTATAGGAAGGAATCTTGAGCCGGACATACTTGGACGAGAGCCAGACCTTATCCCCTGGACGGAATTGAGGAGGATCCAGACGTTTTTTGTCAGCATGTCTTTTCATACGCTCGGATGACAGAAGGAGTGCGGATCGGGTACTCTCCCATATGGAGGAAAATTTGTTAACAAGAGATTCCGCAGCCGGATTGTCCACCGAGGTGGAGACGGGAAATGGGATCCGAGGATGCTGACCGAAGACAACAAAAAATGGGGATTTGGAGGAAGATTCGCTCTCATGATTGTTGTAAGAAAATTCGGCCCATGGCAGGAGATCCACCCAGTCTGAATGGTGGGCATTAACGAAGTGCCGGAGGTAACTGGTCAGGTTCTGATTGATCCGCTCCACTTGACCATTAGACTGTGGGTGGTAAGCGGAGAAGTCCAGGGTGACGTCTAGCAGTTTACAAGTGGCTCTCCAGAAGCGTGAAGTGAACTGTACCCCACGATCCGACACGATGTGGAGGGGCAGGCCATGAAGACGGAAGATGTGGCGGATAAAGTCTTTAGCCAGCTCGGGTGCAGACGGGAGGCCTGGCAGGGGAACGAAATGAGTCATCTTGGAAAAGCGGTCAGCGACCACCCAAATGACCGTACAACCGGCAGAGACGGGAAGATCAGTTATAAAGTCCATTGCTATATGCTGCCAGGGGGCAGCAGGTACTGGGAGCGGAAGGAGGCGACCGGCTGGCAGATGTCTCGGAACCTTGTTGCGGGCGCAGGACACACAGGCAGAAGCAAAGTCTATTACGTCCTTGTGCAGGGTAGGCCACCAGTAGTGCCGGGTAATAAGCTGGAGGGTCTTTTTCTGACCGGCGTGGCCAGCTAGTTTAGACGAGTGACCCCAGTGTAGGATCTTCTCCCGATCAGGTACTGATACGAAGGTCTTACCGGGAGGGAGACGATTTAGACTCACGGGAGCCACCTGCATTACTCTGGCGGGATCGATGATGTGTTTCGGTTCCTCCTCGAGATCAGACACCAGAAAGGATCGGGACAAGGCGTCCGCCTTGATGTTTTTGTCAGCTGGGCGAAAATGAAGAATAAAATCAAAGCGAGCAAAAAACAAGGACCACCGAGCTTGGCGCGGGTTAAGTCTCTGGGCATGCTGGAGGTAAGCCAAGTTCTTGTGGTCAGTGTAAATTATTACCGGGTGAAGAGCCCCTTCGAGCAGGTAACGCCACTCCTCCAATGCCAGCTTGATGGCCAATAACTCTCGATCTCCTATGGAATAGTTGCGCTCAGAAGAGGAGAAGAGTTTGGAGAAGCCACAAGTTACCATTCTCCCGGAAGATGATTTTTGGGTAAGTACCGCTCCGGCTCCAGAGGAGGAGGCGTCAACCTCCAGGAAGAACTGCTTGTTGCCATCTGGGCGATGCAGCACCGGGGCGGAAGAGAAAGCCTGTTTTAAGGAAAGAAAGGCCTCCTCTGCTTCGGGCGGCCACTCTCTGGGATTAGTGCCCTTACGGGTGAGCGCGGAAATTGGGGCAGTCCGGGAAGAGAAGTGCGGAATGAAGAGGTGGTAGTAGTTGGCGAAGCCCAGGAACCGCTGAATGGCCTTCAACCCCTCCGGTCGGGGCCATTTCTCGATGGCAGACAGTTTCTCTGGATCCATTCGAAGGCCGGTCTGAGAAATAATGTAGCCCAAAAGCGGAAGCGAGGTCTGCTCAAAGAGGCACTTCTCATATTTAGCGAAGAGGTGATTCTGCCTGAGCCTGAGCAGGACCTGACGAACGTCTCTCCGGTGAGTCTGGAGATCCGGAGAGAAGACCAAGATGTCGTCCAGGTACACCACTACGCAGGAGTAGAGAAGGTCCCGGAAGATGTCATTGACCAACTCTTGAAAGACGGCAGGAGCGTTACAGAGACCAAAGGGCATTACCAGATATTCATAGTGGCCGTCCCAGGTGTTGAATGCAGTCTTCCATTCATCCCCTTGACGGATACGGACCAGGTTGTACGCCCCACGGAGGTCCAGTTTGGTGAAGATTCTAGCCCCCCTCAGACGATCAAATAATTCTGGAATGAGCGGAAGGGGGTACTTATTCTTCACCGTGATCTGGTTAAGGCCTCTATAGTCTATACAGGGACGGAGAGAGACGTCCTTCTTTTTTACGAAAAAGAAGCCTGCTCCCCTCGGGGAGGTAGATTTCCGGATGAATCCCCTGGCCAAATTCTCCTCAATATATTCGGACATCGACCGGGTCTCAGCAGCGGACAATGGGTAAATACGCCCACGGGGAGGCGTAGTACCGGGTAACAGGTCGATAGGACAGTCGTATGGTCTATGAGGGGGTAATGTCTCTGCCTCCTTTTTATTAAAGACATCAGCAAATGACCAATAGGGAATCGGAAGTCCAGGTAGATTAGTTGGGGTAGGAGAAGGACGGACGGGATGAACAGGAACCAAACAAGTCTTATGACAGTCCTGTCCCCAGCGAAGGACTTCTCCGGTCTGCCAGTCAAGCACGGGTGCATGTCTCTGGAGCCAAGGTAGACCTAGTAAGAGGGCGTGAGAGAGTCCAGGCAGAACATGAAAAGAGATGCTCTCAGAATGCAGCATTCCCACCTGCAGAGTTACGGATTCGGTGATGAGTTGGATGGGACGTGGTAAGAGGCCCCCATCCACAGCAGCGACAGATAATGGTATAGCCAGAGGTTTGGTGGGAATGCGGTATTTTTCTACCAGGGCCTGTGAAATAAGATTCCCGGCCGCTCCAGAGTCAAGTTGGGCTAGTTCGAAATAACGATTCTCCCCGCAGATAATTGAGACTGACAGCAGCAGAGATGGAGAGGATTTATTCTTGTCTAGGTCGACCTCTCTGAGCGAACCTAGACACAGGCGTTTCCCGACCTCTCCGGGCAGGTACGGATCCGGTGCTTCTTACTGCCACAGTAGAAGCAGCTCCCCTCGGCACGGCGTAAGTCCTGACGGGTTTTGACCATCTTGGTCTGGTCGACCTGCATAGGCTCAGGAGAGTGTACCTGGGGAGAAACGGAGGGAGTGACGGATTTCTGAAAAGTAGGAGCTAGACGTGGAAACCTCCTCTCACGGGTGACTTCTTTGGCACGCTCCTGGAACCGTAGGTCAATCCGGGTGGCAAGAGTTATTAGGTCATCGAGAGTGGTAGGAATGTCTCGACCGGCAAGTTCATCGTTAATACGGCCGGACAGACCCTCCCAGAAGACAGATACCAGAGCGTCGTTATCCCAGGCCAGCTCCGAGGCAAGGGTACGGAACCGTATGGCATATTGGCCCACGGTGAGACTTCCCTGATGGAGGCGTAGCAGAGATGATGCGGATGAGGTCTTCCGTCCAGGTTCGTCGAAGACTTTCCGGAAAGCCGTGAGAAAGGCAGGCAAGTCGGACACCAGGGGGTCTCCTCTCTCCCATAGAGGATTTAGCCAGGCCAGGGCCTCCCCGGTGAGATGGGACATGATGGAGGCAATTTTGGCCCGGTCGGAGTTAAACTGGTGGGACAGGAGTTCAAAGTGCAGGGTGCACTGATTTATAAAGCCCCGAGCCTGAGCGGAGTCGCCTCCGAAGCGAGGAGGTGCGGAAAGCCGGGGTCCGGGGTAGGATACCATAGTATTGGTGGGCAGCGGAGCTGCCGGATTGCGAGTCATGGCTCTGACGGTGGTTGCTGGTGGAGCAGTCAGAGTGTCCAGGCGAGTATTGACATTCCGCAGGTGACCCAGGATGGACTCCTGTTGGGACCTCTGACGGGACAGTTCATGACACAGGTCCGAGAGTGAGGGAGCTTGGGTGCCACCGGGTTCCATGGCCCGAGCAAACTGTAACGGGTCTGGGAGGCGGAACCTCTGAGCTACTATACAAGGGGGCGGTCCTTGTAAGGGAGCGGGTGGCGACCAGGGAAGACGGGCAGGCAGTCACAGCAGGTGACCGGGACAGTCTTTGAGTGAACGGGCTGGAGGTCACGGCAAGTGACCGGGGCAGTCTCTGGATGAACGGGCAGGAGATCACGGCAAGTGACCGGGGCAGTCTCTGGATGAACGGGCAGGAGGTCACGGCAAGTGACCGGGGCAGTCTCTGGATGAACGGGCAGGAGGTCACGGCAAGTGACCGGGGCAGTCTCTGGGTAAAGGGTAGGTACGACCTGTGATGGCAGAGCCTCCAGGTAGGCTAGCAGGCAGATGGCTGATGTGTGCTCCCAGGTGAGCAAGCGAGAGTCTCTGGAATGGCAGGTGGTCACAGCACGTGACGGCGGAGCCTCCAGGTAGGCTAGCAGGCAGGTAACAGGTGTGCGCTCCCAGGTGAGCGGGCAGGAGTCTCTGGAATGGCAGGTGGTCACAGCACGTGACGGCGGAGCCTCCAGGTAGGCTAGCAGGCAGGTAACAGGTGTGCGCTCCCAGGTGAGCGGGCAGGAGTCTCTGGAATGGCAGGTGGTCACAGCACGTGACGGCGGAGCCTCCAGGTAGGCTAGCAGGCAGGTAACAGGTGTGCGCTCCCAGGTGAGCGGGCAAGCTGGTCCATAGACAGACTGACAGGAGTTGGAGGGCAGACCGTCGGACCTCAGGCTAGCAGGCAGGTAGCAGAGGAGCGCTCCCAGGTGAGCGGGCAAGCTGGTCCTTAGACAGACTGACAGGAGTCGGTAGGCAGACCGTCGGACCTCAGGCTAGCAGGCAGGTAAGCAGAATATCAGGCAGGAATCAGACAGCAAACTGGCAGGAATCTGGCAGGTAACTGGCAACGGGACCTGAGGGCTGAAGCAGAGTAGTGAACAGTGCAACAACATTGCTCGGGCACCTCCATTTTGGAGGAGGTGCCTTATATATGGTGAAGTCCTCCGGCCATTGGCCGGGGACTCCTTAGGACGGCGCGCGCGGCCCCTTTAAGAGGGAGGGAGCGCGCGCGCGCCCTAAGCACAGTGGCCGGGAAGGAGCGCGCGCTGCCAGCAGAGCGGGAGGAGGACGCCGGGCTCGGAGCAGAGGGGTGAGGGGAACAGCGTCCCTGCCTAGCAGAGGGCAGGGACGCCGGCGCTACAGTGATGAGCTTGTGCAGCCTTTATCTATCCCTCATCCCCTCAAGATGGCTGGACCGTCCTTGAAAATAAGCCATTGTACTTTGTGTCACCCCCACCTCATTGCAGATTGTAAGCTCTTACGAGCAGGGTCATCATTATTTTTGCTGTAATTATTGTATTATCTGCTATTATTAGCTATGTTACTTATGACTGTTGTATATGAACCTGTGAATTGTTAAGCGCTGCGGAATATGTTGGCGCTATATAAATAAAGAATATTATTAATTAATAAATAATTAGCCCCCTGCACAATAAATATGCCCCCCCCTCCACCCCCGAGTCTTCGGTGTCTTCAGCTCCACAGGAGCACTTACCACCATTGCTCTTCCCTCTTGTAAGCGCAGGCTAGTGACGTCAGCAGTGCGATCACATGATCTGATCATGCTGCTGATGTCGCTGTAAGTGACGGTCAGAGCTTCAACTGTACTTGCGTCTGCAAGACACAAGTACAATGACTGGGAGCCGGCAAGCCGCAGCTTCTCTGGGTGGGCTGTCAGCTCATGATGGTCCGGGGGCGGCAGAATGCAGCCACCGAGGGGGACACATCGGACCACCACATTAGGCAGCCCGACAGCGCCTCCCCTGCCGGCTACGCCTGGGGCACATGCCCTGCCTGCCCCCCCTAGATACGCCACTTGGGGTGTACTCACTTTTGTTGCCAAATTACAGACCTCTCCATTCTTTGTCGGTGGGAAAACTTGCAAAATAGGCAGTGTATCAAATACTTATTTTCCCCACTGTATATATCTATATATACTTATTTTCCGCACTGTATATCGTTTTACTCCTATTTTCTACTTTTTTCTATATAATCCTTACCATTTATCATTATTTAACATGAATTATTATATCATATTTATTTCTATTATTTCTATTTCATTATATATTTATTTTTATATCACTTCTTATCTTTTGTCCCTTATTTCTCCTACCCTTTTTCCACATGTTCTCACACTAACTCATGTTCATTTGATTTTTTATTTGGATACTGATGATATAAAGTACATGTAAAGTGGTGTAATACATCATCCGACCACAAGATGGTGCTATAAATGCCTTGTTCCTGTTTTGGAGTTTTGCACTCGCGTCGAGCTACGCCGTCACCATCTCCAGGGCAACGCGTCCATGTGATGGCATCCTGGCTCCGCCCTCCCCTGTGATACATCCTTATGGGTGTGTCCGCATGGGGCGGGTGCGCCGGTGTGATGTCGGACACCGCGACGGAGATCCCAGGTGGCGTCAGCATTTCACGTCAGCGCAGCTCACAGCTGCCAGGGCAGATCTGAAGGGAAGGCACCGCCTCCTCTTCCTTTTGGACAGGCTGCCACCTAGTGACAGAATTTTGAACCTCAATACAGGTCACAGCTCGATTACCTCATATCCTTTTTCCAACATCTCTCTGTCATAATTGCTGTTTATACATGAATTCTGTCTTTGTACCAGCCTACAGCACTTACTGTTATTCATACAACATTGGCTACACGATATTTAATAATATAGTAACATAGTTTATAAGGTTGAAGGAAGACTAAGTCCATCTAGTTCAACCCATAGCCTAACATGTTGATCCAGAGGAAGGCAAAAAAAAACATCATGTGGCAAACACTAAGCTCCACATTGGGGAAAAAAATTCCTTCCTGACTCCATACGACAATCAGACTAGTTCCCTGGATCAGCGTCCTATCAAGGAATCTAGTATATATAACCTGTAATATTATACTTTTCAAGAAAGGCATCCAGGCCCTTCTTAAATTTTAATAGTGAATCACTCATTACAACATCATGCGGCAGAGAGTTCCATAGTCTCACTGCTCTTATAGTAAAGAATCCCCGTCTGTGATTATGATTAAACCTTCTTTCCTCCAGACGTAGAAGATGGCCCTTTGTCCCCGTCTCTGGCCTCAGAGTAAAAAGATCAGTAGACAGGTCTTTGTACTGTCCCCTCATATACATAGTAATAAGATCACCCCTAAGCCTTCGTTTTCCCACAGTAAATAACCCCAAGCATAGGCGGATTATAATGAGGGCAATCTGGGCTACCGCCTGGGGCCCCGAACCTCCAGGGGGCCCAGGACTCCGGGGTGTCTATGGCCAGATTGCCCTCATTATATGTGCGGCGCCGCGGCACATACCAGCAGACAGTGGCGGGGGGGGCCCCCGGACCGCTCCCCCAGCAGCGGCGCACGGCCACTGCTTCTTCTTCGGCCGGGCCAGCACTGCAGCAGTTAACTTCCCTGTGCTGGCCCGGCTGCGTCACTGCTAGGAGACACGGCCGTGTGCTCGGCCGTGTCTCCTAGCTGTGACGTCACGCAGTGCACACCCGGCCTGCAGTGCTGCACCGGAAAAGAGCAGGAGGACTGTAGCCGAACCGGGGGATGGTGAGTGTGTGTGTGTGAGTGAGTGTGAGCGTGTGTGTGTATGCATGTGTGTCTGTGTGTGTGAGTGTGTGTGTGTGTGTGTATGTATGTGTGTGTGTGCAGGCAGATATCATTGTGTGATGTCTATTTATATGTATTTTTGTGTTTCAAATGTGTTTATGCATATGTCTGTATATGTTTGTGTGTGTGCGTGACTGCGTGCGTGACTGCGTGCTGCCTCCTGCTGAGTATAGATGGTGCTGTGCGGCCTCCTGCTGTCTCTGGGGGGGGCGCCGTTCGGCCTCCCGCTGTGTATAGATGGCGCTGTGCGGCCTCCCGCTGTGTATAGATGGCGCCGTGCGGCCTCCCGCTGTGTATAGATGGCTCTGTGCGGCCTCCCGCTGTGTATAGATGGCTCCATGCGGCCTCCTGCTGTGTATAGATGGCGCCGTGCGGCCTCCTGCTTTGCATAGATGGCTCCGTGCGGTCTCCTGCTGTGTATAGATGGCTCAGTGCGGCCTCCTGCTGTGTATAGATGGCTATGTGCGGCCTCCTGCTGGGTATAGATGGCACCGTGTGGCCTCCCGCTGTGTATAGATGGCGCCGTGCGGCCTCCCACTGTGTATAGATGGCTACGTGTGGCCTCCTGCTGTGTATAGATGGCTACGTGCGGCCTCCCGCTGTGTATAGATGGCTACGTGCAGCCTCCTGCTGTGTATAGATGGCTACGTGTGCTCAATATTGAGTCATACAATTAATGTAAGGCTATGTGCCCACGATGCAGAAATGCTCCGGATTTTTTTTGAGCGTTTCTGCATCTCCCTGGCAGAAAAAACGCAAGCGGATTGTACATGCGGATTATACATGCGTTTTTCCTGCCAGGGACTTGCGGATGTGAAGCGTTCTTCACATGCATTTCCGCATGCGGGTTGACAAGCGCTTTCCAAGCGATTTTAGCATCACTTGGAAAGTGCTTGACAACTTGGTCACACTATATAAATCCATGCAACCGGCATGGATTTATATAGTGTGACCGTAAAAGAATGGTAAAAAATAAATATATATTTACCTTCTGATGGCCTGCCGACGTCAGCGGTCGCGTGACCCGTCACATGACTAAATGACGTCACCACAGGTCCTTTAGTCCACAGCGAGCTGCCGGCAAGCCAGGACTCATCGGATAAAGACACCGGGGGGCCATCAGAAGGTAAGTATAATATTTATTTTTTATTTTATTCTTTTTTTACAGGTTCTATGGTACCCGGGTCCGAAGGAGAGCCTCCTCTTCTCCAAACCCGGGTACCATCCGCACATTGAAACGCATGGATTCTGCATGTACAAATGCAGTGATGCGGCTTCCATGTGTTCCAACGCAAGTCAAGGGCGGCGAAAGCGCCGCGCTTCCGCAAAATAATTGATAGTGCTGCGGATTTTTCCGCAATGATAATCCGCACCGGAAATTTCCACAGCATGTGCACAGCACATGCGGATTATCATTGGGGAACATGGCAGGCCTTCTACCAAGCCTTTTTTAAGCATTTCTGCAGCGGAATTGCCGCTGCGGAAACGCTTAAAAAACGCATAGTGGGCACACAGCCTAAAAAAAAATATTATAATTAATATTGTGCCAAATTAATTTCACGTGAACTATCACATGATCTATCACAGGGGATTATGTGACATGTCACGTGATACAACAGGTGTGTGTGGGGGGGCACGCCTTCAAAACTGCCCGAAGCCCTTGCTACTCTTAATCCACCCCTGAGCCCAAGTGTAATAACCTGTCTTGGTATTGCAGACCCCCCAGTCCTCTAATAACCTTGGTCGCTCTTCTCTGCACCCTCTCTAGTTCAGCTATGTCTTTCTTATACACCGGAGACCAGAACTGTACACAGTATTCTAAGTGTGGTCGCACTAATGACTTGTATAGAGGTAAAATTATGTTCTCCTCATGAGCATCTATGCCTCTTTTAATGCATCCCATTATTTTATTTGCCTTTGCAGCAGCTGCCTGACACTGGCCTCCAAACGTGAGCTTGTCGTCCACCAATACACCCAGGTCTTTTTCAGTGACAGTTTTGCCCAGTGTTTTACAATTAAGCATATAATTATATATTTATTTCCTCTGCCCAAGTGCATTACCTTACATTTATCCCCATTAAAGCTCATTTGCCATTTATCAGCCCAAGCTTCTAGTTTACATAGATCCTCCTGTAATATAAAATTGTCCTCATCTGTATTGATCACCCTGCAGAGTTTAGTGTCATCTGAAAATATTGAAATATTACTCTGTATGCCCCCTACAAGGTCATTAATAAATATGTTAAAAAGAAGGGGGCCCAATACTGACCCCTGTGGTACCCCACTGTTAACTGTGACCCAGTCTGAGTGTTTTCCATTAATAACCACCCTTTGTTTCCTATCACTGAGCCAATTCTTAACCCAGTTACAGTGGTGGCCAAAAGTATTGGCACCCCTGCAATTCTGTCAGATAATACTCAGTTTCTTCCTGAAAATGATTGCAATCACAAATTCTTTGGTACTATTATCTTCATTTAATTTGTCTTCAATGAAAAAACACAAAAAGAATTGTCCTAAAGCCAAATTGGATATAATTCCACAACAAACCTAAAAAAGGGGGTGGACAAAAGTATTGGCACTGTTTGAAAAATCATGTGATGCTTCTCTAATTCGTGTAATTAACAGCACCTGTAACTTACCTGTGGCACCTAACAGGTGTTGGCAATAACTAAATCACACTTGCAGCCAGTTAACATGGATTAAAGTTGACTCAACCTCTGTCCTGTGTCCTTGTGTGTACCACATTGAGCATGGAGAAAAGAAAGAAGACCAAAAAACTGTCTGAGGACTTGAGAAACCAAACTGTGAGGAAGCATGAGCAATCTCAAGGCTACAAGTCCATCTCCAAAGACCTGAATGTTCCTGTGTCTTCCGTGCGCAGTGTCATCAAGAAGTTTAAAGTCCATGGCACTGTGGCCAACCTCCCTAGATGTGGACGGAAAAGAAAAATTGGCGAGAGATTTCAACGCAAGATTGTGCGGATTGTGGATAAAGAACCTCGACTAACATCCAAACAAGTTCAAGCTGCCCTGCAGTCCGAGGGTACAACAGTGTCATCCCGTACTATCCGTCGGAGTCTGAATGAAAAGGGACTGTATGGTAGGATACCCAGGAAGACCCCACTTCTTACCCCGAGACATAAAAAAGCCAGGCTGGAGTTTGCCAAAACTTACCTGAGAAAGCCTAAAACGTTTTGGAAGAATGTTCTCTGGTCAGATGAGACAAAAGTAGAGCTTTTTGGGAAAAAGCATCAACATAGAGTATACAGGGAAAAAAAAGAGGCATTCAAAGAAAAGAACACGGTCCCTACAGTCAAACATGGCGGAGGTTCCCTGATGTTTTGGGGTTGCTTTGCTGCCTCTGGCACTGGACTGCTTGACCGTGTGCATGGCATTATGAAGTTTGAAGACTACCAACAAATTTTGCAGCATAATGTAGGGCCCAGTGTGAGAAAGCTGGGTCTCCCTCAGAGGTCATGGGTCTTCCAGCAGGACAATGACCCAAAACACATTTCCAAAAGCCCTATAAAATGGTTTGAGAGAAAGCACTGGAGACTTCTAAGGTGGCCAGCAATAAGCCCAGACCTGAATCCCATAGAACACCCGTGGAGAGATCTCAAAATGGCAGTTTGGAGAAGACACCCTTCAAATATCAGGGACCTGGAGCAGTTTGCCAAAGAAGAATGGTCTACAATTCCAGCAGAGCATTGTAAGAACCTCATTATGGTTACCGGAAGCGGTTGTTCGCAGTTATTTTGGCTAAAGGTTGTGCCACTAAGTATTAGGCTGAGAGTGCCAATACTTTTGTCTGGCCCATTTTTGGAGTTTTGTGTGAAATGATCAATGATTTGATTTTTGCTTCATTCTCTTTCTTTTGTGTTTTTTCCTTGCAAGCAAATTAAATGAAGATAATAATACCAAATAATTTGTGATTGCAATCATTTTCAGGAAGAAACTGAGTATTATCTGACAGAATTGCAGGGGTGCCAATATTTTTGGCCACCACTGTATATATATTTTCTCCTATCCCTATTGTTTCCATTTTATGTATCAACCTTTTGTGTGGAACCGTATCAAAAGCTTTTGAAAAGTCCATATACACAACATCCACTGCATTTCCTTGGTCCAGTCCAGAACTTGCCTCCTCATAAAAACTGATCAGATTAGTTTGACAGGAACGGTCCCTCGTAAACTCATGTTGATATTGGGTCATGAGGTTATTCTTCAGATACTCTAGTATAGCATCTCTTAGGAAACCCTCCAGGATTTTACCCACAGTAGAGGTTAAGCTTACTGGCCTATAATTTCCAAGTTCAGTTTTTGTCCCCTTTTTGAATATTGGCACCACATTTGCTATACGCCAGCCCTGTGGTACAGACCCTGTTATTATGGAATCTTTAAAGATTAAAAATAATGGTCTATCTATGACGTTACTTAATTCCTGCAGTACTCGCGGGTGTATCCCATTCGGGCGCGGGGATTTGTCAACTTTAGTGATTTTTAGACGCCGCCGTACTTCCTGCTGGGTTAAGCAAGTGACATTTAATGGAGAATTTTTGCTATCACTAATCATGTTTTCTGTCATGCGATTTTCTTGTGTAAATACTAGTGAAGAGCGAGCATGCTGGCCACTGCTTGGTACTCGCCCGAGCATCTCAGTACTCGAGATGCTCAGAGCTCGCAGAGTACTTGCGCGATGCTCGGGCGGGAGCTTGGGTCCCCGTCCTGCATGTCTGGCGCTATTTAGCGCACCAATCATGCAGGGATTGTCTGCACTCACTGTAATGCTACAGCCATGGTGGTTGTGGCATTACAGTGATTGCCCAAATCGATGGGAACAGTGCTCACAGTGAAACATGAAAAGCCGGCAATTCAGCAGCGGCATACATTGGTACCCGACAATTTAGAACAGAAAGAATAGAGCATCACACATAGATTAGATAGATACAAACATGTCAGTCACATATATAATAAGTACATTGACAATGTTGATTACTGTACTTGTCATTTAGTGTTAAAGGATTTAATAAAAAAAAATAATAGTGTTTTCATGCACCTGTCTCTTTAAAAAAGCCAGCTGGCAATTCAGCATCGGTACCCGACAATTTAAAACAGAAAGAATAGAGCATCACACATAGATTAGATAGATAGAAACATGTCAGTCACATATATAATAAGTACAGTGATAGTGTTGGTTACTGTACTTGTCATTTAGTGTTAAAATAAAGGATTTATTTAAAAAACATGACGTGGGGTCCCCCCTATTTTAATACCTAGCAAAGGCTAGGCAGACAGCTGGGGGCTGATATTAATAGCCCAGGAAGGGTGTCATGAATATTGGCCCCCACCCAGACTAGAAACACCAGCCGTCAGCCGCCCCAGAAATGGCGCATCCATAGGATGTGCCAATTCTGGCACTTAGCCTCGCTCTTCCCACTGCCCTGTAGCGGTGGCAGTGGGGTAATAGGGTTGGGGTTGATGTCAGCTTATAATGCCAGCTTATAATGCCAGCTGACATCAAGCCCAGGTTAGTAATGGAGAGGCGTCTATAAGACACCCCCATTACTAACCCCATAGTCAAAGTTAAAAAAAACACAAACACCCAGAATAAAGTCCTTTAATTGAAATAAAGACACATTCCTTTAATGTTCTAAATTAAGCCCTACTTACCGTATCGCCCATTCCAGCTGAAGCCAATGTCTTCTGCAATAAAAGTAAAATAAACCAACCTCATCCTTACCTTTCCATGGTTCCCAGGACAGCTTCAGCTCTGCTACATTGACATGACAGGCTGGATCGCAGCAGAACGCTGCCATCCAGCTTGCCATGCCGCAGACACTGAGAAGTTCCTCAGTGAAGCGCCTCAGTGTCTTTTTTTAAATCAGATATTTTTTATTAAAAAACTTTTTATAACATTATACATAAACAACAGTGAGGCATCACTAAACTAGCAGTGCCTCTCAAGACCCACCCGTTCCCCTTCCCCCCACCCATAACAGCCCCAAGAACCATATGGCAAAAGCTAATTTTTGTTACAGACCGTATACCATCATATAGCTTATCCGACTGTTAAAGCATTAATGATTTGATCCATGGGTACAGAGCTTAATATCTGATGATCAGCAATTAGTTATACAGAACATGAGAGACCACAACATTTCAAACTCAAGTGATATTTAAAATAGACATAATATGATAACCATGAAACATATTCCATTTACCCCAGATTTTATCAAATTTACGTATAGCCTTCCGCTTTTTAGGTGGGGGACGGCTACATCAGATAGTGTACTGAGCAGTGTCGGAGCCCCGCAGGGAACAGTGCTGTCGCCATTCCTCTTTACATTGTACACAGCTGACTTTCAGTATAAATCAGACCGTTGTCACCTCCAGAAGTACTCGGATGACTCTGTGATAGTTGGCGGTATTGGGAAGGACCAGGATGAAGAGGAATATAGAAGGGTGGTTGCGGACTTTGTAGTATGGTGCCAGGCTAACCATCTAGAACTAAATGTTAAGAAAACCAGGGAGTTGGTGATGAGCTATGGAAGGTGCAAGAAGGTATGCCTACCTGTTACCATTGACGGTCAGGATGTGGAGATGGCGGACAGTTTCAAATATTTGGGGGTTTACCTGGATAGCAAGCTAGACTGGAAGTGCCACATGGAGAAGGTCTACAAGAAGGGGATGAGTAGATTGTACTTCCTAAGGAAGTTAAGGTCTTTTAATGTGTGTGGCAAAATGCTTGAGGTGTTCTACCAATCCATTGTGGCTAGTGCCACCTTTGCGGCAATAATTTGCTGGGGTAACAGTGTGCGTGTTGCTGACGCCAACAAGCTCAACAAACTTATAAAGAAGGCTAGCTCGACGGTGGGCCTACAGCTTGGGACTTTTGAAGAGGTGGTAGAGGATAGGATTAAGAAGAAGTGCAGAGCTATAATGGGCAACAACACACACCCGCTTTATGAACTGTTTGCGAAACAGAAGAGCACATTCAGCAATCGCCTAATACAACTAAGGTGTAAAAAGGAAAAATACAAGAGATCGTTTGTTCCAACAGCTATGGGGGTGTTTAACAAATGTCTGAAAAGCAATGTCTAAAGCATTCCAAATGTTATGTTATCATATGTGTCATGTTCGAGATCTGTGTTCTGCTGCTGTGATACCGCAATTTCCTCCGGGATAAATAAAGTATATCTTATCTTATCTTATCTTTTTGTACACTCCCTCTTCTAATCTCAATAAAAGACGCATTCTATCCAAAAATTCCTGGAGCCTGAGAGGGGAGGGATCCAACCAATGTGCAGCTATAAGCTTTCTGACCTGGTATAGAGTCCTCTTAACGGCTATTATTTCATCCTCTTCACATCCTAATATTTCTACAAGGCCTAATACACACACTTTAGAATATAGGGGTAAATTACCCTCGAACACATCATTAATGTATTGCACACACTCATTCCAGAATACAGCGACCTTTCTACACGTCCACATCATATGCATAAGATCTGCTCCTTCCTCTCCACATTTTGGACACTCGCTGTCATTCCTTGCCCCAATGCGCTGTAGAAATTTGGGGGTTCTATATACTCTATGTAATAAGTACAACTGTGAAAGTCTATGTGCCTCACATGTAGATAGAATCGGAACGCTCCCCACCACATCTTCCCATTCTTCCGAGGTTATAGTACCAATGTCGCGTTCCCACCTCTCCTTAACATTTAAGGGTCTGTCCCACTGAAATTGCTGCATAAGTATCCTGTAAATTCTGGAAATCAATCCCTTCCCACCTCTATGGCATAATAATGTGTTAAACAGTAGATGATGTTGGATTTTACTTTGCATATGTCGCGGCTGTACAAACCATGCATGCCTCAATTGGAGATAAAAGTAAAAACTGGTTTGTGGGACACAATATTCTTCTTTTATCTGTTGGAACGATTTAAATATTTCCCCCTCTAATATTTGCGCCACATTAGTTATTCCCAATTTTTCCCATATTCCGAATCCTTTCAATTTATGGATCTCTGGAAGGCCCACATTATGCCACAACGGGGTAAACGGGGTAAAGCCTTTTATTCCCAACAACAATTTAATTTTCTGCCACGTTTTCCCCATAAGTGTTAGGGTCGGGAGGTGTCGCCTAGCATCCCACCCCGAGGTTCCTGTTTCTAGAAAGGAGGTAATTGGCAGATTGTGTGAGAGTAGACGTATCAGTTTATCTAGGTTCCCCTGGATTAACCAGAGCTGTTGCATTTGAGAAGCTAGAAAATATATCCATGGATTAGGTGCGGCTAGTCCCCCCTGATCTTTGGGCCTTTGAAGTGTATCCAAACTGATTCTGGCCACCCCTTTTTTCCAGATCAATTCCCGAAACAGTGCCTGAAATTTATAAAATATTCTCATGGGGATCCAAACCGGTGAATTATGAAGGATATATAATAATTGGGGCATTAACACCATTTTAATTAAGTTAGTTCGAGCTACCATTGATAGGGGAAGTTTGCTCCAAGTATTGGCCTTTTGTTGAAATTTAGTAAGCAGTTCAAGTAAATTTAAAGGAATATAATCTCCGATAGATGTGGTCACTCTAACTCCGAGATATTTAAATTCTCGCACCACCTTCAAGCAAGTACTCCCTACCCTAGTATTCTGAGACAAACCATCAACTGGCATGAGAACTGATTTGTCCCAATTAATCCGTAAGCCAGAATGATCTCCAAACTCCCTTATTAGATTCATAGCCACCATCAGAGATTGCTCCGTGTCACCCAAAAACAACAGAAGGTCGTCAGCGTATAGGGCCACCCGCTCCTCCAGTGTTTTGTAGCAGAAACCCTGAATTTCATTGCTGGAACGAAGCTTAACAGCCAATGGCTCCATAGCCAGGGCGAACAGTAGGGGAGACAACGGGCAGCCCTGACGCGTGCCCCTGCCCATTTCAATGCTACCAGAAAGATTACCATTAATTCTAATCCGAGCTACCGGATTGTTATATAGAAGCCGTACCCAGGCCCGAAATCCAGTACCGAACCCCATTTTTCGCAAAACAGCCCATAAATACTCCCATTCGACTCTATCAAAAGCCTTAGCGGCATCAAGCGATAGCACTGCCCTACCACCCGCATTTTGTGACTGCATTTGTAGATTAAGAAAAAGCCGACGCAAGTTAATTGCCGTCGACTTGGCCGGTATAAACCCAGTCTGGTCTTCTGCAACCAGATATGTAATAACCACCACCAATCTGGTAGCCAAGACCATAGCTAAAATTTTTACATCTACCGAGAGTAAGGATATTGGCCTATATGATTCGGGGTTTAGTGCATCCTTTCCAGGTTTTGGCAAAAGAACTATGTTAGCCTCCCTCATTGAAGTCGGCAAGGCCCCCCCCTCCCTCGCTTCTTTAAACACTTCCAGTAACCTGGGAAGTAAAAATCCCCAGCCTCCTTATAAATTTCCGCGGGGATCCCATCAGCACCAGGGGCTTTGTTATTTTGAAAATCTTTTAAAGCTTCCTGCATCTCCTCCAGTGTAATTGGTGCATCTAGTTGCTCTCTCTGGCTATCTGTTAGGCATGGTATTTGCATATCATGAAGGTATAGATCTATGTCCCTTTGCGCCTTAGTCAGTTTGGAAGCATATAATTGTCTGTAGAACTGAAAAAATTCTTCCATTATAGCCTTTGAATCAGTAATTACCACACCCTTAGTATCCCTGATAGCTGCAATCATAGGAGCCCCAGTCTGGGCCTTGGCTATAGTGGCCAGCAAGTGCCCTGCACTCTCTCCCTCCACATAAAGTTGCTGTTTAAGAAAAAAACGTTTATGTTCTGCTTGTTTCAATATATGGTCATTTAGTGTAGCCTGTGCCCGAGTCCAGTGTTCCCTATTCTCTATGATTGGAGACCCAACATACCTCTGCTCCAGTATGTCTACTTCCCTCCGCAACTCCTGAGTACGAGCCCTATTTTTGGATTTGATCATGGAAATTTCCTTAATCAGGATCCCCCTTAAGAACGCCTTCATGGCTTCCCATACCGCATTTAAAGGAGCAGAGCCTATATTGTCTTTAAAGAAATGATCCAATTTACCTGCTAAATCTAACTGTTCCCCGAATACATCCAGCCAGTAGGGATTAAACCTCCACAGTGCCCTTCTGTTTATGATGCCAGGATCGACCCCCAGAACAACCAATAATGGTGAATGATCAGATAACAATCTTGTGCAGTATTCTACTTTAGTAACTAAAGGGACTAGATGACTATTTCCCAGAGCCAGGTCAATTCTGGACAGAGAGGAATAGGATGCTGAATAACACGAATACTGCTTAACATTTGGGAAACGAACCCGCCACACATCCACCAAGCTAATTTCCTGCAGGACCCTTGCCAACGATGTCTCTTGAGCAGCCCCTGCCCCCACATTACCCCTATACTTATCAAGCTCAGCGTGTAGATACATATTAAAATCACCGATAACTAACAGGGGTATAGTAGCAAATTCCGTTATCCACGGGAATAGTTGGCGCAAAGTCTGTATAGAGAGAGGTGGAGGAACATATAGAGCGATTAGGCAAATTCTAAGTCCAGCCACTCTGCACACTAGGCACACATACCTTCCCTCCCTGTCACAAATACTTCTCTCACATTCAAAGGGTAAATTCGGATGAATCAATATACTAACCCCCCTAGAGTAAGTACTATGTGTAGAATGATAGGCTGGCCCCCTCCAAAGCTTGCTCAGTGCCGCAGCGGCCTCCGTATTGCAATGCGTCTCTTGCAGACAGATTATCGACTCCCGATATCCCTTAAGATATTTAAGTGCCGCAAATCTTTTGTTGTGATCTCCCATACCTCTAATATTCCAGGATACTACATTAATCTGCTTAACCATGTTTTAACGATTGAAAATGAACTGTCACATACATCCCTCCGCACCCACTCGTGTGTCTGATCATCAAGATTATAGTATTGTAATAATACACAGTCTGCACCAATCAAAGTAAGTTCTGTTCTTTTACCCCCCATTGCTACCTCATTTAACACTCCCCCCCCTTAATCAAATGAATACCAACAGCCGTACTATGTAGAGTCTGGTGTTTAGCCTCATGCAGCCTAGTAGGCCTTAAGCACACGAGGCGCCCCGACATAAGTTGCATCACAGACTCCCTCATTTGCCCCCCACACAACGTTCCCAGAACATTCAAACGGCAGAGTGTCTTATCCCTGCCTATACATTGTAGGTAAAACCAGCACCTCAACAACTATATAAGTATATTGGCCTGCCCGAGGTATATATGAGAGCCAGGTTATGAACAGTATATAATAACTGTAAAATAATAATCATAACATTTATAAACAGAGATTCATTAGCCAACAGCGGAGTATTATCCACTAGAATTCAAATTTCTTGAATTATTATATTATATTCTGTCAAGAATCTTCTCAAAATTGGCGTCAGCCCGTCCGGATTTGTCTCTCTTTTAAGTCCAGCCATTTTACAGCCTCCTTTGGTGAATCAAAGAAATGAGTTTCACCCAGTGCTATGACTCGCAGCCGTGCAGGATACAGCATTGCATAGGGTACTTGCAGTGCTCTCAATCTGCGCTTGATATCTTGAAATTGGGCACGTCTCCTTTGAACCTCCACAGAAAAATCAGGATAGAAGGACACTCTCGCCCCCTCTATACATAAGTCATTAGCAGACCGCGTCAATTGTAGGATTTTATCTCTGTCACGAAAATGCAGCATTTTGATTAAAACTGTACGTGGCAGTGCCCCAGGCGGTGGAGGTCTGGTGGGGACCCTGTATGCCCTCTCAATAGCGAACATTTTAGAGAATTGATCTTTTCCAAAGGATTGCAGCAGCCATTTCTCAAAAAAGTCCACCACCTCTCTGCCCTCTGCTTTCTCAGGCACACCCACAATACGCACGTTATTTCTTCTTAGGCGATTTTCAAGATCATCCGCTTTGTTGAGTAAATAGTTAATAGAGTCAGTAGCTGTTTTAAGTGTTTTAGTCATAGGAGACACAGTATCCTCCAAATCCCCCACTCTGCCCTCTGTTGCAGTGAGGCGCTCCCTCATTTTCTGCATGTCATGGCGTATATGAGATATGTCCACTTTCACAGACCCTATGTGTTCAGTGAGATCAGCTTTACTATGTGAGATGGCCAGCAGCACATCTTTTAAAGTAAGCTCATCATCCTCTGCCAGTGAGTCAGCACCACTGGTAACCTGAGCCTCTCTGTTGGGGATAGTTGTTGTTTTAGCAGCCTGCACATTCCTCTCATGTGCCTCCCCTGCTGCCCTCTCCACATCCCCCTCAGTTACCGTGCTTTTTAATGACTGCACATTCCGGTCGGGTGTAAGCTCCTCACCTCCTCCGCCATGCGCATATTTGGAGAGCCTGTTCACCACCTCCATGCGCTTCTCCCGCTGCCTTGGAGTTTCAGTTCCCACCTCAGAGGCCACGGCACCATTTTGGCCCTCGTGCTGTGATGAGCCAGCCGCCTGCCTCTGCTTGCTATCTCGCCGGGTCATCTCGTTCTGCACCACCGACTGCTCCCCCGCACTCCTGAGACCCCAGGCCACCTGGTGAGATCTTTTAGAAGCAATGATTCCCTCGAGCAGGAAGGATTACAGGACAGGGTTATAGGAGCTCTTCTGCCTCACGTCTACTCACATGCCCGGCCAGGCCACGCCCCCGCGCCTCAGTGTCTGGCTGTGACGGCATCCAGATGAGCCGAGTACATGTCCAATGTTTTGATGCCTTCAGTGTGAATTTACAATTTTCATAGTCATGAAAATACAGAAAAATCTTCAAATGAGAAGGTGTGTCCAAACTTTTGGTCTGTACTGTATAAACACACCCCCCTCGCTTGTTTGTACGGTCATTTGTGAACAGACTATAGCCCTGTAAATTAACTGCCCAGTCATGGCTCTCGTCTAGCCACGTCTCAAATAACCCTACTGTTACGGGTCCGGGTGGTGGAACCTCTGTGCCGCGGTGCAAGGAGGGACCCAGAGGGGCGTAACTAAGTATCAACCCGAACCGACCCTGGTCGGACGGCAGCTAATGACTCCGTGACCAGGGAGGATCCGGGCAGAGGGACCAGGTGCTACTCTGGGGACGACCTTGTAAGAGAGCAGGTGGCTCCCACGGGTCAGATGGCTGAGACTGACCGGTATGACGGATGGACACAGCAAGCAGGCAGAAGTCTCTGGTTAGCTGACAGGTGGTCACGGTACGTGACAGCAGAGCAAGTAGTAGTCTCTAGGTTTACCAGGCAGGTGGTCACAGCAAGTGACGGCAGAGCCTCCAGGTAGGCTAGCAGGTAACAGACGGGTGCTCCCAGGTGAGCGGGCTGACGGACACAGCAGGTAACAGGCAGGTGCTCCCAGGTGAGCGGGCTGACCGACAAGGCAGGTAACAGGCAGGTAACAGGTGAGCGCTCCAGGTGAGCGGGCTGGCAGGCTCGGCAGGTAACGGGCAGATAACAGGCTGGCAGGCAGGACGATGAGTCAGGCTAGCAGTGGAACCTGAGGGCTGAAGCAGAGATAAGTAGCTGTGCAACAACTTTGCTCGGGCACCTCCATTTTGGAGGAGGTGCCTTAAATATGGGAGGTCCTCCGGCTATTGGCCGGGGACTCCTTAGGACGGCCCCTTTAAGAGAGAGGGAGCGCGCACGCCCTAAGCACAGTGCCCGGGAAAGAATGCGCGCAGGCCGCTGCAGGAAGAGGAGCGCAGGAGGACGCCGCGCGGGGAGCGGGGAGGTGAGAGGGACGGCCTCTCTGCCTGGCAGGAGGCAGAGACGCCGATGCTACACCTACCATGTCATAATTATTTTCCAACAAAATTAATTCTAATTCCTCCATTTTGTTGGTGAGGCTTCTGGCATTAGTGTACATGCATTTTATGTATCTCTCTTTACCTCTATTCCTTCTTACTTTATTGACTGTTCTAACCCCACCCCAATTTCTTTATTTGTGCCCAGGTCACTATCTGCACTATCTTCCCCACCTTTAAAATGAACACCCTCCCTCCCAATCCCTAGTTTAAACACTTCTCCAACCTTCTAGCCATTTTCTCCCCGAGCACAGCTGCACCCTCCCCATTGAGGTGCAGCCGGTCCCTAGTGTAGAGTCTGTAGCCAACTGAGAAGTCGGCCCAGTTCTCCAGGAACCCAAATCCCTCCTTCCTACACCAGTTCTTGAGACACTTATTTATCTCCCTAATCTCCCGTTGCCTCTCTGGCATGGCACATGGTACCGGTAGTATTTCAGAGAATACCACCTTGGAGGTCCTTGCTTTCAGCTTGCAGCCTAATTCCCTGAAATCATCTTTTAGGACCTTCCACCTACCTCTAACTTTGTCATTTATGCCAATGTGCACCATGACCGCTGGGTCCTCACCAGCCCCTCCCAGTAATCTGTCAACCCGATCAGCGATGTGCCGGACTCGAGCGCCAGGTAGGCAGCACACTGTTCGACGATTCCTGTCTTTGTGACAGATTGCCCTATCTGTTCCCCTAATAATTGAGTCCCCCACTACCAGCACCTGCCTGTCCTGTCCTGCTCTCCTATTTCCCTCCTTACTGGAGCTGACACTCCTCCGGCTTTCAGAGGACATGCCTTGCTGCAGCAGTGCTACCCCTGTACCGTCACCCCCCTCATCTGCCAACTTTGCAAACTTATTGGGGTGTGCCAGATCAGGACTAGCCTCCCTGGCACTCTTCCCTCTACCCCCCCTTCTAACTGTCACCCAGCTAGCGGCCTCACTGTCCTGCAGCTCCCTACTACCACCCTCCCCCACATCTACCCCAGTGAGCAGCTGCTCAGTGAGCAGCAGACTCCTTTCCATATTGTCAATGGATCTCAGTATTGCCAGCTGCTCATTTAGATCCAGTACCTGAGCTTCCAAACGCACAACGTGCACACATCTCGTGCAGCAGTATGCAACCCCGACCGGCTGTTCAAGGATTGCATATGTAGCGCCCCGAGGACTCGGTCGCTACAGAGGTATTGCACCTCTGCCAGAGGTGTGATATCCCACTCCCGGGTAAGGATGGAGTATGGGCCGGGGCTCAGGTAGCTGCATGCAGCACACACACCCCATTTCCGAGGGACAGCTCAACGGTGCACCCATTAGACAGTAATGCAGGCACGACAGAATCTGTCCCTGGCTGGAGTGGGGAGTGGGGAGGAAAACCCGGTGATGTAGGAGCAGGAGGGGACGGTTCCTGAGCGTAGGTAGGAGCCCATTGGTTGCTGGTCACCTGGGCTCATGTTCTAGAGGGTAGTATATAAGGTGGGCACCATCTTAGATTGGGGTGAGTTCAGTCAGAGAAGAAGACAGGGAGCAGAGGCTCTGTAGGAGCTCTGCTCAGAGGCAGGCCTAGAGAAAAGGCCGGGGCCTGAGAGGAGAAGGAACGGAGGAGAAGAGAAGGAACAGGAAAGGGAAAGAAGTGGCCAAGAAACAGAAGGGCTCAGGAACAAGAAGGTGGAAGGGACCCTAAGGACCAACGTGAATCGGGTGACGGGTCAGGCAAGAAGAGGGTACCGGATCCCAATTTGGTGGAAGCTAATAATCTTCAGCCAAGAACGGGAGGTCGCGACCATCACTTGGTGCGACCCCTTGCTAAACTTTGCTAGGAAGGCATACCATATAGGGTAGCGGGAAACGGGGCCCACATTTGCCCGCATAGACCCGCGGGAGCTGGACAAAAGCTTGGTCACTGGCGGGGCATGAGCCGAAGGAAGGATAGGAAGGAGCTCCGGACCATTCTCCTGAAGTGCCTGGGGGTTGACCGAGTCCCACACCTGGTGGACACTGCACGGCTTGGGTGGTCACTGCTGGCGCTGAAGTGACCCGGAGCATATAAACTGTGAGTAAAAGACATTGGACTGCAGTACGTTGTCTGTGTGCTCCTTGCTCCTCCAGCACTAACGGCACTGGGACTCTCTACACCATCACCCCCACCATCCTCCACACTGCCCTGGGGCTGCACTCTTCCCGTGGGGAGTAACACTATCCCTGCTGCACCCCCAACACCAGCCTCAGCGGTCTGCCTTGCAGCTGCGGTCCTCCCTGACCATGGTCCACGGGTGGTGTAGTCGGACATTACCTAAAACCCATCATAGACTACCACTGGTCTGGCCACCCTGAGCCACGGGACTGGGTCGCCACTACTACTCCCAGCATTGCCCTGAAGACCGGTCCCGGGTGCCCCACGGCCCAGGGGCGAGTCACATACATGTGGCAAGATGTACACTGGATAGCATTGCCAATAATGGAGCTCATTTCCTAATGGGGATTGCACTAGACAGAAATGTTAAGTAAAAAGAAATGTAAACAATTAATAAAATACAGACAGCAATTCAGTCCAAATTCCTCCCTTCCAAACTCCCTGAATCCAAGTCACTGAAAAACAAGTCACACTTACTTTCATTTGCACTTACACTCCAGTCACACTCAGCTCGTTCACACTCGCTAAGGAAGAAGATTTAAAGAGGTGTTTTTTTTTTTGTTTGTTTTTTTTGCAGCAATGCACCCTACAGTTCAATGCACTTCCAAAGGACTGGATGCCCCAACCAGCTGCCCCTTATAAACCCTTAATTATGACCCCTCCCCCTTAATTAACCCCTTGTGAGTATAGCTACACCTCAGGATTTTAGTGCAATGTAGTTAACCCTTAAATACACAGGTAGTAAACTAATAAACTGTAAAACTGTAGTGAGAAAATAGGTTTTAAAAAGCCCAATAAAACTAACAGGTAGAAAAGCACTCAGCAGGTCACAGTTCAGCAACTCACCGCGATTCACACAGGTATTTTCTGCAGGATTCCCAAATACCTCTTCACTGAAAAACAAGTCACACACTTACTTTCGTTTGCACTTACGCTCCGTTCACACTCGCTAAGGAAGAAGATTTAAAGAGTTGTTTTTTTTTCCCTTTTGCAGCAATGCTCAAAGCAAGTGCTCAATGCACTTCCAAAGGATTTCAGCTGTATTATGTATTCTAAAAAGGCTATAATGCTAGACATGTTTCTAATATATGTATATTTTGTATATGTTATCATCACTTATCACCTATTGTTATCCTCTTACGTATTTTGTATAGTTCTGATGAAGGTTCATTCACTGCAACTTTTTTGAGTGCCAAGTTTTTTCTACTGGGGAAATTCAGTGAGAGATGGCCCACCTTTTTTTTTATCTCTTTTTAATTTTGCTTTATACTCAAGTCATTGTACAGGAAAGAATGTTTCCTAACATTTTTTTCTGTAAAATCCATTTTATCTTTGGTTTTGTATGTTTTATTGTCAGTTCGTAAAAGTGGAGTAATACTCTGATAACATTGTTCCCAGCAGTGACCTGGGAGTCAGAGATGCTTCCAGGGGTCTTCCCCGTGCTGGTCCCATCCCATTTCAGCGCTGTTTCCATCCATTTCAGCTATTTTCCTCCCTCCCCAGCCCTCCTGTTAGGGTCTTCTGAAAAAATGCTTGAGTTTCTCATTGACTTCAATTATACTCGGTGCTCAAGTCGAGCCTGTCCGAGCTGCTCAATTCGAGTACCGAGGACTTGAACATTTTAGTACTCGATCATCACTAGTGACAATCCTTTGATTTCAAAACTGCATCACAGCATGAATTATTCTAGATACACTTGCCCACAGGTTTTGAAAGAAGTCAGCAGATAGTTGTTCCAAACATCTTGGAGAACTAACCACATATCTTCTATGGCAGTAGGCATGTGCAAATCCATCTGGCTGTTCATTCAATCAAGACAGACTTGATGATGTTGAGATCAGGCCACTCTAGGGGCCATGTCATAAATTCCAGGACTCCTTGAACTTCTGTAAACTAAAAATATAGTTTTGATTGAAACTGGCTATATGTTTGCAGTCATTTTCCTGCTGCAGAATAAGTTTGGAGCCAATCAGATCTCTCCCTGATGAAATTCCATTATGGATAAGCAGTAACGTTTCTCCTTGTGCAGAGTGACACACCGGCTCTGGCATGCCAAGGTAAGGAGGCTTATTCGCCATGCAATGCTCCTCTGGGAAATGTAATATGCAAATTGCCTCTTCAGAGACGAAGAGGACTTGAACTCTATAGCGCCACCTGTTGAAAGCAGCAATCCTACTAGTCACAATCGACCCTTTAACGAGTCTTAAAATATAACTTAGGATAAAAGCCAAATCAGAATCTCAATTTGCAAACACAGTGTTTCTTTTTTTGTTTAAACCATTCAGGTTAGTTATAAACAACTCAATATACAGTGGGTACGGAATGTATTCAGACCCCTTTAAAATTTTTCACTCTTTGTTTAATTGCAGCAATTTGGTAAATTCTAAAAAGTTCATTTTTTTTCTCATTAAAGTACACTCTGCACCACATCTTGACTGAAAAACCCCCAGAAATGTAGACATTTTTGCAAATTTATTACAAAAGAAAAACTGAAATATCATATGGTCATAAATATGCTCAGACACTCATATTTAAGTCACAAGCTGTCCATTTCCTTGTGATCCTCCTTGAGATGATTCTACTCATTCATTGGAGTCCAGCTGTGTTTAATTAAACTGATAGGACTTGATTTGGAAAGGCACACACCTGTCTATATAAGACCTCACAGCTCACAGTGCATGTCAGACCAAATGAGAATCATGAGCTCAAAGGAACTGCCCAAGGAGCTCAGAGACATAATTGTGGCAAGGCACAGAGCTGGCCAAGGTTACCAAAGAATTTCTGCATTACTCAAGGTTCCTAAGAGCACAATGGCCTCCATAATCCTTAAATGGAAGTAGTTTGGGACCACCAGAAGTCTTCCTAGACCTGGCTGTCCAGCCAAACTGAGCAGTTGTGGGAGAAGAGCCTTGGTGAGAGAGGTAAAGAAGAACCCCAAGATCACTGTGACTGAGCTCCAGAGATGCAGTAGGGAGATGGGAGAAAGTTCCACAAAGTCAACTACCACTGCAACCCTCCACCAGTCAGGCCTTTATGGCAGAGTGGCCCAACGGAAGCCTCTCCTCAGTGCAAGACATATGAAAGCCCGCATAGAGTTTGCTCAAAAACACATGACGGACTCCCAGACTATGAGAAATAAGATTCTCTGGTCTGATGAAACGTAGATAGAACTTTTTGGTGATAATTCTAAGCGGTATGTGTGGAGAAAACCAGGCGCTGCTCATCACCTGCCTAATACAATCCCAACAGTGAAACATGGTGGTGGCAGCATCATGCTATGGGGGTGTTTTCAGGTGCAGGGACAGCACGACTGGTTGCAACTGAAGGAAACATTAATGCGGCCAAGTACAGAGATATCCTGGGTGAAAACCTATTTCAGAGTGCTCTGGACCTCAGACTTGGCCGAAGGTTCACCTTCCAACAAGACAATGACCCTAAGCACACAGCTAAAATAACAAAGGAGTGGCTTCAGAACAACTCTGTGACCATTCTTGACTGGCCCAGCCAGAGCCCTGACCTAAACCCAATTGAGCATCTCTGGAGAGACCTGAAAATGGCTGTCCACCAACGTTCACCATCCAACCTGACGGAACTGGAGAGGATCTGCAAGGAAGAATGGCAGACGATCCCCAAATTCATGTGTGAAAAACTTGTTGCATCATTCCCAAGAAGACTCAAGCCGATACTAGCTCAAAAGGGTGCTTCTACTCAATACTGAGCAAAGGGTCATAATACTTATGACCATGTGATATTTCAGATTTTATTTTTTAATAAATTTGCAAAATTTTCAACATTTCTGTTTTTTTCAGTCAAGATGGGGTGTAGAGTGTACTTTAATAAGAAAAAAAATGAACTTTTTAGAATTTACCAAATGACTGCAATGAAACAAAGAGTGAAAAATTTAAAGGGGTCTGAATACTTTCCGTCAGTTCAAATGCAAGAGAAACATTCTGGCACCACGCTGTTTTTTCAAAGGATCAATCACCAGGGCATAATTCAGACTGTGTGCTTCAAGACTTAAACGGTGGTGCACATCCAAGAAATATTTCAATCACAAGCAAGAATAGAAGGAAAGGCAGCACCCACCCAGTCTTCTTTAAAACGTTCCTTTATTTTTGTGTGCGAAGCATTTCAACATGCAGCATTGGACTGAGACCCCGAAGGGTATGCGGGGGAGAGGAAAAAAGGGACAACGTCCGTTTCGCTGCCTTTCGGGGCTTCAACGGGTCCAAATTAAGTGACACACCTGTTCACTTCCTTTTAAACCAATACAAACACATGTGTGAATAAATGAAAACATAATGATATGCATAAAAACATATTCCATCATTAAGGTGAAAAAACATTATAAGATGAAGCAAACAAGTAAATAGCGGTATCATAAGAAAACTGACAGATCTACCTTCTCATTCAACCCTAATGGGCCCTGGGCTTCAGAATTTAATATCCATCTAGCCTCATGTTGCAATAGTACTTTTTTGCGGTCTCCTCCTTCCCTTGGCAGTCTAACATGTTCTAACCCTGCAAAACGTAACACAGTCGGGTCGGCATTATGACATTCAGAGATATGTTGAATTAATCTAGGGGAACCTTTCTTTGATACTATAGAATTATAGTGTTCCCTGAACCGAATAAATAAAGGTCTGATAGTTTTGCCAATATAATAAAACTGGCAGGGACATGTAATTATGTAAACTACATAATTCGTTCTACAAGAAATAAAATCCTTGACTGTGTGTGTTAAAGGTCCTATTCTAAAAGATTTATCCATTCTATGAAATTTACAAAAGGAGCAATGCCCACACTTAAAGTTCCCCTTTGGAGTACCACTTTCTAACCAGTTAACAGAATCCTCTTGGAATCTGTTGTGCACCAGGATGTCTCCCAGATTGCAGCTCCGTCTATAGGAAACAATTGTTTTTTTGCTGGCTCTTTCAGTCAGATCTGTGTCACTCTCCAGAAGGTGCCAATTATTGTTAATAGCTTTTTTAATTATATCTGACATCGGACTAAATTTGAAAGTTAGAATGAATTTTTGATCTTCTTTTTTGGACACTCTTTTTTGTCCTTTTAATAATTCTTTTTGAGTTTTTTATCGGCTTTAGAGCGAGCTGAATTTACTTCTTGAATGGGATAACCTCTATCAAGAAATCTTTTTGACAGGTCATCTGATTGTTCTTCAAATTTTTTATTAGAGTTATTAATTTTTCGAAGTCTTAAAAATTGACTGTAAGGCAGTCCACGTTTTGCATGATACGGATGATAACTATTAAAATGTAATAACATATTAGTGGCAGTGTCACAATAGTACCTTCCTGAATGGATACATGCACGTCTAAAAAATTTAACACATGACCTCCAAAAGTAGAGGTGAACCTCATATTTTCTAAATTCTCTGAATTAAGAAGAGTCACAAATTCTTCAAATTGCACTCTTGTCCCAGCCCATACCAAGAAAATGTCATCCACATATCTGTGGTATGCCTTAATATATCTTAGGTAAGGATTAACACCACTCAGAATAAATGTTTCTTCCAAGACAGCTAAAAATAAGTTAGCGAAGGTACAAGCGACAGGCGTACCCATTGCAGTGCCTGTTGTTTGTGTATACCATTCATTCCCAAATTTGAAAGCATTATGGGTGAGAATAAATGAGAGGTTGTTTTTTACAAAATCTATATAACTCGTTTCATTGCCAGCTTTTTCCAGGATTTTACCAATCGCCTGTACACCCGCATGCTGAGGGATGCGAGTGTACAGGCTTTCAACGTCAAGGGATGCTAACGATCAATCGTCTTGCCATTCAATCTCCTGCAAGATGTTTAAAAAATCTCCTGTATCTTTTACATATGAAGGTATCTCTTTTAATAATGGTTTCAATAACCAATCTATATATTTTGATAGAGGTTCTGTGAGGGAGCCTATCCCCGAGATTATCGGGCGTCCCGGGGGCTTATGTGAATTTTTATGGACTTTAGGCAAATAGTACCAATGCGGTTTGCGTGGAAAGTCTGGTAATAATTTATCAGCCGCTTTTTTTGATAAAGTACCATTATCAATAGCCCTCCTCAATAATGAACGTAACTGCTCTTTATATTTATGTGTAGGGTCCCCTGACAATTTTTTATAAGTATTTTCATCTGATAACTGTCTCTGAGCCTCCCTTAAATAATCTGATTTTTTTAGTAGAACTATATTTCCCCCTTTATCCGCTTTACGGAATATCACATCATTCCAGTTTGTTAATTCTTTTATAGCCTCTTTCTCTCTTATGGTTAAATTATCTACCGTTTTTTTATAGATCAATGCTTGTACATCTTTAATAACTTTCTCTTGGAACAGATCAATCACGTTGCCTGGATTCACTGGTGGGACAAAGGTTGATTTGATACCACCTGTGAATGGTGTGTATTGTGCAGATGCAGGGCTTTTATTATTTGTGGAAGGGGGATCGTTCAGACTAAGTAGCAACTCTTCTTCCTCTCGTGGTATGTGATCTTGAGCTAACGTACTAAATACAAATTGATCAATACTGGTGGGAATTTCACCTATAGCGGGGATTATTGTGCTCTGATCTTTATTTATAAACAATTTGTGCAAATGCATTTTTCGCGTGGATTTATAAAGATCTATTTTAACCGGTTCAGGACCGCCCACTGTACATAAACGTCGGCGCTGCCTGGGCTCTGTGCAGCGCCGACTTTTAAAAACGGTGGGTGGTCCCGCAGCGCTCAGGACCCCCAGGGTCCTGCTAGCGCTGCGGTACCGGTTCAGAGCGATAGCTCTGACATGTGGCATCATGGGGACCTGATTGGATCAGGTCCCCATGATGTTAACCTGTTCCTATCTTCTAGATGCCGCGATCCATAGCGATCGCGGCATTTAAAAGATAGGGACAGCCGGTGGTCGGCGATCGGGACCCCCCACATACCTGTCAGCAGTGGGGATCCCGGTGCTGTGACCTCTGACATCATCGAGACCTGATTGGCTCAGGTCTCGATGATGTCAGCGTCACACCAGCCAATCAGAGAGATCACCAGGGAAGTTTGTTTTAGCAACAAACTTTCCCGGGCGATCTGCCTGATAAATGCAGTTTCTCCTCCGATCTCAGTGAGAGAGCAGAGGAGAAACAGTGTGACAAGAGCTGTCAGCCTTGCCACTGTGAAAGTAAAAAAAAAAAAAAAATAAAAAAGAAAGTAAGAGTTAGGGTTAGTGAGTCTGTCAGATCAGTCAGTCCTGTCAGATCAGTCCAGTCAGATCTGTCAGTCCTGTCAGATCTGTCAGTCCTGTCAGATCTGTCAGTCCTGTCAGTCCTGTCAGATCTGTCAGTCAGTCCTGTCAGTCCTGTCAGATCTGTCAGTCAGTCAGTCCTGTCAGATCTGTCAGTCAGTCAGTCCTGTCAGATCAGTCCAGTCAGATCTGTCAGTCAGTCAGTCCTGTCAGATCTGTCAGTCAGTCAGTCCTGTCAGATCTGTCAGTCAGTCAGTCCTGTCAGATCTGTCAGTCAGTCAGTCCTGTCAGTCCTGTCAGATCTGTCAGTCAGTCAGTCCTGTCAGATCTGTCAGTCAGTCAGTCCTGTCAGATCTGTCAGTCAGTCAGTCCTGTCAGATCTGTCAGTCCTGTCAGATCTGTCAGTCAGTCAGTCCTGTCAGATAAGTCAGTCAGTCAGATCTGTCAGTCAGTCCTGTCAGATCAGTCAGTCAGTCCTGTCAGATCAGTCAGTCAGTCCTGTCAGATCTGTCAGTCAGTCAGTCCTGTCAGATCTGTCAGTCAGTCAGTCCTGTCAGATCAGTCCAGTCAGTCCTGTCACATCAGTAAGTCAGTCCTGTCAGATCAGTCAGTCAGTCCTGTCAGATCAGTCAGTCAGTCCTGTCAGATCTGTCAGTCAGTCAGTCCTGTCAGTCCTGTCAGATCTGTCAGTCAGTCAGTCCTGTCAGATCTGTCAGTCAGTCAGTCCTGTCAGATCTGTCAGTCAGTCAGTCCTGTCAGATCTGTCAGTCCTGTCAGATCTGTCAGTCAGTCAGTCCTGTCAGATCTGTCAGTCCTGTCAGATCTGTCAGTCAGTCAGTCCTGTCAGATAAGTCAGTCAGTCAGATCTGTCAGTCAGTCCTGTCAGATCAGTCAGTCAGTCCTGTCAGATCAGTCAGTCAGTCCTGTCAGATCTGTCAGTCAGTCAGTCCTGTCAGATCTGTCAGTCAGTCAGTCCTGTCAGATCAGTCCAGTCAGTCCTGTCACATCAGTAAGTCAGTCCTGTCAGATCAGTCAGTCAGTCCTGTCAGATCAGTCAGTCAGTCCTGTCAGATCTGTCAGTCAGTCAGTCCTGTCAGATCTGTCAGTCAGTCAGTCCTGTCAGATCTGTCAGTCAGTCAGTCCTGTCAGATCTGTCAGTCAGTCAGTCCTGTCAGATCTGTCAGTCAGTCAGTCCTGTCAGATCTGTCAGTCAGTCAGTCCTGTCAGATCTATCAGTCCTGTCAGATCTGTCAGTCAGTCAGTCCTGTCAGATCAGTCAGTCAGTCAGATCTGTCAGTCAGTCAGTCCTGTCAGATCAGTCAGTCAGTCCTGTCAGATCAGTCAGTCAGTCCTGTCAGATCTGTCAGTCAGTCAGTCCTGTCAGATCTGTCAGTCAGTCAGTCCTGTCAGATCAGTCCAGTCAGTCCTGTCACATCAGTAAGTCAGTCCTGTCAGATCAGTCAGTCAGTCCTGTCAGATCAGTCAGTCAGTCCTGTCAGATCAGTCCGGTCAGTCCAGTCCGGTCCCGTCCTTTCAGTCCGGTCTGTTCAGTCCAGTCAAAAAATATAAAAATAAAATGGCCCGTCAGACTTATACCGCAGAGGAGGTGCATGCCCTGCTGTGTTCTGACACTGATGACAGCGCAATCTCAGATGGAGATATGGATTTTGAGGGCTTTAGTAGCGGCGACACTGAGAGCCCAGAAATGAGCAGTGATTCTGTTCCATCCTCAAGCCCAAGTACCAGTACAGCAATAGGGGCAAATAGCGCTACTGGAGAAACGTCTCCAAATCAGGGAACACTGCCCAGTACAAGCGCTGTCCCTGCTACCAGTGAATTGGCGCACGCCAGTGTACAAGGGGCTTTGCCACATGATCTAGCATTTCCCAGATGGGAGGCTTCAGATTCGGCTGCTCCATTCAGCCCTGATTTCAACGCCATTCCTGGTATAAATGTGGAGGTGGAAGATTTTGGACCAATTCATTTTTTTAATTTGTTTTTTACAGACAGCTTGCTAGAGCATATTGTCGTGCAAACAAATTTATACGCGTCCCAATTCATAAGCCAGAATCCCCGATCTTACTATGCTAGGGCAAATTTATGGACACCAACTAATGTCCCGGAAATAAAAAAAAAATGCTTGTTAAAAAACCGAGCATTCGATCCTACTGGTCCAAGCACCCTGTTCAAGCCACCCCTATGTTTTCAGTCATTCTGCCTAGGACCCGTTATGAAATGCTCATGCGGTTTTGGCATTTTAACAACAATAGTCAATGCCTGCCCAGAAATGCCCCAGAACATGACAGGTTATATAAAATTAGACCCATCATTGAAAATTTGTCAGAAAAATTCTTAAGCCTCTACACCCCAACACAAAATATTTCTATAGACGAGTCCCTTGTAAAATTCAAAGGAAGACTGCACCTCAAGCAATTTATCCCATCTAAAAGGGCAAGGTTTGGAATAAAGCTCTATAAAATGTGCGAAAGTTCAACCGGATACACATCCGCTTTTCGCATATATGAGGGGAAAGATAGCCAACTAAACCCACCAGGATGCCCTACTTATCTGGGGACATCTGGAAAAATTGTTTGGGAGCTGATAAGTCCATTTTTTCAAAAAGGTACAATCTATATGTGGACAATTATTACACCAGCATACCCCTATTTAAAAGTCTGGTTGAACACAACATCGGGGCTTGTGGGACCATCCGTAAAAACCGTCAGGGGTTTCCACAACCATTGGTCAACCAAAAGTTTCAAAAGGGGCAGTCAGGGGCTGTACGCAACGGAGAGCTGCTTGCCCTGAAATATAGGGATAAGAGGGATATTTTTGTCCTCAGCTTGATCCACACAGATGCCACAAGGGCCACTCTAGAACTAGGATCCACCACTCCGAAGCAAAAACCTGTGTCAGTCATTGACTACAACAAACACATGGGGGGTGTAGACCTTGCAGACCAGGTTCTACAGCCATACCAGGTATCAAGAAAGTCCTATACCTGGTATAAAAAGTTGGTTATTTATTTGTTTCAGGTGGCCACATACAATTCTTTTGTGTTGTACAAAAAAGCAGGAAATTCAGATCCTTTTCTTGATTATCAAGAAAAGGTAATTGAAAATCTTGTCTTTCAAAGTGTTAGCCCCGCTCATCCATTAGAATCTGAGGATGTGAAAAGACTCACTGAGCGACATTTTATTGCAGTTATTCCAGCAACGGAAACAAGAAGGAACCCCCAGAAAAGATGTCGTGTATGTACTAAGAGAGGAATGAGGCGTGATACCCGCTACTATTGCCCACAATGCCCATCATTGCCAGCCTTATGCGTCACTGACTGCTTTAAAATCTTCCACACAGAACCACGTTTTTAAACTGTAAAAATGTATCCCAATTTGTCATTCAAACATTTGGTTCATTTAGTGAATGACACATTCGAGTAGAGCTCACTTAATTTCCAGGGGGGGTTCTCCAGAATCTAAACCTTCCATTGCGTGCTTGTTTCTGGAAATCATCCATTGAGTTAAAATGGTCACTAAACCCATAGATGAATTCCCAGAGGGGTTTCATTTCCAAAATGGGGTCACTTCAGGGGGGATTCTTTAGCTCTGGTACTCTGAAAAGTGCCAGAACAGCATAATCCCCCCTGAAGTGACCCCATTATAGAAATGACACCTCTGTGGGAATTCATCTATGGGTTTAGTGACCATTTACCTATCTACTTATTTTCCCACCACTAGATTAATTTATACAGAGGAGTAGATTGTAAAATTCGGTCACTTGTTGTGGGTTTCCTCTGTTTAGGCACCTCAGGGGCTCTCCAAATGCAACATGGCGTCCGCTATCCATTCCAGTCAAATTTCCATTCCAAAAGTCAAATGGCGCTCCTTACCTTCCAAGCCATGCCGTGCGCCCAAACAGTGGCTTTGCACCACATATGGGGTATCAGCGTGCTCAGGAGAAATTGCACAACACATTTTGGGGTCCATTTTTTCTGGCTGCCCTTGTGAAAATTAAAAATTTGAGGCTAAAGTAGCAGTTTTGTGTTAAAAATGTGTTTTTTTATTTTCACACTTCAACATTATAAAATTCTGTGAAGCCCCTGGGGGTTCAAGGTGCTCACCACACATCTAGATAAGTTCCTTGAGGGGTCTAGTTTCCAAAATGGGGTCACTTGTTGGGGGTTTCCTCTGTTTAGGCACCTCAGGGGCTCTCCAAATGCAACATGGCGTCCGCTATCCATTCCAGTCAAATTTCCATTCCAAAAGTCAAATGGCGCTCCTTATCTTCCAAGCCATGCCGTGCGCCCAAACAGTGGCTTTGCACCACATATGGGGTATCAGCGTGCTCAGGAGAAATTGCACAACACATTTTGGGGTCCATTTTTTCTGGCTGCCCTTGTGAAAATTAAAAATTTGAGGCTAAAGTAGCAGTTTTGTGTTAAAAATGTGTTTTTTTATTTTCACACTTCAACATTATAAAATTCTGTGAAGCCCCTGGGGGTTCAAGGTGCTCACCACACATCTAGATAAGTTCCTTGAGGGGTCTAGTTTCCAAAATGGGGTCACTTGTTGGGAGTTTCCTCTGTTTAGGCACCTCAGGGGCTCTCCAAATGCAACATGGCGTCCGCTATCCATTCCAGTCAAATTTCCATTCCAAAAGTCAAATGGCGCTCCTTATCTTCCAAGCCATGCCGTGCGCCCAAACAGTGGCTTTGCACCACATATGGGGTATCAGCGTGCTCAGGAGAAATTGCACAACACATTTTGGGGTCCATTTTTTCTGGCTGCCCTTGTGAAAATTAAAAATTTGAGGCTAAAGTAGCAGTTTTGTGTTAAAAATGTGTTTTTTTATTTTCACACTTCAACATTATAAAATTCTGTGAAGCCCCTGGGGGTTCAAGGTGCTCACCACACATCTAGATAAGTTCCTTGAGGGATCTAGTTTCCAAAATGGGGTCACTTGTTGGGGGTTTCCTCTGTTTAGGCACCTCAGGGGCTCTCCAAATGCAACATGGCGTCCGCTATCCATTCCAGTCAAATTTCCATTCCAAAAGTCAAATGGCGCTCCTTATCTTCAAAGCCATGCCGTGCGCCCAAACAGTGGCTTTGCACCACATATGAGGTATCAGCGTGCTCAGGAGAAATTGCACAACACATTTTGGGGTCCATTTTTTCTGGCTGCCCTTGTGAAAATTAAAAATTTGAGGCTAAAGTAGCAGTTTTGTGTTAAAAATGTGTTTTTTTATTTTCACACTTCAACATTATAAAATTCTGTGAAGCCCCTGGGGGTTCAAGGTGCTCACCACACATCTAGATAAGTTCCTTGAGGGGTCTAGTTTCCAAAATGGGGTCACTTGTTGGGGGTTTCCTCTGTTTAGGCACCTCAGGGGCTCTCCAAATGCAACATGGCGTCCGCTATCCATTCCAGTCAAATTTCCATTCCAAAAGTCAAATGGCGCTCCTTACCTTCCAAGCCATGCCGTGCGCCCAAACAGTGGCTTTGCACCACATATGGGGTATCAGCGTGCTCAGAAGAAATTGCACAACACATTTTGGGGTCCATTTTTTCTGGCTGCCCTTGTGAAAATTAAAAATTTGAGGCTAAAGTAGCAGTTTTGTGTTAAAAATTTGTTTTTTTATTTTCACACTTCAACATTATAAAATTCTGTGAAGCCCCTGGGGGTTCAAGGTGCTCACCACACATCTAGATAAGTTCCTTAAGGGGTCTAGTTTCCAAAATGGGGTCACTTGTTGGGGGTTTCCTCTGTTTAGGCACCTCTGGGGCTCTCCAAATGCAACATGGCGTCCGCTATCCATTCCAGTCAAATTTCCATTCCAAAAGTCAAATGGCGCTCCTTACCTTCCAAGCCATGCCGTGCGCCCAAACAGTGGCTTTGCACCACATATGGGGTATCAGCGTGCTCAGGAGAAATTGCACAACACATTTTGGGGTCCATTTTTTCTGGCTGCCCTTGTGAAAATTAAAAATTTGAGGTTAAAGTAGCAGTTTTGTGAAAAAAAGTTAAATGTTCATTGTTTTCTTCCACATTCCAAAAATTCCTGTGAAGCACCTGAAGGGTTAATAAACTTCTTGAATGTGGTTTTGAGCACCTTGAGGGGTGCAGTTTTTAGAATGGTATCACTTTTGGGTATTTTCTGTCATAAAGGCTCCTCAAAGTCACTTCAAATAAGATGTGGTCCCTAAAAAAATGTTTTTGTAAATTTTGTTGTAAAAATGAGAAATCGCTGGTCAACTTTTAACCCTTATAGCTTCCTAACAAAAAAAAATTTTGGTTCCAAAATTGTGCTGATGTGAAGTAGACATGTTGGCAATGTTATTTATTAACTATTTTGTGTGATATATCTCTCTGATTAAAGGGCATGAAAATTCAAAGTTTGAAAATTGCAAAATTTTCAAAATTTTCACCAAATTTCCGATTTTTTCACAATCAAACGCAAGTGATATCAAAGAAATTTTACCACTATCATGAAGTACAATATGTCACGAAAAAACAATCTCAGAATCATGGGGATCCGTTGAAGCGTTCCAGAGTAATTACCTCATAAAGTGACAGTGGTCAGAATTGAAAAAATTGGCCCGGTCACGAAGGCAAAAACAGGCTCTGGCGTGAAGTGGTTAAAGTCCGTTAAATCGAACTGTTCAGGGATACAAAAATTTAAACCCTTTTTTAGTATGCTCAGATAATCAGAAGATAGTGTCAGGTCTGTTAAATTAATGATTTCATTATTCACAATATTTGTATCCGTTATTTCCTCCAGGAAACTTGCTTGCGTTTCGTGCCACCTGCTGGCATATTTCTTCTTCCTTTTCCAATGTTTCCCTCCTCTCCGGATCCGCTTGGAGGGGGATTGAAGTTTTTTGAACCAGATTCTAATTGCGCTGTATCCATACATTCCATCCGATGATTTTCCTCAATCCCACTTGAATCTGAGCCAGTGGTCCAACCATCATAATCCATTCTTCTCTTCTTCCTGAAATTGGTATTAAAAAATCTGCGTGGTCTGAACGTCTTCTTATTTGTGTTTTGCAAATTTTTATTCCATTTAAATGTCATATTCGTTTCAGAGTCCTTTTTATCTCTGAGGAATTTTCTTTTTTCCTCTGTTTTATGTCTGCTTGCAGGGGAACTAATTTCTTATCAAGTTTGGTAAAAAAAAAAAGCATTCAGGATTTTACCTTTAGAATATGTTCTTTAACAATACAGGGTTTGCCTGTTTCAAAGTCCAAGGTCAGTCAGTTCAAATGCAAGAGAAACATCCTGAATGCTTTTTTTTCACCATGGACTCAGAAGCTTCTTTCGTTTCTAGTGGTTTGTCAGCTGGACGTGAGAATGCGGGGGAGTTTTTTGCTGAATCCAATAATAAAGATGAATTAGAGATTATTGGCAGTAAATCTCTAGAATCAAAGATTACTTCGCTAGCGGAAAAGGAAATAAGACTGTTTTGGACAGTTAAATCCCTAAAATCTTATATTGACTCAGACAGAGTTCCACGAGGACTCCGAGTCTATAAGGAGATTTCCGAGTTTAAAGAAGATGAAACCTTCCAGAGAGAATGGGAAAAGGCACATCTGAACTGTTCCCTAGAATTACTAAAACTAGTTTTGGCCAGAAATGAGCAAGAACTAATTAATATCACCACGCTTTAAGATAAAGCTAAATCAGAACTTGCTTCTAGATTTATGGAAAACCAAATGAAAACCTTTCTGACCAAACTTGATAAGAAATTAGTTCCCCTGCAAGCAGACATAAAACAGAGGAAAAAAGAAAAATTCCTCAGAGATAAAAAGGACTATGAAACGAATATGACATTTAAATGGAATAAAAATTAGCAAAACACAAATAAGAAGATGTTCAGAACACGCAGATTTTTTAATACCAATTTCAGGAAGAAGAGAAGAATGGATTATGATGGTTGGATCACTGACTCAGATTCAAGTGGAATTGAGGAAAATCATCGGATGGAATGTATGGATACAGCGCAATTAGAATCTGGTTCAAAATACTTCAACCCCCCTCCAAGCGGATCCGGAGAGGAGGGAAACATTGGAAAAGGAGGAACAAATATGCCAGCAGGTGGCACGAAACGCAAGCAAGCTTCCTGGAGGAAATAACGGATACAAATATTGTGAATAATGAAATCATTAATTTAACAGACCGGACACTATCTTCTGATTATCTGAGCATACTAAAAAAGGGTTTAAATTTTTGTATCCCTGAACAGTTCGATTTAACAGACTTTAAAATAGATCTTTATAAATCCACGCGAAAAATGCATTTGCACAAATTGTTTATAAATAAAGATCAGAGCACAATAATCCCCGCTATAGGTGAAATTCCCACCACTATTGATCAATTTGGATTTAGTACGTTAGCTCAAGATCACATACCACGAGAGGAAGTAGAGTTGCTACTTAGTCTGAAAGATCCCCCTTCCACAAATAATAAAAGCCCTGCATCTGCGCAATACACACCATTCACAGGTGGTATCAAATCAACCTTTATCCCACCAGTGAATCCAGGCAACGTGATTGATCTGTTCCAAGAGAAAGTTATTACAGATGTACAAGCATTGATCTATAAAAAAACGGTAGATAATTTAACCATAAGAGAGAAAGAGGCTACAAAAGAATTAAGAAACTGGAATGATGTGATATTCCGTAAAGCGGATAAAGGGGGAAATATAGTTCTACTAAAAAAATCAGATTATTTAAGGGAGGCTCAGAGACAGTTATCAGATGAAAATACTTATAAAAAATTGTCAGGGGACCCTACGCACAAATATAAAGAGCAGTTACGTTCATTATTGAGGAGGGCTATTGATAATGGTAGTTTATCAAAAAAAGCAGCTGATAAATTATTACCAGATTTTCCACGCAAACCGCTTTGGTACTATTTGCCTAAAGTCCATAAAAATTCACATAAGCCCCTGGGACGCCCGATAATCTCGGGGATAGGCTCCCTCACAGAACCTCTATCAAAATATATAGATTGGTTATTGAAACCATTATTAAAAGAGATACCTTCATATGTAAAAGATACAGGAAATTTTTTAAACATCTTGCAGGAGATTGAATGGCAAGACGATTGATCGTTAGCATCCCTTGACGTTGAAAGCCTGTACACGCGCATCCCTCAGCATGCGGGTGTACAGGCGATTGGTAAAATCCTGGAAAAAGCTGGCAATGAAACGAGTTATATAGATTTTGTAAAAAACAGCCTCTCATTTATACTCACCCATAATGCTTTCAAATTTGGGAATGAATGGTATACACAAACAACAGGCACTGCAATGGGTACGCCCGTCGCTTGTACCTTCGCTAATTTATTTTTAGCTGTCTTGGACGAAACATTTATTCTGAGTGGTGTTAATCCTTACCTGAGATATATTAAGGCATACCACAGATATGTGGATGACATTTTCTTGGTATGGGCAGGGACAAGAGTGCAATTTGAAGAATTTGTGACTCTTCTTAATTCAGAGAATTTAGAAAATATGAGGTTCACCTCTACTTTTGGAGGTCATGTGTTAAATTTTTTAGACGTGCATGTATCCATTCAGGAAGGTACTATTGTGACCGAATCGTTTCGGAAAGACACTGCCACTAATATGTTATTACATTTTAATAGTTATCATCCGTATCATGCAAAACGTGGACTGCCTTACAGTCAATTTTTAAGACTTCGAAAAATTAATAACTCTAATAAAAAATTTGAAGAACAATCAGATGACCTGTCAAAAAGATTTCTTGATAGAGGTTATCCCATTCAAGAAGTAAATTCAGCTCGCTCTAAAGCCGATAAAAATCTCAAAAAGAATTATTAAAAGGACAAAAAAGAGTGTCCAAAAAAGAAGATCAAAAATTCATTCTAACTTTCAAATTTAGTCCGATGTCAGATATAATTAAAAAAGCTATTAACAATAATTGGCACCTTCTGGAGAGTGACACAGATCTGACTGAAAGAGCCAGCAAAAAACCAATTGTTTCCTATAGACGGAGCTGCAATCTGGGAGACATCCTGGTGAACAACAGATTCCAAGAGGATTCTGTTAACTGGTTAGAAAGTGGTACTCCAAAGGGGAACTTTAAGTGTGGGCATTGCTCCTTTTGTAAATTTCATAGAATGGATAAATCTTTTAGAATAGGACCTTTAACACACACAGTCAAGGATTTTATTTCTTGTAGAACGAATTATGTAGTTTACATAATTACATGTCCCTGCCAGTTTTATTATATTGGCAAAACTATCAGACCTTTATTTATTCGGTTCAGGGAACACTATAATTCTATAGTATCAAAGAAAGGTTCCCCTAGATTAATTCAACATATCTCTGAATGTCATAATGCCGACCCGACTGTGTTACGTTTTGCAGGGTTAGAACATGTTAGACTGCCAAGGGAAGGAGGAGACCGCAAAAAAATACTATTGCAACATGAGGCTAGATGGATATTAAATTCTGAAGCCCAGGGCCCATTAGGGTTGAATGAGAAGGTAGATCTGTCAGTTTTCTTATGATACCGCTATTCACTTGTTTGCTTCATCTTATAATGTTTTTTCAGCTTAATGATGGAAAATGTTTTTATGCATATGTGTCACCCTGGCCTGGATGCCACAAATATATTAAAGCTGTGTCTGAGAGCAAGGGGGAGGTTCTCTAGTCAGGGGAACATTAGCATGCAATGCCTCCTGTCTCAGGCCAGTAGGGGGAGCTGGCTGCCCCTATAAAAGCTGGTACTGGGGGCAGGGTTAGGGAGAACTTGATGGCCTGTCTCAGCACTGAGACTTGTCCCAGAGCAGAGCAGGGACAGACAGTTGCACTGCACCTAAGAGGAAGTGTGGCAGGAGGAGAGCCACAAGCCAGAGACAAGAGGCGAAGAGAGCCTGTCTTGGCAGATAAGAGACTGACTTTACCAGACTTTGGTGTCTGAGGCTGGGAGGATTCTACATCCTCCAGCAGAGAACCAGTCCGCAAGGGACTGTATATTCCTTGGCCTAAGAAGCCTGGAGGCCCTGCCACAACCGAAGGGACCAGTAAAGCCGTACAAGGCTGGGAGCAGAAAGAAACCCACGTCGCAGGCCATACAGGCGAGAATACACGGAAAGCTTGTAAACGTGGGCTGTTACCCTATAACGAGGAGATAGCCAGAAGGAGCACAGAAAGCACGGTAGGCCTACACCCTCACCCTGACCAGGGCCAATTTCCCCGTTGCTCTCAGACATCCAGGTCCCCTCCTAGCTGGGACTGTTTATGGGTCAGTTTACCTGTTTCAGTAAAGACTCTGGACTGCAACCTATTGTCTGTGTGCTCCTTCGCGCCTCCAGCACTACCGATACTGGGACTCTCACCACCATCACTCCCACCATCCACTACACTGCCCTGGGGCTGCACTCTTCCCGTGGGGAGTCACACCATCTCAGCTGCACACCTCATCAGCCCCAGCGGTCTGCCTTGCACCAGCGGTACCTAATGACTGCAAATCCACGGGTGGCATAGTCGGACATTATCAATAGCACATAACGGACTACCACTGGCCTGACCACCCTGAGCCACGGAACCGGGTTGCCACTACTTCTCCCACCGTTTCCCTAATTGCCCGGATCCGAGTGCCCCACGGCCCAGGGGGCGAGTCAGCTTTGGCGTAGTCGGCAGGATTTCGTGCCCGCAACCACCGGGTACTGCGTGCCTGAAAAAGACTTTTGTAACTTACCTGTAGCGAAGTTTCCCGCCATCCGGAGCCGATTCCCGCCATCAGACGCCATCTTGGACCGTTTCCCGCCGTCTTCTGCCGTCTTCCCGCCATCCGCAGCTGTTTCCCGCCATTGGACGCCATCTTCAGGACGCCGCGCGGGAAGAAGAGGGGCGTGGACGCCGAAAGCGCGCGAGACCCGAAGCTCCGCCCCACGCACCGACGCTGCGCAAGGTCCTGGAAGGGAGAGAGAGCAACGCTGACGTCATCAGGACGCGACGCAAGGTCCTCGTCCAGAGCAGCAGCAGCGGAGCCGCGGCCTACAGAAGAGGATCGTCGGAAGGTAGGCCACGCTTAACTAGGGGGGAGGAAGATGTCGGACACAGAGGCGCCCACTACCACCAACGCAGCTGCAGCAGCGGTGATGCCCTTTTCCCTGCCCTACATCCCTGGAGCGGCCTGGCTGCCCAAATACTCAGGGGAGCCCCATGCCCTAACTGACTTCAAGGAAAGGCTATACAGTTTGTTCCACGTTTACCCCCTGACAGAGGAGCAGAAGGTCAGCATATTAACAGGGCAGTTAACTGGCGCAGCCCAGAGGGAGGTAAAATCATGGTCCACTGAGGAGAAAAGAACTGTGAAGGGTATTCTGGCCCTGCTGCAGGGTACCTTTGACACACGTACCTCCGCTGAAATTAAAATGAGGTTCTATGGGTGTAAGCAGCGGGCACAGGACAGCATCAGAGACTATGCCCTAACTCTGCAGGAAGCCTTGAGGGCTATCCAACAAACTGACCCTGGCAGTGTGCAGGAAACGGACAAACTGCTAACAGAACAATTCATAGAAGGTCTGCTGTCCAGCGCCCACAGGGCCCAGCTGCGCCTCATGTTCTTTCAGAACCCCGACCTGACCTTTGCCCAATTTAAGGACAGGGCCATAAGGGTGCTCCGTGAATCTGCAACCAGTGGCGCTATAAACCCCCGGCGCCCTGCTCTCACCTACCACCAGGAGGCGGCGCCCTCCTCTATGGACTCCGTGGGGGCTGATGGACAGGCCCTGAACCAAGCCCCGTCGAAAGACCTGAACCACCAAGTCCAGGAGCTGACCAGGAGCGTCGCGGCGTTGACCAGGACCGTCCAGGCGTTGCAAGTGGACCCGTCAAGACCCACCGAGCTGGCTTCAAGTCCGGAGGATGTCCCGTCGCGTCGACAGAGGAGGATCCCGTCGTTCCGAGGGAGGCCCACAGACCGTTACGCAGAGGATGGACAGCCCATTTGCCGTCGATGCAACCAGCCCGGACACATTTCCAGGTACTGTAATTTAAACGGGTCCAACCTGGGGCAGAGGGCCAACCCCCAGGCATAAGATCACCAGGCCCTTATAATTGGCGAAATAAGTACGTTGGGGGGCGCCCGGTTTTACCCGTGGTGCTGGACGGTATCCCCATGAGCGCCTTGCTGGATACTGGGTTGCAAGTAACCACTATCCCTTATGTACTTTTTAAGCAGTATTGGACTGATGCTGATATCACACGGTATCCAGACAGTAACTTGAGCATCATCGCCAGTAATGGCTTACCCGTGCCGCAGATGAGGTTGAAGGAGATGACCATTAAGATTGGTAAAGTTGAACTACCTTCACAGGGAGTGATTATTGTGGACATTGACCGTCGTGAAAGTCACCCTAAAATAACTGTGGGTACTAACGTAATTGAAAATTGTCTTTCAGAGGTAATTGCAATTTTACAACAGGTGGCGGTGAATGCTAGTTCCAGCCAACAAATGGATATGAATAGCGGTACCAGAGCGCCAATAACAGGGCAAAAATATTAAAAGGACTGATTTATTAATATACACACAACGCGTTTCGGTGGACACAGCCACCTTCATCAGGTGTGACAAGCAGCAAACAATTGATCCTTATATACATTTGACTAGGTATACAATTACTTAAAAGGGGCGGGGCCAGATACAGAGTAATACCTCTATATTAACCCCTTGAGTTCATATATGCTCAATAGAGTAAAAAGGATTGTTATAAAATAATGCCTAATGAAGCATATAGGGTTCTTATAAAAAGGATTCGCTGTAAAAAAACAACAACTTGTGAATCCTATAATCTTAATACTTCATAGGATATATTGTCATCTACCACCCTATATTTTAGATTATATAAAAAAATAATAATAATTTTTACATACAACATAAAACAATGCATAAATATAAAGTATAAAATTACAATCAGTTTCTACCATTATAATTAGGAAAAGTAGACGAAGAAAGGAAAGAGAAAAAAAAAAAAAAAAATTCCAAAAAAAAATCCCCCCCAAAAAAAAAAAAAAAATTTTTCAAAAAAAACAAAAATAAAAAAAAAATAAAAAATTTTTCTTTAAATTTTTTTTTTTTTTCTCTTTTTTTCTTTTTTCTCCTTTTTCCTTCCTTTTCTTCCCCCCTTTCTCCCTTCTCTCTCTCTCCTCCCTCCTCCCCTCCCTCTCTCCTTTCCCCTCTTCCCTCCTTCTCTCTCTCCTCCCCCCTCCTCCTCCATATAAAAGATATATATAATAAATTTGCTAAAATATGAAAACAATTATTTAAAAAGTTGTCTTCTCTATATTAAGGTTCAAACCTTCAGGAGACAAGGTTCCCATTTTGAAAATCCAATAATTTTCACGTGTAATGAGACGATTTAGTCTATCAGGGTGTGTATCAACTATATGATCAATGATAGTTAGTTTTAGGTTATTAGGATTTTTTTGATGTTCTTTTAAGAAATGATTAGAAACACTATGTAGGGGAAAGCCGTTTCTAATATTTTGGCGATGTTTATTTAATCTGGAGTGCATTTCCTGGATAGTGCGGCCAATGTATTGCAGGCCGCAGGTGCACTGGAGCAGATAGATCACATATGAGGACTGACATGTAAGTCTAAAGCGAATGGGATATATCTCTCCAGTGACCGCAGAGACGAATGTTTTGGCTCCGTTATCAATGGATTGACAGCATAAGCATTTAGGGACATTACATTTATAACATCCATTATTGCTAATAGGAACTGAATGGTTCGGTCTTCTACCAATTGTTGTATTGCTAGGGGCTATATAGTTTCCTAGATTTTTACTCCTCCGATATATGACATGAGGAAATTCCGGTAAATGACCAGTTAATATTGGATCATTACTTAAAATGAACCAGTATTTTTTTAATAAACTGGATAACACTTGCGTAGGTTTACCATAGGTAGTAATCAGATTTAAACTGAAATCGCTGTATGGCTCTTGGCTGGTATTCTTGGATTTGTTGATACACAGGTTCTGTGATAGGGATCTAGTTTTGGAGAAAGCATCCTCTAATAATTTCCGGGGGTATCCCTTAGCTCTAAAACGTTTTTGTAAAACCTTAGATTCCAGAAAAAAATCCGAATCATGTGTACAATTTTTTCTGACACGCCAATATTGACCGTATGGAATATTTCTAATCCAGCTGGGTAGATGGCCACTGTCAAATTCAAGATAGCTATTTACATCCACTTCCTTAAAGTGGGTAGATGTGGATATTTTACCCGAATTGTCTATATTTATCTGAAGGTCAAGATATTGAATATTACTCTCAGATATGGTAGAGGTAAAGGAAAGACCCCAGTCGTTAGAGTTTAATTCATCAATAAATTTGGCATCCTCCACAGTATTTCCCCTCCATATAATAAACAGATCGTCTATAAAGCGGCGGTACATAACGATGGATTTATCGGCGCCGAGGGATTGCGCGATGTGGATAGACTCGAATGCCCCCATATATAGATTTGCATAACTGGGGGCAAACCTCGTCCCCATCGCGCAGTCCCTCAGCTGCCGATACATCACCCCCTCAAAAGAAAATACATTGTTCTCAAGAATGAAAGTTATACCCCTCAATAAAAAGTTTTTTTGAGGATCTTGTAAGTTAGGGTCCTCATCTAGGAATTTTTTAATTGCCTGTAAACCCAATACATGTGTGATATTGGAATAAAGAGAGCTTATATCGAGTGTAATAAGAAGACAGCCTGGAAGAGGGGGTAATTCTCTCAATAGTCTAATTAAATGTGTGGAATCCTTTAAATGAGAATCTAGGGATAAAACGTACTTCTGTAAAAAAAGATCAATATAGTGGGATAAGTTGGATGTGATAGAATTAATACCAGAAATAATAGGACGTCCAGGGGGATTAAATTTATCTTTATGAATTTTGGGTAAAAAATAAAAATAAGGGACTTTGAATTTTTTAATGTCTAAAAAGGATTTTTCTTTTTTATTGAGGAAGCCAGCTGTAGAGGCCCCTGCTACAAGTCCTTTGTACTCCAAAAAAATGGTTACAGATGGGTCTGCTTCTAATTTCATGTAGTAGTTTGAGTCGTCTAAGATTCTGAGGCCCTCCTTGATGTACCAGCCTCTGTTCATTATCACAGTCCCCCCTCCCTTATCTGCTCTCTTTATAATTATTTCTTTATTATCCTGAAGGGTTTTTAATGCACATTTCTCCTGGTAGCTCAAGTTGTTCACTTTTTTAGAAATTGGGGGGAATGTCCTAAGGTCCCTCAAAATTAATTGTTGGAAAGTTTCAAGGTGTGAACCTTTGTGATGTAATGGATAAAAATTATTTTTCCCCTTCACATTTACATGAGTGAAAGGGTCCAGTAATGGGGGGCCTGGTATATTAGATTCTTGAATGGAGGGGGATACTGTTGAGCATGAACTAATAGGATGTGATTTTCTCTTATCTTCCAATAGAAAATGTCTTTTTAGTGTCAATTTCCTTATAAATTCATTTAAATCACAGAACAAAGTGAAATTATTAAATGGGACAGCTGGACAGAAAGATAATCCTCGACCTAACAAGGATCGTTCAGCTTCAGATAGCACATAGCTAGAAATATTAAAAATGCCCCCACAACCGATAGGGGTTTCTATCTGCAGGGAATTTGTATTCTGGTTCATTGGCAAGATTTCATTTTCTTTATATTTGGATTGTGTCTCAATTTCGGCATTTGGACTATTTTTGTTATTGAGGCCTCGGGTTTTTCCACTCCCTCTACATCCCCTAAATTTCTTTTTCGTTTTGGACAACGTCCGGGGACCACGTGAAAAAAATGTGTAATTTTCGTTTTATTAGTTTGAGATGCAACTGCATTCTGTGTTTGAGGATTTATCAAGATACTATTTTCATTCAAAATCGGAGATAATTCCAAGGATGTCATTCTGTTTATAGGGGGTTTTATGTGGTTTATACCACTTGTTTTATCAGAAGGTCTCCCTTGATTTAAAATATTCAGTGTATCCGCTATCGGGATCTGACCAGATGACTCCCCAGCAATAGGAGTCTGTATTGCACTAGAAAGCTCTGAGATATTAGATCCACTATGGGATATCTCCTGTGTGTTAATATGTAATGTGAAGTTCAGTTCATCAATATCTGCTACTTGTGTGGAAATAGTAGACGGATTAGCAATAAATTCTACATCTGCTGCTTGTGTGGATAAAATAGGTGGATCAGTAATCAGTATGGAGGGAGGAGTAATTTCCATACACATTCCCTCTATTATAAGGTCATTATTTTTTTCCAAATTAGAATTAAATGCAGTATTTTTCTTGTAATTATTGTTAATGGATAACTTCTTTTTATGAGTCTCATATATTGCTTGTTGTTTTTTATTCATAAAAAACTGTTTTTGAAAACTATTCACTTGTTTTGTATGGTTATCAGGATCATTGCTTAGAATAGGGGATGATGGATTATCCCTAGTTGTTCTCTGCATAGAGATGATGGGAACAGGTGAAATTTGAAGTGGTGATTGGATTTTTTCTTTTTTAGAGTCTTTTATATCTCTTTCATATTTTTTGGCTTTTTTATTTATTAAATCATTTTCAAACTTAGCCAGTCTTAGTTTTACCTCATTATCTGTGGCAAAATATTCCGCAGATGAAGAAAAGAACTCCAAATCCCCTTTAATTTTAGCTATTGTTTCTAAAGCATGCATAGCCAGAGTATTCCTTTTATCAATCAACAATCTGATCAGTGTTGTTGAGCAATCAGAAATACACCTGTCCCATCTTTCAGTAAAAACAATATCCTGAGGAAAGGATGAGTTGAGATTCATTCTCAATCCCTTGGGTATTATGTTATCCTTAATGTAATGTTCTAAAAACATCGTGTCTACGTGATTAGTTATTTCTATTTTGCTATTATTTTCTAAGTTCAAAAACAGTCCACGTAACCTTTTTTGATCTGTATCATTCAGCATAGTTGGATTAGTATATATGCATCTGTCGCCATCTTTAGAGTCTTTACTAAGGGCTGTAATGATCAGAGATAATCTAAATTTCTCTCTATTGGTCACATAAAAGTCCATAATGATCCAGCAATTTAGATTTTAAAGTCTTAAACACAGTTCTTATCTGTTGACGATTCTGCAAGATTTTTCCGTCTCTCGATGTGTTGAATAATCTGAGTCGCCCAATTTGCAGCTCCTGGTCTTGAGGCTAAGCCCCCAGCAATAGCAGACTCAATATGTAAAGAGAGGAGAGAACAAGGCGCAATGGGTGACTCAGTATTGCAATTGTTAGAGGGGTGTGAGGATGGCTACTAACCTTATGAAGTTGTGCACCTCTGCACAACCCCAGTGTAAAGCTCCACAAGCTCCGCTCTGTTGGTGGCTGTCATCTATTTCCAGCGGCGTTCACAGATCCTGATCTCTCGGTGGTGGATCACGTGGTCAGGTTAGTTGCATGTAACGCCGAGATGGACGCCCAGCTTCACCAACACCCCCGGCAGCGTTCCGGAGGGGTTAGGGCAGCGCAGCTTGGAAAACCAGGGTAGTGATTCTAATTAAATTCCTCCCACAGGTGAAAGAACAATAAGTTAAAGGCAGCTCTACCGCACCCCAACAGGGGGAAAGGGACAATAAATGGATATGAATAGCGGTACCAGAGCGCCAATAACAGGGCAAAAATATTAAAAGGACTGATTTATTAATATACACACAACGCGTTTCGGTGGACACAGCCACCTTCATCAGGTGTGACAAGCAGCAAACAATTGATCCTTATATACATTTGACTAGGTATACAATTACTTAAAAGGGGCGGGGCCAGATACAGAGTAATACCTCTATATTAACCCCTTGAGTTCATATATGCTCAATAGAGTAAAAAGGATTGTTATAAGATAATGCCTAATGAAGCATATAGGGTTCTTATAAAAAGGATTCGCTGTAAAAAAACAACAACTTGTGAATCCTATAATCTTAATACTTCATAGGATATATTGTCATCTACCACCCTATATTTTAGATTATATAAAAAAATAATAATAATTTTTACATACAACATAAAACAATGCATAAATATAAAGTATAAAATTACAATCAGTTTCTATCATTATAATTAGGAAAAGTAGACGAAGAAAGGAAAGAGAAAAAAAAAAAAAAAAATTCCAAAAAAAAATCCCCCCCCAAAAAAAAAAAAAAATTTTTCAAAAAAAACAAAAATAAAAAAAAAATAAAAAATTTTTCTTTAAATTTTTTTTTTTTTTTTTTCTCTTTTTTTCTTTTTTTCTTTTTTCTCCTTTTTCCTTCCTTTTCTTCCCCCCTTTCTCCCTTCTCTCTCTCTCCTCCCTCCTCCCCTCCCTCTCTCCTTTCCCCTCTTCCCTCCTTCTCTCTCTCCTCCCCCCTCCTCCTCCATATAAAAGATATATATAATAAATTTGCTAAAATATGAAAACAATTATTTAAAAAGTTGTCTTCTCTATATTAAGGTTCAAACCTTCAGGAGACAAGGTTCCCATTTTGAAAATCCAATAATTTTCACGTGTAATGAGACGATTTAGTCTATCAGGGTGTGTATCAACTATATGATCAATGATAGTTAGTTTTAGGTTATTAGGATTTTTTTGATGTTCTTTTAAGAAATGATTAGAAACACTATGTAGGGGAAAGCCGTTTCTAATATTTTGGCGATGTTTATTTAATCTGGAGTGCATTTCCTGGATAGTGCGGCCAATGTATTGCAGGCCGCAGGTGCACTGGAGCAGATAGATCACATATGAGGACTGACATGTAAGTCTAAAGCGAATGGGATATATCTCTCCAGTGACCGCAGAGACGAATGTTTTGGCTCCGTTATCAATGGATTGACAGCATAAGCATTTAGGGACATTACATTTATAACATCCATTATTGCTAATAGGAACTGAATGGTTCGGTCTTCTACCAATTGTTGTATTGCTAGGGGCTATATAGTTTCCTAGATTTTTACTCCTCCGATATATGACATGAGGAAATTCCGGTAAATGACCAGTTAATATTGGATCATTACTTAAAATGAACCAGTAATTTTTTAATAAACTGGATAACACTTGCGTAGGTTTACCATAGGTAGTAATCAGATTTAAACTGAAATCGCTGTATGGCTCTTGGCTGGTATTCTTGGATTTGTTGATACACAGGTTCTGTGATAGGGATCTAGTTTTGGAGAAAGCATCCTCTAATAATTTCCGGGGGTATCCCTTAGCTCTAAAACGTTTTTGTAAAACCTTAGATTCCAGAAAAAAATCCGAATCATGTGTACAATTTTTTCTGACACGCCAATATTGACCGTATGGAATATTTCTAATCCAGCTGGGTAGATGGCCACTGTCAAATTCAAGATAGCTATTTACATCCACTTCCTTAAAGTGGGTAGATGTGGATATTTTACCCGAATTGTCTATATTTATCTGAAGGTCAAGATATTGAATATTACTCTCAGATATGGTAGAGGTAAAGGAAAGACCCCAGTCGTTAGAGTTTAATTCATCAATAAATTTGGCAGCCTCCACAGTATTTCCCCTCCATATAATAAACAGATCGTCTATAAAGCGGCGGTACATAACGATGGATTTATCGGCGCCGAGGGATTGCGCGATGTGGATAGACTCGAATGCCCCCATATATAGATTTGCATAACTGGGGGCAAACCTCGTCCCCATCGCGCAGCCCCTCAGCTGCCGATACATCACCCCCTCAAAAGAAAATACATTGTTCTCAAGAATGAAAGTTATACCCCTCAATAAAAAGTTTTTTTGAGGATCTTGTAAGTTAGGGTCCTCATCTAGGAATTTTTTAATTGCCTGTAAACCCAATACATGTGTGATATTGGAATAAAGAGAGCTTATATCGAGTGTAATAAGAAGACAGCCTGGAAGAGGGGGTAATTCTCTCAATAGTCTAATTAAATGTGTGGAATCCTTTAAATGAGAATCTAGGGATAAAACGTACTTCTGTAAAAAAAGATCAATATAGTGGGATAAGTTGGATGTGATAGAATTAATACCAGAAATAATAGGACGTCCAGGGGGATTAAATTTATCTTTATGAATTTTGGGTAAAAAATAAAAATAAGGGACTTTGAATTTTTTAATGTCTAAAAAGGATTTTTCTTTTTTATTGAGGAAGCCAGCTGTAGAGGCCCCTGCTACAAGTCCTTTGTACTCCAAAAAAATGGTTACAGATGGGTCTGCTTCTAATTTCATGTAGTAGTTTGAGTCGTCTAAGATTCTGAGGCCCTCCTTGATGTACCAGCCTCTGTTCATTATCACAGTCCCCCCTCCCTTATCTGCTCTCTTTATAATTATTTCTTTATTATCCTGAAGGGTTTTTAATGCACATTTCTCCTGGTAGCTCAAGTTGTTCACTTTTTTAGAAATTGGGGGGAATGTCCTAAGGTCCCTCAAAATTAATTGTTGGAAAGTTTCAAGGTGTGAACCTTTGTGATGTAATGGATAAAAATTATTTTTCCCCTTCACATTTACATGAGTGAAAGGGTCCAGTAATGGGGGGCCTGGTATATTAGATTCTTGAATGGAGGGGGATACTGTTGAGCATGAACTAATAGGATGTGATTTTCTCTTATCTTCCAATAGAAAATGTCTTTTTAGTGTCAATTTCCTTATAAATTCATTTAAATCACAGAACAAAGTGAAATTATTAAATGGGACAGCTGGACAGAAAGATAATCCTCGACCTAACAAGGATCGTTCAGCTTCAGATAGCACATAGCTAGAAATATTAAAAATGCCCCCACAACCGATAGGGGTTTCTATCTGCAGGGAATTTGTATTCTGGTTCATTGGCAAGATTTCATTTTCTTTATATTTGGATTGTGTCTCAATTTCGGCATTTGGACTATTTTTGTTATTGAGGCCTCGGGTTTTTCCACTCCCTCTACATCCCCTAAATTTCTTTTTCGTTTTGGACAACGTCCGGGGACCACGTGAAAAAAATGTGTAATTTTCGTTTTATTAGTTTGAGATGCAACTGCATTCTGTGTTTGAGGATTTATCAAGATACTATTTTCATTCAAAATCGGAGATAATTCCAAGGATGTCATTCTGTTTATAGGGGGTTTTATGTGGTTTATACCACTTGTTTTATCAGAAGGTCTCCCTTGATTTAAAATATTCAGTGTATCCGCTATCGGGATCTGACCAGATGACTCCCCAGCAATAGGAGTCTGTATTGCACTAGAAAGCTCTGAGATATTAGATCCACTATGGGATATCTCCTGTGTGTTAATATGTAATGTGAAGTTCAGTTCATCAATATCTGCTACTTGTGTGGAAATAGTAGACGGATTAGCAATAAATTCTACATCTGCTGCTTGTGTGGATAAAATAGGTGGATCAGTAATCAGTATGGAGGGAGGAGTAATTTCCATACACATTCCCTCTATTATAAGGTCATTATTTTTTTCCAAATTAGAATTAAATGCAGTATTTTTCTTGTAATTATTGTTAATGGATAACTTCTTTTTATGAGTCTCATATATTGCTTGTTGTTTTTTATTCATAAAAAACTGTTTTTGAAAACTATTCACTTGTTTTGTATGGTTATCAGGATCATTGCTTAGAATAGGGGATGATGGATTATCCCTAGTTGTTCTCTGCATAGAGATGATGGGAACAGGTGAAATTTGAAGTGGTGATTGGATTTTTTCTTTTTTAGAGTCTTTTATATCTCTTTCATATTTTTTGGCTTTTTTATTTATTAAATCATTTTCAAACTTAGCCAGTCTTAGTTTTACCTCATTATCTGTGGCAAAATATTCCGCAGATGAAGAAAAGAACTCCAAATCCCCTTTAATTTTAGCTATTGTTTCTAAAGCATGCATAGCCAGAGTATTCCTTTTATCAATCAACAATCTGATCAGTGTTGTTGAGCAATCAGAAATACACCTGTCCCATCTTTCAGTAAAAACAATATCCTGAGGAAAGGATGAGTTGAGATTCATTCTCAATCCCTTGGGTATTATGTTATCCTTAATGTAATGTTCTAAAAACATCGTGTCTACGTGATTAGTTATTTCTATTTTGCTATTATTTTCTAAGTTCAAAAACAGTCCACGTAACCTTTTTTGATCTGTATCATTCAGCATAGTTGGATTAGTATATATGCATCTGTCGCCATCTTTAGAGTCTTTACTAAGGGCTGTAATGATCAGAGATAATCTAAATTTCTCTCTATTGGTCACATAAAAGTCCATAATGATCCAGCAATTTAGATTTTAAAGTCTTAAACACAGTTCTTATCTGTTGACGATTCTGCAAGATTTTTCCGTCTCTCGATGTGTTGAATAATCTGAGTCGCCCAATTTGCAGCTCCTGGTCTTGAGGCTAAGCCCCCAGCAATAGCAGACTCAATATGTAAAGAGAGGAGAGAACAAGGCGCAATGGGTGACTCAGTATTGCAATTGTTAGAGGGGTGTGAGGATGGCTACTAACCTTATGAAGTTGTGCACCTCTGCACAACCCCAGTGTAAAGCTCCACAAGCTCCGCTCTGTTGGTGGCTGTCATCTATTTCCAGCGGCGTTCACAGATCCTGATCTCTCGGTGGTGGATCACGTGGTCAGGTTAGTTGCATGTAACGCCGAGATGGACGCCCAGCTTCACCAACACCCCCGGCAGCGTTCCGGAGGGGTTAGGGCAGCGCAGCTTGGAAAACCAGGGTAGTGATTCTAATTAAATTCCTCCCACAGGTGAAAGAACAATAAGTTAAAGGCAGCTCTACCGCACCCCAACAGGGGGAAAGGGACAATAAATGGATATGAATAGCGGTACCAGAGCGCCAATAACAGGGCAAAAATATTAAAAGGACTGATTTATTAATATACACACAACGCGTTTCGGTGGACACAGCCACCTTCATCAGGTGTGACAAGCAGCAAACAATTGATCCTTATATACATTTGACTAGGTATACAATTACTTAAAAGGGGCGGGGCCAGATACAGAGTAATACCTCTATATTAACCCCTTGAGTTCATATATGCTCAATAGAGTAAAAAGGATTGTTATAAAATAATGCCTAATGAAGCATATAGGGTTCTTATAAAAAGGATTCGCTGTAAAAAAACAACAACTTGTGAATCCTATAATCTTAATACTTCATAGGATATATTGTCATCTACCACCCTATATTTTAGATTATATAAAAAAATAATAATAATTTTTACATACAACATAAAACAATGCATAAATATAAAGTATAAAATTACAATCAGTTTCTATCATTATAATTAGGAAAAGTAGACGAAGAAAGGAAAGAGAAAAAAAAAAAAAAAAAAATTCCAAAAAAAATTCCCCCCCCCAAAAAAAAAAAAAATTTTTCAAAAAAAACAAAAATAAAAAAAAATAAAAAATTTTTCTTTAAATTTTTTTTTTTTTTCTCTTTTTTTCTTTTTTCTCCTTTTTCCTTCCTTTTCTTCCCCCCTTTCTCCCTTCTCTCTCTCTCCTCCCTCCTCCCCTCCCTCTCTCCTTTCCCCTCTTCCCTCCTTCTCTCTCTCCTCCCCCCTCCTCCTCCATATAAAAGATATATATAATAAATTTGCTAAAATATGAAAACAATTATTTAAAAAGTTGTCTTCTCTATATTAAGGTTCAAACCTTCAGGAGACAAGGTTCCCATTTTGAAAATCCAATAATTTTCACGTGTAATGAGACGATTTAGTCTATCAGGGTGTGTATCAACTATATGATCAATGATAGTTAGTTTTAGGTTATTAGGATTTTTTTGATGTTCTTTTAAGAACATCAAAATATTAACATAACATATTAACACACAGGAGATATCCCATAGTGGATCTAATATCTCAGAGCTTTCTAGTGCAATACAGACTCCTATTGCTGGGGAGTCATCTGGTCAGATCCCGATAGCGGATACACTGAATATTTTAAATCAAGGGAGACCTTCTGATAAAACAAGTGGTATAAACCACATAAAACCCCCTATAAACAGAATGACATCCTTGGAATTATCTCCGATTTTGAATGAAAATAGTATCTTGATAAATCCTCAAACACAGAATGCAGTTGCATCTCAAACTAATAAAACGAAAATTACACATTTTTTTCACGTGGTCCCCGGACGTTGTCCAAAACGAAAAAGAAATTTAGGGGATGTAGAGGGAGTGGAAAAACCCGAGGCCTCAATAACAAAAATAGTCCAAATGCCGAAATTGAGACACAATCCAAATATAAAGAAAATGAAATCTTGCCAATGAACCAGAATACAAATTCCCTGCAGATAGAAACCCCTATCGGTTGTGGGGGCATTTTTAATATTTCTAGCTATGTGCTATCTGAAGCTGAACGATCCTTGTTAGGTCGAGGATTATCTTTCTGTCCAGCTGTCCCATTTAATAATTTCACTTTGTTCTGTGATTTAAATGAATTTATAAGGAAATTGACACTAAAAAGACATTTTCTATTGGAAGATAAGAGAAAATCACATCCTATTAGTTCATGCTCAACAGTATCCCCCTCCATTCAAGAATCTAATATACCAGGCCCCCCATTACTGGACCCTTTCACTCATGTAAATGTGAAGGGGAAAAATAATTTTTATCCATTACATCACAAAGGTTCACACCTTGAAACTTTCCAACAATTAATTTTGAGGGACCTTAGGACATTCCCCCCAATTTCTAAAAAAGTGAACAACTTGAGCTACCAGGAGAAATGTGCATTAAAAACCCTTCAGGATAATAAAGAAATAATTATAAAGAGAGCAGATAAGGGAGGGGGGACTGTGATAATGAACAGAGGCTGGTACATCAAGGAGGGCCTCAGAATCTTAGACGACTCAAACTACTACGTGAAATTAGAAGCAGACCCATCTGTAACCATTTTTTTGGAGTACAAAGGACTTGTAGCAGGGGCCTCTACAGCTGGCTTCCTCAATAAAAAAGAAAAATCCTTTTTAGACATTAAAAAATTCAAAGTCCCTTATTTTTATTTTTTACCCAAAATTCATAAAGATAAATTTAATCCCCCTGGACGTCCTATTATTTCTGGTATTAATTCTATCACATCCAACTTATCCCACTATATTGATCTTTTTTTACAGAAGTACGTTTTATCCCTAGATTCTCATTTAAAGGATTCCACACATTTAATTAGACTATTGAGAGAATTACCCCCTCTTCCAGGCTGTCTTCTTATTACACTCGATATAAGCTCTCTTTATTCCAATATCACACATGTATTGGGTTTACAGGCAATTAAAAAATTCCTAGATGAGGACCCTAACTTACAAGATCCTCAAAAAAACTTTTTATTGAGGGATATAACTTTCATTCTTGAGAACAATGTATTTTCTTTTGAGGGGGTGATGCATCGGCAGCTGAGGGGCTGCGCGATGGGGACGAGGTTTGCCCCCAGTTATGCAAATCTATATATGGGGGCATTCGAGTCTATCCACATCGCGCAATCCCTCGGCGCCGATAAATCCATCGTTATGTACCGCCGCTTTATAGACGATCTGTTTATTATATGGAGGGGAAATACTGTGGAGGCTGCCAAATTTATTGATGAATTAAACTCTAACGACTGGGGTCTTTCCTTTACCTCTACCATATCTGAGAGTAATATTCAATATCTTGACCTTCAGATAAATATAGACAATTCGGGTAAAATATCCACATCTACCCACTTTAAGGAAGTGGATGTAAATAGCTATCTTGAATTTGACAGTGGCCATCTACCCAGCTGGATTAGAAATATTCCATACGGTCAATATTGGCGTGTCAGAAAAAATTGTACACATGATTCGGATTTTTTTCTGGAATCTAAGGTTTTACAAAAACGTTTTAGAGCTAAGGGATACCCCCGGAAATTATTAGAGGATGCTTTCTCCAAAACTAGATCCCTATCACAGAACCTGTGTATCAACAAATCCAAGAATACCAGCCAAGAGCCATACAGCGATTTCAGTTTAAATCTGATTACTACCTATGGTAAACCTACGCAAGTGTTATCCAGTTTATTAAAAAAATACTGGTTCATTTTAAGTAATGATCCAATATTAACTGGTCATTTACCGGAATTTCCTCATGTCATATATCGGAGGAGTAAAAATCTAGGAAACTATATAGCCCCTAGCAATACAACAATTGGTAGAAGACCGAACCATTCAGTTCCTATTAGCAATAATGGATGTTATAAATGTAATGTCCCTAAATGCTTATGCTGTCAATCCATTGATAACGGAGCCAAAACATTCGTCTCTGCGGTCACTGGAGAGATATATCCCATTCGCTTTAGACTTACATGTCAGTCCTCATATGTGATCTATCTGCTCCAGTGCACCTGCGGCCTGCAATACATTGGCCGCACTATCCAGGAAATGCACTCCAGATTAAATAAACATCGCCAAAATATTAGAAACGGCTTTCCCCTACATAGTGTTTCTAATCATTTCTTAAAAGAACATCAAAAAAATCCTAATAACCTAAAACTAACTATCATTGATCATATAGTTGATACACACCCTGATAGACTAAATCGTCTCATTACACGTGAAAATTATTGGATTTTCAAAATGGGAACCTTGTCTCCTGAAGGTTTGAACCTTAATATAGAGAAGACAACTTTTTAAATAATTGTTTTCATATTTTAGCAAATTTATTATATATATCTTTTATATGGAGGAGGAGGGGGGAGGAGAGAGAGAAGGAGGGAAGAGGGGAAAGGAGAGAGGGAGGGGAGGAGGGAGGAGAGAGAGAGAAGGGAGAAAGGGGGGAAGAAAAGGAAGGAAAAAGGAGAAAAAAGAAAAAAAGAAAAAAAGAGAAAAAAAAAAAATTTAAAGAAAAATTTTTTATTTTTTTTTTATTTTTATTTTTTTAAAAAAATTTTTTTTTTTTTTTTGGGGGGGATTTTTTTTTGGAATTTTTTTTTTTTTTTTTTTTTCTCTTTCCTTTCTTCGTCTACTTTTCCTAATTATAATGATAGAAACTGATTGTAATTTTATACTTTATATTTATGCATTGTTTTATGTTGTATGTAAAAATTATTATTATTTTTTTATATAATCTAAAATATAGGGTGGTAGATGACAATATATCCTATGAAGTATTAAGATTATAGGATTCACAAGTTGTTGTTTTTTTACAGCGAATCCTTTTTATAAGAACCCTATATGCTTCATTAGGCATTATTTTATAACAATCCTTTTTACTCTATTGAGCATATATGAACTCAAGGGGTTAATATAGAGGTATTACTCTGTATCTGGCCCCGCCCCTTTTAAGTAATTGTATACCTAGTCAAATGTATATAAGGATCAATGGCTTGCTGCTTGTCACACCTGATGAAGGTGGCTGTGTCCACCGAAACGCGTTGTGTGTATATTAATAAATCAGTCCTTTTAATATTTTTGCCCTGTTATTGGCGCTCTGGTACCGCTATTCATATCCATTTATTGTCCCTTTCCCCCTGTTGGGGTGCGGTAGAGCTGCCTTTAACTTATTGTTCTTTCACCTGTGGGAGGAATTTAATTAGAATCACTACCCTGGTTTTCCAAGCTGCGCTGCCCTAACCCCTCCGGAACGCTGCCGGGGGTGTTGGTGAAGCTGGGCGTCCATCTCGGCGTTACATGCAACTAACCTGACCACGTGATCCACCACCGAGAGATCAGGATCTGTGAACGCCGCTGGAAATAGATGACAGCCACCAACAGAGCGGAGCTTGTGGAGCTTTACACTGGGGTTGTGCAGAGGTGCACAACTTCATAAGGTTAGTAGCCATCCTCACACCCCTCTAACAATTGCAATACTGAGTCACCCATTGCGCCTTGTTCTCTCCTCTCTTTACATATTGAGTCTGCTATTGCTGGGGGCTTAGCCTCAAGACCAGGAGCTGCAAATTGGGCGACTCAGATTATTCAACACATCGAGAGACGGAAAAATCTTGCAGAATCGTCAACAGATAAGAACTGTGTTTAAGACTTTAAAATCTAAATTGCTGGATCATTATGGACTTTTATGTGACCAATAGAGAGAAATTTAGATTATCTCTGATCATTACAGCCCTTAGTAAAGACTCTAAAGATGGCGACAGATGCATATATACTAATCCAACTATGCTGAATGATACAGATCAAAAAAGGTTACGTGGACTGTTTTTGAACTTAGAAAATAATAGCAAAATAGAAATAACTAATCACGTAGACACGATGTTTTTAGAACATTACATTAAGGATAACATAATACCCAAGGGATTGAGAATGAATCTCAACTCATCCTTTCCTCAGGATATTGTTTTTACTGAAAGATGGGACAGGTGTATTTCTGATTGCTCAACAACACTGATCAGATTGTTGATTGATAAAAGGAATACTCTGGCTATGCATGCTTTAGAAACAATAGCTAAAATTAAAGGGGATTTGGAGTTCTTTTCTTCATCTGCGGAATATTTTGCCACAGATAATGAGGTAAAACTAAGACTGGCTAAGTTTGAAAATGATTTAATAAATAAAAAAGCCAAAAAATATGAAAGAGATATAAAAGACTCTAAAAAAGAAAAAATCCAATCACCACTTCAAATTTCACCTGTTCCCATCATCTCTATGCAGAGAACAACTAAGGATAATCCATCATCCCCTATTCTAAGCAATGATCCTGATAACCATACAAAACAAGTGAATAGTTTTCAAAAACAGTTTTTTATGAATAAAAAACAACAAGCAATATATGAGACTCATAAAAAGAAGTTATCCATTAACAATAATTACAAGAAAAATACTGCATTTAATTCTAATTTGGAAAAAAATAATGACCTTATAATAGAGGGAATGTGTATGGAAATTACTCCTCCCTCCATACTGATTACTGATCCACCTATTTTATCCACACAAGCAGCAGATGTAGAATTTATTGCTAATCCGTCTACTATTTCCACACAAGTAGCAGATATTGATGAACTGAACTTCACATTACATATTAACACACAGGAGATATCCCATAGTGGATCTAATATCTCAGAGCTTTCTAGTGCAATACAGACTCCTATTGCTGGGGAGTCATCTGGTCAGATCCCGATAGCGGATACACTGAATATTTTAAATCAAGGGAGACCTTCTGATAAAACAAGTGGTATAAACCACATAAAACCCCCTATAAACAGAATGACATCCTTGGAATTATCTCCGATTTTGAATGAAAATAGTATCTTGATAAATCCTCAAACACAGAATGCAGTTGCATCTCAAACTAATAAAACGAAAATTACACATTTTTTTCACGTGGTCCCCGGACGTTGTCCAAAACGAAAAAGAAATTTAGGGGATGTAGAGGGAGTGGAAAAACCCGAGGCCTCAATAACAAAAATAGTCCAAATGCCGAAATTGAGACACAATCCAAATATAAAGAAAATGAAATCTTGCCAATGAACCAGAATACAAATTCCCTGCAGATAGAAACCCCTATCGGTTGTGGGGGCATTTTTAATATTTCTAGCTATGTGCTATCTGAAGCTGAACGATCCTTGTTAGGTCGAGGATTATCTTTCTGTCCAGCTGTCCCATTTAATAATTTCACTTTGTTCTGTGATTTAAATGAATTTATAAGGAAATTGACACTAAAAAGACATTTTCTATTGGAAGATAAGAGAAAATCACATCCTATTAGTTCATGCTCAACAGTATCCCCCTCCATTCAAGAATCTAATATACCAGGCCCCCCATTACTGGACCCTTTCACTCATGTAAATGTGAAGGGGAAAAATAATTTTTATCCATTACATCACAAAGGTTCACACCTTGAAACTTTCCAACAATTAATTTTGAGGGACCTTAGGACATTCCCCCCAATTTCTAAAAAAGTGAACAACTTGAGCTACCAGGAGAAATGTGCATTAAAAACCCTTCAGGATAATAAAGAAATAATTATAAAGAGAGCAGATAAGGGAGGGGGGACTGTGATAATGAACAGAGGCTGGTACATCAAGGAGGGCCTCAGAATCTTAGACGACTCAAACTACTACGTGAAATTAGAAGCAGACCCATCTGTAACCATTTTTTTGGAGTACAAAGGACTTGTAGCAGGGGCCTCTACAGCTGGCTTCCTCAATAAAAAAGAAAAATCCTTTTTAGACATTAAAAAATTCAAAGTCCCTTATTTTTATTTTTTACCCAAAATTCATAAAGATAAATTTAATCCCCCTGGACGTCCTATTATTTCTGGTATTAATTCTATCACATCCAACTTATCCCACTATATTGATCTTTTTTTACAGAAGTACGTTTTATCCCTAGATTCTCATTTAAAGGATTCCACACATTTAATTAGACTATTGAGAGAATTACCCCCTCTTCCAGGCTGTCTTCTTATTACACTCGATATAAGCTCTCTTTATTCCAATATCACACATGTATTGGGTTTACAGGCAATTAAAAAATTCCTAGATGAGGACCCTAACTTACAAGATCCTCAAAAAAACTTTTTATTGAGGGGTATAACTTTCATTCTTGAGAACAATGTATTTTCTTTTGAGGGGGTGATGTATCGGCAGCTGAGGGGCTGCGCGATGGGGACGAGGTTTGCCCCCAGTTATGCAAATCTATATATGGGGGCATTCGAGTCTATCCACATCGCGCAATCCCTCGGCGCCGATAAATCCATCGTTATGTACCGCCGCTTTATAGACGATCTGTTTATTATATGGAGGGGAAATACTGTGGAGGCTGCCAAATTTATTGATGAATTAAACTCTAACGACTGGGGTCTTTCCTTTACCTCTACCATATCTGAGAGTAATATTCAATATCTTGACCTTCAGATAAATATAGACAATTCGGGTAAAATATCCACATCTACCCACTTTAAGGAAGTGGATGTAAATAGCTATCTTGAATTTGACAGTGGCCATCTACCCAGCTGGATTAGAAATATTCCATACGGTCAATATTGGCGTGTCAGAAAAAATTGTACACATGATTCGGATTTTTTTCTGGAATCTAAGGTTTTACAAAAACGTTTTAGAGCTAAGGGATACCCCCGGAAATTATTAGAGGATGCTTTCTCCAAAACTAGATCCCTATCACAGAACCTGTGTATCAACAAATCCAAGAATACCAGCCAAGAGCCATACAGCGATTTCAGTTTAAATCTGATTACTACCTATGGTAAACCTACGCAAGTGTTATCCAGTTTATTATTAAAAAAATACTGGTTCATTTTAAGTAATGATCCAATATTAACTGGTCATTTACCGGAATTTCCTCATGTCATATATCGGAGGAGTAAAAATCTAGGAAACTATATAGCCCCTAGCAATACAACAATTGGTAGAAGACCGAACCATTCAGTTCCTATTAGCAATAATGGATGTTGTAAATGTAATGTCCCTAAATGCTTATGCTGTCAATCCATTGATAACGGAGCCAAAACATTCGTCTCTGCGGTCACTGGAGAGATATATCCCATTCGCTTTAGACTTACATGTCAGTCCTCATATGTGATCTATCTGCTCCAGTGCACCTGCGGCCTGCAATACATTGGCCGCACTATCCAGGAAATGCACTCCAGATTAAATAAACATCGCCAAAATATTAGAAACGGCTTTCCCCTACATAGTGTTTCTAATCATTTCTTAAAAGAACATCAAAAAAATCCTAATAACCTAAAACTAACTATCATTGATCATATAGTTGATACACACCCTGATAGACTAAATCGTCTCATTACACGTGAAAATTATTGGATTTTCAAAATGGGAACCTTGTCTCCTGAAGGTTTGAACCTTAATATAGAGAAGACAACTTTTTAAATAATTGTTTTCATATTTTAGCAAATTTATTATATATATCTTTTATATGGAGGAGGAGGGGGGAGGAGAGAGAGAAGGAGGGAAGAGGGGAAAGGAGAGAGGGAGGGGAGGAGGGAGGAGAGAGAGAGAAGGGAGAAAGGGGGGAAGAAAAGGAAGGAAAAAGGAGAAAAAAGAAAAAAAGAAAAAAAGAGAAAAAAAAAAAAAAAAATTTAAAGAAAAATTTTTTATTTTTTTTTTATTTTTGTTTTTTTTGAAAAATTTTTTTTTTTTTTTTGGGGGGGATTTTTTTTGGGAATTTTTTTTTTTTTTTTTTTTTTTCTCTTTCCTTTCTTCGTCTACTTTTCCTAATTATAATGATAGAAACTGATTGTAATTTTATACTTTATATTTATGCATTGTTTTATGTTGTATGTAAAAATTATTATTATTTTTTTATATAATCTAAAATATAGGGTGGTAGATGACAATATATCCTATGAAGTATTAAGATTATACGATTCACAAGTTGTTGTTTTTTTACAGCGAATCCTTTTTATAAGAACCCTATATGCTTCATTAGGCATTATTTTATAACAATCCTTTTTACTCTATTGAGCATATATGAACTCAAGGGGTTAATATAGAGGTATTACTCTGTATCTGGCCCCGCCCCTTTTAAGTAATTGTATACCTAGTCAAATGTATATAAGGATCAATTGTTTGCTGCTTGTCACACCTGATGAAGGTGGCTGTGTCCACCGAAACGCGTTGTGTGTATATTAATAAATCAGTCCTTTTAATATTTTTGCCCTGTTATTGGCGCTCTGGTACCGCTATTCATATCCATTTATTGTCCCTTTCCCCCTGTTGGGGTGCGGTAGAGCTGCCTTTAACTTATTGTTCTTTCACCTGTGGGAGGAATTTAATTAGAATCACTACCCTGGTTTTCCAAGCTGCGCTGCCCTAACCCCTCCGGAACGCTGCCGGGGGTGTTGGTGAAGCTGGGCGTCCATCTCGGCGTTACATGCAACTAACCTGACCACGTGATCCACCACCGAGAGATCAGGATCTGTGAACGCCGCTGGAAATAGATGACAGCCACCAACAGAGCGGAGCTTGTGGAGCTTTACACTGGGGTTGTGCAGAGGTGCACAACTTCATAAGGTTAGTAGCCATCCTCACACCCCTCTAACAATTGCAATACTGAGTCACCCATTGCGCCTTGTTCTCTCCTCTCTTTACAGTTCCAGCCAACAGAGAGTCCTCAACAAGGAGATAAAAGCCCTGATGAGACGGCAGCAGGTAGAACTGTCTGGTGGTGAGATCGGTAGCATAAGAATGAGTGACCCATTCCCCATTTCCATGCCTCCCAAAAGTGAAATGATGATCTGGTGTCGGACTGCAATCGGGTTGAGAGGTAGAGACTACCAAGCCATGGTAGAACCCGTGTACTCAGACAGCAGGCCCACCATTTTGACAGCCCGGGGGGTGGTTGATGTCCGTCATGGGATGGTGCCCGTCCGCATCCTCAACATTGGGGAGAGGGAAGTACACTTACCCAGGTACGCTACACTCGCCAAACTGTTTGTTGTCGAACACAAAGCTATCAGGGCCGTGGAACCCTTGCCTCCATCTCCACAGGCGGAGGGTAATGGCTCCCAGAAACAAAAGGAAGACTGGTGCCAGAAACTCCACGTGGGTGCTGACTCCACTCCCCTGCACCAAAAACAAGGAGTCTACCGGGTGGTACAGGAGTACGAGAGAGTCTTTAGTAAGCACCTGCTAGACTTCGGCCGAGTAAAGGGGATAGAACACCACATCCCCACAGCGAGCCACCCACTGATAAAAGAAAGACACAGACCTGTACCCCCTGCACATTATCAGAATGCAAAGGGCATGCTAAGAGAGATGAAAGAAGCTGGGGTCATTACAGACAGCTGTAGCCCCTGGGCAGCCCCCTTGGTTCTGGTGAAAAAGAAAGACGGCACCATGAGAATGTGCGTCGACTATAGACAAATCAACCGTATCACCCACAAAGACGCATATCTGCTGCCTAGAATAGAGGAGTCTTTAGCCGCACTAAAATCTGCTAACTTCTTTTCTACTTTGGACCTTACTAGCGGGTACTGGCAGGTTCCTGTGGCAGAGGCTGACAAGGAAAAGACCGCCTTCACCACCCTGATGGGACTGAGCGAATTCAACTGTATGCCTTTCGGGCTCTGCAACGCACCAGGGACCTTCCAGCGGCTGATGGAATGCTGTCTAGGGCACCGAAACTTCGAGACGGTCCTCCTTTACCTGGACGACGTGATTGTCTATTCGAAGACCTACGAGGACCACCTAAAGCACCTGGCCGAGGTGTTCGAAGCCCTGGCAGGCTATGGCCTGAAGGTGAAGCCATCGAAGTGTCACCTGCTGAAACCGAAGGTCCAGTACCTAGGGCACGTGGTAAGTGCGGAAGGAGTAGCCCCCGACCCTGACAAGGTCACGGCAATCAAGAGCTGGCCAAGCCCCTCGAACATCAAAGAGGTGAGACAGTTCCTCGGGTTGGTAGGCTACTACCGAAGGTTCATCCCCGGGTTCACTAAGATGGCAGCTCCTATGCAGGACCTCCTGATAGGACAGTCCAAGTCCAGAAGTCAAAAGCCACCCTTCAAGTGGGATAAACCGGAAGAGGAGTCCTTCCGCCAGTTGAAGATGGCCCTCACGGGGGATGAGATCCTGGCCTACCCTGACTATGGCCAGCCTTTTATCCTCCACACAGACGCCAGTAATGTGGGACTGGGAGCCGTACTGTCCCAAAACCAACAGGGCAGAGAACGGGTGATCACATACGCCAGCCGGAAGCTGAGGCCCACCGAGAGGAACCCGGAGAATTACAGCCCCTTCAAGCTAGAATTCTTGGCGGTGGTGTGGGCCGTGACGGAACGCTTCAAGCATTACCTGGCCTCCGCAAAGTTCACCGTGTACACGGACAACAACCCGTTGACACACCTGGACAATGCAAGACTGGGTGCCCTAGAACAGCGGTGGATGGCCCGTCTCTCCAACTATGACTTCGTGATCAAGTACCGGGCAGGCAAAACCAATGCCAACGCGGACGCCCTATCAAGGATGCCTCACTTACCTGAAGGTGACGAAGACCCAGAAGAGCTGGAGGAGGTAGAACTCCCCGCGTTTCACCGGTATGGAGCCGCTCAATACTCCCACCGCGTGAAGGAGGAGGATCTAACAACCGTGATGATAAATCCCCTACCTCACCACAGCTGGGCCGAGACCCAAGATAGTGACCCTGCAGTCCGCCTGGTGAAAGATCTGCTGACCCGGGAAGACGCCCGCCTAGATCCAGATGCCCCAGAGGAAGCCAAGCAGCTATGGAAGGAGAAGAGCAAGCTGTTCCTCTACGAAGGCAAGTTGTGCAGAAGGATTGTTAACCACCGGACGCACGAGCTGACCTGGCAAGTCGTGGTCCCAAGGCGGGATGCAGCTATGGTCCTGGGGGCTTACCATGACAGAGCGGGACACTTCGGTTGGAAGAAATTGGAGTTCCTGCTAAGAGGAAGGTTCTTTTGGGTCGGCATGAGAGGAGCTGTAGAAAAGTGGTGCAGAGACTGTGGCCCTTGTCACCTGAGGAGGAAGGACCGCACCAGCCAGAAGACACCCTTGAGGGCCATCGTCACCACGCAGCCTCTCGAGCTGGTAGCTCTGGACCACGTCAAATTGGCTCCAAGCCGGTCTGGATACATCTATGCCCTGACAATCGTGGACCACTATTCCCGTTTTCTAGTGGTGGTCCCGGTAAAGGACTTGACAGCCCAAACAGCGGCCAGAGTCTTCCAGCAATACTTCTGCCGTCCACACGGGTATCCGGAACAGGTCCTGACAGACCAGGGTCCAGCGTTCGAGGCTGAAATCTTCCAGGAGTTCTGCAACCTCTATGGCTGTAAGAAGATTCGTACAACGCCTTACCACCCCCAAACCAACGGGATGTGTGAGAAGATGAACAATATAGTTATTGATCTCCTGAAGACGTTGCCCCTGGAGGAACGTAGCCTGTGGCCAGAAAAACTGCCAGACCTGATAGACCTACACAACAATATCCCGGTGAATGCTACAAACTGCACCCCGGCTTACCTGATGCGAGCTAGACCAGGTAAGCTGCCCGTAGACCTGGAGATGGGAGTCCTAATACCTGAGCACACCTCCCCGGATGCGGACTGGGATATGGAAAGGCAACTGCAGTACAAGAAGGTACAGGAGAGTGTGGAGAAGAGCCTGGCCCAGGTGAGAGAGAGGCAAGAAAAACTCTTCAATCAACACGCCCCTGCTGGTCCCCTAGAACCTGGTGAGCAAGTCCTGAAGCGGAAGAGAAGGCTACATAAGTTGGACGACCAGTGGGAAAGGGAACCCTACACCGTGCTGCAGTCTGATCACGACAACCCGAAGGTGTGTGTGATCACCAAGGACGGAGGAGAAACCACTAGCACCGTCTCCAGAGACCACCTCAAAAGGTGCCCCGAGCAACTCCGTAGTGCAGAAGAGGATCAGAGTGACCTTGAACCCGCAGAGGACAAGGAAGAAATGATCAGCACCGTTCTCGGAGAGTTCCCTCAGTCCTGGACTCGCATAAATGATGCCATAGTGGTACCTGTCCTGCATTTCCTGCAACCGGCACAGCAACAACCAACACCAGAGCCGGAAGGTGAAGAGGAGCAAGCGGTTCCAGAGGCAGAAGAGCCTGTACCAGCAGCCCAGGAGAGTCAACCCTCTGCTGACAGTGAGCCTGCCATGCCTGCGGTAAGCCAAAGAACCCGCAGACAGCTGCCTGCCCTACCTGTACATCCAGCTGGTAGCTGTACCCCTAACGCTATTGGGGAAAGCCAAGTCGATCCACCACCAGACAGTGGGTTAAGGAGGTCAACCAGGAGCACAAAGGGGCAGATACCCGCTCGCTGGAGAATATAGAGTGTACTAAAATTGTAAATAACCCTGTTGCTAAATGTTGAATTGTTTGCCAAGTTACATGCATGTTTGGTAATTCTGTGTTTCAGTTTCTTGCAGCTACCGTAAGGACTCAAAGGTTATGGACTTTTTTATAACCGGGACCTGGTATGGACTGCGTTCGGAGCCTAACCCAGGAATGAACTAAGACTGTAAAGGACTTGGGGTAGGACAGACCCCCCTCCTGGTTAAGGCTCCCCGTTGTGCTGGTGATATGGACACCCGGTCACAGGCCACACTGTGACCTTAAGAACTCAATCTGTGCGTCGTCTGTCTGTTAATGTTTTATGGTATGCATATTGTCTTTGTTTATTGTTTAGTCCCGGAGTACTAAATTTCACTAGGGGGGAATGTGTCACCCTGGCCTGGATGCCACAAATATATTAAAGCTGTGTCTGAGAGCAAGGGGGAGGTTCTCTAGTCAGGGGAACATTAGCATGCAATGCCTCCTGTCTCAGGCCAGTAGGGGGAGCTGGCTGCCCCTATAAAAGCTGGTACTGGGGGCAGGGTTAGGGAGAACTTGATGGCCTGTCTCAGCACTGACACTTGTCCCAGAGCAGAGCAGGGACAGACAGTTGCACTGCACCTAAGAGGAAGTGTGGCAGGAGGAGAGCCACAAGCCAGAGACAAGAGGCGAAGAGAGCCTGTCTTGGCAGATAAGACACTGACTTTACCAGACTTTGGTGTCTGAGGCTGGGAGGATTCTACATCCTCCAGCAGAGAACCAGTCCGCAAGGGACTGTATATTCCTTGGCCTAAGAAGCCTGGAGGCCCTGCCACAACCGAAGGGACCAGTAAAGCCGTACAAGGCTGGGAGCAGAAAGGAACCCACGTCGCAGGCCATACAGGCGAGAATACACGGAAAGCTTGGAAACGTGGGCTGTTACCCTATAATGAGGAGATAGCCAGAAGGAGCACAGAAAGCACGGTAGGCCTACAACCTCACCCTGACCAGGGCCAATTTCCCCGTTGCTCTCAGACATCCAGGTCCCCTCCTAGCTGGGACTGTTTATGGGTCAGTTTACCTGTTTCAGTAAAGACCCTGGACTGCAACCTATTGTCTGTGTGCTGCTTCGCGCCTCCAGCACTACCGGTACTGGGACTCTCACCACCATCACTCCCACCATCCACTACACTGCCCTGGGGCTGCACTCTTCCCGTGGGGAGTCACACCATCTCAGCTGCACACCTCATCAGCCCCAGCGGTCTGCCTTGCAGCGGCGGTACCTAATGACCGCAAATCCACGGGTGGCGTAGTCGGACATTATCAATAGCACATAACGGACTACCACTGGCCTGACCACCCTGAGCCACGGAACCGGGTTGCCACTACTTCTCCCACCGTTTCCCTAATTGCCCGGATCCGAGTGCCCCACGGCCCAGGGGGCGAGTCACATATCATTATGTTTTAATTTATTCACACATGTGTTTGTATTGGTTTGAAAGGAAGTGAACAGATGTGTCACTTACTTTGGACTCGTTGAAGCACCGGAAGGCAGCGAAACGGCCGTTGTCTCTTTTTTCCTCTTCCCCACATACCCTTCGGGGTCTCAGTCCAATGCTGCACGCTGAAATGCTTCGCACACAAAAATAAAGGAACGTTTTAAAGAAGACTGGGTGAATGCTGCCTTTCCTTCTATTCTTGCTTGTGACTGAATACTTTCCGTACCCACTGTAAGCTCATCAAATTAAACGTCATTGTTTCAACTTCTCATCATCATGGTTCATATTTATTCTAGTATAACAAAGCAAAGGTATACACAGAAAAGACATCCTAAATACGCTTGGAAAAAAATACCCTATTGCTAAACATCAATAAAACTCACTGATATTTAATAAGGTGCCACCATTTTTTAGACTTCCAAACACCCTCTGCATCAAAACCACCACCTCCTTTGCTGTCTAATTTATAAATCAAGAATAACCTGGAAAGGATCAGGCTGACACACCCATTCTCAGGTATATGCTTCTCTTTGAAAAGTCATAAGTTCCTCACATCCCACAAACTCTCCATCACACAACTCATAATTAACCATAATACTCTATCTTTCACACAACTACACGCACCAATTCCAAACATCGCAACACGCCAATCAATAAAACTCACACCCGGTAAATTTACACAAACCATGTACACTCATCCACACACTGTACGCATTATCACAGCCCCACATAGTATGCCACACAGTTTCACATCCACCACATCCTTCTCTCGGACACACATCCGTTCTGATCAGATCTCTACTATTCTGAACCTGTCGCACAGGCAAAATATTGTGCAAGGACATCCATACAATATCCCTTTGTCTATTAGACATCCCATGCGTTCCCAAACTCTTCCATGCAACCAAAACTTCATTCCCTCTCAACCCCACAATATTACACTCCACCTCGTTCCTACATATTCATTTCATCACATTCTTAGCCATTCTAAAATCATTCATCGGTACAGTTAGTAAATCATGCTTCCTCACAAACATTTCAATCACCTCATACCAGACCGGACACTAGAAAGCAACAGGCACTCTAGCATCCCTCCTTCTCCAACATAAGCCATAAAACATCCAACCAGCTGAATAACTTGCCATATACGCTCCCTTATACTTTTTATTCAACAACATAACTACTGCTTTAATATACTGGAGCCCCAAAAAAATCTCAATGTTTGGAAAAGCCATGCCACCATGGTGATAAGCCTTAAAAAGACCCTCTCTCTTAAATTTCTCCATTTTACTGCTCCAGAAAAAGGTAAAAACTAACTTCTCCACTCTTTTGATTTTTCGTTAAGGCAATGGAAAAACTGTCGCAATAAAAAGCAAAATTGGAAGAATCGCCGCTTTTATGATCAAAATCTTACCATTCAAGGTCAAGTCTCTCAGGCGCCAACAAGTTAACTTACGTTCCATGCACAATCCACACTCCTCCCAGCTCTCCATACCTTCCAAATCCTTATTAAATAATACTCCCAGCACTTTGATAGCACCCTCCTCACACTTTACCCTCTCTATTTTAACCCTGTTATCTTCAAAAACTTTAAAAAATAAATTTATTCCAATTCACTCTGAAGCCAGATGCATCACAGAAAAAATCTAAAAGCAATTTAACTCTACTCATAGACACAACACTTTCACACACAGCTACAACATCATCCATATATCCAAGAACTTTCACATGCTTACCACCACTCCCAGGTACCAACAATCCTCGCACCATTTTATCACGTCTCACCAAGCACAACAAAAGTTCAATCACACATATAAACAAGACAGGGGACATGGGCCACCCCTTCCTTACACCAGACATAATATTCACTTTCTCACTCAGCCACCCGTTAACAAGAAACTTACTTGACACACGATCATACAAAGACATTATCCCATTCACAATCTTTTTAGGAAATCCCATTCTCTCTAGAACTTTAAATAAAAACACATGGGAGACCCTATCAAACGCTTTCTAAAAATCAATTGCAAGAACCATACACTTCTGTTTCCTCTCCATGCAGTCTCCAATCAGATCCCTTAATAATAACAAGTTATCACTCATACTCCTTCCAGGCACAGCACACACTTGATCCTCACCCACAACACTACCAATCACCTCATGCATACGATTCGCCAACAATTTGCTGTCGATTTTGTAATCTGAATTCAACAGTGATATAGGTCTCCAATTCTCTAAACACTTTCTGTCACCTTTCTTATACACAAGCACAACCACACCCTCTTTCATAGATTCACACAACTTACCATTCTCCCAGATATACTTACATATCTCAGTCAAATGAGCACCCAGAAAATCCCATGCTTTCACATAGAATTCTACCGGCAATCCCTCTTTACCCGGTGTCTTATCCTTTTTAGCACTCTTCGTCACGCTTTCCACTTCATCCATAATCACATCCTCATTCAAAATATCACATTCACTAATATCCAACTTATTCTCTAACCCATTCAGCACTTCTGAAACAAGACCAGAATCAATCCATTTTTTATCATATAGCTTGCTATAGAACCTATTCACCTCCTTTATCACATTCTCACCTGACACACATAATAATAATAATAATTTTTATTTTTATAGCGCCAATATATTCCGCAGCACTTTAACAATTTTAGGGGGGACTTATACAGACAATACAGAATAAGCATATCTCATATCGAAAGGAGTGAGGGCCCTGTTCGCAAGCTTACAGTCTATGAGAAACAAAAGGTAAAATTTACATATATTGTATAATGCAGCCTTGATACACTAAATAAGATAAATAATAATACATGAACTGGTTGCCAGCCAGTATGTGTATAGTCCAGACCGAGGCTTTTAAGTGCATGGATGGAATGAACCTGAAATTAAAGAAGATTTTAATATGGGCCAAAACTGGGACAGTTAGATAGTGTGTTGAGGCGATAGGTCAGTCTAAAGAAATGAGTTTTTAGGGTCTGCTTGAAACTGTGGGTATTGGGAATTAATCAAACTGTCCTGGGTAGTGCATTCCAAAGAATTGGCGCAGCACACGAGAAATCTTGGAGACGGGAGTGGGAAGTTCGGATTATGGAGGATTATAGTTTTAAGTCATTGGCAGAATGGAGGGCATGGGTAGGATGGTAGACTAAGACAAGGGAGAAGATGTAGCGGGGTGCTGAAGCATGGAGTGCTTTGTGGGTAAGCGTGATAAGTTTATATTGAACTCTATATTGGAAGGGCCACCAATGCAATGAATGGCACAGGGAAGAGGCATCGGTGTAGCGGTTGGCGGGGAATATGGTCCTGGCTGCTGCGTTAAGGACCATATTCCTTGTGTATTTGGAAGTCGCCTTGCTACACTCATCAGGAGAGCTTTAAACTAGAACAATGTGGGAAGGAAACCAAAAGGCCAGAAAAACATATACAGCTGACAAATACTATTGAGATCTCCGCTATTGGAAGTGGAAAGAAAGAACAAAGACAAAAAAATCTAAATACTAAAAATATGTGAGGGAGAGAAACCAATCACAAACTAAAATGTTTTTATACAAATGCACAAAGCATGGGAAACAAACAAGGAGAATTGGAACTACTAACGCAGGAAAAGAAATATGATGTAATTGGAATCATTGAAACTTGGTGGGACGATACACATGATTGGAATACAAGGCTAAAAGGATACAACTTATTTGCAAGAAACAGACTTGATAAACGAGGAGGAGGTGTCGCATTGTATGTTAGAAAAGTGTATATCTGCACAGAGATTGAAGCTTTAGAGACTGAGAGACTGGGAGTTCTGTGGAAATTGTTTGGGTAAGAATACAGGGAGAGAACAACGGAAAGGACACCATTGTAGGCATTTACTACAGGCCACCTGGGCAAGCTGAAGATATGGATGAACTCTTTATGTATCAAATGACAAAGTTCTCCAAAAAATATGACGTAGTGGTCATGGGAGATTTCAACTATCCAGACATTTGTTAGGAATCTCTCTCAAGTAAAACTAACAGGTCAAGCAAATTCTTATCCTCTCTTGCTGACAACTTTATCTTCCAAAAGGTAGGGGAGAAAACAAGGGGATCTGCTACTTTGGATCTAATCCTTATAAACAGGGAGGAAATGGTTGAGGAGGTAAAAGTGGCTGGAACCCTAGGAGGCAGCGATCATGCTATTATAGAATTTTGGATAACTAGAGGAGGAAGACATGTGAAGACTCAAACTTCAAGGTTAGATTTCAGAAAGGCAGATTTAAAGTGACTCAGAAAGAGAATAGAAGGGATCCAATGGCTGGATGTCCTTAAGGACAAAAATGTCCAGGAAGAATGGGAAATTTTTAAAAATGAGATTCTCAAAGCACAATCGTTAACAATCCCAAAAAGTAGGAAGAATGGGAAGCATTTAAGGAAACCAGGATGGATGAACACAGAACTTAAACACATGCTAAAAAGAAAGAAAGAAATGTTTATCAAATGGAAAGAGGGAGGCATATCTAAAGAAGATTATAATGCAGTCTGCAGAACCTGTAGGGCACGTATTAGGTTAGCTAAAGCTGACAATGAATTAAGGCTTGCAAGAGATGTCAAAAGCAATAAAAAAGGATTTTGGGGGTATGTCATAAGTCAAAGAAAAGTCAAAGATGCTATAGGATTTTTACAGGATGAAAATGGTGAAATGGTAAGAAAGGATGTTGAGAAGGCAGAACTTTTTAATTCCTATTTTGCATCAGTTTTCTCTCAGAAAGAAAATGTAACATCAACTGATCTTCACTGTCCTATTAAAGGAATAGAAGAATTCATGTTATCCGTAAAGAGAAAGATTGTGAGGGAATATTTAGCTAACATAAATGAGTTCAAGTCTCCAGGTCCAGATGAATTACACCCCAGAGTACTGAAGGAGATCGTAGAAGAAATTTTAGAACCACTCTTCATAATCTTTGAAAATTCTTGGAGAACAGGAGAAGTCCCAGAAGACTGGAGAAGAGCAATTGTTGTTCCTAGCTTCAAAAAGGGGAAGAAGGCGGACCCAGGGAACTATAGGCCGGTGAGTCTGACTTCTATACCAGGAAAGATCTTTGAATAAATTATTAAACAACATGTATGTAAGTACCTGGATAAGAATGAAGTGATTAACCAGAGTCAGCATGGGTTTGTAACTAACAACTCATGTCAGACTAACTTAATTTCCTTCTATGACAGAATCACTGACTGGGTGGATCAGGGAAATGCTGTATAGTATATCTTGACTTCAGCAAAGCATTTGACAAAGTATCTCACACCATTCTTATTGAAAAAATGACTAAGTATGGAATGGACAAGGCAACTGTTAGGTGGATTCATAACTGGCTTAGTGATCGGACTCAAAGAGTGGTCGTAAATGGCTTCACATCCAGTTGGATGAATGTCTCAAGTGGGGTACCACAGGGCTCTGTCCTGGGACCTGTATTGTTCAACATCTTTATCAATGATTTAGATGAAGGAATTGAGGGTAAACTGATTAAATTTGCTGATGACACAAAGCTAGGAGGGATAGCTGACACTAGAGAAGAGAGAGAGAGGATTCAAAAAGACCTAAATAAACTGGAGCTGTGGGCAGCAACTAACAGAATGGTTTTTAACAGGGAAAAATGCAAAGTACTACATCTTGGCAATAAAAATGAAAAAAGCTTATACAGAATGGGAGGAATAGAGCTAAGCAACAGTACATGTGAAAACGACTTAGGCATACTAATAGATCATAGACTGAACATGAGTCAACAGTGTGATGCAGCAGCAAAAAAGGCAAATACAATTCTGGGATGTATTAACAGAAGCATACAGTCCAGATCACCTGAAGTCATTATCGCACTTTACTCCTCTTTGGTCAGACCTCATCTGGAATACGGTGTTCAGTTTTGGTCACCACATTTTAAAAAAGACATTGACAAACTGGAGCAAGTTCAGAGAAGAGCGACCAGGATGGTGACCGATCTGCAAACCATGTCCTATGAGGAAGGGTTACAGGATTTGGGAATGTTTAGCTTGCAAAAAAGAAGACTGAGAGGAGACTTAATAGCTGTCTACAAATATCTCAAGGGATGTCAAATTGTAGAAGGATCATCTTTATTCTCATTTGCACAAGGAAAGACTAGAAGCAATGGGATGAAACTGAATGGGAGGAGACACAGATTAGATATTAGAAAGAACTTTTTTGACAGTTAGGGTGATCAATGAGTGGAACAGGCTGCCACGAGAGGTGGTGAGTTCCCCTACAATGGACGTCTTCAAACAGAGGCTGGACAGACATCTGTCTGAGATGATTTAGTGAATCCTGCTTTGAGCAGGGGGTTGGACCAGATGACCCAGGAGGTCCCTTCCACCTCTACCATTCTATGATTCTATGATAAGTACGGATTGGAGAGGGGAGAGTTTAGTAAGAGGGATACCGATTAGAAAAGAGTAGTGTTGAGCCACTCCCGTAGTGTTCGAGTTCGGTTCGTCGAACACCCGTGTGTTCGCCGAACTGTTCGTCGAACTGTTCGTCGAACACCTTCGAACACCGTTAAAACCAATGGCAGGCAAACAAAAACACATAGAAACACATAGAAAACACCTTCAAAGGTGTCCAAAAGCTGACAAACTGCTCAGAAGACATAACTAACACATGGAAAAGTGACAAGTACATATAGTCATGCGAAAATAAAAGAGGTGGAGGAGTAAAAGGAGGGGGAGACACAGATATAGGCATGTCATGCCCTTCTAAAATCCAAAAAGTGAGAAGCCGACACGGCCAGTCCGCTCCTGCCCGTGCCACCTCCGTGTCGCCGGGTTTGTGCCAGAGCCGCGGTGAACCCTGATGGCCAGCCCCCCTCTCCCAATACTGGTGCCTGTCCGCTGGTGGGTCGAGCGAGCCCCCCTGTGGTGGAGGCAGCTCTAAGCTTTTTAATTTAAGTTGTCTCTCTAATTTGAATGAATACACTTTAAATCCATTTACAAGGATCTATTGGAGGGCAAGTCTCATGCCAGCAGCCGCGTAATTCCAGCTCCAGTAGCGTCCACTAAAGCTGCTGCAGTTAAAAAGCTTTTATAAGGATCGAGCTCGGCTGTCCACCGCAAGGCATCCTACTGCCAGTCCCAGCCCCTATGCCTTGGGGTGCCTCCTGATGCTCTTCACTGAGTATCCCATGGTCCCGAAGCATTTCCTTTGAAAAAATTAAGTGTCTAAACTACAGGTGGTGTAGCTTGCTTAACAGCCGGGATAATCCGCTGACTAGCAGACACTGCTACTAGGCACAAAGTATTTCCTGGGCTAGACGCAGTTAAAAATTTGTAATTAGATACTCTCGTTGGATGCTGAGAAAGCATTCCATAGAGTCTCCTGGCACGCCATATATGATTCTCTTAAAAAGCTTGGGGTAGGGGTCTAGGGGACCCTTTTATAGCCAAAATCACGGCCCTGTATCACAATACGTCACCTAGGCTGAAGATCAATGGAACTGTAGCACCCTGAGGGCTCGGTTGCTACAGAGGTATTGCACCTCACCCAGAGGTGTGATATCTCACTCTCAGGTAAGGATGGAGTGTGGATCAGGACCCGACACCTGCATGCATTACACCACATTGCCGTGGGGCAGGGCGACCAATATGCCTCTGAGATGGGCACGACAGTCCCTGTCCCTGGCTGGAGTGGGGGGAGGGAACACTGAGGAAGGGGAACCCTGTAGTGCAGGAGCAGGGAGGAAGCAGTTCCTGGGTGCATTGAGAAGGGAGTATAAAAGGTGGGCACCATCTTAGTTCAGTGCAGAGAAGTCTGAGCAGAAGTGGCAGGGAGCAGGGGCTCTGCATGAGCTCTGCTCCGGAGGCGGGCCTACTAACAGAGGCCCAGGCCTGGAAGAGGGAGAAGGAAGGAAGAGGAGCGGAGAAGGCTCCAGGAACGAGGAATGAAGAGATCCCAGGGGTGCGGACGGGCGAGTCGCCACCGCACGCCCGAATCCACCTGCGTGGAGGGGTCAGGCCAACGGGGGAGACCGGTCCCCGAAACTAGTGGAGGCAGGAAACGACCCTCAGCTAGAAACCGGAGGCTGTGACATTTTATGTGGCGCAGCCCCTCGCTACACCCGCTAGGAAGGCAGCACATAGGGTCAGGGAAACTGGCGCCAAGTTTACCAAGAGGAGGCCCGAGGCAGCCGGACAGAAGGGTTGGTAAGAAAGGCCAGACAAAGGACACACAAAGGGGGTCCTGTGAAGCGCTCCAAAGTTATCTGGGAGTTGTCTGAGCCCCTCACCTGGTGAGCACAGTACGACGTGGGCAGCCGTTACCTGCAGACGTGGTCTGGATAATAAGAACTGTGAGTAAAGGCCCTGGACTGCATCACTGACTCCGTGTCGTTACTGCTGCTACCCTGCACCATCACCCCCATCCTCCGCATACACTGCCCTGAGGCTATACTCCTCCCGTGGGGAGTTATGCTACGCTCTGCTGCACCCACAACACCAGCCTCAGCGGTCTGCCCTGCAGCGGCGGTTCACTCTGACCGCAATCCACGGGTGGCGTAGTCGGACATTTAAACATCAAAACCACATAAATAGTTCCGCCACTGGTTTGACCGCCCTGAGCCACGGAACCGGGTCGCCGCCACGAAGACTACAACCACCAGCATCCACCAAAAAGGGTCCGGCTCCGGGTGTCCCAAGGCCCAGGGGGTGCATCAGAACATTTTCATCACCTTTCACAATCACCAATGGGACAAGGCAGGGATGTCCTCTGTCCCCTCTCTTATACATCCTAGTGACGGAGCACCTGCTCTCATCAATTCGCCATAACCCCAATATTAGGTGGATTGAGGTGGGAGGCACCGAGTACAAGTGCTCTCTATTTGCTGATGATGTCCTAGTATATATCACTCAATCACATATATCCATCCATGCTGTTATGGCTGAAATAGATCACTTTGTTACATGGTCAAATTTTAAAATCAATGCAGCGAAGTCTGAGGCCCTCGATGTCTCCCTCCCCAAATCCATATAGGATTCCATCCAGTCCAACTTTCCCTTTGCCTGGCCCTCACAGGGTATCAAATACTTAGGAATTCCTATTCATAGAGACCTCTCCCATCTATGTTATCTTAATTTTGGGCCCTTTATTGAACAACTCCATACAGACCACGGTTGGCAAGTTAGAACTGTAAGATTCACTACGTGAACCACTGGTGTTTTGTGGAAAAGCACATGTACACTGCGTTCCAAATTATTATGCAAAAAGTGTTTAGGAGTGATAAGGGAAGAATTTGTTTGTTTGTCAGTTAAACTCATTGATGGTGATGTGTGTCAGGGCTCTTTATATCACTGTAAGCAATTGCAGACACCTGTGCTAATTAGTTTGGCAGGTGTGTCCAATGAAAGGCAAGACTACTTAAGAAGGCTGTCTCACATTATTAAGCAGCCTACATTTTCTGCCAAAATGGGAAAGAAAAAGGATGTGTCGGCTGCTGAGAAGCAACAAATTGTGGAGTGTTTAGGTCAAGGCATGACTACAATCAACATTGTGCGATGATCAGGATGAAGTGTGTTGGCAATCAAGAAGTATGTAGCTGATTCACAGTACACACGTGTGCGTGCTGATAAGGGCAAATTGAGGACTCTTTCCTACAGGCAATTACGTCAGGTTGAAAGAGCAGCGGCAAAAAAGCCTTGTCATAGCAGCAGACAAGTTTTTGAAGCTGCTTGTGCCTCCAACGTCCCCCGAACAACAAGATGCAGTGTCCTTCAGAGGTTTGCAGCTGTGCATACGCCATCCTGTCGACCTCCTCTATCCACTTCACACAAGCAGAAACGGCTCCAGTGGGCCAAACATTACATGAAGACTGATTTCAAAACTGTTTTGTTCACGGATGAGTGCCGTGCAGCGCTCGATGGTCCAGATGGATGGAGTGGAGGATGGCTGGTTGATGGACACCCCACGCAAACACGGCTACAGCGCCAACAAGGAGGAGGTGGAGTAATGTTTTGGGCTGGAATCATGGGGAGAGAGATTGTCGGCCCCTTTAGGATCCCTGAAGGCGCTAAAGATGAACTCCATAATGTATGTGGATTTTCTCAAACAGCACTTCCTGCCATGGTTCAAGAAGAAGAACCGTGTATTTCACAGCAAGATCATTTTTCTGCATGATAATGCACCATCTCATGCTGCACATAAAACATCTGCATCTCTGGCTGATATGGGCATAAAAGGGGACAAACTTATGGTGAGACCCCCATGCTCCCCTGACCTGTACCCCATTCAGAACCTTTGGAGCATCATTAAAAGGAGTGTCTATGATGGCGGGAGGCAGTTCACATCTAAGCAACAGCTCTGGGAGGGTATTCTGTCCTCATGCAAAACAATTGAAGCAGAAACCATCCAAAACCTGACAAATTCAATGGACGAGAGAGTTCAGAAGCTCCTTTCGAACAAGGGGTCCTATGTGAAAATGTAACATCACCTAGAATAACGTTTTGAGTTGAAAACTGTTTGATTTCAGTTTCTAACAACCTGCTAATGCTTATAATTTCAAAAATGACAATTTTTTTGGTCTTTATTAAAATGAAAAGGTTGATCGAAAAGTTTGGGGGATCTAAGAGTGTGGCAACCCAGTAGTCATGATTACTTCGAATTCTGACAATATGAGGGTCATGCTGCAGGTAGTGCAGCAAGAAGGCACTTATGTGTCTTGCGCATCTCGGAGCCCCAAAATTATTTTCCGGGCTAGATGCAGCTAAAAATTATTATTAATTTTAAATCTGGTGAAGCTTTAGTATAGATGGCCTAATAGGATCAGTGCTGCACACTGCTACAAAGCCCAAATTATTTTCCAGTCAAGATACAGATAAACATGATTAGTAATTTGAAAGCTTAAAACGGTTGGTAGGGTGATTTTAACCAATCATCAAGCTTTTACTCTCCCCAGGATGACACAGGGGTAGAAAAGTCGTTTCGGATCCATGATTTGTTCATCTTTATGAACGTGAGTCTGTCTACATTATCAGTGGAGGGCCGCGTGCGCTTATCTGTCAGCACACCACCAGCAGCGCTGAACACACGTTCAGACAGAACGCTGGCTGCGGGGCATGACAAGATCTCCAAGGCGTAAGTGGCTAGCTCCGGCCATTTATCCAGATTGGAAGCCCAAAAAGAGCAAGGGTCCAGTGACACAGTCGTGGCTTCAATGTTTACTTGGAGATACTCCTGTACCATCGTCTCTAGGCGTTGACTATGTGTCAGACTTCTTGTCTCCTGTGGCCTTGCAAAGGATGGGCTAAAAAAGTGGTGAAATGATTCCGCAAAATTGATGTTACCAGCAGATACTGTGGTTCTGTTACGGTTTGAGTGCTGAACACTTGACGGTCCCACGGTTGGCAAGTTGGAACTGTGAGATTCACTACGTGCACCACTGGTATTTTGTGGAAAAGCACATGTAAGATTCTGCAACAGTCTCTGCTGATACTCCTGCATGCGTGCATCCCTTTCTATGGCAGGAATAATTTCTGCAAATTTACTTTTGTACCGGGGATCTAACAGTGTGGCAACCCAGTAGTCAGGATTATTTCTAATTCTCACAATTCGAGGGTCATGTTGCAGGTAGTGCAGCAAGAAGGCACTCATGTGTGTTGCGCATCCAGGAGCACCAAGTCCCTGTTGTGTTGGTGGCGAGGTAACAATCATGCTTCCTTCCTCTGTCCTCTCCCCCCAACCTCGCACAACAGAAATGTGATCAAGGTCTCCCTCATCTGATGAGTCTTCCATCAGTTCGTCCTCCACTTCTTCCTGGGCTCCTGCACCTTCCTCACTAGTTTGGCTGCTACCATGCGCCCTGGTAAAACCATCTCCCCCACCCTCACATGCCTGCCGCCTTGGTGCTGCCGACCGTCTGGACCTTGCAGATGTTAGCCCTTCCGCATACAACTCCTCCTCCTCTACTTCCTCCACCTCCTCTTGTGCCACCACCTGACTCCGAATTCTGTTTAACATGTGCTCCAGCATGTAAATCACCGGAATAGTCATGCTGATAATGGCATCGTCAGCACTAAACATCTTCGTCGCCATTTCAAAACTGTGCAGAAGGGTGCATAGGTCCCTGATCTGAGACCACTCCTCCAGCGTGATTTGCCCCACCTCTGAATCTCGTTGGCCCAGGCTATACGTCAGAACGTATTGCACCAGGGCTTGTCGATGCTGCCACAGTCGCTGCAACATGTGCAGAGTTGAATTCCACCGGGTAGGCACATCGCATTTTAGCCGGTGAAGTGGCAGGCCCAACGACTTCTGTAGAGATGTAAGTCGCTGAGCTGCGGGATGCGAACGGCGGAAGTGAGCACACAGCGACCGTGCCCTCTGCAGAAGGCCATCTAGTCTGGGATAGTGGGCTAAAAATTGCTGGACAACCAGGTTCAACACGTGAGCCATACAAGGCACGTGTGTGACATTGCCCCGGCGAAGGGCCGCACCCAGGTTTGCAGCATTGTCGCACACGGCCTTCCCTGGTTTCAGGTCCAGTGGAGACAACCATTCATGAAATTGGTTCTCCAGAGCTGACCACAACTCCTCAGCTGTGTGACTCACATTTCCCAGACATTTCAATGTAAAAACCGCCTGATGACGTTGAGCCCTACTGCCAGCATAGTAAGGAGGTGTGCAGGATCCCTTCTGCGCAGTTAGAAAGCTTGTGGCATGACCAGACAGGCTTTGGGTGCAGGTGGAAGACCGAGTGGAGGTTGAGGAGGCAGAAGCAGTGGAGGAACTTTGACATAAAGAGGATTGACGCACAACTCGTGGGGACGGCAAGACTTGGACAGCAGCCCCTTGTCCTGCTGTCACCATAGTTACCCAGTGCCCAGTCAGCGACATGTAACGCCCCTGTCCATGCCTACTCGTCCAAGTGTCTGTGGTGAAATGCACCCTGTCACACACAGAGTTTCTCAAAGAAGCGGTGATGTTGTGTGCGACATGCTGGTGGAGCGCAGGCACACCTTTCTTTGAGAAGTAGTGCCGACTGGGCATCTGGTACTGGGGCACTGCGACGGACATAAGGTCTCGAAAATCCTCTGTGTCCACCAGGCGGAAAGGCAGCATTTCTGTAGCCAAGAGCTTGCAGATGGTGAAATTCAACCTCTTAGCTTTCTCATGGCTAGGAGGAAATGGTCTTTTACTTGTCCACATCTGAGGGACCGAGGGCTGGCTATTGTGCTTAGACGGGGTTGATAAGGGTGTCCCCGGCAAACTGCCGGTCTGTGAGGAAGATGCAGGCGGACATGTTAGGTTGCCTTGATCCAAAGGTGGTGCTATCGATGTCGGACAGCGCTCAACACCAGCTGGTGTTACCACCTCCAAAGAAAATGATGACCTGCCAATCACGCTGGCTGTTGCGGGTAAAGAGGTGGCAGGTCTGCGCCCCAAAACAGGTGTGACTACTGTCCCCCCAGTCACAGAGGATGAAGAGGCCGCGGATGCACAAGATATGGCAGACGGTGGTTGGCCCGGCCGGCTAGGCCGCATTGTAGCACACTGAGCTTCCCACTGCAACTTATGCTTCATGTCCATGTGCCGGTTCATGCATGAAGTACTCAAACTATGTATTTTTTGGCCTCTACTTAGCTTTTGCTGACAAATGTTACAGATAACACGAGTTGGGTCATCTTTATCAATCTGAAAAAATGCCCAGGCTATGCAAGGCTTAGCACCCATGCGACCTGAAGAGCCACCATGACTTGTGGTGAGAGGCAGAGTTGTGTTTGAGGATGCAGTTGTTGACGTGCTTCCAGTACTACGTCTCTGTCCAGGAAGGCGCAACCTGACCTCGTCGTCACTAGCATCTTCCTCCACCTCCTCTGCTGACCTCATCTCTTGGCTGACTGTGGGTTGACAGTAAGTGGGATCTCCAACCTCATCATCATCACCCTGTGCGTTATCACACCCGTCGTCCTCAGAGCCAACATGTTCCTGCCCTGACAAAAAACTAAAGTTGTCGCTCCAATCAGGTATTTGAGTCTTATCATCGTCTTCCTCATTGTCTCCACCAACAGGAGTTACAGTTTGGGAATGAGGGTCTACATTATGGTCAGAACCTTCTGCGTCTGGTCCTGGATCCGACTCATAAAGATTCTGGGCATCAGTGCAGATCATTTCCTCGTCTGGATTCACAGAAGCGCTGGAGTCGACCTCTGATTCCCAGGCTATAGTATGAGTAAACAGCTCTGCAGACTCAACCATCTGTTCTACCTCATACTCAGACGGGCAGCTGGAGATTTGGGAGCTGTGAGGAAGCAAGTGCGATTGGGGTGACACCTTTGAGGACTGGAGTATTTGTGATGTTGAAGTTGATGTGGAGGAGAGCCCACTTAAAGGAGCACTTGATATCCGTTGAAGCACCTGCTGTTTTTGTGCCTCATCTGGAATTTGTAGCGATTGGCGTGGCCGTAAGAAAGGGATCTTATCACATTGTCCGCTAAAAGAAGTAGACATTTTAGTTTGGCTGGAAGATGGTCTTTCTTCTGCAGATATTACTGTTGCTTTAACACCTACCCCACGGACACAACCTTTTTTCCCCTTCCCAACACGCCTATTCCCCTTTCCACCAGCAGCAGGCCTTTTTCCACTCATTTTGGTGGTTAACTAATTCACAACTCTGGAGTTGTTTGCACAAAAAAACAATGGATGGGAACCGAGCAGAGCTGAGTGGCCAAACTGTGGTATTAGGCCAAAACTATTGGCTGGGTTAGATGCAGAAAAAAATTATATTCAATTTGCAACCTGATGGAGGTCTGTATAGATGGATTAATAGAACAAGTCCCACACACAGCTAGAAGCCCAATATTTTTTCAGAGGTAGATGCAGAAAAAAATATATTCAGTTTGCAACCTGATGGAGGTCAGTATAGATGGACTAATACAACAAGTCCCACACACAGCTAGAAGCCCAATATTTTTTCAGAGGTAGATGCAGAAAAAAATATATTCAGTTTGCAACCTGATGGAGGTCTGTATAGATGGATTAATAGAACAAGTCCCACACACAGCTAGAAGCCCAATATTTTTTCAGAGGTAGATGCAGAAAAAAATATATTCAGTTTGCAACCTGATGGAGGTCTGTATAGATGGATTAATAGAACAAGTCCCACACACAGCTAGAAGCCCAATATTTTTTCAGAGGTAGATGCAGAAAAAAATATATTCAGTTTGCAACCTGATGGAGGTCTGTATAGATGGATTAATAGAACAAGTCCCACACACAGCTAGAAGCCCAATATTTTTTCAGAGGTAGATGCAGAAAAAAATATATTCAGTTTGCAACCTGATGGAGGTCTGTATAGATGGATTAATAGAACAAGTACCACACACAGCTAGAAGCCCAATATTTTTTCAGAGGTAGATGCAGAAAAAAATATATTCAGTTTGCAACCTGATGGAGGTCAGTATAGATGGACTAATACAACAAGTCCCACACACAGCTAGAAGCCCAATATTTTTTCAGAGGTAGATGCAGAAAAAAATATATTCAGTTTGCAACCTGATGGAGGTCTGTATAGATGGATTAATAGAACAAGTCCCACACACAGCTAGAAGCCCAATATTTTTTCAGAGGTAGATGCAGAAAAAAATATATTCAGTTTGCAACCTGATGGAGGTCTGTATAGATGGATTAATAGAACAAGTCCCACACACAGCTAGAAGCCCAATATTTTTTCAGAGGTAGATGCAGAAAAAAATATATTCAGTTTGCAACCTGATGGAGGTCTGTATAGATGGATTAATAGAACAAGTCCCACACACAGCTAGAAGCCCAATATTTTTTCAGAGGTAGATGCAGAAAAAAATATATTCAGTTTGCAACCTGATGGAGGTCTGTATAGTTGGATTAATAGAACAAGTCCCACACACAGCTAGAAGCCCAATATTTTTTCAGAGGTAGATGCAGAAAAAAATATATTCAGTTTGCAACCTGATGGAGGTCAGTATAGATGGACTAATACAACAAGTCCCACACACAGCTAGAAGCCCAATATTTTTTCAGAGGTAGATGCAGAAAAAAATATATTCAGTTTGCAACCTGATGGAGGTCTGTATAGATGGATTAATAGAACAAGTCCCACACACAGCTAGAAGCCCAATATTTTTTCAGAGGTAGATGCAGAAAAAAATATATTCAGTTTGCAACCTGATGGAGGTCTGTATAGATGGATTAATAGAACAAGTCCCACACACAGCTAGAAGCCCAATATTTTTTCAGAGGTTGATGCAGAAAAAAATATATTCAGTTTGCAACCTGATGGAGGTCTGTATAGATGGATTAATAGAACAAGTCCCACACACAGCTAGAAGCCCAATATTTTTTCAGAGGTAGATGCAGAAAAAAATATATTCAGTTTGCAACCTGATGGAGGTCTGTATAGATGGATTAATAGAACAAGTCCCACACACAGCTAGAAGCCCAATATTTTTTCAGAGGTAGATGCAGAAAAAAATATATTCAGTTTGCAACCTGATGGAGGTCTGTATAGATGGATTAATAGAACAAGTCCCACACACAGCTAGAAGCCCAATATTTTTTCAGAGGTAGATGCAGAAAAAAATATATTCAGTTTGCAACCTGATGGAGGTCTGTATAGATGGATTAATAGAACAAGTCCCACACACAGCTAGAAGCCCAATATTTTTTCAGAGGTAGATGCAGAAAAAAATATATTCAGTTTGCAACCTGATGGAGGTCAGTATAGATGGACTAATACAACAAGTCCCACACACAGCTAGAAGCCCAATATTTTTTCAGAGGTAGATGCAGAAAAAAATATATTCAGTTTGCAACCTGATGGAGGTCTGTATAGATGGATTAATAGAACAAGTCCCACACACAGCTAGAAGCCCAATATTTTTTCAGAGGTAGATGCAGAAAAAAATATATTCAGTTTGCAACCTGATGGAGGTCTGTATAGATGGATTAATAGAACAAGTCCCACACACAGCTAGAAGCCCAATATTTTTTCAGAGCTAGATGCAGAAAAAAATTATATTCAATTTGCAACCTGATGGAGGTCAGTATAGATGGACTAATAGAATGATGCTATGCCCAAAAGATTTTACTTCACTAGGTGCAGTAAAAAAATTGGTATTCTATACACAGGTGGTATATCTTGCAACACAGATAGGCTACTCCACTGACTAACACAATCTGCAATAGGCCAAAAAGGATTTGCTTTGCTAGATTCAGCCAAATGCTGTGAAAAAAACTTGCACAGCACTGGCACAGACCTGCCTGGCAAAAACTGATAGGAACTGATGTAACCTAGTCCTGAAAAGGACTCCAATTACAATTAGTCTTTACTCCCACAATCTATCTATTTAAGAGCACAGACCTGCCTGATAAAAGTCGTAGGAAATGCTGTAACCTAGTCCTTAAAAGGACTGCAATCACAACTATTCCCTACTCCCAAGCTATCTGTAGATTTGTGCGAAAATTGGCTTGAAATTAACAAGGTATAGCGCACACAGCAACAGCGGTGCCGTCTAACACGCAGCTGCAGCAGTGAGAAAATGGTGGCGACGGAGAAAATGGCTGGGTCTTATAGGGCAAGGACATGTGACATACACTGCCAATGACACATGCACTTGCTTGTGTGAAAAAAAGCACTTCACTCCGTGTGTGCGCTGCTGATAGGCTGACAGATTGCACCTCCCCACTGCAAATGCGGGAAAGAGAAAAAAAAATGGAGATCTTCATTGTTCCTGCAGAGATCCATCCCCTGACCCTCCCCCCACCCCGCCGTACACTCAAACTGCGTATTAACATTAATTTTCATCATTACTGAGAAAAAATCCAGTTATGATTTTGGTGCACGAACAGTTATCGAACATAACCTCGAACAGCCGAATTTTTCTCAAATTGTTCGTGTTCGCCGAACGGCTCGAACACCGCCCAAAACAGCTCGAATTTGAGATTGGCGAACAGTTCCAGTAGAACAACGCTCATCTCTAGTAAAGAGTTGAAATATTCGAGATGAGAATGAATAAGAGCTACAGTAAGAGTTTTTGTCGAGTAAAAGGTAAGAAAAGTCCTGATTCTTGAGATGTTTTTGAGGTGTAGATGACATGAGCGAGCGAGTGATTTGATGTGAGGAGTAAAGGAAAGATCTAAATCAAAAATGACCCCAAGACAGTGGGGCTTGTTGCTGGGGAGTAATGGTTAAGCCACAAATGGAAATGGCAATATCGAGCATAGGTAGGTTAGTGGAGGGAGGTTATAGGAGTAGTTCAGTTTTTGACAGATTCAGTTTTAGATAGAGGGAGGACATAATGTTAGACACAGCAGAAAGACAATCACTGGTCTTTTGTAATAATGCAGGGGTGATGTCTGGAGAAGAGGTGTATAATTGGGTGTCATCAGCATAGAGATGGTCTCTTTGTTTTGAAAAATTTGCATGGAGTGACCGAAGAGTTCCAACAACCCAAAAACAATTCATTATGCAGGGATTATCATTGATTTTAAAGAACAATTATTTTAGTTTTCTTGGAAAATTTTATCATCAAAAACGAGGGGACCGCGATGGGATCGAGGGTAGCGCCTACATATGCAAATCTTTTTATGGGTCTATATGAACAAGTGTTTTTATATCATAATTCTTTAGCTAAAAATATTGTGATTTACTAACGATTTATCAATGACCTGTTCTTTATTTGGGATAATACATCCTGCAACATGGGAGAATTCATTGAGGGGCTTAGTAAGAACAATTGAGGCATCTCTTTCTCTTCCAACTTTAATACTGATACTATTGACTTCCTAGACATCACCATTTTTCATATAGATCAGCGCATTTACACCAAGACTTTTTTTTAAGAAAGTAGACTCCAACAGCTACATACATTATAAAAGTAGACACTATCGGAAATGGTTAAGAAATATACCTATTAACCAATTTAAAAGAATCAGAAAAAACTGTACCTCTGATTCTGATTTCCTATCCCAGGCAAATATTTTACAAAATAGGTTTGTGGAACAAGAATACCCAGGGAAGCTAATAAAAACGCATTCAATGCTACAAAAATCATTAGTCAGGACCGTTTGTTGCACAGGGCATCTGCACCCCCTGAGAACAAGCATGAATTTAATCTCATTACCACCTTTAGTTCAGCAAGTAATGAAATACGCAATAGCCTAAAAGACCACTGGCATATAATGCTAGGGGACCCAATTCTTGGTCCATATCTGCCAAGAAATCCTGGTTTTACATTCTGGAGAGCACCGACCATCAGGAATATTATAGCACCTAGTCGAATACGCACAAAATCAAGCAACATTGGGAAACAATTATGTCTGAGGGAACCTTTTCATGGTGTTTTCAAATGCAACACAGCTAGATGCCTCTGCTGTACGTCTATTATGCACAAAACCTCCTCCTTAATGTCCACAAGTACTAATGAAATGTTTCAGATAAAAATCTCTTTAACATGTCAATCTAGCTTTGTTATCTATCTAATACAATGTCCCTGTGACAAACAGTATGTAGGGAGAACAATCCAGCCCCTACACAACAGATTAAACAAAGATAAGTTCAACATTACTAAAGGTTTTCTACAACACGGTCTATCCAGACATTATGCAATATCTCATAATAAAGACTTTAGAACCCTTAAAATCACTCCTATTGAGCATATACCGAGTGACACTGTAAATCGTATCCAACAACTTAATAGGAAAGAAATCTACTGGATTTATCGATTAAACACCTTGAAGCCCTTTGGATTAAATGAGGTTACAGATATATTCAACTAGACACCATCTATATATCCCTTACACAGGTTTCAAGCATAATTCTATATAAATCTGTATAGCTGATTAATTGTATATATGTACATTATCTGACCCCTCTGTCTACCCTTTGGTTCACTTTTCAAATTTGTCCAGAGAGATCCACCTAATTTTGGGCTATCCACCTAATTCTCTTCACTCAAACAAGTGTGTTTTTTTAATTAAAGGACAATAGAAATAAAATGAACATTATATATACTCCCTGAAGAATGACTGTGATTCCTTGGATACGCGTTGGATTTTGTGGCCTCTCTGAGCAGTGACATCAGCCTAACTACACCCCCCCCCCCCCCCCCGTGTGCGGCATCAGCTAGCGGCGTAGCTTCCGGCCGGGGCACGCCGCAGGTCGAGCGCCAGCTGAAGATTCACGGCAAGGGGCATTTCTGGGAGGACGCTCCCATTACAGACTTTTCACCGCCAGGCATTATACGGGGATTCCAGGACCCAGCACAATATAGGAGGACAAAGCAAACTACACAGGTACTTTAACCATTGTGCTATCCTCTGCATTGGTCCATATGTAGTGTCTAATTGGATGGCTTTATCAGTTGTCTCTGTGATCCCTATAGCAGCACAAGAGGGGATTGCAGGTGCAGGGATTTTTTTTTTTCCATTTTATTATTGACACTATTGTAGGTAGGTCTATTACGGCATTATCTGCATTACTCCTGACATATGTTTACCCTGGTGTTCTAGATTCTTTCAGACATTTATTTTTGACATTTTTGACGTCTACGAGCGCGGTAGTATATACTCCATTCATAACATTATTTATACATTAAACAGTCACAAAAAATACACACCAGTACTTGAGAAATTATTCATTCTATTTTAATGGTACTCATGATTCTGTCCATGATCCTGGTTTATTGCCTTTTCATTTCTGTTCAGGCTGCTATGTGTGAACTCAGCAGATTCCCACACTATTGAACTCATTTGACCTCACTCTTAGAACTCCATCTCAGGCTATGTGCCCACGATGCAGAAATGAAGCAGAAAATTTCTGCAGCATTTCTGCATCTCCCTGGCAGAAAAAACGCATGCAGATTGTGCATGCGTTTTTCCTGCAGAATACATGCGGATCCACATGCAGATTCACATGCCTTTCCGCATGCAGATTGACAAGCACTTTCCAGGCGATAGCATCACTTGGAAAGTGCTTGACAACTAGGTCACACTGTATAAATCCATGCAAACGGCGTGGATTTATACAGTGTGAACCGTAAAAATTAAAACAAATAAAGCTATACTCGCCCCCGAGGCCCCGGCGTGGCTGCAGCGCTCGTTCCTGTCTGTTCCTGGCTGCCGGCATATCGCGAGACAGAGCGGTGAAGGGCCTGCGGTCACATGACTGTGACGTCACCGCAGGTCCTTCAGCGATGCCGGCATTCAGAGAGAAGCCTTCGGATAGGTGAGTATAAACTTTATTTGTTATTTTATTCTTTTTTTCACAGGTACAATGGTACCCAGGTCTGGATGAGAGTCTCCTCTCCTCCAGAACTGGGTACCATCCGCACATAGAGACGCATAGAAGCCGCTTGTACAAATGTACAGTCGCGGTTTCTTGGCGTCTCAATGCAAGTCAATGGCGGGAGTTCCGCTGCGCTTCCGCAAAATTAAATGACATGCTGCGGATTTTTGTACGCAGCATAAACGCTGCGGAAAAATCCGCAGCATGTGCATAGAACATGCGGAATTCCCTTGGGGACCATGGGGTGCGGATTACCTAGCATTTCAGAAGCGTTTATGCTGCGAAAATTCCGCAGCATAAACGCTTGAAAAACGCTACGTGGGCACACAGCCTCAGAGTGTCCTCCTGTTGCAGCGATCGGCTCATTCTCTTGATTCTCCATTTTCTGTCCCTGCTCCTCAGACAGTGAAGGGTGAGCTCAGTATGATTTTAACTCAAAGTGTTTTTAGTGAATTTTATTAAAATTGAAATGAATAAAATGAACATGGATATAAATATTTATATTTTTATGAAACCATTAAAGCATACATTAGAACATGAGGAGCGACCCATTCAATAATTTTAAATTATTTACAGATATAATTCTAGTTACCAGGTCATTTGAACCTGTATAAACCCACTAGCACAATTGTTAATTGTACCAATCTATTGGTCTACAGGTAGCAATCCACTCCTTTTTTTTCCCCTTTTCACTACCAGTTTGCATCCCAAGTAGTATGTCACATCAATACTAACATATTTTATTTATTTAATTATTTGGGTTTTGGCAGATTTCAACATATGTTCATTTTCCCTACCTAGTAGAAAATACTTGCAATTTGCATATCTTCAGATGGTCTGTTCTAAACATGTGACGGTAATAGGCATGTGATTACACACACCCCTCCCTCTGTTCTTTGATGGCTTTTTTTAATCCCCCCCCCCTTGTATTTATACCATGTATGTTGATTACCCCGTTGTTATGTGTGGTTGTCCTGAGGAAGAAGTCGGTGGACTCTGAAACACATAGACAATAAGCCTACATTTTTATCCATACTAATGGTTTGTCGTGACTCCAGAGAGCGCAGAAACAACTTCCTTTCCCAGCATCTATCGGCATAGAGATGGTACTGAAAACCGAATCTGCTGATTGTTTGTCCAATAGGAGCGGTGTATAAGAAAAGAAGGGGGCCTAGGACTGATCCTTGAGGAACCCCGACGGTAAGGGGAAGGAGAGAGGAGGAGGAGGAGCCGGCAAAAGACACAGAGAAGGAGCGGTCAGAGAGGAAGGAGGAGAACCAAGAGAGAACAGTGTCCTTGAGGCCAATAGAGCGGAGCATAGTGAGGAGGAGCTGATGATCCACAATGTTGAATGCTGCAGAGAGATCTAGGAGAATCAGCAGGGAGTAGTGACCATTAGATTTAGCTGTTAGTAGATCATTAGAAACTTTAGTGAGGGCAGTTTCAGTAGAATGTGAAGAGCGGAAACCAGATTGTAAAGGGTCAAGAAGAGAGTTATCTGAGAGATAGCGGATTAGACGGGAATGGACCAGGCGTTCCAGGAGTGTAGAGATAAAGGGAAGATTGGAAACAGGTCTGTAGTTGGCCGTGCAGTTCTGGTCAAGGGATGGTTTTACAGTGGTGGCCAAAAGTATTGGCACCCCTGCAATTCTGTCAAATAATACTCAGTTTCTTCCTGAAAATGACTGCAATCACAAATTATTTGGTATTATTATATCTTCATTTAATTTGCTTGCAAGGAAAAAACACAAAAGAGAATGAAGAAAAAATCAAATCATTGATCATTTCACACAAAACTCCAAAAATGGGCCAAACAAAAGCATTGGCACCCTCAGCCTAATACTTGGTTGCACAACCTTTAGCCAAAATAACTGCGAACAACCGCTTCCGGTAACCATCAATGAGTTTCTTACAATACTCTGCTGGAATTGTAGACCATTCTTCTTTGGCAAACTGCTCCAGGTCCCTGATGTTTGAAGGGTGCCTTCTCCAAACTGCCATTTTGAGATCTCTCCACAGGTGTTCTATGGGATTCAGGTCTGGACTCATTGCTGGCCACCTTAGAAGTCTCCAGTGCTTTCTCTCAAACCATTTTATAGTGCTTTTAGAAGTGTGTTTTGGGTCATTGTCCTGCTGGAAGACCCATGACCTCTGAGGGAGACCCAGCTTTCTCACACTGGGCCCTACATTATGCTGCAAAATTTGTTGGTAGTCTTCAGACTTCATAATGCCATGTACACGGTCAAGCAGTCCAGTGCCAGAGGCAGCAAAGCAACCCCAACACATCAGGGAACCTCCGCCATGTTTGACTGTAGGGACCGTGTTCTTTTCTTTGAATGCCTCTTTTTTTTTCCTGTACACTCTATGTTGATGCTTTTTCCCAAAAAGCTCTACTTTTGTCTCATCTGACCAGAGAACATTCTTCCAAAACATTTTAGGCTTTCTCAGGTAAGTTTTGGCAAACTCCAGCCTGGCTTTTTTAGGTCTCGGGGTAAGAAGTGGGGTCTTCCTGGGTATCCTACCATACAGTCCCTTTTCATTCAGACGCCAACGGATAGTACGGGTTGACACTGTTGTACCCTCGGACTGCAGGGCAGCTTGAACTTGTTTGGATGTTAGTCGAGGTTCTTTATCCACCATCCGCACAATCTTGCGTTGAAATCTCTCGTCAATTTTTCTTTTCCGTCCACATCTAGGGAGGTTAGCCACAGTTCCATGGGCTTTAAACTTCTTGATGTGACTGCGCACGGAAGACACAGGAACATTCAGGTCTTTGGAGATGGACTTGTAGCCTTGAGATTGCTCATGCTTCCTCACAATTTGGTTTCTCAAGTCCTCAGACAGTTCTTTGGTCTTCTTTCTTTTCTCCATGCTCAATGTGGTACACACAAGGACACAGGACAGAGGTTCAGTCAACTTTAATCCATGTTAACTGGCTGCAAGTGTGATTTAGTTATTGCCAACACCTGTTAGGTGCCACAGGTAAGTTACAGGTGCTGTTAATTACACAAATTAGAGAAGCATCACATGATTTTTCAAACAGTGCCAATACTTTTGTCCACCCCCTTTTTTAGGTTTGGTGTGGAATTATATCCAATTTGGCTTTAGGACAATTTTTTTTGTGTTTATTCATTGAAGACAAATTAAATGAAGATAATAATACCAAAGAATTTGTGATTGCAATCATTTTCAGGAAGAAACTGAGTATTATCTGACAGAATTGCAGGGGTGCCAATACTTTTGGCCACCACTGTATAAGTAATGGATGTATGCTGGCATGTTTAAAAGAGGAGGGAAAGGTACCAGATGAGAGGGATTGTTTGAAAATTTTAGTTAGGTGAGTGATGACAGCTGGAGAAAGGGACTGAAGAAGATGTGAGGGAATAGGGTCACTGGTGCAGGTGGTAGGGCGAGAAGATGCAAGGAGCCTGATCACTTCATCTTCCGTGACTGGTTCAAAGTCAGAAAGTGAGCAAGATATAATGTGGGGGGGTAGCATGCATAACATTTGGGTATTGGGAGAAAATTTCCTGTCAGATATGGTCAATTTAGTCTTTGAAATAATTGGCCAGATCGTCAGCGCTGAGGTCAGTGGTCGGGGCCTGTGCTGTTTGATTGAGGAGAGTGAAACTTGTCAAAAAGGCGTTTAGGATTATTGGAAAGTGAGATGATGAGGTTGTTAAAGTAGGTTTGTTTGGAGAGGTGAAGGGCGGAGTTATATGTTTTCAACATAAATTTATAATGGAGGAAATCTTCAGGCAGATTAGATTTTCTCCACAGCCGTTCAGCGCACCTGGAGCACCGCTGGAGAAAATGTGTTTGCGGCGTGTGCCAGGGTTGTCGCCGTCTATGCCAAATTGTTCTTTGTGTAGGAGGTGCGGCTTCATCCAGGGCGCATAGCAATATTTCGTTATAATGCTTCACTGCAGAGTCGGGACATGAGAGGGAGGAGATTGGGGCCAATGATGATTGCAACTTTTTCATAAATTTCTGGGTGTTAATGGCGCGTATATTTCTATAAGTGTGGAAAGTGGGGGTTTCTTGAGTAGAATCACAGTTCTTGACAGAGAATGAAAGAAGATTATGGTCAGAGAGTGGAAGGGGAGAAACTTTGGAAGCCAGGCAGCAAAGTAATCCAGGAACTGACGGGAGGGACCTGGAGGGCGATAGACAACCGCCACTCGCAGGAAGAAGGACCGGAAGAGTCTGACTGTGTGGGCCTTAAAAGAAGGGACGATAAGGGAGGGTACTGGGGGGATAAACTGAAAAGTACATTTTGTTGAAAGAAGCGGACCAACACCTCCACCTGATCTGTTGTCAGGTCTCGGGGTATGAGAGAAGTGTAGGCCACCATATGAGAGAGCAGAAACGACGGTGGTGTCCGACTGCTGGATCCAGGTTTCAGTGAGAGCCAGAAGGTTGAGGGAATTAGAGAGGAAAAAGTCATGGATGTAAGAGAGTTTATTACATGCTGAACACACATTCCAAGGGCACAGTTGAAAGAGACAGAAGGCATGCAAGGAATATTAATAAGATTAGTAGGGTTTCTGAATGTAACAGGGAAAGGGTGTTATTATTACTGGAGGGTCCTGGATTAGGAAAAATATCACCTGCAACTAAGAGAAGGAGGATATAGAGAGTGAGTAGACGGTTGAGTGATTTGTGAGAGCGTTTCATGTGTTGTATAGTGGGAATGAATGGGTCAGTGTGGTATAACACTGTGAAGAGAGCATGACAGCTGTAAATAGGAGAAGGGAGGAGAGAGGGGTTAATATGGATGAAATGTGCAGAATTTGTGGGAGAACGGTGACTATGGATGATTGTAGCTGTTAGAACCCTCCTGTTTGTTTTTTTCCATCTTGTGTTTTGTGGTCACGTGACCATCTGCCTTTATATTCCAGCTCCGCCCTTTTGGCTGTGCTGGACTTCAGTGTTTGACTGCTTCTCTAGCCAGGTGCTTCGGTGCCTTTCTCTGTCAGTTCACTTGGTCCTTCTGGGACCTCTAGTACCTTTTTGTCAGTTTGTCTTTTTGTGTTCTGCAACAACTTCGCTGTTTAGGAGGTGTCCCATTTTTGTCCCAGTCCTTAGTTCTTTTAGGGACCCCTCCCATTATGCTATAGGTCTTCGTTCAGACTAGCCGAGGACTAAGGCGGGTCTGTTCGCTAGGAACAGGCAGCACGCTACATCGTAGGGATTCAGCTTAGTCTTACTGTAGGGACCGCCTTCCCCTATCTTTCCTTAGTACTTGTTGCAGATCATAACAGTAGCAGCCAGAACGTAAATGGCACACATACAAGTGGTGAATACTGTTTGCAAAACAGATGACCTGGAAGCAGGTTTGTTTAATTGTCTTGCCTGTCTTACCTGCCTCCTGCCCTGTCCAACTGCCATATCTAACTGCCGAGGCACTTTGATAAATGATGGCACTTCGATAAAGTATGCATAAATGCTGACCCTTGACTATGTCTCAATATATAGGGACGTATCGGCTTAGATCTACACAGATTTAACTTGTTAGAAATCAATCAACTAGCTTAAGACAACAAGAGACAATAAAACAGCATAAAGAAAACAGACTGGCAACTCAACATGGATCATAAACTGTTAAAGTAAGTGTGATGACCTTAAAGTATCATGGATTAAACAATGTAGCTGAATGAGATATATATACCAATGATTAGCTGCAGAGCATTGCAAATAACATGGAGGTACAATGCAGATTTCAGAAGGGGTAACACACAGCAGAGGAATGGCCTTCGAAGTATGCGCTGATCGAGATCTCCGGCAGCCATTTTGCCGAAGCACAGCGCAGGGCTATGTACGGGATATGGAACCTCGCCTCCGCTCATCACCGACTTCTGAGGACGTGGCTGCAGCATCGCCCCGCTACCGCCACCACCACCACCGCCTTGAATAAGCAACGCTTCTTCTGAGGACGCCCCACTACCACTGCCGCCACCACCAACCTCCTGTATCTTGGACCCCGATCCAACGCCGCTCCCCCAAGTAAAATACCGTAAGTTCGCATTATAAGACGCACCCCCCTTTTCCTCCCAAAATTTGGAGGAAAAAAAGTGCGTCTTATAATCTGCAAAATACGGTAGATGGTTTTTTAAAGGGATTAACCAATAAGTTTGTGTACTACACACATGCACTTTTTCTACATGTTGTATTATTCTATATGATAACAGACTGTCATCAACCTGAGTGTAGGGCATTGGTCTAAGGAGAATATTTTTATTTGTTATTACCATCTTTGACTTCTATATAGTCTATTGGATTTATGAGGTAGCTACTTAGCTAATACTTTACACATCTGATTGCCAGTATGTGAGTGCATATCTTTGGTTGTACATTCACCTTTTAAATTGTTTTAGTATTGTTTTGTGTATGGATATTGAATTTAATAAAAATCTTTTTATTTTTACTATCATGGCTGATTACTCTGTATTCTTGTAAGATTTATATGTACAGTACAGACCAAAAGTTTGGTCATTTAAAGATTTTTCTGTATTTTCATGACTATGGTTTGGGGTGAGCTGGACCGCAGAGTAAAGGCAAAAGGGCCAACAAGTGCTAAGCATCTCTGGGAACTCCTTCAAGATTGTTGGAAGACCATTTCCGGTGACTACCTCATGAAGCTCATCAAGAGAATGCCAAGAGTGTGCAAAGCAGTCATCAAAGCAAAAGGTGGCTACTTTGAAGAACCTAGAATATAAGACATATTTTCAGTTGTTTCACACTTTTTTGTTAAGTATATAATTCCACATGTGTTAATTCAAAGTTTTGATGCCTTCAGTGTGAATGTACAATTTTCATAGTCATGAAAATACAGAAAAATCTTTAAATGAGAAGGTGTGTCCAAACTTTTGGTCTGTACTGTATCTTTGGAGTGCCTTCTATTTGACCTTATTGATTAATTTCTTAACTACTCGTTTCAGTTTACATCTGTGGGAATGCCTAAAAAAGCATTGGAGAGAAGACATTCTGAGGGTAACTACGTTCACTCAACGGGCTTACACAATTTTCACCGGTGTCTGCCCAATCCGTTCTGGGCTTCTTACAACAAGGTCCAAGCTCCTCATTCTCAGGGGACCTCGCCAAAGTGAAATCACCTTTACCTCCAAAACTGGCCAACTCCTCCTCAGTAGCTATCCAAGATACACTGGGGGAATTACCAAAAGAATCATCCAATGAAGCGCTGTGGAATTAACATCACTTTATAAGTGAGTAAAATAAATAAATAAATTCCCCCTCTCCTCAGACATCAGACTGATGGGGGAGCTCACACTCAACTTCAGCAAGTTCCAAACTCACTGCCTCTGTGCTGGGAGATTACGTTTGGGGCAGGATATCCTCATGTAACATAGTAACGTAGGTTGAATAAAGACCTAGGTACATCCAGTTCAACCTTTGTCCCCCAATTGTACTCCCTACACTAACATACTAACTTACTGGGACTTGGACTCACAAATGTATTCTTACCATTTTTATTATTGCTGTACTATTACAATTAAAAATGAACCCGTTTATAATTTTTTAATTAGTTTTATATTTTGTATTACTCTTGTGATTCTAGTAATGGTATTACTAAAATCCTTATGCCTAAATCTGTTGATCCAGAAAAAGGCGAAAACCCCAGGACACATTCTGCCAATTTGCATCACAGGGAAAAATTCCTTCTTGACCCTGAGAAAAGCCGATCAGTCATAGAACCCTGGATCAAAGCTAATTATGATACCAGTTATGTAATTACTATTATCGTATTAAATGTACTACTATAGGTGTAATATTTTGTCTAATTTAACTGTAGCCCACAATGTTATGTGTATCGAGGAAATCATCCAGCCCTTTTTTGAAAGCTGTTATAGTGTCGGCCATTACTACCTCTTATGGTAGGGAATTCCACAGTCCAACTGCTCTGACTGTAAATAACCCCTTCCTGTTTAGGTGCCGGAATCACCTTTCTTCCACCCGTAATGAGTGTCCCCTGGTCCTTAGTATGGTCTTTGGAAGGAATAAGTCATGTGCTAGTCCTTTGTACTAATCACACATATATTTATACATGTATATGAGATCCCATCTGAGGCGTCGTTTTTCTAAGCTAAACAGACTCAGCTTTTTCAACCTCTCATCATATGGGAGGCCTACCATCCCTTGTAATAATCTAGTTGCCCGCCTTTGAACTGACTAACTTCTGAATATCCTTTTTAAAATGTGGAGCCCAAAACTGGATCCCATATTCCAGATGTGGCCTCACCAGTGATTTATAAAGGGGCAATCGTATGTTGGGATCGCAGGATTTTATTTTTATTTTTATACATCCTAAAATCTTATTTGCTTTTGCGGCATTGAGTACTGCTGCTCAGCTTACTTGTAACCAGAATGCCCAAGTCCTTCTCCTGTTCTGCAGTCCCGCGTATACTCCCATTTAATGTGTATTCAGCAATAGGATTACTCCGTCCTAGGTGCATTACTCTACATTTATCTACATTAAACCTCATCTGCTAAGTGTTTGCCCATTCAGTCATCTTATCCAGATCATTCTGCAATATTATAACGTCAAGATTTGATTTTAATATCCTACATAGTTTGGTATTGCCAGTGTCAATCCCATCCCCAAGGTCATTAAAAAAGAGGTTAAAAAGAATCGGTCCTAGCACAGATCCCTGTGGCACCCCACTGCTGAGTATATCCCATTTAGAGATCGTACCATTTATGACGACTCTTTGTTTCTTATCATTTAGCCAATTCCTTACCCATCTGCATATAATTCCCTCAAGTCCTTGATTCTGTAGCTTCAGTATAAGGCTGATATGTGGTACAGTATCAAATGCCTTGGCAAAGTCCAGATAAATTACATCCGCCACATTACCAACATCCAAATTTGCACTTACCCCCTCATAGAACCCCAACTTGTTGGTTAGACATGACCTATTTTTCATGAATCCATGCTGATTATCATTTATTATATTATTCTCTGCGATATAACTCTGCAGGTCATCCCTTATGATCCCCTCAAAATCTTAGCACACTACTGATGTCAGACTTACCAGATGGTAGTTACCTGGATCCACCTTTTTACCTTTCTTAAATATCGGTACCACATCGGCTATCCTCGAATCCTGTGGCACTACCCCTGTTACCAGAGAGTCTAAGAATATGAGATACAGCGGTTTGTCAATTACTGAGCTTAATTCCCTCAGTATCCGTGGATAAATACCATATGGGCCAGGGGATTTGTCAATGTTTAATTTGCTCAGTTGCAGGCGTACTTCTTTTTGTGTTAAACTAGTTATATTAGGTGGTGAACTTTGATTTTTGCCCTGTTGAAAGGTCCCTGGAATGGACAATTTGTTGGTGAACATGGATGAAAAGTGCCTGTTCAATAACTCAGCCTTTTCTTTGTGCTCTATAATTATCTTGTTGTTATAGTTTTTTAAAAAAAATTGGGATTTATTTTAATGTGGCTGGCGAATTGTTGCTCTGCAGAGAATTTTGCTAGCTTGATTTCTTTATTTATATTATCTTATCATGTGCATCCATGATTTCAGGAGGCTCAGGTTCCTCATTAAGATCCGGGACTGTAACTTGTGGAATGTCAACAACAGCAGCAAGGGGCGCAGGCGCCCCACCTGAGACTTGAGCATAAGACCTAGGACTGGTCCTGGCCTTACAGTCCCGATACTTATGATCCTCCTCACCGCAAGCATTGCACATAACAGGATTTGTGCAGTCTTTTGCCATATGGCCAGAACTATTGCAATTCCTGCTAGTTGGCATCACTTCGCAACTATCCTGGGTGTGCCCGAAATTCTTACACCTCCTGCAGTAAATCGGGGCATCCAGGAAAAACAAAAAAACACTATTCTTCCCAATTGAAAAATTAAGAGATGGGTAATAGATGCCTCCCGGGCAGTGGCGTACCGACAATGGCGGCATGCCACACCACTGCTATGGGGCCCATGAGCCGGGGGGGCCCAAAGCAGTGGGGGAACGAGGAGGATAGGTGAATATTGTATTTACAGAGGGGAGGGGGGTTGCGGCGGCCAAGTGGGGCACACGCAGTAGCCGCTGCTGCAGCTACCACGTGTGCCCGCTGCTAAAGGGAAATGAATATTCTCTCTTCTCCACACCCATGGGCGTGGAGAAGAATGAATATTCATTCTCTTTAGTAGCGGGCACAGAGGCGCGCTGAGCAGCAGCTCCTGCTGACAGTTCCCGCTACTAAAGAGAATGCATATTCACTCTTCTCCAAGCACATAGTCCCGGGGTGTAGAGGAGTGAATATGCCGGCAGCTCACCTCGGCTTCTGAGAGCACACGCTGCTCAGATGCCTACATGAGCTGCTGGCAGACAGGACGCACATACCAGGATTGGGCAATGATGGGGGGCCATGCATACCAAGATTGGGGCATGAGGAGGCCATGCAAACCAGGATTGGGGGATGAGGAGGCCGTGCATACCAGGATTGGGGGATGAGGAGTGCCATAGGTACCAGAATTGAGGGGTGCCATACGTACCAGTATTGGGGGATGCAGAGGCCATGCATACCAAGATTGGGGGATGAGGCCATGCATACCAGGATTTGGGAATGAGGGGGCCTCGCATACCAGGATTGGGGGATGAGGGGGCCACACATACCAGGATTGGGGGATGAGGGGAGTCATACATACCAGGATTGGTGGATGAGGGGGGCCATGCATACCAGGATTGGGGGATGAGGAGGCCATACATACCAGAATTGGGGGGTGAGGGGGCCATACGTACCAGTATTGGAGGATGAGGGGTGCCATAGGTACCAGGATTGGAGGATGATGGGTGCCATACGTACCAGGATTGGGGGATGAGGGGTGCCATACATACCAGGATTGGGGGACGAGGGGGCCATACATACCAGGATTGGGGATGAGGGGTGCCATACGTACCAGGATTGGGGATGAGGGAGCAATGCGTACTAGGATGGGGAAATTTACCAGTAGCTGCTGTATTTCCCACCCTAGGCTTGAGTCGATAAGCTTTCCAAGTTTTTTGTGGTAAAATTAGGGGCCTTGGCTTATACTCGGGTCAGTTTATTTAAAATATACGGCATTTTAAAATCGGTGCCCATAATACTGCAGGACTGTGGGGTGCATTATACTATATGCGGGCTGTATTTTACCCTATGGGGTGTGTAATATATTGTATGGAGGACTATGGGGAGTGAATTATATCCTATGGAGGACCATGAGAAGTTCATTATAGTATATGGAGGATTATTGGGGGCGCATTATACTATATGGAGCATTATGGGTGTGCATTATACTATATGGAAGACTATGTGGGGCCATTATAATATTTTGAGGGCTATGTGGGGGGCCATTATACTGTATGAAAGCAATTATACGGTGTGACGGTTTGTGTGGGGTCCATCATACTGTTTGGAGGGCTGTGTGGGGCCATTATACTGTTTGGAGGGATAGTGCGGGCCATTATACTGTATGGAGGGCTGTGTGGGAATCACAGTTGGGGGTTATACTGTGTTAGGTTCACCATACTTTGCCTTGTGAGTTGAAGTGGGGTACAATAGGGTCATTATACTGTGCATGTGGAGACTAATGTGGAGGTATGCACCATGGGGGGATCATGCTGTGTTTGGGAGACACTTTTATTGGCATCATACTTTATGGAGGCAATGAAAGAGAAATCTAGGACTTCAGCAGGAGGAAAATTACTATGTAAAGGCTGGAAAGTTTTGAGATCTGCTCTTCTGTGACACAGACAAATATTTATTTTTTATGGCGGGGCAATTAGAGCTTCTGCTATGGGGTCCCATGATTTCTATGTACGCACCTGCTCCTGGGCTTTGGGGATCCATCCCAAATCTCACAAAAAATTTGTACTTCCCGGTCCAGAGCCCTTCTCCATTCAGGACCCCGTGGGAGTACTGAACATAAATGCAATGTCTCTTTAAAAATAAAGTAATGCCATCCAGGCAAACAAAAGCGTTGTAAACCTATATTTTGGATGCTGAGCAGCCATAAAAACACTGACGAAAAAATGTATAAAACTAATACATTTTATTCAGATTATATTTAAAAACATTTCATAATGCAAAATGGTAAAAACATGCACAGAGACAATACAAAAGAGGATATAGCAAGTATGCACATGTTAAATGTCCCAGGGTATAATTACATTGATAATTCCTAGCATAATACTTCCAAGAGATGGTTCATAGTCCCTAAGTATCTAAATGGGGTCAAAAAACGCCACCATTCAAACATGAGAGTGAATATACTGTCATGTATGCTACCAAGTGATGAACATATGCTCAAATACTGATGCCATCAAGACATAAAGTACCACAATGTGGTCTACCATACCACCATATAGTCAGAAGTATAAGCATAAAGTAAGGAAGAACATACCCATATTAGTACACAGTCATGCGGGCCACCACCATATGCCCCGACGTGCGTTTCGCACTTCTGGCTTTCTCAAGGGGAGTGTGTGCTCCCAAACCGATGCGATGTCAATCCTGAATTCATTTTTGACCCGGTGTCACCAGTCCCAGAGAATTGAAGCTCTCCCTCCCAACTCCTCCTGGCTGTCCCCCAAAGCAGCAACCGGCTTAAGCCACTGAAGTGGCAATGCCAGAAGACCAAGAGACAGTGCTCAAGGTGTTTCGGAGTCTTTGCACCTCATCAGTGCAAAGTATGAGAACTGATTTGGCTAGGTAAGAGGCTCTGGACTGAGGTCTAAGGGGTAACATTTCTCTTTGTGGAGAGTGACATACCGGCTCTGGCATGCCAAGGTAAGGAGGCTTATTCGCCGTGCAATGCTCCTCTGAGAAATTTAACATGCAAATTGCCTCTTCAGAGATGAAGAGGACTTGAACTCTATAGTGCCACCTATTGGAAGCAGCAATCCTACAAGTCACAATGGACCTTTTAACGAGTCTTGCAATATGACTTAGGATAATAGCCAAATCAGAATCTCACTTTGCAGACACAGTGTTTTGGGCTACTGGCACTCGGTAGAGGCAATTAGCATATTAAATTTCCCAGAGGACCATTGCACGGCGAATAAGACTTACCTTGGCATGCCAGAGCCAGTATGTCACTCTCAACAAGGAGAAACTTTACCCCTTAGACCTCAGTCCAGAGCCTCTCACATAGCCAAATCAGTGCTCATACTTTGCACTGATGAGGGCCAATAGCCTGAAACACCGTGTCTGCAAATTGAGATTCTGATTTGGCTATTATCCCAAGTCATACTGCAAGACTTGTTAAAGGGTCGATTGTGACTTGTAGGATTGCTGCTTCAAACAGGTGGCGCTATAGAGTTGAAGTCCTCTTCATCTCTGAAAAGGCAATTTGCATATTATGGATAAGCAGCATCTTCCTGCATTTCTAAATATTGAGGACACCAAGAAATGGTAAGCAGTGGTTGACCACGGAGATCGGGATTTTATCTATATACTGCACTTTTGATATACAGTATAATAATAATTACTATTATTATTTATATAGCGCCAACATATTTCACAGCGTTTTACAATTCAGATGTTCACATACAACAGTTACATGTAACATAATTAAAGATAATACAATAATTAAAGCAAAAATAATGACGACCCTTCTCAAAAGAGCTTACAATCTACAATGAGGTGGGGGTGATACAAAGTACAGGGGCTTATTTACAATGGTGGTCCAGCCATCTTGAGGGGATGAGGGATAGATAAAGGCTGCATGAGCTCGTCACCAGCCAGTATTTGTAGTGCTTTTGGGTGCGGTGGAGTTTGATGGAGAATTATGTTCACAGAAATAGTGAATGGGCTATACAGTGGGTACGGAAAGTATTCAGACCCCTTTAAATTTTTCACTCTTTGTTTCATTGCAGCCATTTGGTAAAATCTAAAAAGTTAATTTTTTCCTCATTAAAGTACACTCTGCACCCCCTATCTTGACTGAAAAAAAACCCAGAAATGTAGAAATTTTTGCAAATTTATTAAAAAAGAAAAACTGACATATCAAATTGTCATAAGTATTCAGACCCATTGCTCAGACACTCATATTTAAGTTACACGCTGTCCAAATCAAGTCCTATCAGTTTAATTAAACACAGCTGGACTCCAATGAAGGAGTAGAACCATCTCAAGGAGGATCACAAGGAAATGGACAGCATGTGACTTTTTTCCCACAAAATGTTTTTCAGCCCCCAATTTTGCATTTTCATAAGGGTAACAGGAAAAATTGCACCATGCAGTTTGTTGTGCAATTTCTCCTGAGTAAGCAGATACCCCATATGTGGGGGAAAACCACTGTTTGGGCGCATGGCAGGGTTCGGAAGGGAAGGAGCTCCATTTGACTTTTTGAATGTAAAATTTGCTTGAATAATTCACGGACGCCATGTTGCGTTTGGGGAGCCCCTGATGTGCCTAAACAGTGGAAACCCCCCACAAGTGACACCATCTTGGAAACTAGACCCCATAGGGAACTTATATAGATGTGTGGTGAGCACCTTGAACCCCCAGGTGGTTCACAGAAGTTTATAACATTGAGCCGTAAAAATAAAATTTTCACATTTTTCCCACAAAAATGTTTTTCAGTCCCCAATTTTGCATTTTCATAAGGGTAACAGGAGAAATTGCACCATGCAGTTTGTTGTGCAATTTCTCCTGAGTAAGCGGTTACCCCATATGTGGGGGAAAACCACTGTTTGGGCGCACGGCAGGGTTCGGAAGGGAAGGAGCGCCATTTGACTTTTTGAATGTAAAATTTGCTTGAATAATTAGCGGACGCCATGTTGCGTTTGGGGAGCCCCTGATGTGCCTAAGCAGTGGAAACCCCCCACAAGTGACACCATCTTGGAAACTAGACCCCTCAAGGATTTTATCAAAGGGTATAGTGAACATTTTGAACCCAGAGGTACGACACAGAATTTGATAACATTAGGTCATCATATTGAATAAGTTGTCATTAGTCTTGAGCGCAAGTGCTCGCTACTTGAGTTTGCATCGGGTACTCAGGTATGCACCATGTATCGTGGGTGCTCGAGTGACATGCTCGAGTCCCCACCCGCATGTTTCACGGTTATTAGACACCTCAAAAAAAACATGCGGTGATCGCTCGTGCATGGCAGGCAATCCACGCAAGGTTTTTTTGGCAGCAAAGCATATGGGGCGGAGACTCGAGCATGTCACCGAGCACTTGCGCTCAACACTAGTCGCCATATCGTCATCTTTTTTTTTTTTTAACTTTTGAAAAAATCCCAACTCTAACCCTAGCCCAACCCTAGCCCAACCCTAGCCCAACCTTAGCCCAACCCTACCCCTAGCCCAACCCTAACCCTAACCCTAACCCCAACCCTAGCCCAACCCTAACCCTGACCCTAACCCCAACCCTAGCCCAACCCTAACCCAACCCTAAACCCTAACCCCAACCATAACCCTAGCCCAACCCTAACCCTAGCACAACCCTAACCTGAGAGTTTATTTTTTATGCTGTTTCTCGTGCAGTGTAAGTGGTTAGATGACTTTATTCTTCGGGTTGGTGCGATTACAGCGATACCAGAATCATATCGGGTTTTTATGATTGACAGCTGTCATACACTAAAAGACACATATTTTTGTAAAATTTAGTTTTTGCATCGCCATATTTTGAGAGCTATAATTTTTCCATATTTTGGCCGACAGAGTCATTTGACGGCTTGTTTTTTGCGGGATGAGTTGACGTTTTTATTGGTGCCATTTTCAGGCATGTAACATTTTTTGATCGCTTTCTATTCTGATTTTTGGGAGGCAGAATAAACAAAAACCAACAAATACAGGAATTGTGTTTTTTTTAATTTTTTTATGCTGTTCCGCGTGTGGTAAAATTTATAAGGTAGCTTTATTTTTCGGGTCAGTACATTTACAGCGGTACCACATTTATATCGTTTTTCTATGTTTTGGTGCTTTTACACAATAAAAGCTATTTTATAGAAAAAAATATTTTTTTGCATCGCTTTATTCTGAGAGCTATAACTTTTATTTTTCAACTGATGGAGCTGTATGGCGGGACAAGATGACGTTTTCAGCGGTACCATTTTTATTTATATTCGTCTTTTTGATCGCGTGTTATTCCATTTTTTGTTTGGCGATATGATGATAAAGCATTGTTTTTTGCTTCGTTTTTTTTTTTTACCGTGTTCACTAAAGGGGTTAACTAGTGGGACAGTTTTATAGGTGAGGCCGTTCCGGACGCGGTGATACCAAATATGAGTACTTTTATTGTTTGTTTGTTTTCATAATATTTATTGATGGGTACATTATATTTTTATTTTTGGTGGATTATCTTTTTTATTTTTTTTTATATTTTTACATTTTTTTTTTCACTTTTTGACACTTTGTTTACTTTTATTGTTTGTCCCACTATGGGACTTTCACTTTTTTATTCTGATCGCCTGTATAGCACAGAGATGGAGCACCATCCCTGTGCTATACAGGCTGTCAGCGCTGCAGATGCAGAAGATATTTTGGTCATGCACTGCGCATGACCAAAATATCTTCCTGCTGTCTGGTGACCCGGATGTTGTCATGACGACATCGGGTCATCATGGCAATATTCGGGAAGCCGCGGCAGACAGCGCTGGAGGCCGGCAGGAGAGGTGAGTATCCCGATCACCTCCCCTTGCCACCACAATGCTGCGATCGATTTTGATCGCGATCAATTTTGCTGGGGTTAATGTGCCGGGAGCGGTGCGGGACCGCTCCCAGCACATAGCACTGGGTGTCAGCTGTGACAATCAGCTGACACCCGGCGGCGATCGCGCCTGCACAGCCTGTGTGAGGGCGCGATCGCAAAGACGTATTAATACGTGTCAGGCTCTTAAAGCCCAGGGCGCATATACATATTAATACGTCTTGGGCTATAAAGGGGTTAAAAAAAATTCTACTTTTTACTTGCTTCAATAGTCTCTATGGGAGACTAGAAGCTGCGATCTTCTGATCGTCTGTGTTACACATAGCAGGGCTTCAGCCATGCTATGTGTAACAAAAGTGCTCATCTGGTATGAACGCCGATCGATGGGCGGCACTTCTAGCAGATCGGCTATGACAGCAGATCGGCTATGACAGCAGATCGGCTATGTCAGAGTTTGACAGCGGCATTTAACATGTTAACAGCCATGGGTGGATCGCGATTCCACCAGCGGCTGTTAGGGGCACATGATAGCTTATCAGATCAGCTGTCATGTGCACGGAAAGGTGCGGGCTCAGCGCCAGAGCCTGCACCAAAGGGGAAGATGTACATGTACGGCGCATATCGTGGAGGGGTTAAATATGTGATTTTGTTAATCAGCAATTAGCATGGAACAATAATTGCTATTGGAGATGAGCAGATCGCTTTATGCAGCCCACTCCTCTATCCAAGTCAGTGTTCTTGGGCCGTGGACAAGAGCTACATGAATTTCCCGAACTTCTGGGAATCTCCAGCACAGTATTTGAGTCTCCGGCCTGGCATGAGATCATCTGTGCGATATACAGGTGACAATAAGCCAGCCCAGCAAGTCATAAGCTGAGCCTGGAATCCCGGAAATGAAAGAAATTTGCACAGCTCCTGTTCACAGCCAGAGAGCACTGGCTTGGACCGTGGTTGCGCAAAGCAATCCATTTATCTCTAATTATATATTACTAGATGGTGGCCCGATTCTAACGCATCGGGTATTCTAGAATATGTATGCAGCCGACCGGGCGCAACTAATCAGCGAAGCCGTGTTTTAATGGGTTGTGCACTACTTCAAATTAACCCCCCAATGTATCCCCCCGGGCCCCTAATGAATTTTGTAATTACGTCACGTTGTCAATACTGCTTGTGACAACATCGCTGACCACGCACAGCCAGCACGTAATTCCCCCGGCTGCAGCTGGCTCTTGCTTCCGCTTACATCACGACTATTTGCGGCTGCATCCAGGGGTCTCCTGTTCCGCGTACCACGGTGAATGACGGGCTGTGGGCGGGGTTATCCCCCATCGTGTCACACCCAGCATCCACCGCGCGCTCTGTTAATGAATGCGCGTGAGGTGGATGCCGGGTGTGACGGGATGGGGGATAACCCCGCCCACAGCCCATCACTCACCATGGAACGCGAAACAGGAGACCCCTTGGCTGCAGCCGCAAATAGTCGTGACATAAGCGGAAGCAAGAGCCAGCTGCAGCCGGGGGTCACATGCTGCCTGTGCGCGGTGACCCAAGTATAAGCCGAGACCCCTAATTTTACAACAAAAAACTGGGAAAATTTATTGACTTGAGTATAAGCCTAGGGTGGGAAATGCAGCAGCTACTCTTAAATTTCCATATCCTGGTATGTATGGCGCCCTCATCCCCTAATTGTGGTTTGTAAGGCTCCGTCATTCCCCTAATCCTGGTTTGTATGGCCCCCTTATCTTGGCTTGCACGGCCCCCTCAGTAAACGTGACAGAAGTACGTCACACTGTGACTGACAGAACGTGTTCACTGAATGTGACAGAAGTACATCACACTTTGACTGACCGTGTTTAGTAAATGTGACTGAACTATGTCGCACTGTGACTGACAGAACGTATTCATTAAACGTGACAGAAGTACATCACACACTGTGACTGACAAAACATGTTCAGTACGTCTTGGGCAGTTGGTGAGTCACAAGACCACATGGGCGGAGTCAACCCTGCTATCTCCAGACGGTGGCATACTTATTTTAAATCCGGCGCCAATTGGCCGGAGAGCGTGTTTAAATTTGGCGCCAAAATCGCTGATTGGTCGCGGCCGGCTGCATTGCCGCTGATCTCCCGACGGCAAGTGTGAAGGGAGGACCGGGGAGCGAGGCCGCCGGTCGGGGTACTTCAGCTGCGAGCAGCCGGGCGATGACCGGCTAGCACCGGTCTTCTCCCGGCTGCGTCGCCGCTGATCTCCCGACGGTGGCCTGCGTGTTTCAGGCCAATCAGAGAAGTGGTGTTTTAAATTTCGTGCCAATATTGCTGATTGGTCGCGGCTGCGACCAATCAGCAGAGCGGTGTTTAAATTTGGCGCCAATATCGCTGACTGGTCGCGGCCGGCGGCTGCGACCAATCAGCGAACCGTGTTAGTGAGGACCGGGGAGCGGAGCTGCCTGTGCGGGTACTTCCGCTGCGAGCAGTCGGGAGATGACCGGCTAGCGCCGGTCATCTCCCGGCTGCATCGCCGCTGACCTTCATGTGGCTACCGTCGGGAGATCAGCGGCTAAGGCCGCTGATCTCCCGCCGGCAAGTGTGAAGGGAGGACCGGGGAGCGAGGCCGCCGGTCGGGGTACTTCTGCTGTGAGCAGCCGGGAGATGACCGGCTAGCACCGCTCATCTCCCGGCTGCGTCGCCGCTGACTGGTCGCAGCCGGCTGGCCGCGAAAAATCAGAGAAGAGGCGTTTTAAATTTCGCGCCAATATCACTGATTGCTCGTGGCCGGGCGGCCGCGACCAATCAGCAGAGCGGTGTTTCAATGTAGCGCCAATATCGCTGATTGGTCGCGGCCGGCGGCGCCGGTCATATCCCGGGTGCTTGCAGCAGAAGTATCCCAACCGGTGGCGCCGCTCCTCAGTCCTCCCTTCACACTTGCTGTCGGGAGATCAGCGGCCCCAGCTGCTAATCTCCCAACGGTAGCCGCATGGAGGTTAGCGGCGCCGCCGGTCAGGGTACTTATGCTGCGAGCAGCCGGGAGATGACCGGCTAGCGCCGGTCATCTCTCGGCTACATCGCCGCTGACCTCCGTGCGGCAGATGAGCCGCTAACGGCCGCCATCTTGTTCTGAAATTCCACGTCGCTGATTGGCCACGGCCGGACCAATCAGCGACGCGGGATTTCCTGGACAGACCGACAGACAGACGGGATCAGCCGATTATTTAGTAGACAATGTGTTATAGAATATGTTACAGAACTAAAAGTGGAAATAAATACTGTTTACATGGTTTGTAACTGATAGAGATATAATGTTGAGTGCACAATAATAGCAGTCTAACATACTGTAACTAATGTGTTTAATTATGGTTTTTGGCAGAAGAAGATCATACAACATGGGAAATGATTCATGACTAGGTTTAGGCAAGTAATAGGAAAACAACAGAATCAACAGTCAAGACATGCACGCTGCTAATTGGGTGTAATTGACTTATTAATGAAAGGGAGATGTTTTATTTAAGAGCAGTGCGGAGTACAATTAGTGAGGTCATTCATTCTGTGGAGAAACAAGTGTCAATTATGGCCCTTATTTAAAGAAGAAGGGGGAGCATATGTTGTACCTGCTGGTTTTAGCCCTTGCTCAGTGAGTAAAATGGGTCGTTCCAGACATTATGCTGAAGAAGAATGAAGGAGAAAGAACTTTGATCAAGAAGTTGATTGGAGAAGGGAAAACATAAAGAAGTGCAGAAATTAACTGGCTGCTCAGCTAAAAAGATTTCCAATGCTTTAAAATGGCAAACAAAACCTGAAACACGTGGTAGATTGATTAATATTATGAAGTAACCCGCCCAATCCCCAAACCTCAACCAGATTGAAAATTTGTGGCGTGACATCAAAAATGCTGTTGTTCATGCAAAAGAACTGTGGAATGTAGCCCAATCAGCTTGGGCTGGAATATCTGTTTGCAGGTGTCAGATATTAGTTGACTCCATGCCACACAGATGTAAAAGCAGTTATCAGATAAAGGTTATACAACAAAAACGGGGATTAGTCCTACTGCTAATTATGTTTCCAGGAGTCCATCCTGACAGCACCATCGAGGTCATCCTTCTTATCCTGATAGAGACAGGAAACACACGAGAGCTTAAAAGACCCCTCCCACCCACACCCCTTAGTGCTTTATCCAAGTACCACACCAATATGGATGCAACTATGTTTTATTGAATCTCCATACAATGTTAAATGACATTAGTAGTAGACATTCATAAGCGAGAGAAACTAACCGTGCTGTCAGGATGGACTTCAGGAAACATAATTACCAGTAGGACTAATCCCCGTTTTCCAGGACGTCCCTCCTGACAGCACCATGGAGAATACCAGAGTATGACATTTTAGGGCGGGACCACTGCCTGGAGAACCTTTCTACCTAAAGCAGTTTGTTGCCCTGACAATACGTCCAATTTATAGTGCCTATAGAAAGTATTTAGGCTGGACCAAAATGCTTTGTGGGACTGGCAGTGTGGTTCAGCGTCATGACACATGGTCTGTATGGATCTATAATATGACTAACTATTTGTTGCCCCGGAAAAAGGCTACCTATTGTAATTAAGGGGTTTTGATGTAGTCATGGTATGCCTGGGTATATTGGTAGCATCAAGAATATCTTTACTATGATACTGATTTATGTTGTATGTGCATAATATTTTTCTTGTTGTCTCTAAATATATATTTGCATCTATATGTAAATATTTATGCATTGGCTTATATTTATACACCATACTAATCTGTATATTTTTATATAGTTGCCATTGTACTAATTAGTAAGATACCGGTGCCATCGGCCTATAGTCACCACATGACCACACTGTCCATTCAGCTTTTAATAGGGTTTTTTTATGGGCTTTTTATAGAATTTTCATCTGTCTTTGTGTGTTGTAATAAAGATTTAATATTTTTTTTAAATAATTTTGAACTACTGATTATACTTCCTTTTATCTATAGTGGTGGTAATGGTCTGGACATTATTTGGTACCATCATAACTAAGAAAACACTGATTGTAATTAAAATGGGTCTATATATCCTAATTTTTGTACTAATTGGACCAAGATGCTGCCCTGCAAATTTGCTCTACCGAAGCACCTGCACTTTCTGGCCAAGAAGTGGAGACTCTTCTAGTTGAATGGGCCTTTAAACCCTCAGGAGAAGGTATTTTTTTCTGCAACATAGGTTAGGGATATTGTGGACCTAATCCATCTTGCTATAGTAGGTTTAGAATCTTTTTTTCCCCCTACTCCTCCCTCCGTATTAAATAAATAGATTGGTGTCCTGTATCCAATCCCGAGTAGCCTCTAGGTAGAGTATATGACTGCCTGACTTACATCCAGCGAATGAAAGAACTGTTCTTTTTGGTTTTACGGTGCTGACAAAAGGGGGGCAAGACAACTCCCTGAGTAGAGTAGAAACAGCTTTAAGCTGTGTGCCCACTATGCGTTTTTTTTTAAGCTTTTCCGCAGCGGTAATTCCGCTGCAGAAACGCTTAAAAAACGCTTGGTAGAAGGTCTGCCATGTTCCCCAATGATAATCCGCATGTGCTGTGCACATGCTGCGGAAATTTCCGCTGCGGATTATCATTGCGGAAAAATCCACAGCACTACCAATTATTTTGCGAAAGCGCGGCGTTTTCGCAGCCATTGACTTGCATTGGACCCCATGGAATCCGCATTACTGCATCTGCAGATGCGGATTCCATGCGTTTCAATGTGCGTATGGTACCCGGGTTTGGAGAAGAGGAGACTCTCCTCCGGACCCGGGTAGCATAGTACCTGTAAAAAAAGAATAAAATAAAAAATATACATTATACTTACCTTCTGATGGCCCCCGGTGTCCATATCGATGCGTCCTGGCTTGCCGGCAGCTCTCGATGGTCTAAAAAGGACCTGCCATGACGTAATTTAGTCATGTGACGGGTCACGCGACCGCTGACGTCAGCAGGTCCTTTAGTCTACCTTCTCACCATGGGTCTTAGTCTTTGCACTGCCCTGGAGAATCTGGCCACTTAAGGGTGAGAGGCTAAGGAAAAGTTAAAGAAAACACTTAAAGCTGATATTTGAACCTTTAACGTGCTTGGCCTTAGTCCCTTATTAAACCCTGCCTGTAGGAAGTCTAATATTTTGGGAATATTAGGGCGAGAAGTATCTATGGAAGAACTGCCACATTCCAAACTGAATTTTTTCCAGATTTTGTTGTAAATAGCCGAGGTGACCGGCTTTCTGCTTGCCTGAATAGTGGATATCACCTGATCAGAAAGACCCCGGGATCTTAGGATCTAACCTTTCAGGATCCACACCGAAAGGTGAAGTCTCTCTAAGTCGTGGTGAAGAACAGGACCCTGATGAAGCAGATGTTCTCTCAGGGGGAACAGGATAGGTTCCTCTAGGGTCATCTTTCTCAAGCGTGGGAACCAACTTCTTTTTGGCCAGAAGGGAACCACCAAGAGTACTTTTGCCTGGTCCTCCTGAATCTTGCTGAGAACCCTTGAGATCAAGGCTACTGGCAGAAAGGTGATAGAGCCCTGTTCCAGATTTGGTTTAAGGCATCGATCCCCTCGGGAGTGTCTAGAAGGTTCAAGGAGTAGAACCTTGCGACCTTCAAATTTTTACTGGTTGCAAAGAGGTCTATTTGAGGAAGGCTCCAGCGCTGACACAGCTGTTGGAATACCTCCCCATTTAATTCCCACTCAGTAGGCTAAATCTTCTGCCTGCTTAGGTAATCTGTTATCCTGTTCGGAGACCCTTCCAGATGGAGTGCTGAAATTGACAGAACTGTCCTTTTTGCCCAAGTGAAGATCTTTGAGGCCAGATCCTGTAGTGCATGATGTCTTGGGCCCCCTTGGTGACGTAAAAAAGATACCGTTGTTACGTTGTCCGTCAGAATCCTTATATGGTGGCCTTTGAGCAACACTTGGCTCTGACATTGAGCTTCCCATACTGCGCAAAGATCCCTGTAATTTCAAGTTTGGGATTGAGTTTCTGGAGGCCAGGCTCCCTGTAAAAGTCTTCCTTCCAGGTGGGCCCCCCCGTACCAACTGGCTTGCGTCGGTGGTGATTATCAAGCAGGGAGAGGAGATCCATGAGATACCTAACTAAAGGTTTTTGGGGATGGCCCACCAGACCAGAGATCTCCTTACCGCTAGAGACAGGTATATTTCCTTGTCTAGGGTTACTTGCTGCCTGTACTAGTATGATAGAATGGCTATTTGAAGATCCCTCTAGTGGAACCAACTCCATCGGACATAGGGGATACAGAATGTTAATATGCCCAGAATTTTCATTGCCATTGAACAACGGCTCCTTAAAAATAGGCTAACTCTGTTTCTTACTGATCTCTGCTTTTCTGCCGATAAAAATGAAACTCTCAAACAGAAGTCTAGAAGGACACACAGGAATATCTTCCTAGTTCCTGGAACCAGGTATTACTTTTTCAAATTTAACATCCATCCTAGATTCTGTAGTGTTGAGACTGATACTTCCAAGTGGCTCCGTAGCTCATCTACTCAGTTGGCCACCAACAAGAAGTCATCTAGGTAGGGGACTATAATGATGCCTCTTTTCCTTAGGTAAGCTACAATTTCTGCGATCAACTTCGTGAATACCCAAGGGGCTGAGGCCAGACCGATGGGAAGACACTGAAATTGGAAGTGGCAGATCTGATCCTGAAATCTTACTGAAATTCTTAGGAACTTTTGACAGCAAGGATGTATTGGTACATGGAAGTATGCGTTTTTTTTTAGATCTAACGTGAACATCACCTCATTTTTGTCTATTAAGGGAATGGTTGTCTTTTTGGACTCCATTTTGAACCTTTTGTACTTTACCTAACAATTTAAAGGTTTTAAATTTATTATACAAGACTCGCCCGAGGGTTTTTTGATGGTGAAAGGGTTTGAGTAGTGACCCCGGATTCTCTCTCCCTAGGCAACTGGGACTATTGCTTCTGATCTTAATAGATCTTTTATGTCTGATCACATTGGAGAACTGGTTGCTGGAGAATGAGGATCCGTTATAATAAATCTGGCAACTGGACAAACGCTATCATGCACTGCTCAAAAAAATAAAGGAAACACTCAAATAACACATCCTAGATCTGAATGAATGAAATAGTATCATTCAATACTTTGGTCTGTACAAAGTTGAATGTGCTGACATCAAAATCACACAAAAATCATCAATGGAAATCAAATTTATTAACCAATGTAGGCCTGGATTTTGAGTCACCCCCAAAACTAAAGTGGAAAAACACACTACAGGCTGATCCAATTTTGATGTAATGTCCTTAAAACAAGTCAAATTGAGGCTCAGTATTGTGTGTGGCCTCCACGTGCCTGTATGACCTCCCTACAATGCCTGGGCATGCTCCTGATGAGGTTGTGGATGGTCTCCTGTGGGATCTCCTCCCAGACCTGGACTAAAGTATCCGCCAACTCCTGGACAGTCTGTGGTGCAACGTGACGTTGGTGGATGGAGCGAGACATGATGTCCCAGATGTGCTCAATCGGATTCAGGTTTGGGGAACGGACGGGCCAGTCCATAGCTTCAATGCCTTCATCTTGCAGGAACTGCTGACACACTCCAGCCACATGAGGTCTGGCATTGTCCTGCATTAGGAGGAACCCAGGGCCAACCGCACCAGCATATGGTCTCACAAGGGGTCTGAGGATCTCATCTCAGTGCCTAATGGCAGTCAGGCTACCTCTGGCGCACACATGGAGGGCTGTGCGGCCCTCCAAATAAATGCCACCCCACACCATTACTGACCCACTGCCAAACCGGTCATGCTGAAGGATGCTGCAGGCAGCAGATTGCTCTCAACGGTGTCTCCAGACTCTGTCACGTCTGTCACATGTGCTCAGTGTGAACCTGCTTTCATCTGTGAAGAGCACAGGGCGCCAGTGGAGACTTTGCCAATCCTGTTGTTCTGTGGCAAATACAAAGCGTCCTGCACGGTGTTGGGTTGTGAGCACAGTTCCCATCTGTGGACGTTGGGCCCTCATACCACCCTCATGGAGTCGGTTTCTAACCATTTGTGCAGACACATGCACATTTGTGGCCTGCTTGAAGTCATTTTGCAGGGCTCTGGCAGTGCTCCTCCTGTTCCTCCTTGCACAAAGGCGGAGGTAGCGGTCCTGCTGCTGGGTTGTTGCCCTCCTACGGCCTCCTCCACATCTCCTTGTCTACTGGCCTGTCTCCTGGTAGCGCCTCCAGCCTCTGGACACTACGCTGACAGACACAGCAAACCTTCTTGCCACAGCTCGCATTGATGTGCCATCCTGGATGAGCTGCACTACCTGAGCAACATCTGTGGGTTGTAGAGTCCATCTCATGCTACCACGAGTGTGAAAGCATAACCAACATTCAAAAGTGACCAAAACATCAGCCAGAAAGCATTGCTACTGAGATGTGGTCTGTGGTCCCCACCTGCAGAACCACTCCTTTATTGAGGGTGTCTTGATAATTGCCAATAATTTCCATCTATTGTCTATTCCATTTGCACAACAGCATGTGAAATTGATTGTCAATCAGTGTTGCTTCCTAAGTGAACAGTTTGATTTCACAGAAGTTTGATTTACTTGGAGTTATATTCTGTTGTTTAAGTGTTCCCTTTATTTTTTTGAGCAGTGTATATCCCTGTGAAATGTTTTTTAAAGTCCACTGGTCCTGGGATATGTTCTGCCAGCTCCCTGAAAATTCACTGAGCGCCCTCCCTAGGCCAATGATGTCATTGGCTCCTTGATCCTGAACTCAAACTGAAAAGGGGACCTCTACCCCTACCCCATTTGGGGTAGCTCCATCTGTCTGACTTCACTTTCCCCCTATAATCCTGCCTCTGGGAAGGACAGGATCTATGAAAGGGCTGAAATTTTCTGGCTCTATCTTTTGGGAACCCTATTTTTTTTTGTCTGAGGTCTTTTCTTAAATGTCATCTAGTATTGGCCCAAATACCCTTAATCCTGAGAAGTGGATGGAGCAGAGCTTGTCTTGGGTTGTTTATCTCCTGACCATGTTTTCATCCAAATAATGCGACGGGCTCCATTTGATATGGAATTATTTATAGACGCAAATCTAACAGATTCAGCGGAAGCATCCGCCATAAATCCTGTGACTTATTTCAGTAACGGTAGAGACCCTAAAATGTCCTCTCTAGGAGTCTTATTCCTTAAATGCTCTTCCAGGTCATCGATCCACAGATGCATGGACCTTGAAACTGAGGTAGCAGCTATGTTTGCTTTCATTATCGCCGCTGATGCTCCCCAGGCTTTTTTTTAGAAGACCATCAGCCTTCCTGTCCATGGGTTCCCTGAGGCTTGAAGAATCCTCAAATGAGGTCTTCTTGGTAACTGGGACATCAATTTTTGGGATCTCTTCCCAGGCCTTCATGTCTTCCGGCTCAAAAGGTAGAGGAATCCTGAAGTCAAGAGGTATAACAAGTCTTTTCTCGGCATCCTCCCACTCTTCCAGGATCATGGTACGAATGTTATTATTCACCGAAAGACTCTATGCCTTTGGGATCTCAGGCCTCCAAACATCTCATCTTAAATAGACTGAGACCTCTGAGATTCCTCCACCTGCATAGTGCCCCTGACTGCCCGTAGGAACATGTCTGTGTTATCAGAGAAATATTTTTTCCACTTTTACAGAGGTTCAGGAGTTATTTCTCCCTCTTCATCCTGATCAGAACCAAGGGATTGTATATCCTCTTCTGAATTTAGTTCTATCTCCCATCTTGGTCTCTTAGCTTGGGGACCTGTCACGGCATTGCAGATACCTTCTTAATCCTTCTTCCTTTAAGACCCAGGGGCGACCTCCTTCCTGCTGCTGATTTTAACTCCCATGCAAGGGTGTGTCAAACTCTCAGTTTGCTCCAGGCAATTGCCGGTGATACTTTTATGTAGCTTTGTGCATGCTTGGAGCACTGGCTGTTGGCTGGCTTCTTTTCTGGTGCCCTTGGAGGATAGTTGGCTTTACTCCTCTGCTGTCTGCTCAAGCTAAGTTTATCCCCTTTGTTTGTCTATCTTGTTGTCTTTAGTTTGTAGTGGGGCCTGATCAGTGCTCACCCCTCCCCCTCCCTATCTAGGGCCAAGCTCTAGGGACATACAGGGTTTGGGGTCCTGCTCGGCGATAGGTGTGGAATCTATATAGGGATGGTAGGGTAGGCAGGGTGTTATTAGATCTGCCTAGGTATCTCCACTCCCACTTTCCCTAGTGTTTGGGCATCCTCCCCTCTTCCCTTCATGTTGCTGTGCACATGCTGCGGAAATTTCCGCTGCGGATTATCATTGCGGAAAAATCCGCAGCACTACAAATTATTTTGCGGAAGCGCTGCGTTTTCGCCGCCATTGACTTGCATTGGAACACATGGAATCCGCATCACTGCATCTGTACATGCAGAATGCGTTTCAATGTGTGGATGGTACCCGGGTGTGGCGGACAGGAGACTCTCCTCCGGACCCGGGTACCATAGAACCTCTAAAAAAAGAATAAAATAAAAAACAAATATTATACTTACCTTCTGATGGCCCCTGGTGTCTTTATCCGATGCGTCCTGGCTTGCCGGCAGCTCGCGATGGTCTGAAAATGTCCTGCCGTGACGTCATTTAGTCATGTGACGGGTCACGCGACCGCTGACGTCAGCAGGACATCAGAAGGTAATTATATATTTATTTTTTTCCATTCTTTTACGGTCACACTATATAAATCCAAGCCGGTTGCATGGATTTATATAGTGTGACCAAGTTGTCAAGCACTTTCCAAGTGATGCTAAAATCGCTTGGAAAGCGCTTGTCAACCCGCATGCGGAAATGCATGTGAAGAATGCATCACATCCGCAAGTCCCTGGCAGGAAAACCGCATGTACAATCCGCATGTACAATCCGCATGCGTTTTTTCTGCCAGGGAGATGCAGAAACGCTAAAAAAAAATCCGGAGCATTTGTGCATCGTGGGCACATAGCCTTACATTAATTGTATGACTCAATATTGAGCACACGTAGCCATCTATACACAGCGGGAGGCCGCACGTAGCCGTCTATACACAGCGGGAGGCCGCACGGCGCCATCTATAAACAGCAGGAGGCCGCACGACGCCATCTATACACAGCGGGAGGCCGCACGGAGCCATCTATACACAGCCATCTATACATTTAATTCCTAGATAAGTGATCGAATCAGAGCGCCATTTGAAGGGAAAGGAAGTAACTAATTGTGTTGCCAGTGAAGGTTGTAATGTTATGTTCATTATCTTGGATTTGTGGGAGTTTATTTTGAAGTTACTTAAGGAGCCAAATTTACGTAATTCCGAGATGATATTTGTTATACTTGTTATGAGATGTAATATATAAAAGAATGTTATCCACGAATAATGTTAGCTTGTGTTCTTCCGGATGGAGTTTTATTCCTTTAATTGAGGGGTTAATATGTATTGCGGTTGCAAGATGTTCCATGGTTAGTATGTATAAGAGGGGTGAAAGAGGGCAACCCTGTCTCGTGCCATTCCGTTTTGGGAACGAGCTTGATATGGAACCGTTAACTTTAACTTGTGCAGTAGGGGGAGTGTATAGGACTGATATTCTACGGAGCATGTTTTCTCGCAAGCCTATTTCCTCAAGGGTTTGAAATATAAATTCCCAGTGTACCCTGGCGGAAGCCTTGTCTGCGTCAATCGACAGGATACACATGGGGTTCCCCCCCTTCCTGCGCCATCTATTAGATAGTCCTTGTGGTGTTATCTCTAGCCTCGCGTCCCGGGACAAATCCCTCCTGATTTATCAGTCCCAGAAGAAGAGGACACAGTCTCCTTGCAATATTTTTGCATATATTTTGATATTTAAACTTATCAAGGAAATGGGGTGATAGCTAATACATGATGATAGATCTTTTCCAGGTTTGGGGAGCACTGTAATATGGGCGGATAAAGCCTGGGATGGGAAAGAGCCTCCTAATGATATGGAATTACAAACCGATAAGAATAGAGGGTTTACTAATTCAGTGAACTGTTTATAAAGACCCGCAGAATAACCATCTGGGCCAGGGCTTTTCCCCTGCTTTAGGTCTTTCATGGTTGTAGAGACTACAAGTGCAAAATCTTTTTTCTAGGTCTAATAATACTTCCTCTGTAACTATGGGTAATTTATTCTGCTGCAGACAGGATTTAATTTTGTCGCGAAGCGACTGCACTGGGAGGTCTTTGAAATATCCGGCTATATTGTAAAGAGATTTGTAATAATAGCTAAAACTTGAAAGTATATCTCTAGTGCTATGAACTTTCTTTCCTTTTATGTTTTTGATAAAAGGAATATATCTGTGTAGATTACGTGGGTGAATAGCTCTAGCCAACAATGTGCCGCTTTTGTTACCCAAGTGGTAGAAGCGACTTCTAATTCGCTCTCTAAAACATTGTGTTTTCTGATCTATTATGGCAAGTAATTTTTGCCTAGCTATGGAAAGATGTGCAAATGTATTAGCAGATAGATCTTGTTTATGTTGGTTTTCCAGTGTAAGGATCTGGGCTGATAATTTGACTATCTCAGAGGCTCGTTCCTTTTTTAAGTGTGCTCCATGTGATATAAACACGCCCCTTATGACACTCTTCAGCGCCTCCCATTTAATAGATGGAGATGTGGGGTCTTCACCATGATCGGTCATGAAATTAGTTATTGTTTGTTCTACTTCGGACTTGCAAAGGGTCCTGAAGTAAATTTTCATTTAGGCGCCATGAGAAGCCTGGTTTATAACATGAGTTTAATAGGATCGAGAAATATATGGGAGCGTAATCCGACCATAGTATCGACCCCACCTCTGCCTCCACTGGTAGGTCTAGCAAGCTATGAGAGATGAAGAAATAATCAATCCTGCTGTAAGTATTGTGAGCCTGAGAGAAGAAACTGAATTTTTTTGTGTTGGGGTGAAGAACCCTCCAAATGTCTACCAGTCTCAGGCTGTGTATCTGTTTCTTTATCTGTTGTATGGAAGATGGGGGATATGAAGACTTACCCGAGGAAACATCAATTGTGGGATTCATGGGTATATTGAAATCGCCCCCAAGTATCACAGGAGAGGAGCCCACGAATTCCTCGAGGCATCTCTTGCAATCTGCACCGAATTTCTGTTGTCATTAGTATTTTTTTTTTTATTATTAATAATCAGTATTGTAGTATTCGGTCACTATGTGGTGGTAATATGTGATCTGGTCATGGTGTGGCGATATTTGTTCCTTGTACAGTGAAGGAAATAATTATATGATCCCTTGCTGTTTTTGTAAGTTTGCCCACTGACAAAGACATGAACAGTCTATAATTTTAAGGGTAGGTTAATTTTAACATTGAGAGATAGAATATCCCCCCAAAAAATCAAGAAAATCACATTGCATAAATTAGATAAATTAGCATTTTGCAGTCAGAAATAAGTATTTGATTCCTCTGGCAAACAACACTTAATACTTGGTGGCAAAACCCTTGTTGGCAAGCACAGCAGTCAGACTTTTTTTTGCAGTTGATGATGAAGTTTGCGCACGTCAGGAGGAATTTTGGTCCACTCCTCTTTGCAGATTATCTCCAAACCATTCAGATTTTGAGGCTGTCGCTTGGCAACTCGGAGATTCAACTCCCTCCATAAGTTTTCTATGGGATTAAGGTCTGGAGACTGGCTAGGCCACTCTATGACCTTAATGTGCTTCTTTTTGAGCCACTCCTTTGTTGCCTTGGCTGTATGTTTTGGGTCATTGTCTTGCTGCAAGACCCAGCCACGACCCATTTTTAATGTCCTTGCGGAGGGAAGGAGGTTGTCACTCAGGATTTTACGGTGCATGGCTCCATCCATTCTCCCATTGATGTGGTGAAGTAGTCCTGTGCCCTTAGCAGAGAAACACCCCCAAAAAAATGTTTCCACCTCCATGCTTGACAGTGGGGACGGTGTTCTTTGGGTCATAGGCAGCATTTCTCTTCCTCCAAACACGTCGAGTTGAGTTAATGCCAAAGAGCTCAATTTTTGTATCATCTGACCACAGCATCTTCTCCCAATGAATCACAGAATCATCCAGGTGTTCATTGGCAAACTTCAGATGGGCCTGCACATGTGCCATCTTGAGCAGGGGGACCTTGTGGGCACTGCAGGATTTTAAACCTTTAAGGCGTAATGTGTTACCAATGGCTTTCTTGGTGACTGTGGTCCCAGCTACCTTGAGATCATTAACAAGTTCCCCCCGTTTAGTTTTAGGCTGATCTCTCACCTTCCTCATGATCAAGGATACCCCACGAGGTGAGATTTTGCATGGTGCCCCAGATCGATGTCGATTGACAGTCATTTTGTATTTCTTCCATTTTCTTTCTATTGCACCAACAGTTGTCTCCTCACCCAGTGTCTTACTTGTGGTTTTGTAGCCCATTCCAGCTTTGTGCTGGTCTATGATCTTGTCCCTGACATCCTTAGAAAGCTCTTTGGTCTTGCCCATGTTGTAGAGGTTAGAGTCTGACTGATTGAGTCTGTGGACAGGAGTCTTTTATACAGGTGACTATGTAAGACTGATGTCTTTCATGCAGGTAACGAGTTGATTAGAAGCATCTAACTGGTCTGTAGGAGCCAGAACGCATAATGGTTTGTAGGGGATCAAATACTTATTTCTCACTGCAAAATTCAAATAAATGTATCTAATTTATACAATGTGATTTTCTTGATTTTTTTTGGGATATCCTAAAATTTTAAAAATGGGGAAGATACTGAGTATGCAGGACTTTTTTAAATAGTGAGTAATCACCTTAATAGTTACCCACATGTACCATGGTCTGCTCTGCAAGGGCATCTGAACAATCTGAATCCTCCATCACTTTCCTCTGTATTGCTTACGTTAACAATGCTCCCATAGACAATGGTAATACTTTTATACTACCATGTCTTCATAGCATGCCCAGCCCGGAAGTATGTGCTGATCGTGCGATTCAGTGACATCACTGAAAGTGCACCTCCTTCACTCACGGTGCACACTCGGTCCCGGAACAAGCAGCGCACCGCCAGCCGATGTCTGAGCCAAGAGCCCCCCACTGGAGGGAAGCGGCTCGAAGACCAGGCGCTCTCCCTGCTCAACTGGTTTGTGGCTGAGGAACTCCCCTTCGGGGGGTGTCAGCCACGGACCACTTGACAGGGGGAAGGAGAGGTTGAACCCCCCCGAGTCCGCTCCAGGTAACCTCGCTTCTGAGGCTTTTTTCCTCTCCAGACGTCTTCTCTAGTGTCTGTCCTTATAGGGACAGGAAAAACACTAAGGGGTGTGGATGGGAGGGGTCTTTTAACCTCTTGTGTGTTTCCTGTCCCTATAAGGATAAGAAGGACAACCTCCATGGTGCTGTCAGGAGGGCCGTCCAGGAAATATTAGTTCAATGATTAACAGAAAAGCTAAGTCAGTAAATAAATTTCAGTTTATATTGTAAATATTAGCGTTTGTAAATGAAAATGCAGACACTGCTATTTTTTGAGCAGCTTAGTATTCTTTTTTCTTCATTTTAAGTTTAAAAATGTATATTTTGTTCATGTTTTAATTTGGAATTGAATGAGCAGCTCCCAGTGCCTTTGCGTATAAGGAAATAAATTATGAGGATTGAGCTTTTTTCTCAGTTGTTTTAAACACACTGCTATTATTTTGCACATAACTGTATATATATCACTAACTCCACCCAAGCATATATCTATATATGTCTGTCACGCTCATATCGAGCATAAGAGCATGGGGAATAGAGCTGGAGTGACAGAGGCCTCAGATCTATAGCCACACTTGCATATCAATTTAAATGCTGATTGCGGATTTGTCAGTAACAGAGGAATGGACTGGCCATGTAAAGGTGTTGCTAGACTTGTCTTTGAAAGAGCTACATGCACTTAAAAACAGTTTGGGGGTGAAGTCCTGCCGCCAGATTCCCTTTAAAGTAACATAGCAACATAGTTTTTAAGGTTGAAGGAAGACTAAGTCCATCTAGTTCAACCCATAGCCTAACATGTTGATCCAGAGGAAGGCAAAAAAAAAAAAAAACATGTGGCAAACACTAAGCTCCACATTGGGGAAAAAAATTCCTTCCTGACTCCATATGACAATCAGACTAGTTCCCTGGATCAATGCCCGATCAAGGAATCTAGTATATATAACTTGTAATATTATACTTTTCAAGAAAGGCATCCATGCCCTTCTTAAATTTTAGTAGTGAATCACTCATTACAACATCATGCGGCAGAGAGTTCCATAGTCTCACTGCTCTTACAGTAAAGAATCCGCGTCTGTGATTATGATTAAACCTTCTTTGCTCCAGACATAGAAGATGCCCCCTTGTCCCCGTCTCAGGCCTCAGAATAAAAAGATCAGTAGAAAGGCCTTTGTACTGTCCCCTCATATACTTGTACATAGTAATAAGATTACCCCTAAGCCTTCGTTTTTCCAAAGTAAATAACACCAAGTGTAATAACCTGTCTTGGTATTGCAGACCCCCCAGTCCTCTAATAACCTTGGTCGCTCTTCTCTGCACCCTCTCTAGTTCAGCTATGTCTTTCTTATACACCGGAGACCAGAACTGTACACAGTATTCTAAGTGTGGTCGCACTAATGACTTGTATAGAGGTAAAATTATGTTCTCCTCATGAGCATCTATGCCTCTTTTAATGCATCCCATTATTTTATTTGCCTTTGCAGCAGCTGCCTGACACTGGCCACCAAACGTGAGATTGTCGTCCACCAATACAACAAGGTCTTTTTCAGTGACAGTTTTGCCCAGTGTTTTTACAATTAAGCATATAATTATACATTTTATTTCCTCTGCCCAAGTGCATTACCTTACATTTATCCCCATTAAAGCTCATTTGCCATTTATCAGCCCAAGCTTCTAGTTTACATAGATTCTCCTGTAATATAAAATTGTCCTCCTCTGTATTGATTACCCTGCAGAGTTTAGTGTCATCTGCAAGTATTGAAATACTACTCTGTATGCCCCCTACAAGGTCATTAATAAATATGTTAAAAAGAAGCAGGCCCAATACTGACCCCTGTGGTACCCCACTGTTAACTGTGACCCAGTCTGAGTGTGTTCCATTAATAACCACCATCTGTTTCCTATCACTGAGCCAGTTCTTAACCCACTTACATATATTTTTCCCTAAGGTGAAAGGGGAATAGAATATACTACTATTTCTTTCCGCATGAGCATGTACCTTTAGCCTCATGTACAATTTTTTGTCCTATTATCACTGCACTCCTCAACATTGAAATTGCAACACCAAGAACAAACAATTGGGGAGTTATTGCAATCACGGGCTCGATAGACAAGCTAATGATATACAAATAATAAAGTTTTACATTTTTTTTTCAAAACTTCAGTTTATTCAGTATGGAGTATGAGAGACATGTGCAGAAATCCCCACATTTATAAGTCTTGGCTGCTATTAATGAGGTTACTAATGGTTATTTACGGAATGTTCTGCCACGATGAATGCACTTGTGCATGCAACTCATCAAGATTCACTGCTGGCAGCTCCCCCTTCAATTCATTGACCAGTGATATCCAAGATGGACTCAAAAGGGAGAAGCTGCAGGCGATGGTAGCACATTCAGACCATGCAGCCCGCTGACAGTAAAACAAGCAACATGGGGCCTGGCATTGTCATGCTGAAAAACAGTTCCTGGGACACTTTGGAGAAATGGCCACCACTGATTTCACAACTGATCCAAATTGGCAACTTAGGTTTGGTATGCGACAACCAAACAGTATCCACACAAACCATCAGAAGGCCTTTGCATGACATTGGATTAAGAGCCAGACATCCCATTGACCTAACCCCACCACTTTCAGAGGTTATAGTGCAGAGGAAGACGACAATGGAGGGTGGAATGGAGGTCCATCCTCTTCAGTGACGAGTCTTGCTTTGCTCTTGGATGCAATGATAGCCGGAAATTCATCTGAAAGCTATGCATACAACGCCATGAAGACACCTTCACAGTGAAGAACCTTCACTGGTTCTACGCCTGGGATTATGGTGTGGCATAATGTAGGGTACTCAGACTCCTGCAGTCTTCATACCAAGTACAATAACAGTTTGGCGTAACTTTGACTGGGTGGTAAAGCCAGTAGCACAGTCATTTCTCCAGGGTGTCCCAGGAGTTGTTTTTTAACATACCACATTATGTTGCTTGTTCTGTGAGCAGCCTGTGGCCTAAACTTGCTACAATGGCCTGCACGCTCTCCAGACTTGTCTCCCCTCATGCACATCTGGGACATCATTAGTCGGAAATTGCATAAGGGGCAGTCAACAGTAGATCCTGATGTGTGCTCAAGCGCATTTGGCAAGGCAGAACATTCCTCAAACGACCATTAACAACCTCAGTGATAGAAGCCAAGATAAGTGTGTGGATTTCTACATGTGACGCGCATACACAATATGGAATAACTCAAGATGTTTTGAAAATGGTTTACATTTTTTCAGAATTTGCATAGCATTAACATGTCTATCCATCCATTGATTTCCATAATTCAATGAATTTTCCTTCTTTGTGTATTAAATTCAATGTTGAGGCATTTATGTTTACCATACAGAACATGATTTATTAACAGCGTATAAATACAGTATTGATCAGCAGCATTAGCAACAAAATCCAATGATTTGACATCTTCCCCTGATTGAAACAGAAGAGGTAATGGATTGACTGCATTTAGCTGAAACCAAGGTCAACGAGTCTGCATTCTTCAGCAAAACAAAATAATATCCCTAGTCTGATGAGCAGGCTGGCATGGACTGGCATCTTTTCTGCTTATCACAGGAAAAGCAATAGCAGCCTCCCTCAGTGAGAAGAAGAGACAGCAAAGCTACTGCACTCCATGCACATGATACAGGGAATTTTCCCTACTACAGCTGTCTGAGATAAGGTTAGCTCTGTTACTGGAGTGTGGCTGAAGATCAATTCAGAAATGCTTAAGCCGCATGACCTAGCATTCTGCATTTGGATGTTTTTATGGTACAAAAACAAACAATCAGAACATTTATTCTGTGCTGCTGGATATTCTTTAGGTTACTGCAGTTTAGTATGCTGTCATATCGTTTGTCCATCTGTCACACTTCTCACAAATGACTATCGGCAACCATGTATTCCCTTGCAGTGTTACATTACCTAGTAGTCTGCTTTTCTTTCACCCTCCTACCCTGTGATCTGCCTTTTTTCATCCAATCTCTCTACAGTAAGAAACTGTACTGACATCCAATGACATGCAGAGATCTATCTGAAAAAGAAATGCTGGATACTGGCATAATATTATTCCATAGATACATGACTGTCTGCAGAAATAGAAGCCTATATTCACACAGCACATTTTTCCTGCAGTTGCAGAGTGTAATTTGTTTCTCTAAAGAATATGGAGAATAGATCCCAGTATAAATGTTGTATGGGTTTCCACTGATCTAAAGAAAAAAATGCCCCTGATCCCTGTATATTTTTCCATTTGCTAAGTGAGGTATACAATTACACTTTTTTTTTTAGAAATATACCAAAGTCAGCTCCTCCCCAGCAGGCACCTGCCCTACTGACACCAAGCTATTTAGTTAGCGAAAAAGCAGGAGCAGAAGCAAAAGAAAGACTACACAAAAAAGTAGAGTGCTTTGTCCCCTAATGAAGTCTATGAGAAAGTTTTGCGGTGAGTACTAAAAATCTTCGTTTGTCAGACACTTCATTAGGGAACACAATGGACCTTATGACGTCCCAAAGCAGTCCCTGGAGTAAAAATACTAATATTGCAGAAGGAAGAATCCATCAGCTTACCAGCCGAATGAGTGCCACTTGCAGTAGTACCCTTCTACCAAGACTTGCATCCGCCGATGCAAAGGCAAGAGTTCTGCAAAGATGTGGACTAAAAACTAAGTAGCAGCCTTAGGCTGTGTGCCCACTATGCATTTTTTCAAGCGTTTTTGCCGCGGAATTCCTGTAGCGAAAACGCTTAAAAAACGCTTGGTAATACGTGCCCCATGGTCCCCAACGATAATCCGCATGTGCTGTGCACATGCTGCGGAAATTTCCACTGCGGATTATCATTGCGGAAAAATACGCAGCATGCCCATTAATTTTGCGGACACGCAGCGTAATTGCCACCATTGACTTGCATTGAAACGCTTGATATCCACATCACTACATGTGCACACGCGGATATGAAGCGATTCAATGTGCGGATGGTACCCAGGCCTGGAGAAGAGGAGACTCATCCAGACATGGGTACCATAGTACCTGTAAAAAAAAAAGAATTTAAAATAAAAAATAAAGATTATATTTACCTTCCGATGGTCCCCAGCCTCCTCAGCGATGCGTGCGGTGTGTTGGGCGTCTCACGGTGGTGTGAGGACCTGACATGACGTCATTGAGTCATGCGACAGGTCACGCGACCGCTGACATCGGTGGTCGCGTGACCTGTCACATAACTCAATGACGTCATCGCAGGTCCTTCACACCACCGCGAGACACCAGGGAGACCGGACGCATCGGAGAAGGAGACCGCGGGCCATCGGAAGGTACATATAATCTTTATTTTTTACCATTCTTATTCTTTTTTTTTAACTATTACTTGGTCACACTATATAAATCCATGCCGGTTGCATGGATTTATATTGTGTGATCAAGTTGTCAAGCACTTTTCCAAGTTATGCAGAAATGCATGCAAAAACGCTTGACAAACGCTTCTACCTGGCTGGAAAAACACATGTAAAATCCGCATGCGCTTTTCCTGCCAGGGATATGCGAAAAAATATGCAGCATTTCTGCATCGTGGGCACATAGCCTTAAAGAGTAATAAAACAGACACCTAAAGGCGTACAGCACATGAGGCTCCTACCGCTTTGATGGAGTGAGCCGTGCCCAAGCTTAGTCCAGTCTTTTGGAACGGCAGTTCAAATCCAGCAAACAATAGTATCCCTAGGCAGTCAATGCCTACCGTGATGACAAGCAAGGCATCCAAATGTCTAACAGAGACCGGTTGAGCTGCACAGCTCTGAACATGTCAGATTGTGTGAGAACCTCTCAAAGAGTTGAAAAGCGAAGGAGGAAATACAATAATATCCTCATTAAAAGTAGAAGGCAGAGACCATATCAGGGTGATAGGAAGGTACTGGACACGAGACCACCCTGTCCCAGAAAGAATGTTACAGCCTTCGGAGCCTTGCCTGATGGAAGAGATCGCTAAGAGAAAAATAACCTCCTCGACAGAGTGGAGAGAGGTCTCTAATCCATTTGAAGGGATGACCATGAAGGGTGTCCAAGATCAGAATGAGATCCATCAGATTTACATGGACTAATACAAAAGCCCCAGTTCATCCTAACTTAGCAGGAAAGGCCTGAGGCTAAAAGTCAGATTCCACTGGAAAAGGATAGTCAAGACAAAGACCTGGGCCTGGGAGCCAACCCTGGCTCAAGACCAGAATGCAAAAAAAGAGGACCAAAGTTCTGCCTTTAAATTTGCACCTATGGAAAAGAAGCCTATTGAATGTAATGGTAGAAACGAGACATTTAAGGCCTTGGTGCCCTGATCCTAGTCAGAAAGGCCCTTCAGAACTATGGCCACAACAGTCCTAAATTGAGCACCTTAGACCACTCAGCCATGCTTCCATTAAAGACATGGTCCTGTCGGTAAATTAAACAACCTAGGATTTGGGAGGAAGAGGAGACCCTGGGAAAGGTCTATCTGGATGCTGTGTGTTTCCAGGATACATCTGCAATGAAGAACGACAGTTCTGTACCCAAACTGAAGAATCCTGTGCTTAATAGGCAAAGTTCTCAGTCGGAAAACAAAGATTCCCTTGAAACTTAAAAGGGCCTTGACTGTCAACCTTAGCCTGTCCCATGCCGAATAAAACTCTAGTGGAGGAGGTAGGCCTAATGTGAGACATGACAGTCACCAAACGCCCTTGTGGTACAGACAACACAACAAAAGTCAATTGTCTAGATGATCTGCTTTAAGCCTCAAATGTGACAGACCTGTCCAGCACTCCCCAGAGGCGGCAAGGGGATGGCCACACTGCTATTATTCTCTGACCAAGCCATCCGGGACTCTTGGTAGAAAGACTAGAATAAAGTGGAGATTGACATAGAAAATGAGGTAGCCTGAGGGGTGAACAAAAAAAATGAGCTAGCCATCTGAAGGAGAGGCTTCATCAGCTGCTCACTGTATCTTAAGTGGCATCATACCCAGGGACAATGCGTACACGGGGGAAAAGAATCAGGGTACTACACGAAAAATGAAGCTCACTAGCTAGGTGGTCAGATGGTCAAGAGGATACAAAGTGATTTAACCCAAGGGCTTCTGAGAGCATCAATTGTGGTGCAAATGATCTATAGTCTAAGATGCGACAAAGCACTCTTATTGGCTGTAAAAGCCTAAGATTGTGACCTACCAGCATCCCTAATTGCAAGGTAAAAAGGAGATTTTTGTGTACTCACCGTAAAATCTCTTTCTCTTAGCCTCTAATTGGGGGACACAGGACCTTGGGTGTTATGCTGCTGTCCACTAGGAGGCGACACTATGCTTATCTGAAAAAGATTAAGCGTGGCTCCTCCTCTGCAGTATACACCCCCGGACGGCATCAGCCTACTCCAGTTTTGTGCAAAAGCAGTAGGAGGAACGTAACATAGATAACATAACCATGCCTATAAGAAGGCAACTATGTAAGAACTCAAAGGAAAAGCAATATGAGAACTCAACTTAACAGCCCGGAACGGGCAAAGGGTGGGTGCTGTGTCCCCCAATTAGAGGCTAAGAGAAAGAGATTTTACGGTGAGTACACAAAAATCTCCTTTACTCTGTCGCCTCATTGGGGGACACAGGACCTTGGGACGTCCCAAAGCAGTCCCTGGGTGGGAAGCAATGGACGAATATTGTGTAGACGGGTCCCTACAATTGGGGCACCGCCGCCTGCAAAACACGTCTGCCCAGGCTCACATCTGCTGAGGACTGGGTATGAACGTTGTAGTGTTTTGTAAACGTGTGTAGGCTAGTTCAGGTGGCTGCCTTACACACTTGTTGTGCCGAAGCCTGGTGCCGAAGGGCCCAGGAGGCCCCTACCGCACGTGTAGAATGTGCCGTAATACCTGCTGGAATAGGCGAATTTTTGAGGCGTTAGGCCTCTTGTATGGTGGATTTGATCCACCTGGCAAGGGTAGCTTTGGAAGCTGGTAGACCCTTGCGGCCGCCTTCCATAAGAAGGAAAAGAGAATCAGACTTCCGGAAGGGCGCAGTCCTAGACACATAGATACGCAGAGCCCTGACAAGGTCAAGCGTATGCAAAGCCTTTTCCACTCTATGAACCCGAACCGGACAGAGGGATGGTAGTGAAATTTCTTCATTGAGATGAAAGCTGGATACAACCTTCGGAAGGAAGGATGGAACCGTACGATTGACTACCTTGTCCTGGAAAAAAATCAGGAAAGGCTGTCTGCAGGAGAGTGCCGTGAGTTCAGACACCCTGCGTAGCGAGGTGATTGCCACGAGGAAAACCACTTTCTGGGATAGAAGACGGAGTGGGACTTCCCTAAGGGGTTCAAAGGGTGTTTCCTGTAATGCTGTCAGCACCAGGTTGAGGTCCCACGCTTCTAGAGGTCGTCTGTAGGGGGGAACCAATCGGGAAACCCCGTGGAGAAATGTTCTTACTTGCGGTTTATGAGCAATGCATTTTTGAAAAAGCACTGAAAGAGCTGACACCTGGCTCTTAAGGGAGGCCAGGGATAGTCTGGCTTCCAGACCCGATTGGAGAAAACCGAGTACCCTGGGTAGGGAATTAGGGAGTGGGGTCTGGTTACGAGATTCGCACCAGGTAAAGAAAGTTTTCCAGGTACGGTAGTAAATCTTGGTAGAGGTTGGTTTTCGTGCTCTGATCATGGTTTTAATGACGTAAGGCGAAAAACTTGCCTGGGTTAGAACCCAGGTCTCAATGGCCATGCCGTCAAATTGAGGGCCTCTAAGTTCTGGTGGTAGAACGGGCCTTGCGACAGAAGATCCAGGCGGTCGGGAAGACGCCAGGGAACGTCTGCCGTGAGTCGTACGATGTCGGCGTACCATGTACGCCTGGGCCAGTCCGGTGCGATTAGGATGGTTGGAACTCCCTCCTGTTTGATCTTTCTCACCACTCTGGAAATCAGGGGGAGAGGTGGAAAAATGTACAGGAGCTGGAACTGGGTCCAGTCCTGAACCAGGGCGTCCGCTGCAAGAGCTCTCGGGTCGCGTGTTCTGGCCATGAAGTTGGAGACTTTGGCATTGAGGTGAGACGCCATTAGGTCCACGTCCGGAGTGCCCCAACGATGGCAGATCTGTTGGAAGATTTCGGGATGGAGAGCCCACTCTCCTGAGTCTATTCCTTGTCAGCTGAGAAAGTCTGCTTCCCAGTTGTCTACACCCGGAATGTGGACCGCAGAGATAATGGAGCTCGTTTTCTCCACCCAGTGAAGGATGCGTGTCACCTCTCGCATCGCTCGGGCACTGCGGGTTCCCCCTTGGTGATTGACATATGCCACGGCTGTGGCATTGTCCGATTGTACTCTGATGTGAGAGGCTGCCAGTAAGTGATGGAAGGCTCTCAACGCCAGGAGGATGGCACGAATCTCCAGGATGTTGATGGGCAAGGTTGCTTCCGCTGGGGATGACTTGCCCTGTGGTGTAGGTGTACTGCACCCCAACCTGTCAGGCTTGCGTCGGTGGTCAGGACCTTCCATTGACCTGGGATAAAAGATTTACTTTTTGTTAGAGAGGTCCGGTTGAGCCACCAGTGAAGGGACTTCCTGGTTGACGACGTCAGCTGGAACTTCCTGTCGAGAGAAGAAGGGTTCCTGTCCCATGACTTGAGAATGTCTAGATGGAGAGGTCTGAGGTGAAGCTGGGCAAATGGAACCGCTTCTATTGCCGCCACCATCCTGCCAAGGACTCTCATTGCAAACCGGAGAGATCGAGGGGGTTTGCTGAAAAGGGTGCAAACTCCTAGACGGAGAGGCAGTGCCTTGTCTTTGGGGAGAAGCACTAGGCCCTTGGAGGTATTGAATAGCATTCCCAGGAATGTCAGAGACTGGTTTGGGGTTGGTGATGACTTTTGTAGGTTGACTAACCAACCCAGGCGACTCAGGGTGTCGATTGTGATTGAGACACTGAGCTCGCAGTCCTTGAAGGTAGAAGCCTTGACGAGAAGATCGTCCAGGTATTGAAAGACTACTATGCCTCTGGAGTGTAGAACGTGCATGGTGGCTGCCATGACTTTGGTAAACACTCTGGGAGCCGTGGCGAGTCCGAACGGGAGAGCCACGAACTGGTAGTGGTCCTGGTCGATTGCGAACCTGAGAAATCTCTGATGGGCAGGTGCAATCGGTATATGCAGGTATGCATCTTGTATGTCTATGGAGGCAAGATATTCTCCTTTTTACATGGATGCAATGATTGACCGGAGGGACTCCATACGGAAGTGACGTACTCGTACATATTTGTTGAGTTGTTTTAGGTCTAGTATGGGGCGTACCCCTCCTCCTTTCTTGGGGACTACGAAAAGATTGGAATAGAACCCCTGGAAGCGCTCGGCTGTGGGAACAGGTATTATGACTCGTGCTTGAAGAAGCGATGAGACCGCTTGGTGGAAGGCGCGAGCTTTTACTGCCGATTTTGGGGGAACAGATATAAGGAGTCTGTTTGGTGGGTTGGAAGTGAACTCTATTTTGTATCCTGAAGATACTAGTTCCCTGACCCACTTGTCTTCTGTAATAGGTAGCCAGACTTGATGAAAGAGTAAAAGTCAGCCTCCTACAGGTGGAGTGTCTTCCTGAGTCCGTGAGTCATGATAAGGAGAAATTCTTAGATTTTCCTCCTTTTGATTTTGAGTGGCCTGCCTTTGACTGCCAGGATTTGTCCTACTTTTGTGTCGGCCTCGAGTCTTCCCTGCGTGTGAAGCAGCTGTTATTTTGTGGTGGCCGTGAAACGGACCAGCCGGAAGAGTTCTGAAAGGATCGGAAGCGAGCTTGGTTACGCTTGTTATAATTGCGCTTGGGCTTCAGTTGGGGAAGAGAGGTACTCTTACCCCCTGTGGCATTGGATATCATCGTATCCAAGCTTTCACCGAAAAGTCGACCGCTGAGGTATGGAAGGTGCGTGAGGAACTTCTTTGAGGCTGCGTCCGCTTTCCATTCACGCAGCCAAAGGATACGCCGAATTGTGATGGCGTGTGATATTGCGCCCGCTGCAGCCCTTGCAGAATCCAGAGCTGCATGAAGCATGTAATCTGCCACAACTGCTATCTGAACTGCTTGGTCCAACAGTTCAGGGGCAGAAGCTTGGAGGCCAGTTTGTAGATTGTTTGCCCAAGCCAGTATGGCCTTGGCTGCCTAGACTGAAGCGAACGCGGGGGCTAGGGAGGCCCCTGTGGTTTCACAAATTGAGCGAGCCATACTTTCTACCTGCCTGTCTGCTGCATCCCTAAGGGTTGAGCTATCTGGCAGTGAAAGAAGTGTCTGTGCTGCCAGTCTGGAGACTGGGGGGTCCACTGCTGGTGGGTCTGCCCATTCTTTGGTGGTTTCCTTTGGAAAGGGGTAACGGGCCTCCAGAAACTTGGAATTGTTAAGCTTCTTGTGAGGCTGTGAGAATTGTTTTGTGAGAATAGATTTAAATTCTGGATGATCCAAGAAAACCTCAGGTGGTTTCAGAGCTCCTTCAAATGAAACCTTATTTTGTGGTGCGTCCGGGATCGGATCAGAGATGTCCAGCACCCGATGTATGGACGAGATTATGTCCTCAACTAGCGCTGCATTGCTAGGTGGGATTGGAGTTAGGGATCCATCAGTTTCCTTGTCTGAGTCAGAATCGCAGACGCCTTCTGACTCCTGTGTATCACTAAGGTGTGTCCTAGGTGACCCAGAATGGGGGATTTCTCTGGACGGAGATTGGTGCGGAGAAATATCTTGTCTGTCCCTGGTAGGGGACTGTGTAGATGACCTGTGACTATGATATCTCTCCTTAGACAGGGATGACCGTGTGCTATGGGATGACGCAGATGAGCGTGACCTATGGGTGCGCTTGCGTCCTGACCTTGACATGGATGTGCCTGGGTCAGTATGTGACTGAGTCCGGCTTTCCCTTTGTTGGGTAGCATTCATAGTCGAGGTATGGCTTTGCAGAGCCTGAAGCAATTTGGAGGTCATGTTATCTATGGACTGTGTCATAGATTGTGACATTTGAGTGACCCATTCCGGCGTAGGATTAGACACTGAAGGGTTGGTAGGGGCTACTTGGGACTCTGGCACAGTAGTCTGAGTACAATCCTTGCAATGCGGATATGTGCTGCCGCTGGGAAGAGCATTACTGCAGGCTGTACAGAAAGCGTAAAAGCAGTCCTGCCTGGTTTTCTTAGACTTTGAGCCCGGCATCGTGCACCTGGAGTGGCTATGCAAAAGGGCTAACTGTGCAGAGGAAGATACAGAGTAATAAAATTCACAGCTGAGGTAACTCAGACTGTGAACTTACCCCACCAATGTGCCCATGTGAACAGCGCTGAAAGAGCCTGGTCCTGTGCCTCCCCGGAGACTTCGCTGGCCTGTATGCGTCCTGCAGTTTGATATGGCCGCCGTAGCTCTTCTCCTGCTTGCAGAGATGAAGGAGAAGGGGGGCGGAACGCTGCAAGGGCGGCAGTTGCTATGGAGATGCGCGCCCTGCAGCCTAGATCTGCCCCCTGTGTGACACCGCAGTGAGTAAAAATCGTCATCCGGGGGGCGGGCCGGAAAATGGGCGGCGGCTTCGGCTAGGCCGAAGCCGCGGTGTAAATTTATTTTCTATGCCCAAAAGGGCTCCAGGCCAGCACGGTGGTCCGGGGGGGGGGGGGGGGGGGGGTCGGATCAGAACCGGACCCCCCCGGATTGAAAGGCAGAAAGGCGGTGGGGACATAAGTGGAAGGGGGTCTCTGAAAAGAGTCCCCCTTAGGCGCTTAAGATAAAAAGCTGCCGCAGGTGCTGGGCCTGTGAAGGCCTGTGCCTGTGTGTGCCATGGCTGCCTGCACTCCCCCCGGCTCCTACAGGGTCCCGCAGTCAAGCTGGGGTTCCTGTATTGCTGCTGATTCTCGGCTGCAGTGTGCTGGCTGGTGAGAGCTGCAGATGCTGCCGTCCAGGCCCTACCTGATGGTGTCTCAACCTAATACCCCCAGGGGGGATTAGGGAGGGTGCCGCTGTCACCTGTCAGGGGGCTTTGTCCTCGCCTCAACTTCGGACCAAGACCGAGGGAATTGGGGAAGGAGGGAGGTTCTCAACTTCGAGCCTGACCCGAAGTGCCAGAGAAGGAGCAGCATGGTGGCTACGCCGTCTCAACTTCAACTGTGCACCCCGTAGTAGGGGGCAGAGGAAGGAGCCATGCCGGGGGTCTCTTAAGAGACCCTCTTTTCTTCATCTGTAATCCCGTGCTGAAGCGAGGGACGAGTGAAGGTCTGAGGTGTGCCTCCTTGCGACACTAAGCAAAAACTGGAGTAGGCTGATGCCGTCCGGGGGTGTATACTGCAGAGGAGGAGCCACGCTTAATCTTTTTCAGATAAGCATAGTGTCGCCTCCTAGTGGACAGCAGTATAACACCCAAGGTCCTGTGTCCCCCAATGAGGCGACAGAGTAAAAAGACTAGCTGAGTGAGGCAGTCGCCTTTGCTTCTGGAATTAGAGGAAAGGTCCCTGCCAAAGGTTGGAATCGCAATTCTAAAGGGAGCTAGCCTCCCCCTTCACAAAAAGCTGAATCAAGGCTAGCTGGACTGCTTGAGGGATACGCTAAGCTACAACTTACCTTCCAGAGGAAAATATTCTTGCTCGAAGTTAGAAACGCACACAAATCCCATGACTTAGACCAACCAACAGAGACATCTCAGTTTGTCAAACTCACTCAAGGAAGTCGTCAGAAACCTGTCTAATTTGCTTGAAATATACCCTACTCCGGGATCTCAGCTGGAATGAGTCAAGGACAAGTAGCCCTTGGTCTGTGTGCGCAAAATGACATACAAAGCCGTCTCTGCTACACGGTCCGACTCGCCCTAGACAGTGTCAGAGAACGAGATTGGCCAAAGACTGGATTGCATGCACAATCTGCCTTGTACTGACATTCTGAAAAGAAATGGTTCAGTACCGTCTGGTTTGCCTGTGCGATATACCCTACTAGAGGTTTGTTAGCTTGATTCATTCACCTATGAAGAGGCACTTGCCCTGGGAAGAGTCCCTTCAGGATCCTTTCCATGCTACCTCCTGCTGAGGAGTCTCAGCCCAATGGTCTGACTCATAAATGGAAGTGGTCACTATTTATACCGACTAACTGAAGGAAGTGAAAGACCACCATCTGATTTGCTGCCATGATGTACCTTGCGGAGAGTTCTCGGCTAGCTCTTCTGACTCACTCAGGAGAATGGTCTGGCTTACCTGAACGATATACTTCTGAGTGAACTCTGCTTATTGGTCTGACTCACTGTGGAAAGATGTCAGAGCACCTTAAAGGGACTCAGTTTGAACAATCATAATGTGCTGCTCAGTGCTCGACAGCGGGGCCAATCATTCAAATAAATTTCCTCACCTGTTTTCCATCTATCTGTGCCCTTTTCTGGCTCTATAAAGTCAATAATAAGAGGGGGTGGAAACAGATGGAAAACAAGCAGGTGGGAAAGTGTAGTTAAATGATTGGCCCCGCCGTGGAGCACCAAGCAGCAGGACTGAATTTGAAAAGTCATTTTGTGCTGACATGTAAAAAAAGGAGAGAACAGGGCGCAATGGGTGACTCAGTAATGCAATTTGTAGAGGGGTGTGGGAATGGCTACTAACCTTATGGAGTTGTGCACCTCTGCACAACCCCAGTGTAAAGCTCCACAAGCTCCGTTCTGTTGGTGGCTGTCATCTGCTTTCAGCGGCGTTCACAGATCCCGATCTCACGGTTGTGGGTCACGTGATCAGGTTAGTTGCGCATACCGCCGAGATGGACGCCCAGCTTCACCAACACTCCCGGCAGTGTTCCGGGGGGTGCTAGGGCAGCGAAGCTTAGAAACCAGTGTAGTAACTCTTAGTTAACTTCATCCCACAGGTGGTTGAACAAGTAAGTAAAGGCAGCTCTACCGCACCCCAGCAGGGGGAAAAAGACAATCAGTGAATGTGAATAGCGGTATCAGAGCGCCAATAACAGGGCAAAAATTAATTAAAATGACTGATTTATTAATACACACAACGCGTTTCGGTGGACAAGGCCACCTTCATCAGGTGTCACCTGATGAAGGTGGCCTTGTCCACCGAAACGCATTGTGTGTATTAATAAGTCATTTTAATTAATTTTTGCCCTGTTATTGGCGCTCTGATACCGCTATTCACATTCACTGATTTTGTGCCGACAGTCCCTTTAAGGTACACCTCGCACTATATGGATTCCCTGCGCAATACAACCTTTAGAGAGGTCATCTAGTGCATCTAGATTGCTTGTGTGATACGCCCTATAGCGAACTCTCTTGGTGGTTATGACTCACCCTGGGAAGAGGTCAGAGTGTTATATGGATCGCTTCTGCGATGTGCCACCTACCTGCTGTGGAGGCTGGTGAAAATAATGTCTGACTTGCGAGGTCACCTGTGGAATATGCCCAGCTGTAAGGTCTCTGCTGGTGGTTCTGACTCACTCTAGTAGGGTTCTCAAAGTGCCATCTGCACTACAGGGTCGCCTGCGGTATTTGACCGGCTGGGAGGTCTCAACTGGTAGGTCTGACTCACTCTGGTAGGTGTTCACAGTAGCACTTGGGATGAATGGTCACCTGCAGGCTTAGCCCAGTTTGGAGGTCTCTGTTGGCAGGTCTGACTAATTCTGAGAAGTGTCCAGGAAAGATGGTGGTCAGCAGCACTCAGTGCAAGGGACGCAGGTCCAAAGACAGCGTCCATACCAGGGTGTTCAGTTGGAAAAGAGGTGTTTATTCCGCCATCCCAAAACACACCGATTCAACCGTCTGTGTCTTTGTCAAGTATAGGTGAACAAACGCGGGGCCGTCCTTATGTAGTGTGGTTCACAATAGATCAACAATCACTGCAAAGGTACAACCCTCACATCAATCATAATTAGAATATAATACAAGAAAAAATAGATCCATACATTAACACAGAGGTTATTTTAAATACAATATCAATAAAATCCAATCTTACTCCAAGTAAATCTATTAAGACCATTATTTACATATGTATTGTACCTCAGTTTGCCTATCAGGCTTGGCATCTCGATATCTAAGCAACCACCCACCAATCACTTCCTATGGGGTCATAGGTATGAAAGTTTGCCAGACCAATCCCCATAGGTATATGGTTAGGCCATTACAATATTTATATTAAATGGGGTTAGAAGAGCTATATATACATAATGCGGGGGTTATTCTAGCAATAAAATGTGCATTTAGACCGATGTATGCTGCTTGTGCAAATGTGATGGGATCACAGGTCACATGGGTGAGGTCATGTGATCACTTTCCTGTGATGTGGCAGGTCATTTTGGTGTGACCCGATTGGAGTTCAAACATATGCTTGTGGACATCCTCTTTTGGCGCCTAACCATACACCTATAGGGATTGGTCTGGAGAACCTCCATATCTATGACCATATATGAAGTGATTGGTGGGGGGTTGCTTAGATGTCGAGATGCCATGCCTGATATGTATTGTACCTCAGTTAGCCTATGTAAATAATGGTCTAATAGATTTACTTGGAAGGAGGATTGGATTTTATTTATATTGTAATTAAAGTAACCTCTGTGTTAATGCATGGATCTAGGTTTTTTTTGTACTATATTCTAATTATATAATTATTATTGATATGGGGGTCGTACCCTTGCAGTGATTGGTGATCTATTGTGAACCACACAACATAAGGACGGCCCCGTGTTTGTTCACCTATACTTGACAAAGATCCACACAGGGTCGAAACGTGGTGTGTTTTGGGATGGAGGAATAAACACCTCTTTTGCAACTGAACACCCTGGTATGGATGTTGTCTTTTACTTTTGTAATCCTGGGAAGTGGTCAGAAGTGGCATAAAAAGCAGATGTTCCATGACGGTGAGCAAGGCCTGGCCCCCGAATGAGACAGAGATACGGCACATTGAAGAGGGGCGCGAGCTCTTGAAGCAGGCTGCGAGAGGCTACTGAGCAGGCATTGGAGGAAACGGGTGGGTGCTGGCAACACAGATTACCACGGATTGACCTGATGGAAATTTGCGGTCACATGAGGTGCTGGAGTAATAGGCAACCAGGGAAGGCTGGTTTGCAATGTCTTCCAGTAATTCGGAGTCGTGGTCTGTGTCCATTTTGGTGGAGTCGGTATAAAATGTACCGACTGACAATATACATAATAAATTGGGTACAGTAGTTCAATGCAGTATGTGCTGAATATTTTTTCATAAGAATTTGGGAAAGTTATGAAAATGTCCTATAAATGTCTGTTGTATTCCTGATCTAAGGGTCTAGACTTTTAGTTGAGATGAATCTGTACTACACTTTATGTACAGTAGCTTGATAAAGTATTCACCCCCTTGGATTTTTACCTATTTTGTTACATTGCAACCTGTGTTTAAATATTTTTGTAATCTGATTTGTGTGTAATGCATCATCACTAAATAGTTACTAATAGTTGATGAAATTAGAAAAATAGACAAACTTAAATTTATAGGATCAAATAACTAAAATTTGGCATTTACATAAGTATTCACCCCTTTTGCTATGAAGTCCCTAAAAAGTCTGCTGCAAGCAATTCCCTTCATAAATCACATGGTTAGTGAAAAGAAGTCCACCTGTGTGCAATTTAAGAGTCACATGGTCTGCCAGTATATACACACCTTTTCTGAAAGGCCACAACACCTGCAACACCATTAAGCAAGAGACACCAATAACCAAACAACTCCATGAAGACCAAGGAGATCTCCAAATAAGTCAGGGACAAAGTTATTGTGAAGTACAAGTCAGGACTGTGTTATAAAAAAAAAAAAGTATCCCAATCTCTGATGATCCTCCATAGCACCACCAAATCCATCATCAAATGGAAAGAACATGGTACAACAAACCTGCCAAGAGAGGGTCGCCCACCAAATCTCTCAGCGCGGGCAAGGAGGGCATTAATCAGAAAGGCAGCACACAGAACAAAGGTAACACTGAAGAAGCTGCAGAGTTCCCAAGCAGACACTGGAATATCTGTCCATATGACCACAATAAGCCGTACACTCCATAGAGGTGGCCTTTATAGTCACTGTAGAAGGTACATACCTTATGGGAATAAAAGGGCTAGGAATAGGAGGAAGCCAATGTGGCTAAATAAGAAAGTCAAGAGGGCAATGAAAAACAAAAAAAGGGCTTTCGGTAAACTTAAACAAGAAGGCAGCGAGGAAGCGCTAATATCTTATAGGGAAAAAAACAAAATCTGTAAGAAACAAATAAGAATAGCAAAAGAGGAGACAGAGAGACTAATTGCCAAGGAAAGTAAAACGAATCCCAAACTGTTCTTTAACTATATAAACAGTAAAAGGATTAAAACTGATGGAGTTGGCCCATTGAAAAATAACCTGGGTAAAATCATAGAGGGCGATGAGGGTAAAGCAAACCTACTCAATAGCTTCTTCTCCACTGTTTTCACAAAAGAAAACAATTTATCGGAGGAAATGCAGAGTGATAAAGTAAACCCTCCGCTAAATATCACCCACCTAACCCAGGAGGAAGTTCAGAAACGCCTAAATAATATCAAAATAGACAAGTCACCAGGCCCAGATGGCATACACCCCCGGGTACTAAAAGAATTAATGTGATAGACAGACCGCTGTATCTTATATTCAAGCACTCTTTATGGACAGGGACTGTCCCACTAGACTAGCGCCAAGCAAATGTGGTACCAATATTCAAAAAGGGGTCTAAAAGTGACCTTGGGAACTATAGACCAGTCAGCTTAACGTCTGTTGTGGGTAAATTGTTTGAAGGATTTCTTAGAGATGCTATTGTAGAATATCTTAATGATAATAACTGTCTAACTCCATATCAACATGGATTCATGAGAGATCGCTCCTGCCAAACAAACCTGATTGCCTTCTACGAGGAGGTGAGCTCACAGCTGGACCGGGGAGAGTCAGTGGATGTTGTATACCTTGACTTCTCCAAAGCGTTTGATACCGTGCCACACAAAAGGTTGGTATGTAAAATGAGAATGCTTGGTCTGGGGGATAATGTGTGCAAGTGGGTAAATAGCTGGCTGAGTGATAGAAAGCAGAGGGTGGTTATCAATGGAGTAAGCTCAGGGTGTGTCAGGGTTACTAGCGGGGTGCCTCAAGGGTCTGTCTTGGGCCCTATATTATTTAATATATTTATTAATGATCTAGTGGAAGGGTTGCATAGTAAAATAGCAATATTTGCAGATGATACTAAACTTTGTAAAGTAGTTAATACAAATGAGGATAGGGCACAGCTACAGGAGGATTTAGATAAATTGGGGAGTTGGGCCAAAAAATGGCAAATGGGGTTCAATGCCGATAAATGTAAGGTCATGCACATGGGAAAGAAAAACAGCAGTCACCCATACATATTAAATGGGAAACCGTTGGGGAAATCTGACATGGAGAAGGACCTGGGCGTCTTGGTTAATAGCAAATTAAATTGGAGTGCCCAGTGTCAGGCAGCAGCTGCGAAGGCAAATAGAGTCATGGCATGCATCAGAAGAGGAATAGGGGCATATGATGAGAACATTGTTCTTCCTCTGTATAAAGCGCTGGTAAGGCCGCACTTAGAATATTGTGCACAGTTCTGGGCTCCGGTGCTCAGGAAAGACATATTGGAGCTAGAGAGGGTACAAAGGAGGGCGACTAAGGTAATAAAGGGAATGGAGGGACTAGAATACCCAGAGAGGTTGTCAAAATTAGGCCTATTTATGTTGGAAAAGAGAAGGCTTAGGGGAGACCTCAAACATGTATAAATATATCAGGGGGCAGTACAGAGATCTCTCCCATGACCTGTTTATACCAAGGATGGTGACAAAGACGAGGGGGCACACTATGCGTCTGGAGGAAAGGAGGTTCCTGCACCAGCATAGAAGGGGATTCTTTACGGTCAGAGCCGTGAGACTCTGGAACTCTCTGGGAGAGGAAGTGGTGATGTCCAACTCACTTAATGAGTTCAAGAGAGGCCTGGACGCCTTTCTTGAGAACAATAAAATTACATCTTATGCTTAGTGATAGTTAATTAATCCAGATTGGAGTCGGGAAGTGAATTTTTCCTCAATTATGTAAATTGGCCTATACCGCATGGTTTTTTTTTGCCTTCCCCTGGATCAACGCTGCGGAATAGCTGCAGTGCACAAGAAATAGGCTGAACTGGATGGACGCTTGTCTTTTTTCGGCCTTATAAACTATGTAACTATGTAGGGGGCATAAAAAAAGCCTTTACTTACACAAAAATTGTAAGGCTTGTGTTCAGTTTGCCAAAAGACATGGGAAATTCCCCAAATGTACAGAGGAAGGTGCGGCGGTCAGATGAGACCAAAATTGAACTATTTGGGTACCAAGGTAAAAGCCATGTCTGGTGCCAAACAAACACAGCTCATCACCACAAGAACACCATTTCCAGTGAAACATGGTGCCAATAGCATCATTGCTGTGGGGATGTTTTTCGGCAGCAAGGACAGGGAAAATGGTTTGAGTCGAGGGGAAGCTGGATGGTGTGAAATAGACTGAAACAGGTTTTGCTCTGTCAGTGATTTGAGACTGGGACAGAGGTTCACCTTAAAACAAGACAATGACCATACTGCTAAAGCAACACTGGAGTAGTTTAAGGAGAAACGTGTAAATGTTTTGGAGTGGCCTAGTCAAAGCCCAGACCTTAATCCAACCGAGAATCTGCAGACTAGTAGATAGATGGTTTCTTCTGGTGAACAGCAAACTTGAAGGAGCTGGAGTAGTTTTGTCTTGAGAAATCGGCAAAAATTCCAGTGGTCAGATGTGGAAAGCTCATAGAGACTCATCCAGAGCGACTTGCCGCTGTAATTGCCACAAAAGGAGACTCTACAAAGTACTGCACACTGAAGTTTTCAGTAATTTTGTCCTATTTGTTATTTGCTTTACAATAAAAAGAAAACCAAATGTTCACAGTTGTAGGAATGTTATTTACATGAACTGATCCAAACCAAGAAAAAAAACAAAACAAAAAAAAAAAACAACTTTCAGGTTGTGAGGTAGCAAAACCCAAAAAAAAAAGCCTATACTATCAGAGGAAAAAGGCACTGGGAAGGAATGCCAGTACTCAGAACTGCTGGAGTAAACAGTACAATACAATAATCGATCTATCATAATGGTGATGAAAAGCCTGATGTTACCATCTTACTGCAGTAAATTTAACCATTTAACCATGAGCCATGTGTTAGGGAGTTGAAGTCAGGGAAATTGAGGAGTCGGAGGCTTTGCTTACTGACTCCACAGCCCTGAGATCTTCTCTGGATTCAAATATGATGGGCCACAGAGAAGACAACGATAAGAGAAGAGATAGCTGGTGTCAGGAATGAGAGAGCTGCTAGGGCATCGCTAATGTTGATCCCCAGGCAGACTAACAGGCTGCTTGGTCTTGGAGGTGGACTTCGTGCAGTTGGGAGCAGCCAGTAGTGAGGTGACAGAGTGCTTAAGGCCAGATTGCGGCATGTGGTGAGGTTAGATGGTGGTGGGGAGAGGTCGGAGGTCATGATGAGGCTAGCCGATGCAGAGACATAGCTGATTGCTCAGAGCAACGCAGGGAATAGATGGCAACGCCCAGAGGAAAGAAGTGGTGTAGCCTATCCACAGGGCAGGAGTAAAGCCAGTTTGAGTGTTATTGGCCAGAAGTCTTCTGCTCCATGCAATGTGTCACACTCTTAGGGGTGGGCAGCTAGGAATCAAGAAAGGAAAAGGACCGTCCACCTAGGCACCTGATTGCCGGCTGCGTCAGGTATCAGTACTATGGAACTGAAATCCCCACAAGAGAGGGTATAGACTGACCACCAAAGGCTGTTCAGTCACTTTTGGGGAGAACCAGTGTCTTATCCCGCTCCATTACCCAAAACTAAAGAAGAGTTTGGCAATCTGCCAGAAAATCCAGGTCTGCCTCCTACTTGAGGAGTCCGAAAAATCTCAATTTAAAAAAAGTATACGGCTGTACGGGAAGAGCAAATAGGCAATCGTGGTATGGCACTGTGCCCTTCCTACACTGCAGATTTTTTTTTAATTAGCATTAAATTAAAATTTGTGATATTTATAGGAAACCATAATGTTTGTCCTCCCAGTATTCAGATCACTATTATCTGTGATCTGAATACAGAGAAATGCTGAAGGGAAATAGATCACGCTAGTACAACATGCTTCAGCCCCAGGGCCAAAAGTATTGCCTACGATTGTAGAGTTCTGGATGACATTTTCACAGTGTGAAACATTAATCAGGCATAAAAACATTATTTGGCTAGAACAGTCAAACACTTAGTGATCACCCCCCCTAATTCCATTTGTAGCGATCCAGATATTTTACAAAAACTACAAAACAGCATACAGATTATCCTTTTAGTAGAAACAGATTAATTGAAGAAATTTAAACAAGTTATTCAACTCAATGTACATTTAGTCTCCCTTGACATAACAGTAGGACCATAATCGTGCTGTATCAGAATACTAGAACAAGGGGAAAACAGGAATTCTTGATGCAATAATGCAACTGCCCCACAAAGAAGGTGAACTGGACTACAATGCTGGGAAGAGGATTGATTGTCCAATGTCTAATGCCAGAATCCTTCCAACATCAACTACCTGCTGGTGATCAGCGCTAAACAAAACCCGGGAAGCAAAATGAAGGTTTTTTTTATGGAGTCTCTGGGCCCATATGTGAATTGGGAATCTCTCCTATTACAGTCTCCAATTTGTGTTAGTCTCATCAGAGCTTAATCTTAAATGCAGTTGGCTGGATGACTGCTGATGACCCTGAGGATTTAAAGAGTGCTTTTAAGATAGTATCAGGATCGACTTCAGCTGGAGGATTTGAAGCAGCACCGGAGGAGGTTGTGTTTCTTCTAGATTCACCTTCCTTCTTTGATGGTGTGTCACTTAATCTTCTAAAAAGAAAAATTCTAAATGTTAGATTTGTTTTCGGGCCTGATACATTCAAACATTTGTTACTTCAGATGCAATTAATATGGTAAAGAAATACTCCATGCAAGCCATCAAAACCAAACCAGGAAACAAACAGTCTAAGACTATGTTCACACGCTGCATTTTTGCAGCTTTTTTATGCAAATTAAAAGCGGGTTTTTACAGTACCAGCAAAAGCTATGAGATTTCAGAAAACTCATGCACACACATTGGAGTCTGGTTCCATTGTGGTGGAGTCGGAATAAAATGAACAGACTCAGACTCCCAAACTATATAATAAATTGGGTACAGTAGTATAATGCAGGTTGTGCTGTAAATGTTTTCATAAGAATTTGGGAAAGTTATGAAATGTCCTATAAATGTCTGTTCTGTTCCTGATCTAAGGGTCTAGACTTTTAGTTGAGATTAATCTGTGCTGCACTTTATGTACACGCTCAGTAATGAGGCAGGGCTGTGGAATCAGAGTCGTGAGTCAGGGAAATTGAGGAGTCTTGAGTTGGAGGTATTGCTTAAGACTCCACAGGCCTGCATATAAAGCAACGATTAAGGCTATGTGCCCACAATGCGGATTTAATGTGTTTCCGCGTCGGCATTTCCACTGACGTCGGCAGTCGCGTGACCAGTCACATGACTAAATGACGTCATGAAAGGTCCTTTCTAGAGCACCGCGAGCCGCCGAAGACACCGGACGCACTGTAGAGGAGACCGGGAGCCATCGGAAGGCGAGTATAATGTTTTTTTTTTTTTTTCAACTTTATTTTTTTTACTATTGATGCTGCATTTGCAGCATCGTAACTTGGTCACACTATATAAATCCATGCCGGTTGCATGGATTTATATAGTGTGACCAAGTTGTCAAGCACTTTTTCAAGTGATGCTAAAAATCGCTTGGAAAAGAGCTTGATAACCCGCATGCAGAAATGCATGCAAAAACGCTCGACAAACGCTTCTACCTGGTGGGAAAAACACATGTAAAATCCGCATGCGTTTTTTCTGCCAGGGAGATGCAGAAACGCTCAGGAAAAATCCAGAGCATTTCTGCATCGTGGGCACTTAGTCTAAAGGGGTTTTTTCCACAAACAAAAGTTCATTTTAAAAATTGTCTGTGTCTGACCGTGTACGGACCATACCACAGCTCCTGGACAGTAGACAATGGATACATATATTTCTCCCCTTGCTGGGTTGTAATTTCTTGGTTGAAGTATAAATATAGTATAGTATAGATATTGAGAAATCTAGGGGATTAATACAAACACATTTCTCCTTAAATAATATGACCTTGCATACTAATGCTGATTGTCGCCTACACAACAACCCCAATTTACACTTATTCAAACAGAAGTCAATCTTTTAGGGTACGTCCACAGGAGGTGGAAATACTGAAGCTTTTCCATGAATATTTGTGCACAGAAAGTCAGCAGAATACAGTACGACATGCTGTGACTTTTTTTTTTTGATTACACAAGGAAATTAACACTCAGACCAGATCTTCAATTCTGCAGCATGTCAATGCATAAAAAGAAAAGATGCACAAACTATTGTTGCCCAACTGAACACCTGGTGGCCACTCCTGTAGCGCCGCTTACCTTACACTGCTGTGTGTATTCTAGCCTCCAGCAATGAAATTTCAAGTTATCAAGTACAGGCTGCAGCAGTCACCAGTCTATACGTCATTACTGGAGCAACAAAAACTGGCAGGGAAATAGGGTTCTGTTGCTATGGGAGTGGCAAGAAATTAAGGAGTAGAATTTTAAAAATACTTTATATTTTGTTTTGCAATTTGTTTCTAGATAAGTAGCTTTCTGCAGGAAGATCCCAGACAAAAGCCACACAAGTTGGAGTGGATTTGCCTCTGCTGATTTCCTGGTGGCCACTACTTTGACAACCCCTTCGCATTCCCCATGCTTGACCCTGATAAAACACTTATATTCACATCTCGTGCAGGCGCCCTTCCAGCAATGTAGGCACTCACGTTCCCAGGGCCAAATATTGGGGAATGAGAAGGGGTTGTCCAAGTAGTGGACAACTCTTAAGAGAAAAATGAATTGCTGAAGCTGTGAATCTCCTTTCACTAACGGGCAGTCAGGATGAATAAAGACATTAGCGCATATTTAAAAAGTGCTACTAAGAATTCCAATTTGCCTTCTGTAAAATTTGGTGAAGAATAGCTATTCTTATGGGACTAGCTTTAAAAGAAAACCTGACAGCTAATACGTGCAGTCTGAGCCATGTATGAGACACTGGCTGCATGATTTCAGCTATTAATGCCTGACTCTCTCACGTTTCAGAGATAAACAGTGTAATACCTGCTGGGGACTGAGCTGCGCTGGAGGCTAGTCGGACAGACGAGTCCCCGAAGGCTGCCCTGGAGAGACAGGTCTCTTGTAGAGGGCGGAGAGACGCTGACGGATACCTGCCGGTACGACTAGCATCAGCTGTCAAGTTCTCGTTAAGGATTTTGGCTGGGCCACTTATTTCCAAAGGAGAATGTTAATTCTATCCCATTCAAATGGCATTTTACAGAATTACATGATCCTAAAATTTCAGGAATAGTTTAGATATTTTGTTAAAAAATGTATTAAAGATTTCCTCCTATGAACCCATAATAACATGCACACTTACAGAAGGATGGGCTGGTCCGATGTGATCACACTACCATTCAGATGAAGATTGCATTTCATTGGCTGTCCTGAAATTACAAGTATAGTGTGTCAGTTGGATGTAGGTAAAACCACAGATTTAGAAGATAGTAGTTAGTAGTAAATCTGCTTATATCTACAGTTATTACACTATAGAAACAGCCCATTTTCTTTTGACAATACTGTGCAGCATTAACCTCTTACAGACAGACATGGGACATATAAGCAGATCATGTCAAGTGCTGGTGTGTGGCGTGTGCTCAGGAGCCCACAGCCGGCATCTTGCTAGTCCTCTCTAGATTGATAATGTTTAAGGATTTCAATCCTGCTGTCAATCTGTGATGATCGCATTTAAACACCACAATTGCCTGTACACACCAGCTCCTCATGAAGCGATCGCAGGGGGGGGGGGGGGGTGCAAAAGATGACAGACCCCCAGTAGTCATGACAAGCTTTCTCCTACTCCTTTATAAAAAAAATATATAAGATGAAATCCCTTTCCTCCCTTTTTCCCCCCGTTAATTGAAGAAAACGCACATTTGATGTCGCCATGTCTATAAAAATCCAATCTATGAAAAATTAACTTAAGTATAACTGGCACTTTAAAAAAACTGTTTATATAATACAGGCTCAGAATAATGTTGCCGATTGGTGGGGGTTTGGGTCCTGACACCCCGAATGCTTGGCCAAAACACCGCTTTGAAGAACGCAGTTCCTGCATGAGTTGTGCGGTGTACAAAAACAGCAGTGAGTATATGGGTCCGTACATGTGTATGTACCCACAGACTTACTGCTGAGCCCATACACTGCTCTGTGTGTGCAGCTCATGCACTGGGTGTTTTGACTAATCGCTGAGGTTCTCAGTACCTAGACCCCACCAATTAGCAATACTATTCAGAGCCTATAGGTTATACATTTTTATAAAGTGACAGTTACCCTTTTAACCAAACAGTATATGTAGTAATGATGAAAAAAATTGAAAAGCCAGGACTTTTTTTTTTCTTTGGGTTGTCGCACCTCTACTAAAAATGTGCAAAAATAAGCACGGAAATGTTTTATCTACCCAGCTCACCACACAAAAACAAGCCCTCACACAGCTTTAACTGACGAAAATGTAAAGTTGAAATAAAAAATGGCAAGCCAATTTTTTTTTCATTTTACAAAATTCCTTAAAAATTTTTATCATCAGTTAACCCACCTCTCCCCCACAACACTATAAGTGCTTGGTAATACGGCAATTGCACAGACATGGAAAATTATGTTGCCAGGTCATTTTTATCACACCATAAAAGCAAAAGTTTAATTTAAAAAAATACCAAAATCACACTTCTTTTGCGAGTTCACCACACTTGCGTTTTCCCCCATTTTCCAGTACATTGAATGGTAAAATGAATTGTGTAATTCAAAACTAAAACTCATCTTGTAAAAAACAAGCTGTCAGGACTACCTATTAGAAAGCGATAGTGCTTTGGAGAGTCTATCCTCCCCATATTACGTCGTCAGAATGTAACACAAATATGGCTAAGATGCAGCTTATCGGGCGATTTCTGAAGGCGACACGGTGATAATCAGTTGTTCTATGGTTTAGCCTCAATATTAACAAGTTTATAAAAAGTGACAACAGTCACGGGCACAAATATAAACAGGACAAATGTTAAGATGCCAGAAAAATATCTGCATGGAATGGGTAACAGGTTCAGTACAGAGGAAGCATATAATCATATGAAAAAAATGTATGCAACAGCCATGTATAGAAAAAAAACCTGGAAAATTTATTACAAAAAATCATGCATTAAAAGAATGTTAAAAAGTGGGAAACCACAACATGACGCCACAATCCCACATATAACAGGGGGTAAGCCATGTTATATGTTTGCAACTTTATCCTACATATAAAAAATCTTATTCCCCAGAAGGCAGTATGCCGAAACACGCGTCGGGGCTGACACCACATCCAACTCGAGATAATGATTTTTGTTATAGAATGCTCTCTTGTCATCTGTTTTGTCATGTTCATTTGTTCCTGTTGGTTAAATCATATTGTATCTAACATCCTCTTGTTATCATATAAAGTAATATACTTCCATCAGGATTTAGAAGATTTGTTATATGTAGGATAGAGTTGCAAACTTCTAACTTGACTTACCCCCGTTATATATTATATGTGGGATTGCGGCGCCTTCTTGTAGTTTCCCACTTTAACATTCTTTTAATGAATGATTTTTTGTAATGTTGCAATTAATAAACTTTTCTATATGTTTCTGCTATACATGGTTCTTGCGTACATTTTTTTCATATGATTATATATCAACATTAACAAGCTATTATCTTCATTAGGCTTCTTTCATTTCTATGTAGCCCTTGCCCTCTTTTTCTGCAGCTGTTTTGAAGATAAAATAATCAATGAAAAAACAATAGTAAACTATGCAAAATAAGGGATTATTCCTTCCATGGAGTTCTATAGCACTCACTTACATCTGCAATTTGTCTAATTGCTCCATTTCTTAAAAGTATTTCACCCAAGACCATTTTATTCATTATTGATGATAAATTATTGCACAAGATCCCATGGTTAACAAGGTTCAAATGTGTGAGAGGGACCAGATATTGCAACCATAATAAATGCACCAAAATTATGGAATTAAAGCAGACTTAATTATTTTAAAAAAAAAAACTGTTCTCCAAGACAGTTTCATCAGATTTTAGAGCACATTTTGAAAAATTAGCTCACACAGTATAAGAATCCTGGATAGAATAAATATTCATTTCTATGTAAGAAAGACTTGCGGTATATGTTCAGGCTTTCAAGTGTCTTTGCTTCAGGTTCCCAAAAACACCAAGCAGTTAAAATTGACCCATTCACTGGAAGTTTTCTGCTTGGAAGACTAGCCATACTTACAGTAAAAGTCAATGAAAAGGCTACATAGACACCTGGAAGATACCTAGTCGCCTTTAGAAATATTTTGGCTTTAAAAAAAAAAAAAAGAAAAGCTTTTAACTCATTGAACGGACAAAAAGAAGAAAAAAAAAAAAAATAAAAAAAACACACCCACTAGGCGCCCCAGAACACGTTACAAAAAACACATGAAAACACCAACGAAAAAAGGTCACAAACCGCTTCAGGAAATGCTAGATAAACGCACAAGAAAATGCTTCAGGGAAAAACAGTTGGCGATTTCTGATGCGGTTTCCACTTGAAGACATTGTAATGTTCACCACTTGGAAAAGATGTTGATCGCACTTACCCTAATGTATTTCAACATTAAAGGGATCCTGTCAATGATTGACAGCTGTCTCTGCATGCACACTTACAGAAAGACAGCAGTGAAACATTGCTGCCCATTGTACCGAAAATCCCAGATCGAGAAGAGGTTTAAATGATTAAATCACAAGTTATCATGAATCTTTTCTTACAAAACTATATATCAATCTGCTATAACATGGTCCCTGCAGATTGGACTGCATTTCCATCGTGACAGGTTCCCTTAAAAAAAAAAATTGTTTACCCCTTGGACCCCGTCCAACCTACCATCTAGATATCTGTTGTTGTATTTTTTATAGGCACCAACTGCATCTTCCTTTCTCACAAACACAACCTCTGCAACTCCGGAGCTCAGCAGGCGGGCACGCTTCAAGGCACCGCACACACAGAAAAGCTCCTGAGGGAAAAAAGTACAATACACATTATTTTGTTTCAATCATAAATCGTTGAAAAATTATGACTAGGTCTTTTTGGGACACATTTTATAATTCTTTTTTCCAACATAGGAAAATAGGTGTAGTCTACTGCCACTAAAAACAAAATAGCTTCCTTCTCAAACTCAGGCTATAACTGCCTACTGGCACGGAGCTTATCAGTTTTTGTCTCTGTAAAAAAAGGTGGGAAAATCCTATCTTTGATTAATTTTTAGAACACTCAAGCCATTGTTTGCAATGATCATGTTTTTCTCAGGCCAAGCTTCTTGTATCCATCCATCACAGGGACGTCGTGCTGCCTCAGATAACTTACATCCAGAGTCTGCAGCTACCACAGTCTACAAGGTTGTCTCCTCAACAAAGACATTACCCTCCCACTTCCACCCCAGGTGATATCAGCTCTTAAAAGAGAAACAAACAAATCTAGGCGCACGTCTGGAGTGAAGTTTATTTTATAATAAAGTATTTTCAATTAAGTCTAAGACATATCGCATTTAAGAGCCATCAGCGTCTATCTCAAATGATTGTGCGAAGAGTTAAAGGGGTATTCCCATCTCCAAGATCCTATCCCAATATGTAGTAGGTGTAATAATAAACATATTAGCAAATACCTCCAATTAGAAATGTAGTATAGTATTTTTGATTCACTGTGTCTCTTATCTCATGTGCAGGCATTGCAGGACCTTAGGTATCCATGGTTAAGACCACTAGCAGCTAGTGAACTGTCACTTTATCAGTGGACGTAACCAGGGCCCACAGGACAGACATTTGGCAGTATGTCTTTCACAGTATAAGGTTGTGCTTATATTAGCAAAACCTGAAAAAGTACGGTAAGTGTTTTCCATCTATTGGTCAACCAACCTCATTTACTGTACATACCCTAGGAACGCCCCTCTCCTTTATTTTTATAGTTGTCAACGCAGAACACTTATTTTCCACCCAAAAGAGAGGTCTCTCCACAAGTTGGATGTCAGGAGGGCCATCCTTAAACTGTCAATTAGTTGTTCTTTTAGCTGATCCAACTGCTCTGTCATTATGGACAGAAGACAAGAGTCTCGGAGGTTCAAAGGCAATGATTTCAGATAGCCTATGTCCGTCCACCTCACTAGACGGGGCATGGCCTCGCTCCATATAAGCATATGGAGAGAGATGGCGATCAATGGCTGGGGGTATTTATAACACACACATACCCTCCAGTCCCGGGTCTCATACCGGCCAATCCCTGAAACACACAGCACCTGTGCTGGGGGAATTCATAAGTCTGCAGTCACAAAGAGTGACTGCAAACTTATCACTTTCGACTGGACAACCCCTTTAATCATGTTTAAAATAATGTAATTATCTCCACTTGGTCCTCTGACTAATCAGGTTTTCATTGGTCCTTACATGGATGTGTATAGTATTTTATAACCTATTTTGACCATCACTAGCTCCTTATTTAGAGGTTGTTAGCCAAAAAATACTACTAGATGGCATAAAAGTTATCAAATTATATTACTTGTACCTTGCTAACCTTTGATGCCCCATTTCTTGACTATCTGGTCACCATTTATCTTCTGCCACCAATGTTTTTGTACTGTTTCTTAAATATATTTAATAAAGGTATTCTATATGATCTTTAAACCGGTTCCTTTTTTCACAAGATCACAGTTTTCTATGAAGTAACTCTGGATGTGAAACAAGTTAAGGCAGGTGTGGCCTTACATACAAAGAAAAAAAATCTGTACCCAAATAATGTAAAAGACTATCACACTGGAGCACTCACATCGGACAAGGCATTTTCCCACAACAGACATTTATCACTTATCTAGGAGTACACAGCACTGGTTTTTTTTTTGGGCAGCCCCTTAGGCTGCGTGCCCACTATGCGGTTTTTAAGTGTTTTTGCCGCGGAATTTCCGTAGCGAAAACACTTAAAAAACGCTTGGTAATACATGACCCATGGTCCCCAATGATAATCCGCATGTGCTGTGGATTATCATTGCGGAAAAATATGCAGCATGTCCATTAATTTTGCAGACACGCAGCGTAATTGCCGCCATTGACTTGCATTGAAACGCATAATATCCGTGTTAGTACATTTGTACACACGGATAATATGAGTTTCTATGTGCGGATGGTACCTGGGTTTGGAGAAGAGAAGACTCTCCTTCAGACCGAGGTACCACAGAACCTGTTAAAGAATTTAATATAAAAAATAAAGATTATACTTACCTTCTGATGTCCTCCCGGGGTTTTCTCCGCTCTGTCTGGACAGCTGTATGGGTCGCGGTGTTGTGAAGGACCTGCCATGATGTCATTGAGTCATGTGACCCGACACATGACTCAATGACGTCACCGCAGGTCCTTCACACTACCGCGAGCCGCTCAAGACACCGGACGGAGCGGAGAAAACACCGGGAGGACATCGGAAGGTAAGTATAATCTTTATTTTTTACCATTCTTATTCTTTTTTTTGACTAACTTGGTCACACTATATAAATCCATGCCGGTTGCATGGATTTATATAGTGTGACCAAGTTGTCAAGCACTTTTTCAAGTGATGCTAAAATCGCTTGGAAAAGCGCTTGATAACCCGCACGCAGAAATGAATGCAAAAAAGCTTTACAAACAAATCAGTGTTTTACCAGCAGATTACTACAACAGGACAGATGGCAGGTTGTCTAGTAGTCTAACCACACCCCCTGCACTGATTAGCAGCTCTGCCACTATGCAATGTACACCGAAAACTGTGGTATGGGTGGGGGTATACACAGCTCAACACTGTGAACTCTGCTAAACTACAATAGAGACAACTGTGATTATCACAACTGCTGCACACAGTAAACTAAAGTGATATATCACTGGAATCAGGGTCTCTCTCCCTACCGAATGCTGTCCAATAGCATATCAAAACCTGCTGACAGATTCCCTTTAAATATTGGCTGAATTAGCAAGAACATGCTTAACTATGACTCCTCCACACTGTGGTTATGAGAAACAGTTTAGGATTAGAAATATACCATTTATCCTGCAGATGGTGGTAAATGTATTATCAGCCAGCTGAAAAAAAAATTCCAATAAGCCGCTACTTACCACGATATCTTCCTCTGTGACTCTTGGGTGCAAATTATTAACGGTCATTTTTGTGCCTTCTAAAGGGCTGAAAACAGACTGGAAACAAAACAGAGTGTTAAAAGCAATAAAGGAGTAAATTGCAAAAAACTGCTAGCACGAAGATTAGAAAGGACAAGTGTCAGTGTGGGCATGTACTGCTTGATAAAAGAAGGTTCAATGGTGCATGCGATTCTCACCTCTTTTGGAGTCGGCTCTACTGAAGAATTGGCCTCCTTTGTGACAAGTGTCCGTGACACGTTGGTCAGAGCCTGTGTGCGCAATAAAGGTGCTGAAGTCTCGGGCGGAGTAGAAATAGGAGCTGTGTATGCATCATTCTGTACCACTTTAGTAAGAGGTAACGTTTGCCCAAGTGAAAATGTATTTCCAGACATTCCCGGCTACAAAGAGGTAAAATACAGACAGCTAAATAATCATTTTGACTATAAATAACTTCATGAGCTGTATAGGCAACGGAGTGACAAAGGCTTCCTCACGTCTGCAATCTATTCCAGTCAAATTTGCACTCCAAAAAATTAAATAGTGCAACTGGTGTACAATTTCTCTGGAAACCCGTGTGAAAATGAGAAATATGGTGTTAAAGCAATATATTTGTGGAAAAAAACACCGGGTCCGATTCATCAAAGCTTTTAAGCCAAGCTTTCAAAAGTCAAAGTTTTGGCGCAACTCCAGGCTGTGCTCAAATTTTGTGACTTAACATTCTTGTGTCATTTTTGCCCAGCTCAAACAAAGAGGGCAAAACAGGGACGTGCCAACCTCCGCTTATCAAAATCATGAGCGGTGGTGTTTGCCATGTCATAAGTCTTACTCTAGCAGTGACTAGAGTAGAATTTGTTGGGAGTGGCATGCCACTTCTCCGATGCTGCAGATTCATGAAAAAGTCTATGGCTCTTCATGGATCAGGAGCATCTGACTCCAGCACATCTCCTCATCAAGACCAGAGTCCTATATAAATATGTAATATTTCATCTTCAAGGCCCAATACTCTAAAATTCTGTGAAACTACTATGTGGTAAAGATAGTCATCACACCCCGTACATGAATTCCTTAAGGGTTATAATTTCCAAAAGGTGTCACTTGAAAAGTTTGAGGCTGAAGCAAAATTTGAGTTACAAAAGAAAATTTAGTTTTTTTGCATTAACTCCTGTGAAGGAAATATTCTGGAAGCAGGTTTGAATACATTAAGTGATGTAGTAATTATGGGGTCTAGTTTGCGGGTTCTTTGACTCATAGGCCCCTTAAAGTCACTTCAAAAGTTAAAGTGACCTCTAAAAATAGAAAGAAAAAAATTCTAACCTTTCAAAAATCTTAACAAAAAATGTTGTTTTAACAATGATGCTGATGGAAAGGAGATATGTGGTAAATGCCATTAACTATTTTGTGTAATATACTTATCTGCTTTAAGTGCACATATTTTAGATATTTTCATAAATAAATGCAAATCATATCAACCTAAATTTACTACTAAAGTTTAATGTGTCACCCCCCAAAAAATTTCAAAATCACTGGGATGTGTGGAAGCATTGCAGGAGAAAAAAAAATAAAAGGTCAGAATTGTCGTTTTTTTAGATCACCTCACCAACAAAATGTAATAAAAAGCAAGTTGTATGCACCCCAAAAATGTAGTCTTAAACAATGGCAGAATACATTTTTTCCCCCCATTTCATTACGCTTGGATTTTTTTTTACCAATTTCTCAGTACATTTTATGGTAAAAAAAAAAAAGGTGACATTCAAAACTATAACTAGTCCTACAAAACACAAGCCTTAATACAGCTGTGTTGACAAAAAAATATAAAGTTGTGGCTCTTGGAAAAAGGCGAGTAAAAAAAAATAAATAAAACAAATTCACATACATTGGCAATAAATTTGGCTCGTGCATTGCATCTGCATGGCCAGGCCTTACCCTAAGTGCACAATTTCAACATTGGTATTGTTTCAGGAAAAGTATCCTATCTACTCTTTTTTTATTCATAACTTTATTTCTAGTGTGACTGTTCCTTTAAAATAGTAAAAATTAAGGGCCTGATTCATGAAGGTGCTTTAATTCGCAGTACCAGCCAGCTGGTACTGCGAATTGGGCAGAGCAAGGGTGGGAAAGGGGCACATAGCTAAACTGACCCATCTAATTTATGAAAATTTACTTCACTAGTTCCTGACCAGACCACATTTCTGGAGGAGGTGCGTGCTAGTTAAGAGATGCGCTTAATTCATTAATGTGCCTCTTCATGAATTATGCACATCATACTCTAGCAAGTCTTTCAGTGCAATATGTCAGCAGGTTTTTGCTATGTTATCTGAGAGCAACATTATGTAGGGGCAGAGACCCTGATTCCAGCAATGTGTCACTTCTTGGGCTATGTTTTGTGGATTTAATAATCTCCTGCTGTTAAAACACAGATTTTTATCACGACAGGACCAAGTGTCCTCTGCCTCCTGGTCCAACCACATCCCCAACACTGATTACCAGGTTTCTGTCAATATAAATTGTACACAGAAAGCAGCCAATCAGAAGTGTGGGCGAGGTTATACAGAGCTCAAGCTCTGCTAGTTCTGAAACAGAGAAAACTGTGATTCTGTCAACTGCTGGACCAAGTAAACTAAGTGATACAGCGCTGGAATCAGGGTCTCTACATCATGCTGCTGTCAGATTACTTAGCAAAAGCCTGATGACCGATTCCCTTTCATTAATTATGTAAGTGAGTAAAATAAATAAGTTAAGACAAGTGTGCAAAAGTCAGTCCTATTAAATCAGGCCCTAAATGTCAAAATTACCCTTTTTTGCACAGTGTTGGCAGCTGTGATCTTCATCTTTTTGGTGGGGATGTGAGAAAGTTCCAAGTCGTCATCAATACCATCATCCATATCTTGTAGAGAGGAAATCTGCTGATGGACAAACCAGCTATTATACTGAATGTAGGAATGTGAATCAGTTTCACATTTAAGAGGTAGAAATATAAGCACAGATCAGAAGGTTTTTTTTATTCAAATTTTTCAACAGAGTTTTTAAACAAGCATAATAAATTATCAAAACACAGATCATGATTTATTGTTTCACACCCTAGTTATTTCACATTGACAAGGATTTTCAAAATAAGTACATCTGCCTCAAGAAATCTAATTAACGTTGTATGCAGCTTGTACCATTAATTCTGATGACAGATCTGCTGTAACCTAAAAAAAACACCATCTGGAAAAGTTTTCCCCCTCCCATATACTAATGTGCCACAAACAGGAAGTTGATATCACCAATCATTCCCATTTTATTTAGGTGTATCCATATAAATGGCCCACCCTGTATAACAAGCTTTATTAAATACAATTACACAGAACAAGACAAACATCCATATAAATTAAAAACATCTACAAACAGAAGGACAACAGTCAACCAGACTTTCCTGGCAATACCCACATATGTGATGTGCAATATAAGAAAATAAGAGCTACAGCAAAGCATTTAATATGCAAAAGGAGCCAGTAATGCCAACCCTGAAGCTGCCTAATAGTGCAGGAATAACATGCTAATGCTTGGAACATTAAAGTGAGAACACACACACAAAAAAAAAGTCAAGGCGGCATAACATCAGGGATATGCATGGGATTTCTGAACATCCCGGTCCTAGAACTAACCTCACAATTGATACTCTTACCTCTGGCTGCTAAGTATTTGTATTTATTGCGTTAAGCTTTGCTTTATTATGCCGTGCTCTCCGTTAGATGCATCATGCATTAGTATGTTATGTTAGGCAACTTCAGGGCTTTTACTGGGTGTCACCCTTGGCACGTGACGTGGGTGAGACTGCATCGCGATTACTTCATCTTGCACTCAGGCTGAAAATTGAGCATAAACCACCAACGCAGTCCACATAGCTCAGGTATGCAACACGTCGCCACCACTCGCCAAACAATGTGATTAGTCCACAAAATGTGCCCTGCTAGCCAACCACTCTCAGAAAGGCTATAGATTCAAGGTCCAAACTTACTAACGTTTCAGGTTTTAATAAAACCATGTACAGCACTTGCCAGCAAAGTGTATATCAAGAGGCAAATGAAGCGACATACAAATATGTAAAAGTTCTAAAATAAAAAATAGCAAAGGGTTTTCAATCTATAAATAAGCTTGTTTCCATGAAGGTAGGAGAATGGCGACACACTTAGACCAGACTGACCCCCAAAATGTGAACCCCTTTCAATTGTTCAAATCAGCTTCAGTATCTCCAATCCTGGGCTCAGGTTTCCCAGATCACCTGTTTGTTAGGAAAATTTCAGGTCTAAAACTGGTGAGTTAATAAGGGGGCAAGTACAACAAATATTTAATAGTTCATTATCTTGCATCCCCACCCCCACTAAAGGGAATGTCCAGTTTGGATAACATGTGTCCATATGTTCACTTATTGTACCAACCAGGCCTTCGTGTCAAAAATAACACTTCTCCAGGACATAACCTTCCCCTCAGCTCTGGCTCCTACTAAACCCATGCCAGAGCCTGCAATAAAAGTTCCAAGTTTTTATGGTCCTTTTACCAAAATTATCCTTAAGGATGTCACACTTTTATCCTAAAATTGCTGCAGCTATAGTATGGTCCGCTGGGACAACCGCTACTTGTACTGTGGATTCATGTCAGTTTTAAGATGGTTTTGACCTACATGGATGTTGGTCTTGTTTGGTCTGCACAATAATATTTAATATGGATTGTTATTTTGGATAGGACTTGGATGTGCACTGTTCTCCATTTTTATATGAAGTATGCCTGCCTTTTTTTTATTACGGTGTTCAGATTGGTTCCGTTAGTGGCAGAACTTGTAATGACAGATAAGATGACAATACTTACCGGTTTCCCAGGTTCATGGTTAACCACGTTTATTCGCATTCCTTTAACAGTGTTCGTTAGACCTGAAGAAATTGCTTTTGGCTGTGAAATCTGGAAACAAAGGAATGCATTGAACATGAGCAAATTTATAAGTTTTATTTAATTAGTGATTATAGACAACCAAAAGTAATTTCTACTTCATTCAAACCATTGACAGCATATTAATAATAAACTACGATACAAGTTATCAATATTGATTATCAGAAAAACACATTGGATCTAATGCAGTGACTATTATGCCATTGATAAAACTAAAAACACACTACAAACTATTTTGGTTTTATAAAATATTAGGAAACCAAATTCATGCAACCTGAAGAAAGTGTAATGAGCACAGTGATTCCCTTTGTTACTTTGCCACCACTTACTTGGATGGTCTTGGTAATGTTTATGGGTGAAGAATGTTGTGCCACAGGTGAGTTGATCGTTACAGCAGGTGCATTCCTCTTTAAACTTAGTTTCTCACGAGCATCCATCAGTTTGGTCGGTTTTCCTCCAACAGTGATCTGCTGCTTCCTAGAATTTAGCATCTCACGAGCATCTTGCACTTTACCCTTTATACGGAAACGTGCGTCTTTGGCAACCAATTTCTCACGGGCATCTTTTATGCCTAGCTTCAGACGCGCATCTGTTACACCTATCTTCTGACGAGCATCAAACGCTCTCTGGTAATTGGTAGTGGGTATACGGCTAATTGGTGTAGGCTGGATCCTGGATCTCATACCTCCAAGAGCCCCTCTGTTATTGATCCTGAAAAGGGAGGAAACATGCAAATTAAACCTAGCAGTATAACATGATAACCAATAAAGTGTAACTGCACCTTTTGATATGTCAAAGTTATTGTTGGAGATCTTAACCTCTTCATCCCGAAGCCTGTTTTCACCTTCTTGACCAGGGCAATTATCTCAATTCTGACCACTGTCACTTTATGAGGTAATAACTGAAACGCTTCAACGGATCCCACTGATTCTGAGACTGTTTTCTCGTGTACTCCATGATAGGGGTAAAATTTGTTCGATATGACTTGAGTTTGTGAAAATATCGTAAATTTGGCAATTTTCAAACTTTTCATTTTTTTATGCCCTTAAACCAGAGTTTTAGCACACAAAATAGTTAACATACATTTACCATATGTCTACCTTACATCAACACAATTTTTGGAAACATTTTTTTCTTTAGGGAGTTAGAAGGGTTAAAAGTTGACCAGCGATTTCTCATTTTTCCAACAAAATTTACAAAACCTTTTTTTTTTTTACACCATTCTAAAACCTGCACCTCTCAAAGTCCTCAAAACCACATTCAAAAAGTTTATTAACCCTTCAGGTTGATCACAGGAATTAATGCAAAGTGGAAGGAATTTTTTATTTTTTTTTCACAAGGGTAATGGGAGAAAACGGACCCTAATAATTGTTGTGCAATTTCTCTTGAATACAACGATACTCTAGATGTGGCGGAAAACTACTGTTTGGGCACATGGCAGGGCTTGGAAGGGAAGGGAAGGAGTGACGTTTTGGGAAGCAGACTTTGATGAAATGGTCCACAAACAAAATTTACAGGCGCTTCACACAAAATTAGAATAACATCAAACAGTTAATTTATTTCAGTTCTTCAATACAAAAAGTGAAACTTTTTTAATGTTGATGATTATGGCTTACAGCCAATGAAAACACAAAAATCATTATCTCAGTAAATTAGAATAATTAACAAAAACACCTGCAAAGGCTTCCTACGCATTTAAAAAAGTTCCTTAGTCTGTTTCAGTAGGCTCCACAATCATGGGGGAAGTCTGCTGACTTGATAAACGTCCAGAAGGCAGTCATTGACACACTCCACAAAGAGGGTAAGCCACAAAAAGTCATTGCTAAAGAAGCTGGCTGTTCACAGAGTGCTGTACCCAAGCATATTAATGGAAAGTTGAGTGGAAGGAAAAAGTGTGGTAGAAAAAGGTGCACAAACAACCGGGATAACCGCAGCCTTGAAAGGATTGTTAAGAAAAGGCTATTCAAACATTTGGGGGAGATTCACAAGGAGTGGACTACTGTTTGAGTCATTGCTTCAAGAGCCACCGCACACAGACCTATCCCGGCCATGGGCTACAAGTGTCGCATTCCTTGCGTCAAGCCACTCATGACCAATAGAGAACGCCAGAAGCATCTTACCTGGATCAAGGAGAAAAAGACCTGGACTGTTGCTCAGTGGTCCAAGGTGTTGTTTTCAGATGAAAGTAAATTTTGCATTTCATTTGGAAATCAAGGTCCCAGAGTCTGGAGGAAGAGTGGGGAGGCACACAATCCAAGCTGCTTGAGGTCTAGTGTGAAGTCTCCACAATCAGTGATGGTTTGGGGAGCCATGTCATCTGCTGGTGTAGGTCCACTGTGTTTTATCAAGACCAAAGTCAGCGCAGCCATCTATCAGGAAATTTTAGAGCACTTCATGCTTCCCTCTGCCGACAAGCTTTTTGGAGATGGAAATTTCATTCTCCAGCAGGACTTGGCACCTGTCCACACTGCCAAAACTACAAATATCTGGTTTAAAAACAACAGTATCACTGTGGTTGACTGGCCAGCAAACTCGCCTGACCTTAACCCCATAGAGCAGAGGTCCCCAACCGCCGGTCCGCGGAACAGGACCGGGCCGTTGGGGTTTTTCAGCCGGTCCGCGGCACCGCCACAGACAATCACTAAACATTGACAGTGTGCTCTGGTCTGCGGTGGCTCAGAGCACACTGTGTGGGGTGGATGCTGCCCGCTGTTCTAGACTCCCGCAGGGTAGACCTGTAGAGGACCTGTGATGACATCAAGGTACATAACTGTGATGTCACCACAGGTCCTGAAGCAGGATGAAGCAGGGGCGGAACTACCGCCCGTGCAGCCGGTTCATTGAACGGGGGCCCCGAGGGAGAGGGGGCCCCTCCAGCCTCCAGCAGGGACGCCATCAGGGCATGACTGCCCTGACTCCAGTATGGGGCCCGGCCGGTAGGAGCCCCCTCGGAGCCCCCCTCTTGTGCGTCTCTCTCCTCATGGGGCCCCCGGCCCCATGCAAAGAGCCGGGTCCAGGACATCTCATAATTCCTCTGACTTCCGGTCATGTGACGGCGCCGTCACATGACCGGAAGGCAGGAGAACCTGGTGTCAGCGATTTGGACGAGCGCCAGGATTCTGCAGGGATCGCATGGGGGTAAGTATAACAAGTTTTATTTTTTTTTAAATACAATTAACTAGGAGTGGGGGGAATGGGAGATGCACATGGGGGGGAGGGGAGAGATGAGAGATGCACATGGGGGGGAGGGGAGAGATGAGAGATGCACATGGGGGGGAGGGGAGAGATGAGAGATGCACATGGGGGGGAGGGGAGAGATGAGAGATGCACATGGGGGGGAGGGGAGAGATGAGAGATGCACATGGGGGGGAGGGGAGAGATGAGAGATGCACATGGGGGGGAGGGGAGAGATGAGAGATGCACATGGGGGGGAGGGGAGAGATGAGAGATGCACATGGGGGGGAGGGGAGAGATGAGAGATGCACATGGGGGGGAGGGGAGAGATGAGAGATGCACATGGGGGGGAGGGGAGAGATGAGAGATGCACATGGGGGGAGGGGAGAGATGAGAGATGCACATGGGGGGGAGGGGAGAGATGAGAGATGCACATGGGGGGGAGGGGAGAGATGCACATGGGGGGGAGGGGAGAGATGAGAGATGCACATGGGGGGGAGGGGAGAGATGAGAGATGCACATGGGGGGGAGGGGAGAGATGAGAGATGCACATGGGGGGGAGGGGAGAGATGAGAGATGCACATGGGGGGGAGGGGAGAGATGAGAGATGCACATGGGGGGGAGGGGAGAGATGAGAGATGCACATGGGGGGGAGGGGAGAGATGAGAGATGCACATGGAGGGGAGGGGAGGGATGAGAGATGCACATGGGGGGGGTGGATGAGAGATGCACATGGGGGGTGGATGAGAGATGCACATGGGGGGTGGATGAGAGATGCACATGGGGGGTGGATGAGAGATGCACATGGGGGGTGGATGAGAGATGCACATGGGGGGTGGATGAGAGATGCACATGGGGGGTGGATGAGAGATGCACATGGGGGGTGGATGAGAGATGCACATGGGGGGTGGATGAGAGATGCACATGGGGGGTGGATGAGAGATGCACATGGGGGGTGGATGAGAGATGCACATGGGGGGTGGATGAGAGATGCACATGGGGGGTGGATGAGAGATGCACATGGGGGGTGGATGAGAGATGCACATGGGGGGTGGATGAGAGATGCACATGGGGGGTGGATGAGAGATGCACATGGGGGGTGGATGAGAGATGCACATGGGGGGTGGATGAGAGATGCACATGGGGGGTGGATGAGAGATGCACATGGGGGGTGGATGAGAGATGCACATGGGGGGTGGATGAGAGATGCACATGGGGGGTGGATGAGAGATGCACATGGGGGGTGGATGAGAGATGCACATGGGGGGTGGATGAGAGATGCACATGGGGGGTGGATGAGAGATGCACATGGGGGGTGAGCTGCACATGAGGGGGTGAGAGATGCACATGGGGGGGGTTATGTTTACATAACTTTGTTGCCTTATGAAGGGCGGGGGGGGCCCCCAAAAATTTCTTGCACAGGGGCCCACTACAGTCTGTGTCCGCCCCAGGGATGAAGTAAATGCAGTTGAACAGCAGCTGTCAGGACAGCTGCCCTGTCCTGCTGCAGGGCGTGATGGGGCCTCAGTGATGCGGCTCCTGGCACAGCACATTATGTGGGGCTCCTGGCATAGCTCCTGGCGGGGACCTGGTCTACACTATATGATAAGTATGCACTAAACTCCAAATCCCTCCATTACCCCGCCCCCATATGACCAAAGCCCCGCCATGGAAAAATGATCTTGCTTCAAGCCGGTCCCTGGTGCAAAAAAGGTTGGGGACCACTGCCATAGAGGATCTATGAGGTATTGTCAACAGGAAGATGAAAGACACCAGACCCAACAATGCAGACGAGCTGAAGGCTGCTATCAAAGCAACCTGTGCTTCCATAACACCTCAGCAGTGCCACAGGCTGATCGCCTCCATGCCACGCCACATTGATGCAGTAATTGATGCAAAAGGAGCCCGACCAAGTATTGAGTGCATTTACTGAGCATACATTTCAGTAGGCCAACATTTTGGATTTTAAAAACATGTGTCAAGCTTTTGTTATAAAGTATTCTAATTTACTGCGATAATGACTTTTGTGTTTTCATTGGCTGTAAGCCATAATCATCAACATTAACAGAAATAAACACTTGAAATAAATCACTCTGTAATGACTCTATATAATATGAGTTATATTTTTTGCATTGAAGAACTGAAATAAATTAACTTTTTGATGATATTCTAATTTTGTGAGACGCACCTATATATGCCTGCCAATACATTTCACAAAACCTACATTCTTTCATTCCTGTTCCTGGATCCCCAAAAATGTCCCTGAATAAAAAAAAAATTAGACATTACCCTAAACATGGGATTAGTAAAAAAACAAAAAAAAAACAAGCAGCACTGTATTTGCAGCTGGCATGTCCCGAGCCTGCTATGAAACCCTACTGAGATGTCTTCATTTTAGTGACAATTTCCAAGCCCCCCCAAGAACGGACCCCAACTACGATTGCCTGATTAAATTGAGACCCCTAATTTCCCTCTTAAAAGATTTATTTTTAAATTCATACACCCCTGAGCAAGATGTTGCAACCGACGAGTCCTTGACGAGTTTCAAGGGCCGTTTGTCATTCTGACAATTCCTAAAATTAAGGTGTCAAGCTATACAAAATGTGCAAGAGCACAACAGGCTACATACACATCCACCTTCATAATTTACGATGGTAGGGACCACCAAATTAACCCACCAAACTGCCGCCAGACAATTGGCATCCCTGGTAAAATTGTCTGGAAGCTAATGACGCCCTTTCTCCATCAAGGTTACCACATTTACACAGACTACTACATGAGTATGCCCCTATACAAATCCCTCCACACTGCATATAGAGGGGCCTGTGGGACTGTCCTAAACAAACAAGTAGGTTTTAAGTCACAGTTTGTGTCCAGACATTTGGAGAAAGGGGCGTCATTCTCACTCGCAAGTGACCAACTTCTTGCAGTGAAGTGGAATGACAAGAAGGATGTCTACATGCTGACCACGCTGCATGTGGACACCACTGTAACAGTCATAGATAGGGGCGCCACCAGGGACAAGGAAAAACTGGTCTGCATCACAGACTATAATAAATTTGAGAGGCGTTGACTTGTCAGACCAAGTGCTTCAACAATACCTGGTGAAGCTGAAGGCCAAGGCCTAGTGTAAAAAAAAAAAAAAAGGTAGCAATCTCTCTCATCCAGATTGCTACCTACAACAGTTTCGTCCTCTATAAAAAGTGCACTCACTTTTCTCCAGTTCCAGGAGAAAACTGTAGTGTCTCTCCTATTTGACTCAACGGCACAGGAGGCAGTCTTCGAGTCAGAGGATGTCCGAAGACCATCAGAGCGACATTTTATTCACCTAGTCACTGCCACTCCCACCCAAAACAAGATGCCGGGTTTGTAGTAAGCATGGTAGAAGGAGTGATTCCTAGTATTATTATATGCCCATCCCAACCAGGTCTTTGTGTCACCCCCCGCCTAAAATCTACCACACAACTTCCCATTATTAATTTGACGTAAATAAGACCAAAGTGTGTCATAGCCTGTTTAGAAGGGCCCCAGTAGAGAGGAATTTTTATTGGACAAGCAATAAAAAGAATATTTTTCTCAGTAAAACTCATTTTACGTAGTTTCACAATTAATTCCATTACTTGATCACTCACATACCAAACTACTATTCAGACAAATTTTTGTCCACATACACGTCTGTATACTCCAGAATGTGGACCCCACAAATGTTCTTGAAAAGTCAGATCATCTGACAATTCCAGGATTTGATTACTCACAAACATTTTTCACCATTCATCTTAGTTCGACTGATTTGCTACACAAAACTTTTGTTTCCATTTATATTACTTACATATTATTTATATTGGTGATACAGGCAGGATCTGTAATAATGAGGCTGTTCCGTACTTATACACTATGGGATGCTCTTGCCGAACCTCCTGTACCAGACAATACTTTCAGGATTCTGTAGGGGATTGGTTGTTTTGTGCACATAGCAGGTCCTAGCTTGGAGGACAGGAGCCTGATATGGTGTACCACGTCTATTGGCACATTTGTGCTTCATATAGAATCATGAAATGTTAGTGTTGGAGGGGACGTCCGGGGCCATCATATCAAAACCCCTGCTTAATGCAGGATTCATTAAATCATCTCACACAGATGTCTGTCCAGCCTCTGTTTGAAGACTTCCATTGAAGGAAAACTGACCACCTCTCGTGGCAGCCTGTACCACTCATTGAGCACCCTCACTGTCAAAGTTCTTTCTATGTAGTTTTCCTAATATAGGTTATGATGGAGCTAAATGGCCGCTGTACAATCAGTCTCTGAAAGATAAACCTGTCATTCTAGCCCTGATGGTGTTCTTTCATCTTTGGAACAGACTCAGGTGCGCCACATAGTTGGCAGCATTTTCCTCTACATTTTACCCGTCATTTCAGTACAGTTTATTCTTCCTGCTATAATATACGCAATTGCAGGACAACTGTTTTGTTAGCAAGACCAAGTTTTAACATCAGCAAGTGTGTTTTAGGGGCATGCGTCCCACTGTAATAATTCCTAGAAGGACTTTCTTGTTTGGTAGCTGAATGTCTCACTAAGGTTTGAATGGGTCCTGGAATGCCATCAATTTTACCCTAAAGACCAAATGGCACACCATCTATAGGCACTGCCGTGTGTCCAGTGCGCACATTGGTGCCATATTGAATGTATTTCTCAACATCTGAAAAACGAGTGCAATAAAATTTGAGGTGTATTTCTCAGAACTTACAAAAACATTCATAAAAGTGATTACAAATGAGAAATTTTCAAATTTGTGTTGCATTAACTGCATAAAAAAATGGTGGTATCAAACTACTCACTACCTCCTTAGATAAATACATTAGAGGGTATAATTTACAAAAAAAGATATTTATGGGGGATTTCTGTTACTCTTGAACCACACAGGCTCTGCAAATATGACAACCTATTCCAGTAACAGCCAAATTTGTGGTCCAAATTTCACATTGAGCCTCTTCCATTCTGAGACTGGCCGTTAGTCAAAACAGAACTTTTTGACTACGTGTTGGGTATCGACACCCTGGTAAGAAAGTGGGTAACAAAATATGAAATTTGAGACTAAAGCGAGATTTTGGTGAAAAAAAAAGAATTTTCAATATGACGACCTAATGTTATCAAATTCTGTGTAGCACCTATAGGTTCAAAATGCTCACTATACCTCTGGATAAAATCCTTAAAGGGTGTAGTTTCCAAAGTGGGGTCACTTGTGGGGGTTTTCCACTGTTTAGGCACATCAGGGTCCCTCCAAACGCAACATGGCGTCTGATGTCTATTCCAGCCAATTTTGCGTTCAAAACGTCAAACAGTGCTCCTTGCCTTCAGAGCCCTGCTGTGCGCCCAAACAGCAGTTTTCCCCCATATATGAGGTATCAACGTGCTCAAGAGAAATTGCACAACATATTTTGGAGTCCATTTTCTCCTGCTGCCCTTGTGAAAATAACAAACATTCGGTCTAAAGTAAAATTTGTGTGAAAAAAAAAGTTAAATGTTAATTTTTCCTTCCACATTGCTTCAGTTCCTGTGAAGCACCTGAATGGTTAATACACTTCTTGAATGTGGTTTTGAGCACCTTGAGAGGTTCCGTTTTTTGAATGGTGTCACTTTTGGGTATTTTCTGTCATATAGGCCCCTCAAAGTCACTTCAAATGTGATGTGGTCCCTAAAAAAATGGTTTTGTAAGTTTTGCTGGAAAAATGAGAAATTGCTGATCAACTATAAACCCTTATAACTTCCTAACAAAAAGAAAAATAGGTTTCAAAAACTGTGCTGATGTAAAATAGACATGTGTGAAATATTATTTAATAACTATTTTGTGGGAAATAACTATCTGGTTTAAGGGCAAAAAATTAAAAGTTTGAAAATTGTGAATTTTTTACTTTTTTTCACAAATAAACGCAAGTCATATCAAACAAATTTGTCCACCATCTTGAAGTACAATATGTCATGAAAAAACATCTGAGAATCAGGGGGATCCGTTGAACCGTTTCAGAGTCATTACCTTATTAAGTGCCACTGGTAAAAATTGGAAAATTTGGCTTGGTTTTCAAGGTCAAAATTGGCTCCTTCACTAAAGGGGAAACAGGTCAATTTGGTCTGAAAATTGACAACTCCTTTTTGGTCTCATACATCCACATTGTGGCTGTATAATGAATCCTTTAACAGGTTGTCTGGACATCCAACATTGGCGACTTAGGGTTTGTGACCTCCACCAACCAACCGACGGGCGGCACTAAATGACAGCTGATCAGTAAATAATAACGAATTGGCATACTTTACAAGACTTTACACAGGCAGACTGTGCTAAACGACACACTCAAAGCAATCTGTGATAGACCATTCAGTGGCAATAGACTGACATTGTCCTCAGCAGCTCCAGGCCGGTTTACACAAGATGTTGTGCTGCTGAGAACAATGAGAGGAAGCTTAAAAATCATTTCACCAGACTAAAGTGTTCTGCTTGTTTATTGGCCGATTGGCAGACATTTATATGGCATTATATTAAAAAAAAGAGTGCTCGTTCACGATAAACTTTCAGTGCAAACGTCACTTAAAATCCAAATCGGTGGGATTCCAACACATCCACAAAATAAGCTGTTATTCCAGCAGTGGCTGGTTGTGAATACATCAAGGCTGTGGAGTCGGTAAGTCAAACCTCCGACTCCCTCATATATGGCTCATGTTTAAGTGATACATTTACGGTAGGACACATTTTTCTCAGCTAAAAGTCTAGGCCCTTAGATCAGGAATAGGACAGACATTTATAGGACATTTCAAAGAATTCTCAAATTCTTATGAAAAAATATTTCCCACAAACTGCATTGAACTACTGTACCCAATTTATTATATATTTTAGGAGTTGGAGTCGGTCCATTTTATACTGACTCCACCAACATGGACACCTACTCTGAGACTCAGACTCCAAAGCCCTGTATTACATGCGATGAAGAGCTCAGCTGCATTCAATGCAGTGGCAACTGCCGAGTGCTGCAGATCAGCTCCTAGTCAAGAGATAACTCTTGTGCAGTTCTCAGCAGCGGCCGATACACAAATGAATGGAGCTGTGCTGTTTGTTATGTTCTCCTCAAAGTTTATACCTGGCCATCACTGATCCAATACGGGTGACCAATTCTAAGGACAGGATCGTATTAGATGCCCGGACAACCCTTTAATATCACAGCCATAGAAAAGAACACACAAATACTTTACCTCATTATTGAGGTCTACACTTGTACTCTGTTTCCAAAGCTCTTGTACTGGGAACCTAACACTCCCGCTCCTAGGGTCTTTGGTAAAAATCAGACCAACAAGACATCCATGACCCTTCACACCAACCTTGACATGCCATATGTTTCACTCATGGTTTCAGCCATCTATGTTCATGTCCCATATACAATCTACCAACAATCTGTCAGATCAGCACATCACAAGGGGGGGGGGCTCAGAGATCAGGCTCTCCACATTCCAAGCCAGTGGCCAGGTTTCACACACCCCCACCGTTAACCAGCGGCCCAGAGGGCAATTTCTCCCCCTCCACAATTAACCAGCATCCCAGGTTTCACTCCCACCTCGAGACCGTCATCCAGCGGCACAGGGGGCAGGTTCCCCCTCTCCACCCTTAACCAGTGGCCCAGGGGGCAGGTTCCCCCTCTCCACCCTTAACCAGTGGCCCAGGGGGCAGGTTCTCCCCCTACACCCTTAACCAGTGACCCAGGAGGCAGGTTCCCCCACCTCCACCCTTAACCAGTGGCCCAGGGGGCAGGTTCTCCCCCTACACCCTTAACCAGTGGCCCAGGAGGCAGGTTCCCCCACCTCCACCCTCAACCAGTGGCCCAGGGGGCAGGTTCCCCCTCTCCACTCTCAACCAGTGGCCCAGGGGGCAGGTTCCCCCTCTCCACCCTCAACCAGTGGCCCAGGGGGCAGGTTCCCCCTCTCCACCCTCAACCAGTGGCCCAGGGGGCAGGTTCCCCCTCTCCACCCTCAACCAGTGGCCCAGGGGGCAGGTTCCCCCTCTCCACCCTCAACCAGTGGCCCAGGGGGCAGGTTCCCCCTCTCCACCCTCAACCAGTGGCCCAGGGGGCAGGTTCCCCCTCTCCACCCTCAACCAGTGGCCCAGGGGGCAGGTTCCCCCTCTCCACCCTCAACCAGTGGCCCAGGGGGCAGGTTCCCCCTCTCCACCCTCAACCAGTGGCCCAGGGGGCAGGTTCCCCCTCTCCACCCTCAACCAGTGGCCCAGGGGGCAGGTTCCCCCTCTCCACCCTCAACCAGTGGCCCAGGGGGCAGGTTCCCCCTCTCCACCCTCAACCAGTGGCCCAGGGGGCAGGTTCCCCCTCTCCACCCTCAACCAGTGGCCCAGGGGGCAGGTTCCCCCTCTCCACCCTCAACCAGTGGCCCAGGGGGCAGGTTCCCCCTCTCCACCCTCAACCAGTGGCCCAGGTTCCAGGTTCCCCCTCTCCACCCTCAACCAGTGGCCCAGGGGGCAGGTTCCCCCTCTCCACCCTCAACCAGTGGCAGAGGTTCCCACGATCCACCCTTAACCAGTGGCCCAGGGGGCAGGTTCCCCCTCTCCACTCTTAACCAGTGGCCCAGAGAGTAGGTTCCCCCTCTCCACCCTTAACCAGTGGCCCAGGGGGCAGGTTCCCCCTCTCCAGCCTCAACCAGTGGCCCAGGGGGCAGGTTCCCCCTCTCCAGCCTCAACCAGTGGCCCAGGGGGCAGGTTCCCCCTCTCCAGCCTCAACCAGTGGCCCAGGGGGCAGGTTCCCCCTCTCCACCCTTAACCAGTGGCCGAGGTTCCCACGATCCACCCTTAACCAGTGGCCAGGTTCCCCTTCTCCACCCTTAACCAGTGGCTCAGGTTCCCCTTCTCCACCCTTAACCAGTGGCCCAGAGGGTAGGTTCCCCCTCTCCACCCTTAACCAGTGGCCCAGAGAGTAGGTTCCCCCTCTCCAGCCTCAACCAGTGGCCCAGGGGGCAGGTTCTCCGTCTCCAGCCTCAACCAGTGTCCCAGGGGGCAGGTTCTCCCCCTCTCCAGCCTCAACCAGTGGGCCAGGGGGCAGGTTCTCCCCCTCTCCAGCCTCAACCAGTGGCCCAGGGGGCAGCTTTCCCCTCTCCAGCCTCAACCAGTGGCCCAGGGGGCAGCTTCCCCCTCTCCAGCCTCAACCAGTGGCCCAGGGGGCAGCTTCCCCCTCTCCAGCCTCAACCAGTGGCCCAGGGGGCAGCTTCCCCCTCTCCAGCCTCAACCAGTGGCCCAGGGGGCAGCTTCCCCCTCTCCAGCCTCAACCAGTGGCCCAGGGGGCAGCTTCCCCCTCTCCAGCCTCAACCAGTGGCCCAGGGGGCAGGTTCTCCCTCTCCAGCCTCAACCAGTGGCCCAGGGGGCAGGTTCCCCCTCTCCAGCCTCAACCAGTGGCCCAGGGGGCAGGTTCCCCCTCTCCAGCCTCAACCAGTGGCCCAGGGGGCAGGTTCCCCCTCTCCAGCCTCAACCAGTGGTCCAGGGGGCAGGTTCTCCCTCTCCAGCCTCAACCAGTGGCCCAGGGGGCAGGTTCTCCCTCTCCAGCCTCAACCAGTGGCCCAGGGGGCAGGTTCTCCCTCTCCAGCCTCAACCAGTGGCCCAGGGGGCAGGTTGCCCCTCTCCACCCTCAACCAGTGGCCAAGGTTCCAGGTTCCCCCTCTCCACCCTCAACCAGTGGCCGAGGTTCCCACGATCCACCCTTAACCAGTGGCCCAGGGGGCAGGTTCCCCTTCTCCACCCTTAACCAGTGGCCCAGAGGGTAGGTTCCCCCTCTCCACCCTTAACCAGTGGCCCAGGGGGCAGGTTCCCCCTCTCCAGCCTCAACCAGTGGCCCAGGGGGCAGGTTCCCCCTCTCCAGCCTCAACCAGTGGCCCAGGGGGCAGGTTCCCCCTCTCCAGCCTCAACCAGTGGCCCAGGTTCCAGGTTCCCCCTCTCCACCCTTAACCAGTGGCCGAGGTTCCCCCTCTCCACCCTTAACCAGTGGCCCAGGGGGCAGGTTCCCCTTCTCCACCCTTAACCAGTGGCCCAGGGGACAGGTTCCCCTTCTCCACCCTTAACCAGTGGCTCAGGGGACAGGTTCCCCTTCTCCACCCTTAACCAGTGGCCCAGAGGGTAGGTTCCCCCTCTCCACCCTTAACCAGAGGCCCAGGGGGCAGGTTCCCCCTCTCCAGCCTCAACCAGTGGCCCAGGGGGCAGGTTCCCCCTCTCCAGCCTCAACCAGTGGGCCAGGGGGCAGGTTCCCCGTCTCCAGCCTCAACCAGTGTCCCAGGGGGCAGGTTCTCCCCCTCTCCAGCCTCAACCAGTGGGCAGGTTCTCCCCCTCTCCAGCCTCAACCAGTGGCCCAGGGGGCAGCTTCCCCCTCTCCAGCCTCAACCAGTGGCCCAGGGGGCAGGTTCTCCCTCTCCAGCCTCAACCAGTGGCCCAGGGGGCAGGTTCCCGATCTCCAGCCTCAACCAGTGGCCCAGGGGGCAGGTTCCCCCTCTCCAGCCTCAACCAGTGGCCCAGGGGGCAGGTTCCCCCTCTCCAGCCTCAACCAGTGGCCCAGGGGGCAGGTTCTCCCTCTCCAGCCTCAACCAGTGGCCCAGGGGGCAGGTTCTCCCTCTCCAGCCTCAACCAGTGGCCCAGGGGGCAGGTTCTCCCTCTCCAGCCTCAACCAGTGGCCAGGTTTCCCCTCTCCAGCCTCAACCAGTGGCCCAGGTTCTCCCCCTCTCCAGCCTCAACCAGTGGGCAGGTTCTCCCCCTCTCCAGCCTCAACCAGTGGCCCAGGGGGCAGCTTCCCCCTCTCCAGCCTCAACCAGTGGCCCAGGGGGCAGGTTCTCCCTCTCCAGCCTCAACCAGTGGCCCAGGGGGCAGGTTCTCCCTCTCCAGCCTCAACCAGTGGCCCAGGGGGCAGGTTCTCCCTCTCCAGCCTCAACCAGTGGCCAGGTTTCCCCTCTCCAGCCTCAACCAGTGGCCCAGGGGGCAGGTTCTCCCCCTCTCCAGCCTCAACCAGTGGCCCAGGGGGCAGGTTTCCCCTCTCCAGCCTCAACCAGTGGCCCAGGGGGCAGGTTCTCCCCCTTATCCGGTGGCAGGTTCCCCGCGGCCGGGGCTGACATCCGCAGTACAGCGCCATGGTCCCGTTTCTCTTCCGTATCACAAGTCCCCTGCGCCCCGGCCTCGTCCCAGCAGACAGCTGCGCGATACTGTCCTTGTCCTGGCGACCAGCAGCTCATAAAATATGGCGCTATACACAAGGGCCTGAATAGCCACCACCAGAAGGGCACAGCCGCCGCCCCGGAGCCGCTCGGCGCTAACCACACAAAACCCCAGGCTCGGCACTCGCTCACCTGCTGTACGTTCCCATTCCCGCCGTCGTCATGCCCCTTTTCCTAATCAGTTCATCTAACGACACGTCGGCCATATTTCTCCTGCAACCTGCACCTTCCCAGCAGCAACTGTGTAGGAAAAAGGGCGGTCCAACGCCGCGGAATTACGTCACCACGCTATACCGCCGTCTTGCTTGTTTAATACCATGATGCATTTCGGCGGTACTGGTAATTTGCATATTGCTCTTTCACTTTACATAATAAAATACCACAGAAGAATTAGTGTATACTTCAGATTATAAGCGATGCAGGCGGACGAAGGACTGCTGATACCTTACTACTGATATCATAGTGAGGATGTGATGGCGTCTCCATGATGTAGATGAGATGGGGGTGCAGTGTGGCTTCAGGAAACGCCACTTACTGGTTATGCCTTAAACTAATGAGTAAGGAAAATAATGAGCTGGGGTGACGCCTGGTTCCTCACTACTCATGTGAGAAGAATTTTTGTGCGGGTACAGGTCGCCCCGTGGAGGATCTGCCTACTTTGCGGGACCTCCAGGTGCAGTGATCTGCCCGATCCTCCTGTGGTGAAAAAGAGAAGAAAACAAAGCAAAAGCTCTGCAGCATCATCACTAATGATCAGTGATAAGAATATTCTGTGATCAGCAGCATGAAATAGTTCCTGTGTGACAGACCGCTGCCTCCACCCCAAGTCATTCCCCATGTGACAGACCGCTGCCTCAACCCCCAGTCATTCCCCATATGACAGACCGCTGCCTCCACCCCCAGTCATTCCCCATATGACAGACCGCTGCCTCCATCCCCCAGTCATTCCCCATGTCACACACCGCAGCCTCCATCCCCAGTCATTCCCCATGTGACAGACTGCTGCCTCCACCCCCAGTCATTCCCCATGTGACAGACCGCTGCCTCCACCCCCCAGTCATTCCCCATGTGACAGACCGCTGCCTCCACCCCCAGTCATTCCCCATGTGACAGACCGCTGCCTCCACCCCCAGTCATTCCTTATGTCGCACATCGCTGCCTCCACTCCCAGTCATTCCCCATGTGACAGACCGCTGCCTCCACCCCCAGTCATTCCCCATGTGACAGACCGCTGCCTCCATCCCCCAGTCATTCCCCATGTCACACACCGCAGCCTCCATCCCCCAGTCATTCCCCATGTGACAGACCGCTGCCTCCACCCCCAGTCATTCCCCATGTGACAGACCGCTGCCTCCATCCCCCAGTCATTCCCCATGTGACAGACCGCTGCCTCCACCCCCCAGTCATTCCCCATGTGACAGACCGCTGCCTCCACCCCCAGTCATTCCCCATGTGACAGACCGCTGCCTCCACCCCCAGTCATTCCTTATGTCGCACATCGCTGCCTCAACCCCCAGTCATTCCCCATGTCACACACAGCTGCCTCCACCCCCAGTCATTCCCCATATGACAGACCGCTGCCTCCATCCCCCAGTCATTCCCCATGTGACAGACCGCTGCCTCCATCCCCCAGTCATTCCCCATGTCACACACCGCAGCCTCCATCCCCCAGTCATTCCCCATGTGACAGACCGCTGCCTCCACCCCCAGTCATTCCCCATGTGACAGACCGCTGCCTCCACCCCCAGTCATTCCCCATGTGACAGACCGCTGCCTCCACCCCCCAGTCATTCCCCATGTGACAGACCGCTGCCTCCACCCCCAGTCATTCCCCATGTGACAGACCGCTGCCTCCACCCCCAGTCATTCCTTATGTCGCACATCGCTGCCTCCACTCCCAGTCATTCCCCATGTGACAGACTGCTGCCTCCACCCCCAGTCATTCCCCATGTGACAGACTGCTGCCTCCACCCCCAGTCATTCCCCATGTGACAGACCGCTGCCTCCACCCCCAGTCATTCCCCATGTCACACACAGCTGCCTCCACCCCCCAGTCATTCCCCATGTGACAGACCGCTGCCTCCATCCCCCAGTCATTCCCCATGTGACAGACCGCTGCCTCCACCCCCAGTCATTCCCCATGTCACACACTGCTGCCTCCACCCCCAGTCATTCCCCATGTGACAGACCGCTGCCTCCACCCCCAGTCATTCCCCATGTCACACACAGCTGCCTCCACCCCCCAGTCATTCCCCATGTGACAGACCGCTGCCTCCATCCCCCAGTCATTCCCCATGTGACAGACCGCTGCCTCCATCCCCCAGTCATTCCCCATGTCACACACCGCAGCCTCCATCCCCCAGTCATTCCCCATGTGACAGACCGCTGAGTCCACCCCCAGTCATTCCCCATGTGACAGACTGCTGCCTCCACCCCCAGTCATTCCCCATGTCACACACTGCTGCCTCCACCCCCAGTCATTCCCCATGTGACAGACCGCTGCCTCCACCCCCAGTCATTCCCCATGTCACACACAGCTGCCTCCACCCCCCAGTCATTCCCCATGTGACAGACCGCTGCCTCCATCCCCCAGTCATTCCCCATGTGACAGACCGCTGCCTCCATCCCCCAGTCATTCCCCATGTCACACACCGCAGCCTCCATCCCCCAGTCATTCCCCATGTGACAGACCGCTGCCTCCACCCCCAGTCATTCCCCATGTGACAGACCGCTGCCTCCACCCCCAGTCATTCCCCATGTCACACACAGCTGCCTCCACCCCCCAGTCATTCCCCATGTGACAGACCGCTGCCTCCATCCCCCAGTCATTCCCCATGTGACAGACCGCTGCCTCCATCCCCCAGTCATTCCCCATGTCACACACCGCAGCCTCCATCCCCCAATCATTCCCCATGTGAAAGACCGCTGCCTCCACCCCCAGTCATTCCCCATGTGACAGACTGCTGCCTCCACCCCCAGTTATTCCCCATGTGACAGACCGCTGCCTCCATCCCCCAGTCATTCCCCATGTCACACACCGCAGACTCCATCCCCCAGTCATTCCCTATGTGACAGACCGCTGCCTCCACCCCCAGTCATTCCCCATGTGACAGACTGCTGCCTCCACCCCCAGTCATTCCCCATGTGACAGACCGCTGCCTCCATCCCCCAGTCATTCCCCATGTGACAGACCGCTGCGTCTACCCCAAGTCATTCCCCATGTGACAGACCGCTGCCTCCACCCCCAGTCATTCCCCATGTGACAGACCGCTGCCTCCACCCCCAGTCATTCCCCATGTGACAGACCGCTGCCTCCACCCCCCAGTCATTACCCATGTGTCAGACCGCTGTATCCACCCCCAGTCATTCCTCATGTCACACACCGCTGCCTCCACCCCCAGTCATTCCCCATGTGTCAGACCGCTGCCTCCACCCCCAGTCATCCCCATGTGACAGACCGCTGCCTCCACCCCCAGTCATTCCCCATGTGTCAGACCGCTGTATCCACCCCCAGTCATTCCTCATGTCACACACCGCTGCCTCCACCCCCAGTCATTCCCCATGTGTCAGACCGCTGCCTCCACCCCCAGTCATTCCCCATGTGACAGACCGCTGCCTCCACCCCCGAGTCATTCCCCATGTGACAGACCGCTGCCTCCACCCCCAGTCATTCCCCATGTGACAGACCGCTGCCTCCACCCCAAGTCATTCCCCATGTGACAGACCGCTGCCTCCACCCCAAGTCATTCCCCATGTGACAGACCGCGGCTTCCACCCCCGAGTCATTCCCCATGTGACAGACCGCTGCCTCCACCCCCAGTCATTCCCCATGTGACAGACCGCTGCCTCCACCCCCAGTCATTCCCCATGTCACAGACCGCTGCCTCCACCCCCAGTCATTCCCCATGTGACAGACCGCTGCCTCCACCCCCCAGTCATTCCCCATGTGACAGACTGCTGCCTCCACCCCCAGTCATTCCCCATGTGACAGACCTCTGCCTCCACCCCCAGTCATTCCCCATGTGACAGACCGCTACCTCCACCCCCCAGTCATTCCCCATGTGTCAGACCGCTGCCTCCATCCCCAGTCATTCCCCATGTGACAGACCGCTGTCTCCACCCCCAGTCATTCCCCATGTGACAGACCGCTGCCTCCACCCCCAGTCATTCCCCATGTGGCAGACCGCTGTCTCCACCCCCAGGCATTCCCCATGTGGCAGACCGCTGTCTCCACCCCCATTCCCCATGTGGCAGACCGCTGTCTCCACCCCCAGTCATTCCCCATGTGAAAGACCGCTGCCTCCACCCCCAGTCATTCCCCATGTAACAGACCGCTGCCTCCACCCCCAGTCATTCCACATGTGACAGACTGCTGCCTCCAGTCATTCCCCATGTGGAAGACCGCTGTCTCCACCCCCAGGCATTCCCCATGTGGCAGACCGCTGTCTCCACCCCAGTCATTCCCCATGTGGCAGACCGCTGTCTCCACCCCCAGTCATTCCCCATGTGTCAGACCGCTGCCTCCATCCCCAGTCATTCCCCATGTGACAGACCGCTGCCTCCACCCCCGAGTCATTCCCCATGTGTCAGACCGCTGTATACACCCCCGAGTCATTCCCCATGTGACAGACTGCTGACTCCACCCCCAGTCATTCCCCATGTGACAGACTGCTGCCTCCATCCCTAGTCATTCCACATGTGACAGACCGCTGCCTCCACCCCAAGTCATTCCCCATGTGACAGACCGCGGCCTCCATCCCCGAGTCATTCCCCATGTGACAGACCGCTGCCTCCACCCCCAGTCATTCCCCATGTGACAGACCGCTGCCTCCACCCCCAGTCATTCCCCATGTGACAGACCGCTGCCTCCACCCCCAGTCATTCCCCATGTGACAGACCGCTGCCTCCACCCCCCAGTCATTCCCCAAGTGACAGACCGCTGCCTCCACCCCCGAGTCATTCCCCATGTGACAGACCGCTACCTCCAACCCCCAGTCATTCCCCATGTGTCAGACCGCTGCCTCCATCCCCAGTCATTCCCCATGTGATAGACCGCTGCCTCCACCCCCAGTCATTCCCCATGTGACAGACCGCTGCCTCCACCCCCAGTCATTCCCCATGTGGCAGACCGCTGTCTCCACCCCCAGTCATTCCCCATGTGACAGACCGCTGCTTCCAGTCATTCCCCATGTGGCAGACCGCTGTCTCCACCCCCAGGCATTCCCCATGTGGCAGACCGCTGTCTCCACCCCCATTCCCCATGTGTCAGACCGCTGTATCCACCCCCGAGTCATTCCCCATGTGGCAGACTGCTGTCTCCACCCCCAGGCATTCCCCATGTGGCAGACCGCTGTCTCCACCCCCATTCCCCATGTGGCAGACCGCTGTCTCCACCCCCAGTCATTCCCCATGTGACAGACCGCTGCCTCCACCCCCAGTCATTCCCCATGTAACAGACCGCTGCCTCCACCCCCAGTCATTCCACATGTGACAGACTGCTGCTTCCAGTCATTCCCCATGTGGCAGACCGCTGTATCCACCCCCAGGCATTCCCCATGTGGCAGACCGCTGTCTCCACCCCAGTCATTCCCCATGTGGCAGACTGCTGTCTCCACCCTCAGACATTCCCCATGTGACAGACCGCTGCTTCCAGTCATTCCTCTGAGGCTGCTGAGCTGAACTCATGTTGTTCTCAAAGCCCTTTGGAAAATGAAGCGTAACCTCAGTAGATAATCCTGCTGTTACTGAATGCAAATCTCTATACAAAGACCAACACTGATATTACCGCCATATGGTGACCATGTAGTGTTAGATACAAGTTTTGCAGAACATGTAAGAGATTACAGTATAGTTATAGATGGTGATTTACAGCTGAAGTTCTTTCTGATGGGGTCGTTCACGTTTCTCATCTTTTCCATCTGGCACAGACCGTCATGACAGATTTCTCTGACCGGAAGGCGGTGAGGAGAGCCTTGCAGAAAATGACCCCGAGTGACGACATAGAGATGTTTTAAATTGTTTTTGAAAGGGTCGCCAATAGAGAGAAACTCTCGCCAGAGCCGTGGGCGGAAGTCCTGGCCCCATAATTAACGGGGGAGCAACAGAAGGCCTACCATGACTTGGCTTTACAGGATACCAAAGTATATGCAAAATTTAAAATGGAATTTTGGCGCACTTGGGGGTAACAATGACTGTCAGGGCACAATGGGTCCACCACTGGGCATATCACCGTGACAAACCCCCTTCGCTCCCAAATGTTTGATCTACTGCACCTCGTCCAAAAATGGTTGCAGCCAAAGTCTTCTACTCCAGCGCAGATTGTAGAACGAGTTGTAATGGACCGGTTTGTGCTTTTCCTTCCGAGGCTGAGGCAGACTTGGGTTGCCCAGGGAGATCCCCGGAATGCTGATGAACTGGTCGGACTGGTCGAAAGGTATCAGGTGGTTGATGGTTCAGTAGAAAGGCAACCCTCTCCATACTGGGGGTCCCATTGGGGGGCAGGTGCTCAAAAGAGGGTGCAGCATCCAAAATCCAAGGGGCTGGCAGAGGTCATGCTGAAGGTCTTATCAGTGGCTGTATTTTGCTGGAGATGTGACAGCTCAGGTCATATAGCCGTCCATTGTCCCCTGACCACCGATGTTCATGCTACACATATCCCACCAGCAATGTAGACTGTCCACCTAGTGAAGGGCCCCAAGCTTGTCATGTAAAAGTGAACTGTCTACAAATGACTGGACTACTAGATTCAGGGAATTTGGTGAGCCTCATTAGGACAACACTCCCTCTCCAACTGATCTCTGGGAATAGAGGTGCCGTTTGAGCAACTCATCATGGACCTGGTCGAGCCCCTTAGTTAAATATGCTCATGGGCATGAATAGACATTGGTTGTCTTCAATTATGCTACACTGCACACAGAACCAGTTTCCCTGAGAAACTCCTCCATGAAAAATATAGCCATCGAGTTGGTCCACATCTTTACCCGGACAGGACTACCGAGGGAGATCCTAACTGACCAAGGAACACCCTTTATGGGTAAAGTTCATCTAACAACACTTTGGCCATATTTCTCCTACAAACCTGCACCTTCCCAGCAGCAATTGTGTAGGAAAGAGGGCGGTCCAACGCCGCGGAATTACGTCACCACGCTATACCGCCGTCTTGATTGTTTACTACCATGATGCATTTCAGTGGTACTGGTAATTTGCATATTGCTCATTCACTTTACATAATAAAATAACACAGAAAAATTTGTGTATGCTGCAGATTATGAGTGATGCGGGCGGACGAAGGACTGCTGATCCCTCGCTGCTGATATTATAGTGAGAATGTGATGGCATCTCCATGATGTAGATGAGATGGGGGTGCAGAGTGGCTTCAGGAAACGCCACTTACTGGTTATGCCTTAAACTAATGAGTAAGGAAAATAATGAGCTTGGGTGATGCCTGCTTCCTCACTACTCATGTGAGAAGAATTTTTGTGCGGGTACAGGTTCACCCGTGGAGGATCTACCTACTTTGTGGGACCTCCAGGTGCAGTGATCTGCCCGATTCTCCAGTGGTGACAAAGAAAAGAAAACAAAGAAAAAGCTCTGCAGCATCATCATTAATGATCAGTGATAAGAATATTGTGTGATCATCAGCATGAAGTAGTTTCTGTGTGACAGACCGCTGTCTCCACTCCTAGTCATTCCCCATGTGACAGACTGCTGCCTCCACCCCCAGTCATTCCCCATGTCACACACCACTGCCTCCACCCCCAGTCATTCCCCATGTCACAGACCGCTGCCTCCACCCCCAGTCATTCCCCATGTCACAGACCGCTGCCTCCATCCCCCAGTCATTCCTCATGTGACAGACCGCTGCCTCCACCCCCAGTCATTCCCCATGTGTCAGACCGCTGTATCCACCCCCAGTCATTCCTCATGTCACACACCGCTGCCTCCACCCCCAGTCATTCCCCATGTGTCAGACCGCTGCCTCCACCCCCAGTCATTCCCCATGTGACAGACCGCTGCCTCCACCCCCCAGTCATTCCCCATGTGTCAGACCGCTGCCTCCACCCCCCAGTCATTCCCCATGTGTCAGACCGCTGTATAGACCCCCAGTCATTCCTCATGTCACACACCGCTGCCTCCACCCCCAGTCATTCCCCATGTGTCAGACCGCTGCCTCCACCCCCAGTCATTCCCCATGTGACAGACCGCTGCCTCCACCCCAAGTCATTCCCCATGTGACAGACCGCTGCCTCCACCCCCAGTCATTCCCCATGTGACAGACCGCTGCCTCCACCCCCCCAGTCATTCCCCATGTGACAGACCGCTGCTTCCAGTCATTCCCCATGTGGCAGACCGCTGTCTCCATCCCCAGTCATTCCCCATGTGGCAGACCGCTGTCTCCACCCCCATTCCCCATGTGTCAGACCGCTGTATCCACCCCCGAGTCATTCCCCATGTTACAGACCGCTGCCTCCACCCCCAGTCATTCCCCATGTGACAGACTGCTGCCTCCACCCCCAGTCATTCCCCATGTAACAGACCGCTGCCTCCACCCCAAGTCATTCCCCATGTGACAGACCGCGGCCCCACCCCCGAGTCATTCCCCATGTGACAGACGGCTGCCTCCACCCCACAGTCATTCCACATGTGACAGACCGCGGCCTCCACCCCCGAGTCATTCCCCATGTGACAGACCGCTGCCTCCACCCCCAGTCATTCCCCATGTGACAGACCGCTACATCCACCCCCAGTCATTCCCCATGTGACAGACCGCTGCCTCCACCCCCAGTCATTCCCCATGTGACATACCGCTGCCTCCACCCCCCAGTCATTCCCCATGTGACAGACCGCTGCCTCCACCCCCGAGTCATTCACCATGTGACAGACCGCTGCCTCCACCCCCAGTCATTCTCCATGTGACAGACCGCTGCCTCCACCCCCAGTCATTCACCATGTGACAGACCGCTACCTCCACCCCCCAGTCATTCCCCATGTGTCAGAACGCTGCCTCCTTCCCCAGTCATTCCCCATGTGACAGACCGCTGCCTCCATCCCCAGTCATTCCCCATGTGACAGACTGCTGCCTCCACCCCCAGTCATTCCCCATGTAACAGACCGCTGCCTCCACCCCAAGTCATTCCCCATGTGACAGACCGCGGCCCCACCCCCGAGTCATTCCCCATGTGACAGACCGCTGCCTCCACCCCACAGTCATTCCACATGTGACAGACCGCGGCCTCCACCCCCGAGTCATTCCCCATGTGACAGACCGCTGCCTCCACCCCCAGTCATTCCCCATGTGACAGACCGCTACATCCACCCCCAGTCATTCCCCATGTGACAGACCGCTGCTTCCAGTCATTCCCCATGTGGCAGACCGCTGTCTCCACCCCCAGGCATTCCCCATGTGGCAGACCGCTGTCTCCACCCCCATTCCCCATGTGGCAGACCGCTGTCTCCACCCCCAGTCATTCCCCATGTGAAAGACCGCTGCCTCCACCCCCAGTCATTCCCCATATAACAGAGCGCTGTCTCCACCCCCAGTCATTCCCCATGTGACAGACCGCTGCTTCCAGTCATTCCCCATGTGGCAGACCGCTGTCTCCACCCCCAGGCATTCCCCATGTGGCAGACCGCTGTCTCCACCCCCATTCCCCATGTGGCAGACCGCTGTCTCCACCCCCAGTCATTCCCCATGTGACAGACCGCTGCCTCCACCCCCAGTCATTCCCCATGTGACAGACCGCTACATCCACCCCCAGTCATTCCCCATGTGACAGACCGCTGCCTCCACCCCCAGTCATTCCCCATGTGACATACCGCTGCCTCCACCCCCCAGTCATTCCCCATGTGACAGACCGCTGCCTCCACCCCCGAGTCATTCACCATGTGACAGACCGCTGCCTCCACCCCCAGTCATTCTCCATGTGACAGACCGCTGCCTCCACCCCCAGTCATTCACCATGTGACAGACCGCTACCTCCACCCCCCAGTCATTCCCCATGTGTCAGAACGCTGCCTCCATCCCCAGTCATTCCCCATGTGACAGACCGCTGCCTCCATCCCCAGTCATTCCCCATGTGACAGACTGCTGCCTCCACCCCCAGTCATTCCCCATGTAACAGACCGCTGCCTCCACCCCAAGTCATTCCCCATGTGACAGACCGCGGCCCCACCCCCGAGTCATTCCCCATGTGACAGACCGCTGCCTCCACCCCACAGTCATTCCACATGTGACAGACCGCGGCCTCCACCCCCGAGTCATTCCCCATGTGACAGACCGCTGCCTCCACCCCCAGTCATTCCCCATGTGACAGACCGCTACATCCACCCCCAGTCATTCCCCATGTGACAGACCGCTGCCTCCACCCCCAGTCATTCACCATGTGACAGACCGCTACCTCCACCCCCCAGTCATTCCCCATGTGTCAGAACGCTGCCTCCACTCCCCAGTCATTCCCCATGTGACAGACCGCTGCCTCCACCCCCGAGTCATTCACCATGTGACAGACCGCTGCCTCCACCCCCAGTCATTCCCCATGTGACAGACCGCTGCCTCCACCCCCAGTCATTCACCATGTGACAGACCGCTACCTCCACCCCCCAGTCATTCCCCATGTGTCAGAACGCTGCCTCCATCCCCAGTCATTCCCCATGTGACAGACCGCTGCCTCCACCCCCAGTCATTCCCCATCTGACAGACCGCTGCCTCCACCCCCAGTCATTCCCCATGTGGCAGACCGCTGTCTCCACTCCCAGGCATTCCCCATGTGGCAGACCGCTGTCTCCACCCCCAGTCATTCCCCATGTGACAGACCGCTGCTTCCAGTCATTCCCCATGTGGCAGACCGCTGTCTCCACCCCCAGGCATTCCCCATGTGGCAGACCGCTATCTCCACCCCCATTCCCCATGTGGCAGACCGATGTCTCCACCCCCAGTCATTCCCCATGTGAAAGACCGCTGCCTCCACCCCCAGTCATTCCCTATATAACAGAGCGCTGTCTCCACCCCCAGTCATTCCACATGTGACAGACTGCTGCCTCCAGTCATTCCCCATGTGGCAGACCGCTGTCTCCACCCCCAGGCATTCCCCATGTGGCAGAACGCTGTCTCCACCCCAGTCATTCCCCATGTGTCAGACCGCTGCCTCCATCCCCAGTCATTCCCCATGTGACAGACCGCTGCCTCCACCCCCGAGTCATTCCCCATGTGTCAGACCGCTGTATCCACCCCCGAGTCATTCCCCATGTGACAGACCGCTGCCTCCACCCCCAGTCATTCCCCATGTGACAGACTGCTGCCTCCACCCCAAGTCATTCCCCATGTGACAGACCGCGGCCTCCACCCCCGAGTCATTCCCCATGTGACAGACCGCTGCCTCCACCCCCAGTCATTCCCCATGTGACAGACCGCTGCCTCCACCCCCAGTCATTCCCCATGTGACAGACCGCTGCCTCCACCCCCAGTCATTCCCCATGTGACAGACCGCTGCCTCCACCCCCCAGTCATTCCCCATGTGACAGACCGCTGACTCCACCCCCGAGTCATTCCCCCTGTGACAGACCGCTGCCTCCACCCCCTATCATTCCCCATGTGACAGACCGCTACCTCCACCCCCAGTCATTCCCCATGTGACAGACCGCTAACTCCACCCCCCAGTCATTCCCCATGTGTCAGACCGCTGCCTCCATCCCCAGTCATTCCCCATGTGACAGACCGCTGTCTCCACCCCCAGTCATTCCCCATGTGACAGACCGCTGCCTCCACCCCCAGGCATTCCCCATGTGGCAGACCGCTGTCTCCACCCCCAGTCATTCCCCATGTGACAGACCGCTGCTTCCAGTCATTCCCCATGTGGAAGACCGCTGTCTCCACCCCCAGGCATTCCCCATGTGGCAGACCACTGTCTCCACCCCCATTCCACATGTGTCAGACCGCTGTATCCACCCCCGAGTCATTCCCCATGTGACAGACCGCTGCCTCCACCCCCAGTCATTCCCCATGTGACAGACTGCTGCCTCCACCCCCAGTCATTCCCCATGTAACAGACCGCTGCCTCCACCCCACAGTCATTCCCCATGTGACAGACCGCGGCCTCCACCCCCGAGTCATTCCCCATGTGACAGACCGCTGCCTCCACCCCCAGTCATTCCCCATGTGACAGACCGCTGCCTCCACCCCCAGTCATTCCCCATGTGACAGACCGCTGCCTCCACCCCCAGTCATTCCCCATGTGACAGACCGCTGCCTCCACCCCCCAGTCATTCCCCATGTGACAGATCGCTGCCTCCACCCCCGAGTCATTCCCCATTTGACAGACCGCTGCCTCCACCCCCAGTCATTCCCCATGTGACAGACCGCTGCCTCCACCCCCAGTCATTCCCCATGTGACAGACCGCTACCTCCACCCCCCAGTCATTCCCCATGTGTCAGACCGCTGCCTCCATCCCCAGTCATTCCCCATGTGACAGACCGCTGTCTCCACCCCCAGGCATTCCCCATGTGGCACACCGCTGTCTCCACCCCCAGGCATTCCCCATGTGGCAAACCGCTGTCTCCACCCCCAGTCATTCCCCATGTGACAGACCGCTGCTTCCAGTCATTCCCCATGTGGCAGACCGCTGTCTCCACCCCCAGGCATTCCCCATGTGGCAGACCGCTGTCTCCACCCCCATTCCCCATGTGGCAGACCGCTGTCTCCACCCCCAGTCATTCCCCATGTGAAAGACCGCTGCCTCCACCTCCAGTCATTCCCCATATAACAGAGCGCTGTCTCCACCCCCAGTCATTCCACATGTGACAGACTGCTGCCTCCAGTCATTCCCCATGTGGCAGACCGCTGTCTCCACCCCCAGTCATTCCCCATGTGACAGACCGCTGCCTCCACCCCCAGTCATTCCCCATGTGACAGCCTGCTGCCTCCACCCCCAGTCATTCCCCATGTGACAGACCGCTGCCTCCACCCCACAGTCATTCCCCAAGTGACAGACCGCGGCCTCCACCCCCGAGTCATTCCCCATGTGACAGACCGCTGCCTCCACCCCCAGTCATTCCCCATGTGACAGACCGCTGCCTCCACCCCCAGTCATTCCCAATGTGACAGACCGCTGCCTCCACCCCCAGTCATTCCCCATGTGACAGACCGCTGCCTCCACCCCCGAGTCATTCCCCATGTGACAGACCGCTGCCTCCACCCCCAGTCATTCCCCATGTGACAGACCGCTGCCTCCACCCCCAGTCATTCCCCATGTGACAGACCGCTACCTCCACCCCCCAGTCATTCCCCATGTGTCAGACCGCTGCCTCCATCCCCAGTCATTCCCCATGTGACAGACCGCTGCCTCCACCCCCAGTCATTCCCCATGTGACAGACCGCTGCCTCCACCCCCAGTCATTCCCCATGTGGCAGACCGCTGTCTCCACCCCCAGGCATTCCCCATGTGGCAGACCGCTATCTCCACCCCCAGTCATTCCCCATGTGACAGACCGCTGCCTCCACCCCCAGTCATTCCCCATGTGACAGACCGCTGCCTCCACCCCCAGTCATTCCCCATGTGACAGACCGCTGCCTCCAACCCCCAGTCATTCCCCATGTGACAGACCGCTGCCTCCACCCCCGATTCATTCCCCATGTGACAGACCGCTGCCTCCACCCCCAGTCATTCCCTATGTGACAGACCACTGCCTCCACCCCCAGTCATTCCCCATGTGACAGACCGCTACCTCCACCCCCCAGTCATACCCCATGTGTCAGAACGCTGCCTCCATCCCCAGTCATTCCCCATGTGACAGACCGCTGCCTCCACCCCCAGTCATTCCCCATCTGACAGACCGCTGCCTCCACCCCCAGTCATTCCCCATGTGACAGACTGCTGCCTCCACCCCCAGTCATTCCCCATGTGACAGACCGCTGCTTCCACCCCAAGTCATTCCCCATGTGACAGACCGCGGCCTCCACCCCCGAGTCATTCCCCATGTGACAGACCGCTGCCTCCACCCCCAGTCATTCCCCATGTGACAGACCGCTACCTCCACCCCCCAGTCATACCCCATGTGTCAGAACGCTGCCTCCATCCCCAGTCATTCCCCATGTGACAGACCGCTGCCTCCACCCCCAGTCATTCCCCATGTGACAGACCGCTGCCTCCACCCCCAGTCATTCCCCATGTGGCAGACCGCTGTCTCCACCCCCAGGCATTCCCCATGTGGCACACCGCTGTCTCCACCCCCAGTCATTCCCCATGTGACAGACCGCTGCTTCCAGTCATTCCCCATGTGGCAGACCGCTGTCTCCACCCCCAGGCATTCCCCATGTGGCAGACCGCTGTCTCCACCCCCATTCCCCATGTGGCAGACCGCTGTCTCCACCCCCAGTCATTCCCCATGTGAAAGACCGCTGCCTCCACCCCCAGTCATTCCCCATAAAACAGACCGCTGCCTCCACCCCCAGTCATTCCACATGTGACAGACTGCTGCTTCCAGTCATTCCCCATGTGGCAGACCGCTGTCTCCACCCCCAGGCATTCCCCATGTGGCAGACCGCTGTCTCCACCCCAGTCATTCCCCATGTGGCAGACCGCTGTCTCCACCCCCAGTCATTCCCCATGTGTCAGACCGCTGCCTCCATCCCCAGTCATTCCCCATGTGACAGACCGCTGCCTCCACCCCCGAGTCATTCCCCATGTGTCAGACCGCTGTATCCACCCCCGAGTCATTCCCCATGTGACAGACCGCTGCCTCCACCCCCAGTCATTCCCCATGTGACAGACTGCTGCCTCCACCCCCAGTCATTCCCCATGTGACAGACCGCTGCCTCCACCCCAAGTGATTCCCCATGTGACAGACCGCGGCCTCCACCCCCGAGTCATTCCCCATGTGACAGACCGCTGCCTCCACCCCCAGTCATTCTCCATGTGACAGACCGCTACCTCCACCCCCAGTCATTCCCCATGTGACAGACCGCTGCCTCCACCCCCAGTCATTCACCATGTGACAGACCGCTGCCTCCACCCCCAGTCATTCCCCATGTGGCAGACCGCTGTCTCCACCCCCAGGCATTCCCCATGTGGCAGACCGCTGTCTCCACCCCCAGTCATTCTCCATGTGACAGACCGCTGCTTCCCGTCATTCCCCATGTGGCAGACCGCTGTCTCCACCCCCAGGCATTCCCCATGTGGCAGACCGCTGCCTCCACCCCAGTCATTTCCCATGTGTCAGACCGCTGTCTACACCCCCAGTCATTCCCCATGTGACAGACCGCTGCCTCCACCCCCAGTCATTCCCCATGTAACAGACCGCTGCCTCCACCCCCAGTCATTTCACATGTGACAGACTGCTGCCTCCAGTCATTCCCCATGTGGCAGACCGCTGTCTCCACCCCCAGGCATTCCCCATGTGGCAGACCGCTGTCTCCACCCCAGTCATTCCCCATGTGGCAGACCGCTGTCTCCACCCCCAGACATTCCCCATGTGACAGACCGCTGCTTCCAGTCATTCCTCTGAGGCTGCTGAGCTGCACTCATGTTGTTCTCAAAGCCCTTTGGAAAATGAAGCGTAACCTCAGTAGATAATCCTGCTGTTACTGAATGCAAATCTCTATACAAAGACCAACACTGATATTACCGCCATATGGTGACCATGTAGTGTTAGATACAAGTTTTGCAGAACATGTAAGAGATTACAGTACAGTTATAGATCATAGAATCATAGAATCATAGAATGGTAGAGTTGGAAGGGACCTCCTGGGTCATCTGGTCCAACCCCCTGCTCAAAGCAGGATTCACTAGATCATCTCAGACAGATGTCTGTCCAGCCTCTGTTTGAAGACGTCCATTGAAGGGGAACTCACCACCTCTCGTGGCAGCCTGTTCCACTCATTAATCACCCTAACTGTCAAAAAGTTTTTTCTAATATCTAATCTGTGTCTCCTCCCATTTAGTTTCATCCCATTGCTTCTAGTCTTTCCTTGTGCAAATGAGAATAAAGATGATCCTTCTACACTGTGACAGCCCTTGACATATTTGTAGACAGCTATTAAGTCTCCTCTCAGTCTTCTTTTTGCAAGCTAAACATTCCCAAATCCTGCAACCGTTCCTCATAGGACATGGTTTGCAGACCAGTCACCATTCTGGTCGCTCTTCTCTGAACTTGCTCCAGTTTGTCTATGTCTTTTTTAAAATGTGGTGCCCAAAACTGTACACAGTATTCCAGATGAGGTCTGACCAAAGAGGAGTAAAGACCGATAATGACTTCACGTGATCTAGACTGTATGCTTCTGTTAATACATCCCAGAATTGTATTTGCCTTTTTTGCTGCTGCATCACACTGTTGACTCATGTTCAGTCTATGATCTATTAGTATACCTAAGTCTTTTTCACATGTACTCTTGCTTAGCTCTATTCCTCCCATTCTGTATATGCTTTTTTCATTTTTATTGCCCAGATGTAGTACTTTGCATTTTTCCCTGTTAAAAACCATTCTGTTGGTTGCTGCCCACTGCTCCAGTTTATTTAGGTCTTTTTGAATCCTCTCTCTCTCTTCTCTAGTATTAGCTATCCCTCCTAGCTTTGTGTCATCAGCAAATTTAATCAGTTTACCCTCAATTCCTTCATCTAAATCATTGATAAAGATGTTGAACAATACAGGTCCCAGGACGGAGCCCTGTGGTACCCCACTTGAGACATTCATCCAGCTGGATGTGAAGCCATTTACAACCACCCTTTGAGTCCGATCACTAAGCCAGTTATGAATCCACCTAACAGTTGCCTGGTCCATTGCATACTTGGTCATTTTTTCAATAAGGATGGTGTGAGATACTTTGTCAAATGCTTTGCTGAAGTCAAGATATACTATATCTACAGCATTTCCCTGATCCACCCAGTCAGTGATTCTGTCATAGAAGGAAATTAAGTTAGTCTGACATGACTTGTTAGTTACAAACCCATGCTGACTCTGGTTAATCACTTCATTCTTATCCATGTACTTACATACATGTTGTTTAATAATTTGTTCAAAGATCTTTCCTGGTATAGAAGTCAGACTCACCGGCCTATAGTTCCCTGGGTCCACCTTCTTCCCCTTTTTGAAGATAGGAACAACATTTGCTCTTCTCCAGTCTTCTGGGACTTCTCCTGTTCTCCAAGAATTTTCAAAGATTATGGAGAGTGGTTCTAAAATTTCTTCTACGATCTCCTTCAGTACTCTGGGGTGTAATTCATCTGGACCTGGAGACTTGAACTCATTTATGTTAGCTAAATATTCCCTCACAATCTTTCTGTTTACAGATAACTTGGATTCCTCTATTCCTTTAAAAGGACAATGAAGATCAGTTGATGTTACATTTTCTTTCTGAGAGAAAACAGATGCAAAATAGGAATTAAAAAGTTCGGCCTTCTCAACATCCTCTCTTACCATTTCTCCATTTTCATCCTGTAAAAATCCTATAGCATCTTTGACTTTTCTTTTACTTTTGACATACCCCCAAAATCCTTTTTTATTGCTTTTGACATCTCTTGCAAGCCTTAATTCATTGTCAGCTTTAGCTAACCTGATGCGTGCCCTGCAGGATCTGCAGACTGCATTATAATCTTCTTTAGATATGCCTCCCTCTTTCCATTTAATAAACATTTCTTTCTTTCTTTTTAGCATGTGTTTAAGTTCTGTGTTCATCCATCCTGGTTTCCTTAAATGCTTCCCATTCTTCCTACTTTTCGGGATTGTTAACGACTGTGCTTTGAGAATCTCATTTTTAAAAATTTCCCATCCTTCCTGGACATTTTTGTCCTTAAGGACATCCAGCCATTGGATCCCTCCTATTCTCTTTCTGAGTCTCTTAAAATCTGCCTTTCTAAAATCTAACCTTGAAGTCTGAGTCTTCACATGTCTTCCTCCTCTAGTTATCCAAAATTCTATAATAGCATGATCGCTGCCTCCTAGGGTCCCAGCCACCTTTACCTCCTCAACCATTTCCTCCCTGTTTATAAGGATGAGATCCAAAGTAGCAGATCCCCTTGTTTTCTCCCCTACCTTTTGGAAGATAAAGTTGTCAGCAAGAGAGGATAAGAATTTGCTTGACCTGTTAGTTTTACTTGAGAGAGATTCCCAACAAATGTCTGGATAGTTGAAATCTCCCATGACCACTATGTCATATTTTTTGGAGAACTTGGTCATTTGATACATAAAGAGTTCATCCATTTTCAGCTTGCCCAGGTGGCCTGTAGTAAATGCCTACAATGGTGTCCTTTCCGTTGTTCTCTCCTTGTATTCTTACCCAAACAGTTTCCACAGAACTCCCAGTCTCTGAAGCTTCAATCTCTGTGCAGATATACGCTTTTCTAACATACAATGCAACACCTCCTCCTCGTTTATCAAGTCTGTTTCTTGCAAATAAGTTGTATCCTTTTAGCCTTTTATTCCAATCATGTGTATCGTCCCACCAAGTTTCATTGATTCCAATGACATCATATTCCTTTTCCTGCATTAGTAGTTCCAATTCTCCTTGTTTGTTGCCCATGCTTTGTGCATTTGTATAAAAACATTTTAGTTTGTGATTGGTTTCTCTTCCTCCCATATTTTTATTATTTAAATTGTTTTGTCTTTGTTCTTCCTTTCCACTTCCAGTAGCAGAGATCTCAATAGTATTTGTCAGCTGTATGGCTTTTTCTGGCCTTTTGCTTCCCTTCCCACATTGTTCTAGTTTAAAGCTCTTCTGATGAGTGTAGCAAGGCGACTTCCAAATACATTCCCCAGATGGTGATTTACAGCTGAAGTTCTTTCTAATGGGGTCGTTCACGTTTCTCATCTTTTCCATCTGGCCCAGACCGTCATGACAGATTTCTCTGACCGGAAGGCGGTGAGGAGAGCCTTGCAGAAAATGACCCCGAGTGACGACATAGAGATGTTTTAAATTGTTTTTGAAAGGGTCGCCAATAGAGAGAAACTCTCGCCAGAGCAGAGGGTGGAAGTCCTGGCCCCATAATTAACGGGGGAGCAAGAGAAGGCCTACCATGACTTGGCTTTACAGGATGCCAAAGTATATGCAAAATTTAAAATGGAATTTTGGCGCACTTGGGGGTAACAATGACTGTCAGGGCACAATGGGTCCAGCACTGGGCATATCACCGTGACAAACCCCCTCGCTCCCAAATGTTTGATCTACTGCACCTCGTCCAAAAATGGTTGCAGCCAAAGTCTTCTACTCCAGCGCAGATTGTAGAGCGAGTTGTAATGGACCGGTTCGTGCTTTTCCTTCCGAGGCTGAGGCAGACTTGGGTTGCCCAGGGAGATCCCCGGAATGCTGATGAACTGGTCGGACTGGTCGAAAGGTATCAGGTGGTTGATGGTTCAGTAGAAAGGCAACCCTCTCCATACTGGGAGTCCCATTGGGGGGCAGGTGCTCAAAGGAGGGTGCAGCATCCAAAGTCCAAGGGGCTGGCAGAGGTCATGCTGAAGGTCTTATCAGTGGCTGTATTTTGCTGGAGATGTGACAGCTCAGGTCATATAGCTGCCCATTGTCCCCTGACCACCGATGTTCATGCTACACATATCCCACCAGCAATGTAGACTGTCCACCTAGTGAAGGGCCACAAGCTTGTCATGTAAAAGTGAATTGTCTACAAATGACTGGACTACTAGATTCAGGGAATTTGGTGAGCCTCATTAGTGCAACACTCCCTCTCCAACTGATCTCTGGGAATAGAGGTGCCGTTTGAGCAACTCATCATGGACCTGGTCGAGCCCTTTAGTTAAATATGCTCATGGGCATGAATAGACATTGGTTGTCGTCAATTATACTACACTGCACTCAGAATCAGTTTCCCTGAGAAACTCCTCCATGAAAAATATGTCCATCGAGTTGGTCCACATCTTTACCCGGACAGGACTACCGAGGGAGATCCTAACTGACCGAGGAACACCCTTTATGGGTAAAGTTCATCTAACAACACTTCGGCCATATTTCTCCTACAAACCTGCACCTTCCCAGTTGCAACTGTGTAGGAAAGAGGGCGGTCCAACGCCGCGGAATTACGTCACCACGCTATACCGCCGTCATGATTGTTTACTACCATGATGCATTTCAGTGGTACTGGTAATTTGCATATTGCTCATTCACTTTACATAATAAAATAACACAGAAAAATTTGTGTATGCTGTAGATTATGAGAGATGCAGGCGGACGAAGGACTGCTGATCCCTCGCTGCTGATATTATAGTGAGGATGTGATTGCGTCTCCATGATGTAGATGAGATGGGGGTGCAGAGTGGCTTCAGGAAACGCCACTTTCTCATTATGCCTTAAACTAATGAGTAAGAAAAATAATGAGCTGGGGTGACACTTGGTTCCTCACTACTCATGTGAGAAAATTTTTGTTCGGGTACAGGTTGCCCCGTGGAGGATCTGCCTACTTTGTGGCATCTCCAGGTGCACTGATCTGCCCGATCCTGCTTTGGTGACAAAGAGAAGAAAACAAAGAAAACGCTGTGCTGCATCATCATTAACGATCAGCGATAAGAATATTGTGTGATCAGCAGCATGAAGTAGTTCCTGTATGACAGACGGCTGTCTCCACCCCCAGTCATTCCCCATGTGACAGACTGCTGCCTCCACCCCCAGTCATTCCCCATGTCACACACCGCTGCCTCCACCCCCAGTCAATCCCCATGTGACAGACCGCTGCCTCCACCCCCCAGTCATTCCCCATGTGACAGACCGCTGACTCCACCCCCGAGTCATTCCCCCTGTCACAGACAGCTGCCTCCACCCCCAATCATTCCCCATGTGACAGACCGCTACCTCCACCCCCAGTCATTCCCCATGTGACAGACCGCTAACTCCACCCCCCAGTCATTCCCCATGTGTCAGACCGCTGCCTCCATCCCCAGTCATTCCCCATGTGACAGACCGCTGCCTCCACCCCCAGTCATTCCCCATGTGACAGACCGCTGCCTCCACCCCCAGGCATTCCACATGTGGCAGACCGCTGTCTCCACCCCCAGTCATTCCCCATGTGACAGACCGCTGCTTCCAGTCATTCCCCATGTGGAAGACCGCTGTCTCCACCCCCAGGCATTCCCCATGTGGCAGACCACTGTCTCCACCCCCATTCCACATGTGTCAGACCGCTGTATCGACCCCCGAGTCATTCCCCATGTGACAGACCGCTGCCTCCACCCCCAGTCATTCCCCATGTGACAGACTGCTGCCTCCACCCCCAGTCATTCCCCATGTGACAGACCGCTGCCTCCACCCCACAGTCATTCCCCATGTGACAGACCGCGGCCTCCACCCCCGAGTCATTCCCCATGTGACAGACCGCTGCCTCCACCCCCAGTCATTCCCCATGTGACAGACCGCTGCCTCCACCCCCAGTCATTCCCCATGTGACAGACCGCTGCCTCCACCCCCAGTCATTCCCCATGTGACAGACCGCTGCCTCCACCCCCCAGTCATTCCCCATGTGACAGACCGCTGCCTCCACCCCCGAGTCATTCCCCATGTGACAGACCGCTGCCTCCACCCCCAGTCATTCCCCATGTGACAGACCGCTGCCTCCACCCCCAGTCATTCCCCATGTGACAGACCGCTACCTCGACCCCCCAGTCATTCCCCATGTGTCAGACCGCTGCCTCCATCCCCAGTCATTCCCCATGTGACAGACCGCTGTCTCCACCCCCAGGCATTCCGCATGTGGCAGACCGCTGTCTCCACCCCCAGGCATTCCCCATGTGGCAAACCGCTGTCTCCACCCCCAGTCATTCCCCATGTGACAGACCGCTGCTTCCAGTCATTCCCCATGTGGCAGACCGCTGTCTCCACCCCCAGGTATTCCCCATGTGGCAGACCGCTGTCTCCACCATCATTCCCCATGTGGCAGACCGCTGTCTCCACCCCCAGTCAATCCCCATGTGAAAAACCGCTGCCTCCACCCCCAGTCATTCCCCATATAACAGAGCGCTGTCTCCACCCCCAGTCATTCCACATATGACAGACTGCTGCCTCCAGTCATTCCCCATGTGGCAGACCGCTGTCTCCACCCCCAGCCATTCCCCATGTGGCAGACCGCTGTCTCCACCCCAGTCATTCCCCATGTGGCAGACCGCTGTCTCCACCCCCAGTCATTCCCCATGTGACAGACCGCTGCCTCCACCCCACAGTCATTCCCCAAGTGACAGACCGCGGCCTCCACCCCCGAGTCATTCCCCATGTGACAGACCGCTGCCTCCACCCCCAGTCATTCCCCATGTGACAGACCGCTGCCTCCACCCCCAGTCATTCCCCATGTGACAGACCGCTGCCTCCACCCCCAGTCATTCCCCATGTGACAGACCGCTGCCTCCACCCCCAGTCATTCCCCATGTGACAGACCGCTGCCTCCACCCCCGAGTCATTCCCCATGTGACAGACTGCTGCCTCCACCAACAGTCATTGCCCATGTGACAGACCGCTACCTCCACCCCCAGTCATTCCCCATGTGTCAGACCGCTGCCTCCATCCCCAGTCATTCCCCATGTGACAGACTGCTGCCTCCACCCCCAGTCATTCCCCATGTGACAGACCGCTGCCTCCACCCCCAGTCATTCCCCTTGTGGCAGACCGCTGTCTCCACCCCCAGGCATTCCCCATGTGGCAGACCGCTATCTCCACCCCCAGTCATTCCCCATGTGACAGACCGCTGCCTCCACCCCCAGTCATTCCCCATGTGACAGACCGCTGCCTCCACCCCCAGTCATTCCCCATGTGACAGACCGCTGCCTCCAACCCCCAGTCATTCCCCTAGTGACAGACCGCTGCCTCCACCCCCGAGTCATTCCCCATGTGACAGACCGCTGCCTCCACCCCCAGTCATTCCCCATGTGACAGACCACTGCCTCCACCCCCAGTCATTCCCCATGTGACAGACCGCTACCTCCACCCCCCAGTCATACCCCATGTGTCAGATTGCTGCCTCCATCCCCAGTCATTCCCCATGTGACAGACCGCTGCCTCCACCCCCAGTCATTCCCCATCTGACAGACCGCTGCCTCCACCCCCAGTCATTCCCCATGTGGCAGACCGCTGTCTCCACCCCCAGGCATTCCCCATGTGGCAGACCGCTGTCTCCACCCCCAGTCATTCCCCATGTGACAGACCGCTGCTTCCAGTCATTCCCCATGTGGCAGACCGCTGTCTCCACCCCCAGGCATTCCCCATGTGGCAGACCGCTGTCTCCACCCCCATTCCCCATGTGGCAGACCGCTGTCTCCACCCCCAGTCATTCCCCATGTGAAAGACCGCTGCCTCCACCCCCAGTCATTCCCCATATAACAGACCGCTGCCTCCACCCCCAGTCATTCCACATGTGACAGACTGCTGCTTCCAGTCATTCCCCATGTGGCAGACCGCTGTCTCCACCCCCAGGCATTCCCCATGTGGCAGACCGCTGTCTCCACCCCAGTCATTCCCCATGTGGCAGACCGCTGTCTCCACCCCCAGTAATTCCCTATGTGTCAGACCGCTGCCTCCATCCCCAGTCATTCCCCATGTGACAGACCGCTGCCTCCACCCCCGAGTCATTCCCCATGTGTCAGACCGCTGTATCCACCACCGAGTCATTCCCCATGTGACAGACCGCTGCCTCCACCCCCAGTCATTCCCCATGTGACAGACTGCTGCCTCCACCCCCAGTCGTTCCCCATGTGACAGACCGCTGCCTCCACCCCAAATCATTCCCCATGTGACAGACCGCGGCCTCCACCCCCGAGTCATTCCCCATGTGACAGACCGCTGCCTCCACCCCCAGTCATTCCCCATGTGACAGGCCGCTACCTCCACCCCCCAGTCATACCCCATGTGTAAGAACGCTGCCTCCATCCCCAGTCATTCCCCATGTGACTGACCGCTGCCTCCACCCCCACTCATTCCCCATCTGACAGACCGCTGCCTCCACCCCCAGGCATTCCCCATGTGGCAGACCGCTGTCTCCACCCCCAGTCATTCCCCATGTGACAGACCGCTGCTTCCAGTCATTCCCCATGTGGCAGACCGCTGTCTCCACCCCCAGGCATTCCCCATGTGGCAGACCGCTGTCTCCACCCCCATTCCCCATGTGGCAGACCGCTTTCTCCACCCCCAGTCATTCCCCATGTGAACGACCGCTGCCTCCACCCCCAGTCATTCCCCATATAACAGACCGCTGCCTCCACCCCCAGTCATTCCACATGTGACAGACTGCTGCTTCCAGTCATTCCCCATGTGGCAGACCGCTGTCTCCACCCCCAGGCATTCCCCATGTGGCAGACCGCTGTCTCCACCCCAGTCATTCCCCATGTGGCAGACCGCTGTCTCCACCCCCAGTCATTCCCCATGTGTCAGACCGCTGCCTATATCCCCAGTCATTCCCCATGTGACAGACCGCTGCCTCCACCCCCGAGTCATTCCCCATGTGTCAGACCGCTGTATCCACCCCCGAGTCATTCCCCATGTGACAGACCGCTGCCTCCACCCCCAGTCATTCCCCATGTGACAGACTGCTGCCTCCACCCCCAGTCATTCCCCATGTGACAGACCGCTGCCTCCACCCCAAGTGATTCCCCATGTGACAGACCGCGGCCTCCACCCCCGAGTCATTCCCCATGTGACAGACCGCTGCCTCCACCCCCAGTCATTCTCCATGTGACAGACCGCTACCTCCACCCCCAGTCATTCCTCATGTGACAGACCGCTGCCTCCACCCCCAGTCATTCCCCATGTGACAGACTGCTGCCTCCACCCCAAGTCATTCCCCATGTGACAGACCGCGGCCTCCACCCCCGAGTCATTCCCCATGTGACAGACCGCTGCCTACACCCTCAGTCATTCCCCATGTGACAGACCGCTGCCTCCACCCCCAGTCATTCCCCATGTGACAGACCGCTGCACTCCACCCCCAGTCATTCCCCATGTGACAGACCGCTGCCTCCACCCCCCAGTCATTCCCCATGTGACAGACCGCTGCCTCCACCCCCGAGTCATTCCCCATGTGACAGACCGCTGCCTCCACCCCCAGTCATTCCCCATGTGACAGACCGCTGTCTCCACCCCCAGTCATTCCCCATGTGACAGACCGCTGCCTCCCCCCCTCTCAGTCATTCCCCATGTGGCAGACCGCTGTCTCCACCCCCAGATATTCCCCATGTGGCAGACCGCTGTCTACACCCCCAGTCATTCCCCATGTGGCAGACCGCTGTCTCCACCCCCAGGCATTCCCCATGTGGCAGACCGCTGTCTCCACCCCCAGGCATTCCCCATGTGGCAGACCGCTGTCTCCACCCCCATTCCCCATGTGGCAGACCGCTGTCCCACCCCTAGTCATTCCCCATGTGAAAGACCGCTGCCTCCACCCCCAGTCATTCCCCATATAACAGACCGCTGACTCCACACCCAGTCATTCCACATGTGACAGACTGCTGCCTCCAGTCATTCCCCATGTGGCAGACCGCTGTCTCCACCCCCAGGCATTCCCCATGTGGTAGACCGCTGTCTCCACCCCAGTCATTCCCCATGTGGCAGACCGCTGTCTCCACCCCCCAGTCATTCCCCATGTGTCAGACCGCTGCCTCCATCCCCAGTCATTCCCCATGTGACAGACCGCTGCCTCCACCCCCGAGTCATTCCCCATGTGTCAGACCGCTGTATCCACCCCCGAGTCATTCCCCATGTGACAGACCGCTGCCTCCACCCCCAGTCATTCCCCATGTGACAGACTGCTGCCTCCACCCCCAGTCATTCCCCATGTGACAGACCGCTGCCTCCACCCCAAGTCATTCCCCATGTGACAGACTGCGGCCTCCACCCCCGTGTCATTCCCCATGTGACAGACCGCTGCCTCCACCCCCAGTCATTCCCCGTGTGACAGACCGCTGCCTCCACCCCCAGTCATTCCCCATGTGACAGACCGCTGCCTCCACCCCCCAGTCATTCCCCATGTGACAGACCGCTGCCTCCACCCCCGAGTCATTCCCCCTGTGACAGACCGCTGCCTCCACCCCCAGTCATTCCCCATGTGACAGACTGCTGCCTCCACCCCCAGTCATTCCCCATGTGACAGACCGCTGCCTCCACCCCAAGTCATTCCCCATGTGACAGACTGCGGCCTCCACCCCCGAGTCATTCCCCATGTGACAGACCGCTGCCTCCACCCCCAGTCATTCCCCATGTGACAGACCGCTGCCTCCACCCCCAGTCATTCCCCATGTGACAGACCGCTGCCTCCACCCCCCAGTCATTCCCCATGTGACAGACCGCTGCCTCCACCCCCGAGTCATTCCCCCTGTGACAGACCGCTGCCTCCACCCCCAGTCATTCCCCATGTGGCAGACGGCTGTCTCCACCCCCAGGCATTCCCCATGTGGCAGACCGCTGTCTCCACCCCCATTCCCCATGTGGCAGACCGCTGTCTCCACCCCCAGTCATTCCCCATGTGACATACCGCTGCCTCCACCCCCAGCCATTACCCATGTAACAGACCGCTGCCTCCACCCCCAGTCATTCCACATGTGACAGACTGCTGCTTCCAGTCATTCCCTATGTGGCAGACCGCTGTCTCCACCCCCAGGCATTCCCCATGTGGCAGACCGCTGTCTCCACCCCCATTCCCCATGTGGCAGACCGCTGTCTCCACCCCCAGTCATTCCCCATGTGACAGACCGCTGCCTCCACCCCCAGTCGTTCCCCATGTGACAGACCGCTGCCTACACCCCCAGTCATTCCCCATGTGACAGACCGCTGCCTCCACCCCCAGTCATTCCCCATGTGACACACAGCTGCCTCCACCCCCCAGTCATTCCCCATGTGAGAGACCGCTGCCTCCACCCCCGAGTCATTCCCCATGTGACAGACCTCTGCCTCCACCCCCAGTCATTCCCCATGTGACAGACGCTGCCTCCACCCCCAGTCATTCCCCATGTGACAGACCGCTATCTCCACCCCCCAGTCATTCCCCATGTGACAGACCGCTGCCTCCACCCCCAGTCATTCCCCATGTGACAGACCGCTGCCTCCACCCCCAGTCATTCCCCATGTGGCAGACCGCTGTCTCCACCCCCAGTCATTCCCCATGTAACAGACCGCTGCCTCCACCCCCAGTCATTCCACATGTGACAGACTGCTGCTTCCAGTCATTCCCCATGTGGCAGACCGCTGTCTCCACCCCCAGGCATTCCCCATGTGGCAGACCGCTGTCTCCACCCCCATTCCCCATGTGGCAGACCGCTGTCTCCACCCCCAGTCATTCCCCATGTGACAGACCGCTGCCTCCACCCCCGAGTCATTCCCCATGTGACAGACCGCTGCCTCCACCCCCAGTCATTCCTCATGTGACAGACCGCTGCCTCCACCCCCAGTCATTCCCCTTGTGACAGACCGCTACCTCCACCCCCCAGTCATTCCCCATTTGTCAGACCGCTGCCTCCATCCCCTGTCATTCCCCATGTGACAGTCCGCTGCCTCCACCCCCAGTCATTCCCCATGTGACAGACCGCTGTCTCCACCCCCAGCCATTCCCCATGTGACAGACCGCTGCTTCCAGTCATTCACCATGTGGCAGACCGCTGTCTCCACTCCCAGGCATTCCCCATGTGGCAGACCGCTGTCTCCACCCCCATTCCCCATGTGGCAGACCGCTGTTTCCACCCCCAGTCATTCCCCATGTGACAGACCGCTGCTTCCAGTCATTCCTCTGAGGCTGCTGAGCTGCACTCATGTTGTTCTCATAGCCCTTTGGAAAATGAAGCGTAACCTCAGTAGATAATCCTGCTGTTACTGAATGCAAATCTCTATACAAAGACCAACACTGATATTACCGCCATATGGTGACCATGTAGTGTTAGATACAAGTTTTGCAGAACATGTAAGAAATTACAGTACAGTTATAGATCGTGATTTACAGCTGAAGTTCTTTCTGATGGGGTCGTTCACGTTTCTCATCTTTTCCATCTGGCCCAGATCGTCATGACAGATTTCTCTAACCGGAAGGCGGTGAGGAGAGCCTTGCAGAAAATGACCCCGAGTGACGACATAGAGATGTTTTAAATTGTTTTTGAAAGGGTCGCCAATAGAGAGAAACTCTCGCCAGAGCAGTGGGCGGAAGTCCTGGCCCCATAATTAACGGGGGAGCAACAGAAGGCCTACCATGACTTGGCTTTACAGGATGCCAAAGTATATGCAAAATTTAAAATGGAATTTTGGCCCACTTGGGGGTAACAATGACTGTCAGGGCACAATGGGTCCACCACTGGGCATATCACCGTGACAAACCCCCTCGCTCCCAATTGTTTGATCTACTGCACCTCGTCCAAAAATGGTTGCAGCCAAAGTCTTCTACTCCAGCGCAGATGGTAGAGCGAGTTGTAATGGACCGGTTCGTGCTTTTCCTTCCGAGGCTGAGGCAGACTTGGGTTGCCCAGGGAGATCCCCGGAATGCTGATGAACTGGTCGAAAGGTATCAGGTGGTTGATGGTTCAGTAGAAAGGCAACCCACTCCATACTGGGTGTCCCATTGGGGGGCAGGTGCTCAAAAGAGGGTGCAGCATCCAAAGTCCAAGGGGCTGGCAGAGGTCATGCTGAAGGTCTTATCAGTGGCTGTATTTTGCTGGAGATGTGACAGCTCAGGTCATATAGCCGCCCATTGTCCCCTGACCACCGATGTTCATACTACACATATCCCACCAGCAATGTAGACTGTCCACCAAGTGAAGGGCCCCAAGCTTGTCATGTAAAAGTGAATGGTCTACAAACGACTGGACTACTAGATTCAGGGAATTTGGTGAGCCTCATTAGGGCAACACTCCCTCTCCAACTGATCTCTGTGAATAGAGGTGCCGTTTGAGCAACTCATCATGGACCTGGTTGAGCCCCTTAGTTAAATATGCTCATGGGCATGAATAGACATTGGTTGTCCTCAATTATGCTACACTGCACTCAGAATCAGTTTCCCTGAGAAACTCCTCCATGAAAAATATAGCCATCGAGTTGGTCCACATCCTTACCCGGACAGGACTACTGAGGGAGATCCTAACTGACCAAGGAACACCCTTTATGGGTAAAGTTCATCTAACAACACTTCGGCCATATTTCTCCTACAAACCTGCACCTTCCCAGCAGCAACTGTGTAGGAAAGAGGGCGGTCCAACGCTGCGGAATTACGTCACCACGCTATACCGCTGTCTTGATTGTTTACTACCATGATGCATTTCAGTGGTACTGGTAATTTGCATATTGCTCATTCACTTTACATAATAAAATAACACAGAAAAATTAGTGTATGCTTCAGATTATGAGCGATGCAGGCGGACGAAGGACTGCTGATTGCTTACTACTGATATCATAGTGAGGATGTGATGGCGTCTCCATGATGTAGATGAGATGGGGGTGCAGTGTGGCTTCAGGAAACGCCACTTACTGGTTATGCCTTAAACTAATGAGTAAGGAAAATAATGAGCTGGGGTGACACCTGGTTCCTCACTACTCATGTGAGAAGAATTTTTGTGCGGGTGTAGGTCGCCCCGTGGAGGATCTGCCTACTTTGCGGGACCTCCAGGTGCAGTGATCTGCCCGATCCTCCTGTGGTGAAAAAGAGAAGAAAACAAAGAAAAAGCTCTGCTGCATCTTCATTAACGATCAGTGATAAGAATATTCTGTGATCAGCAGCATGAAGTAGTTCCTGTGTGACAGACCACTGTCTCCACCCCCAGTCATTCCCCATGTGTCAGACCGCTGCCTCCACCCCAAGTCATTCCCCATATGACAGAACGCTGCCTCCACCCCAAGTCATTCCCCATATGACAGACCGCGGCCTCCACCCCCAGTCATTCCCCATATGACAGACCGCGGCCTCCACCCCCAGTCATTCCCCATATGACAGACCGCTGCCTCCACCCCCAGGCATTCCCCATGTGGCAGACCGCTGTCTCCACCCCCAGTCATTCCCCATGTGACAGACCGCTGCTTCCAGTCATTCCCCATGTGGCAGACCGCTGTCTCCACCCCAAGTCATTCCTCATGTCACACACCGCTGCCTCCATCCCCAGTCATTCCCCATGTGACAGACCGCTGTCTCCATCCCCAGTCCTTCCCCATATGACAGACCGCTGCCTCCACCCCCAGTAATTCCCCATGTGACAGACCGCTGCCTCCAGTCATTCCCCATGTGATGGACCGCTGCCTCTACCCCGGTCATTCCCCATGTGACAGACTGCTGCCTCCACCCCCAGTCATTCCCCATGTGACAGACCGCTGCCTCCACCCCAGTCATTTCCCATGTGTCAGACCGCTGTCTACACCCCCAGTCATTCCCCATGTGACAGACCGCTGCCTCCACCCCCAGTCATTCCCCATGTAACAGACCGCTGCCTCCACCTCCAGTCATTCTCCATGTGACAGACCGCTGCCTCCACCCCCAGTCATTCTTTATGTCGCACATCGCTGCCTCCACTCCCAGTCATTCCCCATGTGACAGACCGCTGCCTCCACCCCCAGTCATTCCCCATGTGACAGACCGCTGCCTCCACCCCCAGTCATTCCCCATGTGACAGACCGCTGCTTCCAGTCATTCCTCTGAGGCTGCTGAGCTGCACTCATGTTGTTCTCAAAGCCCTTTGGAAAATGAAGCATAACCTCAGTAGATAATCCTGCTGTTACTGAATGCAAATCTCTATACAAAGACCAACACTGATATTACCGCCATATGGTGACCATGTAGTGTTAGATACCAGTTTTGCAGAACATGTAAGAGATTACAGTACAGTTATAGATGGTGATTTACAGCTGAAGTTCTTTCTGATGGGGTCGTTCACGTTTCTCATCTTTTCCATCTGGCCCAGATCGTCATGACAGATTTCTCTGACCGGAAGGCGGTGAGGAGAGCCTTGCAGAAAATGACCCCGAGTGACGACATAGAGATGTTTTAAATTGTTTTTGAAAGGGTCGCCAATAGAGAGAAACTCTCGCCAGAGCACTGGGCGGAAGTCCTGGCCCCATAATTAACGGGGGAGCAACAGAAGGCCTACCATGACTTGGCTTTACAGGATGCCAAAGTATATGCAAAATTTAAAATGGAATTTTGGCCCACTTGGGGGTAACAATGACTGTCAGGGCACAATGGGTCCAGCACTGGGCATATCACCGTGACAAACCCCCTCGCTCCCAATTGTTTGATCTACTGCACCTCGTCCAAAAATGGTTGCAGCCAAAGTCTTCTACTCCAGCGCAGATGGTAGAGCGAGTTGTAATGGACCGGTTCGTGCTTTTCCTTCCAAGGCTGAGGCAGACTTGGGTTGCCCAGGGATATCCCCGGAATGCTGATGAACTGGTCGAAAGGTATCAGGTGGTTGATGGTTCAGTAGAAAGGCAACCCACTCCATACTGGGTGTCCCATTAGGGGGCAGGTGCTCAAAAGAGGGTGCAGCATCCAAAGTCCAAGGGGCTGGCAGAGGTCATGCTGAAGGTCTTATCAGTGGCTGTATTTTGCTGGAGATGTGACAGCTCAGGTCATATAGCCGCCCATTGTCCCCTGACCACCGATGTTCATACTACACATATCCCACCAGCAATGTAGACTGTCCACCTAGTGAAGGGCCCCAAGCTTGTCATGTAAAAGTGAATGGTCTACAAATGACTGGACTACTAGATTCAGAGAATTTGTTGAGCCTCATTAGGGCAACACTCCCTCTCCAACTGATCTCTGGGAATAGAGGTGCCGTTTGAGCAACTCATCATGGACCTGGTCGAGCCCCTTAGTTAAATATGCTCATGGGCATGAATAGACATTGGTTGTCCTCAATTATGCTACACTGCACTCAGAATCAGTTTCCCTGAGAAACTCCTCCATGAAAAATATAGCCATCGAGTTGGTCCACATCCTTACCCGGACAGGACTACCGAGGGAGATCCTAACTGACCAAGGAACACCCTTTATGGGTAAAGTTCATCTAACAACACTTCGGCCATATTTCTCCTACAAACCTGCACCTTCCCAGCAGCAACTGTGTAGGAAAGAGGGCGGTCCAACGCCGCGGAATTACGTCACCACGCTATACCGCCGTCTTGATTGTTTACTACCATGATGCATTTCAGTGGTACTGGTAATTTGCATATTGCTCATTCACTTTACATAATAAAATAACACAGAAAAATTAGTGTATGCTTCAGATTATGAGCGATGCAGGCGGACGAAGGACTGCTGATTCCTTACTACTGAGATCATAGTGAGGATGTGATGGCGTCTCCATGATGTAGATGAGATGGGGGTGCAGTGTGGCTTCAGGAAACGCCACTTACTGGTTATGCCTTAAACTAATGAGTAAGGAAAATAATGAGCTGGGGTGATGCCTCGTTCCTCACAACTCATGTGAGAAGAATTTTTGTGCGATCACAGATCGCCCTGTGGAGGATCTGCCTACTTTGCGGGACCTCCAGGTGCAGGGATCTGCCTGATCCTCCTGTGGTGAGAAAGGGAAGAAAACAAAGAAAAAGCTCTGCTGTATCATCACTAATGATCAGTGATAAGAATATTCTGTGATCAGCAGCATGAAATAGTTCCTGTGTGACAGACCGCTGTCTCCACCCCAAGTCATTCCTCATGTGACAGACTGCTGTCTCCACCCCCAGTCATTCCCCATGTGACAGACTGCTGTCTCCACCCCCAGTCATTCCCCATGTGACAGACCGCTGCCTCCACCCCAAGTCATTCCCCATGTGACAGACCGCGGCCTCCACCCCCAGTCATTCCCCATATGACAGACCGCGGCCTCCACCCTCAGTCATTCCCCATATGACAGACCGCTGCCTCCACCCCCAGGCATTCCCCATGTGGCAGACCGCTGTCTCCACCACCAGTCATTCCCCATGTGACAGACCGCTGCTTCCAGTCATTCCCCATGTGGCAGACCACTGTCTCCACCCCAAGTAATTCCTCATGTCACACACCGCTGCCTCCATCCCCAGTCATTCCCCATGTGACAGACCGCTGCCTCCATCCCCAGTCCTTCCCCATATGACAGACCGCTGCCTCCACCCCCAGTCATTCCCCATGTGACAGACCGCTGCCTCCAGTCATTCCCCATGTGATGGACCGCTGCCTCCACCCCCGGTCATTCCCCATGTGACAGACTGCTGCCTCCACCCCCAGTCATTCCCCATGTGACAGACCGCTGTCTCCACCTCAGTCATTCCCCATGTGACAGACCGCTGCCTCCACCCCCAGTCATTCCCCATGTAACAGACCGCTGCCTCCACCCCCAGTCATTCCTCATGTGACAGACCGCTGTCTACACCCCCAGTCATTCCCCATGTGACAGACCGCTGCCTCCACCCCCAGTCATTCCCCATGTAACAGACCGCTGTCTACACCCCCAGTCATTCCCCATGTGACAGACCGCTGTCTACACCCCCAGTCATTCCCCATGTGACAGACCGCTGCCTCCACCCCCAGTCATTCCCCATGTGACAGACCGCTGCCTCCACCCCCTAGTCATTCCTTATGTCACACACCGCTGCCTCCACTCCCAGTCATTCCCCATGTGACAGACCGCTGCCTCCACCCCCTGTCATTCCCCATGTGACAGACCGCTGCCTCCACCCCCAGTCATTCCCCATGTGACAGACCGCTGCTTCCAGTCATTCCTCTGAGGCTGCTGAGCTGCACTCATGTTGTTCTCAAAGCCCTTTGGAAAATGAAGCGTAACCTTAGTAGATAATCCTGCTGTTACTGAATACAAATCTCTATACAAAGACCATCACTGATATTACCGCCATATGGTGACCATGAACTGTTAGATACCAGTTTTGCAGAACATGTAAGAGATTACAGTACAGTTATAGATGGTGATTTACAGCTGAAGTTCTTTCTGATGGGGTCGTTCACGTTTCTCATCTTTTCCATCTGGCCCAGATTGTCATGACAGATTTCTCTGACCGGAAGTCGGTGAGGAGAGCCTCCTGTGGTGAGAAAAAGAAAAAAACAAGGAAAAAGCTCTGCTGCATCATCACTAACGATCAGTGATAAGAATTTTCTGTGATCAGCAGCATGAAGTAGTTCCTGTGTGACAGACCGCTGCCTCCACCCCCAGTCATTCACCATGTGACAGACCGCTGCCTCCAGTCATTCCCCATGTGACAGACCACTGCCTCCATCCCAGGGCCGGCGTCAGCACCCGGCGCACCTGGGCAAATGCCGGGGCCCTGAGCAGGCAGAGGGGCCCACTAGCGGTCGCGCACCCCGCTGGGATATGGGCGGAGGAGAGCGGTGTCAGCGCCCGCCCTTCTCCGCCGCTTGCTCAGGGCCCCGGCAGCTGGATACTTACCTCTCCCCGTGCCTCCGCAGATCAGCTGTCTTCCTGCTCTGCGCTCCCTGTGACGTCTCAGGTCAGAGGGCGCGGTGACGTCTTTACACCGCGCCCTCCCCTGAGCCGTCACAGTGAGCGCTGAGCGGGAAGACGCCGACAACGCTGGAGTTCGGACCCGAGCAGCGGGCAGCAGGTAGCAGGTGAGGAGAAGGGAGGTGAGTATTTGATTTTTTTTTTTAATGTATGGAGGCATGGGGCAGTATAAAGAGAAGGGGGGGGGCATCCTGCAGGGGGCATTATAAAGAGAGGGGGGGACATCCTGCATGGGGCATTATAAAGAGAGGGGGGGACATCCTGCATGGGGCATTATAAAGAGAGGGGGGGACATCCTGCATGGGGTATTATAAAGAGGAGGGGTGACACCCTGCATGGGGCATTATAAGGTGGGGAACAGCCTGCATGGGGCATTATAAAGGGGGGGGCAGCCTGTATGGGGCATTATGTGGGGGGTAACAGCCTGCATGGAGCATTATAAGGGGGGGGCAGCCTGTATGGGGCATTATGTGGGGGGTAACAGCCTGCATGGAGCATTATAAGGGGGGGACAGCCTGTATGGGGCATTATGTGGGGGTAACAGCCTGCATGCAGCATTATATGGGGGCCAGTATCCTGTATGGAGCGTTATAAGGGGACCGGTATCCTGTATGGAGCGTTATATGGGGGCCAGTATCCTGTATGGAGTTTTATAAGGGGACCAGTATCCTGTATGGAGCGTTATATGGGGGCCAGTATTCTGTATGGAGCCTTATATGGTGGTCAGTATTCCGCATGGAGCCTTATATGGGGGCCAGTATTCCGTATGGGGTCTTATATGGGGGCCAGTATTCTGTGTGGAGCGTTATATGGGGGCCAGTATTCCGTATGGGGCCTTATATGGGGGCCAGTATTCCGTATGGAGCCTTATGTGGGGGTCAGTATTCCGTATGGGGCCTTATATGGGGGCCAGTATTCCGTATGGGGTCTTATATGGGGGCCAGTATTCCTTATGGGGCCTTATATGGGGGCCAGTATTCCGTATGGAGCCTTATATGGGGGCCAGTATTCCGTATGAAGCGTTATATGGGGGCCAGTATTCCGTATGGAGCATTTTATGGGGGCCAGTATTCCGTATGGAGCATTTTATGGGGGCCAGTATACAGTATGGAGCGATTCACCGGTTTCCGAGCTATTGTGGAATTTACAGTAGATATCACTCATGTAATGTAAGAAGTGAAATCTTTGCTTTGTACTATATATATATATATATTTCTCCGCCGTATCTCTGCATCATGAATCGTGGTATGTGTTAAAGGGGCCACTGAGACTCTTTCGCCCGGGGCCCAGAAAAACCTGGAGCCGGCCCTGCTCCATCCCCAGTCCTTCCCCATATGACAGACCGCTGCCTCCACCCCCAGTCATTCCCCATGTGACAGACTGCTGCCTCCACCTCCAGTCATTTCCCATGTGACAGACCGCTGCCTCCACCCCCAGTCATTCCTCATGTCACACACCGCTGCCTCCACCCCCAGTCATTCCCCATGTGACAGACCGCTGCCTCCACCCCCAGTCGTTCCCCATGTGACAGTCCGCTGTCTCCACCCCCAGTCATTCCCCATGTGACAGACCGCTGCCTCCACCACCAGTCATTCCCCATGTTACAGACCGCTGCCTCCACCCCCAGTCATTCCCCATGTGACAGACCGCTGCCTCCACCCCCAGTCATTCCTCATGTCACACACCGCTGCCTCCACCCCCAGTCATTCCCCATGTGACAGACCGCTGCCTCCACCCACAGTCATTCCCCATGTGACAGACCCCTGCCTCCACCCCCAGTCATTCATCACGTCACACACCGCTGCCTCTTTGGCACCCCAGGGGTCTGGTTGCCACAGTGATAGAAATATCACGTCTGAGAGCAAGTGGGAGGTTCCCTGGTCAGGAGCCCTTGAACATGCAACACCTCCTGTCCCAGACCAGATAGGGGAGGAACCTGCCCTTTATAAACTGGATCTGGGACGGGGTTAGTTCAGTTAGAGCCTGGAGTGAAGTTCTAGACACAGGGAAAACAACTGCTAGGAGCTCTGTAGGAGTAGGAGCTGAGTGCCAGAGACTGGAAGCTGATATTGCTCGTCCTGGCTGAAGACACTACGACCAGACGACGGAGTCCGAGGCTGTGAGGACTTATATATCCAGCAGCAGAAACAAGCCGGCAGGGGATTTCAGGTCCTCTGGCCATAGGAAGCCCGGAGTCTCAGTCACATACACAAGGGACCGGTACCGCCATCGAGGAGCGGAAGCTACCAGAGGGTCCAAGTCACCATCCATACGGGTGAGCACCACACGGTATACTCAGGGACGTGGGCTACTTCCACTCGCTTACAGCAAGGTAGCCAGGAAGAGTGCAGATAGACGGGGAGGCCTACAACTCCACCTGGCCAGGGGAACTCCTGTTTGTTCACAGACTGACAAGGCCCCTTATGCTAGCCAGTACTCCCGGGAGGGTCTGCCTTATCATCATCAGTAAAGACCCTGAACTGCACTGCAAAGACTCTGAGTCGTTCCTGCTTCACCCGTGCACCATCACTCCCATCATCCACACTCACTGCCCTGAGGCTATACTCCTCCCGTGGGGAGTTGTCCCATCCTCTGCTGCGCACACCACACCAGCCTCAGCGGTCTGCCTCGCAGCGGCGGTACACCCTGACCGCAATCCACGGGTGGTGTAGTCGGACATTAAATCATAAAAGCCCTATAAAAGACTGCCATTGGTCTGACCACCCTGAGCCACGGGACCGGGTCACCGCCACGGAGACTACAACCCCCAGAGACCCGGCTCCGGGTAATCCACACACGTGCATACACGGCCCAGGGGGCGCGTCAACTTTTGGCGTAGTCGGCAGGATTGTGACCAACCCGCCACAAATGAGTATTGCGTGCCTGAAAAAGACTTTGCACTTACCTGAGTGAAGTTTCCCACCATCCGGAGCTGTTTTTTGCAATCTTCAGTCGTCTCTCGCCATCTTCATTCGTTTCCCGCCGTCTTCAGCCGTTTTCCCACCATCGGACGCCATCTTCAGGACGCGGGAAGAAGAGGGGCGTGGACGTCCAAACCGCGCGAGAACTGAAGCCCCGCCCTACGCACCGACGCTGCGCAAGGTCCTGGAAGGAGAGAGAGCGGCGCTGACGTCACCAGGACGCGACGCAAGGTCCTTGCCCGGACCCGCACCAGTGGAGCTGCGGCCTACGGAGGAAGAGCAACAAAAGGTAGGCCACGGTTAACTAGGGGGGCAGAAGATACCAGGAATGGAGGGAGCTCCCACCGCCAGTGCGGCCGCTGCCGCAGTAATGCCATTTACAATGCCTTACATCCCTGGAGCGGCCTGGCTGCCCCAATACTCAGGGGAGTCGCATACCCTAAGCGACTTTAAAGAGAAACTGTACAGCCTATTTAAAGTGTACCCCCTGACGGAGGGACAAAAAGTGAGCATATTGGTAGGCCAGCTAACTGGCGCAGCCCAACGTGAAGTAAAGTCCTGGTCAGTCAGGGACAAGGAGACTGTGAAGAAGATCTTAGCCCGTCTGAAGGACACTTTTGATACCCGTACCTCAGCAGATATCAAAATGAGATTTTATGGGTGCAAGCAGCGGGCCCAAGACAGTACAAGAGACTATGCTTTGAATTTGCAGGAGGCCCTGGGAGCCATTAAACAGGCAGACCCTGACAGTGTGCGGAATGCAGATGAACTGTTGACTGAGCAATTCATTGAGGGTCTGCTGTCCAACGCCCACCGAACCCAGTTACGTGCAATGGCTTTGCAGAACCCTGGGTTAGACTTTGCAAAGTTCAAAGACAGGACCATCCGGGTGCTCCGAGAACCGGCACCGGATAGCGCTGTAAACCACCGGTGCCCTGCTATTACCTATCACCAGGAGGCGGCGCCCTTGTCTGCAGAGCCTGAGGGAGCTGGTGCGCAGGCTTTGGATAAAGACCCGGCTGCAGACCTGCACCATCAGGTCCAAGAACTGACCAAAAGCGTTGCCGCATTAACCAGGACTGTGCAGTCGTTACAGGTATCCTCTCCAGGAAGTATCAAGCTGGCCACCAGTCCGGAGGACGTCCCGTGGCGCCGACAGAGGAGGATCCAATCGTCCAGAGGAAGACCCAGCGACCGCTACAACGAGGACGGACAGCCCATCTGCCGCCGCTGCAACCAACCAGGACATATGGCAAGGTACTGTAATTTAAACGAGTCCAACCTGGGGCAAAGGGCCAACCCCCAGGTGAAAGATCATCGGGCCCATCAAACTGGCGTGACAAGTATGTGGGGGGACGACCGGTCTTGCCTGTGGTACTGGATGGCATTCCAATGAGTTCCCTACTAGACACCGGGTCACAGGTAACTATCATCCCTTATGTGCTCTTTAAGCGGTACTGGAATGACTCGGACATAACCCGCTACCCAGATGACGACCTGAGTATCATCGCCAGCAATGGTCAGCCCGTGCCGCAGGTGGGATTCAAAGAGGTGACCATTAAAATCGGTAAGGTCGAACTGGCGGCACAAGGACTGATTATTGTGGACATTGATCGTCGTGAAAGTCACCCTAAAATAACCTTGGGTACTAATGTTATTGAGAATTGCCTTTCAGAAGTAATTGCAATTTTACTGCAGGTTGCCATGAACGCCAGCTCCGGCCAGCAGCGGGTCCCACAAAAGGAGATCCGGGCACTGATGAAACGGCAACAGGTAGAACTGTCGGGTGGTGAGATTGGTAGCGTTAGGATGAGTGACCCGTTCCCTATCGCCATGCCCCCAAAGAGTGAGATGATGATCTGGTGTCGGGCAGTTATTGTTCTGAGGGGTAGAGACTACCAAGCTATGGTAGAACCCGTTTAGTCAGACAGTAGGCCCACCATTTTGACGGCACGGGGGGTGGTTGATGTCCGCCATGGGAGGGTACCGGTCCGCATCCTAAACATTGGGGAAAGAGAAGTATACTTGCCCCGGTATGCCACGCTAGCCATATTGTTCACCATAAACCAAAATTTTGTAAAGGCCGTTGAACCCTTGCCTCCATCTCAACCAGAGGAAGGTAACGGCTCTAAGAAACAAATGGAGGACTGGTGTCAGCAGCTGCATTTGGGTACTGACTCCACTCCCTCACACCAAAAACAGGGAGTCTGCCGGGTGGTTCAGGAGTACGAAAGAGTCTTTAGTAAACACTCGCTAGACTTCAGGCGAGTAAAGGGCGTAGAACATCACATCCCCACAGGAGACCATCCACCCATAAAGGAAAGATACCGACCTGTACCCCCTGCACACTATCAGCATGCAAAGGGGATGTTGCGAGACATGAAGGAGGCTGGGGTAATCAGGGACAGCTGTAGCCCCTGGGCGGCACCACTGGTTCTAGTGAAAAAGAAGGACAACACCATGAGAATGTGCGTAGACTACAGAAAGGTGAACCGTATCACACACAAAGATGCGTACCCGTTACCTAGAATAGAAGAATCTTTAGCTGCATTAAAATCTGCTAACTTCTTCTCCACTTTGGATCTTACTAGCGGGTACTGGCAGGTTCCTGTAGCAGAGGTGGACAAGGAGAAGACTGCGTTCACCACCCCGATGGGTCTCAGCGAATTCAACTGTAAGCCGTTCGGGCTCTGCAACGCACCAGGAACCTTCCAGCGGTTGATGGAATGCTGTCTGGGACACCGGAATTTCGAGACGGTCCTGTTATACCTGGACGATGTCATCGTTTATTCCAAAACCTACGAGGACCATCTGAAACACCTGGCAGAGGTGTTTGATGCCCTGGCAAGCTACGGCCTAAAGGTGAAACCCTCCAAATGTCATCTGCTGAAACCAAAGGTACAGTACCTGGGACACGTGGTGAGTGCCGACGGAGTGGCTCCCGACCCCGATAAGATCACCGTGATTAAGGACTGGCCAAGACCCTCCAACATAAAGAAAGTGCGGCAGTTCCTCGGGTTGGTAGGCTACTACCGAAGATTCATTCCCGGTTTCACCAAAATGGCAGCTCCTATGCAGGACCTCCTGATAGGTCAATCCAGGAAGGCCAAAAACCAGAAGCCACCCTTCAGGTGGGAAAAGCTGGAAGAGGAGTCCTTCCGCCAGCTGAAGATGGCCCTCACGGGGGATGAAATCCTGACGTACCCTGATTACAGCCAGCCCTTTATCCTCCACACGGACGTGAGCAACATCGGGCTAGGAGCCTTACTGTCCCAGATCCAGCAGGGGAGAGAACGGGTAATCGCTTACGCCAGCCGAAAACTACGGCCCACAGAGAGAAACCCTGAGAATTATAGCTCATTCAAGCTAGAGTTCCTGGCAGTGGTGTGGGCAGTGACGGAACATTTCAAACATTACCTTGCCTCCACCAAGTTCACCGTGTACACGGACAACAACCCGTTGACACATCTGGACACTGCAAAACTTGGTACCCTGGAGCAGAGATGGATGGCCCGCCTGTCCAACTATGAATTCACCATCAAACACCGGGCGGGACGCTCAAATGCCAACGCAGACGCCCTGTCCAGGATGCCGAACTTACCGGACGGGGGGGAAGATCCAGAGGAACTGGAAGAGATCGAACTCCCTGCGTTCCACCGTCATGGGATTACCCGGTATTCCCACCGTGTAAGGGAAAGGCACTCTGCTACGTTCAATCCCTTACCCCACTACAGCTGGGCAGAGACTCAAGACAGTGACCCCGCAGTCCGTCTGGTGAAGGAAATGCTGACACAGGCTGATGCCCACCTTGACCCAGACGCCCCGGAGGAGACCAAACAGCTGTGGAAGGAGAAGAGTAAACTGTTTCTCTACAAGGGAAAGCTGTGCCGGAGAACTGTCAACTCCCGGACACATGAGCTGACCTGGCAGGTAGTGGTCCCGAGACGGGACGCGGCTATGGTCCTGGAGGCATACCACAACGGAGCAGGGCACTTCGGATGGAAGAAGCTGGAGTTCCTGTTGCGTGACTGGTTCTTCTGGGTAAACGTGAGAGGGGCCATTGAGAGATGGTGCAGAGACTGCGGCCCGTGCAACCTGAGGAGGAAGGACCGTGCCAGCCAGAAGACCCCCCTGCAGCCCATCATCACGAAGCAACCACTAGAACTGGTAGCCCTGGACCATGTGAAGCTGGCTCCGAGTAGGTCCGGGTACGTCTACGCCCTCACCATCGTAGACCACTACTCCCGGTTCCTGATGGTGGTCCCTGTCAAGGACTTAACGGCTCAAACAGCAGCTAGATCCTTCCAGCAGCACTTCTGCCGTCCACACGGGTATCCGGAGCAAGTGTTGACTGACCAAGGTTCAGCCTTCGAAGCGGAGGTCTTCCAGGAGTTCTGCAACTTGTATGGCTGCAAGAAGATAAGCACAGCGCCTTACCACCCCCAAACCAACGGGCTGTGTGAGAAAATGAACAATATCATCATTGATCTCCTCAAGACGTTGCCCCTGGAAGAACGCAACTTGTGGCCGGAGAAGCTGCCAGACCTGATTGACTTGTACAACCATATCCCGGTGAATGCTACAAATTGCACCCCAGCTTACCTGATGCGCGCAAGACCAGATAAGCTGCCAATTGACCTGGAGATGGGAGTCCTGACACCCGAGGACACCTCACCAGAAGCAGACTGGGACACGGAATGGCAGCAGCAGTACTGGAAAGTATAGGAGACCGTGGAGCGAAGTTTGTCTCAAGCAAGAGAAAGGCAAGAGAGGACTTATAACCAACATGCTCCCGCTGTTCCCCTGGCACCTGGAGAGCAGGTCTTGAAGAGGAAGAGACGGCTCCACAAGTTGGATGACCAGTGGGAGAAGGACCCGTACACCGTACTGCCCTCAAGCCATGAGAACCCAAAAGTATGTGTCATCAGTAAGGATGGAGGAGAGACCACAGCCACTGTCTCCAGAGACCACCTGAAGAAGTGTCCCGAGCAGCTACAAGGTGCAGAAGAAGACCAGGATATCCTTCAACCCGCAGAGGAAAAGGAAGAAATGATCAGTACCGTACTCGGAGACTTTCCCCGGTCCTGGACTCAAATCAACAACACAGTCGGGGTACCCGTCCTCACCTTTCTCCAGCCAACCCCTCAAGGGCCTACAGAAGAACAGGGAGTGTCGGGAGAGCAGCCAGCCCAGGAGGCAGAAGGATCCATACAAGCAGCCCAGGAGAATCAACCCTCTGCTAGTAGTGAGCCTGTCGTGCCCCTAGTAAGCCAAAGAGTACGCAGGAAGCTGCCAGGCCTACCCGCAACACCTCCTACACCTTGTAGTGCAGAGCCAGATAGTGGGTTATGTAGGTCCACCAGGAGCACTAGAGGACAGATGCCCGCTTGCTGGAGAATCTAATGCGAAGTATATATCTACCTGTACATGCGTAAAAGTTGAAAATGTTTGATGTTTTTGTTACCTGGTTATTAATTATGTCTTTCTAGTTTTCCTAGTTCATGGACTGACAGATTATGGACGCTGAATAACCGGAACTACATTATAAATAGTTGCACTTGGTGCCTCTTGCGAAGACGGCCACGGAAGAAAAACCTGTCTGGCGTGGCCCCGTGTGGTCCAAAGTAGTTCGCTTCGCCTTGCTGCCACGCCCAGGGCCAAATTTGGGGTTTGCTTTGGACAGGTCCCCTACTCTGTTCTAAGACTTCACCTTGGGTGATATGGACACCCGGTTACGGAAATGCCGTGACCATCAAGACAAAATGTACTTTTTCCTGTTATTGTTTATACCCTTGTATTTGTGTTTTTCTTAAAAATGTGTTTATTCCCTTAGTACTAAAATTCACTAGGGGGGAATGTGGCACCCCAGGGGTCTGGTTGCCACAGTGATAGAAAAATCACGTCTGAGAGCAAGTGGGAGGTTCCCTGGTCAGGAGCCCTTGAACATGCAACACCTCCTGTCCCAGACCAGATAGGGGAGGAACCTGCCCTATATAAACTGGATCTGGGGCGGGGTTAGTTCAGTTAGAGCCTGGAGTGAAGTTCCAGACACAGGGAAAGCAACAGCTAGGAGCTCTGTAGGAGGAGGAGCTGAGTGCCAGAGACTGGAAGCTGATATTGCTCATCCTGGCTGAAGACACTACGACCGGGCGACGGAGTCCGAGGCTGTGAGGACTTATATATCCAGCAGCAGAAACAAGCCGGCAGGGGATTTCAGGTCCTCTGGCCATAGGAAGCCCGGAGGCTCAGTCACACACACAAGGGACGGGTACCGCCATTGAGGAGTGGAAGCTACCAGAGGGTCCAAGTCACCAGCCATACGGGTGAGCACCACACGGTATACTCAGGGACTTGGGCTACTTCCACCCGCTTACAGCAAGGTAGCCAGGAAGAGTGCAGATAGACGGGGAGGCCTACAACTCCACCTGGCCAGGGGAACTCCTGTTTGTTCACAGACTGACCAGGCCCCTTATGCTAGCCAGTACTCCCGGGAGGGTCTGCCTTATCATCATCAGTAAAGACCCTGAACTGCACTGCAAAGACTCTGAGTCGTTCCTGCTTCACCCGTGCACCATCACTCCCATCATCCACACTCACTGCCCTGAGTCTATACTCCTCCCTTGGGGAGTTGTCCCATCCTCTGCTGCGCACACCACACCAGCCTCAGCGGTCTGCCTCGCAGTGGCGGTACACCCTGACCGCAATCCACAGGTGGCGTAGTCGAACATTAAATCATAAAGACCCTATAAAAGACGGCCACTGGTCTGACCACCCTGAGCCACAGGACCGGGTCACCGCCACGGAGACTACAACCCCCAGAGATCCGGCTCCGGGTAACCCATACACGTGTATACACGGCCCAGGGGGCCCGTCACCTCCACCCCCAGTCATTCCCCATGTGACAGACCGCTGCCTCCACCCCCAGTCATTCCCCATGTGACAGACCGCTGCTTCCACGTCCAGTCATTCCTCATGTCACACACCGTTGCCTCCACCCCCTGTCATTCCCCATGTGACAGACCGCAGCCTCCACCCCCAGTCATTCTACATGTGACAGACTGCTGCCTCCACCCCCAGTCATTCCCCATGTGAGATCCTAACTCACCAAGGAACACCCTTTATGGGTAAACTTCATCTAACGACACGTCGGCCATATTTCTAATACAAACCTGCACCTTCCCAGCAGCAACTGTGTAGGAAAGAGGGCGGTCCAACGCCGCGGAATTACGTCACCACACTATAGCGCCGTCTTGATTGTTTACTACCATGATGCATTTTGGCGGTACTGGTAATTTGCATATTGCTCATTAACTTTTCATAATAAAATAACACAGAAAAATTAGTGTATGCTGCAGATTATGAGCGATGCAAGCGGACGAAGGACTCGCTGCTGATATTATAGTGAGGATGTGATGGCGTCTCCATGATGTAGATGAGATGGGGGTGCAGTGTGGCTTCAGGAAACGCCACTTACTGGTTATGCCTTAAACTTATGCGTAAGGAAAATAATGAGCTGGGGTGGCACCTGGTTCTTCACTACTCATGTGAGAAGAATTTTTGTGTGGGTACAGGTCATCCGTGGAGGGTCTGCCTACTTTGCAGGATCTCCAGGTGCAGTGATCTGCCTGATCCTCCTGTGGTGAGAAAGAGAAGAAAACAAAGAAAAAGCTCTGCTGCATCATTGCTAACGATCAGTGAAAAGAATATTCTGTGATCAGCAGCATGAAGTAGTTTCTGTGTGTCAGACCGTTGCCTCCACCCCCCAGTCATTCCCCATGTGACAGACCGCTGCGTCTCCCTAAGTCATTCCTCATGTCACACATTGCTGCCTCCACCCCCAGTCATTCCCCATGTGACAGACCGCTGCCTCCACCCCCAGTCTTTCCCCATGTGACAGACCGCTGCCTCCACCCCCAGTCATTCTCTATGTGACAGACCGCGGCTTCCACCCCCAGTCATTCCACATGAGACAGACTGCTGCCTCCAGTCATTCCCCATGTGATAGACCGCTGCCTCCACCCCCAGTAATTCCCCATGTGACAGACAGCTGCCTTCACCCCCAGTCATTCCTCATGTCACACACCGCTGCCTCCACCCCCAGTCATTCCCCATGTGACAGACCGCTGCCTCCACCCCTAGTCATTCCCCATGTGACAGACCGCTGTCTCCACCCCCAGTCATTCCCTATGTGACAGACCGGTGCCTCTGACGCGCCCCCTGGGCCCAGTGTGGACGTGTGTGGGATACCCGGAGCCGGGTCTCTGCTGGTTGTAGTCTCCGTGGCGGCGACCCAGTCCCGTGGCTCAGGTTGGTCAAACCAATGGCAGTCTTTGTATGATTTTGTGGTTAATTGTCCGACTACGCCACCCGTGGATTGCGGTCAGGTGTACCGCCGCTGCGAGGCAGTCCGCTGAGGCTGGTGTGATGTGCGCAGCAAAAGATGGCTATAACTCCCCATGGGAAGAGTATGGCCTCAGAGCAGGGAATGTGGATGATGGGAGTGATGGTGCACGGGCGTCTCAGTACTAGTAGTGCTGTATGCGGTGAGAAAGCAGGAACGACTCAGAGTCTTTGTAGTACAGTTCAGGGTCTTTACTGATGATATTAAGGCAGACCCTCCCGGGAGTACTGGCTAGCATAAGGGGCCTGGTCAGTCTGCGAGCAAACAGGAGTTCCCCTGGCCAGGTGGAGTTGTAGGCCTCCCCGTCTATCTGCACTCTTTCTGGCTACCTTGCTGTAAGCGGGTAGAAGTAGCCCACGTCCCTGAGTATACCGTGTGGTGCTCACCCGTATGGCTGGTGACTTGGGGCCTTCTGATAGCCTCCGCTCCTCGATAGCGGTGCTGGTCCCTTCCTTGTGACTGAGCCTCCGGGCTTCTATGGCCAGAGGACCTGGAATCCCCTGGCGGCTGATTTCTGCTGCTGGGTGAATATACGTCCCCACAGACTCAGACTCCGGTGTCCGGTACTTGGATTCTTCTGCCAGGGCGAGCTCTGCTCAGCTCCAGCCCCTGGTCTTCAGCTCCTGCTCCTACAGAGCTCCTAGCTGTAACTCTCCCTGTGTCTGGAACTGTCTCCAGGCTCTGACTGTCTAATCCCACCCCAGACCCAGTTTATAAGGGCAGATTCCTCCCCTCCCAGGTCTGGGCAAGAAGTGTTGCATGCTTAAGGGCTCCTGACCAGAGAAACCTCCCACTTGCTCTCAGACGTAATATTTCTATTACTGTGGTAACCAGACCCCTGGGGTGCCACATTCCCCCCTAGTAAATTTTAGTACTCCGGGACTAAACACATTTTTAAGAAAACACAAATACAGGGTATAAACAATAATACAAAAACATATATACAAGAAGCTTTAGTCTTTAGAGGTCACGGCGTGTCCGTAACCGGGTGTCCATATCACCCAACAAGGTGAAGTCTTGGCACAGAGTAGGGGACCTGTCCAAAGCAAACCCCAAGCGTTGGCCCTGGGCGTGGCTGCAAGGCTGAGGCTAGCTACTTTGGGCCACAAGGTGGCCACGCCAGACAGGTTTTCTCTTCACAAGAGGCACCAAGGTGCAACTATCTACAATGTAGTTCTGGTTATTCAGCGTCCATAACCTGTCAGTCCAAAAAAACCTGAAGGGTAACTAGAGAAACATAATTAGTAACCAGGTAACAAAAACATAAACCTTTTTCAACATTGGCAATTTACAAGCAAATTCACATTATATTTTAGATTCTCCAGCGAGCGGGCATTTGTCCTCTAGTGCTCCTGGTGGACCTACGTAACCCACTATCTGGTTCTGCACTACAGGGTGTAGGAGGTGTTACGGGTAGGTCTGGCAGCTTTCTGCGTACTCTTTGGCTTACTAGGGGCACGGCAGGCTCACTACTAGCAGAGGGTTGATTCTCCTGGGCTGCTGGTATGGATTCTTCTGCCTCTTGGGCCGGCTGCTCTTCTGACACTACCTGTTCTTCTGTAGGCCCATGAGGGGCTGGCTGGAGAAAGGTGAGGACGGGTACCACGACTGCATTGTTGATTTGAGTCCAGGACCGGGGAAAGTCTCCGAGTACGGTACTGATCATTTCTTCCCTTTCCTCTGCGGGTTGAGGGTTCTCTTGATCTTCGTCAGTGCTTTGCAGCTGCTCGGGACACTTTTTCAGGTGGTCTCTGGAAACAATGGCTGTGGTTTCTCCTCTATCCTTACTGATTACACAGACTTTTGGGTTATCATGACTTGAAGGCAGTACTGTGTATGGGTCCTTCTCCCACTGGTCGTCCAACTTGTGGAGCCGCCTTTTTCTCTTCAAGACCTGCTCTCCAGGTACCAGAGGAACAGCGGGAGCATGCTGGTTATAAGTCTTCTCTTGCCTTTCTCTTGCTTGAGATAGACTCCGCTCGACGCTCTCCTGTACTTTCCGATACTGCTGCTGCCGTTCTGTATCCCAGTCTGCCTCTGGCGAGGTGTCCTCAGGTGTCAGGACTCCCATATCCAGGTCAATAGGCAGCTTACCAGGTCTTGCTCTCATTAGGTTAGCCGGGGTACAGTTGGTGGAGCCTACGGGGATGTGATTATATAAGTCCACCAGATCAGGCAGTTTTTCAAGCCAGAGACTGCGTTCTTCCAGGGGCAACGTTTTTAGCAAGTCTATCACCACCTGGTTCATTTTCTCACATAGTCCATTGGTCTGAGGGTGATAGGGTGTTGTTCTTATCTTCCTGCAGCCATACAGATTGCAGAACTCTTGGAAGACCTCCGCATCGAAGGCTGGCCCTTGGTCAGTCAACACTTGCTCCGGATACCCGTGTGGATGGCATAAGTGCTGCTGGAAGGCTCTAGCTGCTGTTTGAGCCATTAAGTCCTTGACAGGGACCACCACCAGGAACCGAGAGTAGTGATCTACGATGGTGAGGGCGTAGACGTATCCAGATTTGCTTGGAGCCAGTTTCACATGGTCCAGGGCTACCAGTTCCAGTTGCTGTCTGGTGATGATGGGCTGCAGGGGAGTCTTCTGGCTGGCACGGTCCTTCCTTCTTAGATTGCACGGGCCACAGTCTCTGCACCACCTCTCGATGGCTCCTCTCATGCCTACCCAGTAGAACCGTCCACGCAACAGGAACTCCAGCTTCTTCCATCCGAAGTGTCCTGCTCCGTCGTGGTATGCCTCCAGAACCATAGCCGCGTCTCGTCTTGGGACCACTACCTGCCAGGTCAGCTCATGTGTTCTAGAGTTGACCATTCTCCGGCACAGCTTCTCCTTGTAAAGAAACAGTTTACTTTTCTCCTTCCACAGTTGCTTGGTCTCCTCCGGAGCGTCTGGGTCAAGACAGGCATCAGCCTGTGTCAGCATTTCCTTCACCAGACGGACTGCGGGATCACTGTCTTGCGTCTCCGCCCAGCTGTAGTGGGGTAAGGGATTGAACGTGGCAGAGCGCCTGTTCCTTACACGGTGGGAATACAGGGTAATCCCATGACGGTGGAACGCAGGGGGTACGACTTCTTCCATTTCTTCTGGATCTTCCCCTACGTCCGGTAAGTTTGGCATTCTGGACAGGGCATCCGCGTTGGCATTTGAGCGTCCCGCCCGGTATTTGATGGTGAATTCATAGTTAGACAGGCGGGCCATCCATCTCTGCTCCAGGGCACCAAGCCTTGCAGTGTCCAGGTGTGTCAACGGGTTGTTATCCGTGTACACGGTGAACTTGGAAGAGGCAAGGTAATGCTTGAAACGTTCAGTCACTGCCCACACCACTGCCAGGAACTCTACCTTGAATGAGCTATAATTCTCAGGGTTCCTCTCCGTGGGCTGTAGTTTTCGGCTGGCATAAGCGATTACCTGTTCTTTCCCCTGCTGGATCTGGGACAGTACGGCTCCTAGCCAGATGTTGCTCGCGTCCGTGAGGAGGATAAAGGGCTGGCTGTAGTCAGGGTACGCCAGGATTTCATCCCCCGTGAGGGCCATCTTCAGCTGGCGGAAGGACTCCTCTTCCAGCTTTTTCCACCTGAAGTGCGGCTTCTGGTTTTTGGCCTTCCTGGATTGACCTATCAGGAGGTCCTGCATAGGAGCTGCCATTTTGGTGAAACCGGGAATGAATCTTCGGTAGTAGCCTACCAACCCGAGGAACTGCCGCACTTCCTTTATGCTGGAGGGTCTTGGCCAGTCTTTAATCACGGTGATTTTATCGGGGTCGGGAGCCACTCCGTCAGCACTCACCACGTGTCCCAGGTACTGCACCTTTGGTTTCAGCAGGTGACACTTGGAGGGTTTCACCTTTAGGCCGTAGCTTGCCAGGGCGCCAAACACTTCTGCCAGGTGTTTCAGATGGTCCTCGTAGGTTTTGGAATAAACGATGACATCGTCCAGGTATAACAGGACCGTCTCGAAATTCCGGTGTCCCAGACAGCATTCCTTCAACCGCTGGAAGGTTCCTGGTGCGTTGCAGAGCCCGAACGGCTTACAGTTGAATTCGCTGAGACCCATCGGGGTGGTGAATGCAGTCTTCTCCTTGTCTGCCTCTGCTACAGGAACCTGCCAGTACCCGCTAGTAAGATCCAAAGTGGAGAAGAAGTTAGCAGATTTTAATGCAGCTAAAGATTCTTCTATTCTAGGTAACGGGTACGCATCTTTGTGTGTGATACGGTTCACCTTTCTGTAGTCTACACACATTCTCATGGTGTTGTCCTTCTTTTTCACTAGAACTAGTGGAGCTGCCCAGGGGCTACAGCTGTCCCTGATTACCCCAGCCTCCTTCATGTCCCGCAACATGCCTTTTGCATGCTGATAGTGTGCAGGGGGTACAGGTCGGTATCTTTCCTTTATGGGTGGATGGTCTCCTGTGGGGATGTGATGTTCTACCCCCTTTACTCGCCCGAAGTCTAGCGGGTGTTTACTAAAGACTCTTTCATACTCCTGGACCACCCGGTAGACTCCCTGTTTTTGGTGTGAGGGAGTGGAGTCAGTACCCAAATGCAGTTGCTGACACCAGTCCTCCATTTGTTTCTTAGAGCTGTTACCTTCCTCTGGTTGAGATGGAGGCAAGGGTTCTACGGCCTTTACAGAATTTTGGTTTATGGTGAACAATTTGGCTAGCGTGGCATACCGGGGCAGGTTTACTTCTCTCTCCCCGATATTTACGATGCGGACAGGTACCCTCCCATGGCGTACATCGACCACTCCCCGTGCTGTCAAAATGGTGGACCTACTGTCTGAGTAGATGGGTTCTACCATTGCTTGGTAGTCTCTACCTCTTAGACCAATAGCTGCCCGGCACCAGATCATCATCTCACTTTTCGGGGGCATGGCAATAGGGAACGGGTCACACATTCTCATGCTACCTATCTCACCACCAGATAGTTCCACTTGTTGCCGTTTCATCAGCGCCCGGATCTCTTTTTGGAGAACACGCTGCTGGCTGGAACTGGCGTTCTTGGCAACCTGCTGTAAAATGAGAATCACCTCTGCAAGACAATTTTCAATCACGTTAGTTCCCAAGGTTATTCTAGGGTGACTCTCATGACGGTTAATGTCCACAATAATCAGTCCTTGTGCCGCCAGTTCGACCTTACCGACCTTAATGGTCACCTCTTTGAACCCCACCTGCGGCACGGGCTGACCATTGCTGGCGATGATACTCAGGTCGTCATCTGGGTAGCGGGTTATGTCCGAGTCATTCCAGTACCTCTTAAAGAGCACGTACGGGATGGTAGTCACCTGTGACCCAGTGTCTAGTAGGGCACTCATAGGAATGCCATCCAGTACCACAGGCAAGACCGGACGTCCCCCTACGTATTTATCAGACCAGTTCGATGGGCCTGATGATCTTATGCCTGGAGGTTGGCCCTCTGCCCCAGGTTGTGCCCGTTTAAATGACAGTACCTTGCCATATGTCCGGGTTGATTGCAGCGGCGGCAGATGGGTTGTCCGTCCTCGTTGTATCTGTCGCTGGTCTTCCTCTGGACGATTGGATCCTCCTCTGTTGGTGCCACGGGACGTCCTCCGGACTGGTGGCCAGCTTGATCCTTCCTGGAGGGGAGACCTGTAAAGACTGCACAGTTCGGGTTAGCGCGGCTACGCTTTTAGTCAGCTCTTGGACCTGATGGTGCAGGTCTGTACCCGGGTTGTTGTCCAAAGCATGCGCACCAGCTCCTACAGGCTCTGCAGACAAGGGCGCCGCCTCTTGATGATAGGTAATAGCAGGGCGCCGGTGGGTTACAGCGCTACCCGGTGCCGGTTCTCGGAGCACCCGGATGGCCCTGTCCTTGAACTTTGCAAAGTCTAAACCAGGGTTCTGCAAGGCCATTGCACGTAACTGGGTTCGGTAGGCGTTGGACAGCAGACCCTCAATGAATTGCTCAGTTAACAGTTCATCTGCATTCCGTACACTGTCAGGGTCTGCCTGTTTAATGGCTCCCAGGGCCTCTTGCAAATTCAAAGCATAGTCTCTTATACTGCCTTGGGCCCGCTGCTTGCACCCATAGAATTTCATTTTGGTCTCTGCTGAGGTGCGGGTATCAAAGGTGTCCCTCAGACGGGCTAAGATCTCCTTCACGGTCTCCTTGTCCCTGACTGACCAGGACTTTACTTCACGTTGGGCTGCGCCGGTTAGCTGGCCTACCAATATGCTCACTTTTTGTCCCTCCGTCAGGGGGTATACTTTAAACAGGCTGTACAGTCTCTCTTTAAAGTCGCTTAGGGTATGCGACTCCCCTGAGTATTGGGGCAGCCAGGCTGCTCCGGGGATGTAAGGCATGGTGAACGGCATTACTGCGGCAGCGGCCGCGCTGGTGGTAGAGGGTCCCTCCGTGTCCGTCATCTTCCTCCCCCCTAGTTAAGTGTGGCCTACCTTCTGTTGCTTCCTCTCCGTAGGCCGCAGCTCAGCAGACGATCGTCAGGGTGGAGGACCTTGCGTCGCGCTCTGGTGACATCAGCGTCGCTCCCTCTCCTTCCAGGACCTTGCGCAGCGTCGGTGCGTGGGGCGGAGCTTCGGGTCTCGCGCGCTTTCGGCGTCCACGCCCCTCTTCTTCCCATGCGGTGTCCTGAAGATGGCGTCCGATGGCGGGAAAACAACTTCGGATGGCGGGAAAACAGCTGAAGATGGCGGGAACCGACTGAAGATGGCGGGAAACGGCTCCGGATGGCGGGAACCTTCACCACGACAGGTATGACAGTCTTTTGAAGGCACGCAGTACCCGGTGGTTGCAGGCACGAAATCATGCCGACTACGCCAAAGTTGACGCGTCCCCTGGGCCGAGTGTGGACGTGTGTGGGATACCCGGAGCCGGGTCTCTGGGGGTTGTAGTCTCCGTGGCGGCGACCCGGTCCCGTGGCTCAGGGTGGTCAAACCAGTGGCAGTCTTTATAGGGTTTTGTGGTTAATTGTCCGAATACGCCACCCGTGGATTGCGGTCAGGTGTACCGCCGCTGCGAGGCAGTCCGCTGAGGCTGATGTGGTGTGCGCAGCAAAAGATGGGATAACTCCCCACGGGAAGAGTATGGCCTCAGGGCAGGGAATGTGGATGATGGGAGTGATGGTGCACGGGCGTCTCAGTACTAGTAGTGCTGTCTGCGGTGAGAAAGCAGGAACGACTCAGAGTCTTTGTAGTGCAGTTCAGGGTCTTTACTGATGATATTAAGGCAGACCCTCCCGGGAGTACTGGCTAGCATAAGGGGCCTGGTCAGTCTGCGAGCAAACAGGAGTTCCCCTGGCCAGGTGGAGTTGTAGGCCTCCCCGTCTATCTGCACTCTTCCTGGCTACCTTGCTGTAAGCGAGTGGAAGTAGCCCACGTCCCTGAGTATACCGTGTGGTGCTCACCCGTATGGCTGGTGACTTGGGGCCTTCTGATAGCCTCCGCTCCTCGATAGCGGTGCTGGTCCCTTCCTTGTGACCGAGCCTCCGGGCTTCTATGGCCAGAGGACCTGGAATCCCCTGGCGGCTGGTTTCTGCTGCTGGGTGAATATACGTCCCCACAGCCTCGGACTCCGGTGTCCGGTACTTGGATTCTTCTGCCAGGGCGAGCTCTGCTCAGCTCCAGCCCCTGGTCTTCAGCTCCTGCTCCTACAGAGCTCCTATTTGTAACTCTCCCTGTGTCTGGAACTGTCTCCAGGCTCTGACTGTCTAATCCCGCCCCAGACCCAGTTTATAAGGGCAGATTCCTCCCCTCCCAGGTCTGGGCAGGAAGTGTTGCATGCTTAAGGGCTCCTGACCAGAGAAACCTCCCACTTGCTCTCAGATGTAATATTTCTATTACTGTGGTAACCAAACCCCTGGGGTGCCACACCTCCACCCCCAGTCATTCCCCATGTAACAGACCGCTGCCTCCACCTCCAGTCATTCCCCATGTAACAGAAAGCTGCCTCCACCCCCAGTCATTCCTCATGTCACACACCGCTGCCTCCACCCCCAGTCATTCCCCATGTGACAGACTGCTGTGTCCACCCCAAGTCATTCCTCATGTCACACACCGCTGCCTCCACCCCCAGTCATTCCCCATGTGACAGACCGCTGCCTCCATCCCGAGTTCTTCCCCATATGACAGACCGCTGCCTCCACCCCCAGTCATTCCCCATGTGACAGACCGCTGCCTCCACCCCCAGTCATTCCCCATGTGACAGACCGCTGCCTCCACCCCCAGACATTCCTCATGTCACACACCGCTGCCTCCACCCCCAGGCATTCCCCATGTGACAGACCGCTGCCTCCACCCCCAGTCATTCCCCATGTGACAGACCGCGGCCTCCACCCCCAGTCATTCCCCATGTTACAGACCGCTGCCTCCACCCCCAGTCTTCCCCATGTAACAGACCGCTGCCTCCACCCCCAGTCATTCCCCATGTGACAGACCGCTGCTTCCACCCACAGTCATTCCTCATGTCACACACCGCTGCCTCCACCCCCAGTCATTCCCCATGTGACAGACCGCTGCCTCCATCCCGAGTTCTTCCCCATATGACAGACCGCTGCCTCCACCCCCAGTCATTCCCCATGTGACAGACTGCTGCCTCCAGTCATTCCCCATGTGACAGACAGCTGCCTCCACCCCAGTCATTCCCCATGTGGCAGACCGCTGTCTCCACCCACAAACATTCCCCATGTGACAGACCGCTGCTTCCAGTCATTCCTCTGAGGCTGCTGAGCTGCACTCATGTTATTCTCAAAGACCTATGGAAAATTAAGCGTAACCTCAGTAGATAACCCTGCTGTTACTGAATGCAAATCTCTATACAAAGACCAACACTGATATTACCACCATATGGTGACCATGTAGTGTTAGATACCAGTTTTGCACAACATGTAAGAGATTACAGTACAGTTATAGATGGTGATTTACAGCTGAAGTTCTTTCTGATGGGGTCGTTCACGTTTCTCATCTTTTCCATCTGGCCCAGACCGTCATGACAGATTTCTCTGACCGGAAGGCGGTGAGGAGAGCCTTGCAGAAAATGACCCCGAGTAACGACATAGAGATGTTTTAAATTGTTTTTGAAAGGGTCGCCAATAGAGAGAAACTCTCGCCAGAGCACTGGGCGGAAGTCCTGGCCCCATAATTAACGGGGGAGCCACAGAAGGCCTACCATGACTTGGCTTTACAGGATGCCAAAGTATATGCAAAATTTAAAATGGAATTTTGGCGCGCCTGGGGGTAACAATGACTGTCAGGGCACAATGGGTCCACCACTGGGCATATTACCGTGACAAACCCCCTCGCTCCCGAATGTTTGATCTACTGCACCTCGTCCAAAAATGGTTGCAGCCAAAGTCTTCTACTCCAGCGCAGATGGTAGAGCAAGTTGTAATGGACCGGTTCGTGCTTTTCCTTCCGAGGCTGAGGCAGACTTGGGTTGCCCAGGGAGATCCCCAGAATGCTGATGAACTGGTCGGACCGGTCGAAAGGTATCAGGTGGTTGATGGTTCAGTAGAAAGGCAACCCACTCCATACTGGGGGTCCCATTGGGGGGCAGGTGCTCAAAAGAGGGTGCAGCATCCAAAGTCCAAGGGGCTGGCAGAGGTCATGCTGAAGGTCTTATCAATGGCTGTATTTTGCTGGAGATGTGACAGCTCAGGTCATATAGCTGCACGTTGTCCCCTGACCACCGAGCAAATGGACTGTAGCATGGGCCACCGGTGTTCATACTACACATAGCCCGCCAGCAATGTAGACTGTCCACCTAGTGAAGAGCCCCAAGCTTGTCCTGTAAAAGTGAATGGTCTACAAATGACTGGACTACTAGATTCAGGGAATTTGGTTACCCTCATTAGGGCAACACTCCCTCTCCAACTGATCTCTGGGAATAGAGGTGCCGTTTGAGCAACTCACCATGGACCTGGTCGAGCCCCTTGGTTAAATATGCTCATGAGCATGAATAGACTTTGGTTGTCCTCAATTAAGCTACACTGCACTCAGAATCAGTTTCCCTGAGAAACTCCTCCATGAAAAATATAGCCATCGAGTTGGCCCAGATCTTTACCCAGACAGGACTACCGAGGGAGATCCTAACTGACCAAGGAACACCCTTTATGGGTAAAGTTCATCTAACGACACGTCGGCCATATTTCTCCTACAAACCTGTACCTTCCCAGCAGCAACTGTGTAGGAAAGAGGGTGGTCCAACGCCGCGGAATTACGTCACCACGTTATACCGGCGTCTTGCTTCTTTATTACCATGATGCATTTTGGCGGTACTGGCAATTTACATATTGCTCTTTCACTTTACATAATAAAACAACACAGAAGAATTAGTGTATGCTGCAGATTATGAGCGGTGCAGGCGGACGAAGGACTGCCGATCCCTCGCTGCTGATCTCATAGTCAGGATGTTATGGCGTCTCCATGATGTAGATGAGATGGGGGTGCAGTGTGGCTTCAGGAAGCGCCACTTTTCTGATGCTGATGAACTGGTTCGACTGGTTGGAAAGTATTAGGTGATTGATGGTTCATTGGGGGAGGCAGCCCACTTCTTATTGGGGGTCCCATCAGGGGGCAGATGCTCAAAAGGGGCTGGCAGAGTTCATGCCAAAGGTCTCGTCAGGGGATATATTTTGCTGGAAATTTTTCTGCCAGGTCATATAGCTGTCTGTTGTCCCCTGACCACTGAGTAAATGGAGTGTAGCATGGGATTCCGGTTCTCGTACTACACATTTTCTGCGAGCAGTTTGTACTGTCCACCTAGCAAAGGGCCCCAAGCTTGTCCTGTAAAAGTGAATGATCTGCAAATGACTGGACTACTACACTCAGGGAGCTTGGTAACAGTCGTGAGGGCAACGCTCCCTCTCCAACTGATCTCTGGGAAGAACGTGGGAGTCCGCTGCATTCACGGGGATGCTAAAGACTATCGGGTGGCCAGTGTTGTTATTGAGACTTCCCAAGGTACTGAGTCCCATGAGGTCTGCATGGTCCAGGATTTATTACACCCAATTATCATAGGGTGAGACTTTGTGTTGTTTTTTTGGGACTTGTGGGGGAGGGGCATATACTTCAATTGCTCAGGTAAGAGATGGATTGGCCCTAAAGAAGTCTCACCACACCCAGAGTCTGACGGATTTCCCTTCTGTTTAATGATCGGCGATGAGGAGGTAGTATCTCCTGAGGCCAGCATTCCTAAAATAGGGGTGACTGGACAAAATTTTGGACCTGCCTAACATAGGGACTCAAGTCTAAAAGAGGCGTTTGATAATGTAACCGTTATAATTGGCATTGCACAGGAGCTAGGGGCTGACACCAGATTTCCCTATTTTATGATGAGTGGGAACTTATTGTATCGAGTTACTAAGGTTAGAGAGGAAATAGTGGAGCAATTGTTGGTACCAGGACACTATAAACGGAGGATGTTGGACATGGCCCATTTCCATGTCCTGGGTGGCCATCTCGGTGTGGACAAAGCCCAAGAATGGGTAACTTGGTGGTTCGGTTGGCCGGGGTGTCACTTTGCAAGTCCTGTCCCGCCTGCTAGTTAACTGCTCCCATCTCTCATTTTCGAAAGTCCCTTGTGCCACTGCCCATCATAGAGGTGCCGTTTTAGTGAATTGCCATGGATCTGGTCTAGCCCATGGTTAAGTCTGATCATGGGCATCAATATATATTGGTTGTCCTCAATTATGCTACGTGGTTCCCCAGAGAACCCCCTCCGCGAAAAGTATAGCCAGAGAGTTGGTCCACATCTTTACTTGGACAGGACCGAGGGAGATCCTGACTGACCAGGGAACACCCTTTATGAGTAAAGTGATGAGGGAACTGTGTAATGTCTTGCAAATTACACAGACTGCCTTGTTGAAAGATTTAATAAAATCTTAAAGAGTATGCTAAAATAAAGTAATAGAAAAGGATGGGGAGACTGGGACTGTCTCCTCCTGTATCAGTTATTCTCTATTCGGTAGGTTTCAGAAGCCTCTTCCGGATTTTTTCAGTTTGAACTCCTGTATTCCCAACATCCGCAAGGTCTCCTTGCTATAGCAAAGGAAACCTAGGAAACCGAATTGCGCCCCACTGGAGCCTCATTGAGCATGTGACCCAGATGCAGAAGAGAGTTGCGAAGGTAATGCCTATCACAAATGAACATCTCCACCTGGCACAAGAGGCTCAATCCCGGCTCTACAACTGGTCAGCTAGGGTGAGTCAGTTCAGCCCTGGTGCTTATTCCCATGGTAGAGAGTAAGTTTTTGGTCAAATGACAAGGCCCTTATGAGGTGATAGAAAAGCTGGGTGAAGTGATCTACAATGTTCATCAATCAGGAAGACAACAGCCGTACCAGGTCTACCATGTCAATCTTATCAAGACATGGCAAGAAAGGAACCCCATTGAAACTCCATGTTTGCTGGTTAAGCCTGAAGGGGGCATTGAAGCTGTCACAGTAACCGAGACACTGTAGAAGGCCCAAAAACAGTGAAATCCGAGCTGTGGTTCTTGTGTAGTCTTTACTTTCAGCTTGGAGATAATGATATGCTCGTGCTTCGGGCCGGCCTGTGGGTGGGCTGTATATGGTGCTCTGCTTATGTATTCATCTGTATGCTCTTATGACAGGACACTGATCGTTCAGTGACCTGCCTCCTATTTTACAAAATGCATCTCGTAGTGCGAGGCTAGGTAAAATAGGAGGCAGGTCAGTGAAGGCACAGTGAGCTGTCATAAGAGCATACAGATGAATTTGTAAGCAAAGCACCAGATAGAGCCCACCCTACAAGCTACCCCGAAGCACGAGTAAGAACCACAGCACGGATTTCATCAACCAAGGTATCATATTAATTAGTGTTATGTCGCCCACCTGACAGTTTATGTGGTTTACTGAGCACAATCCTGCTGACATGTGCGTTTTAATAATACAAAATCAGTTATGACCAAATGGACGTCGGAGGCGGCCTTTCATAAACTGAAAGTAGCTCTGTGCAAGTGACTCGCCCCCTGGGCCGCGTGGGGAACCCGGAACCGGGCCTCTGGTGGGATGCTGGGGGTGGTAGTCTCAGTGTTGCGGCGACCCGGTCCGTGGCTCAGGGTGGTCAAACCAGTGGCACTCTTAGTGTAATAACAAATGTCCGACTACGCCACCCGTGGATTGCGGTCAGTGGGGACCGCCGCTGCGCTGCAGGCCGCTGAGGCTGATGTTGTAAGCGCAGCCAAGTATGGGATAACTCCCCACGGGAGGAGTATAGCCTCAGGGCAGCTAGGATGGATGATGGGAGTGATGGTGTGAGCGTCCCAGTACTGATGGTGCTGGTGCGGCGATGAAACACAGAGACGTGGGGTTGCAGTTTCCAATGCTTTACTCACAGTTGTTATTCGTGTCAATCCTGCAGGCGATGACTGCCCAAGCCGTGCTGCGTCCACCAGGCAGGGGACTCGACCAACTTCCAGGCAATTCCAGAGCGTGGCACAGGGCTCCCTTCTTTTCCTTTCTCTGGCCGTCCCCACCAGTGACCCACCTTTGTCCAGCTTCCTCAGGCCTTCTATTGGCGAAACCTATCTCCGGTTTCCCTGACCCTATATGGTATGCTTTCCTGGTGGATGTAGTGAGGGGTCGCACCAAGATGTGGTCACAACCTCCGGTCTTTGGCTGAGGAATTTGTTGCCTCCACCAATTTGGGTTCCGGTACCTTGCTCTGCCAACCCGTCACCCGCAATCTCCTGGGTCCTTAGGGTTCCCTCTGTCCTCGTGTCTCTGGGCCTTTCTTGATGTTCTTGTTCCTTTCTTACTTTCCTTTCTGTTCCTTCTTCCCTCTCTCTCTTTCTGGCCCCGGCCTCATGACAAGGTCTGCCTGGGGAGCAGAGCCCATGCAGCAGCTCTGCTCCTTGTCACTCCTCCTCAGACTGAACACTGTTCTAAGATGGTGCCCACCTTATATACCTCCCTCTATGTGTGAGCCCAGGTGACTAGCAACCAATGAGCTCCTACCTATGCCCAGAGACCCTCCCCTATCTGCTCCTACACCACTGGGTTTCCTCCCCCTCCCCACTCCAGCCAGGGACAGAAGCTGTCGTGCCTGCACTTCTGTCTAGTGGGAGCACCGTTGAGCTGTCCCTCGGAAATGGGGTGTGTGTGGTGCATGCAGCCTCCCAAGTCCTGGTCCACACTCCATCCCTACCCGGGAGTGGAATATCACACCTCTGGTTTGAGGTGCAATACCCCTGTAGCAGCCGAGCCCTCCTGGTGCTACATTCCCCCCTGGTAAATCACAGCACATCCTCGGGCTGGAAAAGAGCAAAACAATTTAAAACATACAAATTTTTAAAGTGCACTCGCATATAAGACATTAACCCAAAACTCATCCCTTTATGGGAGGTACTCTTTTCTGTTTAACGTTACTGGCATAAAACATTATAAAACATTTTGCTAATGCCACCGGAACTCTTTTTGCAAAAACACCATATAAAACTTTGGCATTTCTATTTTAGCAGCACATAGACTTTTCACATTAAAGCATTTTCAAGTGAAACACATTCAAAACATATTCTTGAGTTCTGGCCGCTGTGCAACTTGCGACCAGGTAAAGGTGCAACAGTCCATTTAATTCGTCCTGAGGTAGACGTTGCAGTTCTTTTATAAAACCAGTAGGGGGCGCTTTAAGAAGCGCAACTATTTACAGGATGGCCGCTCTCAGTCCTCGGCCAGTGGGAATAGGGGAATGGCTGCTCACAGTACTCAGCCTGGTTAGGGATTAGGGACACACAGGTAACAGTCCTTTAACAGTTCCACACTAGTCCCAACGGGGACCACACTCCACTCAGCAACAGTTTCTATACCCCGACGGGTAACTATATACAGTTCCATTTACCGTTCATTAGTAACGGTGTCCTCCTGATGCTCCTTCCTCGTAATCTTCAGACCCGTCCGGGCCCTCAGGGTAGTCCATGTCTGGGCGGTACCGCAGTTCTTCCTCCGTTAGACGGTGGACATGGAGGGCGTACAGTCCCTTTGCGCCCTTGTGCCGGGTGTAGGTGACCACGTCCCCGGGGTACAGGTCACGTCCGTGATGTCCCTCCAGCAGGTGGCTTTCTACGTCTCTTCTAGTGACGAAGACGTCGGTGTCAGCCTCCGGGTCTCTGATGAAGCCCCAGCCGTGCTCCAGCTGGAACTTTACTACGGTCCCGGTGGCTCGGGGACCGCGGATGGCGTGGGGGTCTTGTCGGGCCTTCCTCTTCTGCTCCGCGCTCCGGGCTTGGAGTCGCTCCTCCCTGATGCGCCTCTGCCGCCGCTCCCTTTCAAAGGTGGCCAGCTGTTGACGGCAGCAATCCAGGCGACGGGCTGCTTCCGCCCGGGTCTCCTGGGCGAACCCCATGAGACTCTCGCCGGTGGGATCCCATGCAAACTGGGCATCCTCCAGCGGGGGTGGAGTGATTTTGGCGAGCTCCGGGGCCGGGATCAGAGGCTCGCTCAGGGGTTGTTCTCTCTGGAGACGGGGGTTGACGAACTCCGGTGGCCACTCGAAGGGCAGCCCGTCCGGGCTGGTATGTTGCGCATAGAGGTCCGCACCCAGGGGTGGCACCACGGGCTTCGGGCGTGTGACAGCGCCCGGGGGCACTCGGCCTTGCGACCCGGCCGGTGGTCGTCTGTTGGTCGCGCCCGGGGATGACACCGCCAAGGCAGGGGGCGCTGGTGAGGTAGCGGCGCCCGGGTTCAGAGGGCACAGCGCGGGGCGGGGCGTGACGACGGTGCTTGCTGCCTGAGGCCTAGCTGGTGGCGGTGGAGGCGTGGTCTCAGGTACGGTCCCCGGGGCTTCGGGTCCCGCAACGGAGGGTGGGGGCAGGCTTGCGGCCTCAGGGCTTGGGGTGGTGTCGTCCCCGTTACCTGCCTTGGTCTTGACGGCCTCCTCCGCGGCGGCGTCTGCCACCGCCAGTCCCTCTTCTCCGTGCCCAGCGGCAAGCGTGCTACTCGGTCCTTGCGGGGTCCTCTGCTGGCTATCTTCGTGCTGCCGGGCCAACTCCTCTCTCCACCCGGCAAACACATCCTGCTGCGCCCGGACCATCCTTCTGTTCAGGTCTTCCAGCGCCGCACGCGCGCAGTCCGGGTCTCTAGGCAGCTGGGCCAGCAACTCTGTCAGGCTGCAGGGTGGCTCAGCTTGCAGCAGGCTGCGGGCCAGGGTGCTGGTGGGGTTCGCTGCTCCCTCCATCTCCGGGTGCAGTAGGTCCAGACTGATCCAGGCCGCGCCCGGCCCCACAGTTTTGTTTCCTATCCGCCCCCATGGGGGGTGGTCTTGGGGGCATCTGCTGACAATCACCTTTAGGGGCAGCCCCCCCACGTTGATGGACATCTCCACTGCTGCACTCATAGTTGCTGGGGGCAGGCCCCTTCTTTGGCGCCACTCTGGGACCTGGCCCACAATGGGAGGCGGCTTCCTGCTGTCTTTTGGTGCGCACATAATGGCGTCTGCTCTGCCAGGGCGGGAAAAACGGATGAAGATGGCGGGAAACGGTCCAAGATGGCGTCCGATGGCGGGAAACGACTCCGGACGGCGGGAAACTTCGCCACAGGTAAGTACAAAAGTCTTTTTCAGGCACGCAGTACCCGGTGGTTGCGGGCACGAAATCCTGCCGACTACGCCAAAGTTGACTCGCCCCCTGGGCCTCGTGGGGAACCCGGAACCGGGCCTCTGGTGGGATGCTGGGGGTGGTAGTCTCAGTGTGGCGGCGACCCGGTCCGTGGCTCAGGGCGGTCAAACCAGTGGCAGTCTTAGTGTAATAACAAATGTCCGACTACGCCACCCGTGGATTGCGGTCAGTGGGGACCGCCGCTGCGCTGCAGGCCGCTGAGGCTGATGTTGTAAGCGCAGCCAAGTGTGAGATAACTCTCCACGGGAGGAGTATAGCCTCAGGGCAGCTAGGATGGATGATGGGAGTGATGGTGTGAGCGTCCCAGTACTGATGGTGCTGGTGCGGCGATGAAACACAGAGACGTGGGGTTGCAGTTTCCAATGCTTTACTCACAGTTGTTATTCGTGTCAATCCTGCAGGCGATGACTGCCCAAGCCGTGCTGCGTCCACCAGGCAGGGGACTCGACCAACTTCCAGGCAATTCCAGAGCGTGGCACAGGGCTCCCTTCTTTTCCTTTCTCTGGCCGTCCCCACCAGTGACCCACCTTTGTCCAGCTTCCTCGGGCCTTCTATTGGCGAAACCTATCTCCGGTTTCCCTGACCCTATATGGTATGCTTTCCTGGTGGATGTAGTGAGGGGTCGCACCAAGATGTGGTCACAACCTCCAGTCTTTGGCTGAGGAATTTGTTGCCTCCACCAATTTGGGTTCCGGTACCCTGCTCTGCCAACCCGTCACCCGCAATCTCCTGGGTCCTTAGGGTTCCCTCTGTCCTCGTGTCCCTGGGTCTTTCTTGATGTTCTTGTTCCTTTCTTACTTTCCTTTCTGTTCCTTCTTCCCTCTCTCTCTCTCTGGCCCCGGCCTCCTGATAAGGCCTGCCTGGGGAGCAGAGCCCATGCAGCAGCTCTGCTCCTTGTCACTCCTCCTCAGACTGAACACTGTTCTAAGATGGTGCCCACCTTATATAACTCCCTCTATGTGTGAGCCCAGGTGACTAGCAACCAATGGGCTCCTACCTATGCCCAGAGACCCTCCCCTATCTGCTCCTACACCACTGGGTTTCCTCCCCCTCCCCACTCCAGTCAGGGACAGAAGCTGTCGTGCCTGCACTTCTGTCTAGTGGGAGCACCGTTGAGCTGTCCCTCGGAAATGGGGAGTGTGTGGTGCATGCAGCCTCCAGAGTCCTGGTCCATACTCCATCCCTACCCGGGAGTGGAATATCACACCTCTGGTTTGAGGTGCAATGCCCCTGTAGCAGCCGAGCCCTCGGTGTGCTACATAAGCAGCTGGTCCTGGTAGCCCCAGACTTTAAGAAGAAATTTGTACTCAAGATAGATGCCTCAGAAGTTGGATTAGGAGTGGTCCTTTCTCAGTTGATACACGGAGAGGAGCACCCTATCCCTACCTGAGTAGAGAACTGTCAGCATGTGAGAAAAATTATTCCATTGTAGAAAAGGAATGTTTGGCCATAAAGTGGGCGGTGGACATATTGCGATACTATCTTTTAGGGCGAAATTTTAAATTAGTGTCAAACCATGCCCCACTTAGGTGGATGATGTAGGGAAAGGGGAAAAATGCTCGTGTTACCTGCTGGATTCTAGCCCTGCAGGATTTCCGCTTCCATGTGGAACTTAGAGCCGGGAAGTTACATGGTAATTGTTATGCACACGCCCGGACTGACTGGCGTGTGCTTGATTTAGTGATTCCACTGTGCCATGAACCGGAGAATGCCTGGAGGGGCGTAACTAAGTATCCACCCGATCCGACCAAGGTCGCACGACGGCTAACGACGCAGTGCACCAGGGAGGAACCGAGCAGAGGGACCAGGTGCTACTCCAGGTCAGACCCCGGACACGGCTGTTGACCCACACCGGGGAATACAGGAACAGGCAGGTTAGGCTGGCACACAGACTGGTGGGTATAGGTAGGCGCGGCTGGCGTACAGACGGGGAGGTACTGGCAAGCATGGCTGGTATGCAGACAGAGGGTACTGACAAGCACGGCTGGCATGCAGATTGGATAGGGTCCAGTACAGACTGAGACTCAGGAACAGAACCGCAGATGCGGTAGACAAACAGAGCAGAGAGGAACCGCCGAAGCGGTGGGCAAGACAGAGCAGAGAGATACCGCCGGAGCGGTGAGCAAGCAGAGCAGGGCGAAATCGCCGGAGCGGTGAGCAAGGCAGAGCAGAGAGGAACCGCCAGAGTGGTGAGCAAGGCAGAGCAGAGAGGAACCGCCGGAGCGGTGAACAAGGCAGAGCAGAGAGGAACCGCAGGAGCGGTGAGCAAGGCAGAGCAGAGAGAAACTGCCGGAGCGGTGAGCAAGGCAAAGCAGGTAGGAACCGCCGGAGCGGTGAGCAAGGCAGAGCAGAGAGAAACCGCCGGAGCAGTGAGCAAGGCAGAGCGGGCGAAACCGCCAGAGCGGTGAGCAAGGCAGAGCAGGCAGGAACCGCCGGAGCGGTGAGCAAGGCAGAGCAGAGAGAAACCGCCGTAGCGGTGAGCAAGGCAAAGCAGGCAGGAACCGCCGGAGCAGTGAGCAAGGCAAAGCAGAGAGAAACCGCCGGAGCGGTGAGCAAGGCAGAGCGGGCAGGAACCGCCGGAGCGGTGAGTAAGGCAGAGCAGAGATAAACCGCCGGAGCGGTGAGCAAAGGCAGAGCAGAGGGGACAGGGCTCTGTTCACACGGAACAGACTGGAAGGGAAAGGCAGAACCAGATACACACAAGATACTTGCAATAAAGTAGTGAGTGGCCTCTAAACTCACAAACGGAAGTACAGCGACAACAAGTAGGAGTTAGGTGCAGCTTCAGACTCTGCAGAAAAAGGGAAGGTACGGACATAGAGAAAAACAGGTAACAGGCTAGGAGAGTGTTCAGACAGGAACTGAGTGTTCAGACAGGAGCTGACACTGCAGCGAGATACAGGAGCGAGTCTGGGTATGCGGCCCCCAGAAGGCGGGACGAACAGGCTAGGAGCGTGTTCAGACAGGCCTGGGAATACAGCCTCCAGGAAGGCGGACAGGCAGGAAGAACAGAACGGGACCTGGCACATCAGAGGCTAGGAGCTCTCTGAGGGTAAGAGTTGCACAGGCACCAGCTTCAAGGTGGAGCTGGTTTAAATATCCAGTGACAGACAGCAATAGGCTGAGGATGCAGTAGGGGTGTGCCCACAGCAGCTACAAAAAAACAGGAAGTAACTGGGCCGCCACCCTAAGCAGTCAGAACAGAGACAAACAGACAGAATGAATAGAAGCCAGGCTAGCAGACTGGACTGAAGATCAAGTTTGCGATCTTGCGTAGTGAGAGATGGTGCACCATGCAAGCCCGCCACCAGGTATGTTACAGTACCCCCCCCCCCTTACGCCCCTCTTCTTCAAGCCTGCAAGAGTTTTCCACAGAGAATTGGGAGGCCAATCCTTCTCTTCAAAAGGATTACCTCTTCTGTCCACTAGAGGAAACGAAACTGGTCTCATCATCTTGGTAACTAGGATGCTTCCTCCCATCAAGCCATCCTCAGCAACGGATGAAGTGGGTGAAGTACCAGGTACAGGGTGTAAGAAAGTCTCTGTCCATTTGTTATCAGGTAGCACCCCGGAGGGTTCAGGAGACAACTGGAGGTCCTCCGCCTGGTTGGAGGGGTGCAGAGACTCGGGGGTAACCACTGCTTCGGGGTACACTTGGTCAAGCTCACTGGACAAAGTGAGCGAGGTATCAGGTACAGGGTGTAGGAAAGTCTCACTCCAATTGTTATCAGGTAGCACCCCAGAGGGTTCAGTAGACAACTGGAGGTCCTCCGCCTGGTTGAAGGGGTGCAGAGACTTGGGGGTATCCACCGCCTCAATGGATGCAAGGCCAGGTTTATTAGAGATGGAGGGTCCATGCTTTGGGACCATCCTCAAACTGATTTCAGATAAGACATGTCTGTGAGGCGGGACGGTACCTGAAGCCAGATCATTGGTACAATCATCGAGACTGTGTGGGGACATTGCCTCTGCTTCTCTTCCTTCGGAGACTTCAGCGCACAGCAAGTCAGCGACTAGCAGATCTGGTGAAGAAGAAGAAGACATTGCTGACTGTCCTGAAGATATGGGGACTGGACACCCCTTGTACCTTAACAGTCAACCAAGATACACCATGCAAGGTCTCCAGACCTGAGCGGGCACTAGATCTCTCGGCTCTGGACGACTTGTGGGTAAACCAGTCAGCACCTGAAAGGAAAGCTTCTTCAAGTGTAATGCTCCAATCTGGAGCTTAATTTGTACAGACATCTTTTGACTGTTTCTGAGTAGGGCTCGTCCTTCTGCTGACAATGCCCAAACCGGCTTCTGGATTTTTCGGAGGGGAATCAGACACTGACTCTTCAAGGCTTTAAGCCCGAAACTTCCGATTAATCTGAGGTTTCTACTTACCACGGAGACAGTCATGGTCATCTGTGGAGAGGAAACACTAACGCCCAGGGCAGCCTCTCCTACAGGCCTAATGTCTTGGGATTCTCCAACCTTCACTGGACAAAGACCTTCAGGGGGTCCCAAACAACCGCAGCGGGACTGCAATCCGATTTCGTGACTGAGTTCCAGCCTCGGCTTTGCCTGCCGAACATGGTCAACCTTCATGGATTCCGTGCCGGTAGCTGCTTCTACAGGCTGGGGAACAGGAGGTCTTTGGGAGGACAGAACCTGGCGTGATGGCTTGCCTCTACGCCTAGCACGTCTAGACTGCCTCTTGAGGTTTGGAAGAGAAGTATTCTGTGGAGCGTAGTCATCCTGTGAGGATTCTGGGTGGGCAGCAATCTCTTCAGGCTGGAGAATTGGTGAGTTACCTACACACATTACCCATCGGGGCTGCTCCGGGATATTGGGAAGGGAAGCTTTAGCAGAGGCTTCAGGATTGGGGTCATCGAAGACCATTAGAAAGGCCACCAGGAAGGCCTGCAGGTCAAGGACGATAGGATCCCATGCTTCCCATAGGGGGGTGATCCATTTCAAGGCATCACCCGCTAGGTAGGATATCATAAATGCCACTTTAGCCCAATCGGTAGGAAAATAGAGAGGGTAGAACTTGAAATGCAGCATGCATTGCTCCACAAACGCACGGCTTTGTTTAGGATCCCCATAGGAACCGCCGGAGTAGTGAGCAAGGCAGAGCAGAGAGAAACCGCCGGAGCGGTGAGCAAGGCAGAGCGGGTGAAAGCGCCGGAGCGGTGAGCAAGGCAGAGCAGGCAGGAACCGCCGGAGTGGTGAGCAAGGCAGAGCGGGCAGAAACCGCCGGAGCGGTGAGCAAGGCAGAGCAGAGATAAACCGCCGGAGCGGTGAGCAAAGGCAGACCAGAGGGGAGAGGGCTCTGTTCACACGGAACAGACTGGAAGGGAAAGGCAGAACCAGATACACACAAGATACTTGCAATGAAGTAGCGAGTGGCCTCTAAACTCACAAACGGAAGTACAGCGACAACTAGTAGGAGTTAGATGCAGGTTCAGACTCTGCAGAAAAAAGGAAGGTACGGACATAGAGAAAAACAGGTAACAGGCTAGGAGAGTGTTCAGACAGGAACTGAGTGTTCAGACAGGAACTGACACTGCAGCGAGATACAGGAGCGAGTCTGGGTATGCGGCCCCCAGAATGGCGGACAAACAGGCTAGAAGACACAGATAACAGGTCTGGGTATGCGGCCCCCAGAAGATGGGACGAACAGGCTAGGAGCGTGTTCAGACAGGCCTGGGAATACAGCCTCCAGGAAGGCGGACAGGCAGGAAAAACAGAACGGACCTGGCATATCAGAGGCTAGGAGCTCTCTGAGGGTAAGAGTTGCACAGGCACCAGCTTCAAGGTGGAGCTGGTTTAAATATCCAGTGACAGACAGCAATAGGCTGAGGACGCATTAGGGGTGTGCCCACAGCAGCTACAAAAACAGGAAGTAACCGGGCCGCCGCCCTAAGCAGTCAGAACAGAGACAAACAGACAGAATGAATAGAAGCCAGGCTAGCAGACTGGACTGAAGATCAAGTTTGCGATCTTGCATAGTGAGAGATGGTGCACCATGCAAGCCCGCCACCAGATATGTTACAGTAATGCCGATGCTCTGGATAATCCCATGTCTAGTGGTAGAAGGTGCCAAGCCCCACGGCTTTAGTCAGAGGGGGGAGGTATGTCAGGTGGCTGCCGGACACATAGTGGATGGGAGATATGTATCACAGAGATGGATGTTCTCTGTGATGTAAAACCTGGAGTAATGCTCTAGTACATATAGTGCTAAGAGTGAATAATTGGCCATGACAGGGCTCGGGTTTTAATGTGAGAAGCTGAAGAGTTTTGCCAGACAGCTGCTCACCAAATCTCCACCCCTGGGTGTGGATAACATTGTAAAATTAGGCCTGCTTATCTCACACATGTCTGTGTGTGAAGGTGTGCTGACCTCCCGGATTGTGTGCCTTTGCTAAAGGACTAAGAACTGTACTCTAACTCAAGCGGGTGAACCCGCACTATTGTATGGACTGCTTATTTTATGTTCCACTTTGTGCCGGACAAGGGCTGTATTTGAGTTTTCCTGTGATGCGGTTTATCAGGACTGAAATAAACCAGCCAAACTTTTAAATAGAAACGGTTCTAGTGATACATCGTCTCGCTCCCAACTGAGTAGCATTCTTACACTACATTAGACCTGCACTACAGGGAGATAGACAGGACAAATGTCAAAAGGCAAACTGATTGCATAGCAGTATAACATCAATAATACAATCATAATAAATATTGTATAATTCTCAAGTTGTGCGACATGATACTATCATACACTGTCCAGAGAAGTGTAATGTTTTCTTTTACTGAAAATCTCTAAGATTGGCACACAAGTTCTCAATATTGTTTTGGTCAGTTGTGGTAGGGGGCATGTCATTATTCTCTCATCTTTAAATGACCATGTGGCACCTCAGGGGTCCGGTTGCCACAGTGGCATTGCCTCCCTCAGAAGAGGTGATGCCATGCCTGGAAGCAAGCAGGGGTCCCCTAATCAGGTTTTGCTAAGTAACTCGCCCCCTGGGCCATGGGGCACTCGAGACCGGACTTCAGGGCAATGCTGGGAGTAGTAGTGGCAACCCGGTCCCGTGGCTCAGGGTGGTCAGACCAGTGGCAGTCTTTTATATGTTTTAGGTAATGTCCGACTATGCCACCCGTGGATTGCGGTCAGGGAGGACCGCCGCTGCAAGGCAGACCGCTGAGGCTGGTGTTGGGGATGCAGCGGGGAATAGTACAACTCCCCATGGGAGGAGTGTAGCCTCAGGGCAGGTAATAGGATGCTGGGGGTGATGATGCAGGTGCAGCAGTAACCACACAGAGTCCAATAATGCAGTCCAGGGTCTTTTACTGATCTTATCAGAGACCCACCAGGAGTACAGGGTAGGAATGGACCTGGGTGTCTGAGGGCATTCGGGCGAGCTCCGCTGGTCAGGGTGAGTGGGTAGGCCTACCGTTCTCTCTCTCAGCCCTTGCTGACTATCTCCCCCTTTAGTGGTATGATAGCCCACGTCCCTGAGCTTGCCGTGTACTACGCCTGTATGGCTTGCGACTCGGGCCTTAGGTACCAGTAACTTCTCCGTGCTGTACCGGTCCCTCTGTGTGGCGGAGCCTCCAGGCTTCTTGGCCAAGGGACCTGAAATCCCTTGCGGGTTGGTTATCTGCTGCAGGGCTTGCAACCCTGACAGCCTCGGACCCCAGTGTCCGGTTGTGTAGTCTCTCTCTGCCAGGACCGGCTCTCGTCGCCTCTGTCCCTGGCTTTCTGTTCCTCCTTTGCCTCCTGGAATCCTCAGCTGCGGCTGACCTGTCCCTCTCTTCTGGGAACCCTTCTGGATACTTCAGAAGTGGGTCCTGGTCTCCCTAACCCTGCCCTCAGTACCAGTTTTTATACGGGCAGCCTGCTCCCCCTACTGGCCTGGGACAGGAGGTGCTGCATGGAAATGGTCCATGATCAGAGAACCTCCCTCCTGCTTTCAGACACAGCCTTACAAGTTTGTGGCATCCAGGCCTGGGGTGACACATTCCCCCCTAGGAAAGCTTAGTACTCCGGCACTAAACGAGAAACACAATACAGGGTAAAAATTCTAACATAAACACAACAGGGAAAGAAATAACAAACAACACCACAAATTGAGTTCTTTAGGTCACAGTATGGCCTGTGACCGGGTGTCCATATCACCAACAAAAGAAGAGGGTCACAGTATGATCCGTGACCTGGTGTCCATTTCACCAACACAACGGGAGCCTTAACCAGGTGGGGGTCTGTCATTGCCCCAAGTACTTGACAGTCTTTATTCTTTCCTTTGGTTAGGCTCCGAACATATTTACAAGGAAGTCCCGGTTACTCAAAGTTCATAACCTTTTAGTCCATTTGTCACTATGAAAAACTGGAAAACAGTATTAATAACCAAGGTACAAACATAACACATTAAATATATACATTTAGATCTTCCAGCAAGCTGGCATTTGACCCCTAGTGCTCCTGGTTGACCTCCTTAACCCACTGTCTGGTGGTGGTCTAACCTGGTTTTCCCCACTAGTATTAAGGGTACAGCTACTAGCTGGGTGTACAGGCAGGGCAGGCAGCTGTCTGCGGGTCCTTTGGCTTACCGCTGGCACAGCAGGCTCACTGTCAGCAGAGGGTTGACTCTCCTGGGCTGCTGGCGTGGGTTCTTCCGCCTCTGGGGCCGCTTGCTCTTCTTGTTCTTTCTGTCCTCCTGTAGGCTCCTGCTGGGTAGGCTGAAGGAAGTGTAGGACGGGTACCACCATTGCGCCATTTATCTGAGTCCAGGTCCGGGGGAACTCTCCGAGAACTGTGCTGATCATCTCTTCCTTGTCCTCTGCGGGTTCAAGGTCATCTTGATCTTCATTTGGACTCTGTAGTTGCTCGGGGCACCGTTTTAGGTGGTCTCTGGAGACGGTGCTAGTGGTTTCTCCTCCATCCTTGGTAATCACACATACCTTCAGGTTGTCGTGGTCGGACTGCAGTACTGTGTACGGGTCTCTCTCCCACTGGTCATCCAGCTTGTGTAACCTTCTCTTCCGCTACAGGACCTGCTCACCAGGTTCCAGGGGACCAGCAGGGGCGTGTTGATTGAAGAGCCTCTCTTGCTTTTCTCTCGCTTGAGCCAGACTCCTCTCCACACTCTCCTGTACCTTCTTGTACTGTAGCCGCTGTTCCGTATCCCAGTCCGCGTCTGGGGAGGTGTCCTCAGGTGTCAGGACTCCCATCTCCAGGTCAATCGGCAGCTTACCTGGTCTTTCTCGCATCAGGTAAGCCGGGGTGCAATTTGTAGCATTCACGGGATGTGGTTGTACAAGTCAATCAGATCTGGCAGCTTCTCCGGCCACAGGCTGCGTTCTTCCAGGGGTAACGTCTTGAGGAGATCGATGACAATATTGTTCATTTTCTCACACAGCCCGTTGGTTTGCGGGTGGTAAGGCATTGTCCGAATCTTCCTACAGCCGTAGAGGTTGCAGAACTCCTGGAATACTTCAGCCTCAAACGCTGGACCTTGATCTGTCAAGACCTGTTCCGGATACCCATGTGGACGGCAGAAGTGTTGCTGGAAGGCTCTGGCCGCTGTTTGGGCTGTCAGGTCTTTAACAGGAACCACCACCAGGAACCGGGAGTAATGGTCCACAATTGTCAGGGCATAGACGTAGCCCGACCGGCTTGGAGCCAATTTCATATGGTCCAGAGCTACCAGCTCAAGAGGCTGGCTGGTGACGATGGGCCTCAAGGGTGTCTGCTGGCTGGTGCGGTCCTTCCTTCTGAGGTGACATGGGCCGCAGTCCCTGCTCCACTTCTCGATGGCCCTTCTCATGCCGACCCAGTAGAACCGCTCTCTCAGTAGGAACTCCAGTTTCTTCCACCCGAAGTGTCCTGCTCTGTCATGGTAGGCCTCCAGGACCATTGCTGCATCTCGCCTTGGGACCACTATCTGCCTGGTCAGCTCGTGCGTCCGGTGGTTGACAAGCCTTCTGCACAGCTTACCCTCGTAGAGGAATAGCCTGCTTTTCTCCTTCCATATCTGCTTGGCTTCCTCTGGAGCGTCCGGGCCAGGGCTAGCGTCATCCTGGGTTAACATGTCTTTCACCAGGCATATTGCAGGGTCGCTATCTTGCGTTTCAGCCTAGCCGTGGTGGGGTAAGGGATTGAACATGACGGTGGTTAAGTCCTTGTCTCTTACCCGGTGAGAATGCTGAGTGGCCCCATACCGGTGGAACGCAGGGAGCTCTATTTCCTCCAGCTCTTCCGAGTCGTCTTCTTCTTCAGGTAGGTGGGGCATTCTTGATAGGGCGTCTGCATTGGCGTTGGTTCTGCCCGCCCAGTATTTGATTGTGAAGTCATAATTGGATAGTCGTGTCATCCACCGCTGTTCTAGGGCACCTAGTCTTGCATTGTCCAGATGTGTCAACGGGTTGTTGTCCATGTACACGGTGAACTTTGCGGAGGCCAGGTAATGCTTAAACCGTTCTGTGACGGCCCATACCACTGCCAAGAATTCTAGCTTGAAGGAGCTGTAGTTCTCCGGGTTTCTTTCAGTGGGCCTCAGCTTCCGGCTGGCATACGCGATCACCCTTTCTCTGCCCTGTTGGTTCTGTGACAGTACGGCTCCTAGCCCCACATTACTGGCATCTGTGTGGAGGATAAAAGGCTGGCCGTAATCGGGGTAGGCCAGGATCTCATCCCCCGTGAGGGCCATCTTCAACTGGCGGAAGGACTCCTCTTCCGGCTTGTCCCACTGGAAGGGTGGCTTGTGACTTTGGGATTTAGATTGCCCTATCAGGAGGTCCTGCATAGGGGCTACCATCTTAGTGAACCCGGGGATGAACCTTCGGTAGTAGCCTACCAACCCGAGGAATTGCCTCACTTCCTTGATGTTAGAGGGGCTTGACCAGCTCTTGATGGCTGTAACTTTGTCAGGGTCGGGGGCTACTCCCTCTGCACTCACCACGTGTCCTAGGTATTGGACCTTCGATTTTAACAGGTGGCACTTTGAAGGCTTCACTTTCAGGCCGTAGCCTGCCAGGGCTTCGAACACCTCGGCTAGGTGCTTTAGATGGTCCTCGTAAGTCTTCGAATAGACGATCACGTCGTCCAGGTAAAGGAGGACCGTCTCGAAGTTTCGGTGCCCTAGACAGCATTCCATCAGCCTCTGGAAGGTCCCTGGTGCGTTGCAGAGCCCGAAGGGCATACAGTGGAACTCGCTCAGTCCCATCGGGGTGGTGAAGGCGGTCTTCTCCTTGTCAGCCTCTGCCACAGGAACCTGCGAGTACCAACTAGTAAGGTCCAAAGTAGAGAAGAAATTAGCTGATTTTAGAGCTGCTAAAGACTCCTCTATCCTAGGTAACGGGTACGCATCTTTATGGGTGATACGATTGATTTGTCTATAGTCCACGCACATTCTCATGTAACCGTCTTTCTTTTTTACCAAAAGCAAGGGAGCTGCCCAGGGACTACAGCTATCTCTAATGACCCCGGCTTCTTTCATTTCTCTCAGCATACCTTTGTCATTCTGATAATGTGCAGGAGGTACAAGCCTGTGTCTCTCTTTTATTGGTGGGTGGCTCCCCGTGGGGATATGGTGTTCTATCCCTTTTACTCTGCCGAAGTCTAGCGCGTGCTTACTAAAAATTCTCTCGTACTCCTGAACCACCCGGTAGACTCCTTGTTTTTGGTGCAGCGGAGTGGAGTCAGCACCCACATGGAGTTTCTGGCACCAGTCCTCCTTTTGTTTCTGGGAGCCATTACCCTCCGCCTGTGGAGATGAAGGCAACGGTTCCACGGCCCTGATAGCTTTGTGCTCAACAGCAAACAGTTTGGCAAGTGTAGCATACCTCGGTAGGTGTACCTCCCTCTCCCCAATGTTGAGAATGCGAACGGGCACCCTCCCATGACGAACATCAACCACCCCCTGTCAAAATGGTGTGCCTACTGTCTGAGTACACGGGTTCTACCATGGCTTGGTAGTCTCTGCCTCTCAACCCGATTGCAGTCCGACACCAGATCATCATTTCACTTTTGGGAGGCATGGAAATGGGGAATGGGTCACTCATTCTTACGCTACCGATCTCACCACCAGACAGTTCTATCTGCTGCCGTCTCATCAGGGCTCTTATCTCTTTCTGGAGGACCCTCTGTTGGCTGGAGCTCGCATTCATCGCCACCTGCTGTAAAATCACAATTACTTCTGAAAGACAGTTTTCAATTACATTAGTACCCACAGTTATTTTAGGGTGACTTTCACGACGGTCAATGTCCACAATGATCACTCCCTGTGCCGGCAGTTCCACCTTACCAATCTTGATGGTCATCTCTCTGAACCCCACCTGCGGCACGGGTTGGCCATTGCTGGCAATGATGCTTAAGTCATCGTCTGGGTAGCGGGTTATGTCAGCGTCTCTCCAGTACCGCTTGAAAAGTACGTAGGGGATGGTAGTCACTTGAGACCCGGTGTCCAGCAGTGCACTCATGGGGATACCGTCCAGCACTACAGGTAAGACCGGGCGTCCTCCCACGTACTTATCACGCCAATTAGACGGGTCTGATGACCTTATGCCTGGGGGTTGGCCCTCTGCCCCAGGTCGGATCTATTTAAAGTACAGTACCTTGCTATGTGTCCTGGCTGACTGCAACGGCGGCAAATCGGCTGTCCATCCTCAGTGTAGCGGTCGGCGGGCCTCCCTCTGAACGGCGGGATCCTCCTCTGTCGACACCACGGGACATCCTCCGGACTGAAAGCCAGCTCGATTGGTCTTGACGGTTCCACCTGCAACGACTGTACGGTCCTGGTTAATGCAGCCACACTCTTTGTTAGCTCCTGGACCTGATGGTTCAGGTCTGCAGGCTGGGATGGATTTAGGGCCTGTGCATCAGCCCCCACAAGGTCTGCAGGGTAGGGCGCTGCCCCCTGGTGGTAAGTGATGGCAGGGCGCCGGGAAGCTACAGCGCCACCTGCTGCGGGTTCTCTGAGCACCCGGATGGCCCGATCCTTGAACTGCGCAAAAGTCAAATCGGGGTTCTGTAGGGCCATGAGGCGCAGCTGAGTTCTGTGGGCGCTGGACAGCAGACCTTCTATGAACTGGTCAGTCAACAGTTTATCAGAGTCCTGCACGCTACCAGGGTCAGCTTGTTTGATAGCTCTCAGGGCTTCTTGCAGGTTCAAGGCATAGTCTCTGATACTATCCTGGGCCCTCTGCTTACAGCAATAGAACCACATTTTGATTTCCGCTGAGGTACGGGTATCAAAGGTACTCCGCAGCCGGGTAAGTAAAGATAAAAGGAAACAGCCATTAAGTTGTGGACTGATTATTGCTGCGCCATCAACCCCTGCACTACAATGCCCAGCATAACCCATAACATTTACACTTCCCTGAAGCTAAGCTCTACCTTTGGAGAGCCACACCATCCCTGCTGCAGTAACATCAGCTCCAGAGGACCTGCTCCGCAGCGGCGGCTCCCTTAGCCGCATACCACAGGTGGCGTCACAAACTTTATACAATCACTATAAATCCCCTATCAATAACCCCTTTTTTATTGAACGCCCTGGGTCACGGACCAGGTCACCGCCACTGTGACATCCCCCAACATATACCGGCCCGGCATCGGGTACCCCACAGCCCAGGGAGCGCGTCAACCACTCTAGTGTTTGTTTTTTTATTTCACCACTGTAGTGGTATAACTAATGTAAGTTCCCTGACCCTAGTATTATACTTATACACCCAAAGAAAATAAATGTGCAAGGACTAAAGTAAATATGAGTAGAACATGAACAATGATCTTTATAGAATAATTTTTAAAAAAGAATAAATATTCAACATAACAAACATATACCTGTATGGTGGGTGAGCCAATAAAAAGGAATTACCCCCAAAATGGAAACAATGCAAGGTGGTATCCAAATGACAAAGATGTATACACCTATATATTGGATATACAGTGCCTACAAGTAGTATTCAACCCCCTGCAGATTTAGCTGGTTTGATAAGATGCAAATAAGTTAGAGCCTTCAAACTGCAAACGAGAGTAGGTTTTATGAACAGAAGCATAAATCTTACAAACCAAAAAGTTATGTTGCTCAGTTGAATTTTATTAAATTTTAAACATAAAAGTGTGGGTCAATTATTATACAACCCCTATGTTTAATATTTTGTGGAATAACCCTTGTTTGCAATTACAGCTAATAATCGTCTTTTATAAGACCTGATCAGGCCGGCACAGGTCTGTGGAGTTATCTTGGCCCACTCCTCCATGCAGATCTTCTCCAAGTTATCTAGCTTCTTTGGGTGTCTCATGTGGACTTTATTCTTGAGCTCCTTCCACAAGTTTTCAATTGGGTTAAGGTCAGGAGACTGACTAGGCCACTCCAACACCTTGACTTTTTCCCTCTTGAACCAGGCCTTGGTTTTCTTGGCTGTGTGCTTTGGGTCGTTGTCTTGTTGGAAGATGAAATTACGACCCATCTTAAGATCCTTGATGGAGGAGCAGAGGTTCTTGGCCAAAATCTCCAGGTAGGCCGTGCTATCCATCTTCCCATGGATGCGGACCAGATGGCCAGGCCCCTTGGCTGAGAAACAGCCCCACAGCATGATGCTGCCACCACCATGCTTGACTGTAGGGATGGTATTCTTGGGGTCGTATGCAGTGCCATCCAGTCTCCAAACGTCACGTGTGTGGTTGGCACCAAAGGTCTCGATCTTGGTCTCATCAGACCATAGAACCTTGAACCAGTCTGTCTCAGAGTCCTCCAAGTGATCATGAGCAAACTGTAGACGAGCCTTGACATGACGCTTTGAAAGTAAAGGTACCTTACGGGCTCGTCTGGAACAGAGACCATTGCGGTGGAGTACGTTACTTATGGTATTGACTGAAACCAATGTCCCCACTGCCATGAGATCTTCCCGGAGCTCCTTCCTTGTTGTCCTTGGGTTAGCCTTGACTCTTCGGACAAGCCTGGCCTCGGCACGGGAGGACACTTTCAAAGGCTGTCCAGGCCGTGGAAGGCTAACAGTAGTTCCCTAAGCCTTCCACTTACGGATGATGCTCCCAACAGTGGAGACAGGTAGGCCCAACTCCTTGGAAAGGGTTTTGTACCCCTTGCCAGCCTTGTGACCCTCCACGATCTTGTCTCTGATGGCCTTGGAATGCTCCTTTGTCTTTCCCATGTTGACCATGTCTGAGTGCTGTTCACAAGTTTGGGGAGGGTCTTAAATAGTCAGAAAAGGTTGGCAAAAGAGATCTTTAATCCACACATGTGAAGCTCATTATTCTTGGTGCCTGAACTACTTCTTAATACTTTAGGGGGACCAAACAGAATTCTTGTGGTTCGAGGGGTTGAATAATAAATGACACTCTGAATTAACTTTTAACGTTTTAAAAAAAAACAAAAACAATATTTGCTGCAGTGCATTTCCCACTTCCAGGTTGATCTACAATACAAATGTCACAATGCCAAGTTAATTCCGCATGTGTCAACCAGCTAAATCTGCAGGGGGTTGAATACTACTTGTAGGCACTGTACGTGCAGGTGGGGGTCAGTGCGAGTGGTTACCATTTGGCACAAACCTCATGGAAATGGGGCATTATCCCCCCTGTTTGCATTGAGCACTTTATCACTATCTCCACTGCCATATCTGCGGAGCAACTTGCACAAGGCACCTTACTGAGAATACTGACATGATTCATCTAAGCTAAGTCTCTTTTATTAAGCATTCATATTGTATTATTTGAATTTATAGGGTGTGTGGCTCCTGATGAGCCGATTAGCAGGAGAAATGCGCCCGCTTCGAGCGATACATGCCTGCATCTATACTTGAACTTAGCGGTGTAGTTGTGGGGTTGGTCTATTTGCATTTCTGATCTTGTCCCTATGAATAGGAGGGTTCAAGGACTCCTTCATACTATATCGCTTGATTTTCTAGCTGACTAGTGAAACTTTTTATGCTTATTGTGCTTCAAGATTGGTCTATTGTATATATTGCTATAAAGTGACATCTATTTTCTGGTTTGGTGAGGGATGAAAGAATATTCCCTGCGATCATTTTTGTTACTAATACATATATACTTTTTCTGTATTTACAGCCAGATTGAGATCTATATACAATATTATTGTATTTACAGCCAGATTGAGATCTATATACAGTATTATTGATTGTTTGATTATTGAAATCCTCTTGAGCATCTGGGCCATTAAGATAATTGACCGTTAGGAAATGAATACTCAATAATTTCTTATTTTTTGATTTACCACACCTGTACTCTGCAGGTACAGTGGTGGTGGCCCATTTGTCTTGGGGATTGAATGGTGATTACCCTCTTGCGTCCCTTTACACTGATAATTGACTCCCATCACTCTCACCTAATCAGGGACTTATAGGGTCCTTTAGGATGAAAAGACTAGGAGCGGAGTCGCCATTTGCGTTCAAGAGGGTGCCAACCTCCGCTGTAAGGTAGGGACAGATTAGGGGTCAGTTTAGGGCATTGCCCCTTCCCCACTTTATGATAATCTCTTTTTGGCTGAGAATACTTTACAGCCTTTTTAATTATTTTTGGTGTTTTTTTTGAGGGTCAGTTACATTAGAATTTTTAATGATACCAATATACATACATTTTAGGTGTATTTTTTCTGTGAAATTTTTTAAATACTATACACTTCCATTATAATCTGTGATTTTATGTATACACCTAGGAAACTTGTCACAAAGTAGATAGGTAACGGACAATGAATTGTTCCAAAATTATAAGTGACATACAGTACAGTACAGACCAAAAGTTTGGACACACCTCATTTAAAGATTTTTCTTTATTTTCATGACTTTGAAAATTGTACATCCACACTGAAGGCATCAAAACTATGAATTAACACATGTGGAATTATATACTTAACAAAAAAGTGTGAAACAACTGAAAATATGTCTTATATTCTAGGTTCTTCAAAGTAGCCACCTTTTGCTTTGATGACTGCTTTGCACACTCTTGGCATTCTCTTGATGAGCTTCAAGAGGTAGTCACCGGAAATGGTTTTCACTTCACAGGTGTGCCCGGTCAGGTTTAGTAAGTGGGATTTCTTGCCTTATAAATGGGGTTGGGACCATCAGTTGTGTTGTGCAGAAGTCAGGTGGATACACAGCTGATAGTCCTACTGAATAGACTGTTAGAATTTGTATTATGGCAAGAAAAAAGCAGCTAAGTAAAGAAAAACGAGTGGCCATCATTACTTTAAGAAATGAAGGTCAGTCAGTCCGAAAAATTGGGCAAACTTTGAAAGTGTCCCCAAGTGCAGTTGCAAAAACCATCAAGCGCTACAAAGAAAAACTGGCTCACATGAGGACCGCCCCAGGAAAGGAAGACCAAGAATCACCTCTGCTTCTGAGGATAAGTTTATCCAAGTCACCAGACTCAGAAATCCAGGTTAACAGCAGCTCAGATTAGAGACCAGGTCAATGCCACACCGAGTTCTAGCAGCAGACACATCTCTACAACAACTGTTAAGAGGAGACTTTGTGCAGCAGGCCTTCATGGTAAAATAGCTTCTAGGAAACCACTGCTAAGGACAGGCAACAATCAGAAGAGACTTGCTTGGGCTAAAGAACACAAGGAATGGACATTAGACCAGTGGAAATCTGTGCTTTGATCTGATGAGTCCAAATTTGAGATCTTTGGTTCCAACCACCGTGTCTTTGTGCGATGCAGAAAAGGTGAATGGTGGACTCTACATGCCTGGTTCCGACCGTGAAGCATGGAGGAGGAGGTGTGATGGTGTGGGGGTGCTTTGATGGTGACACTGTTGGGGATTTATTCAAAATTGAAGGCATACTGAACCAGCATGGCTACCACAGCATCTTGCAGCGGCATGCTATTCCATTCGGTTTGCGTTTAGTTGGACCATCATTTATTTTTCAACAGGACAATGACCCCAAACACACCTCCGGGCTGTGTAAGGGCTATTTGACCAAGAGGGAGAGTTATGGGGTGCTACACCAGATGACCTGGCCTCCACAGTCACCAGACCTGAACCCAATCGAGATGGTTTGGGGTGAGCTGGACCGCAGAGTGAAGGCAAAAGGGCCAACAAGTGCTAAGCAGCTCTGGGAACTCCTTCAAGATTGTTGGAAGACCATTTCCGGTGACTACCTCTTGAAGCTCATCAAGAGAATGGCAAGAGTATGCAAAGCAGTCATCAAAGCAAAAGGTGGCTACTTTGAAGAACCTAGAATATAAGACATATTTTCAGTTGTTTCACACTTTTTTGTTAAGTATATAATTCCACATGTGTTAATTCATAGTTTTGATGCCTTCAGTGTGAATGTACAATTTTCAAAGTCATGAAAATACAAAAAAAATCTTTAAATGAGAAGGTGTTTCCAAACTTTTGGTCTGTACTGTATATATACTAAGGTGCAATTAAATGTCAATGTAACGCTGGTACACAGTGACTGTGTAACGCTGGTGGACGTGGACCCATTACGCCACGGGCTGAGCTTACCCTGGAGGGGTGTGACTAGGTGCCTACCGAGTCTTCACGAGAGCCTCTGCTGGTGAGGATAGGCTGGGTTGCAGATATACACCAGGTACCACTCCAAGGCAGTCCTCGTGACTGCAGTAGCTAACCGGACGCTCAGAGGCACGGTTACGTGGTACAGGAGGACGAAGACAAAGACGTGGTCAGAAGGTAGGAGCTCGGGGCAGGCAGCTCAAGTTCAGCATACATAGCCGAGGTCAAGAGCGGAGAGGTCAGACAGGATGGGTATACAAGCCAGGTCAATAACGGGGGAACCAAAACACACATGCACTAACTGAACACTAGCAGAACAAACTATCTAGGAATCAACATTCAGGCAGAGAGTGGAGGGAGGAGCTGCTTAATATTGAGCTTGCTTGCCAGGAATAGGCTGGGGAATCTAATCTCTAGGGTTAAATCCCTGCAGAGACTGGCCACGCCCCCTTAAAGTCAACTGGAATCAGATTCAGATGCAGCAGTGCTACAAAACGCAAAACTCAACTGGCGGGCTTGACTCGATGAGAAGCTGTGTGGTGACCGCGGTGAGTTGTGCGGTGCTGAAGAGGCATCCGAGTTACCACCATGACAGTAAGCACGTAATGAATGCAAGTATAAAGGAGGTATAGAGATAATAATTAAGGTGCCAACAGTATTAAAGTCCTATACAGTTAATATCATAAAGATTTACATCTTTTTGGCAGGAAACTCTTTTACAAGATCTTCACAGGGGATGGTGCAAATGACATTTTTACCATTGCAGCTGAGCAACAAGCGTTGGGTATTTTAGAGGATTTGTTATCAGATCAGAGGGGAAATGAAGAGGGTAAGTACCAACGTTCACTGCTTCCCAAATCTAAGAAATTTCAACAATTTTCCCTTTGTCCACCAGTCGATTTATTCACCCACTTGGTAATACGTGACCTGAACAAAATCTCAGATAATTGTCACCTGACTGTAGTTTGATATCCTGGAGATAGGGGCTCCTTCCCTATCCCTAAAGCTAGGGGTGCCCTAGCTATCCCTGCTGAGCTCCTGAATCAGCCCTTATCTGTCCCTACCCAGAGAAGTGGGGAGTAGTTGTATATAAGATTACACCAACCAGACTAAAAAGGGTAGATGTACAGGGATAAATGAAAATAGCAATCATACAAATATGCACTCACAAACAACAGGGTGGAACACCAGAAAGTAAAAGGAAGGAACAACAAAATAGTAGAGGATGAGGATATGCACACAGACAAATAACCAAGCAACAGTCTATAGATCAACACTCCAAACGCCTCCTCAGTAAACACCTCCAACTCCACACCAGGCAGTATAAAACTAACACTGGCAATCCTGATAGCCAGAGGCGAGTATATATAGCAGAGGTGTGTGGCCAACACTGAACAGTTTACATCATAAAAGCTGGAAAGCTTAAGAGACTCTCAAGTGAACAGATTTAACCTCTGCATGCCTAGCAGAAATCTGCACCATTTAATATGATGGTGAAGTGCTTCTAATCAGTGCAGGAGTATGTGAAATCAGACACTGCGGTCTTCTGACCCCCTCTGTTGCGGTAAACCCGTGACAGCACTATTTCAAGGGATACCCTGTTGATCCCACATAGATGAGCTTTGAAGGATTTGAAACAACTCAAGGAGGTGGTCATTAAACCTCCAAGCAAGAATCGGATTTGACCATTCGTTTCCAGGAACGGGGATATAGTCATTGCTGCATTGACCAAGCAAAGAGAAGTGCAAGACAAACAAAACAGTCTGACTTTCTGATTCCCAAGATGAAACGAGGTAATGAAGTGGACGAGGTCAAATTTATATGAGATTTTGAATCTCTGCACAAACCAGTATAGGCTATTCTTTGAAAACATTGGCCTGCATTTTTATGCAATACCACTCTTAGCAGACATTTCTGTGAGGACCACTCTAGATCATGCAATACAGAAATCTTAAAAACCATTTGGCCCACAGCCACTATCAGAATTCTATACCTGCATGAGTTGGCATCATTTTGGTGTGGAAACCTGTGTGGAAAGGTTTTAGAAGAAACTCAAAAGGTTTCACATGTTTGACAGTTTTGATCAAATTAGGGAGTTGATCGATCAGAGACAAGAGCACACAAAACAGAATCAGTGTACGGGCTCGTCTGGCTCTCAGATGCCCAATCATCAGTTTTTATTACAACCACAGAGATAAGGAAAAGGGTGTAGATTCACATTACCTAAAGAAGAAAGTATTTTAATTTTGGAAAGAAAGTATTTTAATTGGGAATAGCAAAATTGTAAATTATGGGCACATGTCCTTGAAACTAAAACTAGCTCTGCTCAATTAACTATACTTAAAAAAAAACAAGAGAAAAATTAACACACACATCTCTATAGATACATACAATGCCCTGTGCTATTGGTTATATTAATAACTCTTATGAAGCTAATATTAAAAGATAAAACTATCAAAGATATATAGTTATATTTAATTGCCTAAATAATAATCAAAGTATAAAATATGTTGAACTTTATTTGATTATCTTGGGAACAATCTACTTCTAAGACAACTATGTACAGTAGAGTTCAATATAATAGCAGGGTGTTCAAAAACATGAGTTAAGCACAAAATCTTTATACTAGCTTTTATTTCCATGCTTTGGGAACATTGCACACTGTGTTCTAATTTAAAACATGAAGCGAAATGTATATAAATTTTAACTACTTTACAGAAAATAACAAAAAATGAACATTGGGCTGTTCTAAAAAACAGCAGTGTCTGCATTTGTCTTTACAAACCCACAATATGTACTTTTTTGGAGAATTTAGCATTCCTGTGAATCCCTAACCAAATATATAGTTGTATGCCCACAGATTTTTAGAACTGCTTCACATCTACGTTGCATAGAATCAACCAACTTCTGGCACCTATCAACTGTTATTCCAGCCCAGGATGCTTTGACCACATCACACAATTTTCTGACATTTGTTAGCTTTACCTCAGAAATGGCATTTTTGATCTCACCCCACAAGTGTTCTACGAGATTAAGGTCCCAGAATTGGACTGGCCACTCCATAACCTCAATTTTGTTGGACTGGAACCAAGATTTTGCTCATTTACTGGTGTGTTTAGGGTCATTGTCTTGTTGAAACACCCAGTTCAAGAGCTTATCCGCTTCAGCGTAAGGCAACATGACCTCTTTAAGTATGTTAATATATGCAAACTGGTATGCAGTAAATAGGTCCGGCACCATAGTATGAGAGACATGCCCATATAATGGTGCTTGCACCACCAAGTTTCACTGTCTTCAGAGTCTACTGTGGCTTAAATGCAGAGTTTGGGGGTCGTCTGACGAAGAACTGTCTGTGGCCTTGAACCCAAAAAGAATAATTTTACTTTCATCAGTCCACAAAATGTTTCTCCATGTCTCTTGACTCCAGTTGACGTGTTCTTTTGCAAATTGTATCCGCTTCAGTACATGTATTTTTTTAACAGTGGGACTTTGTGGGTACTTCTTGCTAAGAGATTAGCTTTACACAGGCATCTTCTGTCACAGTATTCACAGGGAACTTGAGACTGTCTTTGATCATCCTGGAGCAGCTGATCATTGGCAGAGTCTTTGCCATTCTGGCTATTCTTCGATCCATTTGAATGGCAGTCCTCCGTTTTCTTCCACGTCTCTCTGGTTTTTATTTCCATTTTAAAGCATCAGAGATCATTTTAGCTGAACAGCCTATCATTGTCTGCACTTCTTTATAAGTTTTACCCTCTCCAATCAACTTGTTAATCAAAGAACGCTGTTCTTCTGAACAATGTGGAGAAGATACTTGGCACTCAAAGGATTTTGTAATTCTTTAATAATTTAATGAGAATGGAAAATAGTACAGAAAAACAAATGTTTTGGTCCACACGGACCTTCATCAGTGTACTACAATCTAAATGAAACAACAACTAATGAACATAAAATGAAAAATATATGCAAAATAAAACTAAGAATCTGTCAATCAGATGTAAGTAAATGAAAAAGCAGAGGATAACCTCAGAGAAGTACTAATGGATGAAGAGTAGGGTGGAGCTTAAGGAAAAAAAATATAGTAGAAGGAATATAAGGTTCATACCCCGTAGCTCAAGGTTAGTGGTGAGCAAAGAAGTATTTGCCATAGTGAGTGACAGAATCCTCTGTGAAAGATAAGAAGAACGACCATAAGAGAATAAATGCAGTAAGGCTGTGTGCCCACTATGCGTTTAAGCGTTTCCGCCGCGAAGACGCTTAAAAAACGCTTGGTAGAATGTCTGCAATGTTCCCCAAAGGTAATCTGCATGTGCTGTACACATGCTGCGGAAATTTCCGCTGCGGATTATCATTGCCAAAAAATCCGCATTACTGCCATTAATTTAGCGGAATCGCGGCGTTTTTGCCGTCATTGACTTGCATTGAATCGCTTAATATCCGTATCACTACATGTGCGGATATTAAGCGATTCAATCTGCGGATGGTACCCGGGTCTGGAGAAGAGGAGACTCTCCTCCAGACCCGGGTACCATAGTATCTGTAAAAAAAAAAAGAATTTAAAATCAAAAAACATTATACTCAGCTTCCGATGTTCCCCGGTCTCCTCTGTGGTGCGTCCAGGCTCCCCGGTGGCTTGCGATGGTGTAAAAGGACCTTCCATGACGTCATTTAGTCATGTGACTGGTCACGCGACCACTGACGTCGGCTGTCGCATGACCTGTCACATGACTAAATTATGTCATGGAAGGTCCTTTTACACCACCGCGAGCCACCGCGGAGACCGGAGAAGGAGACCGGGGGCCATCGGAAGGTGAGCATAATGTTTTTTTTTTATTTTTTACCATTTTATTCTTTTTTTTAACTATTAACTTGGTCACACTATATAAATCTATGTCTGTTGCATGGATTTATATAGTGTGACCAAGTTGTCAAGCACTTTCCAAGTGATGCTAAAATCGCTTGAAAAAGCGCTTGACAACCCGAATGCGAAATCGCATGTGCAAAATGCGTGACAAACGTTTGTCCCTGGCTGAAAAAAACGCATGTAAAATCCGCATGCGTTTTTTCTGCCAGGGAGATGCAGAAACGCTCAGGAAAAATCCGGAGCATTTCTGCATCGTGGGCACATAGCCTTAAGGTGGATTATAAAGAGTGTGGATTGTGGAGTTGTGTTTAGAGATTCTGTCTTTAATGGGTTGTGTCGTTTCGTCGATGAAGATGAGGCCGCATGGGCATTTGAGAAGATAAATGACATAGGTTGTGTCACATGTGAAGAAATCCTTGATAGTGTATTTCTTACTCGTATAAGGGTAATGTATAAGATTGCTTCGTAGTACATTGCTACATTGGTGACGTTGAAGACAGGGGAAGACAACTCCTTAATCCGCTGTAAAAATCTGCTACTACCATTACCTTACCATTTCATTTCAGCTGGCCACAATATGTCGCATCTAAAATTCAAGGTGATAGAAGACGTCCCTCCCCCACAACGAGGGGAGGATCGTGTTCACATACTTAAATCTAGGGAAGCATTTTGGATTCACAAACAAAATTCATTGGCTCCAAAGAGCCTCAATAGAGAGTATGATCTCTTATCATTTATTTGATCTTCTGTGACTATTGTATTGTTCGTCATTTGTTGTCCAATAACTTATACTTACATGCTTCTAGTTTTAATATGAGATTTATTATTGTTCTCGTGTTATCCTATGAGTTTATGCACGTAGTAATAATTTCTCTATATTTGTATCTAACATTTGTTTCTTCTTTCCCCCAGAGTCACACCTAAATCTCAGTCTTCCACAGGCTCCCATCCTCCTGGTGTTCTCCTCCTCTGGTTCCTATACCCATCCCCGTCTAGCTCTACCATTCTTGAGCTATGTTACATCATTCACAATCTCTGTGGATGCACCTCCTGATATTTTTACACAATGGAACACAGTAATGCCGATCACGTGACCTTCCAGGACCTTCCACACTGCCCGCGACGTCACTTCAGACCGTACAAGACCTTCCAACATCACTTTTGGTGATGCGAACTGCTCCCATAGGCCACAGGTTCCTCTCCAAGCCTGCCCCACAGTCTATGAGCTTTTCCTCTTACATTCATGCCACTGAACAAGCGGTGGATGCCACGTTCTGTGTGCTGTCTTCACACTTTTTGAGATCACATGCCTGGTATTTTCCTATAGTCACACTCTTTATAATCCACCTTAACTGCATTTACTTTCTTATGGTCGTTCTTCTTATCTTTCACAGAAGATTCTCTCACTGACTACATCAAACACGCCTTTGCTCACCACTAGCATTAAGCTACAGGGTATGAACCTTATATTCCTTCTACTATATATTTTTTTCCTTAAGCTGCACCCTACTCTTCATCCCTTAGCAATTCTCTGAGGTTATCCTCTGCTTTTTCGTTTACTTACATCTGACTGACAGATTCTTATTTTTATTTTGCATATATTTTTCATTTTATGCTCATTAATTGTTGTTTCATTTTGATTGTAGTACACGGGTTCATGTGGACCAAAACATTTTTTTCTCTGTACTATTTTCCATTATCATTAAATTATTCAATAATTGCAAAATTCTTTGAGTGGCAAGTTTTTTCTACATATTATTAAGGCTTGGGACCCTACTTGTGCACAACCCAGGCAGGAAGTGCGGTAGTGTTCTTCTGAACAATGTCTCGAATGACCCATATTTCTCAGGCTTTCAAGGAGAAATGCATGTGCAACATATGCTAGCTTCACCCTTAAGTAAGTGTAATGCAGGTGCCGGAATGCAACGCACAGAGACACAAGGCGAGAACAGTCAGAGATGATTGTAAACAGTTTTATACAATAGGTATACTGAAACAAGGGATTAGCAACAAGGGTAATGAACAGTGGTTTGAAATATCAGAAAAATACGAAATTTCTCAAAGTAAGGCGCAGTCTCTTAAAATAAGGCGCAGTCGCTTAAAGTAAGGCGCAGTCTCTTAAAATAAGGCGCAGTCTCTTAAAGTAAGGTGATGCCCTCAAGCATGAGAGACACCACACAAGTTCTTTAACCGTGAATTTGGCCCTAGCGGGGGTCACCGGTTATTCCCGCTAGGCCGTGAGTCTCTTTCCGGATAAATTCAATTAAATCACGTTGTGCTACTTTAGCCCGAACCGTTCCCCTCCCAACCCGAGTACTTAAACCCAATTGTCCCCGGTACCGTGGGTGAGCAGTGGAAGTGACGGCCCTGCTCACGTATGCAGCTCCTCTCTGCTTGGCCGTTGGAGGCAGTCTCTCGAGCCTTGGATAGGGGGGTCCAGGCCTCGTCTGTCGGCGGCCGACGTCGGTTTCCGCGAACTCACTCAGCACCGCGATCAGGTTCCTGGTATCCTCAGCAGGCACAGCACTCGGGTCACAACTGTGAGGGATCCGGAGCTCTTTTACCGGTGCCCGGCTGGAGCACCTCTCAGGCCTCTGGATTTGGCCTGTCACGCGGGGTTTCTCAGGACGCAGGGAGCACGTCTGCTCCTCTCTGCTGCTTGGCGCCAAAGACCCCTCAGGTTTGGCGCGCTGGCCTCTTATCTCTCTGAACTCCTTCCTGGAAGTCACCTGATCGGGTCCAGCGTCTGAATCTGCCCTCCCTGCAACTTCCCTTGTATATTTTGGTTCTGCTTGACTGTCTCTGGCCAGTAGATGGCAGTCTCGCTCCATCCTTGAAACGTCATGTTGAAGTTCTTTTACAAGCTTTCTTGCTCGTTCTACATTCCTCCCTCCTTTTTGCTCTCCAGTCCTCGGGCGAGTGGACTCCTCGCAGAATTGATGTCTCCTTCCAGGCAGTGCAAGCTCAGACAGGAGTTGGGCACACTCCTGCGTTTTCTGTTGGATTCGAGACCAGATAAACTCTTCTTGAGCATACCGGTTAGGACGAATTCCAGCATTAGCCCGCTCAGTTCTGCGGGGCTCTTCTTGCGGAGGAGACTCTGGGAGATCCGAGGAATCAACTACTGGGGATTGCAAATCATTTCCTGACTCATTCTGACTTCCACTCGGGAGTGGCACCAACGGTTCTGATGGGCCCAACTGCATTGTGGCCCACCCTTCTTCATCCCCCAAGGTTCCTGTATGTGGCACTTCAGCCAACACGCCTGAGGGCCCAGCCCCGTTACAGACTTCTGCTTCAGAGGAGCAAGGTTGCAACATATTACGGTGCAACACCCTGGATGTCACGGCGTCATCCCCTTCGGGCCTAACCTCGTAGACGGGGTTGTCTGGGTGAACCTTCTTCACCACCCGATATGGTATTGCCTCCCAACGATGGTCCAGCTTACTCCCAAATTGTTTAGCCCTCACCAGCACTCGGTCTCCTGGCTGAAGCGATCCACCTGTGGTCGGGGGCCGAACTGCATGCTCTACTTCCTGAAACTTCTGAGCAACCAGTCTTCTCACGGTATGGAGTCGACGCTGGTGTTCTCGAATCCAGGTACTTGGGCTACTGCCCGGACCGGGGTCTTCTGAGTCTAGCTCCAGTTCGGTGATTTCTCGGCCACTTCTTCCAAACAGCAACATGTAGGGGGTGTAGCCGGTGGTTGCATGAACTCGATTATTATACACCCACACCAGCTCGGACACGAATTCGGACCACTTCATCTTTTCGTCCGCTTCCAGTGTTCGCAACATTTGCAACAGGGTTCGGTTAAAGCGCTCGCATGTACCTTTTCCTTGCAAGTGGTAGGGCGTTGTCCGGGAACGGTCGATCCCATAGATGCGGTATAGCTCATCCATCACTCGTCCTTGGAAGCAGGCCCCCTGGTCAGAATGTATTCGTTTCGGGCACCCATAAATCCAGATGAAATCTTGACAGATGGCCTTGGCTGCGGCTTCTGCCGTCTGATCTTTGGTGGGCGTCACTACTGCAAACTTGGTGAAGTGATCAGTCATGACTAAACAGTGTCCATAACCGTTGTATGAAGTTCCTACCATCAAGTAGTCAATCATCAAGACTTCCAAGGGGGCAGACGTTCGGATGGTCTGAATGGGAGCTCTTTGCTCCGGGGGCTTGTTCAACTGACACTGGCGACATGTTCGGCAGACCCCCTCGACTTCTTGTCGCAGTTGAGGCCAATACACCAGCCATTGCAACCACCGGAAGGTCTTTTCTACTCCGAAGTGAGCACCTCTTCTATGAGTTTCTTGGGCTAGCTGTGTTACTAGCGCTCCTGGAACTACCACTTGCCAGGTAACATCAAACTCTCGAGGCAGCTGGATTCTTCGGCATAGCAAGCCGTCCTTCAGGAGGAGCCTCTCCCACTGGCCTAGGATTTGTAGGGTAGTTGGAAGTGAAGCGGCTCTGGTTTCCTGGTCGGGTCTCTGATTAAGGGCGACCCATTCTCTCAACTTTGTTAGCTCCGGGTCGGATTGCTGCAGATGTATCCATTCGTCCCTTGAACGGCCCAGAATCTGAGTGGGCCTCGGCTCCTCTCTGGTCTCTTGGGCGTCGACCACAGCAGCGGCGAACTGGCTGAAATCCGGGATCTCGTCGCCTTCGAGCTCCTCATCTCTGTCCTTCTTCGGCCCCGCCTGAGTGACCCGGGACAGGGCATCTGCATGTGTGTTCAGGGCCTTGGACCGATAGGCGATTTTATACTGGAATTTGGACATCCTTGCGACCCACCACTGTTCTAACGCGCCCAGTTTGGCATTCTCCAAGTGGGCCAAAGGGTTGTTATCTGTCCGCACTTGCACTTCTGACCCTGACAGGTACTCAGCAAATTTCTCGGTCATGGCCCACACCAGTGCCAGTAGCTCCAGCTTAAATGAACTGTAGTTGTCCGGATTCTTCTCCGTATCTCGGAGTGACCTGCTGGCATACGCGATCACTCGCTCTTTCCCTCCTTGTACTTGAGCCAGCACTGCTCCCAGCCCATGCAAGCTTCCATCAGTATACAACATGAAAGGCTGCGAAAAGTCAGCGTAGGCCAGAATCGGGGCATCTGTTAGCGCCATTTTCAATGCTCGGAATGCCTCTTCTTGTCGTGGGCCCCACTGAATGGGCTGCCGCTTGGCTCCCCCGGCTGTTCCTCTCAGCAATTCATTGAGCGGGATCGCAATCTTAGCGAAGTCTTTAATGAATCTGCGGTAGTATCCAGCAAGCTCCAGGAATGCCCTTAGTTCCCTTAGATTGGCGGGCGTGGGCCACTTCTGCACGGCAGCTACTTTCTCCGCAGTGGGGTGCACCCCTGCACTGGACACAGTGTGCCCCAGATATTCAATTTCTCGTTTGAAGAGACGACACTTACGAGGCTTAATTTTCAGGCCGTGCCTTTGTAGCCGTTCTAACACTTGTTCCAATCGGCGGAGATGATCCTCAAACGTTGCGGAATAGATAATTATATCGTCCAGATATATTAAAGAGGCTTCAAAGTTGAGGTCCCCCAAACATCTCTCCATCAGCCGTTGGAAGGTTCCTGGCGCATTTGTTAGTCCGAACGGCATTCGATTGGACTCAAACAGGCCCATAGGGAGAACAAAAGCTGTCTTCGGACGATCCTTCTCAGCTACTGGGACCTGCCAATAGCCACTGGCCAGGTCGAGGGAGGAGAAGAATTTGGCGCTCCCTAGTGCAGATAGAGACTCTTCGATTCGGGGGAGTGGATAGGAGTCCTGTACTGTACAGGCGTTCAGCTTTCGATAGTCTACGCAGAATCTCAGGGTACCGTCCTTCTTTCGGACCAGCACGATCGGAGCCGCCCAGGGGCTCTGGCTTTAACGGATCACACCATTCCGCAACATGTGGGCCAACAGCTCTTTCACCTCCTGGTACATTTGAGGCGGGATCTGCCGATATCTCTCTCGGATGGGAGCAGTATTTCCCTGATATCGCTGTAGAAGTTGTTCGATCTGCCTTACTTGTCCAGCAGAAAACTCAGTCAGGTTAGCTTCCATTTCTTCCAGGAGGTGGCGTCCAGCCAACGGTTCTCTTCCATGTTCCTGGCTATTGAGGGACACCTCTAGGGTCCATGGTTTTCCTTCCACAGGTGCCAGCCCTATAGCGTCAGCTCTAGTAAGGGCCTCTGGCATTACGCACACTCGCGCCACCTCTTGTCGGGGCAACAACTGTAAACTGGTGCCACTTAAATTGATGCAGCGCACGGGTACTCGACCGTGCCGCACGGTGGCTAGAGTTCGAGCAATCAGGAGTCCAGAGGGCGCTTCTTCTCCCTCCATTGGTTCAACTTGAATGTCCACGCCCTTTAAGGACACATGTGCCAGCACCGGCAAAGTGAGTACAGTCTGTCCCACCGGCAGTGTCATTGTGGCTTCGGGCGGTATCAATACCTTACCAAGGTACTGGGAGGTAGTGGGTAACTTTTGAATCTGACTGACCCGCACAAGGTGCTGGAACACTCTCTTGTTAGCTGGGTCTCGAGTGGCGTGGGTCCAGTTGTTTTTGCTACAGCCCTCAGCCAGGAACTGTCCGACTTCTTTCAGCACATTCATGCCCAGGGTTACAATGGGCCCATCGCCTCCGGGCCCGGTGGTCAGTACGATCCCTTTTCGACCGATGTCCTTTCCACATGCCCGCACGGACATCCATACTACTCCCGCTACTGGGATAGGTAGTTGATTAGCCGCCACCAGTTTGACAGTGGGTTCCCGGCAGGAACGAGCGACTTCAGGAAAGTGACTTTGGAAGTACGTCTCAGGCATAGTGGTCACTTGAGACCTGGTGTCCATCAAACAACGGATCCGCTGTCCATTGAATTCAGCCCAGATAATGGGCCTCTCGGAGACAATGTCTTCAGAGCTCCCTCTTCTACTCTCTGAAGCTCGAGACCCCACGGTATGCTCCACAACCGTCGGGCATTTTAGTTTAATGGCTGTCCCCTCCTCCTCCTTTCTCGGTTGAGTCTTTGGAGATATGCCCCCTACCTCCGCAGGTCCAGCACTCAGGTCCTCGTTCTGCCGATAGGTCGGGTACATGTCGTGCTGGGGCCGGATAGGAACGTCTTTCTCGTTCTGGTCTCCGTCCGCGTTGAGCAGTACGGTCTGTCGGCAAGGGGGCAGTAGGAGTCTTCCTAATAGAATTCAGCTCACCCCGAATGTCTTGAATTTCCTGACGTATTTCCTGTACCCAATCAGGCTCTTGGTTGGTGAATCCAGGAGCAATTGCCTCATGACTTCTAACTGTGGCTTTGAGAACAGGAACTTCTCTCTCCAGGACTCTAGCTTCAGCCCCTACCTCCAGGAAGCCCATATCAGGGCACAATCGCAGCCGCTCCTTCAGGATCTGCCTCAGGGAAGGGTCTTTCAAGCCAGCAATCAGTTGGCCACGCAACACCTCATCCAATTGTCCCAGTCCTCGGTTCCCATCTCGAGTTTTCTTAGTGATATGGGCCGTCACTTCCTGTAATGCATTAACATACTGATTTACTGTCTCATTTTCCCCTTGGACTCGCTGAAACAACCGTAAGCGCAAGTGTCCCAAATCTGTAGTGTCAACGTGCTTGTCCTCTAGAATTTTTATCACTTTATCCACGGTGTCACGGTCCCCAGGTGGTCGGTACATCACAGTCTGTCGGGCCTCTCCATCAAGGGTTAGGAGGGCCAGCTCCGCCTGGGCTAGAGGGTCAAGGGGATACATACTTAGCATACTTCTCAGTCTTTCTGCCCAGTCCCAAAGTGACATGCCATCCCCTGTAAACTTGAGAAGATGGCTGAGCATAGCCCCCAGGGGTATATGGCTCCGGCCGGACCCAGCCACAGACTGATCCGCCATCTCTGCATCTGAATGTTGCATCCTGCCGATTATCCAAATGTAATGCAGGTGCCGGAATGCAACGCACAGAGACACAAGGCGAGAACAGTCAGAGATGATTGTAAACAGTTTTATACAACAGGTATTCTGAAACAAGGGATTAGCAACAAGGGTAATGAACAGTGGTTTGAAATATCAGAAAAATACGAAATTTCTCAAAGTAAGGCGCAGTCTCTTAAAATAAGGCGCAGTCGCTTAAAGTAAGGCGCAGTCTCTTAAAGTAAGGTGATGCCCTCAAGCATGAGAGACACCACACAAGTTCTTTTACCGTGAATTTGGCCCTAGCGGGGGTCACCGGTTATTCCCGCTAGGCCGTGAGTCTCTTTCCGGATAAATTCAATTAAATCACGTTGTGCTACTTTAGCCCCAACCGTTCCCCTCCCAACCTGAGTACTTAAACCCAATTGTCCCCGGTACTGTGGGTGAGCAGTGGAAGTGACGGCCCTGCTCACGTATGCAGCTCCTCTCTGCTTGGCCGTTGGAGGCAGCCTCTCGAGCCTTGGACAGGGGGGTCCAGGCCTCGTCTGTCGGCGGCCGACGCCGGTTTCCGCGAACTCACTCAGCACCGCGATCAGGTTCCTGGTATCCTCAGCAGGCACAGCACTCGGGTCACAACTGTGAGGGATCCGGAGCTCTTTTACCGGTGCCCGGCTGGAGCACCTCTCAGGCCTCTGGATTTGGCCTGTCACGCGGGGTTTCTCAGGACGCAGGGAGCACGTCTGCTCCTCTCTGCTGCTTGGCGCCAAAGACCCCTCAGGTTTGGCGCGCTGGCCTCTTATCTCTCTGAACTCCTTCCTGGAAGTAGCATGATCGGGTCCAGTGTCTGAATCTGCCCACCCTGCAACTTCCCTTGTATATTTTGGTTCCGCTTGACTGTCTCTGGCCAATAGATGGCAGTCTCGCTCCATCCTTGAAACGTCATGTTGAAGTTCTTTTACAAGCTTTCTTGCTGGTTCTACATAAGGGCCACCTGATTCACACCTGATTCTTCACAGACTGATTGACCTCACTCAGGGTTGGCTCCAGGTTTTTGTGGGCCCTGTTTGAAAGAGTCTCAGTGGGCCCCTTTAACACATACCACATATGCACAGATACCGCAGAGAAATATATGTATAGTACAATGCCGAAGATTTCACTTCTTACATTACATGAGTGATATCTATTGTGAATTCTACAAAAGCTCAGAAACCTGCGAATCCTGGCAGCGCACAGTGCAGACCAGATGTTACCATGCCCTCTGACCTCAGACTGGCTGGCACCGCTCTCCTCCGCTCACGGGCCCCATAGCACGCCGGGGTGCCCGACAGTGAGTGGGCCCCCCCCGCCTGCTTAGGGCCCCGGCACTTGCTCAGGTGCGACGGGTGCTGACGCTGGGCCTGACCTGACTAATTGAACTCCACACTGCTATTATTTTGAACACACCCCCTTTCAATTAATTATTCAAATACACAGACTCAAAAACATGCAGATCATGAATGCTGAGTCTGGTGGTTTTCTTAGAATCTACTGCACCAACTGGTAAATTGTTTGACGTGATAATATAATTTATACCAAAAACAGTGATTAATCTAGTTAGTCATATTGGACTGCTATTATTTTGAACACTACTGTACCTTTGGGTTCTTTTTGATGACGATACTATTTCTCTGGGATCTATTTGATCTTTCTTCATCTCCTTTCTCTCCCTTTCTTCTTTTAGGATGCCAACAAAAAAATCTCTCTTTCATTTTTCCATGCCCCTTTGGGTGATTGCCACTCACTTTCTCTTTATCATTTGTATTTATTGTGACTATATGCCCTATTCCAGTGCTGGCGAACCTATGGCACACGTGCCAGAGTGGGCACGCAGAGTCCTCCCTAAGGGCACGGGCGCCATCGCCGCAGCACTAATGCTACTGGACCAGGACCTGGCCCGGCGGGTGAGTACTCGGAGGCCGCCGAGTGCCGACACCAGTCCCACTTCAGGTAGATGTGCGTTCTCTGACACACATCTAGCTGAAGTGTATTGCAGCGCATGAGTTGCCAGGCCTGTGCGCTGCAATATCCGCTGCTGGCCAATCACAGGCCAGAAGCTGATGTCAGTGTACAGGCGACCGGGCGCATGGCAGTGACGTCATGCGCCCCATCACTAGTACGCTGGAGTCTGCTGCCGGCTACAGGAGAGGAGAAGGAGGAAGGTGAGTAGGAGTGTTTATTATGTTGTTGTTTTTTTTATATGAACAGCGGTGCCAGCAGGATGGAATGGGGGGTGGCGGGGGGTGGACGACAGCAATAAATACTGTACATGGAATGGAGGGCGGGAGTGGGGAACAGCAATATATACATTGAATGGAGGGTGGGAGGGGGGAACAGCAATATATACTGTACATGGAATGGGGGGTGGGAGGGGGGAACAGCATATATACATGGAATGGGGGGGTGAGGGAAACAGCATATATACATGGAATGGGAGGGGGAGGGAAAGAGCATATTATATACATGGATTGGGAGGGAAAGAGCATATATACATGGAATGGGAGGGGGAGGGAAAGAGCATATATACATGGAATGGGAGGGGGGGGAAAGAGCATATATACATGGAATGGGAGGGGGGAGGGAAAGAGCATATATACATGGAATGGGGGGTGAGGGAAACAGCATATATACATGGAATGGGAGGGGGGAGGGAAAGAGCATATATACATGGAATGGGGGGGAAGGGAAAGAGCATATATACATGGAATGGGAGGGGGGGGAAAGAGCATATATACATGGAATGGGAGGGGGAGGGAAAGAGCATATATACATGGAATGGGAGGGGGAGGGAAAGAGCATATATACATGGAATGGGAGGGGGAGGGAAAGAGCATATATACATGGAATGGAAGGGGGGAGGGAAAGAGCATATATACATGGAATGGGAGGGGGAGAGAAAGAGTATATATACATGAAATGGGAGGGGGGGAGGGAAAGAGCATATATACATGTGACGCGCCCCCTGGGCCTAGTGTGGACGTGTGTGGGTTACCCGGAGCCGGGTCTCTGGGGGTTGTAGTCTCCGTGGCGGCGACCCGGTCCCGTGGCTCAGGGTGGTCAGGACGATGGCAGTCTTTTAGGGGTTTTAGGTTAATTGTCCAACTACGCCACCTGTGGATTGCGGTCAGGGTGTACCGCCGCTGCAAGGCAGTCCGCTGAGGCTGGTGTGGTGTGCGCAGCAAAAGATGGGATAACTCCCCACGGGAGGAGTATAGCCTCAGGGCAAGGAATGTGGATGATGGGAGTGATGGTGCGCGGGCGTCCCAGCACTAGTAGTGCTGGTGCAGCGATGAAGCAGGAACGACTCAGAGTCTTTGCAGTGCAGTTCAGGGTCTTTACTGGTGATATTAAGGCAGACCCTCCCGGGAGTACTGGCTAGCATAAGGGGCCTGGTCAGGCTGCGAGCAAACAGGAGTTCCCCTGGCCAGGTGGAGTTGTAGGCCTCCCCGTCTATCTGCACTCTTTCTGGCTACCTTGCTGTAAGCGGGTAGAAGTAGCCCACGTCCCTGAGTATACCGTGTGGTGCTCACCCGTATGGCTGGTGACTTGGGGCCTTCTGTTAGCTTCCGCTCCTGGATGGCGGTGCTGGTCCCTTCCTTGTGACTGAGCCTCCGGGCTTCTATGGCCAGAGGACCTGGAATCCCCTCCCGGCTGGTTTCTGCTGCTGGGTGGATATCAGTCCCCACAGCCTCGGACTCCGGTGTCCGGTTATCAGATTCTTCTGCCAGGGCGAGCTCTGCTCAGCTCCAGCCCCTGGTCTTCAGCTACTGCTCCTACAGAGCTTCTGCTGTAACTCTCCCTGTGTCTGGAACTGTCTCCAGGAAAAGAAAATCCCGGCACTCACGTGTTGATAATCAGTTGATTTATTCCACAACCCACACAAGACGTTTCAGCCTGTCCAAGGCTTTTTTCAATTGTGGTTAAATACATTCAGTCAAGATATTTATAAACAAATCCACGGAAATGACATAATTCTCATTAACATAAAAAAAGAGTAGACCAATAAAAGAAATTATATATAACAGAATTTACAACAACATACAAAAATTAAGCAATAATAAACTCAAGTTGCACAATGAAAAAGAACAAGTGAATTCATATATTTAAATAATCCCCAATTACATATAAGACCATATACATCGCAGATTGTAAAATTTATTGCATGCATATACCACATTATATCTTTATTTCTCCATATTCTTTTAGCTAAAAATATGTAACATTTCATAGTTTTTCCAGAAAAAATCCTTAATGTTTTTAAGATTTTTTAATATTTCCAATGGAATCAAATATATCAATGACAAATAAATTCATATATATAAATAATCTCCAACCAAATATGAGAATATAAATCCTAAAACATGGATTCCATTTCATAAATGTATCAAAAATATTCCCATCTAAATTTCTCAATGTTCTTTTTATTAAACATATTCAACATTATATAATTTTTCTGGAAAAAAAATCCTTGATATTTTTAGATTTTTTCAAAAAGATTTTTATTAGAACAATACTGTTTATTACAGTTGTATATACAACTAATTCCTCATGAACAGCCTGCAACAAGTGACTAAATCTATCTTTTATTCTCTTGCCCTTTATAATTCTATTAGTAAATACCTTATAAAGAGATCAGTATACTGCCATATTCCCATAAATCCCAATTCACATAGTAGAAAAAATTCATCATATTATTTCTATATCACTTTATATCTCATTATAAATTATAACTACATATAAATCTACTGCTGAAGGAATAATCACAGACATACGGGAATAGAGAACATCTATGTCCTAAGTGATTCTCACCTCCGCCAGATCGTTGTCTGAGACAAGAGTGACTTTTTAAATTTATCCTTTGTTATCCTCTATTCCCTAGATTAGACCTTATTTATTTCGTTAAAGGTGACAGTATAATTAACTGTCCACCCGTGATTCCTAGAAATACGTAGGGAAGCCGTCCAGCTTACATCATGTCCTATCTCCGCATTCAATCTTATTTAACCCGACAAAATGTGGCAAGTATAATATGCATCCCATTTGTTCCTATGCAGATACTTCAGGATTTCATCGCATCTGAGATGTCTAGAAAGAAAAATAGGATGTATATATTACTCATTATCCTAATCACATAATACTACTAACATCATATTCTCGATTCAGGCCATTCGGATATAAAGTTCCCAAAGTATAAATCCAAAAGGCTTCTCTACGTAAAAGGATTTTTTTGATACTGCCTCCTCTTCTAGGTGTATCTATTTGTTCTAACACCTGATATTTCAATTGGGCTATTGAATGTGCTTTTTCCTTAAAATGTAATGGAAGGGGAAGCGAAGTATCTCCACACCTGATAGTGGATTTATGTTTATTAACCCGTGTTCCTACTGACTGCATTGTTTCTCCAATATATGAAAAGCCGCACGGACGTTTTATCTGGTAAACCACATTTGTAGATTTACACGTGTAGAAGCCCTTAATATTAAATCTTTTACCTGTCCTAGGATGACTAAAATATTCCCCCTTAATTACATTACTACATTGAGCACAATTCAGACAGGGATACGTTCCTTTATTTTTGGTTGAAAGAAAAGTTTGTCTTGGAATTATTGCATCGCTCCCAACATCCGCCCGTATTAGTTTATCCTTCACATTGGGCAATCTCTTGTTACAGATAAGGGGAGGTATATTAAATTCCATCACACTCGGATATGCCTGCCCTAGAATATGCCAATATTTCTTTAGAATCTGATCTACTTTTAAATTGACCGGATGATATTCCCTCACAAAGCATATACGTGGTTCATCCCTTCTACGTGTTTTTTCATCAGTAACCACCTCTCTTAATGCCCCATCTAGAATACGTTGGGGATAGTCTCTCAATCTAAAATTTTCACACATTTCTTCAATTCTTTTTGAACAGATGGAGGGGTTGGTAACAATCCTAGTCACTCGCTGAAACTGTGATTTGGGGATAGCCTTTTTAACAGAATATGGGTGTGCACTCCTAAAATGTAAGATACTATTCCTGTCCGTATCTTTTTTATATAAATCTGTCTCAAAGTCCCCTTTCTCATTCCTAATTACCATAGTATCCAAAAAATTTATCCTCTCAGTGCTATATGAAATGGTAAATTGTAGTTCACTCCATACACTATTCAAATCATCATAAAATGTCATTAGGGTTTCTTGTGGCCCCTCCCATACGCAAAAAATGTCATCTATGAACCTAAACCAGGCTTTTCCATGTATCTTGAATAGAGGATGTTCATAGACATAATGCTCCTCAAAAAATGACATATATGTATTTGCGTATGGGGGGGCCACATTCGCACCCATTGCCGATCCCCTCTTCTGTTTATAATATACATCTTGGAACAAAAAATAGTTCTCATACAGAACCACCCTTAGTAACTCCATCACTATATCTCTTTGAACCCCTGGAAATTCATTAATCTCAAGAAGCCACCTCACTGCGTTTAATCCTTTTTCATGTTCTATTGATGTATACAAACTTGTAACATCTATTGTAGTAATGATGGCATCTGCAGATATATTATGAATAGTTTTAATTTTTTTCAAAAAATCTCCTGTATCTAATAAAAAAGATTTATTTTTCTTTACTAGAGGGGTCAGAATGTGTTCCAATGTTATAGATAGAGGGGATAATACTGACTCTGTGGACGCCACAATTGGTCTGCCTGGAGGATCAATTAAAGTTTTATGCACTTTCGGTAGTATATAAAATACTGGGGTGATAGGATCATCTTTAATCAAAAAATCAGCCAACTTTGAATCAATATTACCCCCTAATTTATATCTATCTATCATTATCTCAATTTTCCTTTGTATATCTTTCAATGGGTTCCCTTTTAGTGGTTGATAAGTTGTAGAATCTGATAATTGTCTCATTATCTCCCCCAATATATCTCACCCTATCCATTATCACAATTGATCCCCCTTTGTCAGCGGGCTTTATCTCTATCGTCTTATCATCCTGTAAAAGTTTAAGGGCTTCCCTTTCTTTCATGGTTAGATTACTACTGTAAGAAAAATCTCCTAGTTGTGTCCGATTTAATAAAGATTCAACTTCTCTTGTAACAAAGCTAATATATGTTTCTGTCGGGTGATAAATCTTAGGTGGCGAAAAACTCCCAGGTCTGGGCAGGAAGTGTTGCATGCTTAAGGGCTCCTGACCAGAGAAGCCTCCCACTTGCTCTCAGACGTAATATTTCTATTACTGTGGCAACCAGACCCCTGGGGTGCCACATTCCCCCCTAGTAAATTTTAGTACTCCGGGACTAAACACATTTTTAAGAAAACGTAAATACAGGGTATAAACAATAATACAACAACATATATACAAGAAGCTTTAGTCTTTAGAGGTCACGGCGTGTCCGTAACCGGGTGTCCATATCACCCAACAAGGTGAAGTCTTGGCACAGAGTAGGGGACCTGTCCAAAGCAAACCCCAAGCGTTGGCCCTGGGCGTGGCTGCAAGGCTGAGGCTAGCTACTTTGGGCCACAGGGAGGCCACGCCAGACAGGTTTTCTCTTCCGCGGCCATCTTCACAAGAGGCACCAAGGTGCAACTATCTACAATGTAGTTCCGGTTACTCAGCGTCCATAACCTTGTCAGTCCAAATAAACCTGAAGGGTAACTAGAGAAACATAATTAGTAACCAGGTAACAAAAACATAAACTATTTTCAACATTTGCAAGTTACAGATGACATTTTAGATTCTCCAGCGAGCGGGCATCTTTCCTCTAGTGCTCCTGGTGGACCTACATAACCCACTATCTGGCTCTGCACTACAGGGTGTAGGAGGTGTTGCGGGTAGGTCTGGTAGCTTTCTGCATACTCTTTGGCTTACTAGGGGCAAGGCAGGCTCACTACTAGCAGAGGGTTGATTCTCCTGGGCTGCTGGTATGGATTCTTCTGCCTCCTGGGCCGGCTGCTCTTCTGACACTACCTGTTCGTCTGTAGGCTCTTGAGGGGCTGGCTGGAGAAAGGTGAGGACAGGTACCACGACTGCATTGTTGATCTGAGTCCAGGACCGGGGAAAGTCTCCGAGTACGGTACTGATCATTTCTTCCCTTTCCTCTGCGGGTTGAGGGTTCTCTTGATCTTCGTCAGGGCTTTGCAGCTGCTCGGGACACTTTTTCAGGTGGTCTCTGGAAACAATGGCCGTGGTCTCTCCTCCATCCTTACTGATGACACATACTTTTGGGTTCTCATGACTTGAGGGCAGTACGGTGTACGGGTCCTTCTCCCACTGGTCATCCAACTTGTCGAGCCGTCTCTTTCTCTTCAAGACCTGCTCTCCAGGTACCAGGGGAACAGCGGGGGCATACTGGTTATAAGCCTTCTCTTGCCTTTCTCTTGCTTGAGACAGACTTCGCTCGACGCTCTCCTGTACTTTCCGATACTGCTGCTGCCATTCTGTATCCCAGTCTGCCTCTGGCGAGGTGTCCTCAGGTGTCAGGACTCCCATATCCAGGTCAATAGGCAGCTTACCAGGTCTTGCTCTCATTAGGTAAGCCGGGGTACAGTTGGTGGAGCCTACGGGAATGTGATTGTACAAGTCCACCAAATCAGGCAGTTTTTCAGGCCACAGACTGCGTTCCTCCAGGGGCAACGTTTTCAGCAAGTCCATCACCACCTGGTTCATTTTCTCACATAGTCCGTTGGTCTGAGGATGATAGGGCGTTGTTCTTATCTTCCTGCAGCCATACAGACTGCAGAACTCCTGGAAGACCTCCGCTTCGAAGGCTGGTCCTTGGTCCGTCAGCACTTGCTCCGGATACCCATGTGGACGGCAGAAGTGTTGCTGGAAGGCCCTGGCTGCTGTTTGGGCCGTTAAGTCCTTGACAGGGACCACCACTAGGAACCGGGAGTAGTGATCTACGATGGTGAGGGCGTAGACGTACCCAGATTTGCTTGGAGCCAGTTTCACATGGTCCAGGGCTACCAGTTCCAGTGGCTGCCTGGTGATGATGGGCTGCAGGGGACTCTTCTGGCTGGCACGGTCCTTTCTTCTTCGGTTGCACGGGCCACAGTCTCTGCACCACCTCTCGATGGCTCCTCTCATGCCTACCCAGTAGAACCGTTCTCGCAACAAGAACTCCAGCTTTTTCCATCCGAAGTGTCCTGCTCCGTCGTGGTACGCCTCCAGAACCATAGCCGCGTCTCGTCTTGGGACCACTACCTGCCAGGTCAGCTCATGTGTTCTAGAGTTGACCATTCTCCGGCACAGCTTCTCCTTGTAAAGAAACAGCCTGCTTTTCTCCTTCCACAGTTGCTTGGTCTCCTCCGGAGTGTCTGGGTCAAGACGGGCATCAGCCTGTGTCAGCATTTCCTTCACCAGACGGACTGCGGGATCACTGTCTTGTGTCTCCGCCCAGCTGTAGTGGGGTAAGGGATTGAACGTGGCAGAGCTCCTGTCCCTTACACGGTGGGAATACAGGGTAATCCCATGACGGTGGAATGCAGGGAATTCGACTTCTTCCAGTTCTTCTGGATCTTCTCCTACGTCCGGTAAGTTTGGCATTCTGGACAGGGCATCCGCGTTGGCATTTGAGCATCCCGCCCGGTATTTGATGGTGAATTCGTAGTTGGACAGGCGGGCCATCCATCTCTGCTCCAGGGCACCAAGTCTTGCAGTGTCCAGGTGTGTCAAGGGGTTGTTATTCATGTACACGGTGAACTTGGAAGAGGCAAGGTAATGCTTGAAACGTTCGGTCACTGCCCACACCACTGCCAGGAACTCTAGCTTGAATGAGCTATAATTCTCAGGGTTTCTCTCTGTGGGCCGTAGTTTTCGGCTGGTGTAAGCGATTACCCGTTCTTTCCCCTGCTGGATCTGGGACAGTACGGCTCCTAGCCTGATGTTGCTCGCGTCCATGTGGAGGATAAAGGGCTGGCTGTAGTCAGGGTACGCCAGGATTTAATCCCCTGTGAGGGCCATCTTCAGCTGGCAGAAGGACTCCTCTTCCAGCTTTTCCCATCTGAAGGGCGGCTTCTGGTTTTTGGCCTTCCTGGATTGGCCTATCAGAAGGTCCTGCATAGGGGCTGCCATTTTGGTGAAACCGGGAATGAATCTTCGGTAGTAGCCTACCAACCCGAGGAACTGCCGCACCTCCTTTATGCTGGAGGGTCTTGGCCAGTCCTTAATCACGGTGATCTTACCGGGGTCGGGAGCCACTCCGTCAGCACTCACCACGTGTCCCAGGTACTGCACCTTTGGTTTCAGCAGGTGACACTTGGATGGTTTCACCTTTAGGCCGTAGCTTGCCAGGGCATCAAACACTTCTGCCAGGTGTTTCAGATGGTCCTCGTAGGTTTTGGAATAAACGATGACATCGTCCAGGTATAACAGGACCGTCTCGAAATTCCGGTGTCCCAGGCAGCATTCCATCAACAGCTGGAAGGTTCCCGGTGCGTTGCAGAGCCCGAACGGCATACAGTTGAATTCGCTGAGACCCATCGGGGTGGTGAATGCAGTCTTCTCCTTGTCTGCCTCTGCTACAGAAACCTGCCAGTACCCGCTAGTAAGATCCAAAGTGGAGAAGAAGTTAGCAGATTTTAATGCAGCTAAAGATTCTTCTATTCTAGGTAACGGGTGCGCATCTTTGTGTGTGATACGGTTGACCTTTCTGTAGTCTACACACATTCTCATTGTGTTGTCCTTCTTTTTCACTAGAACTAGTGGAGCTGCCCAGGGGCTACAGCTGTCCCTGATTACCCCAACCTCCTTCATGTCCCGCAACATCCCCTTTGCAAGTTGATAGTGTGCAGGGGGTACAGGTCGGTATCTTTCCTTTATGCCTGCATGGTCTCCTGTTGGGATGTGATGTTCTACCCCCTTTACTCGCCCGAAGTCTAGCGGGTTTTTACTAAAGACTCTTTCGTACTCCTGAACCACCCGGTAGACTCCCTGTTTTTGGTGTGAGGGAGTGGAGTCAGTACCCAAATGCAGTTGCTGACTCCAGTCCTCCATTTGTTTATTAGAGCCGTTACCTTCCTCTGGTTGAGATGGAGGCAAGGGTTCCACGGCCCTTACAGAATTTTGGTTTATGGTGAACAATTTGGCTAGCGTGGCATACCGGGGCAGGTATATTTCTCTCTCCCCGATATTTATGATGCGGACGGGCACCCTCCCATGGCGTACATCGACCACCCCCCGTGCTGTCAAAATGGTGGGCCTACTGTCTGAGTAGACGGGTTCTACCATTGCTTGGTAGTCTCTACCTCTTAGACCAATAGCTGCCCGGCCCCAGATCATCATCTCACTTTTCGGGGGCATGGCAATAGGGAACGGGTCACACATTCTCACGCTACCTATCTCACCACCAGATAGTTCCACTTGTTGCCGCTTCATCAGTGCCCGGATCTCTTTTTGGAGCACACGCTGCTGGCTGGAACTGGCGTTCTTGGCAACCTACTGTAAAATGAGAATCACCTCTGCAAGACAATTTTCAATCACGTTAGTTCCCAAGGTTATTCTAGGGTGACTCTCATGATGGTCAATGTCCACAATAATCAGTCCTTGTGCCGCCAGTTCGACTTTACCGACCTTAATGGTCACCTCCTTGAATCCCACCTGCGGCACGGGCTGACCATTGCTGGCGATGATACTCAGGTCGTCATCTGGGTAGCGGGTTATGTCCGAGTCATTCCAGTACCGCTTAAAGAGCACGTACGGGATGGTAGTCACTTGTGATCCAGTGTCCAGTAGGGCACTCATAGGAATGCCATCCAGTACCACAGGCAAGACCGGACGTCCCCCTACGTATTTATCACGCCAGTTCGATGGGCCTGATGATCTTATGCCTGGGGGTTGGCCCTCTACCCCAGGTTGTGCCCGTTTAAATGACAGTACCTTGCCATGTGTCCGGGTTGATTGCAGCGGCGGAAGATGGGTTGTCCGTCCTCGTTGTATCTGTCGCTGGGTCTTCCTCTGGACGTTGGGATCCTCCTCTGTCGGCGCCACGGGACGTCCTCCGGTCCGGATGCCAGCTGGATCTTCCCTGGAGGGGAAACCTGTAAAGACTCCACAGTTCTGGTTAGCTCGGCTACGCTTTTGGTTAACTCTTGGACCTGATGGTGCAGGTCTGTAGCCGGGTTGCTATCCAAAGCCTTCACACCAGCTCCTACAGACTCTGTAGACAAGGGTGCCGCCTCCTGGTGATAGGTAATAGCAGGACGCCGGTGGGTTACAGCGCTACCCGGTGCCGGTTCTCGGAGCACCCGGATGGCCCTGTCTTTGAACTTTGCAAAGTCTAAACCAGGGTTCTTCAAGGCCATTGCACGTAACTGGGTTCGGTGGGCGTTGGACAGCAGACCCTCAATGAATTGCTCAGTTAATAGTTCATCTGCATTCCGCACACTATCAGGGTCTGCCTGTTTAATGGCTCCCAGGGCCTCTTGCAAATTCAAAACATAGTCTCTTATACTGTCTTGGGCCCACTGCTTGCACCCATAGAATTTCATTTTGATCTCTGCTGAGGTACGGGTATCAAAAGTGTCCCTCAGACGGGTTAAGATTTCTTTTACAGTCTCCTTGTCCCGGACTGACCAGGACTTTACTTCACGTTGGGCTGCCCCAGTTAGCTGGCCTACCAATATGCTCACTTTTTGTCCTTCTGTCAGGGGGTATACCTTAAACAGGCTGTACAGTCTCTCTTTAAAGTCGCTTAGGGTATTCGACTCCCCTGAGTACTGGGGCAGCCAGGCCGCTCTGGGGATATAGGGCATTGTAAATGGCATTACTGCGGCAGGGTCCCTCCGTGTCCGTCATCTTCCTCCCCCCTAGTTAAGTATGGCCTACCTTCTGTTGCTTCTTCTCCGTAGGCCACGGCTCCGCAGACGATCGTCAGGGTGGAGGACCTTGCGTCGCGCTCTGGTGACGTCAGCGTCGCTCTCTCTCCCTTCCAGGACCGTGCGCAGCGTCGATGCGTGGGGCGGAGCTTCGGGTCTCGGGCGCTTTCGGCGTCCACGCCGCTCTTCTTCCCGCGCGGCGTCCCGAAGATGGCGTCCGATGGCGGGAAAACGACTGCAGATGGCGGGAAACTTTTGAAGATGGCGGGAAACGGCTCCGGATGGCGGGGACCTTCACCACGGCAGGTATGACAGTCTTTTGAAGGCGCGCAGTACCCGGTGGTTGCGGGCACGAAATCCTTCCGACTACGCCAAAGCTGACGCGCCCCCTGGGCCTAGTGTGGACGTGTGTGGGTTACCCGGAGCCGGGTCTCTGGGGGTTGTAGTCTCCGTGGCGGTGACCCGGTCCCGTGGCTCAGGGTGGTCAGGACGATGGCAGTCTTTTAGGGGTTTTAGGTTAATTGTCCGACTACGCCACCCGTGGATTGCGGTCAGGGTGTACCGCCGCTGCGAGGCAGTCCGCTGAGGCTGGTGTGGTGTGCGCAGCAAAAGATGGGATAACTCCCCACGGGAGGAGTATAGCCTCAGGGCAGGGAATGTGGATGATGGGAGTGATGGTGCACGGCGTCCCAGCACTAGTAGTGCTGGTGCGGCGATGAAGCAGGAAGGACTCAGAGTCTTTGCAGTGCAGTTCAGGGTCTTTACTGGTGATATTAAGGCAGACCCTCCAGGGAGTACTGGCTAGCATAAGGGGCCTGGTCAGGCTGCGAGCAAACAGGAGTTCCCCTGGCCAGGTGGAGTTGTAGGCCTCCCCGTCTATCTGCACTCTTTCTGGCTACCTTGCTGTAAGTGGGTAGAAGTAGCCCACGTCCCTGAGTATACCGTGTGGTGCTCATCCGTATGGCTGGTGACTTGGGGCCTTCTGTTAGCCTCCGCTCCTGGATGGCGGTGCTGGTCCCTTCCTTGTGACTGAGCCTCCGGGCTTCTATGGCCAGAGGACCTGGAATCCCCTGCCAGCTGGTTTCTGTTGCTGGGTGGATATCAGTCCCCACAGCCTCGGACTCCGGTGTCCGGTTATCAGATTCTTCTGCCAGGGCGAGCTCTGCTCAGCTCCAGCCCCTGGTCTTCATCTACTGCTCCTACAGAGCTTCTGCTGTAACTCTCCCTGTGTCTGGAACTGTCTCCAGGCTCTGACTGTCTAATCCCGCCCCAGACCCAGTTTATAAGGGCAGATTCCTCCCCTCCCAGGTCTGGGCAGGAAGTGTTGCATGCTTAAGGGCTCCTGACCAGAGAAACCTCCCACTTGCTCTCAGACGTAATATTTCTATTACTGTGGCAACCAGACCCCTGGGGTGCCACACATGGAATGGGAGGGGGAGGGAAAGAGCATATGTGTCACCCTGCCCTGGATGCCACAAAGTGTAATAAAGCTGTGTCTGAGAGCAAGGGGGAGGTTCTCTAGTCAGGGGAACTTGATGGCCTGTCTCAGCACTGAGACTTGTCCCAGAGCAGAGCAGGGACAGACAGTTGCACTGCACCTAAGAGGAAGTGTGGCAGGAGGAGAGCCACAAGCCAGAGACAAGAGGCGAAGAGAGCCTGTCTTGGCAGAGAAAGGACTTAATTTACCAGACTTTGGTGTCTGAGGCTGGAAGGATTCCACATTCTCCAGCAGATAACCAGTCCGCAGGGGACTGTATATTCCTTGGCCTAAGAAGCCTGGAGGCCCTGCCACAACAGAAGGGACCAGCAAAGCCGTACAAGGCTGGGAGCAGAAAGGAACCCACGTCGCAGGCCATACAGGCGAGAATACACGGAAAGCTCGGAAACGTGGGCTGTTACCCTATAACGAGGAGATAACCAGAAGGAGCGCAGAAAGCACGGTAGGCCTACACCCTCACCCTGACCAGGGCCAATTTCCCCGTTGCTCTCAGACATCCAGGTCCCCTCCTAGCTGGGACTGTTTGTGGGTCAATTTACCTGTTCTAGTAAAGACCCTGGACTGCAACCTGTTGTCTGCGTGCTCCTTGCTCCTCCAGCACTATCAGTACTGGGACTCTCACTACCATCACTCCCAACATCCATTATACTGCCCTGGGGCTGCACTCTTCCCGTGGGGAGTCACACTACCCTAGCTGCACACCTCATCAGCCCCAGCGGTCTGCATGCAGCGGCGGTTCCTAATAACCGCAATCCACGGGTGGCGTAGTCGGACATTATCAATAGAGCATAGCAGACTACCATTGGTCTGAGCACCCTGAGCCACGGAACCGGGTTGCCACTACTACTCCCATCGTTTCCCTACCGCCCGGATCCGAGTGCCCCACGGCCCAGGGGGCGAGTCACATATATACATGGAATGGGGGGCAGCATATATGTATATGTAATGGGGAGAAAGAGCATATATACATGGAATGGGAGGGAAAGAGCATATATACATTGAATGGGGGGCAGCATATATGTATATGGAATGGGGGGGTGAGGGAAACAGCATATATACATGGAATGGGAGGGGGGAGGGAAAGAGCATATATACATGGAATGGGAGGGGGGAGGGAAAGAGCATATATACATGGAATGGGAGGGGGAGGGAAAGAGCATATATGCATGGAATGGGAGGGGGAGGGAAAGAGCATATATACATGGATTGGGAGGGAAAGAGCATATATACATGGAATGGGAGGGGGAGGGAAAGAGCATATATACATGGAATGGGGGGCAGCATATATGTATATGTAATGGGGGGAAAGAGCATATATACATGGAATGGGAGGGAAAGAGCATATATACATGGATTGGGGGGCAGCATATATGTATATGGAATGGGGAGAAAGAGCATATATACATGGAATGGGGGGAAAGAGCATATATACATGGAATGGGGGGGGAAAGAGCATATATATATGGAATAGGGGGCAGCATATATGTATATGGAATGGGGGGAAAGAGCATACAGTATATATGTGTCACCCTGGCATGGATGCCACAAATATAATAAAGCTGTGTCTGAGAGCAAGGGGGAGGTCCTCTAGTCAAGGACCATTAGCATGCAGCACCTCCTGTCCCAGACCAGTAGGGGGAGCAGGCTGCCCCTATAAAAGCTGGAGCTGGGGGCAGGGTTAGGGAGAACTGGACAACCTGTCTCTGGATTGAGAGGTGTCCCAGAGCAGGGACAGACAGTTGTGTTGCAGCCTAAGAGGCCGTGTGGCAGTAGGAGAGCCACGAGCCAGGGACAAAAGGCGAAGTGAGCCTGTCCTGGCAGATAAAGAAACTAATCTACCAGACTTTGGTGTCTGAGGCTGGGAGGATTCCAGGTCCTACAGCAGATAACCAGTCCGCAGGGGACTGTATGTTCCTTGGCCTAAGAAGCCCGGAGGCTCCGCCACAGCAGAAGGGACCAGCAAAGCCGTACCAGGCCGGGAGTAGAAAGGGACCCAAATTTCAAGCCATACGGGCGAGAGGACACGGTGAGCTCGGGAACGTGGGCTGTTACACTACAAGGAGGGAAATAGCCAGAAGGAGCACAGAGAGCATGGTAGGCCTACACCCTCACCCTGACCAGGTTCAGCTTCCCACTTGTTCTCAGTCATCCAGGCCTCCTCCTAGCCGGGCCTGTTTCTGGGTCATTTTACCTGTTCTAATAAAGACCCTGAACTGTTTAAGAGGCCTCTGTTTACTGGCTATCGCGGTTGGAATCATCCCCTCCATCATCCCTTATATATACTGCCCTGGGGCCATACTCCTCCCGTGGGGAGTTGAACTATTCAGTGCTGCACATTTATATCAGCCCCAGCGGTCTGCACTGCAGCGGCGGTTAGCACTGACCGCAATCCACGGGTGGCGTAGTCGGACATTACCTACAGCACATCATAGACTACCACTGGTCTGACCACCCTGAGCCACGGGACCGGGTCGCCACTACTACTCCCAGCATTGCCCTGAAGACCGGTCCAGAGTGCCCCATGGCCCAGGGGGCGAGTCATATACATGGAATGGGGGGAAAGGGCATATATACATGGTATGGGGGGAAACAGCATATATACATGGAATGGGAGGGAAACAGCATATATACATGGAATGGGGGGAAAGAGCATATATACATGGAATGGGGGGGAGAGCATATATATGTGTCACCCCAGGCCTGGATGCCACAAATATTAAAGGCTGTGTCTGAGAGGAGGAGGGAGGTTCCCTGGTCAGGGACAATTAGCATACAGCACCTCCTGTCCCAGGCCAGTAGGGGGAGCAGGCTGCCCCTATAAAAGTTGTAACTGAGGGCAGGGTTAGGGAGAACTGGACGACCTAGCTCAGGACTGAGACTAGTCCCAGAGAAGGAGGGACAGTTCAGCTGTAGCCAAAGAGTCCGTGAGGCAGAGGAGAAGCTGCGAGCCAGGGACAGAGGCGACGAGAGCCGGTCCTGGCTGAGAGAACTACACTACCGGACATTGGGGTCCGAGGCTGTCAGGGTTGTAAGCCCAGCAGCAGAGAACCAACCCGCGAGGGATTTCAGGTCCCTTGGCCTAAGAAGCCTGGAGGCTCCGCCACACAGAGGGACCAGTACAGCACGGAGAAGCAAAAGGTACCTAAGGCCCGAGTCGCAAGCCATACAGGCGAAGTACACGGCCAGCTCAGGGACGTGGGCTATTACACCACGAAAAGGGGGATAGTCAGCAAGGGCAGAGAGAGAACGGTAGGCCTTCACACTCACCCTGACCAGTGGGGCTCGCCCGAATGCTCTCAGACACCCAGGACCATTCCTACCCGGTACTCCTGTTGGGTCAGTAGTAATACCTACAATAAAGACCCTGGACTGTTTGAAGCGGACTCTGAACTCTTATTACTGCGGCCTGCACTATCACCCCCAGCATTCACATACGCTGCCCTGAGGCTACACTCTTCCCGTGGGGAGTTGTCCGACCCCTGTGCTGCACACCAACATCAGCCTCAGCGGTCTGCCTTGCAGCGGCGGTCATCCCTGACCGCAATCCACGGGTGGCGTAGTCGGACATTCATAACTCTACAAATAGACTGCCACAGCATTTGGTCTGACCACCCTGAGCCACGGAATCTGGTTGCCACTACTACCCCCATCATCGCATAGAAGCCCGGTTCCGGGTACCCCACGGCCCAGGGGGCGAGTCAGCTTTGGCGTAGTTGGCAGGATTGTGACCAACCCGCCACAAACGGGTATTGCGTGCCTGAAAAAGACTTTATACTTACCTTAAAAAGAGGTTTCCCACCATCCGGAGCCGTTTCCCGCCATCTTCAGCCATTTCCCGCCATCCTCAGCTGTTTTCCCGCCATCAGGCGCCATCTTCGGGACGCCGCGCGGGAAGAAGAGGGGCGTGGACGTCCAAACCGCGCGAGACCTGAAGCCCCGCCCTACGCACCGACGCTGCGCAAAGTCCTGGAAGGAGAGAGAGCGACGCTGACGTCACCAGGACGCGACGCAAGGTCCTCGCCCGGAGCAGCACCAGCGGAGCCGCGGCCTACGGAAGAGGATCAACGGAACGTAGGCCACGGTTAACTAGGGGGGAGGAAGATGTCGGAAGCGGAGGTCCCCTCTACCACCAGCGTGGCTGCAGCAGCGGTGATGCCGTTCTCCATGCCCTACATCCCGGGAGTGGCCTGGCTGCCCCAATACTCAGGGGAATCCCATACACTAACTGACTTTAAGGAAAGACTGCACAGTTTATTTAAATTTTATCCTCTGACAGAAGAACAGAAAGTGAGCATTCTGACGGGGCAGCTAACCGGTGCAGCCCAGCGGGAAGTGAAATCATGGTCAGATGAGGAGAAAAGGACTGTAAAGGACATTCTGACCCGGCTGCGGGGTACCTTTGACACCCATACCTCAGCAGAAATCAAAATGCGGTTCTATGGCTGTAAGCAGCGAGCCCAAGATAGTATCAGAGACTATGCCTTGAACCTGCAAGAAGCTCTGGGAGCAATCAAGCAAGCTGACCCTGGCAGCGTGCAGGACACCGATAAACTGTTGACTGACCAGTTCATAGAAGGTCTGCTGCCCAGCGCCCACAGGACCTAGCTGCGCCTCATGGCCCTACAGAACCCCGATTTGACTTTTGCGCAGTTCAAAGATAGGGCCATCAGGGTGCTCCGAGAACCCGCACCAGGTGGCGCTGTAGCTTTTCGGCGCCCTGCCATCACTTACCACCAGGGGGCGGCGCCCTACCCCCCAGACCTTGTGGGGGCTGATGCACAGGCCCTAAATCCATCCCAGCCTGCAAACCTGCACCATCAGGTCCAAGAACGAACAAAGAGTGTAGCTGCATTGACCAGGACGGTACAGTCGTTACAGATGGACCCGTTAGGACCAATCAAGCTGGCTTCAAGTCCGGAGGATGTCCCGTGGCGTCAACGGAGGAGGATCCCGTCGTTCCGAGGGAGGCCCGCCGATCGTTACACTGAGGATGGACAGCCGATTTGCCGCCATTGCAGCCAGCTGGGACACGTAGCCAGGTACTGTACTTTAAATGGATCCGACCTGGGGCAGAGGGCCAACCCCCAGGCATAAGGTCATCAGGCCCGTCTAATTGGCGTGATAAGTACGTAGGGGGACGCCCGGTTTTACTAGTAGTGCTGGACGGTATCCCCATGAGTGCACTGCTGGACACCGGGTCCCAAGTGACTACCATCCCCTATGTAATTTTCAAGCAGTACTGGAGTGACATTGACATAACCCGCTATCCAGACAGTGACTTGAGCATCATCGCCAGCAATGGCCAGCCCGTACCGCAGGTGGGGTTCAGAGAGATGACCGTTAAGATTGGTAAAGTTGAACTGCCGACACAGGGAGTGATCATTGTGGACATTGACCGTCGAGAAAGTCACCCTAAAATAACCTTGGGTACTAATGTGATCGAAAATTGTCTTTCAGAAGTGATTGTAATTTTTCAGCAGGTGGCGATGAATGCCAGCTTCAGCCAACAGAGGGTCCTCCAGAAAGAGATAAGAGCCCTGATGAGACGGCAACAGGTAGAACTGTCTGGTGGTGAGATCGGTAGCGAGAGGATGAGCGACCCGTTCCCCATTGCCATGCCTCCCAAAAATGAAATGATGATCTGGTGTCGGACTGCAATCGGGTTAAGAGGGAGAGACTACCAAACCATGGTAGAACCCGTGAACTCAGACAGCAGGCCCACCATTTTGACAGCCCGGGGGGTGGTTGATGTCCGCCATGGAAGGGTGCCCGTCCGGATCTTAAACATTGGGGAAAGGGAAGTACACTTGCCCCGGTACGCTACATTAGCCAAATTGCTGGCGGTCGAACACAATGCTCTCAGGGTCGTGGAACCCTTGCCTTCATCTCCACCGGTGGAGGATAATGGCTCCCAGAAACACAAGGAGGACTGGTGCCAGAAACTCCACGTGGGTGCTGACTCCACTCCCTCGCACCAAAAACAAGGAAACTACCCTGTGGTTCAGGAGTACGAGAGAATCTTTAGTAAGCACCCGCTAGACTTCAGCAGGGTGAAAGGGGTAGAACACCACATCCCCACGGGGAGCCACCCACCAATAAAAGAGAGACACAGACCTGTACCCCCTGCACATTATCAGAACGCAAAGGGCATGCTGAGAGAAATTAAAGAAGCCGGGGTCATTAGAGACAGCTGTAGCCCCTGGGCAGCCCCCTTGGTTCTGGTAAAAAAGAAAGACGGTACCATGAGAATCTGCATGGACTATAGACAAATCAATCGTATCACCCATAAAGACATGTACCCGTTACCTAGGATAGAGGAGTCTTTAGCCGCCCTAAAATCAGCTAATTTCTTCTCTACTTTGGACCTTACTAGCGGGTACTGGCAGGTTCCTGTGGCAGAAGCTGACAAGGAGAAGACCGCCTTCACCACCCCGATGGGATTGAGTGAATTCAACTGTATGCCATTCCGGCTCTGCAATGTACCCGGGACCTTCCAGAGGCTGATGGAATGCTGTCTAGGGCACCGAAACTTCGAGACGGTCCTAGTTTACCTGGACGACGTGATTGTCTATTCGAAGACTTGCGAGGACCATCTAAAGCACCTGGCCGAGGTGTTCGAAGCCCCGGCAGGCTATGGCCTGAAAGTGAAGCCCTCAAAGTGTCACCTGTTAAAACCGAAGGTACAGTACCTAGGGCACGTGGTGAGTGCTGAGGGAGTAGCCCCCGACCCCGACAAAGTTACAGCCATCAAGAGCTGGCCAAGCCCCTCTAACATCAAAGAAGTGAGGCAATTCCTCGGGTTGGTAGGCTACTACCGAAGGTACATCCCCGGGTTCACTAAGATGGCAGCTCCAATGCTGGACCTCCTGATCGGTCAGTCTAAATCCAGAAGTCACAAGCCACCCTTCAAGTGGGACAAGCCGGAAGAGGAGTCCTTCCGCCAGTTGAAGATGGCCCTCACGGGGGATGAGATCCTGGCCTACCCTGATTATGGCCAGCCTTTTATCCTCCACACAGACGCCAGTAATGTGGGGCTAGGAGCCGTACTGTCCCAAAACCAACAGGGCAGAGAAAGGGTGATCACGTACGCCAGCCGGATGCTGAGGCCCACTGAAAGGAACCTGGAGAATTACAGATCCTTCAAGCTAGAATTCTTGGCAGTGGTGTGGGCCGTCACAGAACGGTTTAAACATTACCTGGCCTCCGCAAAGTTCACCGTGTACACGGACAACAACCCGTTGACACACCTGGACAATGCAAGACTAGGTGCCCTAGAACAGCGGTGGATGGCCCGGCTATCAAATTATGACTTCACGATCAAATACCGGGCAGGCAGAACCAACGCCAACGCAGACGCCCTATCAAGAATGCCCCACCTACCCGAAGGAGAAGAAGACTCGGAAGAGCTGGAGGAAGTAGAGCTCCCTGCGTTCCACCGGTATGGGGCCACTCAGTATTCTCACCGGGTAAGAGACAAAGACCTAACCACCGTCATGTTCAAGCCCTTACCCCACCACGGCTGGGCTGAAACGCAAGATAGTGACCCTGCAGTTCGCCTGGTGAAAGACCTGTTAACCCAGGCAGACGCTAGCCCTGGCCCGGACGCTCCAGAGGAAGCCAAGCAGTTATGGAAGGAGAAAAGCAGGCTATTCCTCTACAAAGGTAAGCTGTGCAGAAGGCTTGTCAACCACTGGACGCACGAGCTGACCTGGCAAGTAGTGGTCCCGAGACGGGATGCAGCAATTGTCCTGGAGGCCTACCATGACAGAGTGGTACACTTCGGGTGGAAGAAACTGGAGTTCCTACTGAGAGAGCGGTTCTACTGGATCGGTATGAGAGGGGCCATAGAGAAGTGGTGCATGGACTGCGGCCCATGTCACCTCAGAAGGAACGACCGTACCAGCCAGAAGACACCCTTGAGGCCCATCGTCACCAGACAGCCTCTTGAGCTGGTAGCTCTGGACCATGTGAAGTTGGCTCCAAGCCGGTCCGGCTATATCTATGCCCTTACGATTGTGGACCATTACTCCCGGTTCTTGGTGGTGGTCCCGGTTAAAGACTTGACGGCCCAAACGGCGGCCAGAGCCCTCCAACAACACTTCTGCTGTCCACACGGGTATCCAGAACAGGTCTTGACAGATCAAGGTCCAGCGTTTGAGGCGGAAGTCTTCCAGGAGTTCTGCAACCTCTACGGGTGTAGGAAGATTCGGACAACGCCTTACCACCCGCAAACCAACGGGCTGTGTGAGAAAATGAATAATATCGTCATTGATCTCAAGACGTTGCCCCTGGAAGAACGCAGCCTGTGGCCGGAGAAGCTGCCAGACCTGATAGACTTATACAACCATATCCCGGTGAATGCTACCAACTGCACCCCGGCTTACCTGATGCGAGCAAGACCAGGTAAGCTGCCTATGGACCTGGAGATGGGAGTCCTGACACCCGAGGACACCTCCCCAGATGCGGACTGGGATACGGAACGGCGGCTACAGTACAAGAAGGTACAGGAGAGTATGGAGAGGAATCTGGCTCAAGCGAGAGAAAAACAAGAGAGGTTCTTCAACCAACACGCCCCTGCTGGTCCCCTAGAACCTGGTGAGCAGGTCCTGAAGCGGAAGAGAAGGCTTCACAAGCTAGATGACCAGTGGGAGAGCGACCCGTACACAGTACTGCCGTCCAACCACAACAACCTGAAGGTATGTGTAATTACCAAGGATGGAGGAGAAACCACTAGCACCGTCTCCAGAGACCACCTAAAACGGTGCCCCAAGCAACTACAGAGTGCAGGAGAAGATCAAGATGACCTTGAACCCGCAGAGGACAAGGAAGAAATGATCAGCACAGTGCTTGGAGAGTTCCCCCGTTCCTGGACTCGGATTAACAATGCCATAGTGGTACCCGTCCTACACTTCCTTCAACCTACCCAGCAGGAGCCTACAGGAGAGCAGGAAGAACAAGAAGAACAAGCAGCTCCGGAGGCAGAAGAACCCATGCCTGCAGCCCAGGAGAGTCAACCCTCTGCTGACAGTGAGCCTGCCATGCCTGCGGTAAGCCAAAGGACCCGCAGGCAGCTGCCTGCCCTGCCTGTAAACCCAGCTAGTAGCTGTACCCTAAATGATAGTGGGGAAAACCAGGTTAGACCACCACCAGACAGTGGGTTACGCAGGTCAACCCGGATCACTAGGGGTCAAATACCAGATCGCTGGAAGATCTAAATGCACAGTGTATATATTTAATGTTTTATGTTTGTACCCTGGTTATTAATAATGTTTTTCCAGTTTCCCTAGATACAATGGACTGACAGGTTATGGACGGTGAATAACCGGAACTACCATGTAGATAGTTGCACTTGGTGCCCTCTTTCGAAGACGACCACGGAAGAAAAACCTGTCCGGCATGGCCCTCTTGTGGTCCAAAGTAGGTAGCTCAGCCTTGCCGCCACGCCCAAGGCCAGGAACTTGGGGTTTATAGGGACAGGTCCCCACACTGTGGAAAACTTCACCAAGTTGGGTGATATGGACACCTGTTCACGGAAGCGCCGTGACCTTAAGGACAAAATATATATACAAGTACGTTATGTTATTGTTTATACCCTGTATTTGTGTTTCCTGTTAGTCCCGGAGTACTAAATTTTACTAGGGGGGAATGTGTCACCCCAGGCCTGGATGCCACAAATATTAAAGGCTGTGTCTGAGAGGAGGAGGGAGGTTCCCTCGTCAGGGACAATTAGCATACAGCACCTCCTGTCCCAGGCCAGTAGGGGGAGCAGGCTGCCCCTATAAAAGTTGTAACTGAGGGCAGGGTTAGGGAGAACTGGACGACCTAGCTCAGGACTGAGACTAGTCCCAGAGAAGGAGGGACAGTTCAGCTGTAGCCAAGGAGTCCGTGAGGCAGAAGAGAAGCTGCGAGCCAGGGACAGAGGCGACGAGAGCCGGTCCTGGCTGAGAGAACTACACTACCGGACATTGGGGTCCGAGGCTGTCAGGGTTGTAAGCCCAGCAGCAGAGAACCAACCCGCGAGGGATTTCAGGTCCCTTGGTCTAAGAAGCCTGGAGGCTCCGCAACACAGAGGGACCAGTACAGCACGAGAAGCAAAAGGTACCTAAGGCCCGAGTCACAAGCCATACAGGCGAAGTACACGGCCAGCTCAGGGACGTGGGCTATTACACCACGAAAAGGGGGATAGTCAGCAAGGGCAGAGAGAGAACGGTAGGCCTTCACACTCACCCTGACCAGTGGGGCTCGCCCGAATGCTCTCAGACACCCAGGCCCATTCCTACCCGGTACTCCTGTTGGGTCAGTAGTAATACCTACAATAAAGACTGTAGCGTCGGCGTCCCTGCCTCCTGCTAGGCAGGGACGCTGTTCCCCTCACCTCTCCGCTCTGTGCCCGGCGTCTTCCTCCCGCTCTGCTGGCAGCGCGCGCTGCTTCCCGGCCACGGTGCTTAGGGCACGCGCGCGCGCGCGCGCTCCCCCTCTCTTAAAGGGGCCGCGCGCGCCGTCCTAAGGAGTCCCCGGCCAATGGCCGGAGGACTTCACCATATATAAGGCACCTCCTCCAAAATGGAGGTGCCCGAGCAATGTTGTTGCAAAGCCTTCACTCTGCTTCAGCCCTCAGGTCCTGTTTCCAGTTACCTGCCAGTCACCTGCCAGATTCCTGCCTGTTACCTGCCAGTCACCTGCCAGATTCCTGCCTGTTACCTGCCAGATTCCTGCTTGATACCTGCCAGATATCCGTTTACCTGCTTGCAAGCCTGCGGTCCGACGGTCTGCCTTCCGACACTTGTCAGTCTGTCTATGGACCAGCCTGCCCACTCACCTGGGAGCGCTCGTCTGCTACCTGCCTGCTAGCCTACCTGGAGGCTCCGCCGTCACTTGCCGTGACCACCTGCCTGTCCAGAGACTCTCGCCTGCTCACCTAGGAGCGCTCACCTGCTACCTGCCTGCTAGCCTACCTGGAGGCTCTGCCGTCACTAGCCGTGACCACCTGCCTGTCCAGAGACTGTCCCTGTCACTTGCCGTGAGTACCCGTCCTTCTACCCAGAGACTGTCCCTGTCACTTGCTGTGACTACCTGCCCTTCTACCCAGAGACTGTCCCTGTCACTTGCCGTGACTACCTGCCCTTCTACCCAGAGACTGTCCCTGTCACTTGCCGTGATTACCTGCCCGTCTTCCCTGGGAGCCACCCGCTTCCTTACAAGGACCGCCCCCTTGTATAGTTGCTCAGAGGTTCCGCCTCCCAAACCCGTTACAAAGACCCTGGACTGTTTGAAGCGGACTCTGAACTCTTATTACTGCGGTCTGCACTATCACCCCCAGCATTCACATACGCTGCCCTGAGGCTACACTCTTCCCGTGGGGAGTTATCCGACCCCTGTGCTGCACACCAACATCAGCCTCAGCGGTCTGCCTTGCAGCGGCGGTCATCCCTGACCGCAATCCACGGGTGGCGTAGTCGGACATTCCCAAATCTATAAATAGACTGCCACAGCATTTGGTCTGACCACCCTGAGCCACGGAATCGGGTCGCCACTACTACCCCTATCATCGCATAGAAGCCCGGTTCCGGGTACCCCACGGCCCAGGGGGTGAGTCATATACATGGAATGGTGGGGCAGAGCATATATACATGGAATGGGGGGGATACAGCATATATACATGGAATAAGGGGGGAAACAGCATATATACATGGAATGGGGGGGGCCAGCGTATATACATGGAATGGGGGGAAACAGTATATATACATGGAATGGGGGGGAGAACAGCGTATATACATGGAATGGGGGGCAGCATATATACATGGAATGGGGGGCAGCATATATACATGGAAAGGGGGGGAAGAGCATATATACATGGATTGGGGAAGGGCAGCCATATATACATGGATGGGGGCATATAACAAGATGGGGGTGAGCACATGCTTTATTTCTGCAGTCTCATACCACTGCTCCTTTCTGTGGCTGCTCTATGCCACCCCTGTTTGCTCTCTGTATGAGTTGTTTTTTCTAAGCTAAAACCTCAGTATTCAGGTTAATTTGCCATTTTGGCACTTGGCGATAAATAAGTGGGTTTTGGATTGCAGTTTGGGCACTCGGTCCGTAAAAGGTTCGCCATCACTGCCCTATTCTGTCTGTGCATTCTTTTTAACCGTGATTTTTTTACACCATTGATTTAATTGTATTATTTTGCTCGTCTTTTAAATATCTGCATGTATATGTAAGAATTTTTGTCTTCTGTGTGTGTTTACCAGGTTTGTATATTGTCACGTGTCATACTACACCTAACCAGATTCACATGATTATTGATATTTGTGCGCTGACATACAAATATAGTACAATGGACATGTATGTCTATCATTGATATTTTCAACCAAGCACCAATTGATATGTCCTTGCAGTTATGTATTATTCTCTTATTTTTTTACACCCAAATTGTTGTCTAGTCAATATTTACACCTACACATTTGTATTTCTGGTTGTTATATGTGTTCACTAGTCCAGCAACTTGCTCACTTGTCTAATCACGTCCTATCACTTCTGGACATTTGTTCCAATATGCTCATTCACAGTCATACACAATTCTTGACATGTAATTTCCTTTGTGTCACTTAAAGCACCACTCCAGCAGGGTTTTGTTTCAGCGATGGAGTGGTGCTTTAAATGTAAGTCCCCCTGCCTCATTTCTTATACTCATCTTCCAGCAGCTTCATCTTTTACCGACACCACCCTGGTCTCACAGCGCCATCTCGTGCCCATAACTTCTGACTGGCCGGAAGTCAGAAGTTACATCACAAGAGCTCAAAGCAAGTCTATGAGAGCCAGAATGTGGCTCACATAGAGATGTATTGAAAAGTGACCTCCGCGCCGCTCCATGAAACACTAGAGCTGCTGGCAGGTCACTTTTCGAAGGAGACTGACAGGAAAAGGATGAAGACGGTGGCAGGTGATTATGAGACAGGGGGCAGGGGAATTACACTTAAAACACCACTCCAGTGGTGCAATAAAAAAATGCTGGAGTGGTGCTTTAAGCACCACCCCTTATATTCTCGCAGCACAAACGTAACCGCTCTTCTTGTCCACTTCTTTCCATTCTCTTCCTTTCTCTTTTTTACCCCATTTTTTTCATTTTCCTTATCTTTCCCTATTCTCTTACATTCTTTTCTTTTTCGCTGCAGCTTGCACATTAATCCCACCATTTATTATGCTCTATTGCTCTGAACAGTCCTGCTCATCGTTATTTGCACCCATGAAGTTTAAGTACATAATGTTGAATATCTCCTGAAATAAATGAATCAAGTGAAACAGTTTTTTTGTATCGAGCACTCGTGTTAAATACAAAAGAGAAAATGATAAACAATCATGTAAAACAAAAAACAATGGGAGGGAAAAATAGAAAAACCTAAAGCTTGCTGTGACACTGGTATTGTCACCCTTTACATTAATTTAGTATGGAAATATATTTTGACTTGCCTGTGGTTAATCACAAAAGATATTCACCTGTGATTAATTGTTGGTGCCCATGTGACATGAATTAGCCAATGAATGATGACTTCAGTGTTTTAAAAAGCCACATTGTAGGTTCTGTTCCTTTGTCACACTGGTTAAGACAAAGGAGCTGTCTGAGGACATCAGAACTGCTCTTATTAGCAAACACAAGACTTCCAAAGTGTATAAGGCCATCTCCAAAGACCTTGGTATCCCAGTTTCAACAGTGCGCAATGTTATTAAGAAGTTTGCCAAGCATGGAACCGTCAAGAACCTCCCTGGACGTGGGGGAAAGAGGAAAATTGACAAGAGATATGTTCGAAGGTTGGTGCGAATGGTGGAAAAAACACCACGTCAAACATCCAAAGACCTGAAGGCCAATCTGGAACAGTCTGGGGTCATGGTTTCAGCAAGTACCATGCACCGCACCCTAAAACCATTGCTGAAGAAAAGGCATAAAAAGGAATGACTGATCTTTGCCAATGAGTACCTTGACAAACCACAACTGCTGTGCTGTACCGCAGGCTAGCCCATATGTTACACTCATATAATCGACCCAATTACCAGGGTGTATGTAACAGGCGGCCGTACTAGACAGGCACGCCAGTAGGTAGATTTATAGAAAGTACAGTAGGTACAGATCGTTTGGGTGCCATGCTGTACAGCACAAGGGTCTCAGCCTCCTGTCTGTATATCCGTATAATGTTTTGAATGTTATCTATTTTCTGGTTAAATTATGCACAAAACTAAGTAAAATAGTTACGGTGAGTGAATTGTGTAGGAGTCAGATTTCTCGCCCGTGACTCTGCTGTATCCTGAAGAACACACCCTGGTACACGACTTACATATTGACCTTTCCAATTAGGCATTATATCTCTTTAAATAACTGGCTTTCTGTACAAATGTACATTGCCAGTTTGGAACTCTATAGCCATATTGACACATTGTCTTTTTGATATAATACAGCTATGGTGCTGCCATTAACTATATAGTTTGAGAATTTAGATAAAATATGATGTTCCCGTGATACATCGCAGTAGAATCATTGTCATTATAAATGTATAACTTGTAGGACAGTTTGTTTATTTGTTATGTGTGGTGCTATAGTTTTTTAACTGTTTGGGTTCTTGTTATAAATCTTGATCTTATGATCTTGATCTATGATCTTAGGCGCTGATCATTACAACTAGGCACTTATTGCACTTTATTCTTCTATATTACAATTGGCCTTCTACACTTATGTTTACTATATGGAGCTCTCTACCCACTTTCTGACATACAGAGGTGTGAAAAAGTGTTTGCACCCTTCTTGATTTATTATTCTTTTGCACGTCACACTTAAATATTTCAGATCTCAAAACAAATTAAAATATTAGACAAAGATAACACAAGTAAACACAAAATATAGTTTTTAAATAAAGGTCTTTCTTATTAAGGGAAAAAGAAATCCAAACCTACAGGGCACTGTGTGAAAAGTGATTCCCCCCTAAACCTAATAACTGGCTGGACAACCCTTAGCAGCAACAACTGCAATCAAGCGTTGCGATAACTGGCAATGAGTCTTTTACAACGCTCTAGAGGGATTTTGGCTCCCTCATCTTTGCAAAATTGTTGTACTTCAGCCACATTGGAGGGTTTCAAAGCATGAACCGCCTTATTAAGGTGATGCCATAGCATCTCAATTGGATTAAGGTCAGGACATTGACTGGGCTACTCCAAAGTCTTAATTTTGTTTTTCTTAAGCCATTCAGAGGTGGGCTTGCTGGTGTATTTTGGATCATTGTCCTGCTGCATAACCCAAGTGCACTTCAGCTTGAGGTCATGAACAGATGGCTGGACATTCTCCTTCTGGATTTTTTGGTAGACAGTAGAATTAATGGTTCTATTTACCACAGCAAGTCTTCCTGTTCCTTAAGAAACAGCCCCAGACCATCACACTACCACCGCCATATTTTACTGTTGGTATGATGTTCCTTTTCTGAAATGCTGTGTTATTTCTACTCAAGATGTAATGGGATGTACACCTTCCAAAAAGTTCAACTTTTGTTTCATCAGTCCACAGAGTATTCTCACAAAAGTCTTGGCAATCATCAAGATGTTTTCTGACAAGTCTGAGATAAGCCTTTATGCTCTTTTTGCTCAGCAGTGGTTTTCGTCTTGGAATTCTGCCATGCATGCCATTTTTGCCCTGTCTCTTTCTTATGGTGGAGTAATGAACACTGACCTTAACTGAGGCAAGTGAGGCCTGGAGTTCTTTGATGTTGTTATGGGGTCTTTTGTGACCTCTTTGATGAGTCGTCACTGCGCTCTTGGGGTAATTTTAGTCAGCCGGCTACTCCAGGAAAGGTTCATCCCTGGATCCATGTTTTCGCCATTTGTGGATAATGACTCTCACTGTGGTTCGCTGGAGTCCCAACCCTTTGGAAATGGCTTTATAACTTTTTCCACACTGATAGCTCTTAATTACTTTGTTTCTCATTTGTTCCTGAATTTCTTTGGATCACTGCATGATGTCTACTTTTGAAGATCTTTTGGTCTACTTCACTTTGTCAGGCAGGTCCTATTTAAGTGATTTCTTGATTGAGAACAGGTGTGGCCATAATCAGGCCTCTATGTGACTAGGGAAATTGAACTCAGCTTCCCAAAGCTGTGATAAACTACAGTTAATTTATGTTTTAAGGTGGGGCAATCACTTTCACACAGGGCCCTGTAGGTTTGGATTTCTTTTTCCCCTTAATAATAAAGACCTTCAGTTAAAAACTGCATTTTGTGTTTACTTTGTCTAATATTTAAATTTGTTTTGTGATTGAAAAATATGGTAAATGTTTCAGTACTATAAGACGCACTTTTTTCCTCCCAAATTTTGGAGGAAAGTGGGTGGGTGTCTTATAGTCTGGCTGTGGATAGTGGGGTGTGTGGGGGAGCGGCAGTGGCGGAGGAGCAGGGTACAGGAGGCAGGAGCCGCCTGCTGCGGCTAACACTGTGCCCGCTGCTAAAGAAAATTAATATTCACTGCATGGGTGTGGGGAGTAGTTAATATTCATTCTCTTTACTAGTGGACACACATGATCGTTGAGCTGCTGCAGGAGCTGCGGCTGACATGGTGGGCGCTATTAAGGAGAATGAATATTCAGTGCTCCCCACACCCATAGTCTGGGAAGCAGTGAATATGCCGGCATCTGATCTCAGCCTGTGCGGCGTATGGCAGATGGGGATGGGGGTGCCATGCATACCAGAATGGGGATGCCATGAATACCAGAATGAGGATGAGGGAGTCATGTATTCCAGGATGGGGGTGCCATGCATACGAGGATGGGGATGGGGTTGCCATGCATACCAGGATGGGGGTGCCATGCATACAAGGATGGGGATGCCATGCATACCAAGAAGAGGAAGCCATGCATACTAGGATGGGGGTGCCATGCATACCAGGATGGGGATGGGGGTGCCACAATATGGACACTGGAGCACTAACCAGGACTGACACTGGTGCAGGTTCAAGTACAGCCACAATGGTTACAGGTTCGGATACTGCTGGAGTGGCTTCAGGGTTCAGGTACCTCCGGAGAGGCTTCAGCGTTCAGATACTGACGATGCGGCTTCAGGTTTAGGGTTCGGGTTCAGGACCTGGGACCTGGCAACAGACTAGTTACACAAACACTCATTAATGGGATAATGTTGCTCATGTACAGGGGTGGCCAAAAGTATTGGCACCCCTGCAATTCTGTCAGATAATACTCAGTTTCTTCCTGAAAATGATTGCAATCACAAATTCTTTGGTATTATTATCTTCATTGTCTTCAATGAAAAAACACAAAAAGAATTGTCCTAAAGCCAAACTGGATACAATTCCACACCAAACCTAAAAAAGGGGGTGGACAAAAGTATTGGCACTGTTTGAAAAATCATGTGATGCTTCTCTAATTCGTGTAATTAACAGCACCTGTAACTTACCTGTGGTACCTAACAGGTGTTGGCAATAACTAAATCACACTTGCAGCCAGTTAACATGGATTAAAGTTGACTCAATCTCTGTCCTGTGTCCTTGTGTGTACCACATTGAGCATGGAGAAAAGAAAGAAGACCAAAGAACTGTCTGAGGACTTGAGAAACCAAATTGTGAGGAAGCATGAGCAATCTCAAGGCTACAAGTCCATCTCCAAAGACCTGAATGTTTCTGTGTCTTCCGTGCGCAGTGTCATCAAGAAGTTTAAAGCAAATGGCACTGTGGCTAACCTCCCTAGATGTGGACGGAAAAGAAAAATTGACGAGAGATTTCAACGCAAGATTGTGCGGATGGTGGATAAAGAACCTCGACTAACATCCAAACAAGTTCAAGCTGCTCTGCAGTCCGAGGGTACAACAGTGTCAACCCGTACTATCCGTCGGCGTCTGAATGAAAAGGGACTGTATGGTAGGATACCGAGGAAGACACAACTTCTTACCCCGAGACATAAAAAAGCCAGGTTGGAGTTTGCCAAAACTTACCTGAGAAAGCCTAAAACGTTTTGGAAGAATGTTCTCTGGTCAGATGAGACAAAAGTAGAGCTTTTTGGCAAAAAGCATCAACATAAGAGTGTACAGGAAAAAAAAAAGAGGCATTCAAAGAAAAGAACACGGTCCCTAAAGTCAAACATGGCGGAGGTTCCCTGATGTTTTGGGGTTGCTTTGCTGCCTCTGGCACTGGACTGCTTGACCGTGTGCATGGCATTATGAAGTCTGAAGACTACCAACAAATTTTGCAGCATAATGTAGGGCCCAGTGTGAGAAAGCTGGGTCTCCCTCAGAGGTCATGGGTCTTCCAGCAGGACAATGACCCAAAACACACTTCCAAAAGCACTATAAAATGGTTTGAGAGAAAGCACTGGAGACTTCTAAGGTGGCCAGCAATGAGTCCAGACCCGAATCCCATAGAACACCTGTGGAGAGATCTCAAAATGGCAGTTTGGAGAAGGCACCCTTCAAATATCAGGGACCTGGAGCAGTTTGCCAAAGAAGAATGGTCTACAATTCCAGCAGAGCATTGTAAGAAACTCATTGATGGTTACCGGAAGCGGTTGTTCGCAGTTATTTTGGCTAAAGGTTGTGCTACCAAGTATTAGGCTGAGGGTGCCAATACTTTTGTCTGGCCCATTTTTGGAGTTTTGTGTGAAATGATCAATGATTTGATTTTTGCTTCATTCTCTTTTGTGTTTTTTCCTTGCAAGCAAATTAAATGAAGATAATAATACCAAAGAATTTGTGATTGCACTCATTTTCAGGAAGAAACTAAGTATTATCTGACAGAATTGCAGGGGTGCCAATACTTTTCGCCACCACTGTACTTCCCTACTGGGGAGGGATGGTTTTTACATTAAATGCATCCCAGCCATTAGCTTGGGGCATTTTCGCAGTGCGCACATTGCCCCTTTAAGAAAAAGGGAGCGTGCACAGGATGCTGTGAGCAGGAAGCAGGAGACAAGGAGCTCACTGAACGGCTGGAGCGGTATGTCGGCGTCTCTGCATGGAGGAAGCAGGGGAACCATGCAGGGGCTCCGGCATTAGTGTTAAAGTAACTTGTTCCAGCCACGTCTCTGCAGTATGTAATACACAAACATCTATTGCTGATCTTTTCTAGAGCACCTTCCACAGTTTTATCTTCACTTTTTGGACCCTGTCTATAGTGCCCCATGGTGACCTACACATAAGAGTATCTAATTTTTGTTCTTCCCACAGTAACAGCTTTCCAAAATAGAAAATACATTAGAGTAGAGATGTGCCCTTTTGTTCCTTTCACACAGTAGCAATGTACCCTTTGTAGCGCCATTACATTAATAATTCTCAAGACTTCTTTTGTGTCCCCCATACAATAGAAAAATTCCTTTTGTGACCTGTGGCACTCACAATAATAGGGTCCCCACCTAATAGTCCTCTTCAAATGACAATTTAAAAGAAAAAACAACCCTGTCTCTCAACCGTCCCCACTCTCAGGATATTCTTCTTCCTACTTTGCTCACTGCAGAGGGTGCAAAGCAGTGATATCATTGCACCTACTGGGACAGGATGCTGCCGACCTCAGCTGCTTCGGGCCTCCGATACACATGTGGCTTGTATAGTTAATGCTGGGCAGGGAGCCAGTGGATCTCTGCACCCCAATGACTTTCATCCTCAGATGCACATCCAGTTGAAAACAGCACTAGCCACCAATAAGCCCTCCTCCTCTATGGAATTGGTTGCAAGGTATGCAATTGTTGTCATTACACACCTGCACAATTTGTTTGGTTGCGCTCAAACAGCTTTAAACTTGTAAACTCCCAATGGTGGATATGTCTATCTTTGAGCGGGTTGGCGTGTGTGGGGAAGGCTCAGGCATAGCTCCCAATTGTACCAGATTCAGCAGGACTGTCCCGATTTGAGGGGGCAATCTTGCTGTCCCAGTAGGTCAGGGCTTTGTCCTGTCTTCCAGTCACTCTCTCAGGGCTCATTCACAAGACCGTATTTTTTGTAGGACTGCTGTCTGTGGAAAAAACGAACAGCACTTGTACCAACACTATTCAATTGGGCAGTGCAGATGACTGAATTGTTCACGGACTGAATCTGCAAAAATCGCAGCATGCACTAGTTTCTTCCATAAATCAGATTCATCCATTCCAGTCTATGACTGTGTAAAAAGAAAATTGGATGCCATATGGAGCCACAGTATAACTTCTCATTTTTACGGATATATTGCAATTCTGTAACATATGAAACTAAATGGTCTTGTAAATGATTTATAGCTGCTGTAAAAAAAAAATTGATTGCATATGGTTGACAAGTGAGAAAAAAAAAATAGTCCTACTTTTTTGCTCGTGTGAACCTACCCTTAGTGTGATATATTCCCTGCTGCGTCTTCATCACTCCATAGCTCATCCTATCTGCTCTGCACTTAATTACATTGATTAATCAAACAAATTCTCCTTTCTCGTGACATGGGCTTCCCAGGAATAAAACCTACAACCTGCAAAATTGTATGCAGAAGCAGAGACTATAAGCCATAGCCTGCACGGATGAGAATGAGAGAATTTTCTATACATGAATGTGCAATGTAGGCTCTGAAATCACAGGCACATTATGCTGACACAGAGATACACTGTACATTTGTATATAGCAGTGTATTTCTATGTCCCTATTTTCTACAGGGAAAATAAAAGTAAGATTTTTTTCTCTATATAAAATTAGTAAAAAATAAACAAAACTATAACTTTTAATGTGCTTTTAAAAAATAATAAACATCACAAATCAGCAAACAGACATATTTAGCAACCCGCACAACACAGCGATGATATTATTTATGATGATCAGTAAATATCCTAAAAAATGTAATAAAAATAAATGCTCCGTTTTCTCTACTGTCCCCACCACACGGTACAATAACGATCGCCTCTGATTATTGTGTGTTTGCTGCATTTTTAATGTATTTTCTCCCAATCTTTTTTGTGTTTTTGGTGCAGATTTGAATAGATAAACAGTGTAATCGATAGTATGGAAGGTTCCTAAAAATTCTGAATAACAAAATACACATAGTAGCATTCACAATCTGAGAATTTCTGTTATGCCACATAAGAAAGCAAGAAAGCAGGACCAAAGAAGGTTAGGGAAGGGGGGACATGGAGGAGGAGGCAGGCCTCAATGCTTTCCCTAGATATAGTATCCTATCAATTACCCTGCCTGACCGCAGAGGTTGGCACCCTAGATAAAGCAGGCAAGTTGGACGTCCCCGCTCACTGTCGTCTTGCCCTACTAAACCCTAGGGAGTCCTACAAATGAACGACCCCTCACCGCAAAGTAAGGGAGACAATATATATACACAAATATTGTAGACGATATAACAGTACAAAAGAAAAATATACAACAAAGTAACTATGCCAATAAAGATAATGTTTTTAAGGTCGCATGTACATCCCCTGAAAGAGCATCATTACAACAGAACTCCAGTCTGACATATTAAATCTGATGAAGTGCCCATGCATAGAATACGGTACATTTTGTACTTAACACTTTTAGGGATATACCACATCGACTACATAGGATGTAAGATATACAAGTAGTATCGAAACAGCATGGCATAAATTGTATGTCTGATTGCTGACAGATATCATGCCTTCAAGAAGCCATTTGTTGTAGGTTACCTCCTGAAAGCCTTCCTATGAACCATGAACAGGAGTGAGGAAACGCGTTGAGGTCATGGTGAACTAGTACCTATGATGGGTCTCCTTTATTCAGTGACAATTCATGCCACGCTGTTTTGAGGGGTTAAGTAAACCACTCCATGAGTCAATCTCAAGGGAGGAATGTTCTTCCACCAACCCAGCAGATGTCCAATCAATCTTATCTCAGACAGCATACTGACCCATACACACAGTTTTAAAAACTGGTCAGTGTCTCCGATCTGTGAGGTCCTATTCTCATCGTTTTGCAGATCAGACCCTGCTATTAACCCCTTTATAACCGGCTATTTTCCGTTTTTTTTTTTCTCCCTTTTTCAAACAGTCATAACTTTTTTATTTTTTCGCCCACATTGACGTATCTAGGGTTGTTTTTATGCTGGTCAAGTGGTACTTTTTGGGTTTTTTTTATTTACCACGTTCACTATATGGTAAAACTGACCTGAGAATATGATTCTCCAAGTCAATACTAGTATGCAGATACCAAATGTATAAGTTTTTTTTTTTTTTTATTTAAGTGGTCAAAAAAAATTGGAAATTTGGAAAAAAAAAATAAAATTTTTTCCTTATGTGGCCATTTTCCGAGACCTGTAACGTTTTTATTTTTCGGGATATGCGGCTGTGAAGGCTTATTTTTTTGCGCCCTGAGGTGACGTTTTTACTGATTCCATTTTGAAGAAGATATGATGTTTTGATTGCCTCTTACTGCATTTTATTACAATGTTGTGGTGGCCCAAAAAATGTAATTCTGGCGTATTTTTCTCATTCTGCAATTTACCGATTGGATTAATTTATTTTATATTTTGATAGATCAGATTTTTACGAATGTAGCAATACTAAATATACCAGTATGTATTTTTTAAATTGCTTTATTTTTAATGGGACAAAAGAGGGATGATTTGACTTTTATATGTTTTATTTTTTTCATATTTTTAAAAATATATTTTTGTCACTTTATACTGTATTTGTTAGTCCCCTTAGGGGATTTGAAGGTGCGATTGTGCGATTATCCGATTGCTTGTTCCATACTTAGCAGTACATCAGCACTTCTATTTAGAGCTAATATCACGATCTCCTATGAACGCCAGCTAAATGCTGGCTTCATAGGAAAATAGTAATGACAGGCACGTTGTGTTAGAACATTCCTGTTTCTTTTTTCCATCTTGTGTTTTGTGGTCACGTGGCCATCTGCCTTTATATTCCAGCTTCGCCTTTTTGGCTGTGCTGGACTTCAGTGTTTGACTGTTTTGCTAGCCAGGTGCTTCGGTGCCTATCTCTGTCAGTTTGCTTGGTCCCTTGGGACCTCTAGTACCTTTTTGTCTGTTTATCTTTTTGTGTTCTGCAACAACTAGGTCTTCATTCAGACTAGTCTAGGACTAAGGCGGGTCTGTTCACAAGGAACAGGCAGCCCGCTACATCGTAGGGATTCAGCTTAGTCTTACTGTAGGGAAAGCTTTCCCCTTCTTTCCTTAGTACTTGTTGCAGATCATAACAGTAAGTCCAGCCAAAAAAAAAAAACGAAAAGAAAAGAAAAGTAATACGGGGATCAGTATGGCTTCCGTCCAGGATTTGGCTCGACACTTGCAGGGCCACCACTCTGGAGGTGACCAAGCTCCAGCAACACGTGAGTAGCTGTTCTGGAGCGCATTTTGTGGAATCCAAGGTAGGACTGCCTGATGTTTTTTATGGTAAACCGCAAGATTTTTTTTCCTTTAAAAATGCTTGTTTGTTATATTTTCAATTGAGACCAAGGTCCTCTGGGAATGAATCACAGCGCATTGGTTTTATTATGTCACTTTTGCGCAATGAACCACAGAACTCAGGCATTTGAATCAGTGGTCAGGTGATGTTGAGAATTATTGCACACACTTTAGAAGGTGGGCTTCTGAAGTCAGATGGAATGATCCTGCTTTGAAATGTCTATTTCTTGCTGGTCTGAGTGAAAGGGTTAAGGATTTGCTAATTGCATTCCCTGCACCTGAGACTCTTCAGGATGCCATGCAATTAGCCATTCGTGTGGATAGGAGGCTGAGATCTAGGCAGAATGAGGTAAAGACCCCTGTAATGCCAGGTCCTAGTCCCCAGAAAATCTGCTCAGATGTCAGAGAACCGATGGAGGTTGGGGCGATGTCACTCCACTCTCAGGAAAGAGACCGGAGGTTCGCCGAGGGATTGTGTCTTTGTTGTGGTAAAGCTGACCATTTGATTAAGTATTGTGAGCTTTGTTTAAGTAAAGAAAAAAAAAAGGTCAGGTACGCCCGTATAGCTTGTTTACGCTCTGCAGGAGTATTTCTTTCAGGGAGTACTACTTTGCAGGAAAATTTGATTGAATTTAAGGTATTTGTGGATTGTGGTTCAACACTTTATCAATCACATTAAGGGTTTTTGGAAAACCTTAAATTGAAATCCAAACCTTTGTCTTCACCTATTTCTGTGATTGCAATTGATAACACTCCCTTGAAATGTATTACTCACAAGGTTGCTGCATTTCCCCTCACTATCAATGGACTTCACCAAGAAATTTTGGACTTGGTTGTACTAGATAATTTACCCTCTCCGGTTGTTCTAGGATTGCCTTGGTTAAAACTGCACAATCCTTTGCTGGACTGGTCTACTAATATGATAAAGTCTTGGAGTCCGAAGTGCTATGATAAATGTTGTAATGGTCGCATTGCGGCCGTGGGAAAAGGGGAATTACCTGAACCTATTCAAGATTTTTGGAGTTTTTTTTCGGAGGAGTCGCAAGTTTTACCTCCTCATAGGGATTATGATTGCGCCATTGAGTTTATTCCGGGAGCTACTCTTCCCAAGAGTCGCTTGTTTAATCTAACTATCCCTGAAAGAAAGGCCTTGGAGAAGTACATACAGACTAGCCTGGCTGCTGGTCACATTAGACCTTCTAAGTCGCCTGTGGCAGTTGGATTTTTCTTTGTTAAAAAAAAGGACGGGGGTTTGCGTCCATGTCTGCATTTTCGTGAAATTAATAAGATTACCGTACGCAATTCCTACCCATTGCCGTTAATTCCTGACTTGTTTAACCAGTTAGTGGGGGCCAAGTGGTTCTCTAAAATTGATCTCCATGGGGCATACAATTTGTTACGAGTGAAGAAGGGTGATGAATGGAAAACTGTTTTTAACACTCCGGTAGGTCATTTTGAGAATTTGGTGATGCCTTTTGGTCTTACCAATGCACCTGCATTTTTTTCAGAACCTTATTAATGACATCCTGAGACCTTTGATTGGTAAGAATGTGGTTGTGTATTTGGATGACATTTTGATTTATTCGCCAGATCTGGAGTCCTATTGGCAGAGTGTACGTGAAGTTTTGCAGTTATTGAGTGATAATTCACTATTTGCTAAGCTGGAGAAATGTGAGTTCGCTGTGCAGAAAATTAGTTTTTTGGGCTACATTGTCTCCAGCGAGGGTTTTGAGATGGACCCGGTGAAGGTTCAGGCTGTGCAGGAATGGCCTAGGCCTATTGATTTAAAATCTATACAGAGATTTTTGGGTTTTTCCAATTATGACAGGAAATTCATTAAGAATTTTTCTGTAATTGTTAAGCCTCTAACCGATCTCACCAGGAAAGGTGCAAATACGGTCCAATGGACTACTGAGGCCATTGAAGCGTTTAAGTATCTCAAAGAGAGGTTCAGTTCTGCCCCTATCCTTATGCAGCCTGATGAGACCAGGCCTTTTTTGGTCGAGGTCGATGCTTCATCGGTGGGGGTCGGAGCAGTTTTGTCTCAGGAGAACAGGGATGGAGTACATCCTTGTACCTTCTTTTCGAAAAAAATTTCGGAAACAGAATTGAATTATGATGTTGGAAATTGGGAGCCGCTGGCTATTAAACTCACGTTTGAACATTGGCGTCATTTTTTGGAAGGTGCTAGATTTCCTATTCAGGTTTTCACAGATCATAAGAATTTGATCTATCTGGATGTTGCCAAGCGTTTGAATGCCCGTCAAGCTAGGTGGGCACTTTTTTTTTCTCGGTTTCATTTTTCTGTTACCTATATCCCTGGTACTAAGAATGTTAAAGCCGATGCTTTATCTCGCAGCTTCTCTCCTGCAGTCGGTGCCGAGGAGGAGGAGAGAGCATTTTACAGAAAGGAGTTGTGGTGGCGGCATTGGACTCCATTTTGGAGGATGGGATTCTGAAAGCTCAAGATGATGCTCCATCTAACACTCCCCATGGGAGGTTGTTCATGCCTAGAACCTTTAGGAGAGACTTGTTTGTGGAGTGTCATGAGTCTCGGTTGGCAGGTCATCCAGGAATTTCTGAGACTAAGAGACTTATCAGTCACAGTTTTTTGTGGCCTGGATGGCAGAAAAAAGTCATCAAGTGGGTGCGTCAATGTACGGTGTGTGCTAGGTCAAAGGCTTCACATACTCCTGCTGCGGGGTTGCTTTGCCCTCTGGGAGGTTCCTAGTGCGCCTTGGACACATCTCACAATGGATTTTATTACTGATCTGCCAGTGTCTGAAGGTTTACTGTCATCTGGGTAGTCGTGGACCATTTTAGTAAGATGTGTCATTTGGTTCCATTCATTAAGTTGCCCTGCGCCAAGACACTCGCTAAGGCGCTTGTTAAGGAGATTGTCAAGCTCCATGGCGTTCCCACGGATATTGTTTCTGATAGTGGACCTCAGTTTGTGGCCCGCTTTTGGCATGCTTTTTGTGACAGGTTGGGAGTCCATTTGTCATTTTCGTCTGGGTATCATCCTGAGTCTAATGGACAGACTGAAAAAAGAACCAGGATGTAGAACAGTTTTTGAAATGTTTTGTGGCGGATAATCAAGAGGTGTGGTCTGAGTTTCTGCCTCTCGCAGAATTTGCTCTCAACAATCATACATCCTCCTCAGCTGGGTGTTCTCCTTTTTTTTGTTGTACTGGGAGACATCAGTCTTTTGGTTCATTCTCCAAATTGGGGTCGGCGGTGCCGGAGGAGGAGAATTTTTCCGGTGATTTCGAGAGAGTTTGGACTAATGTACGTTGCAACCTTCAAGAGGCTAACAAGAAGTCCAAGAAGTATTTTGACAGGAAACGTAAGGAGGTTTTGTTTACTGTGGGTGACATGGTTTGGTTGTCCTCAAGGAAACTGCGGTTGAGGATTCCCTCTAAAAAACTGGGTCCTAAGTTTGTGGGTCCATTTAAAGTGCTTCAGGTGGTTAACCCGTCTGCTGTTAGGTTGGATGTCCCTACTTCCTGGAAGATTAATCCTGTGTTTCATGTTTCCTTGTTGAAAAAGGCGGATGTATCAGATAGGGATGCCACTGTCACAGCTCGTCCTGTGGTGGAAGACGGGAATATGAAATTTCACGTATCTTGAATTCTAGATGGCATAGAGAGAGATTACAGCATCTCGTCTCCTGGAAGGGTTTCGGTCCCGAAGATAACTCCTGGGTAAGGGAGGATGATGTCTCTGCTCCTAGGCTTATTAGAGCTTTCCACAAGAGGTTTCCAGATAGGCCGGGGCCTGGAGGATCCGGAGGATCCTCTTAAAAGAGGGGGTACTGTTAGAACCCTCCTGTTTGTTTTTTCCATCTTGTGTTTTGTGGTCACGTGACCATCTGCCTTTATATTCCAGCTCTGCCTTTTTGGCTGTGCTGGACTTCAGTGTTTGACTGTTTTGCTAGCCAGGTGCTTCGGTGCCTATCTCTGTCAGTTCGCTTGGTCCCTTGGGAACTCTAGTACCTTTTTGTCTGTTTCTCTTTTTGTGTTCTGCAACAACTCTCTCTGTTCAGGAGGTGTCCCATGTTTGTTCCAGTCCTTAGTTCTTTTAGGGACCCCTCCCCTTTATTCTATAGGTCTTCGTTCAGACTAGTCTAGGACTAAGGCGGGTCTGTTCACAAGGAACAGGCAGCCCGCTACATCGTAGGGATTCAGCTTAGTCTTACTGTAGGGAAAGCTTTCCCCTTCTTTCCTTAGTACTTTCCTTGCAGATCATAACACGGTGGTCTTCAGCAGACCTACAGCTGTCATGGCAACCTATTGCGCGCTCCGCGATCACATCACAGGCACTCCAATGGGCGCGTGGAATGATGCGCCCCCTACCGGTGTGTGTGTTAAAAGCCGCTGTCAGACATTCACAATGGCATTCTCCACCCGCAGCAGCTAGTGGCAGGTGCCTCGACTTGTGGGCCCACATCAAAGACAGGGACAGGTTATATTACGTCATATGTCGTGAAAGGGTTAAAGTCTATGGGGATCGGTATCCGATGTATGACACACTGAAGACAACCTTAATACTTTAGTTTTCCATCAATGTTTCATCTGTTTTTAACTGGTCCATTGCTAAGTGTCAATGGATACAAATGTTCAGTGTCTACCTGCTTCAGTTCTTAAAGCAGGATGAGAAAAAAAAACAGATAAAATGCAAATGACACGAGAGAAAAACAGTCCATGTTTTATTGGTGTAAAAAGATTCATTTGGTATGCTTGTCTTGTACTCCAGTAGTCCTGATACCGTAAGGCATACCTCCCAACTTGTATAGACGAGAAAGAGGGACAAACCATACGAAGCGAATAGCCACATCAAATTTTGACAGTGCCCCTAGCCTCACCACAGGCCCCTCCCATTTGCCATTTCGTTCTACCCTGGCAAGGGGAGATGTCAGTTGGGGTGGTCACAGTGAGGGACATTCAGCAGACACCAGAGAATTGAGATCATAGACTTAGGACTGTCCCACTATATCAGGGACAGTTGCGAGTCCCGAGATGAGCTGATTGATTCACAGAACCCCGGTCCAGCGTCCAGGCCAGTGGTATACTGCGACTGGACAGGAGGCCTGTGAATCTCTTACCTCACAGCGTCCCCGATGCAGCTTTTGATTAGCCAGGGCTGGCGCAATGTCACTTGTGCGTCATGCTGAGCTCTAGTTGGCATCTATGGATTTATTTTTTATTTATTCATTCATAGTCATATAAGCCAGGACTTTCTCATTTCACTATAGCACATCTGGCTTTTTGGTGTCTGTAAATCCATGTTCACACATTGCAGAAATACTGTGTTTTTTTGTTTTCTGTAGGATCCTCATGAAACTACACAATAACAATATTATTTATTTTAATTATTGCATTTTGCTGCATTATTTATATCTTTTCCACTTTATTGGACTCAGTTTTGGTGCCGATGTGATGTAGCGTTTTTAATGTGGTTTTTATAGTACAGAAAAGCTTTTATTCTGCACTTTAGTTTCTTTTAGGCTCCACATCAAAGACTCTAGATAAAAAAGCCCCAATACTGTACAGTTCAGCAGCGTCTTTAGACACACAGCGGGCGCAGTTTTCATGAAATCACATCCACTTTGCTTGGACAGGTAAACACAGCAGAATCACAGGAGAATCCTAGCGCATATAGGCACAGGCTTGTCATTCACTGTCAGTGGACGGGGAGAAGCCGTCGGAGTCCCACCTGTCTTGACTAGTGCGGCTTGGTCCCCGGCAGCTATTAAAAGAACTGTATTTTGCGGACTATAAGATGCACCGAAACATAAGACGCACCCCAAATTTTGGGGTGGAAAATGAAAAAAAATGTTTTTAAATAAAATGGTGGTACATCTGATAGTTCAATTTTACGGTAGCTTACGGGGGAAGGGGTGCAGCTGCTGTGGAGCGGGGTCACAGGCGGCAGGGTCGCTGCTGCAAGAGTCTGGCAGCAGGATTGGGTCGATGCTGCGGGCCCTGTGCTGGGAGGAGGAGGGTGTCCCAGCGGTGCGAGGCTGCGGACCCTGGACTTTCATTAAATGTCACTGGTGAACAGAGTCCCCTTCCCATTGATTTCCCTGTGGTGGGCTTTGGGAAAATGGCCCCCAGAGGCGACGCATACGCAGATTGGGATCTCAATGGGAAGGGAACTCCGCTCACTGCTGACATTTTATGAAAGCACAGGGCCCGCAGCCTCTCACTGCTGGGACACCCCGTCCAACCAGCAATGGGACCCGCAGCAGTACCCCACTCCTTCTGCTGCCGGCCTCCTCCAGCAGCGACCCTGTGTATGTCATTAATGGGGGAAAACCATTGTTTGGGCACATGGCAGAGCTCGGAAGGAAAGGAGCACCATTTGACGGTTTCAGAACAAAGCTCGCTGTAATTGAGAGCGGACGCAATGTCACATTTGGAGAGCCCCTGATGTGCCTAAACAGTGGAACCCCCCCCCCCCAAGTGACCCCATTTTGGAAGCTAGACCCCTCAAGGAATGACCAAGATCATGTCTTCCACTGTGATCAGTTTGATAACACCGTTTCTTGGGTTCTTCATTGGGGGACAGTCACACAGAAATCATGAATGTATGTTGCTGCCTCCAGGAGGCTAACACTAAGAACTACAACTTAAGAAATAAGTTGGCTCCTCCCCAGAAGGCTGCACCTGGGTACTGGCAACCAAGCAATTCAGTTTCACTTAGTGTCACTTTGTCGCTTACAGGGCAGTGACCGGTTTGGAGCTCCAGACTGGTTTCTGCCAAAATGGTGTATTTTTTCTTGTTCTCTTGTCTCTGCAGATAGGGTAACAGAGGGGATGGGCCGTTCTGTTTTCCCAACCTAAATGATAGAGAGCACAGTTCTGTCAGAAGTCAGTCCGCATCCTCTCATACAGCGGGCCAAGGACAAAGGATACTAGTAGACAATTTGTTGGGGAACACCTTTTTACTAAGAACAGAAACTGGACTGCCCCAGGAATGCAAGAAAGGAACACAAAAACTTCACACACACCTAGCTCAGAACAGCTAGGACCCCTGTGCTGCACAACTAACAGGACCAGGATGTACTAACAGATGAACTATAATTTGCCTAACCAGTGGTTCCGCCTAATGAGGTAACAGAGTGTTACCCTGAGCAATGATGTAATCAGATGAGTGCATGAGACGGCCCCTACAGACTAGCAGAAGGCCCTTCACGTCACTCAGATGCCTTGGGGGGAATCCAACTCTGCATCCAACCGTAGTCGTCCCCCCAAAGTGATTCTCTTTGGCCAGAGTCACAGGAAAAGTTTCACCTTCACTCAAAGTTCTGTTCCACTCCCTGCACGCTGCACACACAGAGTTTTTTGGATGCAGCATCACGATCTCCCTCTTCTCTACTGGCTTTCACAGACTAAAACACAATTAAGTTCACCATAGAGTCCCTTTTAGAGGCAACAGAGACATCTTGTGGCTGGCGCCTGATACTGCAGCAATGTCCACACATCTCCCTCTCACAGCTAGAACTTTTCTTCTCCTAATGCAGTTGGCATTATGTCACTGTGCGGACAGTCCTTGCCTTGCCACTCTTCCAGTCACCTCCCGCAGCCTCCGCAGCCTGCTGGAGGCTTGGCTGGCACTGGAACTCAAATTTAGTCCCCGGCATCAGTTTTGGCTTAGTTGAGCCGTTGGGCCACTGCTCCCTCCCTCCTCGGTCAATCAGATGCAAATGCAGGCGATTATCCCACTCTGCAACAGCCTTACCACATCTTCCTTCCCTGGTATCACCATTTTTTTTTTCAATCTGAAAGATTCCACAGCCACACGGAATCTCAGAGGGTTAACACGGACACCAGGACAGTGGTCCTCAGCTCCCCACAACTGGTCAACAGAAGTGGTAGGCTGCCGGCCCTGGGATCCTACACAACAGTCCCCAATAAGGCGTACTCCCTCCTGCCACCCATTAATCCCTTCCTGTCTGTTCCTAATCATCACCTATTGTTTTCTCTTTTTAAAGAAGCACTCCCATCAAAGCCTTTATCCTCTTAAAATATTGCAATCATCATAATATATAGCACTGTGTACTTGTAGTAGTGGGGAAGGAAGTAGCTTCTCTCTGGCACTAAAAGGGTTTAAGAGCATGCCCCCGACAGTTAGATTTCTCTGGGCTGCAGTTAGGTCCACTTAAGGGGTTAGCTGTGATAATCCAGCCTCGTAGAGGGAGAGGGAACCCAATGGTTGAACACAGGATGTGAATAAATGCTCTGTCTCTGATATTTTTCCTTGTGGGCTGTAGTATTGGTTGCCAGCCACAAGATGCCACTTTCCCGAATGCAGAGGACAGGTTAAGTCTGCCAGTAGGATTGCAGGCATTTAGAACAGGGAGAGAGAGTTAATTGTGTGTGAGGACAGCCCATAGAGGGGGGAAGAGGGGCACTTTTGGACATCTCTGGTTAGTTTCCAGAAGCAGGAAGTGAAGGGTCAGAGATAGTACGTGGGACAGTACGGGCAGCCTCGGTATAGTGGCTGATAGGGCAGACATGAGCCCCATACCCCAGACTGTGGACCCCCAAGAAGAAGAATCCCTCCACAAGAGTCCCCTTAGCCGGCCTGGGAAACTCAAGAGAGTCATTGAGGACCCGGGGGCACATTCTGTCTGCAGGCTGCAGCAGAAGTCAGGAATCAAACCTAAGATGTGGGTAGAACTAGGATCCGGATATACGGTCACTGGTGAGGAAGATTCTCTAGGGCTAGAGAACAAGGCAACAGAGATGTTTCACTTAAATTGGGAACCAGGGCTGAAGTTGTATCACGTACCTGTGGGAAAGATGGCAACCCGTTGGGCCTTATCCATTATATCTGCATGTAAATATTATACATATTCCTCTTCCCAAGTAAAGTCCCAGTTACAGTTATGAACCTCGTGTCCTGTGAATTTATTGCTGCCCTGGTTCCAGAAGAGAAATGCCTGGAAACAGACGCGACCGGCTGGTCTGAAGTAAGTGGAAAGCACCACATACACTGCAGCACATCAAAGGGAGGACACACCTTGTCTGTAGGGTGCCAGAGCGAGCATGGGCCACAGCTCGCCCACGACTACCTCACTGGGGCACCGTACATACTTACAATTGCTAATTTTTCCCTTCTACCCAAATAATTCTTCTCTATGTACAAACTGGAAGTCTCTTGCCCTTGCATTTATTATTCCCCTCTCCAACTCCTGACGCACCTGCTCCCCCTCCCAGTGAACTTTTCAGTGATTTACATCTCATACAGGGAAAATTGACCTCTGTTTCTACATAGAGCTTAGAAGGATGCAGCAAGTCAGTTTTTAATCACGTGATGTCATTGACCTAATGGAAAAGAGAAGAATTAGCAGGCTAGACTGGCAAAATGAGCAATTGTAAGTACACAGTGCAATATAATATAATGGTTGGACTATATTAGGATAAATATCTTGATGGGAGTGCTTCTTTAACTATGTCTGCCTGTCCTGTAAGCAAACATTTTAGTCAACCAACCCTTGGCGACTTGCACTGCCTGCACCCCATCACCCTCGCCTCCAGCCCAGGAGCCCCCTATGTATTGCGACGCGAGTGTGCACCTCCTCAGCCTGGGCCATTAACCCTTCTCAGCCTGTTGCACATTTGACCAATTTATCTCAGACCCTGGTCATTATCATGGAGCAGATATCCATTTCTACCACCGCATCGGGGTCCACGACCACTACCCAGAGTGAGTCAGATCCACCAGCTGCTCCAGTATGACAGTGCACGTTAGCGATCTGAGTGACCTAGAGTGAGTTCTTCATCCCTGTCTCTGAGAACACACTCACCAGCACGCTTTTCCTTCCCAGAAGCTTGATCACCTCAGGTATTGGCTCAACACTATGATTCAGATTCTGATCAGGTTTGAAAACTGAAAGAAAGGCATGGTTAACAGTTTTGTGTGCCCTATAAACAAATTCCTCAATGTAAAGATAGCCCTGCAGATTCTGCAACCTTCCGCAGGGTCAGACATACTGGCAAATGCTTTTCTAATCACTCTGAATTCAGTGATGTACTGGACAAGGAGTCTGCTCAACACAAAAAGCGTTTTTACACGTAAATGTATAGAGATTGTTTCTCTATAAACAAAAATTAGCAAATACCCTGTAGTAAGTAAATAAATAGTAATAGTAAATGTAAATATTTACGTCTGCTGACACATAGTGAGGTGAACTACCAGAGTTAGGTACCGTCCTACTGGGTATACCTTGATGTGGTGGGGTGGCTTTTATGCTTTTTTGATCAAAACAATGTTGTTAACTAAGTACCCCATGTTATTTGCATGAACTATTACCATTTATTTACTTACTACAGGGTATATTCTAATTTTGTTTATCTTAGGTTCTGTTGTTAAATGAGTGTGAATGCACACCTATTCATTGCACTTATATCAACATATGCCCCGGCTCAAATTTTTTTTTTAGGTTTTCCTATCCTATGCTACCTTAGAGGATCCTCCGGTGTCCAGACTGTTAAGGACCAAGACCCTACCGCTCTACATAGAAAAGTTCACCTTTGAGGCCGCAGGTACGGTCCTGCATTGAGCCTTTGCGGTGACCTGGGTCAGCAAGGCAGTCACTGCCTGAGCAGAGCACCCACGCCAGCACATCATATCCAGGATCCTCTCCATTGGAGTTGGTAGACCTTCCAGACCAGATTGCCCATGTGGGTAAATACCTCTATTCCGCTTCTCTTGAAGTAGCTAGCTGCTCAGCACAAGCTTTGAGCAATACGGTAGCGATCTGCTGTATATCCTCTAGCTTACAGTGTGGATTGTGAACCACGCATCCACGAGGTCTCTCACAAACCTTCCCTTTCATGAATCTCATCTTTTCGGGGAGAAGGTGGACAAGATTATTTCAGATGCCACAGGTAGAAAGAGGACCCTGCTTCTACAGAAGACACCTCCTCAATGTTCATCCATCCTCACGTCATTAGTTTTGTTCCTTTCCTCAGTTCCTGTCTGTCCGCCAGGTGAGACCTACTGACCTTCAAGAAAAGAAGAGACCATCCTTCAAGCCGAATCCTTCCTGGCATCCACACAACCAGCCCGCTAAGTCTTTATGAACCAGAAGCAACAGGTATCCTCCACATGTCTCCTGTTGCAGGACCTGTGGCTCCCAGTGATCAAAGATGCCTGGTTCATTGAAATCATCTCCTCCAGTCAAAAGATAGAATTCTGCATTCATCCACGAGATTGTTTTTTTTTTTTTTTTACCCCCATGCTGCAAGGACCCCTCCTTGGTGGCCATTCTTTTCCCCAAGCGATTTCCTCTCTTCTCCTTTTAGGCGTCATTGTTCTGGTTCCTAACCAGAAAAAGTTTAAAAGGTTTTTTTCAAACCTTTTTGTTGTCCCCAAGAAAGACAGTTCAGTTTGTCCCATTCTGGACTTAAAGCTTCTGAACAAGAATGTCCTGGCTACTCCAATTAAGGATGGAGTCTCTCTGCTCGGTTGTTGCCTCCATGGAACCAAGAGAATTTCTTTCTTCAGTGGAAATTTAAGATGCCTATCTCCACATTCTCTCTGCCCATCAGAAGTCTCTGTGTTGCTGTCAATTAGTCCCATTTTCAGTTTGTGGTCCTCCCCTTCGGGCTGGCCACGGATCCTAACATATTCACAAAGGTCGTGGCTGCAGTCATCGGATCCTAACATATTCACAAAGGTCATGGCTGCAGTCATGGCTTTTTTAAGTGTCAGGGGGATAGTGGTCATTCCATATCTGGACAACATCCTTGTTATGTCTCCCTTTTACTTTGAGAACCTACATAGTCTGCAGATCATGTTGAACATGCTGTCTCGCTTCAGATGGATTGTCGATCAAAGTCATCTCTAATCCCTACTCAGCACATCATATTCCTGGGAACGCTGTTCAACACAGTCCAAGTGAATGTTTTCCTTCCAGAACAGAAGATGTCATCCCTGCAAACCAACATCCAATCGCTGAGCCGCCCATCTCCTCTTCCTCTCCTCGTCTGTAGGAGTGTCCTAGACAAGGTGGTGAAGCCATCAGTGTGATAGTATTTGCTCAGTTCCACACTAGACCTCTGCAACTGGCTGTTTTCTTATTGGGACAGGTCTGACTTTTCCCTTGATCGCCCTATCCTCCCCCACATGTCAGACGGTCACCTGATATGGTAGCAGGACTCTCCCCTCATACTTATCGATCGATCGTTCCTTCCCTATCCACTGCAGATTGTGATAACGGACACCAGCCTTCTCAGTTGGGGAGTAGGATTCCGGGAGTTGATGATGCAAGGTTAGGTGGAAAAGTCTCAAATTCCTACTTCCAATCAATGTCCTGGAACTTAGAGCAATTTGTCTTACACTATTGCAAAGACAGCATAAGTTGATGTGTCTCCCAATCCGGATCCTTGTCTTGTATCTACCATTGTATCTGGAGGGCCTTTTTTCCCACTGCTGCAAATGTCATGAGGTCTTGAATACTCTCTTCCAGAAGGACCTGACTTCAAAACCTCAAGTCAGGACCTTTCTTCAAGATGTGGCCCACTCTGTTCCTCCTTACTGGCCTCCCTGGGATCTTAACCTGATGCTTAGCACACTAGTGTCCTCCTTTGGAACTGGTTTTCAGCATTTCCCCGCTCTGGCTTTCCTGGAAGGTGGCGTTCCGGATTTCTATTGCTCCTATAAAGGAGAGTATCAGAGCTGGCAGCTCTGTCCTGCTGTTCTCTCTTTCTTGTCCTTGACATGTTGGTGTAGCGTCTGGTACTGATGGTTTCTTATTTCCACCTTATCGAACAGATCATTCTTTCTTCCCTCTACCCTCCGAATCCTGTGGAGTAATCCTTGCACCGTTTGGATCTGGTTACAGTGGTGAATCACTACCTGAAGCTAACAGCTTCCTTCAGATCTCATGTTCGTCATTCTAAAAGCACCACGCTGAGTTCTCTGCCTCTAAGATGACCATTGCCTGCTGGATTTGTTCTGCGATTCTGGAAGCTTATAAAGCAAAGAACAAAGTGGCCCTGCTGGGGGTGAATGCTCATTTCCCCCAGGGAGTGGGAGCTTTCTTGGCTATCCTAAATCAGGCATGGACTTTGCAGCTTTGTAAGGCCCCTAGTTGTTCCTCCATTCACACTTTCTCAAAACTTTACAAGGTTCACACTCTCACCTCAGCAGATGCAAGTCTCGGCGGAAAGGTGCTACAAGTGGCAGTTACTCAGATTATTATAATTACTAGAGGGATTTGCCTTACACATTTTTTCATATTTCCTGCCCTAGGGACTGCTTTGGGATGTTCAATGGTTCTTGCTTTCCCTAATGAAGCATCCAAGAAAAGAGAATTTTTGACTTGACACAGCAACCTCCCTTTTATTCATGTAGCCTCATTGGGTGTGTATGCATGCATATGTATTTCTTTTTTCTATGTATATGTATATTAATAAAAAAAAAAAATCTGCTAGTACTGAATAGTTTGCTTACCAGTAGACTGGTTTAGTGTGCTGAGGAGGAGCCACAATTTTATTTAAGTTGTAATTCGTAGTTTCAGCATCCTGGTGACAGCACCATACACCCATGGTTCCTGTGCCCCCACCCCACCCCCCTTCCCCACAATGAAGGATACAAGAAAGGGATTTTATAGTAAGTACAAAAATCCTCTTCTGCACGGGAGCTTGGATGGATGAGATGTCACTAGAAATCTAAGGAAAGAATTCAATTTTTTGGGCCACCAGGCCCATATTTGCCACTAGGCACAGGAGGTCCAGTGGCTAGGGCAGTGACAGGATCAGAATTAAAAGAAAAACAAACAACTTTTTTTGATCTCCCCTCCTCTAGATTCTATACAAAAAAGGCTTATTTGTGTAGGAGGTGGTATCCCTGCATTCATTTTTATCAGTCTTTCGGAGTCAGAATTAGGCTCTTCATAGAGAAGAAAGAGCATGGGTTGGGCTCTGCAGGTAGAAGGGACTGAAGCCATACGCTACCTATAATGGGTGTCCAATCTGCCTTTATAAACGATTGGTGGTGGCAGCTAGTAGTTCCATTTTGTTTTTGTGGAGGTGGCAGTAACCGTACTGGGGTGTATATATTCCATGAGCTGGAATAGGAGTGGTATATCCCATACACTCACAGTGAGTTCCTAAATAACCTGCCTAGTAGTGGAAGCAACCATGGCCAGCATTAGTCAGTCAATTGCATAATTGTCATGACGATTGGAGGCAAGTCGTCATGCAAAAAACATGCCCCCATATGGCTATATTGACAGAAAAAAAAAATGATGGCTCTTGGAAAGGGGGGAGGGGTTGAGGGAAAAACAAACTTAATAACTTATGGCTTTGACATGTAAAAACATTTTTTGTGAAAAAAATATTTGATTAAAAATAATAAAATACAAACTATTTTTTGTCAACAAATTCATAATAACCCAAACTATAACATGTGAGTGCCATTTTACTAGACAAACACCAGAGATGACATAGCACCAAACACACTATTCTGTTCTCGTTGTGTCAACCCTGTGTCCATAAATGAGGATATTATGGAAAATGGTATACCTGGTCCAGAAGGACCAATAGGTGATATGCAATGAGGACCTTTGAACGCACTATATAAATGCTGGAGATCCCAGATGTAATTATGGCCTATTAATAAATTTAATGACTTCAATTCAACCCGTCTTTTAACCATGACCTGTGGTCTTAGGTTGAAATAAAATTGTTAAAAAATAACTTGTATGAAAAGGTCTCATTATTTGGAAACTAATCAATCATGTACTTGATTCATAATATTATAATATATATATATATATATATATATATATATTATATATACACACATATACATACATACATACACGCACACACACGCATATATACACACATACATATATAAAATGTATAAAATGTACAAAATGTACAACATGAGTCCATGTTAATGACATTAAATAACTTATCCAAATACTACATCAATAATCTGAGGGTCATCCTCCATGGGCTCATGAGAAGGGGAAACGTGACCCACTACAGAAATTTCCAGGACACAAAGGACATGCCAAGAAAGTGGTTGATTAACATCACTGGTTATCAGAGCAATCAGACAGTAGTGAGATAGAGAAACTTAGCAGCTAGAAAGAGACGCCCCAACTGGACATACAAGTCAAAAAACCTGTACAAATACAAAATGTGAGGCAAAAATATAAACATACTTATGAACCTATCCCTTTCTGCAGCTCAAGGTAGAATACGAAAAAAGAAACCGCATTGGAATAAAGACCCAACGGCTGATGAATTGGAAGAGAGAAGAAAAAGATTATCATACGTTGAGGGAAAAGGGGCTGGGGATAGAACGTATGACAAAATAAAATTACATAGTGCATAGTTCTATGATTTCATTCAGGATTCTTGTATCCATCAGGAATATCTGAAGAAATGGATTCTAATGGAACAATCCATAGTTTTGCTGCTCAGTTATTTGGGTAAAATGACAAGAGAAAATATGGTCAAGAAAACTCGATGTTATACATTGAACAACCCATCGGTACAATCTTTTTAAAGTCTGAGTAGTTTTGCCCACATATCACTAATTGCACACATATCAATTAGCTATAACATCCCAGAATACGGATGCTTAGTCAGGTCTTCGACACTCTCCAATTCCCCTACAAACGAGCAGCATCTGTACATGGATGTGAAGTCACCTAGACTTTTGCAAACGTCCATTTACATTGATAAGAGCATTGCACATGGTGAATCCATTTTATGAAGAATGAATGATAGAAGTGGGTTTGCATTGGAAAGTTTGAAACTTTTGATTTTTTGGGATAGGTATTTAGCATCACCGCTTCATGTCCCCGTGAAAATTTCTCGTAATTTTGGCAATTATCTTCCCACATGAGAAGCAAAACTTTACTTCTTTCCGATGCCCATTGCCTTAATTTAAGCATCCCAGTTATGCAAAGTGAGTGACAGCTTTTGCACAGGAGTCTTGTTGCTATCCACTCAATGGAACGATGACTGGACATAAAGGTTTGTTACCACTTACCTTTCCACTAATGCATTCATTACCTACAAAGGGGGGAAAAAAGAACACATAGGTTCTTGAAGGAAAAATAAGCCAAATCTGTGGAAATTGACATTAATATATTTTTAATAAACAATATTAGCATTGAATACAGACAGAAAAATTTGTACATTTAAGTCGGTATTGCGAACTGTATCATTTCGCTAAAAAGTTCAAAGTGACTATTCTAGTTAAAAGAATAGTGGTATGTGATCAGTCCCTACTCTTAAAGGGCTTGTTGTTTCACTAAATACATTCACACACACACAGATCCCAGTATTCATATGGATATATCCTATCTTGTGTATGACTGGTGGGATCCCCAGCGTTCCTTAGTAGGAATTGCTCTGAAATCCCCTTTGTAAATGTCGCAGTAGTGTACACACGTGACCACCACTCCATTTACTTCTACAGGACTGACAGAACAGCCATTTTCGTCTGTCCGATAGGGGTGAATGGAGAAAACTTTGAGATCCCATTCTGAGTCATTGGAGTTCCCAGCAGACAGACCCCTAGTTACCATATATGTACCACCTATCATGTGGAGGTGGGATAAACGTATTTAGTGGGACTGACCTCCTCAGCTTCCATTAGTATAATAAGGTAACACTTTCCCGTCGACTGCTATTCTTTTTGGAAAGCCCTTCACACATACATATTAATGCTGCAAAGGAATGTTTCAACAACCAGTTTCATACGTTGAACAAATTTTCTAATAAAGTACTAAGAGAAAGCACGAATTTTCAATAATGAGCGAACACAAGACAGTTTAGATATAGTGTACCAGATATGCAATAAAGCTGTAACACTAGTGTGAGCATAGCCAAGAATTGTGACATTCAAGTCTTCTGTCATGAAGATGAATAATGGATACTGTGTCCTTTAATTGGTTTGCAGACTCTGCGTTTTACAGACCATACAGTGCCATGTGATTGGTTTATAAGTGCAATGTACTGGAAACTGGGTGGAGGTAAAGCGACACAAACATCCACTGTACACTTTGCAGTCATTGCTAAAATTCCAGCATTTTCGTTACCATATATTCAACAGAACTTGTGACTCACAGAAACGCTATTTACTTGCAGATATATTAGTGGCCTGCAGGTAAATAGAATGGAAATTCTGCGTGGCTTCCTGGAGCAGCTGCTAGAGATGGATAGTGTTGCGCGAACATGCTCAGATAAGGAGTTATCCAAGCACGCCCGAGTCCTAGTATGTTCGGTGTGCTTCGAAAATAAGTGTGCATCGCTGCGGCTGTATGGTTCGCAGCTGTTTGACAGCGAGACATGCAGGGATTGTCTGTCATATGAGACATGCAGGTGCGGCGACATGAACATATTTTCCAAGCACACCGAAGAACTCTGTTAGGATTCGATAACCCCTTATTCCGAGCACATTCCCATAACACTAATAACAAAGCTTTAGTCTAGGTGTAGCAGCTGGATTGCAGTCATCAGGGCGGTGCCGAGAGAGCTTACAGTCACCACTCACTATACTGTGAGCAGGTATAAATCACTCCCCTGCACAATGATAGCCTGCTTTGCCCACATACGCTGCAGAGATGACTGTCACAATGCAGAGCGAGTGATTACTGCTGCTCTCACTGTGCAGTGATTAGTGACAGTAACCGATGCAGACACTAAGCAGAGTACAACCTAATTTTCTCCCTGCAGCCATGCTTCCAATAAGCATGCCAGGCATGATATAAATGCTATTTATCTACTGTTACCACTATATCAGGTAAAATAGCGATTAGGGAGGGGACAGGTTCTATTTAAATCATAAATGCAAAACCTTAAAAGAAACAATATTTCAATAACTCAAAACAGCAGAGGTCACAACATTTCATCTAGACTTTGTGATCTAACATTCTGAAATGCTAAGCAAATGTAGTATTCTGTCAAGAAAATAAAAAGGGTAGAACATCTGGTGTCCAACTAGGAAAAAAAACAAAAAACACAGTTAGGTCCATATATATTTGGACAGAGACAACATTTTTCTAATTTTGGTTCTAGACATTACCACAATGAATTTTAAACAAAACAATCCAGATGCAGTTGAAGTTCAGACTTTCAGCTTTCATTTGAGGGTATCCACATTAAAATTGGATGAAGGGTTCAGGAGTTTCAGCTCCTTAACATGTGCCACCCTGTTTTTAAAAGGACCAAAAGTAATTGGACAGATTAAATAATTGTAAATAAAATGTTCATTTCTAGTACTTGGTTGAAAACCGTTTGTTGGCAATGACGGCCTGAAGTCTTGAACTCATGGACATCACCAGAGGCTGTGTTTCCTCCTTTTTGATGCTCTGCCAGGCCTTCACTGCGGTAGTTTTCAGTTGCTGTTTGTGGGCCTTTCTGTCTGAAGTTTAGTCTTTAACAAGTGAAATGCATGCTCAATTGGGTTGAGATCAGGTGACTGACTTGGCCATTCAAGAATATTCCACTTCTTTGCTTTAATAAACTCCTGGGTTGCTTTGGCTTTATGTTTTGGGTCATTGTCCATCTGTAGTATGAAACGACGACCAATCAGTTTGGCTGCATTTGGCTGGATCTGAGCACACAGTATGGCTCTGAATACATCAGAATTCATTCGGCTGCTTCTGTCCTGTGTCACATCAATAAACACTAGTGACCCAGTGCCACTGGCAGCCATGCATGCCCAAGCCATCACACTGCCTCCGTCGTGTTTTACAGATGATGTGGTATGCTTTGGATCATGAGCTGTACCACGCCTTCGCCATACTTTTCTCTTTCCATCATTCTGGTAGAGGTTGATGTTGGTTTCATCTGTCCAAAAAATGTTCTTCCAGAACTGTGCTGGCTTTTTTAGATGTTTTTTAGCAAAGTACAGTCTAGCCTTTTTATTCTTGATGCTTATGAGTGGCTTGCACCGTGCAGTGAACCCTCTGTATTTACTTTCATGCAGTCTTCTCTTTATGGTAGATTTGGATATTGATACGCCTACCTCCTGGAGAGTGTTGTTCACTTGGTTGGCAGTTGTGAAGGGGTTTCTCTTCACCATGGAGATTATTCTGCGATCATCCACCACTGTTGTCTTCCGTGGGCGCTCAGGTCTTTTTGCATTGATGAGTTCACCAGTGCTTTCTTTCTTTCTCAGGATGTACCAAACTGTAGATTTTGCCACTAATATTGTAGCAATTTCTCGGATGGGTTTTTTCTGTTTTTGCAGCTTAAGGATGGCTTGTTTCACCTGCATGGAGAGCTCCTTTGACCGCATGTTTACTTCACAGCAAAACCTTCCAAATGCAAGCACCACACCTCAAATCAACTCCAGGCCTTTTATCTGCTTAATTGAGAATGACATAACGAAGGGATTGCCCACACCTGTCCATGAAATAGCCTTGGAGTCAATTGTCCAATTACTTTTGGTCCCTTTAAAAACAGGGTGGCACATGTTAAGGAGCTGAAACTCCTAAACCCTTCATCCAATTTTAATGTGGATACCCTCAAATGAAAGCTGAAAATCTGAACTTCAAACGCATCTGAATTGTTTTGTTTAAAATTCATTGTGGTAATGTCTAGAACCAAAATTAGAAAAATGTTGTCTCTGTCCAAATATATATGGACCTAACTGTATGGTAACTCTTTGCCGTTACTGAGGAATGAAGTTTGTACAGGTTACTAAAAGGGAAGGAAAGCCATCAATGTTCGCCTCCGACATCTAAATCTACAGCTGCCAGTAAATAACTCTGGTGACAGGGTCACAAGTCTGTTGGATGCTGCCAAGGCATTTGACAGCATTAAATAGGAGTTTCTGAGGGTGGTGTTGGAAAGGTTTGGTCTGGGGCTATGATTGGCTCTGTAGAACAGCCTTATCCAGGAGCTAAAAGGCTAGACTAAAAAGATAAACGGGTGTCTCACATTGAGCAGGGATGCAAAGTCTGACCTATTCTTCATGCTGGCTATAGAGCCCCTCATGGCAATTAATAGAAGCTACCTTTGGATTGAGGGATTCCTTAGGGAAGAACATAAGAGAGAGTGTACCGATGATGCGCTTTTTCTTGCAAATGCTTCTACAACTCTAAATTCAGCAATGGAAGTTATTGAAAGGTTTAGAAAGTACTTGGGGTTAGTCATCAACTGGAGCAAGTCGGTCCTGCTTTCAGTGGATAGCAGAGACATCATAATTAATTATGTAAGATCAGAATTGCAAGTAGGTTGCGAATTTAAGAACCTGGGAATACAACCACACAGGTAACTATGAAGATGCTGAACCTTACGCCAGTTATCACAAAACTTAAAGCGCACCTGTCAGCAGGATTGTGCTTAGTAAACTACATACACTGTCAGGTGGGCGACATTACACTGATTAATTGTACCTTGGTTGATTAAATCCGTCCTGTGGTTCTTGTTTAATCTTTACTTTCAGATTGGAGATAATGATATGCTCGTGGTTCGGGGCGGCCTGTGGGGGGCGCTCTATCTGGTGCTCTGTTTACATATTCATCTGTATGCTCTTATGACAGCTCACTGATCGTTCAGTGACCTGCCTCCTATTTTACATAATGCATCTAGAAGTGCGGGGCAAGGTAAAATAGACAGGTCAGTGAGCTGTCATAAGAGCATATAGCTGAATATGTAAACAGAGCACCATATAGAGCGCCCCCCGCTGGCAGCCCCGAATCACGAGCACAAGATTACACAAGAACCACAGGACGGATTTCAACCACCAAGGTATCATTTTAATCAGTGTAATGTTGCCCACCTGACCGTGTATGTAGTTTACCGAGAACAATCCTGCTGACAGGTGCGCTTTAAACAAAAACTAGAAACCTGGTCTAAAAGTACCCCTGACCGTGATAGGACACACAAACTTAGTCAAAATGTTTTGAATGCCCCAGTTGCTGTAAATTACACACAATTCACCAGTGAGGATACCCAAGTGATATTTCTTTAAGACCAACGGTATCTTTAGGGAACTGATCTGAGGGAGATGCTCCACTAACTGGGCTAGAGACATTGTAGATCACAAAAGATGGAGGACTCACTATATTAAATACATGTTTTGTTTTTTATCTGGAATCCCATCTCCAGCACATAGGAGGGCTGTCTTGGGGAAGGAGTAGCACAATGTCTTATTGCAACAATACTTTGGTACAACCTGGCTGTATGAAGCATTAGAGGCCCATAAACTCAGAGTATCCTCTGTGAATTTGATTTAAGGTGGAAAGTGAGGGATTGACATGAAGTCACCCAGAACACAGTGTGGGAGACCCCACGGCTCCCCAATTTATAGTTACATAGGTTGAAAAAAGACCTAGGTCCATCAAGTTCAACCTTTCTCCACCAATTATACATTTTGTCATGAATTTAAAGGGGTATTCCTATCCCAATATGTAGTAGGTGTAATAATAGTAATATTAGCAAATATCTCCGATTAGAAATGTAGTATATTTTTTCCTGATTCGTTATCTCTCTTACCTCATGTGCAGGTATAGCAGGACCTTAGGTATCCATGGTTACGTCCACTGATAAAGTCACAGTTGCTGCTAGCTAGCTGCTAGTGGTCGTAACCATGGATACCTAAGGTCCTGCGATGCCTGCACATGAGGTAAGGGAGATAGCGAATCAAAAATACTATACTACATTTCTAATTGAAGATATTTGCTAATATTACTATTATTACACCTACTAAATATTGGGATGGGATCTTGGAGATGGGAATACCCCTTTAACTATAACCCACATTATTTGTACTGACAAAATCATCCAGCCCTTGTTTTAAAAGCTGTTATAGTGTCTGCCATTACTACCTCTTGTGGTCGAGCAATCCACATTCTAACTGTAAAGAACCCTTTCCTACTTAGCTTCCGGAATTGCCTTTCCTCCACCCGTAATGAGTGCCCCCTGGTCCTTAGTATGGTCTTTGGCAGGAATAAGTCATGTGCTTGTCCTATGTACTGACCACACATATATTTATACATATAAATGAGATCTCCTCTAGGATGTCTTTTTTCTAAGCTAAACAAGCTCAACTTTTCCAACTTCTCATCCTATGAAAGGCCTTCCATCCCTTATAATAATCTAGTTGCCTGCCTTTCAACTAACTTCTGAATATGCTTTTTAAAATGTGGAGCCCAAAACTGGATCCCACATTCTAGGTGTGGCCTCGCCAGTGATTTATAGAGAGGTATCAATACGTTGGGATCGCAGGATTTTCTCTCTTTTTATACACCCTAAAATCTTGTTTGAGTACTGCTGCTCAGTAACCAAAATACCCAAGTCCTTCTCCTGTTCTGTAGTCCGGAGTATATTCCCATTTAATGTATATGTAGCAATTGGATTACTTTGTCCTAGGTGCATTACGCTACATTTATCTACATTAAACCTCATCTGCCAAATGTTTGCCTATTCAGTCATCTAATCCAGATCATCTTGTAATATTTTAATGTCAAGGTCATATTTTAATATCCTACATAGTTTGGTGTCATCAGCAAAGACTGACACTTTACTCTCAATCAGGGCTGTGGAGTCTGAGTCGTGGTCCATTTTGGTGGAATCGGTATAAAATGGACCGACTCCAACTTCTAAAATATATAATAAATTGGGTACAGTAGTTCAATGCTGTTTGTGGGGAATATTTTTTTCATAAGAATTTGGGAAAGTTATGAAATGTCCTATAAATGTCTGTCCTATTCCTGATCTAAGGCTCAGGACTTTTAGCTGAGATGAATCTGTGCTACAGTAAATTTATCACTTAAACATGAGCCATGTATGAGGGAGTCGGAGTAGAGGAGTCGGAGTCATTGAAATTGAGGAGTCGGAGGTTTGGCTTACTGACTCCACAGCCCTGCTCTCAATCCCATCCACAAGGTAATAAAGATTAAAAAGAATCGGTCCTAGCACAGATCCCTGCGGCACCCCACTGCTGATTATAAGCCATTTAGAGAACGTACCATTTAGGACGACTCCGTTTTCTGTCATTTAACCAATTCCTTATCCATCTGCATATAGTTTCCCCTAGTCATTGCTTCTGTAACTTCAGTATAAGGCTGCTATGTCGTACAGTATCAAATGCCTTTGCAAAATCCAGTTAAATCACATCAGCATCATTACCAACATCCAGATTTGCACTTACCTCCTCACAGAACCTCAACATGTTGGTTAGACATGGCTTATTCTTAATGAATCTGTGCTGGTTGTCAATTATTACATTATTCTCTGCAGGTCATCTCTTATGATGCCCTCAAAAACTTTGCACACTACCGATGTCAGACTTACCAGACGGTAGTTACCTGGATCCACCTTCTTAGATATAGATAACACATCAAGAGAGTTTAAGAATATGAGATTCAGCGGTCTGTCAAATACTGAACTTAATTCCCTCAGTATCCATGGATGAATACCATATGGGCAGGGGGATTTGTCAAGGTTTAATTTGTTCCTCTTAGAAGTGTCTGGAAGCAAAGGGGTTCCATAGACTTTAGGTAGAAGTGGTCAAGGAATTCTCTCAAAGGCAGGGGGAGTTCACGACCCCCATACTAAACTCTATAGATAGCTCCAGCTATGACATGCCTACCAGGCAGAGGGGATGCATTCAAACAGCACAGTACTCATGAATATGATAATACACAGGATAGCAATTTAAAAGTAGCCCAGATGTACCGATTTCAATACTGTATAACTCTCTGGAGAATCTAGTATTCGTAAACTTTCCAGTACCCTCTAAGGCAAAATTGGAGGGAGATACTGGCCCTATAATAAAAGATCATTGGGAGGAGATCTTGAAAGAATACCACAATTATCTCATAGCGAGACGCACAGGCTATGCCCCCATGACTTGATACAAAGAGTATACAGAATACCTCAATTCTCATATGACACAGGGACACGCCTGGACCCTTTGTGCCCTAAACGCAAATTGCAACCAGCAAATTTATACACATGCTGTGGTCCTACCTCACCTGGAAGCTTTCTGGAGAGGGTTTCAGGATATTATATATAGTATACTGATACTCACAGCTGATTCTTTCTTTGAGGTAAAACATTTCACTGCCTGATTTTAAACAATGTTTTACTTCAAAGAAAGAATCCTCTGTGATCCCCTGCTTTAATGTCTGTATTGTCTTTTGTTTCCTCCCCTGCCCGGGAAGGTGTGGTGTGATCAGACCATGTTCCTATACAGTCAGACACAGCCATTGATTAAAATGAACTTTTGTTTATGGGAAAACCCCTTTAAACCCTTCTCCATTTTTCTGTATATTAGGGTATGGAAAAGATTTAAGTACTGATGACCATGGTAAAATAGCAGTGCCCAATATGCTCTATAGGGCAAAAAAGGAGACAGATTAAATAAATCCCAGCAAAAGGACAGATTCGAAAAAAAAAACACAAAAAGCTGCCCATAATTTCCAATACCTAGTCACAATACTAATGCACAGCAGGATGCAGCAGACCCCCATTATTATAGGCGGAGGCAGCAGAGGTGCAAAATACAGATGCACAACCACTCACAAGCCTACCACCGCCTGATCTGATAGTATAGGCATGACCAATAGGCATAAGCCAACATGGTGTATTACACGTATCTGTGTGACTGGTGCCCTTTACAAGCCTTATAATGTATTTAGCAATTGCCCCCCACCCCATGTATGGTAGGTGTGTGAGTGGTTGTGCATTCTGCACCTTTGCTGCCTCCACCCTATATCATGGGGCTTGCTGCATCCTGCAGTGCATCAGTATTGGTAAATATGGCTCTTATTCTTCTGTCATAACACAACAGATCAGACACCAATGATTATGGAATAAATAAATGTGTTGTTGAATCTGGAAAGAAACACAATCAAATTTGAGAAACTGTGGACACTCTGTATTTACAAATCCAGCGCGACTTCAAGAAATTTGTAAAGTTACTGCTTGGAGCTCCTTTAGAAAAGAAGAAACATTTATTAATTGGTTTTACTGGAATTGTGATCTATAGAACAGAGATCTAAGATGGGGGATGGAAGTAATAGAGCATTTCTGACAGACCGTACAGATGAGAGCCCAAGGTGCTCGGAATAGGTTCTGTTTATTATCTGTTGCATGTTTCCTTTCTTTGTATTGTGTTGCACAAATTGTTTTTGTCTTGTCTATACTAAACTAAGTTGTGTTGAGGTTTAAAGGGGTTATTTTTTTCTGCTTGTACCGCTTTATGTTATAAAAATGAATTAAAAAAAAACAAAATGAAAAAAAAAAAAAAAGGAGGGAAGAAAGACAAAACAACAATAACTTGGACAAAGAAACTAAAATGTAATTTTAAACCATAATTTGAGCTGTCTATAATAGAATTACCAATAACTTTCTTTTGCTGTGAACCAACACATACAAAGAATAGATTTGAGCTCTCATCTATTCCTGGCAGAAGTAGCTGACTTATTATTGTCCCTATCAAAAACAGCAGTAAACCAAGCCATAGTTTCTCTCAGATCTCTCCAGCTTCTCGTTCTTCAGAGCTACGCTCCTCCGATTTCCCGTTAACAGTGTCATAACTGCGCTTTTTGTGCCGTCGTTCTTGGTCTCTTGAAGTTCTCTCCTTATCTCTGGAGGAGCTGCAAAGAATTTGATCACTTCGATTATTACTTACATAAAATATGCATACTTGCCAACAATTTTATATTTGTTCCATGTATATTAACTCCTTAAGGACGCAGTCAATTTTCATTTTTGTGTTTGTTTTATTCCGATCCTTTTTCAAATAGCCATAACCTTTTTATTATTGCACCGACAGACTTATGAGGACTTGTTTTTCACGGGACAAGATGTAGTTTTCATTGACACCATGCATTTTATCATATACATGGGGTACAGAAGTAGGAACCCAGTATAAATTACAGCTGACTTGTTAATCGTGCTAAAAACTATTCATGGTTTTCTTGAATATGAGCAATCTTTGATAACTCCCCAAAAGAAAAAGTCCATCTGGGCACAGTCTGGTGCTGCTGTGGTCATTCTCATCGCCTTGTCTACCTATCCACTTCTAATAATAATCAAATAATATGAATAGACACTGCATGTCTACATATGCACCCCTCCTCTTGAGAGGGAAAGTGGCAAAAAAAATTGAAAGCGGTAAAATGGAAGGAAAAAAAAAAAAAATGGAATTAAGCAATTTTTTTAAGGAAAAAAATGACCTGGAGACATGATTCTTCCCGTCATTGTGAGTACAAAGACATAAAACATGTAAAGGTTTTTTTGTATTATTTTACTCACTTTCATTTTTGTTATGAAATATGGAAAAATAAAAAAATTGGTGTTACTCCATGTTTCATGGTTATTAGACACCCAAAAAAAAACATGCGGGGATCGCTCGTGCATGGCAGGCAATCCCCACGAGGTTTTTTGGCCACGAAGCATATGGGGCAGAGACTTGAGCATGTCACTCAAACACCCGCGATACTCAGTGCATACCCGAGCACCCGATGCAAACTCAAGTAGCGAGCACTTGCGCTCAACACTAGCCGCCATATCGTCATTTTTTTTTTAACTTTTGAAAAAAATCCCAACCCCATCCCTAGAGTTTATTTTTTACGCCGTTCCTCGTGCGGTATAAGTGATTAGACGACTTTATTCTTCTGGTCGGTGCGATTACAGCGATACCAGATTCATATCGGGTTTTTATGATTGACAGCTGTCACACACTAAAAGACGTATTTTTTTGCATCACCATATTTTGAGAGCTATAATTTTTCCATATTTTGGCAGACAGTCATTTGACAGCTTGTTTTGTGTGGGATGAGTTGAAGCTTTTATTGGTGCCATTTTCAGGCATGTGACATTTTTTGATCGCTTTCTATTCCGACTTTTGGGAGGAAGAATAAACAAAAACCAGCAATTCCAGAGTTGTTTTTTTTTATGCTGTTCTGCGTGTGGTAAAATTGATAAGGCAGCTTTATTCTTCGGGTCAGTACGTTTACAGCGGTACCACATTTATATAGTTTTTCTATGTTTTGGCGCTTTTACACGATAAAAGCTATTTTATAGAAAAAATTATTTTTTTGCATCGCTTTATTCTGAGAGCTATAACTTTTTATTTTTCGGCTGATGGAGCTGTATGGCAGCTTGTTTTTTTGCGGGACAAGACGTTTTCAGCAGTACCATTTTTATTTATATTCGTCTTTTTGATCGCGTGTTATTTCATTTTTTGTTTGGCGGTATGATGATAAAGCATCGTTTTTTTTTTTTTACCGTGTTCACTGAAGGGGCTAACTAGTGGGGCAGTTTTATAGGTCAGGTCGTTCCAGACGCAGCGATACCAAATATGTGTACTTTTACTGTTTTTGTTTTTTTTCATAATAATATTTATTGATGGGTACATTATATTTTTATTTTTGTGGATTATTTTTTTTATTAAATATTTTTACAAATTTTTTTTTTCTTTCTTTTTTTAACACTTTTTGGACTTTTATTCTGTGTCCCACTCTGGGACTTCCACTTTTTTTATTCTGATCGCCTGTATAGCACAGAAATGCAGCACCATCCCTGTGCCATGCAGGCTGTCAGTGCTGCACAGGGAGAAGATTCTTTGGTCATGCACTGCGCATGACTAAAGAATATTCCTGCTGTCTGGTGACCCGGATGTTGTCATGACGACATCGGGTCGTCATGGCAACATCCAGGAAGCCGCGGCAGACAGCGCTGGAGGCCGGAAGAGGAGGTGAGTATTGCGATCACCTCCCCTTGCCACCGCAATGCTGCACTCGACTTCAATCGCAGCATTGAGGGGGTTAATGTGGCGGGAGCGGTGCGGGACCATTCCCTGCACATAGTACCGGGTGTCCACTGTGACTATCAGCTGACACCCGGTAACAATCACCCCGCACCGCTTGTGTGCGGCGCGATTGCCATATGACCTAATAGTACGTCATTGGTCCAATCGGCCCAGGTCACCAAGACGTACTATTAGGTCATACGTCAGAAAGGGGTTAACCAGCTAATTAGGGAGGCAATTTGAATTGTTATATTTAGATATAGACCGATATCTCTCTATGTCGATATAGTAAATATATTAAAAATGAGTTTCTTAGAACGTTAAGCCATAAGCTGGATGTGACAGAAGAGATGATCGGCAGTCATAGCAACCCACCAGCTCCCCGTGATAGCGCCGCAAGGGATGGGGGCGGCAATGAGCTCCTGGGTCATATTGTGGTGCTTAAATGCTGCTGTCTAATTGACAGCAGCATTTAACAGATTATCAAGTGATCGTCAGGCGGGCTGATCACTGCTGATAGAGGCAGAAGCCAGCTATATAATAGCTCCAACTGAATAGATGTCTTGGTCACTACTGCCCACTACACCTAAGGGGTTAAATGGGCATTATTTGAGTTCTCAGATCCAGGCTGTTGTAGAAGGGGGCAGCTAGCTGTATTTTACAGTTCACTCCTGGTGCTAATGTAGTTGAATTAGTCACTACTAGCAGAGCATCATACAAGTAAAAACATGGCAGACACTTGACCTTTATTTGGCCCTTCTTCTGCTATGACACTACACCAGCAGTGGGAAATCGCATTGCTGGGGTGATTGAGAGGCGCTTGCATGCCATGATCACTATTAATTGTTGATCTTGGAGGTAGATGACAGGCAGTTATCAAGCAATATCAGCAGCACATCTTAACTCCTAACCCATAAGGCAAAGAGGTGACTAACACCCTTAAAAAACTATGCAAACATGCTATAGAAGTAGTTGAAAATAAATCAGCATATTACAATGTAGCACACGTTGTTCTAGAACCAGGGTGGGAACCTCAGGCCCGTGGACCATTTATGGCCCGTGATGACCTTTTCTCCGGCCCTCAGGCAGATTCCTGTTGATCACAGTGCTTGGGCCGGCAGCTGTGTTTTGATGGCCACCGGCCTTTTAATTTCTTCTTGCTCTGTGAGCACACGAAAGCAGCAGTCACTACTGAATGCGGAGACACGTGCAATGTGCACCAGTGCCAGGACATACTTTGTGGGCGGACTTAGTGCACAATTTGTGTGGCCCCGAAGGATGGTATAAATATCCAAATGGCCCTTGGCTGCAAAAAAAGTCCCACACCCCCGTTTTAGAAAAATAGTACTTAGTGGATTACTTGATTTTCTATTACTATTGAAAGTAGACACATGATTTAACTTAAGTGAAAGGGAGAAATGTTATTAACTTGTAACTTGACATACTTTGATTTGGAAATTCGATCTCTGCGCACATCCAGACTCCGGTGATGACTACGACTGTCAGAACGAGATCTATGGTGGTGACGTTTATCTCGGGATCTCGAACGGGTTTTTCTTTTGCGATCTCGGGAAGAAGAACGTTGTCTACGTTTCTCTCTGGATCTAGATCTACACAGAAATAAAATGCAATATTTAACAACATGACCACAACAAGATAAGATAACCAAGAAAATCAGCACATCAACGTCAGTATAAAGCAGTAAATTGAAGTGAAAAGGGCATGTTAAGTGTATGTGTATATACAGGTGCATCTCGCTAAATTAGATCAAAAAGTTAATTTCAGTTCTTAAAAAAAAAAAAAATATACAAAAGTGAAACTCATATGGAGTCATTACAAACAGAGTGATCTATTTCAAGTGTTTATTTCTGTTAATGTTGATGATTATGGCTTACAGCCAATGAAAACACAAAAGTCATTATCTCAGTAAACTAGAATAATTAGCATAAACCACCTGCAAAGACTTTGTAAGCGTTTAAAAAGGTCCCTTAGTCTGTTTCATTAGGCTCCACAATCATGGGGGAAGACTGCTGACTTGACAGATGTCCAGAAGGCAGTCATTGACACACTCCACAAGATCCCAGGGTTCCAATTTTCATTTGGAAATCAAGGTCCCACAGTCTGGAGGAAGAGTGGAGAGGCCACAATCCAAGCTACTTGAGGTCTAGTGTGAAGTTTCCACAATCAGTGATGGTTTGGGGAGCCATGTCATCTGCTGGTGTAAGTCCACTGTGTTTTATCAAGACCAAAGTCGGCGCAGCCGTCTACCAGGAAATTTTAGAGCACCTCATGCTTCCCTTTGCCGACAAGCTTTTTGGAGATGGAAGTTTCATTCTCCAGCAGAACTTTGCACCTGTCCACACGGCCAAAACTACAATACCTGCATTATATACAACAGTATCCCTGTGCTTGATTAGCCAGTAAACTCACCTGACCTTAACCCCATAGAGAATCTATGGAGTATTGTCAAGAGGAAGATGAGACACACCAGACCCAACAATGCAGACGAGTTGAAGGCTGCTATCAAAGCAACCTGGGCTTCCATAACACCTCAGCAGTGCCACAGGCTGATCGCCTCCATGCCACGCCGCATTGATGCAGTAATTGATTCAAAAGGAGCCCCGACCAAGTATTGAGTGCAATTACTGAACATACATTTCAGGAGACCAACATTTCAGATTTTAAAATATATAAGTATTCTAATTTACTGAGATAATGACTTTTGTGTTTTCATTGGCTGTAAGACATAATCATCAACATTAACAGAAATAAACACTTGAAATAGATCACTCGGTTTGTAATGACGCTATATAATATGAGTTTCACTTTCTGTATTGAAGAACAGAAATAAATTAACTTTTTGATGATATTCTAATTTAGTGAGATGCACCTGTATTATTTATATTATACACACAAATACGTAAAAACAATAAGATACTTAAAAAGGGGTTATCTGGTCTTAAACTACTTGTGACTGCTCACATCGTGTACACTGCGTGCTGTGCGGAACGGTGGTCATGTGACCGCAGGTATGCGGTATGCATGCTTCTCGCCACATTCCGACTAGATGGGTGCAGCCTCGCTCGATGCAAGTGTATTGAGTGAGGTCGGAAACAATCTAATAGACAACACAGCGCAGTTAGTTCAGGGAATATGATCTAAAAGTAATAGAATTTTTATTTTTATCCTTTTGGACATTGATTTGACAGCTTCTTAAAGGGGTTATCCTGGCCTTTGCTAAATTTTTCATAAGGGGCTAAGAACTTAAAGAGATATTCCCATCTCAAAAATCCTATCCCAATATGTAGTAGGTGTAATAATAGTAATAATTTTAGCAAATACCTCCAATTAGAAATGTATTATAGTTCTTCTAATAACCTAAGTCATTTACCCCACGTGCAGGCATTGCAACAGCTTAGGTATCCATGGTTACCACCACTAGCAATTAACTATATGAGTGGTCGTAACCATGGATACCTAAGCTGCCACAATGCCTGAACATGATTAACAATAGAGCTTAGAAGGATTCAGCTAGTCTATGTAGAAACAGGAGGTAAATTTTCCCTGTATGACTCATAAGTCACTGCAAAATTCCTTGGCAGAGGGAGGAGGGAGCAGCTGAGTCAGGAGTTGAAAAGAGACTTCCTGTTTCTACAAAGAGCAGAAAAGAAATTTTAAGTACAGAGTTTGAGACCCCTGATCTCCACAAATGTTTAGGTACAATTGTCATTTAAACCCTCATGTATAAAAACCAAGTGAGCCTCCTTAGTCCCATGCACGCAGGATGCTGGGAAGTGTGTGCAATGATTGTAGTCAGGCACTCCCTGCACTCAAACAACTGTCAGCTGGGTGAGATCAGTCTGCTCCACCTGCGAGCGCGGTCAGACCTGTGAGTGTGGGAAGTGTTTGTCATCACTGCACACTCTTCTCCGCATTCTGTGAGTGCAGGGAGATTCTCATATACATTGCATACGCCGTAGGAACTTTTTTTTTCATGACGACAGGAGCTGCGCATACGCAGCCACTGGGGTGGACGGATAAAGCTTGGAGATTGAATAATGCTAGGTGGCCATTTCAGAAGATGAAAGTTTGTTATTTTTTTTAAATTTTATTTTTTACCACTAAAATGTTCTATTTCCAAATCCCAATGTTATAATATTCTGTGAGGCACCTGTGGGTTCAAAATACTCACTACACCCCTAGATGAAATCCTTAAGCAGGGAGGTTTCCAATAGGGGATCACCTGGGGGAGTTTCGGCTGATCTGGCACCTCTGGGGCTCGGCTAATGGATCCCAAAATCCATTCAAACATAATCTGCGTTCTAAAAGCCAAGTAGCGCTCCTTTCCATCCGTGTGCTCAAACAATAGTGTACAAACCCATAATAAATTGTCCTGTCCATTTTCTCCTACTCTAATTAAAACTTTGAGGGTAAAATAACATTTTAGTAGGAAAATGCTCACCACACCAACATATGAATGCCTTCTGGGATTTAGTTTACCAAATGGGGTCACTTGTGAGCGTTTCTGCGTTTTTTGGCACCTCAGGGGCTCTGCAAATACAATATGGTGTCCAAATTTGCATTCCAAAAATTAAAAGGGAATCTGTCAGCTGATACATGCTGCCCAAACAGTGGTCAGCATGTATCAGCCACTGGCTATTTGATCACAGCCATGTAGGTTTGTCTCTGAAACGCCTACGTGCGTACCAGCAGAGGGTTATCAGTCACTGTCAGCAGGCGGAAAGAAGCCGCCGGGGACCCGCCTTTACATTTATGCCACAGCTTTTTAGAGACAAACATATATGGCATTCAATATCTATTCCAGACAGCGTTACACTCCAAAAATGAAATTGCACTCTTTCCTTTCCGAGCACTGCCATGTGCCTAAACAGCAGTTTTTGACCACATATGGGGTATCATCACATTTAGGAGAAACTACTTAAACTACAGGGTAAACTTTTTTCCTATTATTGTGAAAATTACAAATTTAAAGCTAAAACAACGTTTTAGCAGAAAAAAACATAAATTTTCGCTTTTACATACATTTTAAAAAGTTCTGTGAAGCATCTATGGGCTCAAAATGCTCAACACACCCCTTGTGGCAAGACGACTCACTTGGCTGCTTTCGGAAGTAGACTCCGGAATGGTTTCGTCTGCAGGTTTATTATAAATGGCATAAAGCACTGCAGATTCAGCAAAATAAACTCAGCCTTGCTGGCATAACGGCAAAACAAAACACAAATGATAACAGTCCATATGCCCACACACTCCCCCACACAAGTTGCAGCCCACTTCAGCTCCTCCTGAGCTATAGTTCCACCACCTGGAGACTTGCCTCTCCAAAATCACAACAAAGCTAAAAAATAAAAAATAAATCAGTGACTGGGCATTTAACATTGCTCAGCCACACCCCGAGGTGGAGATATGGTGAATGACTTGCCATTACAGAAAAAAAAAAGACGGATTTTGGTAAGAACTTACCTGTAAAATCCTTTTCAGCGAAGAAAGGAAGGGAGACACAGACATTACTAGTGGGTAGGCGGAGCCCACACAGGATAGAACACCTCAGATTACAAAAAAGTGTTGACCGGCCCCTCCAGCTTGGGCTCCTCTTACTCCAGCTCCCCAGTCCGTACACAAGCTAAGGAAGAGCAATTAACACCAGCGGAGCAACACAACCCCTTCTGAAAGACTCAGAAAAAAGCAAGAAGACAGGTTATGCATATAACAGAAAAAACCACACAGTCCCAGGTACTACTCACTGGACCTGACCACTGCGATGAGCTGGCTATGCTGGAACAGAGCCTTAGCGCGCCGACCCCAGCCCAGATAACCGCCATCAGAGAAGGGTCACGCCGCATCTGAAAAAACAACACACTTCTGCCATGGGAGGGAGCTGTGTCTCCCTTCCTTCCTTCGCTGAAAAGGATTTTACAGGTAAGTTCTTACCAAAATCCGTCTTTCAGCAGCAGAATGGAAGGAAGGGAGACACAGACATTACTAGTGGGACGTCCCAAAGCAGTCCAGAAATTAAGGATGGGAAAAAACAACAAAGGCAGATTCCCAACAACTTAGATAAATGCGCAACCAGCGCTTAACACAAGTTAAAGAGATAACCTAAACTACAGCCGCCTGCAGGACCCTACGTCCTAAGGCCGCATCAGCGGAAGCACCGACGTCCACCTTATAAAACTTTGTAAAAGTGTGGACGGAGCGCCAGGTAGCCGCCCGGCAGAGTTGAGCTGCCGAGGCCCCTTGATGAAAAGCCCACGATGAACCCACAGCTCTCGTGGAGTGAGCTAGAATCTTAATTGGGCAAGGCTCGCCCTTAAATCGGTAAGCTTCTAAAATGGCCGACCGAATCCATCTAGCTATAGTGTTGGAAGCTCGTTGACCACGACGACGACCTGCTGGAATCACAAAAAGTGAGTCCGACTTCCGAAAACCTTGAGTAATAGACAAATAGAACTTTAACGCCCGCACCAAATCCAAAGTGTGCAAGGCCCGTTCCTTCGCATTCCTCGGATCTGGACAGAGCGAGGGCAACACAATATCCTGGTTAACATGAAATTGTAACACCACCTTAGGTAGAAAGTCGCCCCGTGTGCGAAGCACTACACGATCCGGGTGAAACTCCAGAAAAGGAGGCGAGCAAGAAAGAGCCGCCAACTCAGAAACCCTTCTCAAAGAGGTGACCGCCACCAGGAAGGCAACTTTCCAGGAAAGCAATGAAAGGCTAACAGAGTCCATAGGCTCAAAAGGCCCATGTTGAAGAGCCTCCAAGACAAGATTGAGCCGCCAAGGAGTCACAAGTGCCTTCCGCGGCGGAAATTGACGGATTACCCCGCGAAAAAAGGAACGTACGTCCCTACGCGAGGCGATAGCCTTCCGAAACAGCAAGGATAGAGCGGAAACCTGACCCTTCAGGGTGCTAACTGCCAAACCCTTGTCCAGCCCATACTGCAAAAAGGCCAACAAATTGGGAATGGAAAAAATCCTCGGGTTCCTTGAAGAACCGGAACACCACGAGAAGAAGGCTTCCCAAGTCTTGTGATAAATCCTAGTGGTAGCAGGACCTCTGGCCGCTCGCAGAGTGGCAATGACTTCGGCTGAAAATCCTTGACGGGTCAAGATTTCGGTCTCAAGAGCCACGCCGTCAAACGCAGAGACTTCAGGTCCGGATGACGAATGGGCCCCTGGGTTAACAGGTCCGGGCGAAGTGGAAGTGGAAGCGGAGGCACTGCCAGAAGCGACACCAGCGTTGAGAACCACGTCCTCCTTGGCCAATCTGGGGCCACCAACATAGCCGAGACTCTCTCCAGTTTGATCCGACGTAACACCAGAGGAAGTAAGGATATCGGCGGAAACACATAGATCAGCTCGAATTGGTCCCACGGAGCCACTAGAGCATCCACCGCCACAGCCTCCGGGTCCTTGTACCTGGACATGAACGTCAGTAACCTGGCGTTGAACCTGGATGCCATCAAATCCACTTGGGGAGTTCCCCAACGGGAGCACAGTAGTGCAAAAACTTCCGGATGAAGACTCCATTCTCCGGGATCCACCTTCTCGCGACTGAGGAAGTCCGCCGTGATATTCTGGACTCCTGGGATGTGAATCGCGGAGATGGCTGGAACCCTGGCTTCGGCCCATACCATGATCCGAGAGACCTCCATCATGAGCCTGGAGCTCCTCGTCCCACCTTGATGGTTGATATACGCGGCTGCCGTCGCGTTGTCTGTCTGCACTCGGACTGGCAGACCGCTTAAAGGGACCGTCCAGTGTTGGAGGCAAAGGAAAATCGCACTCAACTCCAGGAGGTTGATCAGCAGGACAGACTCTTCTGACTACCATACTCCCTGAACCCAGATATCGTTCCAGACTCCCCCCCCAGCCCGTCAGACTGGCATCGGTGGTTATGACCGACCACCGCGGAAGGAGGAAGGACTTCCCCTGGGATAACGCTTCTGGATGTAACCACCATCCTAGAGACTCTCGCACCCTGTGGGAGATGATGACACTGCGATCCAGCGAAGCCTGCGATCGATCCCAACGGGTTAGAATGAGCATTTGGAGACCCCTGGAATGAAATTGAGCAAACGGGACCGCTTCCATTGACGCCACCATCAAACCCAGAAGGCGCATACACCTTCGAAGGGACATTGCTGTCGAAGACTTCATAACCTGTACATGTTGACGAAGACTTGCTTGCTTGTCCGGAGGCAAGGACACCACTGCCCGTACCGTGTCGAAGTGCATCCCCAAAAACAGGATTGACTGCGACGGTTCCAGAGATGACTTCTTCCAATTGACTAGCCATCCGAAGTCCTCCAGGAGCTGAAGGGATAGATTGCGAGCCCTCACCGCCTCCTCCTCTGTGGACGCCACAATCAAAAGGTCGTCTAGGTAGGGAAGAATTGTCACCCCCTGCCTTCGAAGGATCGCCATGAGAGGCGCCAGAATTTTTGTAAAAACTCTGGGCGCTGATGCCAACCCGAATGGCAGGGCCACAAACTGGTAATGGTCCTGACCTATGGCAAAACGTAGGAAGCGCTGGTGAGCCCTTCCGATGGGAATATGCAAATAAGCGTTGCGAATGTCGATTGACACTAAAAAATTGTTCTGCGACAGAGCCGCCACAACTGAGCAAAGCGACTCCATGCGGAATTTCCGGGTCCGGACATGCAGATTCAATTTTTTGAGATCCAGAATGGGGCGAAATTTGTCCTCCTTTTTGGGGACCACAAAGAGGTTGGAGTAAAACCCCCTTCCCCAATCCTCCGGCGGAACCGGCACCACCACACCATTCTGCAGAAGGGAATCGACCTCCCGCCGTAGAGCGGTAGCTAGCTCGGGCTCTGACGGAATGCGAGATTGACAAAATCTGTCCGGGGGTCGAGAAAGAAACTCTATGAAATAGCCTGCCGACACAACCCGCATCACCCAGGCGTCTGAAACGTGGGACGCCCAAGTCGACTCGAACTGGAGCAGGCGACCCCCGACTCGAGGACCCTCGAGTGAAACCCTGGCGTCAGTCCGCCTTAGCGGGCTTTTTGTCAGCTTCCCGTTTGTCTTGACGGAAGTTCTGTTTCCAGGGAGTGCGGGATTTCTGAGAGATCTTTTTTCCCGAAAACGAGGGACGACCCGATCCCCAAGAGGGCTGACCGAACCGTCCCCTGGGCCGAAAGGGCCGCCGACTACTACCGGCACTAGACTTGCCAGACGCAGAAGCCACAGCTCTACGCTGCGGTAAAGCCGTTTCTTTTGCCTTGGCCTTCGCAATCAGTTCCGTGAGGTCAGACCCAAACAGCTGACCACCCTTGTAAGCTAAACACAGCAAACCTTGCTTGGAAAACGTGTCTCCGGTCCACTGCTTAAGCCACAGTGCTCTTCTGACTGACAGCCGAGGATTGCGCCCTGGACAGCAGTGACGTAGTATCCAGAACTGCATCTCTGCCATATCGCGCTGCCTCTTCCAACAACTTGAAAAGCCCTTCTACCTCGGATAGCGGGAATCCATCTTGCCACGCCGTCCGTAGGCGGTCCAACCACCTCAGGGAAGCTTCACCAGCACACATGGCTCCTAAAGCCGCTCTGAATCCATGACCCGCGGCCTCGTAGATGGATTTAGCCGCCATCTCCGTTTTTCTGTCCAGCGGATCCTGCAGACTCGCCTTCCCTTTAACAGGAAGTAATGAAGATTTGCTAAGCTGGGATAAAGGGACATCCACTTCAGGAGAAAGAATCCAATTAGCAATCGACTCCGTAGAACACGGATACAGTGCCTCAAAAAACCGTGTCCCCTGAAAAAGCTTATCTGGACACAGGCGTTCCTTCTCCACCGCCCCATCAAGTTCATCCAGAGATGGTAACATTGACCGCGACCTATGCGACTCCTGAAAAAGCCGGGCCGACTTACCAGGGCGTCTAGCTACCTCCTCCGGTAACTGTAACGCCTCCCTCATAGCTCCAATAAAAGCATCCACACGGCCCAAAAGAGAGGCAGAGCGCCCCTGCCGATCCTCTTTATCCGAATCGGACATCTCCCCAGCAGAGCTTGAAGGGGAACCCTCCATATCAGAGATCTCAGAGTCGCTGCGCGGGGAGGACAGTACCGGCCTGTGGCGCTTCCTGCCATGAGAAGACAGTTGGGATCTAGCTGACCCCCAATGACCTAGAAGGTCAGACAGGCTATCAATAGAACGAGTGAGAGCCTCCATTTTAACATCACTGAGTCCCCCGACCTGCGCTGCACTTGACGCCGTCGAGGACTCCTGCGAGTCAGATACGCGAGACTGATCCTGTAGCGGACCTGGGAGACGGACCGCGCCTCCTGGACCCTGATCTGACATGCCCTCACACAGTATATAGCAGGCTTAAGCCTGTCAGTAACTAGGACAGTGTGGCTTCTAAAAGGAAAGAAACGAACGCTGAAGGGTTAAGGCTCTTACAGGGAGAGCTACCCCAGCTGTCCCCCAATTAAGGGTTAACCGCCTACCAGGGGGTTAATGCAGCAGACTCCCCACAACCTCTGCTAAATGAAATAGGTGTGCGAGTCCCAGACAAAAAAACCTCTATATGAGGTAGCAGCTGCAGGGCAGCGCAGTCTGCCACCTAATTGTGCCGCAGAAAGGTGCCCTGCGCTGTGGGGGTGAGGAGGTTAAGCTTCTGCCCTGACAGGCAGAAACGACTCACCCAGCTTGCTGCGGTGCAGCGTTCCTTCGGTTCTGACGGGAGGAGAGGAGAGTGAGGAGCCGGAGGAGGCAGTCAGAAATGGCCGCCGCGCAGTGAAGAGAGAAGCCGGAAGGGGAGGGACAGGAGAAAGCGCGCGCTCAGAGCGCTACCTGCCCGCGAAAAGACAGGGAAGGCGCGAAGCCACGCCCCCCGCCGGCATTCAAAAAGGCGCGCGACTCCTCCGCTCTCCGCTCCTGCCCCGCTTCACATGTCCTGCAGGGATCCACCTGCGGACGAAAAACACACAGTCACCAACGGTACATGTAACAGCGGCCGCTGCAGCAGCCGCTGAAGCACTCAAACACATTTACAAATGCTGAGTACTCACCCAGCTGAGCGCCACAGGGACCCCCAGGGATTTGTGGCGCTGTGGCCCTTAGCTTCCCCCCAGGACGGAACGCGCAGGGACCCCAATGGCGCGGTTTGCGTCTCCTCCGGGAAGCGTCCCTCATCCCCCGGGGCCGGCAGGGTTCTGCAGGGACCACCATAAAGGGTATGCAGATCCGCCAGGGGAGGGGTGGGGGTCCAGCAGCGCTGAGACCCCTGAGACCTCTAGACCACGAGGGGTCCAAGTCTCTGTCCGATAAAAATAAAAAAAAATTCTGAGGAGCTGCTCCAGCAGCGACTATCCTCTGCGACCTCAAATTTTAGACTGGAGAGCTGGAGTAGGAGGAGCCCAAGCTGGAGGGGCCGGTCAACACTTTTTTGTAATCTGAGGTGTTCTATCCTGTGTGGGCTCCGCCTACCCACTAGTAATGTCTGTGTCTCCCTTCCTTCCATTCTGCTGCTGAAAAGTCTTTTAGTGTGTGACAGCTGCCAAACATAAAAATCCATTATGAGTCTGGTATCACTGTAATCGCGCCGACCCGAAGAATAAAGTCGTCTAATCACTTATACCGCATGAGGAATGGCGTAAAAAATAAACTCTAGGGTTAAGATTGTGTTAGGGTTGGGATTTTTTTCAAAAGTAAAGAAAAAAAAAAATGACAATATGGCGACTAGCGTTGAGCGCAAGTGCTCGCTACTTGAGTTTGCATAGGGTGCTCAGGTATGCACTGAGTATCGCGGGTGCTTGAGTGCCATGCTCGAGTCTCCGCTCCATATCTTACGCAGCTCTTATACAGCTAAAAAAACCCCGCGGGGATTGCCTGCCATGCAGGAGCGATCCCCGCATGTTTTTTTTTATGGGTGTCTAATAACCGTGAAACATGCGGGGCGGGGCCTCGAATATGTAACTCGAGCACCCGTGATACATGGTGCATACCAGAGTACCCGATGCAAACTCAAGTAACAAGCACTTGCGCTCAAGACTAATGACAACTTATTTAATATGATGACCTAATGTTATCAAATTCTGTTGTACCTCTGGGTTCAAAATGTTCACTATACCCCTTGATAAAATCCTTGAGGGGTGTAGTTTCCAAAATGGCATCACTTGTGGGGGGTTTCTACTGTTTAGGCACATCAGGGGCTCTCCAAACGCAAAATGGCGTCCGCTAATTATTCAAGTAAATTTTACATTCAAAAAGTCAAATGGCGCTCATTCCGTACCCTGCCGTGTGTTTAAACAGTGGTTTTCCTCCACGTATGGGGTATTGACGTGCTCAGGAGAAATTGCACAACAAATTTTTGGGTCCAATTTTTCCTGTTACCCTTGCGAAAATAAAAAAAAAAAAAGTGGGTCTAAAGTAATATGTTCATTGTTTTCTTCCACATTCCAAAAATTCCTGTGAAGCACCTGAAGGGTTAATAAACTTCTCGAATGTGGTTTCGAGCACTTTGAGGGGTGCAGATTTTAGAATGGTGTCATTTTCAAGGTATTTTCCGTCATAAAGGCCCCTGAAAGTCACTTCAAATGTGATGTGGTTCCTAAAAAAAAAATGGTTTTGTAAATTTTTGTTGGAAAATGAGAAAATCACTGGTCAACTTTTAACCCTTATAACTTCCTAACCAAAATTTTTTTATTTCAAAAATTGTGCCGATGTAAGGTAGACATGTGGGAAATGTTCTTTATTAACTATTGTGTGTGACATATCTCTCTGATTTAACCCATTTCTGACATGGAGCGTAATAGTACGCCCCAAGTCTGATACCAGTTTGGTGCAGGCTCTGGCGCTGAGCCCTCATCTTTCCAGGTACATGTCAGCTGATCTATACAGCTGACATTTGCCCGCAACAGCGGTGGGTGAAATCCCGATCCACCCGCGCTTGTTAACTAGTTAAATGCCGCGGTCAATCTCTGGCAGCGGAATTTAACTCACACAAACTGGATGCGCGTCATTGGCCCGGCCCAAAGGCAACCCCGTCACATGATCGCGGGTCACCGATAGGTGGGCATGGCAACCTGGGGTCTGCAGGAGACCCCTGTGGTTGTCACTGCCAGATTGCTATGAGCGCCGCCCAGCGGTTGGCGCTCGTAGCAAGTGAGCAAATCTGCTACACACAGGCGATCTGATCATCGCCTGTGTGTAGCACAGGAGATCAGACAAGTGATGCTTCTAGTCTCCCATTGAGACTATTGAAGCATGCAAAAAGTGTAAAAAAAAAATATAGGTTTTTAAAAATATTAAAAAAAAAAGTTTTAAATCAACCCCCTTTTTCCCCATTCAAAATAAAAAAAACAAACCCATACATACACATTTGGTATCGCCGCGTTCAGAATCGCCCGATCAATATAAAAAGAATTAATTTGATCGGTAAACGGCGTAATGAGAAAAAAATTCTAAAAGCCAGAATTACGTTTATTTGGTCGCCACAACATTGCAATAAAATGCAATAACGAGCGATCAAAACATCAAGAAAAATGTCCGCTCTGCGCACAAAAAATACGCCCTCACCCAGCCCCAGATCCTGAAAAATGGAGGAGCTACGGGTCTCGTAAAGTGCAGCTTTTTAAGCAAACTTTGGACTTTTTTTCCACTACTTAAATAAAAAAGAACCTATACATGTTTGGCGTCTACGAACTCATAATGACCTGGAGAATAATAATGGCAGGTCAGTTTTAGCATTCAGTGAACGTGGTAAAAAAAATAAAATAAAAAAAAAAAAAACTGTGGAATTGCACTTTTTTTTTGCAATTTCATCGCACTTGGAATTTTTTTCCCCGTTTTCCAGTACACAATATGGTAAAACCAGTGATGTCGTTAAAAAGTACAACTTGTCCCGCAAAAAATAAGCCCTCACACGGCCATACTGACCAAAAAAAGTTATGGCTCTGGGAAGAAGGGGAGCTAAAAACAAAAACGCAAAACGTTCCAGTCATGAAGGGGTTAAGAGCATAAAAATTAAAATTTTAAAAATTGAGACATTTTTGCCAAATTTCTGATTTTTTCACAAATTAAAGATAATCATATCGAATAAATTTTACCACCATCATGAAGTACAATATGTCACGAAAAACAATCGCCATCAGTCGGATCCGTTGAAGCATTCCAGAGTTATCACCTGATAAAGCGACAGTGGCCAGAAATGTAAAAATTGGCCTGGTCATTAACGTGCAAACCACCTTCAGGGGTAAAGGGGTTAAAGGGTGTTCTCAGAATCCCAGTGGTCAAACCTCAAGTGATGAGCGAGTTATCCAATTGATAGGGGATACCTTTATATTTTTGGAATATCCCTTTTAAGATACATTTGTTTGTGTTACTAGCATTGTTAAGAATTACTTGTTTAGTCATTACCTTCTTTTTAATTTGTCGCGCTCTTCTTTATCCCTCTCTTCTCTGCGTTTCAATCGATCTTGATTTCGCTTCTCCTGCATTTCTGCCACAATCCTCTATTTTAAAGAATTGAAAATACATTAACAAAATGCCTTCCTAGTTAGGAAATTATTTTTCAAATAAATGGAATGCTCAAAACGTAGTATAATCACTGCACTTTAAGAAAAATAAAAAGAAGTGAAATAATTTGACAAAAATGGTATGCACTGTCCCATTATTAAGGAAGGTGCACGTGACACCTTCAGTCCACATTTTGCACAAAGTTCCATCAGAATCTACAGCAAGTTTGGCAATGCATGCAAGAGGAGGAAAAAAAAATATGAAGATTTTGGGTATTCACCGTAACATCTTTTTCGGAGCTTTCATTGGGGACACAGGAAACCATGGGTGTATGCTGCTGCCACAAGGAGGCTGACACTATGTAGAAAAAGTTAGCTCCTCCCCAGCAGTATACACCCACCAACTGGCAAGAAGTTAAATCAGTTATTGAGAAAGCAGCAGCAGAAGCAACAGAAAGGTAAACATAGCTGAAAACTTTATGCAATGGTGTCCCCCAGTGAAGGCTCAGAAAAAAAATTATGATGCGTACCCAAAATCTTCATTTCTATAATCGCTTCCTTGGGGACCTAGCAAACCATGGGACGTCCAAAAGTAGTCCCAAGTGTGGAGCAAAAAGATAGTACCCTCAAGTCTGAGCTCGTGCCACTGCGGCCTGCAGAACCTTTCTACGGAGGTTCACATTCGACGATGTAAAGGTGTGAACCCTGTCAATTTTTGCAAAGGAATGAATGGAAGACCATGTACAAAGCTTCGCAAAGCTGATGACTGGCAGTGGAAGGCCTAGGAGGTCGCCACTGCGTAAGAGGAGCGAGCCGTGACCCTGAGCGGACATGCACTGTCCCCTATCCAATAGGCTTCTAGAATGTAAGAATGGATCCAGCAGGAAATGGTGGATCTGGAAGCAGGGAGGCCTCTGTGAGGACCCTCGGGAATTATAAACAGAAAGTCCGCCCGTCTAAAGGGTGCCGTCCTGGAGGGGTAAAGACGTAGAGCTTTGACCAGGCCCAGTTTGTTTAGTGACAACTCAATAGGATGAGAGGGAAACTGACAAAACAAAGGAAGTACGTTGTCTTCATTGAGTTGAAACGAGTAATCTACCTTAGGAAGATAGAATGGGATCGGACGCAGGACCACCTTGTCCTGGAGGAACACCAGGTAAGGGGAACGGCAAGAAAGAGCCGTGAGTTCGAACATTTTGTCTGATTGAAGTGAGGACTACCAGGAAGACAAATAGAGGAAGGAGAGAGAAATTTCTCGTAGCGGTTCGAATGGTGACTCCTGAAGGACGTCCAGAACTAAGTTGAGGTCCCAAGGCTCCACCAGGTGTCGGTAAGGGGAAACAGAGTATGCAACCCCCTGAAGGAAGGTCCTGATCTGCGGAAGACGCCAGATTCCTCTGAAACAGAATGGAAAGCGCCGAAACATGACCCTTAAGGGAACTGAGGGACAGGTCAAATTGAAGGCCTGACTAAAAATGCCAACAGAAATGGGAGAGCAAAAACCACGAGGGCGGCTTGGTTGGCTTTGCACCAGTGAAAGAAGGTCTTCCATGTACTGTTGTAAATGCGAGATGAAGGTGGCTTCCTCGCCCTGATCATGGCCTGAAAAACCGGATCAGAGAAACCAGCAGACTTCCATACCGCGGTCTCAACAGCCATGTCATTAAATTGAGTGACAGAATTCTGGTTAAAGAGAGGGTCTTGCAAGAGATCTAGAAAATCTGAGTGTCGGCTAGGAGATTAATTACTTCTGCGTACCAAGATCTTCTGGGCCACGTGTATGACGGGCACTCCATCCACGTTGATGTTCTTGGCCACCTTGGTATCAGCAGCAGAGGAGGAAACAGGTACGGGAGGGAGAACTGGAACCAGGAGTTCGCCAGCACGTTGGTGGCGACCTCTAGGGGATTGCGAGATCTGGATACAAACAGAGGAACCTTGTGGTTCAGTCTGGAAGCCATCAGATCAACATTAAGAGCTCCCCACCTGATGCAGATCTTGTTGAAAACTTACAAGTTCAGGGCCAGTCGCCTGTGGCGAGGCCCTCTCGGCTGGGAAAGTCAGCGGCCCAGTTGTCTACTGCTGCAATTGCCAGGACATTCCGTTCGGTCCATGACAGGATCTGAGCCACTTTTGACATCACTGCTCGACTTAAGAGTTCCTTCTTGGTGTTTGACATATGCCACCGCCGTGTCATTGTTGGATTTGAGTCTTATCGGCCGGCGATAAAATTCTGCCATTGAAGAGCAAGGAGTTCCAGAATGTTGATGGGAAGGGACGATTCCCGAGCGTTCCATTGGCCCTGGACTGTTCGGCTGGGCAGCAGTTTTTCAAGACCTTGCAGACTGGCATCCGTTGTTACAACCTTCCAACACATTGGCAGAAACTATCTTCCGCAACGGGTGAGGGGAGAGCGTCTCCACAATTCCAGAAGGAAGTGTGACAAGTCGGTCCAGGGAGCAAGTGGACTTGTCCCATCTTGATAGAAGAAAGAGCTGTAAAAGTGCGCGTGTGGAACTGAGAGAACGGAATCCATTGAGGATACCATCTTGCCCAGTACGCTCATGCAGAGCCAGAGAGCATGGGGAGGGACCTCAAAGAAAGAATCATTCATAATAGGGCAGAGTACTTTTCTTCAGGCAGAAAAACACCTGCCTGTGAGGTGTCTAACAGCATTCCCAGGAAAACTATGCGTTAGGCCGGGATCAGAAACGGCTTTCAGCTGTTGATGATCAAGCCGAGCAAGAAAGGGTGTCCAGAGCGATCTGCAGACTCTCGTGACATGCTGAGGGGTATGGAGCCTTGATCAGAATGTCGTCCAAATAAGGGATGAAAAGTATGCCTCTGCTTCGAAGAATGGCCATGACAGTCGCCATGATCTTCGTAAAAACCCTGGGTGCTGTAGGTGGGGCAAAAGGCAGCGCTGTGAACTGAAAGTGAGCATCGTGGACTACGAAGCTGAGGAACCTGGGAAAACAGGTATTTGCAGATAGGCACCCTGAATGTCCACTGAGCATAAGAACTCCTGGGCTTCATGGACGCTATTTCCGACCGAAGGGACTCCATCCTGAAGTGAAGGAGACAGACGTATCTGGTTAATAATTTTAGGTGCAGGATGGGGCAAACTGAGTCATCATTCTTCGGGACCGCAAAAGGTTTGAATAAAAACCCGAAAAGTGTTCCTATGGATGTACAGGAATGATGATGTCTGCCTTGTAGAGTAAATAGTTAGCCTTGAAGAAGCCGAAAAAGAGAGGGTGTTTTTTTTTTTGGAGGGTGGGACTCAAAAAAAAAGAAATTGTGTGAGGGTGGAAAATTCTATTTTGTAGCTGTAGGACACCCAAGTGTCGTCGACTACTGAGCGCCATTTGTGCCGTAACAGAAGACGACGGTCGCCCACCATGAGAGGCTTCCCAGATGGGGGGCCCCATCATGCTAAAGAGAAGCTGTTGGACTTGGGCCTGGAGGACTGGCACTGGTGGGTTCGTGGATGTCAAAAGGGGGCTGGCCTGAAAGAGGGTCTTGTTTTTTTTCCTGGCGGTTGCTGTTCCGGACTCAAAATTTCCCAAAGGAGTGAAACTGGATCGTACGTCTCTTGGGAGGCAGGCGTTTGTTCTTCTGTTGCATAAGAGAAGTACTTTTTCACCCCGTGGAATACGAAATTATTTTGTCTAGCTGTTCATCGAAAAGCCGGGACCCCTGAAAAGGGAGACTGGTGAGAGACTTCTTGGATGCAGAGTCCGCGTTCCATGTCATAAAACCCTGCAGATAGTGATGATGTTGCCAGCCGTGAGGGCTGAACATGCAGCTGTGTCAAGAGAAGCCGAAAGGAGGTACTTCCTTGCGAGTTCAAATCTGGTCCACTAGATCCACTAATTCAGTAGCGGGAGAGCCCAACAGAATACCTTGGCGGAGTAGTTTTGCCCAGGCCAAAACCAACTTGGACACCCAGGTTGTGGCAAATAAAAACGCAAAGGTCCGAACCGCGGCATTGAATGCAAACTTTGCGAGAGCCTCGGTGTACCTGTCAGAGGGATCCTTCAGCGAGGTTCCATCAGAAAGGGGGAAAATAATGGTGTTAGTGGAGAGCTGGGAGACAGGGGATCCAAAGAGGGAGATACTACCAATTTCTGTAGCAAGTCGGGCGCAAATGGACACAAGACCTCCATGAATTTTTCTTCTCTTAAAAACACTTTTTTGGGTGCTCCCATTCATTGGTAAAGATTCAGTCAAATTATTTGTGGTTGGTGAAAGCCCGGGGGAGGCGCTTTGTCTTCCTGAAGAATAAGGTCTGCTCAGAGGGTAAGTTCTCCACATCCTTTACGTTAAGGGTCTGATTAACAGCCAGAATCAGACTATCCACCATGTCCCATAGTTTTGAGATTTGTTCAGAGTCCAGATTGGAATCTGACTTGGAATGGGAGTCTGACTCCTGAGCGTCGGAGGAGAGCGAGTGGGTGAGGGATGCTATCCTGGAGGATGTTGAAGGTGATGGAAAACTTGGCGATCAACTATAGTGTTTGGAATTTCTGCATCAACCACCATGGTGGGTTTGAGAAACCGGAGGATCCGGGATGCCCAGGGAAGCGGACAGGATCCATCATGATGGAAGCAGGATTGGGCAGTAGTTCTGTGACAGAGACCAAGGTCTGGGACACCTTGGTTAGGTCGGCAATTGATTGGGAGAGAGCTGCGGCCCACTCAGGGGGGAGAGGGGCTCGCTCGCGATGCATACAGTGGGGGCTCCTGCGAGGATAGCATGGTGGGGTACTGTCATGTACAGTAGTGACATCTCCACACTGTGCTCTCGGTCTCTAGGTGGGAAATCAGAAACCCAACTCATCTCTGTTGCCCTCACAAATAGTAAAAGGAAATAATAATTAAAAAAACAAAAACAAAAAAAAAACAAACATAAAATGTAAGGTAGAAATGGGACTGGGATAAGACCCTTGTCTGCTTTCTATGGGCACCAAGCTAAAACTGATTAAAGGGGTTGTCCACTACTTGGGCAACCCCCTTGATCTAAATGTTTGGGCCAGATTAAATAAAAAAAACCTATACTCACCTCCCGTGCCGGTGCCGTTCCAGCAGTGTTGACACTTGTGGTCCCAGTGCTCCTGTGCAGTTGTTGTGACATGTGAGCCAGACGCCCAATCAGCGCCGGCATCAGTCCCCACTTTCAGTTGAATTGAACATGAAGAGGAAGTCCGGGGTGCAGCTGATCTCAGACTTCCTCTTAATGTTCAATTTGTCCGAAGGCGGAGACAGTGACGCCAGCGCTGATTGGGCACCGGGCTCACATGTCACAAAAAACGCACGGGAGTCCCAGGACCGCAAGTGCCGACACTGCTGGAACGGCGCTGGCAAGGGAGAAGAGTATTGGCTTTTTTATTTTATCGGGGCCATGCATGGGGTATGACAAGGAGTTGTCTGAGTGGACAACTTCTTTAACTTTGTGCCAGTTGGTGGGTATATACTGCTGAGGAGGAGTTAACTTTTTTGCCTAGTGTCAGCTTCCTAGTAGGAGCAATCATACACCCATGGTTTCCTGTGTCCCCCAACGAAGCGACAGAGAAATAAAGATTACATAACGCAATGCATTTTCAATAGTCACACATTAGCACCACTGAACTTTTATCGAGAAAAATTAGTATCCAACATGCATGCAAATCCATAGCAGAAATCCAAGTTTCAGCCATGGAATATCATGAAAGTGCACAGTGGAGTATGCAAATCCTGATTGTGAATATTGCCTTAGGTAAGTGTGTACTTAGAAAAAAGAATACCTTTAGCTCATCTAATTTTTCACGTATTTCAATGAAGCCCAAGTGCAACTTGCCACCAAAGTGGTCAGCCAATCTTCTGTCATTATCATGGAGTCCCAGATAAGCAGAACATACTTCACATACTCTCAGCTTTTGCTGCTGGAAGCTTGAGGCTGGCATAGAATTGCGGTAGATTTCCTGTTTGTAAAATTATACACTTTAGGGTATTCTTCACCATTTAATATAAAAAAAATAATTTTAAGTGTAGTCAAATAAAATTGAAATAGATTGTTATTTCAGGTTGCATCTACAAACTTTACTGTAGTAGAGCTAACTGGAATTTAGTATTTCAATTATTGATCTATTGTATTTAACCCCTTAACGATCAAATATACCATCTCAGGTCAGTAAAACGAAGTAAGAATAGCATCTAAATGGTGAAAGTGTGGGGGCTCCCTCTTTAACCCCATCGGTTCCCTGAGATTATGATTGTGGGATCCCAACGTTTGCCATGACAATTCACGGTCAAATAACGGCCTTAGAGTCTTTCAGATATAGTGACCTGTTCAGAAGTTAGCAACATTTAGGTGGTAAAAATACATTTTTTTGTTCCTCTCCTGCCACTTTGCATTCATTTCTGAAATGCACCTGAAGGGTTAATAAACTACCTGACAGCAACTTTGAATATTTTGACTGGTGCAGTTTTTAAAATAGTATCACATCTGGGGGGAAGGGGGGTGGGTGTTCCAATATATAGGACACCCAAAGTCACTTCAAAACTGAATAAGTCCCTAAAAGAATACATTTTGTAAATTTCCTTGAAAAAATACTGCTACATTTTTAAACCTTCTAAAATACTAAAAAAAAAAAAAAATAATAATGGAAGAACATTTTAAAAATGTTGCTGATGTAAAGCAGATATGAGGGAAATGTGATTTATTAATGTTTGTGTGTGGTGTGACTATCTGGATTAAAGGGATAATCATTCAAAGTTTGAAAATAGCAATTTTTTTTAAATTTGTCAAATTTCTGATATTTTTACAAAGAAACACAAAATATATCAACCTAAATGTACCACAAAAAAAGAAAATCTTAAAATCACTGGGATCCGTTGAAGCGTTACAGAGTTATTACCACAAAGTGACACTGGTCAGATGTCAAAAATGTGGCCTCATCATTACATGAAATCTACATGCAGGTAATCTGTCATCAGAATTTCACCCCCCAAACTATTTGTGCATGTAGCTCTTTGAAGAACTAGTTAAGCAATACCTTTACATGGCCAGTCTGTTCCTCCATTACTGAGAAACCCGTGTTTGAATTGATAAGCAAATGGGCTGAAAAAGTAGATCTGAAGCCTCTAACTCCAGGTCTATTCCTGCCCAGTGCTGCCTCCGTCCGTCAAGTAGGAGGAGGCAGCACTGGGCAGGAATATTCCCTTCACTATATAGGATGGGAATGCCCTTTTAACCCCGGGCCATTTTCCAATTTTTGCTCCCCTTCTTCCCAGAGCCACAACTTTTTTATTTTTTAATCAATATGGCCATGTGAGGATTTATTTTTTGAGGGAGGAGTTGTACTTTTGAACGACACCATTGATTTTTTCATAAAATGCACTGGAAAACATTGACACCTTTTCATCACCAAACAAAAGAGCTAGGTGTCAGCTAATCCCATTCACCCAATGTCATTAGTATTTCCATTCATGTAATTTCTGGGGCAGATGAGAGTGGCTATTTTTAGTCTAGGAAGGGTAAACATGGTCCCTGGCCATTATTACCAGCTCACTCACAGCTGTTTCGTTAGCTGCTACGTCCCCACGAACAGCACTCAGCAGCACTTTGGACACAGCATATTTTTGCTGCGTCCAAAATGCTGTGTTCTAATGTCGCACTTTTGTTGTCGGTACATGTGAATACACTTCAATCAGACAAAATCTGCAGCGGAGACTAGCGTGTCCGCTACAGAAATTGACATGCTGTGGGCGAGTTTGGGCACGTGGCCACGGTCAGGAGCCGCCGCAGGTTTGACGCTGTGTGTTTATACAGCGTCAAACCCGCAGTATCCAGATGTTACAGCATAGTGGATGGGATCTCTAGAAATCCCATGTCCACTATACATGCATCAGAGGCTGCGAATCACCCGTGGACACGGACATGCGGCGTGTCTTTCAGGACCGCAGCATGTCAAATTCTCTTGCGGAGTCGCTAGTGTCTGCAACAGAAATTTGACCACTACAATGTATTGAATGTGGTCAATATGCATGGTTCAATGAACACATTGTGGATTTACCTGCGTTCAATAGAATGCAACGTTTTTGGACGCAGCAAAAAATATGCGTCCAAAGCGCATCCATGCATACCAGGATTGGGGATCAGGGGTGCCATGAATACCAGGATGGGAATGAGGGGGGCCATGCATACCAGGATTTTTTGGGGGGGGGGGGTTTGACGTGCCATGCATACCAGGATGGGGGGGGGGGGGGTTTGACGTGCCATGCATACCAGGATGAGGGATGAGGGGTGCCACGCATACCAGAATGAGGGATGAGGGCCACGTATAATAGGAAGGGGGGCATGTATACCAGGATGGTGGATATTAACAGAATTGGGGGACATTACCCCTATAACAGTGTCAGCAGCAGACCCACTCCCCCTTAACAGGACATCATGACCACATTTTTTTGCTTAATTTTATTTTCTATTTTATCCCTCTAAAACCTAGGTGCGTCTTATGGTCCAAAAAATGAGGTATATATCTTGATAGGTCAGATTTCTGGACATAATAAATGTGTTTATTTTTAAATTGGGGAAAAAAGGTTCTATTTTCTTATTTTAAAACAATTTGAATTATTATTTTTTACTTTATTTTTTAGTTCCACTACAGGATTTGAACCTAAGAACATTTAATTTCCCGTATTATACACTGCAAAACTACATTATTGCAATATATAATGAAACGGTCGCTCTTCAATGAAGCCCAGTAGCTGACTAGGTCGCTGTGAGGCAGATGCAATCTTTACAACACAGCCAATATCTATATTAATTATGGCAAACCTTTATAACTGATGACTTTTATAGAAGTATAGCAAACCTCAGCTTCTCTTTTCTGAATCCTGGTCTTTTCAACTTCATTCATAATCTTCTGCGACTCTTCAACATTTCCTTCTGCCCCCAACTGCTCAGCTTTTGCTAGGAGTTTTCCAATCTCTTCATTTAGCTCATGCACTTTCTCTGCCTGAACAAATAAAACATATCACTATCATGCAACATTGCCAATATCTCTAACCTTATTTACCATGTCAATTGGTCCTAAACATTTGTATCAAAACTACGTAATGTCAGAACACAAAGTAGCTTTTTTGTTGTAACAGGATCCCAATCAAGTAAGCTGATGTGAACAAAATTTTTTTTTTTTTTTAGATTCACTACTTCCTACCGACTCTGAATGGTATTTTTTTCCTTGGTTCTGAATTATAGGATTTGTTAAAGAATAAAGTAATAAAGTTCATCAGCCAATGCTTAAAGGGACCCCTCACTACAAGCATGTTTGTAAAGGCCCTTGCATACCTTTCTTGTAGTATTTATCTTGGAAAATGTATAGTAATCCTCAGCAGTTTAAATCGCAGTCACTCCACTTTAAATTCTCAGGTTAATCTCCTAATTTTCCAGTCGATGGCCTTCAGTCTTTGACTATCAGCTCATCCTTTTCTCTTCCCCTGCACGAGATTCTGTACAGAATCACTGCCCAGGGCCGTCTAAGAGGGGCGGTACAGGCGCAGTAGGCTCCTGATAGCTCTAAAATTTCCAGACTAAATACTACAAGAAATGTATGCATTTAATAAGCATTAAAACGCCATTTACAAATATGTTTTTAGTTAGTTTCACTTTAAATGGAACCTATCATCAGAAATTATTTATTGTTTGAATTAAGTCTTTGTGTTGCAGTTTCAGGCCAGTTTGGCCTGAGTTATCAAACTGTGAGGAGTTGGGGTGGGATGAGGATGTGACGCCACAGCTTGTCTAATTCATGACAAGTTGTGGCATTCCTTAAGGCAGAAATCTTATTCTAGTCAACTACAAAAGTAAGATTTGTGGCGAGGTGAATGCCTCCTGCCAAACTTCCTGATTCATTAAGAGGCGTGAGCACGAAGAAGTGCACACAAATCACTAAAATCCGTCTCGCCGTTCAAAATGCAGCGTTTGTGATAAAACAGAAAAAAAAAGTACACAATTGGTATTGCTCTATAAAAACAAACAGTCATGGTATTTATTTCGTTTGACGAAAATCTGAAAAAAATAAATAATAAACACCAAAAATGACGCTTTTTCCTCATACTCACAAAAAAAAGTGAATAAAAAGCGATCAAGAAGTCGTATGTGAAAAAAATACACTGCTCAAAAAATAAAGGGAACACTCAAATAACACATCCTAGATCTGAATGAATGAAATATTCTCATTGAATACTTTTTTCACACTACAGGCTGATCCAACTTTGATGTAATGTCCTTAAAACAAGTCACAATGAGGCTCAGTATTGTGTGTGGCCTCCACGTGCCTGTATGACCTCCCTACAATGCCTGGGCATGCTCCTGATGAGGTTGCAGATGATCTCCTGTGGGATCTCCTCCCAGACTTGGACTAAAGCATCCGCCAACTCCTGGACAGTCTGTGGTGCAACGTGACGTTGGTGGATGGAGCGAGACATGATGTCCCAGATGTGCTCAATCTGATTCAGGTCTGGGGAACGGGCGGGCCAGTCCATAGATTCAATGCCTTCATCTTGCAGGAACTGCTGACACACTCCAGCCACATGAGGTCTGGCATTGTCCTGCATTAGGACGAACCCAGGGCCAACCACACCAGCATATGGTAACATAAGGGGTCTGAGGATCTCATCTCGGTACCAAATGGCAGTCAGGCTACCTCTGGCGAGCACATGGAGGGCTGTGCGGCCCTCCAAAGAAATGCCACCCCACACCATTACTGACCCACTGCCAAACCAGTCATGCTGAAGGATGCTGCAGGCAGCAGATCGCTCTCCACGGAGTCTCCAGACTATCATGTCTGTCACATGTGCTCAGTGTGAACCTGCTTTCATCTGTGAAGAGCACAGGGCGTCAGTGGCGACTTTGCCAATTCTGGTGTTCTGTGGCAAATCCCAAGCGTCCTCCACGGTGTTGGGCTGTGAGCAAAACCCTCATCTGTGGACCTCGGGCCCTCATACCACCCTCATGGAGTCAGTTTCTAACCGTTTGTGCAGACACATGCACATTTATGGCCTGCTGGAGGTCATTTTGCAGGGCTCTGGCAGTGCTCCTCCTGTTCCTCCTTACACAAAGGCAGAGGTAGCAGTCCCGCTGCTGGGTTGTTGCCCTCCTACGGCCCTCTCCAATTCTCCTGGTGTACTGGCCTGTCTCCTGGTAGCGCCTCCAGCCTCTGGACACTACGTTGACAGACACAGCAAACCTTCTTGCCACAGCTCGCATTGATGTGCCATTGTGGATGAGCAGCAATACCTGAGCAACTTCTGTGGGTTGTAGAGTCCGTCTCATGCTACCACGAGTGTGAAAGCACAACCAACATTCAAAAGTGACCAAAACATCAGCCAGAAAGCATTGGTACCGAGATGTGGTCTGTGGTCCCCACCTGCAGAACCACTCCTTTATCGAGTGTGTCTTGATAATTGCCAACAATTTCCATCTATTGTCTATTCCATTTGCACAACAGCATGTGAAATTGATTGTCAATCAGTGTTGCTTCCTAAGTGGACAGTTTGATTTCACAGAAGTTTGGTTTACTTGGAGTTATATTCTGTTGTTTAAGAGTTCCCTTTATTTTTTTGAGCAGTGTAAAATCAAATTCTTTTCTGTAAAATACTGTTTTTAGTGTGTAAAAATAGCAAATCATAAAAATAAATATAAATCTGGTATCGCTGTAATAGTACCAACCCGACGGATAAATAAGTCTTATTTTTACTGCACGGTGCAAAAAAACAAAAAAAACAACGGAATTGCTGGTTTTTGCTCATCCTGTGTCTGAAATTTCAAGGCTCTACATTTAAATTTCTGTGAAGCAGCAGGCAGTTCAAGGTGCTCACCATACATCTCCTTCCCTGAGGAGTCTAGTTTCCAAAATGGGGTCACTTGTGGGGGGTTTCCACTGTTTAGGCACATCAGGGGCACTCCAAATGCAACATGGCGTCCGCTCTCTATTCCAGCCATTTTTTGCATTCAAAAAGTCAAACGGTGCTCCTTCCCTTACGAACCCTGCCATGTGCCCAAACAGTAGTTTTACCCCACATATGGTGTATCAGCATACTCAGGAGAAATTGCACAACAAAGTTTGGGGTCCATTTTCTCCTGTTACCCTTGTGAAAATAAAAAGATTGGGTCTAAAGAAAACATTTTGTGAAAAAAAAGTTAAAAATGTTAATTTTTCCTTCCACGTTGCTTCAGTTCCTGTGAAGCGAATGATGGAATAATAAACTTCTTGAATGTGGTTTTGAGCACTTTGAGGGGTGCAGAATGGTGTCACTTTTGGGTATTTTCCATCATATAGACCCCTCAAAGTCACTTCAAATACGATGTGGTCCGTAAAAAAATGGTTTTGTAAATTTTGTTGGAAAAATGAGAAATCGCTGGTCAACTTTTAACCCTTATAACTTCCTAAAGAAAAAAAATTTGTTTCAAAAATTGTGCCGATACAAAGACATGTGGGAAATCTTATTTATTATCTATTTTGTGTGACATTTCTCTCTGATTTAAGGGCATAAGAATTGTTTGAAAATTGCTAAATTTTCAAAATTTTCAAAATTTTCACCAAATTTCCATTTTCTTCACAAGTAAATGCAAGTAGTGTGATATCGAAGAAATTTACCACCATCATGAAGTACAATGTGTCACGAAAAAACAATGTCAGAATCAGTGGAATCCGTTGAAGCGTTCCAGAGTAATTACCTCAAAGTGACAGTGGTCAGAATTGTAAAAATTGGCTTGGTCATTAAGGACATAATTAGCTCTGTCTTTAAGGGGTTAAGATGATAGTCTTCCTTTAAAAGAGGGGCCATTGAGTGGCTGCCAGTGGAGGATGTGTAGGGGTTACACTGAGCGGTTACTTTTTAGTCCAATTCACATACAATAGTTCATAATGATGTGTCTTACAATATTGTAACGATATGTAAATGTACAAGTCTTACTTTGGCAGCTACTTCTGAACTAATTTCTTCCTGAGTATCAGCCAGTCTTCTTTTTGCAATGTCAGTCCGTCTGTTACAGTCAGCAATGAATGACTGCAAGTGGTCCATTGCCTATAAAAGATGATGATTTCAGGATCTATGAAAATTTTATTTTAGTATATTGAAAGAAAAATAAATGGCCACAGTAAGAATGGATTTATTTCATTTTTTTCATCCCTGTTTTCAACAGCCATAACATTTTTGAGGTCTTATTTATTGCAGGAGGAGTACTAGTTTTGAACGCCACTATTTATATACACAATACATTTCATAGAAAAATCAGAAAAAAAAATATTATTTGTGGGGTGGAATGAAAATAAAACTAAAAAATAAAAATAAACCTGCCATTGTTGCATGGATAACAGCGTTCACTGTGTGGCAAAAAAAAAAAAAAAAAAAATCTTATACTAAAATAAAATGTGTAACTATATTCTGAAGCACACCATTTTTAATTTATTTTAAAAGGTGGACTGCATTATATTCTGAATTGTGGGTTCAGACAAAGTGGCCAAAAAAAAAGTTATTTTTTTTTAATGGGATGAATAATGTTATATTTTAAAAAGATGGGGATTACATTGTATGAATTATAAATAATATGTTGCTTCTGGTGCTTTTCTCTGGTCCTCTAATAATTTACAGGCTATCATTTATAACGACAATTTACCACTATGGAGAGATGGTAGAGTAATATGTATCTGACTAATCTGTTGAAGATCCATGAATAAAGATATCTTTACATTATTTTTTTTACTCCCTTAGAAGACACGACCCTCCATATCACTTGATTGCTGGTACAATACACTGAAATAATTCTGTTTTGTATAAATGAAGCTAAAAGGATGCTACAACGAGTTACAAATTATGCAAATGCTATTTTTCTTTGATTTTCCTAAATGATCGATGCAAATGAGTCAGTATGATGTACAAACCATCAACAGTTAAGTTTATAAATCACATTTTATTGGCCAAACCTCCCAATGATAGTAGTATTTATTTTTTTCAAAACTCAAAATGCACTGTTCCAAATTATTATGCACAACAGAGTTTCCACACATTTTATAGGTTATAAAGAACTGAAAATTGTCATTTGATGAATTTGCAGTATTAAGAGGTCACATTTACTAAAATCAAGAACCTTTTCAATCAAAAACATCTCAACAGGCCAAGTAACATGTTAACATACGACCCCGTTTTTGATACCACCTTCACAATTCTTGCATCCGTTGAACTTGTGAGTTTTTTGATAGTTTCTGCTTGAATTTTTTACCGGATGTCAGAATAGTCTCCCTCATAGATCTTTTGCTTGAGGATACTCCAAAGGCTCTCAACAGAGTTCAGGTGAGGATGGTGGCCACGCCATGAGTTTCTTTCCCTCATTCCCTTAACGTCCAATAACTCAGATATTCTTCACAACATGAGATGGTGCAATCTCATGCATTAAGATGATTTTGCTACAGATGGCACGGTTCTTCTTTTTATATAAAGTGGTTAGTCAGAAACTCTATATACATTGCTGAGGTCATTTTCAAATATTCAGGGATTAAAGGGACCTATCAGTTCTCTCCCCATGACTCCTGCCCAAAACATGACTCCGCCATTTCCTTGCTAATGTTGCAGCCTTATTGGGACATTAAACCATCCACTACTTCATCCTTTCGGACCACCCAAGGTTGCATGTCACTCATCATTAAACAAGATTGTTAAAAAAAAATAGTCTTCATGTATATCTGGGCTTACTTCACCAGCAGCTTCAAATACTTGTTTGCTGCTTTGTAAGGTATATTAGCAGCGCTTTCTTAATCCGATGAATTTGTCTGGGAGAACCATTCCTCATTATGCCTTTATCTGCACGAACATATCGGATCTGTATCAGCCACAAACCTCTTCACAGTACTATGATCACGCTTAAGTTTTCATGTAATATCTAATGTTTCATATCTTGTCCAAGGCATTGCACTATATGATGCTTTTTGGCAGCAGAAAGATCCTTTTTCTTTCCCATATTGCTTGAAACCTGTGGTCTGCTTAATAATGTGGAATGTCCTTCTTAAGTAGGTTTCCTTTATTTGAGCTCACTTGGCAAACTAATTATCACAGGTGTTTGGGATTGATATCAGTAATTCATAGAGCCTTGAAAAACAATGCCATCCACAAGTTTATTTGCAAACAAAAAAAAAATATATCTTTAGGACTCTAAAATCCAATCTGCATAATAATTTCATGCTGCCCAAACCATGAGTAGCATTAATTACAGTCTGACTGTGATTAAAGTTAAATATGGTTTTAAAATGGCTCACAGAAGGAAAAAAAAAAAAAAACAGAAAAAAAAAAATTACCAGTCTTACCAACAAAAAGTCAGATTCAATGTACTGGCAGGATGCAGCAGATCCCCATGATAAAGGTGGGGCAGGACAGGTGCAAAATACTGATGACACAACCACTCACAAACCTACCAATTCATGGAGGGTTTGGTTTCCTAGTATTAAAAATGCACACATTGAATTCTTAGGTTTGTGAGTGGTTGCTCTATTAGTATTTTGCACCTGTGCTGCCCTTTATCATGGGGTCGGCTGCATTCTGCTAGTGCATTGGTAATCTGACCTTGTGTTGGTAAGGATGTTTTTTTTTCTGTGATTTTTTTTTTTTGTCCTTCTGTGAGCAGTATTTGAATTCAGTGTAGGGACTCACAAGTATGAGGACCCTTGATGTGGGTTGAGAACTTGCGTATTTTGGACAAAATATCGACCAATATTTTATACATCATTTTTCATTGCAAATTTTTCCATTTTTATGCAGGATGCAGGCAAGTAATTTATTGTTTGGTGAATTGGGGTGCACATAAATAGTGCTGGACAGTGCACCTGATCTAATAGTATGGGAGTCATCAGTGTAAGCCAGACAGTGTGCATTACACGTACCTGTGTGACTGGCGCCTTCGGCAAGTCTCAATTCTTTTAATACTTGGCGGCCACCCTTCCATGAATTGGTAGGTTTGTGAGTGACTGCTCCATCAGTATTTTGCACCTGTGCTATCCCCGCCTTTATTATTGGGGTCTGCTGCATCCTGCTAGTGCATTGGTAATCTGACTTGTCGTTTCTTTTTCTGTCAGGTATGTTTTACTTACAGTAAATGTTGCAGCGTTTCACAGGGACAATAGGGAGAGTGTTAACTAGGTCTCTCTCTATAGCCCCTGCTAGCTCTTCAAACTATGTTTTCTCTAAAAACCCCATTGTGTATCAGAGGAAAACAAACCTGGCTGCAATCACCGTGCTTCGGACAGCATGAATTTAATGACAGATTCCCTTTAAAGAATACTTAAAAACAAGTGACTTGTGACATCTAGTTATTGCATTCAGTGTAGGCACTGGTGCCAGAGGTAACCTAGTCACTTACTACATTTGGCTAGGATCACTGGAATCCAAACAGCTGTATAATATCAAAATGAACACATTCAGAATTTTTGCTAAATAAACAAACTTACATCAAGCTCAAAGAAAAAAACTTGCTGTTTAGATGCAATCTCATAATCTGCTCTCAAAGCCAGGTCATGTACTTTAAGACATTCTCCCAGATCCATTCTCTGCAGAGAGAAAATACATTATGGGAAGAGAATACAAACAAGCAATTATAACTTGTGAGTTACTTGATCATTATTTAAAGAAAGTTTCTGTTATAAAAGTGCCCAACGCCATATATTGGTGAGGATACATGATTACTATCCATATTCTGCATAAAACACAGCAGACAAGTAAAAGGATAGGTGCACACAATTACATAGGAAAAAAACAAAATACTACAACTAATACCACAGCCAGGGCCAGACTGGAACAGAAGCTCAGCCCTGGCATTTGGGAGCACACAGGCCCACCCAGTGCGTGATGAATGCGAAATATTTTCGGCACATTTGTTAAATAAAAATTGCTGCAAACTTCACCTCACCATCGACAGACAAAACTAAATTGACATAATGTAAAATATAAACATCACTCCATGAAAAGGTTAATTTCTTTCAACTGGAGGGAAGGACATATCCCAAAAACGCTGTTTGATAGTACCAGAAACGTGAATGAGATTTCTGAAATCTCATGGAAAAAGCAGCTTATTTTTTCCTTGCAGATTTGCAGCAGTTTCATGTCTGCAGCGTCTAATCTTTCAGCATTTTTACTGCGTTTTTCACCCTTTCTAAAGAACAGGAAAAATCTCTTAAAACACAGCAATATCAAGGCGATTTTCCTGCCAAGAAACACGTTCTTGGTGCAGAAATGTCTGCAGCAAATACTTAGTGTGCACATGTGCATGCCATATCATAAGTAAACCTTGCAGACTATGGGCTTCTATCTTTTCTAGATACTGACTTCAACAATTATCTTGAACAGGAGAAAGGTGCATTTAGGCTTAGTGCCCACGATGCAGAAATTTTCCTGAGCATTTCTGCATCTCCGTGGCAGAAAAACGCATGCAGTTTTTACATGCGTTTTTTACGTGTTATGATGCGTATTTGCCATGAGTTTTTCCAATGCATTGTATAGGCAAATACGCATGCAGAAACGCACAAGAATTGGTCATGTCGTATTTTTTCTGCGAGTAAAATCCGCGTAGAAAAAATCCTGACCATGTGCACAGAACTTGCAGAATGTCATAGGAAGTCATGGGATAAGGTATGCAATGCGTTTCTGGAGCGTTTCCGAGCTGCAAATCCGAACCAAAAAGGCATCGTGGGCACACAGCCTTACACCGGCCGACTGCAGCCGTTAAAGCGCCTTTCCACCTCCTTGTCCTGTAACTGTATGGGGATTTCCACAGTTGCAGTAACGTGCGGAATAGATTCTCATAATCTTCTCTCAATATTCTGTTGCATAAAGCAGATGAAAATCTAGCCAGAACATGACCACAATATAACGCAGTGACAACCACTCCAACCAACAAGCAGAGCTGAATCCTAACATTGTAGATACGGCACACTCAGTTATTCCGTAAGCTATACTGCTTGCTGAAAGTTTCCTTTAGGGTGAAACACCCCTTTAACGGCTGTAACCATTTTTAAAAGAGTGGTTACAATACGGCTAAGAATAGATGTGCCGGCCATTCTTCCCTTTCTTTTTTGCTTATATTTTATGTTATAAAGAGTTCCTCAATATATTCATGTCATCCCCCATTATCTTTTTCATCTCTCCTTACAACTATGTTTTGTATCTTAGCTAAAACATGGTAGTAAGTAGCACATTAGACACTTTTATAATGGGTAGTGTATAATCACTGCATATTTCAAGGTTATGTGCTTCTGATGACTAATTCTGACAGCTAAATAAGAAAGGGTTCTTTACAGTTAGAGCAGTCAAATTGTAGAATGACGACCACAAGAGGTAGTGATGGAGACACTATAGCAGAATTTAAAAAAGGTCTGGATACTTTAACAAAACAGAACATTGTGAGCTATAAATAATCTAGCTATAGAAAATGTATAACTTTGAAGATAGTTTGAACTTTATGGTCCTAGGTCTTTTTTCAACCTATATAACTATGTAACTATGTAGAATGTACATTAGGAAAATGCTTCAAATGCAATTCCCTATAATATTATTTTACAAGTAATTTCCTCTTAATTTTTTCCTTTGTAAAGTGCTAGTTATAAGCCCAATCTCTGGATATAAAAAGTGCAAAACACTCCTGAAAAACTTGCACGTTTAATGTCATCTGTATTTCTTATAGTGCCTTAAAGTAAGCCATAATGATAAGGAGCCCGCTTGGTAACAAGTGCAGTTATTTGCCTCTATAATGAAAGCAATTTACCAATGATGAAAGGGTTAATACTTGAGCCCTGGATCAGGAATAGCCCCTGTAGTAACCATGACAACTGTTATGAAATCATAAACAAGTGTCATAAAGAAGATTCCATAAAAGAAGGGCGCGCTGCCATGATCAGTGCCATTACTGATGCGCCTGAGGACCTTGACCACACCAGGTAATGTGCCGACCAGGGATGTGGAGTCGGAGTCAGTGCTCATTTTGGTGGAGTCGGTATAAAATGGACAGACTCTGAAAATATATAATAAATTGGGTGCAGTAGATCAATGCAGTTTGTGGGGAATATTTTTTCATAGGAATTTGGGAAAGTTATGAAATGTCCTATAAATGGCTGTTCTATTCCTGATCTAAGGCTACATTCACACACAGCGTTTTTGCTGCGTTTTTTGAGGATACGTTTTTCAGCTGCAAAAGCAGATCAGCTTTTTAAAAAACCGCATCACCTAAAAGGTTTTTGAGCTCATAGATAATGTTTTCAATAGCAAAAGCAGATTAGAAAAACGCCGAACAACCTGACATGCTCATTCTTTGTGAGGATCCGTTTTTGAGCCCAAACACAGATCCTCACAAAAAGATGTGTCTGAATGTCATACCTTGAAACCCATTGACTTTGCTGGGATGCCCAGAGACACTGCATTTTACTGCAAAAAACAGATCAGCAAAAACGCTGTGTGAATCATGGCCGTAGCCAGCGAGGGGGTTTTCATCTCCTGAGTGCTGGAGGGTGACTCTTTGTGAGTTGGGGGTTGTGCTATTTTCAGTGTTATGTGAATTTAAATAAAGTTGAGAACGTTTGACTCCCAATTGCAATGCTTCGTGTATTTATTTTGTATGCTTCTGTTTGATTAATTTTGTTTGGGAGTCGGGGTCCATCACTGTCACTGAGTGATACGTCTGGACATCTGCCGCCAGCAGTTTTGCCCCAGGGTTGCTCCTGCTCTGGGGAGTATGATGGAGCAGAGAAGACAAGCATTACAGCACGGCACCTGCAAGTGTGCACTCATCCTCGGAATAAGGACTTAAATTACAGTATTACATGCAGCTGCTTCACCTCATTCACACAGTGAGTATTTTGGGCAGTAATTTACATCCATGTTTGTAAGATAACAATCAGAGAGGTACAAACACAGAGAAAAATAATAACTGAAACACTTTCACCTCTTCTGTGTTTTTGATCCACTCCTGGCGTCTGTTAACAAATACTGATGCAGAATATCACCATGTAAAAGTGCCCTAAATCCTTACTGACTGATTTCACAGTTTGAGTTGAGGTGAAGCAGCAGTGGTTGCAAGCGTTAAAGGAGTTTTCCGGTTTCAAAAACTCATGCCCCCCAGTTGCTATACTGTACTTTCCTCGCCCTCCCCAGGAAAGACTGTGCAGTATATGATCCCTTCTATGATAACCGCCTCCCTATCCTCACCTCACCTACAACCAGCTACTGCATCCGAGTTTGAGACACACTCATTTAGGCTAAGTTCTGCGGCATATTTTCATACAAAAACAATGGCAGCTGAGGAAGCTGCCCCCGCCCACACCAGGCTCTGTATGTACATTGTCATATTAACAGTGAGCTGCTTATCACAGAAGGGGCGGAGTCAGACTAGCATGCATGTCCTGCTGTAGTTCTGGCAATGATAATCACCAGGTGATAAAACCTTCATTGTAAGAAAACAGCCCACAGCCTGACATGTGATACAGCTTTGAAATCTGTGTTTTAACCCGTACCTCATGCTGTCCGCAGATTATATAGCAAAAACCTGGTGACTGATTCCTTTTAATTATTGCAGGGAGTGGCCGGCAACAACTCCGCTGTGAGGCAGTAGTCTGTTGAATTGACAGCTTTCTCCCAATGAACAGTAACAGGGAGATATCTGTTAAGACTCCAGGCTGGTAGGGTAGCTATGCTTAAACACCTTTGGAGACATTTATTTTCATGCAATTAGAACTACAGATCATTTTTACAATTTGGTATCATTAAAAATGTTGCACTATTTGCCTACTATGGCCTCTGTATTAGGGTTCATTCATATTGGCGTATAACACGGCTGAGTGCTATCAGATGTTTTATCGGAGAGCACTTGGACCAATATTATACTATGGGGTAGTGCAAGTCAACGATTATTTTCTCATGCTGATTAAGTATGAGAAAACAATTGCAGCATTCTACGTGTGTCTCCGATATTTGGATCAAGCGCACTCATACAATGGAGTAAATGGAGAAATTAAGTTCTCCGTTTTCTCGGCACCTGTGCTGCAATTCTTTCATACGAGAGACTTGGATCACAGCCAGAGGACACTCGGCTCAAACTCTGACAGAGTTTGAGCAGAGTGTCATTAGCATAATCGGCCAGATTCTCTCGCAGGAGAGAATATATACGGCAGTGTGAGTGAGCCCTTACACTGTCTATTGCTGGCTGCAGAGTGAGATAATGGGGCTGGCCACATCATCTTTATTTTATCAGATGTGTAGACAGTATGATTTTGTGGCACAAGAATGACTTTTAGCTTCAATTTCATGTATTTAAGAAAAAAAATAATTGCTCCCAAAGGTGACCAACTACTTTCAAGAGAATATGGAACCCACTATTCACATTGACAGATGGACAAAGTTCACCTCCTTGCCTTCCCTACACAATGACGCCAGCACAGCTTACAGGACATGCCGAGAAAGCTCTGACATGGATGTCAGATAGTCAGCTCTTCACTGGTCCATGTAGCTGCTGTAAATCCAATCTCTGAAAGCTGTTAACAGAAGCATAGAGGATGGTCAACACCAATCACGACCGCCAATTTTCTAAGAAATATCTTTATTTTTCCGTCGACACAGCTGTTTTTTGCAGGACAAGATTTAATTTTGAAATGGGCACCCTAGACAAAGTGCTCATTACTCAAGTTTGCTCGGGCATGCACCAAGTATCGCAGGTGCTCAAGTGACATGTTTGAGTCCCCGTGGCTGCATGTTTCACAGCTGTTAAACAGCCACAAAACATGCAGCTGCGGGGACTCAAATGTCACTCCAGCACCCTCGGCAAACTCTAGTAAAGAGCACTTGCGCTCATCACTAATGGTAATTTTCATTTTACCATAAAATGTACCAAAAAATGGGGTGAAATGGTAAAAAAAAACAACGCAGTTCTGCTATTGCCTAAAGACCTCAGCCACAACAGCTGAATATAACAATTCACTTCCTACCCTTTGCTGCACATATCAGCACAGCTGCTCAGACAGAGCATAACAAGAAAATTATCACAGAAGTAAAATAAACATCTCTAGACAAATTGTTGTCTATAGTCTATGAGGCTGCGGTAAACCTGGTGATAATTAAAAAATAATACAGTTGATACATTTAACAATCAGTGAAAAAAGTATGTGTTTATTTTTGTAGGTCTATGCAATCTTATTTTTGCCTCCTTGACTATTCGCTACCAACCGATTTGTCGAGAAATGTGTGGCTTGAAGCAGTGAATAAAACGGACTATGCGCTTGAACTTAGAATTAGCCATGCAGTGACTTTCAGTAGCTAGAGATCAGTCATCTTATGGAAAGCTCTTGTAGAAGGCAAAAAAATAAAAATCTGCAAAACAACTGCAGTGAAGCAGTGATGGGGGATACAATGATTTCCTCAGGAGATTCAGCACAACTCATGCTTACATTGGGTGATGTGCTGCTGGTAATGATCGAGTCACACAAGGTGTGGGAAAGACCAAGTACAACACGAAGGGAAGAGGGGGAGGAAGCCCAAACACTAGGGAAAGGGGGAGTAGAGACCCCTAGGCAGATCTAATAACACCCTGCCTACCCTACCGTCCCTATATAGGCTCCACACCTATCGCTGAGCAGGACCCTAAACCCTGTATGTCCCTAGAGCTTGGCCCTAAATAGAGAGGGGGAGGGGTGAGCACTGGTCAGGCCCCACTGCAAACTAAAGACAACAAGGTAGACAATAAAAGGGGATAAACAAAGCTTGAGCAGACACCAGAGGAGTGACACCAACTGTCCTCCAAGGGCACCAGAGAAGTAGCCAGGAAAAAGCTAGTGCTCCAAGCATGCACTAAGGTACATAGTTTGTTCCAGGAAATCGCCGGTGATACTTCTGAGCGTTTTTAACTCCCATACAAGGGTGTGTCAATCAGCAGCAGGAGGGAGGTCGCCGCTGGGTCTTAAAGAAGGATTAAGCAAGTGTCGGCAATGCCAAGCACAGTGACCTTCTACAGCCAGATCAACTGTATTATACCTGACACATCCGTGACAGATCACTTTTATACATATATAATCATCACAGCGACAAGCCTGCGTTGTTTTGTTAGTGCATCGGGTGATTATCAGCCTATATAGACAGACCGAAAATGATGGTTCCTTCAAATGCTCGTTCGATGATTACTCTGATGGAAGCGAGGATCTGGTAAAAATAACTTACATACTTTTTGCATGACTTTTCAAATCACATATTCGCTGGTGACTTGAAAAAGTCAAGAAGTGCAAAGGAACTTTTAGAAAGACTTACATAATAAAAATGAGAAAAATTAACATACCGTTCCAGAAAGTATATCATGGGGACAGCAATTGAGCAGGTGGCTTTTGCATACTCTTTCATCACTAAACTTGATCCGCTGTCTTGTTGTATCACCTGAAAAAGACGACCCATAATTTCTTGTGTTAGACATTAAAACATTTGTGTTGTGGACAAAAACCATCAGCCTAACCTGACAATGCTACCTAGGAGCTAAAAGGTCTGAAATGACATGACAATGTTTCTTGGAGGGAATCAAACCTAAATTCAACAATTCGGAAGAAAATACATTATCACGATGTAATAATTTTGTTCTTTCAATCCGTTTTCAGGTTCTGAAACACAACGTATATGGTTTTATTAAATGCTGGATAAGCATTAAAGGGTGGTCTGATGAAAACAAGTTATCAACTATCCACAGGATAGACGATTTTATTGATCGATGGGAGGACAAGTGCTGGGGACCTGCACCGAGCGGCAGAAAGGGGGAGCTTTTATCCCAGTTAGAATGGAGTGACAGTGTGCATGCTTAACCACTGCTCTCTCTCTCTATGGAGCTGCAGAGTTTTGCTGGCAGCCCCATGGGGAATGAATAAAATGGTGGTCGGACACCCAACTTGCTGCCCTAATATAACGAGAATAAAAGTTCCTCATATTGGCTGATCAGAGCGTGTCCCAGTGGTCGGACCAACACTGATCAATAAGTTATCACCTATCCTCTCACCAGAGAACCGCTTTAAACTTCATTTGAAATTAAAGGCTGAGGGCCTTCAGCATTTGTCATCAGTTGTATAGAACGGATATAAACAATCCAGTAAGAAGAAAGCTATCATTCCGCTCTAGAACTATGGGACAGATTTAGCAAATTACAAAGCACTAGAAAACACTGCATCCTGAACTAAAAACTTTCCTACTCCTAAAGCATACTGTCAGTTACAGAAGGTTTAGCTAGTCTACTCTAGCCTATAAGCAAATTAATATTTGCAAAATACATATTAAAACAAACCCCTACTTAAGACTAGCAGGTAATAGTTACATGAAAATGCAGGAGTAATACAAACCTGAGAAGTACTTACACTAGTCAAGACCCAGGAATACTGTTAGTGTGCAACATTTTACCAACATTACCCTTCTCTTGCTCTGTGGACTGTCAGAACTTTTCATGAAGTGACCAGCTGGAGACCCACACAGATTTTCCTATGTTTTTGCTTTTTGCTTTTCCTTTGATGCAGATAATTAAAAAAAGCAAAGGGCAACATCCAAATGGAATGAACTATTTACTGATTAGGACACTGGCAATTTTTTCCACCACTCTAATTGTGAAGGTAAATGTGTTACATTAAAATATGCAGCTCCAATAAAAGCTATGGTGAAGGAAAATTACTAAATAGCCAAAAAAAAAAAGTTTGAGTTCAGAAAATAAACCTAGTGTCAATTTAGAAATGTTAAAAGTGTTTTTGTGCAGACACTTATGCCTGACAATTGGTGAACCAACAGTACAACACCCAGTGAGTATTTAACATAAACTTGTAAAAAATGATGCCAATGACTATGGTAATTAGATTGTTTTAACTGCTGTTTTACTTTCAGATGGCATGGTTTGCATTTATGTAAATACTATTCCCATTTAAAGAAGCGCTCCCTTGAAACCTTTTATTGCCTAAACTGGTCTAAGGCTATGTTTACACATTGTGTTTTTGCTGTGTTTTTTATGCAAATTAAAGAGATTGTCCACTACTTGGACAATTCCTTTTCATAGCTTGGCCCTGATCAAAGAAAGCCTATACTTGGCTTCTGTACCAGTGCCGTTCTAGCGGTGTCAGCACTTAAGGACCGGGGGCTCCAAATCAGAGCTGGCGTCGCTGTTTCCGCTTTCGGAGAAATTGAACATGAAGAGAAGTCAGATCAACTGCAGCCCAGACTTCATCTTCATGTTCAATTCAACAGAAGGTGGGGATAGTGACGTCAGCGCTGATTGGGCGCCAGGACCACGTGTCACAACAATCGCACGAGAGCCCCAGGACCGCGAGTGCCGACACAGGAGGCGAGTATAAGCTTTTTTATTTTATCTGGGCCAAACATTTGGATCAAGAAGGGGTTGTCTTACTAGTGGACAACCCGTTTAAAAGCTGCTTTGTACAGTACCAGCACAAGTTATGAGATCTGAGAAATCTCATGCACACGCTTTGGTTTTTTTTCCGTGACCCAATTGGAAAATTGCTGCAAGTCAATTCTTTCAGTGTTTTTTGCAGCATTTTTTCACCCATAGAAAACAATAAGTGCAAAAAAGCAGCAAAAAAGGTTGCCATCAGTTTTTGCTGCGTTTTTAGTGGAAAAAAAAGCATGTACAGCAGGAAGTGAAAGCCATTTATTTTTGTGACTTTCTCAAGTTTAAACCAAAATGTCTTGGTCTCCTCACTCGAGCATAGCTGTTAGGATTAGTACAGTTTAATTTAGTGATATGTGTTAAAGTAAGCAAAGCCTGAGCATCTCAAAGAAAGTAAAGAATGTCCCACCAATGTGTGAACAATACCTGACCACTCAAAGGCCCTACCAATCAGGGCTGTGGAGTCGGTAAGCCAAACCTCCGACTCAAACTCCAACTCCGACTCCCTCATACATGGCTCATGTTTAAGGGATAATTTACTGTAGTCCAGATTCATCTCAGCTAAAAGTCTAGATCCTTAGATCAGGAATAGGACAGACATTTATAGGACATTTCATAACTTTCCCAAATTCTTCCGAAATAAATATTCTCCACAAACTGCATTGAACTACTGTACCCAATTTATTATACTGTATATATTTTAGGAGTTGGAGTTGGTCCATTTTATACCGACTCCGATTCCGACTCCACAGCCCTGCTACCAATGTGTGAAAGTAAACAGTGCCCAACCTACAAAATGCACTGCCAATGTCTCAGGTAAACTGTTCAACTTCTGAATCCTGAAAAAGGTAGCAAGAAAAGCAGCAAAAAAGCTAACAAAACCTGCTTTTTGTCTGCAGCTTATTTACTGCCAAGAAATCAGGTTTTAGCTACAGAAAAATCTGCAAAAAAGCAACGTGTGAAAATAGCCTTTTTTAAAACCTGTTTGTAGGTTTCTATTTTAGCCAGGAAATAACATTTTGACAGGAGCAAAAAGCAACCCAAGACCCCGATTCCAGCGATGTCATATAGACTGAAGAAAGAACCTCAGCAAGTGACACCACCGTTTCATCAGCAGGAAATTGTCATCAGAGGACTAGTAAACCTGCTGCCATATTTATGAGCTCTGCATAACCTCACTCCTAATTGACTGATTTCTGTGTGGACTGTGGGTAGGCAGAAAGATGCCAATCAGTGGTGGGAGCGTGGTTATACAGAGCTCAGCATTCAGAGAATTATAGATCTGCATTAGGAAAAACAGTGATTTTATCAAAACTACAGCAAGCAGACCAGAAGTGATATCGCTGTAATCAGGATCTCTGTCTCTACATCATGCTGCTTTCGGATTATATAGCAAAAACTGGTGATAGATTCCCTTTAAGGAGCATTTACACAGAACGATTTTTAGGAGAGTGCTCTTACGGTCACTCATTTCTCAATAACCTTACAGTGAAAAAAAGCTGCTCCTCACCATACAAACAAGGAAAAAACTGCTATGCGCTGGGTTAAATGGTTTTCAATTAGTTTAAAAATGATCGAGAACAATGATAACTTATGGGCACAGAATGCATTAATACTGATCATTCTGTGGGTATCGGAAGCGTGGTCAGTCTTTTTAAACCTGTTATTTAACAACCCCCAAAAGGAAAATATGTAGCTTATCAGCAATTGTTCTTGGACACAGGCTGTGTATTGTAAACAAGTCCTCACAACCCAATCATTAATTTAGAACAATAAAGAATTGTGCGTTTATTTCAATTAAAGGACTTTATTCTGGGTGTTGTGTTTTTTTTTAACTTTGACTATGGGGTTAGTAATGGGGGTGTCTTATAGACGCCTCTCCATTACTAACCTCGGCTTGATGTCAGCTGGCATTATAAGCTGACTTCAACCCCAGCCCTATTACCCCACTGCCACCGCTAAAGGGCAGTGGGAAGAGCGAGGCTAAGTGCCAGAATGGTGGCGGCTGACGGCTGGCGTTTTTAGCCTGGGAGGGGGCCAATATTCATGGCACCCTTCCTGGGCTATTAATATCAGCCCCCAGCTGTCTGCCTAGCCTTTGCTAGCTATTAAAATAGGGGGGACCCCACGTCATTTTTTTTTGGGGGGGGGATCTCCCATTTTAATAGCTAGTAAAGGCTAGGTATTCAGCTTGGGGCTGATATTAGTAGCCTGGGAAGCTCCGTGGGTATTACCCCCTTCCCAGGCTTCAAACATCTGCCCCAGCCGTCTGCTTAACCTCCGCTAGAGACTAAAATTACGGGGAACCCCACGCCAATTTTTTTTTAATAAATCCTTTATTTTAACACTAAATGACAAGTACAGTAACCAACACTATCACTGTACTTCATATATATGTGACTGACATGTTTCTATCTATCTAATCTATGTGTGATGCTCAATTCTTTCTGTTCTAAATTGTCGGGTACCGATGCTGAATTGCCATTATTCTTAGTTGTTTTCCTTCATGTAGAACTAACCTACAAGGAAAGAAAGCGTTTATTTTCATTCCGATATTTCTGTCCCATTGGTTTCCGGTATCTGAATCGGCGATATCCGATATTTTTTGGGTATCGGTCCGATCCAATATTTCCCGATATCGGAAGGTATCGCTCAACACTAGTTACTACTTATCTAGCTGACAGGTGAAAACTTAGAGATTGGCTCTAATCCTGCATCTGGAGCCCTTGCCAGGAGACGAATGCAGAGGCAGGGCATACATGTAGGAAGGTACAGTAACTCTAAAATACAGCAAAAGCTTTAGCTCAGCTCTCCTGGCGCTGCTTTTCACAGTGAGATGCTGTTAGTGTATGAACTTGGCTAAGGGCCACAGCTCAGCCTACGTTAATAGCAAACATCTTTCACCCTTAAGCAACGACTCCAGCCTTCTACACAAGATACAGAAGCCCCACAGTTAAATGTTCTTCCACACTATTTTTTTAATGGAGTTGTGTAGATATAATGCTCTAAAAACAGCTATAAAATATATACAGCATGTCACAAAAGTACACCCGTCACGTTTTTGTAAATATTTTATTATATCTTTTCATAGGACAACATTGAAGATATGACACTGATACAATCTTAAACAGTCCGTGTACAGCTTGTATAACTGTAAATTGGGTGTGCCCTCTAAATAACTCAACACAGCCATTAATATATAAACTGCTGGCAACAAAAGTAAGTACACCCCCCTAAGTAAAAATGGTAAAATTGTGCCCAGTTAGCAATTTACCCTCCCCGTTGTCATGGGACTCATTAGTGTTACAAGGTAAAAGGTGTGAATTGGGAGCAGGTGTGGTAAATTTGGTTCTCGCTCACACTCTCCTACTGGTCACTGGAAGTTCCACATGGCACCTCATGGCAAAGAACTCTGAGGATCTGAAAAAAAGAATTGTTGCTCTACAAATAAAGGCCTAAGCTATAAGAAGATTGCCAACACCCTGAAACTGAGCTTCAGCATGGTGGCCAAGACCATATAGCGGTTTAACAAGACAGGTTCCACTCAGAACTGGTTGACCAAAGGAGTTGAGTGCACGTGCGCAGCGTCTTATTCAGAGGTCGTCTTTTCAAAATAGATGTACGAGTGCTGCCAGCATTGCTGCAGAGGTTACAGGGGTGGATGGGTCAGCCTGTCAGTGCTCAGACCATACGCCTCTGCATACTGCATAAAATTGGTCTGCATGGCTGTCGTCCTCGAAGAAGCCTCTAAAGATGATGCACTAGAAAGCCCAGAAAAACTTTGCTGAATACAAGCAGACTGAGGACATAGATTACTGGTGGTGGGAGGGTCATGGTTTGGGGCTGCATAAGTGCTGCGGCTGTGGGGGGCTACAGTTTATTGAAGGAACCATGAATGCTAACATATACTGTGACATACTGAAGCAGAGCATGATCCCCCTCCCATCAGAAGCTGGGCCGTAGGGCAGTATTCCAACACGATAACGACCCCAAACACCTCCAAGACGACAACTGCCTTGCTAAAGAAACTGAGGGTAAGGTGCTGGACTGGCCAAGCATGTCTCCAGACCTAACTCTTGAGCATTTGTGGGGCATTCTCAAACGGAAAGTGGAGGAGCACAAGGTTTATATCATGCACCAGATCCGTGAAGTCATCACGGAGGAGGGAAGAGGATTCCAGCGGCCACCTGTGAAGCTCTAGTGAACTCCATGCCCAAGAGAGTTAAGGCAGTGCTTGAAAATAATGGTGACCACACAAAATATTGACAGTTAGGGCACAATTTGACCATTTTCACTTAGCGGTGTACTCACTTTTGTTGCCAGCAGTTTAGACATTAATGGCTGTGTGTAAAGTTATTCAGAGGGCACACCAAGTTTGCACTACTATGTACCGTATTTTTCGGACTATAAGACGCACTTTTTTCCTCCAAAATTTTGGAGGAAAGTGGGGGGTGCGTCTTATAGTCCGAATACTATATTACTGTATGGCCGCATGGTGGTGGGTGTGGGGGAGCGGCAGCAGCAGCCTGCTGCAGCCTACGCTGTGCCCGCTACTAAAGAAAATTAATATTCCCTGCTCCCCACGCCCATGAGCGTGGAGAGCAATGAATATTCATTTCTCTTAATAGTCGGCACACTGTCGCCGCGGCGCGGCTCCTGCTGCCGCTCTGCGGTCAGTGTGCCCGCTATTAAAGCTCATGAATATTCGCTACAACCCACTCCCATGGGTTGTAGTGAATATCCATGGTCTTTAATAGCAGGCACACTGACCACAGACCGGGCAGCAGGAGCCGCGCTGCGGTACAGTGTGCCGGCTATTGAACAGACTGAATGGTCACTGCTCCCCAAGAACAGAGTCCCAGTGTGGGGAGCAGTGACTATTCCAGCACAGCGTCTCACACTGTGTGAGGGAGCATGGCAGGGACGCCATGCGCGCCCTGCCATGCACGGCTCACACAGTGAGAGTGTCGGCAGCAGAGCGGGACAGCGCTGGAGGGGAGTATGAGTGTTTATTTTTTTTGTAGGCCACGTGATGGGGGCTCAGAGGGGCACCATGCACACCAGGATGGCGGCTCAGAGGGGCGCCATGCACACCAGGATGGGATGGGAGCCACTTATACCAGGAAGGAGGGGCCATACATACCAGGATGGAGGATATTAACAGAATTGGGGGACATTACCCCAATACCAGTGTCAGCAGCAGACCCCCTCCCCCATAACAGGGCATCATGACCACATTTTTTGCTTAAATTTTTTTTCTCCTATTTTCCTCCTTTAAAACCTAGGTGCGTCTTATGGTCCGGGTGCGTCTTATAATCCGAAAAATACGGTAACCTGTGCATTAACTATTTTACATTGTATCAAAGTGTCATATCTTCCGTGTTGTTCCATGAAGAGATATAATAAAATATTTACAAAAATGTAAGGGGTGTACTCACTTTCGTGAGATACTGTTTATTCTATCGCTACGAGAACGTGAATCTACTTTGAGGGCCACAGCTAGCGATCTACGCACAGCTCGTGTAAGTTCTTCTAAAGTAGAGAAAGCCTTAAAAGAGATAAGCTGGTCACATATTTTACGACATTGGTGGAAAATATGTTTTTCACAGCCAAGAACATGCTAGGCTACTCTAGATAAATCCTATGCTAACATCATGGTATAAATTACCATGGGTACAAAACACATTGTCAAAAGCTATGGACACACACTGATTTAAGTCATTCTCCTTGATCTAAACATATACAACCGTAAGATACTATAAGTTTAACACAATGGTTTTAAAAAAATATTTTTAGTATACTGAAATGCAATATAGTTTTTTCTTTAGTAAGCATGCTAGCTCAGGTCTGTCTACATTAGTAGACACGTGTCCTTTGTTATATTCAGTTTATATAGATTGTTTCACTCTGTTGGGGCCAGCAGCTGTAAAAAGTTAGAGTTAACTTTTTGGTTACACAACTGTGTTTTTCTCCACATTCATTAACACATCTGAAAAGTTGGTTATAACTCACGGCTCGGCGAATGCGGGGCCTTTCTGATACTCCCTTGCAGATTGAAGTAGGCAGGCATAGATACATTGAACCTTTATAAATAAAACAAGGGGGCCAGATTGTTCAGTTTGTATAAAATACATTGACTCTGCCAGCATTTTAACACAGTATCAAAGCACATGTTGATTCAGACTTTATGAAAAAAAAACAAAGAAACAAACCCACAATCTATTGTTACTCCCTCCCAAGCCAATTTCAATACAATTTCCAGGCATGTCGTTTCACATACGCAGGTATACGTTGAATGGTATTTCCCATAACTAAAATACAAAATATTTGGAGTAATGATGATATCGACTCCATATTTGCTTTTTTTTTACCAAAACCAATACACATATTCAGTGTGAGAAGCATTGAACAGTTCATAGACGAACCATTCAAAGTGTTAAAAAATAGGCATTTACAATAAAATTCTTAACAGCTAAAGTGGTCATAAAAGAGCAGCAGTCTGGGAGGTAAGTATATGGTTTTTGTTGTTTTTTTATTTATTTATTTTTTATTACAACCACTTTAGCGGTAAAGAAAAGGTTACCCACTAGTGGACAGCCCCTTTAATAGAATTAAATTGCTAAATACTTTTTAGTAAATACAATATAAGAATCAGAAAAGGAGACAGGCAGAATAACGCATGAAACCACATACCTGGTTATTTCCACAAGTCATACATTGGTTGACAGTGTACAGCCTCCAAAAGGTTCAAGACATTCTGTTCCATCACAAGACAAAGGAAGGCAGGATCACAGCAAGTTTCCAAGCAGGACCACAGAATCCAGCAACCAGGCCTAATCCAGAAGCTCAAGCATTGCAAATATTTATGCCATAAAGCAAGTGGCCCTCAAGTATCATATCATGGGCACTGTACTGCAGCATTTAGTAATGCTGACAGAAAAAGCAGGGGACATTTACATTCACAGTTTCAACAGTTTCACCCAAAAAGATGAGATATTTTTAACACTATCGTGCTGTAAATGGCTGCACAAAATGTATGAACGATTTACGCCATTTAATAACCTTTTTGTTGGAGCCATGCCAAAATCTAAAAATGTTCAAAAAGGTGGCAAGGTAAACCTTTTGTCGTGACGTATGAATTATTGATGATTGCCGGTTATCACGGTTTTAAAAAGAGAATGGAACAAAAGTTTATGATGTAACAATTTTAACATGAAAAAAAGTTGCAATTTGAAGAGAATACTTCTTTAATGTGTGACCACTAACACACTGTTCTGCCACGCTTACCTAACATTTGTAAGTTGACTTCAATGCTTAAAAAGTTGTACTGGCAGCATTTGTGCCAAGTTATTAAGATGTGACGTTTGCTTGATGTAGATTTCAGGAGTGTGAAAGGAGTACACTAAAAATTTGCCATAAATTACCTTATTTTTATTTACGTTAGTGTCTTTGTCGTCTGCTATTATTCATTAAAAAAGTCCCACTTCTGGGAAACGTAGCCGTATTAGTCAGGGCTACACTAGGTCTAGTTACGAGACCAGTCTCCTACAGATCACCAGGACCAACTGATGAAGCGGCACTGATGCTGAAACTCTGCGCTCGGCCTAAAATAATTAGCAGATAATGTTTCTCCATGATCAGAAACACGCATGCAGGCTACCTACAGCTGGATACTGCTCACTAAATCAGTCATCCTAGAGCGCTGTAAATATGCAACCAAAAAGCACAGAACGGCCCATGATGATCACTGTGAAAAGCAGTGTGGGAATCATCAATGAAATAGAAGAGCGGTCCACTACTGTGATAGTGATAACCTAGCCTTAGGATTTGCTGCAAGTCATTAACAAGTTCAGGAGCGTGCCATTTCACTCCCTTCCTAACCAGACACATTTTTGGGTTTTATCATACATCTGCTTTCAATGGCTCTAAAAAAAATTCTCATTCAAATAATTTTTGGGTCAAAAATGTGACTTAACCCTTTCACCACCTTGGGTTTTAAGTTTTCATTTTTACTCCCCTACTTCACAGAGCCATAACTTTTTTATTTTTCTGTCAGCCGGAGTTCCGCCCTCTCCACAGCCGGCCCTGTCAGGCGCAGTTCCGCCCCCCCCTCCACAGCCGGCCCTGTCAGGCGCAGTTCCTCCCCCCCTCCACAGCCGGCCCTGTCAGGCGTAGTTCCGCCCCCCCTCCACAGCCGGCCCTGGCAGAAGCAGTCCCCCCCCCCTCCTCCACAGCCGGCCCTGGCAGAAGCAGTCCCCCCCCCCCCTCCTCCACAGCCGGCCCTGGCAGAAGCAGTCCCCCCCCCCCCCCCTCCACAGCCGGCCCTGGCAGAAGCAGTCCCCCCCCCCCCTCCTCCACAGCCGGCCCTGGCAGAAGCAGTCCCGTCCCCCCCCCCCCTCCTCCACAGCCGGCCCTGGCAGAAGCAGTCCCGTCCCCCCCCCCCCCTCCTCCACAGCCGGCCCTGGCAGAAGCAGTCCCGTCCCCCCCCCCCCCTCCTCCACAGCCGGCCCTGGCAGAAGCAGTCCCCCCCCCCCCCCCCCCCTCCTCCACAGCCGGCCCTGGCAGAAGCAGTCCCCCCCCCCCCCCCCCCTCCTCCACAGCCGGCCCTGGCAGAAGCAGTCCCCCTCCTCCACAGCCGGCCCTGGCAGAAGCAGTCCCCCCCCCCCCCCCTCCTCCACAGCCGGCCCTGGCAGAAGCAGTCCCCCCCCCCCCCCCCCCTCCTCCACAGCCGGCCCTGGCAGAAGCAGTCCCCCCCCCCCCCCCCTCCACAGCCGGCCCTGGCAGAAGCAGTCCCCCCCCCCCCCTCCTCCACAGCCGGCCCTGGCAGAAGCAGTCCCGTCCCCCCCCCCCCCCTCCTCCACAGCCGGCCCTGGCAGAAGCAGTCCCGTCCCCCCCCCCCCTCCTCCACAGCCGGCCCTGGCAGAAGCAGTCCCGTCCCCCCCCCCCCCTCCTCCACAGCCGGCCCTGGCAGAAGCAGTCCCCCCCCCCCCCCCCCCCTCCTCCACAGCCGGCCCTGGCAGAAGCAGTCCCCCCCCCCCCCCCCCTCCTCCACAGCCGGCCCTGGCAGAAGCAGTCCCCCCCCCCCCCCCCCCTCCTCCACAGCCGGCCCTGGCAGAAGCAGTCCCCCCCCCCCCCCCCCCTCCTCCACAGCCGGCCCTGGCAGAAGCAGTCCCCCTCCTCCACAGCCGGCCCTGGCAGAAGCAGTCCCCCCCCCCCCCCCCCTCCTCCACAGCCGGCCCTGGCAGAAGCAGTCCCCCCCCCCCCCCCCCCTCCTCCACAGCCGGCCCTGGCAGAAGCAGTCCCCCCCCCCCCCCCCCTCCTCCACAGCCGGCCCTGGCAGAAGCAGTCCCCCCCCCCCCCCCCCCTCCTCCACAGCCGGCCCTGGCAGGCGCAGTCCCCCCCCCCCCCCCCCCTCCTCCACAGCCGGCCCTGGCAGGCGCAGTCCCCCCCCCCCCCCCCCTCCTCCACAGCCGGCCCTGGCAGAAGCAGTCCCCCCCCCCCCCCCTCCTCCACAGCCGGCCCTGGCAGAAGCAGTCCCCGTCCCCCCCCCCCCTCCTCCACAGCCGGCCCTGGCAGAAGCAGTCCCCCCCCCCCCCCCCCCTCCTCCACAGCCGGCCCTGGCAGAAGCAGTCCCCCCCCCCCCCCCCCCTCCTCCACAGCCGGCCCTGGCAGAAGCAGTCCCCCCCCCCCCCCCCCCCCTCCTCCACAGCCGGCCCTGGCAGAAGCAGTCCCCCCCCCCCCCCCCCCCCTCCTCCACAGCCGGCCCTGGCAGAAGCAGTCCCCCCCCCCCCCCCCCCCTCCTCCACAGCCGGCCCTGGCAGAAGCAGTCCCCCCCCCCCCCCCCCCCTCCTCCACAGCCGGCCCTGGCAGAAGCAGTCCCCCCCCCCCCCCCCCCTCCTCCACAGCCGGCCCTGGCAGAAGCAGTCCCCCCCCCCCCCCCCCTCCTCCACAGCCGGCCCTGGCAGAAGCAGTCCCCCCCCCCCCCCCCCCTCCTCCACAGCCGGCCCTGGCAGAAGCAGTCCCCCCCCCCCCCCCCCCTCCTCCACAGCCGGCCCTGGCAGAAGCAGTCCCCCCCCCCCCCCCCCCCTCCTCCACAGCCGGCCCTGGCAGAAGCAGTCCCCCCCCCCCCCCCCCCTCCTCCACAGCCGGCCCTGGCAGAAGCAGTCCCCCCCCCCCCCCCCCCTCCTCCACAGCCGGCCCTGGCAGAAGCAGTCCCCCCCCCCCCCCCCCCAGCCGGCCCTGGCAGAAGCAGTCCCCCCCCCCCCCCCCCTCCTCCACAGCCGGCCCTGGCAGAAGCAGTCCCCCCCCCCCCCCCCCTCCTCCACAGCCGGCCCTGGCAGAAGCAGTCCCCCCCCCCCCCCCCCTCCTCCACAGCCGGCCCTGGCAGAAGCAGTCCCCCCCCCCCCCCCCCCTCCTCCACAGCCGGCCCTGGCAGAAGCAGTCCCCCCCCCCCCCCCCCCTCCTCCACAGCCGGCCCTGGCAGAAGCAGTCCCCCCCCCCCCCCCCCCTCCTCCACAGCCGGCCCTGGCAGAAGCAGTCCCCCCCCCCCCCTCCTCCACAGCCGGCCCTGGCAGAAGCAGTCCCCCCCCCCCCTCCTCCACAGCCGGCCCTGGCAGAAGCAGTCCCCGTCCCCCCCCCCCCCCCTCCTCCACAGCCGGCCCTGGCAGAAGCAGTCCCCGTCCCCCCCCCCCCCCCTCCTCCACAGCCGGCCCTGGCAGAAGCAGTCCCCGTCCCCCCCCCCCCCCCCTCCTCCACAGCCGGCCCTGGCAGAAGCAGTCCCCCCCCCCCCCCCCCTCCTCCACAGCCGGCCCTGGCAGAAGCAGTCCCCCCCCCCCCCCCCCTCCTCCACAGCCGGCCCTGGCAGAAGCAGTCCCCCCCCCCCCCCCCTCCTCCACAGCCGGCCCTGGCAGAAGCAGTCCCCCCCCCCCCCCCCCTCCTCCACAGCCGGCCCTGGCAGAAGCAGTCCCCCCCCCCCCCCCCCTCCTCCACAGCCGGCCCTGGCAGAAGCAGTCCCCCCCCCCCCCCCCCTCCTCCACAGCCGGCCCTGGCAGAAGCAGTCCCCCCCCCCCCCCCCCTCCTCCACAGCCGGCCCTGGCAGGCGCAGTCCCCCCCCCTCCTCCACAGCCGGCCCTGGCAGGCGCAGTCCCCTCTGTAGGTGGCGGAATGACTGGTTTCCAGCCTTCCTGGTGACAAGTGATGACAGGAGCACCGTCCGCCCGGCTGGAGGCTGCACACCGGCCCGTACACCGCCAATCACACCCGCCAGGCACATTCTACTGCACGGACAGACGGAGGACTTACCAGCAACAGAAAGCGTGAGAGTAACGTCTGAGGCAGAGCGGCACTTACCGTCCCTAGAGGTGCCCATCAGCTGGTCGAGCATGGCGCGCATCTGGGCCTGCGCCGACATTTTGAGGGAAAATCGAGGGGGCTGAAGCCGAGAGAAAGCGCTGTCTCCGGGGGCCGCACACTGCCGGCAGTAACTCCCGCCGCTCTCCGGAGTAATGTGAGCACCGGCTGTCAGGTGTCCGCCCGCTCCTCACACAGCGGCCCGGGAAGCCTGCAAGACAGGGGCGCGGACACGAGCAATGATCGCCAGAGCGCGCCCCTCCTCCGCTCCTTCTGATTGGATACCCCGTCGGTTTGTTGTTTTCAGTGTGTGACTGCTGATAGGAGAGCGCGCACTGCTCCCTGACCAATCAGTGGTGTCCGCTCAGTCCTTGAAGTCAGTGTGCGGCCAGACTGACACGTGCTCCTGCTGTGCTGCGCCAGATGTGCGCCATCATGTGGCTATGTGCCCACAATGCAGATTTGAAGCAGATATTTTCTGAGCGTTTATGCATCTCCTTGGCAGAAAAAAACGCTTGCAGATTTTACATGTGTTTTTTTTCAGCGTTGATTATGCATGCGTTTTTTCCAGGCGCTTTTCCAAGCGATTTTAGCATCACTTGGAAAGTGCTAGACTAGTTGGTCACACTATATAAATCCATGCAACCGGCATGGATTTATAGTGTGCAACCAACTTAGAGGGAATTTCTACTATCAAATGCTGCATCTAAAGTGAAAAAAATAATTAAAAAGTAAAAAGGAATAAAAAAAACCCTTATATTCACTTCTTCGGCGGCTCCCGCTGGCGTCCTCTCTCCTCGGCGTCCCGCTGTAAATGACGTCACCGCAGGCCCTGGCAGTACACCACGGGACGCCGAGGAGAGAGGACGCCGCCGGGAGGAGACCGGGGGCCGCCGGAGAGGTGAGTATGAATATTTTTTTTTATTTTTTACTTTATAATTCTTTTTTAACTTGCTGGTACGATGGTACCTGGGTCGGATGAGAGTCTCCTCTTCTCCAGACCACGGGTACCATCCGCGCATTGAATCGCTTAATATCCACATGTATACATGCGGGTTTGCTGCAGTTCAATGCAAGTCTATGGGTACGATTTCGCCTCAAAATTGCGCCTAAACTGGTTGTGCTGCTAATTTTTCCACAATGATAATCCGCAGCAGAAATTTCTGCAGCATGTGCACAGCACATGCGGATTATCATTGGGATATATCCCAGACCTCTTAACAAGCGATTTTAATGCGTTTCCACAGTGGAAATGCAGCCGCGGAAACGCATGAAATCCGCATCGTGGGCACACATCCTGAAGCAGAAAAACTGGATCCAAACAAACAGGAGAAAGAAGGATGGAAAAAGGAAACCAAGGAGTCCGTCTATTAATATATTCGTATTGTCACGGGCACATTTTCTATCAGTTTTGCAACTGTTTTTATTTTGTTTCTACTGTGAATTCACATGTGCAGTAATAGGGTGGCCTCACAGGTGCCCTGGGCAACACTGGCCTTTGGTTCCCCTACCCATCGATTTTTTTTTTTTTAATTCAAGTTCCCAACACAAACAAGTAGGCTCCACATCAAAACTGTCACATCTGAACTTATAAGATCAGGGCTGTCACCAGGAATTTTGGGTCCCCCTTGAGATGCCACCCCTTGAACCTTCCACAGTCTCACCGCCCACTTTTGGAAAAACTCAACTTTCTGAACCATGTCCTCACCAATCACACATTAACAGTTCCATTGGAACACCATATCAAATGCATAGCCATTAGATTTTGTTTTGGCCAAAAGATTTTTTAAGTTTGCCACCAGGACAAGGTAGACTTTTCTGGCCGGGCCCTACTCTACTCTAACCTATTCAACATTTTTTATGATACCCAATGCTCTTTTTAAGTATATTTTTATTTATGGGAATATGTCCCATACATTTTTTAAAATGACCATTAATATCACATTCCAGACCACATATTACCACCACATAGTGACCAAGTAATACCACATACAAGGGACAAATACGTATTACCACCACTTAGTGACCGAATAATACCACATGCAAGGGACAAATGCCGCCACACCGTGACCAGACCACATATTACCACCACATAGTAACCAAATAATACCACATACAAGGGACAAATACCATCATACCATGACCAGACCACATATTATCACCACATAGTGACCGAATACTACAATACTGATCAATAATATAAAAAAACAATAATATTACCATAAGTGCTGTTATGCACAGGAGCTCTGTACATAGTATACACTGTATAGTGTCAGTGTACAGATAACACACTGACTCACTGGTGACGTCTCTAGTTGAAGTCCTTCATCTTCGCTTTCCTTGTTCATCCAGCACAGACCGCCATCACTTCTTCCAGCAATGACTCGTCTCTGCATAAAATAACAGTTCCCTAGAGCACCTGTCACCACATGGTTGGGGTGACCAGGGAACAGGGGCTCCTACCCTGTCCCTAACACTAGGGGGAGCCCTAGCTCGCCCTATTCCCCGGGATACCTCTGAAGGTGAGGATGCCGGGGCACTACTGTGCACCGTAGAACACCCACCCGACAAACAAGGCTATACAGACAGGGATAAACAGAAAACTCCAGGCACACAAAATATTCACTCACATATATCAGAGGGAAGCACCAGGGTATGAAGGTAGGGGAATAAACCAAAATGGAGAAGGATAAGGAATTATCATGCGTACAAACCAAACAACAGTCTCTGATAAACCCTCCAACTTTCCTTCTCATAATAACTCCTCTCCCTCCTTTAGCCATGCTGCAAAAGCTAGCTCTGACAAGGATTAATATCTGAGTCCAGATTATAAAGGGAAAACGAGTGGCTAACCGAGCTCAGCTGTGAGCACCAAGATTTCCAACATGGCCGTTAAATCCCTGTTCTGCCAGAAGAAATAAAACGTCTTAAAATGAAGGAGAAGTGCTTCTTCTCGGAGCTGGAGTAGGAGCCCGCAGACGCTGCGGTCTTCTGGCTCCACCCCCTTGCGGTAACCCCATGACAGCACTGCTTCCAGAGCACAATCCCCAATTTATCCTCAAATTCTACACTACGCCACATAAAGAAAAAAAAGCGACATAGTGCCATCCTGCACAGTAACAGGACTCCCCCATACACCCCCCCCAACTGAAAACAGTTTCCTCAAAAATAAAATACATCACAGCAGTAATAATATCCTTTAATTAGCCCTTACAGTAATAATGTTCTACATCCTGCCCCCAATCTCTCCATCCTGCCCCCATTGTCTCTATAATAAGCCCCTACAGTAATAATGTCACACATCCTGGCCCCATGTCTCCATCCTGGCCCCATGTCTCCATCCTGCCCCCAATTTCCTCATCCTGCCCCCATTGTGTCCATCCTGCCCCCATTGTCTCCATAATTAGCCCCTTCAGTAATAATGTCCCACATCCTGGCCCCATGTCTCCATTCTGTCCCCATATGTCTCCATCCTGCCCCCAATGCTTCCATTCTGCCCCCATGTCTCCATCCTGCCCCTATGTCGCCATCCTGCCCCTATGTCTCAATTTGTCTCCATCCTGCCCCCAATGTCTCCATTCTGCCCCCAATGTATCTATTATGTCTCCATCCTGCCCTTAATTTCTCAATTTGTCTCCATTCTTCCCCCACGTTTCCATTCTGCTCCCATACCTGTCCGTTCTGCCCCAAGTTTCCATTCTGCCCCCATGTCTCCATCCTGCCCCCAATTTCTCCATTTTTCTCCATTTTGCCAACCATATCTCTACATTCTGCCCCATTTTTCCATTCTGCCCCCATACTGGGCTTTACAAAAAAAAAAAGTTAAAAAGAAAAAAAAAGTTTCTCCTTACCTTGCCGCGCTGGGCTCTCCCTCACCTGAAGCATGGTCGCTGACGTCAGCTACCAGCCTGTGACTGGCTGGCGGCTGTTAACTATTGCCGTGTGGGGGAAACTTCCCGCACGGCAATAGATTTAAGGTGAACTCACGTTCACCGAAACGGCAGAATCCTGCTACTGAGGCCCAGTGAGTAGAAGAACGGGCCCGACCGGGCCCCCTCTGCTCACCGGACCCCATATGCCAGTAAGGACAGTGATGGCGGCCCTGCATAAGATATAACTTCTTCCCCTCGCATCATTGATCGTCTGAAGTCGGGTGTAACCGTGCCGGCTTCAGAGAGGCACACTGCATGATCAGAGGTGAAGAAGCCTTCTGGTCAAGCACAGTGCACCTCTCTGAAGCCGAGGTAAGTATAGCGCCATCGATGACCCCAGCACTTGTAAGTTATGTTATGCCCACAGGGGCGGGATAACATGCTAAGTGGACTGACCCTTCTGGGGACACTAACGCCTCCTCGACTAGTCAAATGCCTAATTTACATATCATAAATACTATTTCTAAAGATCTGTTTATGTATGTAATGTAATACAGGGAGCAATCTAATACAGGGACTGTTAGCAGGGTGTTTATATATGCAGACCAGGCTGAGGTGCAGCACCACATACACTACATGAGGACAGGGTGCACTGTTTATGGATGGATACTGCCATGTTAAATCCAAAATAACCCATTTATTAGCCAGTCTGGGCTCACACCAGTTGGCAATGTGGCAAATAATTATGTGGGAAATCCATAGCTCCCAACCGTCCCGGTTTCCAGGGGACTGTCCCTCTTTGAGGGCTCAGTCCCGTGTCCCATCACGGCTCAGCTGTTCTCTTGGTTGTGGAGGGTGGTGGGGAAGGTTGCGGCGGTGGAGCAGTGGCCACAGGTAGTAGCCGGCAGCTACAGCTACCATGTGTGCCCGCTGCTAAAGAGAATGAATATTCACTCCTCTCCACGCCCATGGGAGTGGAGAGGAGTGAATATTAATTTTCCTTAATAGCGCACACTGTCAATCGCAGCCGCCAGCTTCCTGCTGCGGCTCGGCATCCTGTGTGCCCGCTATTAGAGAGAATGAATATTCACTCTTCTCCACTCCCATGGGCGTGGAGAAGAGTGAATAAACATTCTCTTTAGCAGCAGGCACAGAGGATCGTGGAGCCGCAGCAGGAGCGTGGCCGCTGCTGTGTGCGCTATTAAGGAGAACTATTCACTCCTCCCCACGCCCATAGTCCCGGCGTGGAGAGGAGTGAATATCCCCGCAGCTCACCTTGGCATCTGAGGGCACATGGCAGTGATGTCATGCGCTGCTCAGATGCTGACATGAACTGCTGGCAGACAGGATGCAGCGCTGGAGCAGAGGGGAGGAAGGAAGGTGAGTAGAATTGTTTATTTTTTTCATGTGTGCAGTGATGGGGAGCCATGTACAGTTGTGCTCAAAAGTTTACATACCCCGGCAGAATTTTTCCTTTCTTGGCCTTGTTTCAGAGAATATGAATGATAACAAAAAACTTTTTCTCCACTCATGCTTATTGGTTGGGTGAAGCCATTTATTGTCAAACTACTGTGTTTTCTCTTTCTAAATCTTAATGACAACCAAAAACATCCAAATGACCCTGATCAAAAGTTCACATACCCCATTTCTTAATACCTTGTATTGCCCCCTCTAACATCAATGACAGCTTGAAGTCTTTTGTGGTAGTTGTGGATGAGGTTCTTTAATTTCTCAGATGGTAAAGCTGCCCATTCTTCTTGGCAAAAAGCCTCCAGTTCCTGTAAATTCCTGGGCTGTCTAGCATGAACTGCGTGTTTGAGATCTCCCCAGAGCGGCTCAATGATATTGAGGTCAGGAGACTGAGATGGCCACTCCAGAACCTTCACTTTGTTCTGCTGTAGCCAATGACAGGTGGACTTGGCCTTGTGTTTTGGATCGTTGTCATGTTGGAATGTCCAAGTACGTCCCATGCGCACAGGAGTGGATTAAGAGTAGCCAGGGCCCCGGGCAGTTTAGAAGGCGTGCCCCCCCCCAGTTACGTTACACAATGGATCACGTGACATGTCACATGATCCCTTTTTGATAGATCGTGTGATAGGTCATGTGAGTAACATACAGGTGCTCCGGTGCACATCTGTAGATGGAAAAAGACAGAGACAGTGGCGCGCATAACACTCCACGCAAATTGTTCATATCATAGCGCTATATAAAATAGTGAGGGATTAATTTTCCCAAGGGGCTACATGAGAGACCGTGACTGTAGTGGAGGCCGAACCAATAGGCTGAAATTAATTCTGCTCAATATTAATATTAACATATTAATTGTACTGATTTTTTTACATTAATTGTATGACTTAATATTGAGCACAATTAAGTATGCTGACATCCCCCTATATACTCTATGAGCCCCCACATAATCCCCCTATATACAGCATAAGCCCCCACATAGCTCCCTATATCCAGTCTGAGCCTCCATATAGCCTCATATATCCAGTATGAGCCCCCATATAGCTCCCTAGATACAGTATGAGGCTGCACGTAGCTCCCTAGATACAGTATAAGGCCACACAAAGCTCCCTAGATACAGTATGAGGCTGCACTTAGCTCACTAGATACAATATGAGGCCGCACTTAGCTCTCTAGATACAGTATGAGGCCGCACGAAGTTCCCTAGATACAGTATGAGGCCGCACTTAGCTCCCTAGATACAGTATGAGGCCGCACGAAGCTCCCTAGATACAGTATGAGGCTGCACTTAGCTCACTAGATACAATATGAGGCCGCACGAAGCTCCCTAGATACAGTATGAGGCTGCACTTAGCTCACTAGATACAATATGAGGCCGCACTTAGCTCTCTAGATACAGTATGAGGCCGCACGAAGTTCCCTAGATACAGTATGAGGCCGCACTTAGCTCCCTAGATACAGTATGAGGCCGCACGAAGCTCCCTAGATACAGTATGAGGCTGCACTTAGCTCACTAGATACAATATGAGGCCGCACAAAGCTCCCTAGATACAGTATGAGGCTGCACTTAGCTCACTAGATACAGTATGAGGCCGCACTTAGCTCCCTAGATACAGTATGAGGCCGCACTTAGCTCCCTAGATACATTACACACATGCAGTCAGACACCAGCAGGCACGCACACACAGTCACACACGTAGTCTTGTACACACACATGCAGTCACACACAAATGCAGTTACGCACATACACACACACATGCAGTCAGACACCAGTAGGCATGCACACGCATTCTTGTGCACACACATGCAGTCACACACACGCACTCAGACACCAGCAGGCACGCACACTCACGGTCATGCACATGCAGTCGCACACACAGTCATGTATACACCTGCAGACTTGCACACATACGGGTCGCAGAAATGTGCACATACACAAACATATACAGACATCTACAAAGACACATACAAGCATAAACACATTTGAAGACATACACAAAAATACACATAAACAGACATATCACACATACATAGATATACACAAACATGTATGCACACATAGACACACTGCCACACATGCACACGTCACTCACCATCCTCCTGCTCGGCTCACGTTGTCCAGCTCCTCTCCGGTGGTAAGTAGCAGTGCAGGCCGGGCACACTGCGTGACGTCACTTCAGCAGATACGGCCGGGCATAGGACCGTGTCTGCTAGCTGTGATGCGGCCGGGACAGCACACTAACAAGTTTAAAGGTGCAGTGCCGACCCGGCCAAAGAAGAAGCATGTGGCCCTGTACAGCCACTTTGGAAGCGGCACGGGGCCCCCTTCCCCGGCCGATCCCGCCCTTTCCTGCCGGAATATGTGCGCTGCACAGGCGGCGTACAAAACATAATGAGGGGCAATCTGGCCATGGGCCTCCCTGGAGCCTCGGGCTGTAGCCCAGATTGCACTCATTATAATCTGCATATATATATTTTACACACACATATACAGTGCATTTATATATATATATATATATATATATATATATATATATATATATATACACACACACACACACATTTACAAATACATACACACAATTCAACATACATAGATATATTCACATATATACACACAAGCATACATCTGCAGATATATACAACCTCAGATACATACAAATACATTGTGCCTGCTTTTACATCCCTTGATTGGAGCATCCAGACACATAGCTCTCACCTGCTGTGCGGCTTGGCTCCGGTCCACACTCCTGGATCCAGTTCTTCAAGTCTCCCGCGCTCCGTCACATGGAGGCTGGCAGACGCGACCGCGCACAGCATAGTGCGTCAAGCGGCTGCTATGACATGATGCCGCCGGTCGGGGACATAAGTACAGTGTCGGCCGGCTGCTAAGACAGCAGGCCCCTCAACAGTTGGTTGGGGACCAGCACAGCTGTCCTCTGGTCGACACAGTTAAGTACAATGGTCACATGAGATCCGTGGCTCAGGCCAAGAAGGCCCCGGATTTTTGATTACATCGACACCACTTGTGCCATGGATGGCGGCACACAAAACATAGTGAGGGCAATCTTGCCAAGGGCCCCCCCCGGAGCCTCAGGCCCTGGACTGTAGCCCAGATTGCCCTCATTATAATCCGCCTATGCATGCCCAGCTTCCGGGCTGATGTGTGCAAATTTGCCTCCAGTATTTGCTGATAATGTGCTGCATTCATCTTTCCTTCAACTTTCACCAAGTTTCCTGTGCCTTTGTAGCTCACATATCCCCAAAACATCAGTGATCCACCTCCGTGTTTTACTGTAGGAATGGTGTTCCTTTCATCAAAGGTCTTGTTGACCTCTCTCCAAATGTAACTTTTATGGTTGTGGCCAAAAAGTTAAATTTTGGTCTCATCACTCCAAATTACCTTGTTCCAGAAGTTTTGAGGCTTGTCTTTGTGCTGTTTGGCATATTGTAGGCAAGATACTTTGTGGCATTTGCGCAGTAATGGCTTTCTTCTGGCGACTCGACCATTGTGCATCTTGAAACTGCCACACCGATAGTTTTCAGAGAGTCCTGAATTTCAGCTGATGTTATTTGTGGGTTTTTCTTTGCATCCCGAACAATTTTCCTGGCAGTTGTGGCTGAAATTCTTGTTGGTCTACCTGACCGTGGTTTGTTTTTTTCAGAGCCCCTGATTTTCCATTTGTCAATCACAGTTTGAACGCTGCTGACTGTCATTATCAATTCCTTGGATATTTTTTTGTATCCCTTTCCTGTGTTAGGCTGAGTTCACACGATGCGTTTTTCATGCGTTTCCGCGGCGTTTTTGCAGTTGCGTAAACGCCGCGGAAACGCATGAAAAACGCATGGTAGAAGGGCAGCAATGTTCCCCAATGGAAATCCGCATGTGCTGTGCCCATGATGCGGATTTTTCCGCAGCGTAAACGCTGCGGTCAAAAATCCGCAGCATGTCAATTAATTTTGCGGAAACGCTGCTCTTTTGCCGCCATTGACTTGCATTAGACCGCATGGAACCGCATCACTGTATATGTTGATGCGCTTTTCATGCGGTCTAATGTGCGGATGGTACCCGGGTGTGGAGGAGAGGACTCTCATCCAGACCCAGGTACCATTAAAAAAAAAAGAATAAAATAAAAAATATATATATTCTCACCTTCTGACGGCCCGCGCTGCATCCTGCCGGCTTCCCGGGCACTTCGCGGTTGAATGAAGGACCTTCGCTGACGTCAGAGTCATGTGACGGGTCACGTGACGCTGACGTCGGAAGGTCCTACAGTCTTCACTGCCGGCAGCCGGGACCGATGAAGCAGGACACCGGGGGCCATCAGATGGTAACGTATAGATTTATTTTTTATTTTTTGACATCACACACTATATAAATCCATGCCGGTTGCATGGATTTATATAGTGTGAAGTTGACAAGCACTTTCCAAGTGATGCTAAAATCGCTTGGGAAGCGCTTGTCAACCCGCATGCGGAAATGAAAGTGAAGACCGCTTCATTTCCGCATGTCCCTGGCAGGAAACCGCATGTACAATCCGCATGCGTTTTTTCCTGCCAGAGAGATGCAGAAACGCTCAGGAAAAAATCCTGAGCATTTCTGCATCGTGTGCACATACCCTTATACAGTTCTACTACATTTTCCCGTAGATCCGTTGACAATTCTTTTGCTTTCCCCATGAGTCACAATCCAGAAACACTAGTGGCTGGATGAACGATGCAAGAGTCTGTCTGGATCCCAGAAACTCACTCAGCTTTTACGCTCACACACTGATTAAAAGCAAGCAAGTCACAGGTGAGGATGTTACTGTTACGCTCGCGCCCGGACTGACTGGCGTGAGCGTGATTAGTGATCCCACTGTACCATGAAGCGAGGAGTGCCTGGAGGGGCGTAACTAAGTATCAACCTAATCCGACCAAGGTCGCACGGCGGCTCAGTCGACTCCGTAAACCAAGGAGGAACCGAGCAGAGGGACCAGGTGCTACTCCACGTCAGACCCCGGTCACAGCTGTTGACCCACACCGGGGAATGCAGGAACAGGCAGGTTAGACTGGCATGTAGACAGGTGGGTACTGGCAAACACGGCTGGTATGCAGACAGGTGGATATTGACAGGCACAGCTGGTATGCAGACAGGTGGGCACTGGCAAGCACGACTGGTGTGGAGACAGGTGGGCACAGGCAGGCACGGCTGACATGCAGAGAGGCGGGTACTGGCAGGTAGAAACGCAGGCAGGATAGGGACCTGTACAGACTGGGACACAGGAACGAAGCTGCAGGTGCGGTAGACGAGCAGAGCAGAGCAAAACCTGCAGATGCGGTAGACAAGCTAAGCAGAGCAAAACCTGCAGATGCGGTAGACAAGCTGAGCAGAGCAAAACCCGCAGATGCGGTAGACAAGCTAAGCAGAGCAAAACCCGCAGATGCGGTAGACAAGCTGAGCAGAGCAAAACACGCAGATGCGGTAGACAAGCTGAGCAGAGCAAAACCCGCAGATGCGGTAGACAAGCTGAGCAGAGCAAAACCCGCAGATGCGGTAGACAAGCTGAGCAGAGCAAAACCCGCAGATGCAGTAGACAAGCTGAGAAGAGCAAAACCCGCAGATGCGGTAGACAAGCTGAGCAGAGCAAAACCCGCAGATGCAGTAGACAAGCAGAGCAGAGCAAAACCCGCAGATGTAGTAGAACAAGCAGAGCGGAGCAAAACCGCAGGTGCGGCGAACAAGCGAAGCAGAGCAGGACCGCCGGAGCGGTGAACAAGCAGAGCAGAAGGTGAAGGCAGACAGGACAGGGCTCTGTTCACATGGAACAGACTGGAAAATACAGGAAGATGGTTAAAACACAGGAGGTAGATACGGAGGCAGGGAAAGGGGACAAGCAGAACCAGATACACACAAGGTACTTACAATGAAGTAGCGAGTGGACACAAAACTCACAAACAGAAGTACAGAGACAACGAGTTGGAGTTAGGTGCAAGTTCAGACACTGCAAGCAAAGGGAAGGTACGGACATAGAGAGAAATAAGTAACGGGCTAGGACACTGTTCAGACAGGAACTGAACCGGGAATAAGATACAGGAACGAGCCTGGCAACTCAGCCCCCAGGGTGGCGGAAACAGACTAGAAGTCAGAGATACAGGTAGCGGCCCTGGGTACTCGGCCCCCAGGGTGGCGGAAACAGACTAGAAGTCACAGGTACAGGAAAAGGCCCTGGGTACTCAGCCCCCAGGGTGGCAGACAGACTAGAGTCAGGACAGGACCTGGCACCTCAGTTGAAAAAGACAAACTGAGTGAAAGTGTTGCTCAGGCACCTCCTACTGGGTGGAGGAGGTTTAAGTATCCAGTGACTCACAGCAATAGGCTGGGGATGCATTAGGACTGTGCACACAGTAGCTATAAGAAACAAGCAGAAAGCCGCGCCGACGCCCTAAGCAATCAGACAAGAGACATGGACACAGCAGGTAATGGAGCAAAGAGTGCAGCATGGACTGACAGGTAAGATTGCGGTCTTGCATGGTGAGAGATGGTGCACCATGCAAGCACGCCACCAGGAATATTACAGTACCCCCCCTTTACGCCCCCTCTTCCTCGAGCCAGCAAGGATTTTCTGCAGAGAATTTGGAGGCCGATCCTTCTCCTGAAGAAGATTTCCTCTTCTGTTCACTAGAGGGAACAAAGCTGGTCTCATCATCTTAGTAACTAGGATGTTTCCTTCCATTGGGCCATCCTCAGCAACAGATGAAGTGGGCGAGGTACCAGGAACAGGACACAGGAAAGTCTCTCTCCACTTATTAATAGCGGGTAGCATCCCAAAGGATTCACGGGACAACTGGAAATCCACCGGGTTGGAGGGGTGCAAAGACTCGGGGGAAACCACCGCCTTGACATGCACTTTGCCAAGCTTACTGGATGAAGTGGGCGAAGTACCAGGTACAGAGTGCAGAATAGTCTCTCTCCATTTGTTATCAGGTAGCACCCCGGGGGATACAGGAGACAACTGGAAGTCCTCCGCCTGGTTGGAGGGGTGCAGAGACTCGGGGGTAACCATCGCCTTGTCGTACACTTTGCCAAGCTTACTGAATGAAGTGGGCGAAGGACCAGGTACAGGGTGCAGAAAAGTCTCTCTCCATTTGTTATCAGATAGCACCCCGGAGGATTCAGGAGGCAACTGGAGGTCCTCCGCTTGGTTGGAGGGGTGCAGAGGCTTGGAGGTAGCCACCGCCTTGATGGACTTATTGCCAGATTTGTTAGAGATGGAGGATCCTTGATTAGGGACCGACTTCAGTCTGGTTTCTGAGACGACACGTCTGTGAGGCGGGGCGGTGCCTAAAGCCAGATCATTGGTACAATCGTCCAGACTGTGTGGGGACAATGCCTCCGCTTCCCTTCCTTCGGAGACTTCAGCGCACAGCAAGTCAGCGACTAGCAGATCTGGTGAAGAAGAAGAAGAAACTGCTGACTGTCCTGAAGATATTGGGACTGGACACCTCTTGCACCTCAGCAGTCCCCCAGGAAACACCATACAGGATCTCGAGACCTGAGTGGGCACTAGATTTCTCGGCTCTGGACGACCTGTGGGTAAACCAGACAGCACCTGGAATGTGAACTTCTTCATGTGTAATGCTCCAATCTGGAGCTTAATTTGTACAGACATATTTTGACTGTTTCTGAGTAGGGCTCGTCCTTCTGCTGACAATGCCCAAACCGGCTTCTGGAGTTGTCGGACGGGAATCAGACACCGACTCTTCAAGGCTTTAAGCCCGAAACTTCCAGTTAATCCGAGGCCTTCACTTGCCACGGAGACAGTCATGGTCATCTGTGGAGAGGAAACACTAACGCCAAGGGCAGCCTCTCCTACAGGCCTAATGTCTTGGGATTCTCCAACCTTCACTGGACAAAGACCGTCAGGGGGTCCCAAACAACCGCAGCGGGGCCGCAATCCGATTTTGTGACTGAGTTCTGGCCTCTGCTCTGCCTGACGAACATAGTCATCCCTCATGGATTCTGTGCGGAGAGCTGCCTCTACAGGCTGGGGAACAGGAGGTCTTTGGGAGGACAGAACCTGGCGTGACGGTTTACCTCTACGCCTTGCACATCTGGACTGCCTCTTGAGGTTGGGAAGAAAAGTATTCTGTGGAGCATTGTCATCCTGTGTGGATTCTGTGTGGGCAGCAGTCTCTTCAGGCTGGAGAACTGGTAGGTGTAACGGGTCCGGGAGGCGGAACCTCTGAGCTACTATACAAGGGGGCGGCCCTTGTAAGGGAGCGGGTGGCAGTCTCTGGATGAACGGACAGGGAGATACGGCAAGTGATCAGGGCAGTCTCTGGGTGAACGGACAGGGAGATACGGCAAGTGATCAGGGCAGTCTCTGGGTAAGGGGTAGGTACGACCTGTGATGGCAGAGCCTCCGGGTAGGCTAGCAGGCAGATGGTAGATTGGTGCTCCCAGGTGAGCAAGCGAGAGTCTCTGGGATAGCAGGTGGTCACGGCACGTGACGGCGGAGCCTCCGGGCTGGCAGGCAGGCAGGTAACGGAGAAGCGCTCCCAGGTGAGCGGGCAAGAGTCTCTGGAATAGCTGGTGGTCACCGCACGTGACAACGGGACCTCCGGGCTGGCAAGCAGGCAGGTAACGGAGATGCGCTCCCAGGTGAGCGGGCAAGAGTCTCTGAGATAGCTGGTGGTCACAGCACGTGACAACGGAGCCTCCGGGCTGGCAAGCAGGCAGGTAACGGAGAAGCGCTCCCAGGTGAGCGGGCAAGCTGGTCCATAGACAGACTGACCGGAGTAGTAAGGCAGACCGTCGGACCTCAGGCAAGCAGGCAGGTAGCTGATATGCGCTCCCAGGTGAGCGGGCAGGCTGGTCCTTAGACAGACTGACAGGAGTAGTAAGGCAGACCGTCGGACCTCAGACTGGCAGACAGGTAACAAGTATTCAGGCAGGAATCAGGCAGGTAACTGGCAGGAATCAGGCAGGTAACTGGCAGGTAACTGGCAGGTAACTGGCAACGGGACCTGAGGGCTGAAGCACAGGTGAGACACAGGTGCAAACAACATTGCTCGGGCACCTCCATTTTGGAGGAGGTGCCTTATATATGATGAAGTCCTCCGGCCATTGGCCGGGGACTCTTTAGGGTGGCGCGCGCGGCCCCTTTAAGAGGAGGGGAGCGCGCGCGCGCGCGCCCTAAGCACAGGGGCCGGGAAGGAGCGCGCGCTGAGAGCAGAGCAGGAGGAGGACGCCGGGACGGAGCGCGCGCTGACAGCAGAGCGGGGGGAGGATGCTGGGCACGGAGCAGAGCGGTGAGAGGAGCAGCGTCCCTGCCTAGCAGAGGGCAGGGACGCCGGCACTACAGTACCCCCCCCTTTAGGCCCCCCTTTTTTTAGGCCAGACAGAAATTTAGCCAGGATGAGAGGGGCATGGATGTTCTCCCGGGGCTCCCACGTTCTCTCCTCAGGACCAAACCCCTTCCAATCTACCAGGAAAAAGGTCTTTCCTCTTACCCTTTTGGTGGCAAGAATGTTCTCTACCTCAAACTCGTCCTCAGCAGCAACCGGAGCAGGAGGCGTACCTGTAGACTTGGAAAAAGAGTTAAGCACCACAGGTTTGAGGAGAGATACATGGAAGGAGTTAGGGATCCGTAAGTTGGCCGGGAGTTTCAATTTATAGGCCACCGGGTTGATCTGACTGATGACCTCCAGTGGGCCGATGAACCGAGGCCCTAACTTATAGGAAGGGATCTTGAGCCGGACATATTTGGACGAGAGCCAGACTTTATCCCCAGGGCGGAATTGAGGAGGGTCCAGACGTTTTTTGTCAGCGTGTCTTTTCATACGCTCGGATGACAGAAGGAGTGCGGACCGGGTACTCTCCCATATGGAGGAAAATTTGTTAACAAGAGATTCCGCAGCCGGATTGTCCACCGAGGTGGAGACGGGAAACGGGATCCGAGGATGCTGACCGTAGACTACAAAAAACGGGGATTTGGAGGAAGACTCGCTCTCGTGATTGTTGTACGAGAATTCGGCCCATGGCAGGAGATCCACCCAGTCAGAATGGTGGGCATTAACGAAGTGCCGAAGGTAACTGGTCAGGTTCTGATTGATCCGCTCCACTTGACCATTAGACTGTGGGTGGTAAGCGGAGGAGAAGTCCAGGGTGGCGTCCAGCAATTTACAAGTGGCTCTCCAGAAACGGGAAGTGAACTGTACTCCTCGATCCGACACGATGTGACGGGGCAGGCCATGAAGACGGAAGATGTGGCGAATAAAGTCTTTAGCCAGCTCGGGTGCAGACGGAAGACCTGGCAGTGGAATGAAGTGAGCCATCTTGGAAAAGCGGTCAGCGACCACCCAAATGACCGTACAACCGGCAGAGACGGGCAGATCAGTTATGAAGTCCATCGCTATATGCTGCCAGGGGGCAGCAGGTACTGGCAGAGGTAGGAGGCGGCCGGCCGGCAGGTGTCTCGGAACTTTGTTGCGGGCGCAGGACACACAGGCAGAAACAAAGTCAATTACATCCTTGTGCAGGTTAGGCCACCAGTAGTGCCGGGTAATAAGCTGGAGGGTCTTTTTCTGACCGGCGTGGCCAGCTAGTTTAGACGAATGACCCCAGTGTAGGATCTTCTCCCGATCAGGTACTGGTACGAACGTCTTACCAGGAGGAAGACGATTTAGACTCACGGGAGCCACCTGCATTACTCTGGCAGGATCGATGATGTGTTTCGGATCCTCCTCGAGATCAGACACCAGAAAGGATCGAGACAAGGCGTCCGCCTTGACGTTTTTGTCAGCCGGGCGAAAATGAAGGACAAAATCAAAACGAGCAAAAAACAAGGACCACCGGGCTTGGCGCGGGTTAAGTCTCTGGGCATGCTGGAGGTAAGCCAAGTTCTTGTGGTCAGTGTAAATTATTACCGGGTGAAGAGCCCCCTCGAGCAGGTAACGCCACTCCTCCAATGCCAGTTTGATGGCCAATAACTCTCGGTCTCCTATGGAATAGTTGCGCTCAGAGGAGGAGAAGAGTTTTGAGAAGAAGCCACAAGTTACCATCCTCCCGGAAGATGATTTTTGAGTAAGTACCGCTCCGGCTCCAGAGGAGGAGGCGTCAACTTCCAGGAAGAACTGCTTGTTGCCATCTGGGCGATGCAGCACCGGGGCGGAAGAGAAGGCCTGTTTAAGGGAAAGAAAGGCCTCCTCTGCTTCGGGTGGCCACTCTTTGGGATTAGTACCTTTACGGGTGAGCGCAGAAATTGGGGCCGTCCGGGAAGAGAAGTGTGGTATGAAGAGGCGGTAGTAGTTGGCGAAGCCCAGGAATCGCTGAATGGCCTTCAACCCCTCCGGTCGGGGCCATTTCTCGATGGCAGACAGTTTCTCAGGATCCATTTGTAGGCCGGTCTGAGAGATAATGTAGCCCAGAAACGGAAGCGAGGTCTGCTCAAAGAGGCACTTCTCAAATTTAGCGTAGAGATGGTTCTGCCTTAGCCTGAGCAGGACCTGACGAACGTCCCTCCGGTGAGTCTGGAGATCCGGAGAGAAGACCAAGATGTCGTCCAGGTACACCACTACGCAGGAGTAGAGAAGGTCCCGGAAGATGTCATTGACCAACTCTTGAAAGACGGCAGGAGCGTTACAGAGACCAAAGGGCATTACCAGGTATTCATAGTGGCTGTCCCGGGTGTTGAATGCCGTCTTCCATTCATCCCCCTGACGAATACGAACCAGGTTGTACGCCCCACGAAGGTCCAGTTTGGTGAAGATCCTAGCCCCCCTCAGACGATCAAATAATTCTGGAATGAGCGGAAGGGGGTACTTATTCTTCACCGTGATCAGGTTTAGGCCTCTATAGTCTATACAGGGACGGAGAGAGCCGTCCTTCTTTTTGACGAAAAAGAAGCCTGCTCCCGCCGGGGAGGTAGATTTCCGGATGAATCCTCTGGCCAGATTCTCCTCAATATATTCGGACATTGACCGGGTCTCAGCAGCGGATAAAGGATAGATACGCCCACGGGGAGGAGTAGTACCGGGTAGCAGATCGATGGGACAGTCGTATGGTCTATGTGGTGGTAATGTCTCTGCCTCCTTTTTATTAAAGACATCTGCATAAGACCAATAAGGAATCGGAAGTCCAGGTAGATTAGCTGGGGTAGGAGAGGGACGGACGGGATGGACGGGAACCAGGCAGGTTTTATGACAGTCTTGTCCCCAGCGAAGGACCTCTCCGGTTTGCCAGTCTAGCACGGGTGCATGTCTCTGGAGCCAGGGCAGACCTAGCAAGAGGGCGTGAGAGAGTCCAGGCAGAACATGAAAGGAGATACTTTCAGAATGCAGCATTCCCACCTGCAGGGTAATGGATTCGGTGATGAGTTGAATGGGGCGAGGTAAGAGGCCCCCATCCACGGCAGCGACAGACAAGGGTACAGCCAGAGGTTTGGTGGGGATGCGGTATTTCTCAACCAGGGACTGTGAAATAAGGTTCCCGGCTGCTCCAGAGTCAAGTTGGGCTAGTTCGAAATAACGGTTCTCCCCGTAGATGATCGAAACAGACAACAGCAGGGATGGAGAGGATTTATTCTTGTCTAGGTGGACCTCTCTGAGCGAACCTAGACACAGGCGTTTCCCGACCTCTCCGGGCAGGCACGGATCCGGTGCTCCTTACTGCCACAGTATAAGCAGCTCCCCTCGGCACGGCGTGAGTCCTGACGGGTTTTGACCATCTTGGTCTGGTCGACCTGCATAGGCTCAGGAGAGTGTACCTGGGGAGAAACGGAGGGAATGACGGGTTTCTGGAAAGTAGGAGCTAAACGTGGAATCCTTCTCTCACGGGTGACCTCTTTGGCACGCTCCTGGAACCGTAGGTCAATCCGGGTGGCAAGGGTTATTAGATCATCGAGAGAGGTAGGAATGTCCCGACCAGCAAGTTCATCTTTAATACGACCGGACAGACCCTCCCAGAAGACGGAAACCAGAGCGTCGTTATCCCAGGCCAGCTCCGAGGCAAGGGTGCGGAACCGTATGGCATATTGGCCCACGGTGAGACCCTCCTGACGGAGGCGTAGCAGAGAGGATGCGGATGAGGTCTTCCGTCCGGGTTCGTCGAAGACTTTCCGGAAAGCTGAGAGAAAAGCAGGCAAGTTGGACACCAGGGGGTCTCCTCTCTCCCATAGAGGATTTAGCCAGGCCAGGGCCTCCCCGGTGAGATGGGACATGATAAAGGCAATTTTGGCCCGGTCGGAATTAAACTGATGGGACAAAAGTTCAAAGTGCAGGGTGCACTGATTTATGAAGCCCCGAGCCTGGGCGGAGTCACCTCCGAAGCGAGGAGGTGCAGACAACCGGGGTCCGGGATAGGTTACCATGGTATTAGTGGGTAGCGGAGCTGCCGGGTTGCGAGTCATGGTACTGGCAGTGGCTGCAGGTGGTGCAGTCAGAGTGTCCAGGCGAGTATTGACATTCCGCAGGTGACCCAGGATGGACTCCTGTTGGGACCTTTGACGGGATAGTTCATGACACAGGTCCGTGAGCGAGGGAGCTTGGGTGCCACCGGGTTCCATGGCCCGAGCAAACTGTAACGGGTCCGGGAGGCGGAACCTCTGAGCTACTATACAAGGGGGCGGCCCTTGTAAGGGAGCGGGTGGCAGTCTCTGGATGAACGGACAGGGAGATACGGCAAGTGATCAGGGCAGTCTCTGGGTGAACGGACAGGGAGATACGGCAAGTGATCAGGGCAGTCTCTGGGTAAGGGGTAGGTACGACCTGTGATGGCAGAGCCTCCGGGTAGGCTAGCAGGCAGATGGTAGATTGGTGCTCCCAGGTGAGCAAGCGAGAGTCTCTGGGATAGCAGGTGGTCACGGCACGTGACGGCGGAGCCTCCGGGCTGGCAGGCAGGCAGGTAACGGAGAAGCGCTCCCAGGTGAGCGGGCAAGAGTCTCTGGAATAGCTGGTGGTCACCGCACGTGACAACGGGACCTCCGGGCTGGCAAGCAGGCAGGTAACGGAGATGCGCTCCCAGGTGAGCGGGCAAGAGTCTCTGAGATAGCTGGTGGTCACAGCACGTGACAACGGAGCCTCCGGGCTGGCAAGCAGGCAGGTAACGGAGAAGCGCTCCCAGGTGAGCGGGCAAGCTGGTCCATAGACAGACTGACCGAAGTAGTAAGGCAGACCGTCGGACCTCAGGCAAGCAGGCAGGTAGCTGATATGCGCTCCCAGGTGAGCGGGCAGGCTGGTCCTTAGACAGACTGACAGGAGTAGTAAGGCAGACCGTCGGACCTCAGACTGGCAGACAGGTAACAAGTATTCAGGCAGGAATCAGGCAGGTAACTGGCAGGAATCAGGCAGGTAACTGGCAGGTAACTGGCAGGTAACTGGCAACGGGACCTGAGGGCTGAAGCACAGGTGAGACACAGGTGCAAACAACATTGCTCGGGCACCTCCATTTTGGAGGAGGTGCCTTATATATGATGAAGTCCTCCGGCCATTGGCCGGGGACTCTTTAGGGCGGCGCGCGCGGCCCCTTTAAGAGGAGGGGAGCGCGCGCGCGCGCGCCCTAAGCACAGGGGCCGGGAAGGAGCGCGCGCTGAGAGCAGAGCAGGAGGAGGACGCCGGGACGGAGCGCGCGCTGACAGCAGAGCGGGGGGAGGATGCTGGGCACGGAGCAGAGCGGTGAGAGGAGCAGCGTCCCTGCCTAGCAGAGGGCAGGGACGCCGGCACTACAGTAGGCTACCTACACACATTACCGATCGGGGCTGCTCCGGGATACTGGGAAGGGAAGCTTTAGCAGAAGCCTCAGGGTTAGGGTCATCGAAGACCATTAGAAAGGCCACCAGGAAGGCCTGCAGGTCAGAGACGATAGGATCCCATGATTCCCATAGGGGGGTGATCCATTTCAAGGCATCACCCGCTAGGTAGGACATCATGAATGCTACTTTAACCCGATCAGTAGTAAAATAGTGAGCATAGAATTTGAAATGCAGCATGCATTGCTCCACAAATGCACGGCTTCGTTTTGGATCCCCATAGTACCGTGGTGGATCCGCAGGAACAAGTGCTGATAGATCCATTTGGACTGGTACGGAAATCGCCTGGGCCACAGCTTGAGAAAAAAAAAAATTTCTTGGTGCACGTATTCGCCAGACAAGGATTCAAAATGTCTCTGAGAGCTAAGGGCCGTGGGGCTCAATGGGAACCATGGCCTGAGCAAACTGTTACGCTCGCGCTCGGACTGACTGGCGTGAGCGTGATTAGTGATCCCACTGTACCATGAACCGAGGAGTGCTTGGAGGGGCGTAACTAAGTATCAACCCGATCCGACCAAGGTCGCACGGCGGCTCAGTCGACTCCGTGAACCAAGGAGGAACCGAGCAGAGGGACCAGGTGCTACTCCACGTCAGACCCCGGTCACAGCAGTTGACCCACACCGGGGAATGCAGGAACAGGCAGGTTAGACTGGCATGTAGACAGGTGGGTACTGGCAAACAAGGCTGGTATGCAGACAGGTGGATATTGACAGGCACAGCTGGTATGCAGACAGGTGGGCACTGGCAGGCACGGTTGGCGTGCAGACAGGTGGGCACAGGCAGGCACGGCTGACATGCTGAGAGGCGGGTACTGGCAGGTAGAAACGCAGGCAGGATAGGGACCTGTACAGACTGGGACACAGGAACGGAGCCGCAGGTGCGGTAGACGAGCAGAGCAGAGCAAAACCTGCAGATGCGGTAGACAAGCTGAGGAGAGCAAAACCCGCAGATGCGGTAGACAAGCTGAGGAGAGCAAAACCCGCAGATGCGGTAGACAAGCTGAGCAGAGCAAAACCCGCAGATGCGGTAGACAAGCAGAGCAGAGCAAAACCCGCAGATGCGGTAGAACAAGCAGAGCGGAGCAAAACCACAGGTGCGGCAAACAAGTGAAGCAGAGCAGAACCGCCGGAGCGGTGAACAAGCAGAGCAGAAGGTGAAGGCAGACAGGACAGGGCTCTGTTCACATGGAGCAGACTGGAAAATACAGGAAGATGGTTAAAACACAGGAGGTAGATACGGAGGCAGGGAAAGGGGACAAGCAGAACCAGATACACACAAGGTACTTACAATGAAGTAGCGAGTGGACACAAAACTCACAAACAGAAGTACAGAGACAACGAGTTGGAGTTAGGTGCACGTTCAGACACTGCAGGCAAAGGGAAGGTACGGACATAGAGAGAAACAAGTAACGGGCTAGGACACTGTTCAGACAGGAACTGAACCGGGAATAAGATACAGGAACGAGCCTGGGAACTCAACCCCCAGGGTGGCGGAAACAGACTAGAAGTCACAGGTACAGGAAAAGGCCCTGGGTACTCAGCCCCCAGTGTGGCAGACAGACTAGAGTCAGGACAGGACCTGGCACCTCAGTTGAAAAAGACAAACTGAGTGTTGCTCAGGCACCTCCTACTGGGTGGAGGGGGTTTAAGTATCCAGTGACTCACAGCAATAGGCTGGGGACGCATTAGGACTGTGCATACAGTAGCTATAGGAAACAAGCAGAAAGCCGCGCCGACGCTCTAAGCAATCAGACAAGAGATATGGACACAGCAGGTAATGGAGCAAAGAGTGCAGCATGGACTAACAGGTAAGATTGCGGTCTTGCATGGTGGGGGATGGTGCACCATGCAAGCACGCCTCCAGGAATGTTACAGTTACCTTTAGTAGCCATTCAAACCCATTTGTGTCAAATTCTGTGCATGTTATCAGGCCAAAATCACCAGGGTATGTGAACTTTTGATCAGGGTCATTTGGATGTTTTTGGTTGTTATTAAGAGGTAAAAAGAGAAAACACAGTAGTTTGACAATAAATGGCTTCACCCAACCAATAACTATGAGTGGAGAAAAAGTTTTTTGTTATCATTCATATTCTCTGAAACAAGGTCAAGAAAGGAAAAATTCTGCCGGGGTATGTACATTTTTTAGCACAACTGTATATCAGGATTGGGTCTGAGGGGGCCATGCATACCAGGATTGGGTCTGAGGGGGCATGCATACCAGGATTGGGTCTGAGGGGGCCATGCATACAAGGATTGGGTATGAGAGGGCCATGCATACCAGGATTGGGTCTGAGGGGGACATGCATACCAGGATTGGGTCTGAGGGGGACATGCATACCAGGATTGGGTCTGAGGGGGCCATGCATACCAGGATTGGGTCTGAGGGGGCCATGCATACCAGGATCGGGTTTAAGTGGGCTATGCATAACAGGATCAGGTCTGAGGGGGCCATGCATACCAGGATTGGGTCTGAGGGGGCCATGCATACCAGGATTGGTGATGAGGGGGCCATGCATACCAGGATTGGGGATGAGGAGGCCATGCATACCAGGAATGGGGATGAGCACCGTCTGCTGAATGCCCCTCATTACCAGCGCCCCTCTGACAACTCCTCCTGCCAGGAGAGAAAGAAATGGTAAATGGGCGTGGTTGGGGTGTGACCAGGGGCGTGGCCAAAATTTGCCACGGCATGCTACGCGCGCCGCATGATCTGTCCCTCCTTCTCTTCTTCAAAAGTTGGGAGGTATGGGAAATCTGTAAAACAAATCCATATTGCGTCTCCTAGATATTGGTATAAATTTGCCTTTTTTTGTGTGTTATGAACAGAAGAAAAAAAAAGTCAATAATTTTGAAATCCGCAGAAAAATCCACAACGCATTGTGAATAATACCCATCTTAGCTGCTGCAGAACCTCATGATACAAATTAGCTGCTGCACAACATCTCAATACACACCTCAGATACTGCTAAACCTCATAATACACACCTCAGCTGCTGCAAAACATCATAATACACACCTCGCCTGCTGTAGAACCTCATAATACACATAGCTGCTGCAGATCCTCATAATATACACTTCAGCTGCTGCAGAACCTCATAATACACACCTCACCTGCTGCAGAACCTCATAATACACACCTCACCTGCTGCAGAACCTCATAATACACATCTCAGCTGCTGCAGAACATCATAATACACATCTCAGCTGCTGCAGAACATCATAATACACACCTTGGCTACCGCAGAACCTCATAATACACATCTCAGCAGCTGCAGAACCTCATAATTCACACCTCAGCTGCTGCAGAACATTATAATACACATTGCAGCTGCTGCAAAAGATCATAATACACCTCAGCTCCTGCAGAACATCATAATACACCTCAGCTCCTGCAGAACATCATAATACTCCTCAGCTGATGCAGAACCTCGTAATACATCTCAGCTGTTAGCGTTGCATTAAATTGATAGAATTGCTTTTATTTCCAGATTAATTATTAGAGACTTTTTTTTAACTTTTCACTGTATTTTTCAGTCCCCTTGGGGGGACTAAAACCTGCGTTTATCTGACCACAGTATTGCAATATATAGCACAAATCATGGTCCCTTATAAATGAACAATAGATCCAAAAAGTATAGTCATCTCTCCAGTAGTTTGTTGAAAAAAAGTTAAATCGAATAATTACATTTAAATAAATACATAATTACAATTTATATTCCATCACATAGTGCAACAGTATATATTCAATAATATCACTTATGGTGATATAATATTGAATATACACTGTTAGAAGGTGCCATATTATCTACAGATAGTGGCCATTGGAGTGTAAATTGTTTAATGGTTAAGATTAACTTCTTCCAGACATGCGCCATATATACAGATGAAACCAGAAGTTTACATACACTATAAAAAAAGACATATGCATGTTTTTCTTAATATCTGGCATGAAATCAGAATAAACCTTTCCCATTTTAGGTCAATTAGGATTACCATAATTTTTAATATTTGCCAAATGCCAGAATAATGAGAGAGAGAGAATGTTTTAAGGCATTTTTATTACTGCAAAGTCAAAAGTTTACGTACTGTGATAGAGTCACTGTTATGGTATATGAGGGGAGGTATGTGTCGCTCAGGTTGCTAGCCTGTGTGAACTGAAACCAGTGGACTTTCTGCCAGCATGTTATATGCTGGTGGGTTAACTCACTTAAAGGGCGTGGTTTTAGGGAAATGACATAGAGATGGGAGGGACGTCATTCCCCATACCTCCACCCCAGGGAGCATCGTTTAAATGTTCAGTCCTGTTTTTTTTTCTTTGAGTTGTGTTTGGAGAGGCAAGGTCTCCAGACTGGACAGCCATAGCTCAGGAGGGAGCTGAAGGCTGGACATAACTTGTGTGAGCGACCCGCACACACATATATGGACTGTGCTATAGTTTATCTTTTGTTTTGTTGTTTAGCCAAGTAACGCTGTATTTATTTTGCTGGAGTGCAGAGCTTTATGCTGTTAATAAAGCCTGAAAAGAAAACCCGGGTTCCTGAGTCTACTTCCGGAAGTGGCTGAGCAAGTCGTCCTACCACAGTTGGTGCGAGAGTGCGTGCAAGATTCCAGGAACACGTGTACCTGCCACAGAGACCGATGGATGTCCTGGGTAAAGGCCGCCAGCTAGCCAGAGAAGTCCGGCAGCATGGAGGAGCTCATTAAGCACCTGGTCCAAAGCCAGCAGAGCATGCAGCAGCTGCACTTGCAGACCCAGCAGAGCATGCCGCAGCAGCACCGAGAGCAGCTTCAGCAGCAACGGGAGCAGCAGCAGGAGACAAATAAACTCCTGATACAGCAAATCCAGCAGCAGCAATGACAGATGGAGCTTCTAGCAGGGGAGATCCGTGACAGGACATCCGCTCCACCCCCAGATCCAGGTGAGGACGCACATATCAGGAAAACGGTAAGGAGAACCTTACAGAAGATGACCCCGGGAGATGACGTTGAGGCGTTCCTGACTGTTTTTGAAAGGGTTGCGGATTGGGAGAGATTACTTCAGGAGCAGTGGGCGGAGGTTCTGGCGCCATATTTGACTGGGGAGCCCCAGAAGGCCTATTACGATCTGACTTTACAAGACGCAAAAGAGTACGCAAAATTAAAAACCAAGATATTGGTACGCTCAGGAGTGAAAATGTCTGTCAGAGCACAAAGGGTCCACCACTGGGCGTATGCTGGCGACAAACCTCCACGCTCACAGATGTTCGACTTGTTACATCTAGTCCAGAAGTCGCTGCAGCCAGAGTCTTCCGCTCCTGCCCAGATTGTTGAGCGTGTGGTGATGGACAGGTTCATCCATTCCCTACTGAGGCCGGTGCAGACCTGGGTTGCCCAGGGCGACCCTCGGAAAGCGGACAACCTTGTTGGCCTGGTAGAGAGGTACCAAGTGGTCGAAAAATCCCTAGGGAAACCAGACATAATCACCTCGAGCTACTGGAGTGCCCAAAAGGGGGCAGGTTCACCACGGAAGGGGTTCAGAGCCACAACTGGGGGGCGTCCCACTTCTACTGAAGGTGCCGCAAGGACTGTTGTTAAGGATGTGATCTGTTGGCGGTGTGGCAATCCAGGACTCGTAGCTGTGCCAATCCAGGATTCGTAGCCTCCCAGTGTCATAAGTCTGCTGAGGCAATGGACTGCAGCCTAGGTAGACGATGTTCATATTATGCTTACCCAGCCTTCAGTGTGGACTGTCAATCCAGCGAGGGCCCGGTGGGTGTGCCGTATCCGTTAACGGAGTGATGGTCCTGGGCTGTTGGACTCTGGGAGTCTGGTAAACTTAATCAGTGCCACCCTTCCCCACCAGCTGATCCCTACCAAATCTGTGGGCGTCCGCTGCATACATGGGGACGCCAAGAACTACCCGGTGGCCAGAGTGACAGTCGGAACAGACTGTGGCGCCCAACCCCATGAGGTCGGGGTGGTCAGGGACCTGATACATCCTTCTTTTTGGGGCGCGATTTTCCCTTGTTCTGGGACTTGTGGGGGAAGGGATCCAGACTGAGTTCCGTGGAAAAAAGCCAGAAACCTAGAGAAATACCCCGATCGACATCGGAAGTGGATAAGTTCCCACTATGTGTCCTTGACGGTGACGAGGATGTGACTGTGTCTGAGGTGGTCGACCTCCCTGAATTAGAGGTACCTGGAGAGAACTTTGGGTCAGCTCATGTTCGGGACTTGACCTTGAAAGGGGCGTGGGATAATGGTACTGTTTGGAATGGTGTTGCTCAAGAGCCGGGGGCGGACACCAGGTACCCACACTTTGCAGTTCAGGGGGAGCTATTATACCGGGTGACCAAACTAAAAAGTGAAGAGGTAGTGGAACAGCTGTTAGTTCCAGGTTCATACCGTCAGAGGATATTAAACATGGCACACTCACTTATTCTGTGGGGACACCTAGGGGTTGAGAAAACCCAGGAGAGAATAGTAAGGTTTTAATGGCCAGGATGTTGTCGGGAAATCTTAAACTATTGTAGGTCCTGCCCCACCTGCCAGATAACTGCGCCCACCTCCCACTTCCGTAGTCCCTTAGTTCCACTACCTGTCATAGAGGTTCCCTTTGAGAGGATTGCCATGGACCTCGTGGGTCCCTTAGTTAAATCAGCCCGGGGCCACCAATACATCCCGGTGGTCATGGACTATGCAACCCGGTACCCCGAAGCGGTACCCCTAATGAACTCGTTCAGTAAAAGTATAGCCCGAGAGCTAGTTCATATTTTTGCTTGAACAGGTCTGACAAAACAGATTTTGACAGACCAAGGAACACAGATCAAGGAACCCCCTCTATGAGCAAGGTGATGAAGGAGCTATGCAGAGTCCTTCAGATTGCCCAGATTCGGTTTATCATCCGCAGACGGACGGCTTAGTGGAACGCTTCAATAATACCTTAAAGGCGATGCTCAGGAAGGTTGTTGAAAAGGATGGGCGAGACTGGGACTACCTGCTCCAATTTCTGCTTTTCTCTGTCAGAGAAGTTCCTCAAGCCTCCTCTGGCCTCTCTCCATTTGAGCTCCTGTATTTGAGCTCCTGTATGGACGGCATCCAAGAGGTCTCCTAGACATCACCAAGGAAACCTGGGAGGCTGAGGTCACACCCCACCAGAGCTTCATCGAACATGTCGCCCAGTTACAGGAGAGAATGGCGAAGGTGACGCCCATCGTGAAGGAACATCTCCTCCAGGCGCAGGAAGCCCAGGTGAGGGTATATAACCACTCGGCAAGGCTGAGACAGTTCCAACCTGGGGATTGCGTCCTGGTTCTTATTCCCACCATTGAAAGTAAGTTTCTGGCCAAGTGGCAAGGCCAATACGAGGTGGTGGAGAAGATGAAGTGAACTACAGAGTCCACCAGCCTGGCCGAAGAAAGCCACACCAGGTGTACCATGTAAACCTGCTCAAGCCGTGGCGAGATCGGGAACCCGTGGGAACTCCTTGCCTAGGAGCCACTCCCAAAGGCCAGGTGGAAGAAGTCACGATAGCGGAGACCCTTTCGCCAGCCCAGAAGCAACAGTGTCGAGAACTGCTCCAGCAGAATCGGGACCTGTTCTCGTAGTTGCTGGGGCATACTCAGGTGGTAGAACATGATGTGCTAACAGAGCCACATATAAGGGTGAACCTGAAGCCATACAGGATTCCTGAAGCACGCTGGGAGGTGATCTTGGCCGAGGTGAAGAGGATGTCAGACCTCGGTGTGATAGAGGAGTCAAAGAGTGGATGGTCGAGCCCCATCGTCCTCGTGCCAAAACCCAATGGAGAGTGGAGGTTTTGTAATGATTACCCCCAGCTGAATGAGGTGTCCAAGTGTGACGCGTACCCGATGCCCCGCGTCAATGAACTCATCGAGAGGCTTGGACCAGTGAGGTACATCACCACTCTGGACCTGACGAAGGGCTACTTGCAGATCCCCATGTCCCAGACGGCCAAGGAGAAGACGGCTTTCTCAACACCTGATGGGTGCTTCCAATACACTTGGATGCCATTCAGACTACAGGGGCCCCAGCCACCTTCCAGGGGGCTATGGATCGGATCCTAGCCCCACATAAGAAGTATGCCGCAGCCTACCTTGACGACATTGTAGTCTTTAGCCCAGACTGGGAAAGTCATCTACCTAAACTACAGCCTGTTCTGGATGCTCTAAGGGAGGGCGGATTTACAATAAATTCCAAAAAATGCGCCGTTGGAAAAGAGGAGGCCAAGTACTTGGGCTATGTCATCGGGAGAGACGAAATAAAGCCGCAAGTTAATAAAGTGGAGGCAATCCAGACCTGGCCGAAACCGCTCTCCGAGAAGCAAGTGAGAGCATTCCTGGGAATGATGGGATATTACCGGCGTTTTATCCCAAATTTTGCCATGATGGCCGCGCCACTGACGGATCTCCTGAAAGGCACCAGATTAACCATGATGAAGTGGACGGAGGAAACAGAGACTGCATTTCAACTGTTGAAGTCAGCAGTGTGTAAACAGCCGGTCCTGGTCGCACCAGACTTCAAGAAAGAGTTTGTGGTCCAGACAGACGCTTCAGAGGTTGGTCTAGGAGCCATACTCTCTCAAGAGATAAATAGAGAACATCCCATTCTCTATCTGACCTGGAAGCCTTCGTCCTGCGAGAAAAACTACGCAATAGTAGAAAAAGAGTGTCTAGCCATAAAATGGACCGTAGATACACTAAAATACTACCTACTAGGCAGGAAGTTTAAGTTGGTAGCAGTCCATGCCCCATTGAGATGGTTGAGAGAAAAGAGGGGTAAAAATGCCAGAGTAACTAGATGGTTCCTAGCTCTTCAGGACTTCAACTTTCACATAGAGCAACGGCCCGGGAAGTTACACGGGAACGCTGATGCCCTTTCTAGAATTCCCTGTCTGGTATCTGAAGGTGCCCAAACCCCCGGCTTTAGGCAGAGGGGGAGAATATGTGACAGAGTCACTGTTATGGTATATGAGGGGAGGTATGTGTCGCTCAGGTTGCTAGCATGTGTGAACTGAAACCAGTGGACTTTCTGCCAGCATGTTATATGCTGGTTGGTTAACTCACTTAAAGGGCGTGGTTTTAGGGGAATGACATAGAGATGGGAGGGACGTCATTCCCGATACCTCCACCCCAGAGTGTGGCTGAGCATCGTTTTAATGTTCAGTCCTGTTTTTTTTTTCTTCGAGTTGTGTTTGGAGAGGCAAGGTCTCCTGACTGGACAGCCATAGCTCAGTAGGGAGCTGAAGGCTAGACATAACTTGTGTGAGCGACCCGCACACACATATATGGACTGTGCTATAGTTTATCTTTTGTTTTGTTGTTTAGCCAAGTAAGGCTGTATTTATTTTTCTGGAGTGCAGAGCTTTATGCTGTTAATAAAGCCTGAAAAGAAAACCAAGGTTCCTGAGTCTACTTCCGGAAGTGGCCGAGCAAGTCGTCCTACCACAAGTAAATTTCATTAGTATTTGGTACAATTGCCCTTAGACTGAATGACTTGGGTCAAACTTTTGGGATATCCTTCCACAAGCTTCTCACAATAGTTGGTCGGAATTTGGGCTTATTCCTCCAGACAAAACTGGTGTAACTGATCCAGGTAGGTAGGTCGCCTTGCTCGCACTAGCCTTTTCAGCTTTGCCCATAAATTTTCAATAGGATTGAGATCAGGGCTTTGTGATGGCCATTCCAAAACATTGACTTTGTTATCCTTAAGCCACTTTGTTACTATTTTAGCAGTATGCTTCTGGTCATTGTCCATTTGGAAGACCCATTTCCGCCTAAGCTTTAACTTCATGGCTGATGTTTGAGATGTTGCTTCAGTATTGCCACATAATCTTCTTTTCTCATGATGCCATCTATTTTGTGAAGTGCACCAGTCCCTCCTGCAGCAAAATATCCCCACAACATGATGCTACCACCCCCGTGTTTCACAGTTGAAATGGTGTTTTTAGGCTTAAAAAGCTTCTTTTTTCCTCCAAATGTAACCATGGTAATTATGCCCAAAAAGTTAAATTTTAGTTTCATCAGATCACAGGACATGTCTCCAAAAATTAAGGTCTTTGTTCCTGTGAGCATTTACAAACATTAATCTGGCTTTTTTATGTTTCTTTGTTTCTTTTGGAGTAATGGCTTCTTCCTGGCAGAGTGGCCTTTCAGCCCATGTTGATACAGTACTCGTTTCACTGTGGATATTGACACAATCTTACCAGCTTCCGCCATCATCTCACAAGGTCTTTTGCTTTTGTCCTTGGGTTGATATGCACATGTTGGACTAAAGCATGTTCATCTCTGGGACACAGAACCCGTCTCCTTCCTGAGCAGTATGATGACCGGACATTTCCATCTTGTTCGTACTTGTGTTTAATTGTTAGTACAGATGAACGAGGCACCTTCAGGTATCTTGAAACTGTACCCAAGGATGAGCCAGACTTGTGTAAGTCCACAATTCTCTTTCTGATATCTTGGCTGATTTCTTTAGAATTTCCCATGATGCTACACAAAGAAGCAGTGTGTTTCAGGTGTGCATTAAAATACATCCACAGGTGTGTCTCTACTTAACACAGATGTTGCCAAAAAAACTATCAGAAGCTTCCAAACACATGACATCATCATATGGGCACTCCATAATTGTTTAAAGGCACAGTAATCTTAGTATATGTAAACTTTTGACTTTGCAGTAAGTAATAAAAATGCCTTAAAACATTCTCTCTCTCTCTCATTATTCTGGCATTTGGCAAATATTAAAAATGATGGTAATCTTAATTGACCTGATTTCATGTCAGATATTGAGAAAAAACATGCATATGTGTCTTTTTATATAAATGTCACACCAGGTGTGAGTACAACACAGAGAGTCATGCCAGGTGTGAGTGCAACACAGAGGGGAAAGGGAAAGGGAGCCCAGACACTAGGGAAAGGGGGAAGAGGTGACCTCCTAATCTGGACTAGAGTCACCCTGTCTCCCTCTAACATCCCTATACAGCCTCCACAGCTGTCGCCGATCATGTGCCTCGCCCTACTATCCCTGGTGTAAGGCAAAAGCTGGGGGTGGAAGGAGATGAGCACTAGCCAACCTCTGCTAGCACTCTAAAGACAAAAGGGGAAGACAACACAGAGAAATAATAACTTAGCTTTAGAAGAACTCCAACAGGGCACACGGCCTCAAGACTCCAGTGAGGACGTGATGCAGCTTCAGCCAAGTTCCAAGCAGAAATGAGTATAACCGGCGACGCCCACCTAGACACACCAGGTATATATACATCCAGACTAAAGGGAGGTAGTCGCTGGGTCCTAAACACAGCCTCCTATCTAGGCAGCTGTCTGCATTGCCAAACGTGGAGACCTCCTGCAAACCACTACAGGACGACTGTCTGTCACCTCTGACACACCCATGACAAAAGTATTTGTAAACTTCTGGTTTCAACTGTATACAGCGCTAAGGGAGCTGCGTTCCCGCAAAGTATACGGTGCCGAGATCACGTGGGCTCACGCTGAGCGCCGCCGCAATCGAGTGCAGGTGTCAGCTCTATGTGAGAGCTGACACCCTGTAGCAATGCCCAAGATTGATGCTAGCACAAATCGCGGGCGTTTAACCCGTGATGCCGCTGTCAATAGTGACAGCGACATTGCAGGGTATTGTCCTCTGTGCTCCCATCTGCACAACGCGATCACATTGTCCTGATGTTCTATAAGGTGACCCCCGGTCCCAAGATGGCCACGGGGTCCTTCAGAGATGTCCTATGCCAGCCCCATCTGTGTGCATTTGTAATACTACACAACCACTCACATATCCTCCAATTCATGTAGGGGGTGGCTTTCGCATCAGTATTTCGCACCTGTGCTACACCCGCCTTTATCATGGGGGTCTGCTGCATCCTGCTAGTGTAGGGATGTCAAACTTAAACACACAGATGGCCAAAATAAAAAACTGACAAAGTCGCGGGCCAGCCAGGATACAGTATAGTGGGCCCCACATAGTCCTTCATGCAGAATAATGGCCTCACATAGTCCTCCATACAGAAAAATGGGCCCACATAGTCCTCCATACAGAATAATAGCCCCCCCCATAGTCCTCCATACAGAATAATAGGCAACCCATAGTCCTCCATACAGAATAATAGTGACATTCAAGGTGTGGGAAAGACTAAGTGCAACACAAAGGGAAGAGGGGATGAGCACTAGTCGATCCCCTCTAACAACTTAAAACAACAAGGTAGACAGACACGGGGGAAAAATAACTTAGCTTGAGCCGATTTCAGAGAGATAACATGCATGTCCTCTTAGCACCAGAGAGGAAGTAAACAGACAGCACTCGCTCTAAGCTTTCACAAGGAAACATGTGAATATCACCAGCACCACCCTGCAGCAAAGTGAAACTATTTAAACACCCAGGCAAGGGTGTCAATTAGTGCAGGAGGGAGGCAGCCACTGGGTCCTAGAGTAAAACAGCTAAGAAAGTGTCTGTAATGCCAAAGGAAGAGATCTTCTGCAATCAACTGCAGGGCGACTGTCTGTCACATCTGACACACCCATGACAAATAGGCCCCACATAGTCCTCCATACTGTATAATGGGCTTCACATAGTCCTCCATACAGAATAATGGGCCTCACATAGTCCTCCATACATATTAATGGCCCCACATAGGGGTGGTGGTTCTGGTGTCGGGAGCCAAATATAACCACCCTGCGGGCCAGATTTGGCCCACGGGCTGGAGTTTGACACGTGGGCTAGTGCATTGGTAATCTGACCTGGTGTTGGTAAGGCTGGTTTCTTTTCTGTGATGTTTTTTTTCCTGCAGGAAAGTTGCCTGTCAGCGCCTGCTCGGGGAGCAGGAGCTGAGACACCTCATTCCTGCCTGTCAGACGCTGATCTGATGCTCTGCAGTGCAGAAGCATTGCAGAGTATTTGATCAGTGATCAAGGCAGGGAAAGTTGATGTCCCATAGTGGGACAATGTGAAACAGTAAAAAAAAGTTAATAAAAATTCTAAAAATATTTTTTAAAAAAATCACAAAATAAAGAACAAAAAAAAAGAAAAAAATCAATCCAAAAAAAAAAAATTATCAAAAATGTACACATTTGGTATCGCTGCATTTGGAACGACCCGACCTATAAAACTGTCATACTGGTTAACCATTTCAATGAACACCATAAAAAATAAATGAAAAACAAGGCAAAAAACTAAGCATTATCATCATACCACTGTACAAAAAGTGGAATAAAACATGAACAAAAAGATGAAAGTAAATTAAAAAATATTTCTGAAGACATCATCTTGTGCCGCAAAAAAAAAAGCCGCCATACACCTCTGTCAGCAGAAAAATAAAAAAATGACAGTGCTCAGAATAAAGCGATGCAAAAATAATTATTTTTTCTGTAAAATAGTTTTTATTGTCTAAAAGTGCCAAAACATAACAACTGTATAAATGTGGTATCGCTGTAATTGTACTGGCCCAAAGAATAAAGCTGCCTTATCAATTTTACCACACGCGGAACGGCATAAAAAAAATCTGCAAAAAAACAATTCCTGAATTGCTGGTTTTTGTTCATTCTGCCTCCCAAAAAATGGAATAGAAAGTGATCAAAAAATGATATGTGCCCGAAAAAGGTACCAATAAAAACGTCAATTCGTCCCTCAAAAAATCAAGTCGTTACATGACTCTGTCGGCAAAAATATGGAAAAATTATAGTTATCAAAATATGGTGATGCAAAAACTTGTTTTTACAATAAAAAGCGTCTTTTAGTGTGTGAAAACTGCCAGTCATAAAAACCCGATATAAATCTGGTATCGCTGTAATCGCACCGACTCGAAGAATAAAGTCGTCTAATCACTTATACCGCACAAGGAATGGCATGAAAAATAAATAAAACTAATTATTCACCTTCTGTTGATTTGTTCATTCTGCCTCCCAAAGATCGCAGTAAGGCTCGACTCACATTTATCTTGCGTTCTGCGCTGAGTGCTTGTACCGGGGTTTCCGTGTATATCTCTGAAATACGTGATTCAGACGGAAACCCCACGGGAAGATTCTGTATAATAAGGCAGATGGAGGCACTGTGGATGCCATCTGGTCTATGATCCGGCGGTGTCCATATTTTTATTAGGCGTGCATAAAAGTGCCAGAAATTTTGTGCACTTCTGAAAAGGACGACATTGAACAGAAGCCAGACGGAGTCCAGAGTAACTCTGCTGCCTCATTATAGTAAATGGATCGCTCGGGGGTTTCTTCTGAATCACATCACTTCGAGATTTAGATGGAAACCCCGATATAAGTGCTCAGCGTAGAGTGCAGGATAAACGTGATCCCAAATGTTATGTAAAATGTTCCTAGTAAAAGCTTCAACTACATTCGCAAAAAAAGCAAGTCCCCACTCAGGTCCGTCATCTGTTAATGAAAATATAGGGGGCTTCCACGTTACTGGTAGCACAAAGGCTCTGGAAAACTAAATGGCTCCTCACCCTCCAAAAGAAATCCAGTGAATGCTGCATCCCAAATCCAAATGTCTCCCTCCCTTCTGAGCTCTACAGTGTGGCTAAACTGCAGTTAGCGTCAACATGAGGCTTCCACGTTACTAGTAGCACAAAGGCTCTGGAAGAGCGCTATGGCTCCTCGACCCCCAAAAGAAATTCAGCGAATTCTGTGCTCCCAAATCCAAATGCCCCCTCCCTTCTGAGCCCCAGGGTTCCTAAACCAGATATAGCATCCACATGTTTGGCATTCCTGTAGCGATGAGAGCCTGCCTAATTTACTGGTGCGTTTCTCCAGAAGCATGAGCTGGACAAACGTACTGGTCACTACAACAGTAGTTTGGAATCTTCACTTAGCAACATCCACTGCTGCTTGTTTCTGGAAAACACCCATTGAGTCAAAATTGTCACTACACCTGTAGATAAATTCATGAAGGAGTATAATTTCCACAATGGGGTCACTTGAGGGGATTCTGCTCTTCTACCACGTAGGGGCTCTGTATATGGAGTCCGCAAACTATTCTAGGAAAATCTGTGCTACAGAAGGCAAAACTCCTTCCTGAGTATCGCCATAAGGCTAAGCAGTACTGCACAGCCACATATGGGGTATTTCTACATTCAGCAGAAAGTGTGGGCAAATTTTGGTGCCATTTTTACCCATTTCCCAGTGTGAAAATTTAAAATCTGGGGCTAAAACAAAATTTTGGTGGTAAAAATGTAATTATTTTTTCTTCACTGCCCAATGGTATAAAATGCTGTGACATACCTGTGGTGTCAATATGATCCCCTAGAATAATTCAGAGGTGTAGTTTGTAAAATGGGGTCACTTATGGGGGGTTCGGCAAATCTGGCACCTCAGAGGCTCTACAAATGTGACATGGCATCCTCAAACCAGTCTAGCAAAATCTGAACGCAAATATGGCGCTTCTTCCCTTCTAAGCTTTGCACTATGCCTCAAAAGTAGTTTTCGACCACATATGGGGTATATGCGCACTCAGGAGAAATTGCCGAACAAATTTTGGGGTTCATTTCTACTGTTACCCTTGTGAAAATGCAAAATTTGGGGCAAAAAAATATTCTTGCAGGAAAAATGTGATTTTTTTCTTTTCACGACTCAACGTTATAAACTTCTGTGAAGCACCTGGGGGTTCAAAGTGCTCACTACACATCTATACAAGTTCCCTGAGGGAACTTGGGGGTTTCTACTTTTTAGGCATATCAGCGGCTCTCCAAACGCGACATGGCGCCTGCTAATTATGCAAGCAAATTTTAAATTCAAAAAGTCAAATTGTACTCGTTCTCCTCCGAGCCCTACTGTGTGCCCAAACAGTGGTTTTCCCCCACATGTTTGGTATCGGTGTGCTCAGGAGAAATTGCACAACAAATTTTGGGGTCGATTTTCTCCTGTTACCCTTGTGAAAGTAAAAAAAATTGGGTCTAAAGAAAAAATTTTGTGGAAAAAGTAAAATGTTTATTTTTTCCTTCCACATTCCATTAATTCCTGTGAAGCACCTGAAGGGTTAATGAAATTCTTGAATGTCGTTTTGAGCCTTCCCAGCACCTGCGCACAAGTTCCCTGCTCCACAAGGCTGTACGGACAGCAGGGAGAAGAGCGCTGTCCATACAGGGAAAACAGTGCAGGGAAACTGCACGCCACAGGTCCCTGTGACATGCAGGAGAGGTGGGGTAAGTATGATAATAGGGCTAGTAGGTGGGGATTTCTTGGCGTCCGAGGGACGCCAAGCTTAGCAGAAATCATGTAATGAAAATGCGATTACACAGAAACTAGACCGCTAATATGGGCCATACAGGTAAGTATAGATTCACATTTCTATAACCTGTATGCCCATATTAGCGGTCTGAAAAGTCCCAGGGGGTGACAGATTCCCTTCAAAAAAATTGGCCTGATCAATAAGATGAAAACAGGCTTCAGAGTGAAAGGGTTAAAAACATATGGGCTCCAATTTATCAAAATGATTCCATGAGAATCCTGAAGAATATCGCTTTCAAAGGCTGCAAATTTTTTGTGCAGCATTTTTATGTCAGTTTTGACCAGCTTCCCGAAAATAAGCGGATCTTGGGCAGGACACTACAGCTTTTCTATCCAGTAAATTCTTCTCTTTTCTCTGCTCTATGTAGAAACAGGAAGTCTTTGTCCCCACATTTATATTTCCCCTCTTCATCTCCTACTTCCAAAAAGTCCACGATATACATGAGCTATAGCTATCCTCACCACCCCTCCACCACATCGATCGACTGTTTTCTATGTACAGTATAAGCAAAAAGCTGTCAATCAATGGGACAAGTGGGATTAGACATTGAGAGGACTAGCAAAGCTGCAACTGCTTAAAGAGAACCCATTATATTGGCACAGACTGCAAATAAGTTTTCTCCAGCGGTGCTCCAAGTGAGCCGAATGTCTCTGGAGAAAATCACTTTTGGACGAACATTTCATCAATTACACACGTGGTCAAAATTGTTGGTACCCCTCGTTTAATGAAAGAAAACCCACAATGGTCACAGAAATAACTTGAATCTGACAAAAGGAATAATAAATTAAAAATCTATGAAAATGAACAAATGAAAGTGAGACATATCTTTTCAGCCCTGCTTCCACAGAATTTTTAAAAAATTAAACTCATGAAATAGGCCTGGACAGAAATGATGGTACCCTTGAAAATAATGTGACAAAAGGGACATGTTAAATCAAGTTGTGTCCACTAATTAGCATCACAGGTGTCTACAATCTTGTAATCAGTCAGTGGGCCTGTATATAGGGCTACAGATACTCACTGTGCTGTTTGGTGACATGGTGTGTAACACACTCAACATGGACCAGAGGAAGCAAAGGAAAGAGTTGTCTCAGGAGATTAGAAAGAAAATTATAGACAAGCAAGTTACATGTAAAGGTTATAAGACCATCTCCAAGCAGCTTGATGTTTCTGTGACTACAGTTGTACATATTATTCAGAAATTTAAGATCCATGGGACTATAGCCAACCTCCCTGGACGTGGCCGCAGGAGGAAAATGTTAGAACCCTCCTGTTAGTTTTTTCTATCTTGTGTTTTGTGGTCACGTGACCATCTGCCTATATATTCCAGCTCCACCCTTCTGGCTTTTCTGGACTTCAGTGTTGTTTAACTGTTTTGCTAGCCTGGTGCTTTGGTGCCTTTCTCTGTCAGTTCGCTTGGTCCTCTGGGAACTCTAGTACTTTTTGTCAGTTTGTCTTTTGTGTTCTACAACCATTTCTGTTTAGTAGGTGTCCAATTTTTGTCCCAGTCCTTAGTTCTTTTAGGGACCCCTCCCTTAATTCTGTAGGTCTTCGTTCAGACTAGCCGAGGACAAAGGCGGGTCTGTTCACTAGGAACAGGCAGCCCGCTACATCGTAGGGATTCAGCTTAGTCTTACTGTAGGGACAGCTTTCCCCCATCTTTCCTTAGTTCTTGTTGCAGATCATAACAGAAAATTGATGACAAATCAAAGAGGTGGATAATATGAATGGTAACAAAAGAGGCCAGGGAAACTTCTAAAGAGATTAAAGGTTAACTTCAAGCTCAAGGAACATCAGTGTCAGATCGCACCAGCCGTTGTTGTCCGATCCAAAGTGGACTTCATGGGAGATGACCAAGGAGAACACCATTGTTGAAAAAAAATCATAAAAAAGCCAGACTGGAATTTGCCAAACTACATGTTGACAAGCCACAAAGCTTCTGGGAGAATGTCCTATGGACAGATGAGACAAAAATGAAGTTTTTGGCAAAGCACATCAGCTCTTTGTTCACAGATGGAAAAATTAAGCATATCAAGAAAAGAACACTGTCCCTACTGTGAAACATGGAGGAGGCTCTTATGTTCTGGGGCTGCTTTGCTGCATCTGGCACAGGGTGTCTTGAATCTGTGCACAGTACAATGAAATCTCAAGACTATCAAGGGATTCTAGAGAGAAATGTGCTGCCCAGTGTCAGAAAGCTTGGTCTCAGTTTCAGGTCATGGGTCTTGCAACAGGATAATGACCCAAAACACACAGCTAAAAACACCCAAGAATGGCTAAGAGGAAAACATTGGACTATTTTGAAGTGGCCTTCTATGAGCACTGACCTAAATCCTATTGAGCATCCTTGGAAAGAGCTGAAACATGCCGTCTGGAAAAGGCAACCTTCAAACATGAGACAACTGGAGCAGTTTGCTCATGAGGAGTGGGCCAAAATACCTGTCGAGAGGTGCAGAAGTCTCATTGACACTTACAGGAATCGTTTGATTGCAGTGATTGCCTCAAAAGGTTGTTCAACAAAATATTAAGTTAAGAGTACCATCATTGCTGTCCAGGCCTATTTAATGAGTTTAATTTTTTTAAAAGTTCTGTGGAAGCAGGGCTTAAAAGCAATGTCTGACTTTCATTTGTTCATTTTCATAGATTTTTAATTTATTATTACTTTTGTCAGATTCAAGTTATTTCTGTGACCATTATGGGTTTTTCTTTCATTAAACATGGGGTGCCAACAATTTTGGTCACGTGTGTATAAGTTAGCATGCTTAAAATATATAACTCTGCCGTTCCCCACTTCAAACAGGCTTACTTGTAACACCCTAATAACCTCACTATCCAACAATCCTAAACGACTCTTTGACACTTTTTTTCATACCCCTCCTCAGTCCTAAAGTACATGCCCCCATCACTAAACCTCAGTGCTGACAATCTGGCAATTTATTCAACCCATTCACCATCTAAGATGTATTCATACGTCCATGTTGGGAAGGACTTCCCGACCTTGGACGTATGGATACTTCCTTGCAATCTTGCGTGCACAGTAGCTGTGTGAGCGTGATCACCGCTGGGTGTTCAGCTAACCCAATAGCTGACACCCGACTCTCACTGGCCACACCTCTCCCGGCAGTTTAACCCTCTAAATGCTGCGATAGATATCGATCAACAACTATCCCAGTAAAATTATAGACTGGAATAATGAGATCCATTAGAATATGAAAACATCAATCTTTGTTAATAATATTAAAATAAATAACAAAACAGGAAATGCCTCTAAGAGGGGACGTTAAACAAAACCCAGTGTATAATATGCTAGTTTCTCTATTGGTGCACAGAATATGTCTTCAAAATTCCCCCCAAAAATTGGTTAATGCATATAAAATACTATACTCAACCCAATCACCTGTATATCCGACCACTGCAATTATATGATGATGCCAATGACTTTAGGGAATAACACTTCCCAAAAGGAGTATGTTATAACAGCAGTAGAAAACTGATTTTAAATATTAATGTTATCAAAGAAACAACTGCTGCTAAGTATAACGATTATATACATATCTCAATATTATGATACCATCTGTCACCATGCATTAGTGGCCATAACCAGATGCAGAAATACCGCTATTTCATGTACATAATAATGTAATAACTGATATCCACCATGTATACTTTAGATGTGATCTGCTTCATAAGTGAAGGTGGTGCCACAAAAAGTAAGAGTAACGTGTGATATTTACTTATTGATAGCAGGGACAGGATTGAGCAGTGGAGAGGGATTGGTGTCACCTCACCCCGACGCATGTTTCGCCACTCGCTTCTTCCGGGTTATAAAATGTTGTGGGAAGTGCCATTTTTTTATTCTTTTGGACATTTTTGATAATTTGATAGATATTGATCCCAGCATTTAGAAGGCAGAGAAACGGAGGTGGGCTCCCCTCTGATCGGCGTCATAGCGAGGAGCCGACGATCGTTGTCAAAGTGATCCGATGTCGTCATGACGCAGTGCATGGTCTAACAAGCTTGTGTCAGTGCAGCACTAACAGCTATAAACCATTGCAATGCTCGACTGCAAAAAGTGAAAGTCCCATAGAGGGACTAAGTAATAAAGTAAAAAAAAAATAGTAAAAATATTGAAACAAAAGTCACAAAATAATAAAAAAATGAAAATATATTGTACCCATAAATAAATATTTTTATGGGGGAAAAAAAAAAGTACACATATTTGGTATCGCCTCACCCTGAACGACCCGAGCTATAAGACTATGTGCACATGTTTACGTATTTGATTGCAGAAATTTCTGCAACGTCTCTGCATCTCTAGGAATTTGTTGGCAGCAAAAATGCAGTGGAAAATATGCGCGTTTTAATGCATTTTTGACTGATTTGAGTGAAGTCAATGGTGAAAAACGCCGGTAAAAACGCACAGAGAATTGACATGCTGCAGATTATTTTCTGCACCAAATCTGCAAGCCACAAATACTCAATGTGTGCATGATACTTCAGGTTTCTCATTCACTTTGCTGGCATCAGGTTTTGTTACAAATCTTCCCAGAAAAAAAAGCGACAAAAATGCACCAAATCTGCAACGTGTGCACACAGCCACTAGTTAACCCCTTCGGTGAACACTGTTAAAAAAAAAAAAAAAAAAAAACCGAGCCAAAAAAATGAAGTTATAGCTCTTAGAATAAAGCGATGCAAAAATAATATTTTTTTCTATAAAATAGTCTTTATTGTGTAAAAGCGCCAAAACATAAAACAAAAACTAAATAAATGTGCTATCGCTGTAATCTTACTGACCCGAAGAATAAAGCTGCCATATCAATTTTACCACACGTGGCATGGCATAAAAAACCTCCCCAGAAAATAATTCCTAAATTGCTGGTGTTTGTTCATTCCTCCTCCTAAAAATCGTAATATAAAGCGATCAAAAAATGTTAAGTGCCCGAAAATAGTACCAATAAAATGTCAATTTGTCCCGCAAAAAAACAAGCCCTCAAATGACAGTTGGCTGAAATATGGAATAATTATAGCTCTCAAAATATGGTGATGCAAAAAACTAGTTTTTGCAAAAGAAAGCGTCTTTTAGTGTGTGACAGCTGTCAATCATAAAAACCCGATATGAATCTGGTATCGCTGTAATCACATCGACCCGAAAGAATAAAGTCGTCTAATCACTTATACCACATGAGGAACGGCGTAACAAAATAAATAAACTGATTTGTTCATTCTGCCTCCCATAGATCGCAGTGAGGCCCATTTATCCACATAGCATTAATTCTTCTGAAGCACCTGAAGGGTTAATAAACGTCTTGAATGTGGTTTTGAGGACTTTGAGGGGTGCAGTTTTTAGAATGGTGTCACTTTTGGGTATTTTCTGTCACATAGGCCCAACACAATCACTTCAAATGTGATTTGGTCCCTAAAAAAATGGTTTTGTAAATGTTGGAAAAATAAGAAATAGCTGATCAACTTTTAACCCTTCTAACTTCCTAAGGAAAAAAAAAATGTTTCAAAATTATGTTTCAAAAATTGTGCTGATGTAAAGTAGCCATGTGGGAAATGTTATTCATTAACTATTGTGTGTGACATATTTCTCTGGTTTACGTGCATAAGAATTAAAAGTTTGAAAATTGCAAAATTTTTGCCAAATGTAATTTTTTTCACAAATAAACGCAAATAATAACGAAGAAATTTTACCACTATCATGAAGTACAATATGTCACGAAAAAACAATCTCAGAATTACTGGAATCTGTTGAACCGTTCCAGAGTTATTGCCACAAAGTGACACTGGTCAGATTTAAAAAATATGGACTGGTCATTAACCCCTTTACCCCCAAAGGTGGTTTGCATGTTAATGTCCGGGCCAATATTTACAATTCTCACCACTGTCACTTTATGAGGTAATTACTCAAACGCTTCTCACCACTGATTCTGAGATTGTTTTATTCTTGAAATATTGTACTTCATGATTGTGGTAACATTTCTTCGATATCACTTGCGTTTATTTATGAAAAAAATTGGAAATTTGGTGAAAATTTCGCAATTTTCAAAACTTGAATTTTCATGCCCTTAAATCAGAGAGATATGTCACACAAAATAGTTAATAAATAACATTTACCAAAATTGTTTTTGTTAGGAAGTTATAAGGGTTAAAAGTTTCCAGCAATTTCTAATTTTTTCAATAAAATGTACAAAACCATTTTTTTAGGGACCACATCACATTTGAAGTGACTTTGAGGGGCATTTATGACAGAAAATACCCAAAAGTGGTACCATTCTAAAAACTGCACCCCTCAAGGTGCTCAAAACCACATTCAAGAAGTTTATTAACCCTTCAGGTGCTTCACAGGAATTTTTGGAATGTGGAAGAAAAAAAATTAACATTAACTTTTTTTCACAAAAATGTTATTTTAGACCCCAATTTTTTTATTTTTGCAAGGGTAACAGGTAAAAATAGACCCCAAAATTTGTTGTGCAATTTCTCCTGAGTAAGCAGATACCCCATATGTGGAAGAAAACCACTCTTTGGGCGCACGGCAAGGCTCAGAAGGGAAGGAGTGCCATTTGAATGTAAAATTTGCTTGAATAATTGTTGCGTTTGGAGAGCCCCTGATGTGCCTAAACAATAGAAACCCTCCACATTTGACACCATTTTGGAAACTAGACCCTCAGGGAACTTATCTAGATGTGTGGTGAACACCCTGAACCCCCAGGTGCCTCACAGAAGTTTATAACATGGAGCCGTGAAAATAGAGAAAAAATTCCGCAAAAATGATGTTTTAACCCCAAATTTTTTATTTTCACAACAGTAAGAGGAGAAAATGGACCCCAAAAACTTTTGTGCAATTTCTCCTGAGTATGCTGATACCCCACATGTTGGGAAAATACACTGTTTGAGCGCATGGCAGGGTTCAGAATGGAAGGAGCATTGTGTGACTTTTTGAACGCAAAATTGGCTGGCATTGAGAGCAGACGCCATGTCATGTTTGGAGAGCCCCTGATGCACCTAAACAGTGGAAACCCCGCACAAGTGATCCCATTTTGAAAACTAGACCCATCAAAAATTTTATCAAAGGGTTTAGTGACCATTTTGAACCCAGAGGTACAACACAGAAATTTATAACATTAGGTCGTCATATTGAATAAGTTGTCATTAGTCTTGAGAGCAAGTGCTCGCTACTTGAGTCTGCATCGGGTACTCGGTTATGCACCATGTATCATGGGTGCTCGAGTGACATGCTCGAGTCCCCGCTCCGCATGTCTCACGGTTGTTAGACACCCATAAAAAAACATGCGGGAATCGCTCGTGCATGGCAGACAATCCCTGCGTTTTTTTGTTTTTTTTCAAAATTACATTTTTATTGAAAGGTTAAATAATTTTCAATTACAAAAATACAAAAAAAAAAGAATAACCAGGACAATATCAGCATCAATATATCATAGAATATAAGTATAACGTCCAATAAAACATCAACGTATAGGAAGATAAAGGAAGGAAAGGAACATTTTAGGCCATCAGTATGAAGTTACTAAAATCCAATGGAAACCATACATAGTGCAGCCAGTCACAAACCAACAGGGAGCACAATCCGGACAGAGAACAAACGCACCAGAGAAAAGGGTGGGTCACATCAGTCTGATGTAAGACGGTAGGCATCGGATTCCTGGAATTCAATCCAGTCCCTCCAAGTCTCACAGTATCTAGCACAATCAGTGGGGGATTGGGCAGTCAAATGTTTCATCCTATTTAGAAGGGCTATTTCACACAACCACTCCTCCAGAGTAGGTGAAGTACTTTTCCAGTGGCGATGAATGATATTCTTAGCAGCCTGTATAAGGTGGCTTATTAAAAACCTTTTGTATTTGGTGAGACTAGTTGGGATCATAAAGAGCACAAGAGATTCAGGAGAGTCGGGCACAGGGAGACTAGTCATTTTTTTAATGGTCTGAATTACCTGAGTCCAGAAACCTCTTATTATAGGACAGCTCCACCAAATGTGTGTCATCGTCCCCTCTTCCACTCCACATCTCCAGCATCTATCTGATACTGCGGGAACCAATTATGAAGTAAGATGGGAACACGGTACGATTTGGAGATTATTTTAAAGGAGGTCTCTTGAGCTTTGGTTGCAATTGACGTTTTGTGAGCAAATTAAAAACATTTAGCCCATTGTGAGTCTTCAAAAGATTTGCCCAGTTCTCTTTCCTATGCATCGCAATAGGGTGGTTTGATAGTTGTAGTATGGGCTATTAGGTGTTTGTAGAGCAATGAGATGGAGTGCAAGGGTGGAGCTGACGACAGGCACAGTTTTTCAAAATTTGTAAAATCCCTATCTTTTCTAAAATGGGAATAGACAAGTTGCAATTGTCTATAGTCATAGTTGGCTCTTGGAGCGATAGAGCAGTCCTGAAATATCTCGTTGAGGGGTATTAAAGATGCATTAGATAGTACATGAGCAAAGTGAAGAGGGCGATATTTACTTCTACCCAGAAATCGATCGGAAGATAGCCCCAGTAAAAAGGTGGGATTGTCTGAGATTGGGTATAATGGGCCTTGTGGGTCAATTAGAGAGATCTTCTTATTGTCTCGACATAGGGATAGGATTGTACAGTATATGGTGTAGGATTGTTGAGAGGGTTTAAGGACCGAGGGATGTAGGTTCCAGAGGAGAGTAGTTAATGCCCTTGGACATATAGTTTGTGCTATATGAACCCAAAGCTTCCCGTGTTGATGGTGAAAATAATCGAGTATTCTGGCATGGACTGCCGCCATGTAGTATTTTCAACAACCAAGGCCTCCCACCTGTTTAGACCTGACTAATATATCACCATGAATACATTGACGACCAGTCGGTCAGATGAACTTACAAAAGGTATTACGTAAAGGTTTCCAAAAATGAAAAGGGATTCTGGTAGGGATAGTTTGAAAAAGGTAAAGTAGTCTAGGTAAAATATTCATTTTTAATATATTTACTCAGCTGAACCATGAGAAATCCTTCACAGTCCATGAATTAAGATCCTTATGGACTTGACCAAGTAAGGATTTGTAATTGAGGTCAAACAATCGAGAAAGATCACTATGTATGCGTATCCCTAAGTATTTTATACCCTGTGATGGCCAAGAAAAAGGAAATTTCATTGCATGATAGCCTGAGTGGTAATTGGCAAGGAAACGTTGAGAGCCTGAGATTTTGAAGTGTTTATTTTGAAATTGGACCATGTGCCAAAATTATCCGCTTCTGTCATGATAGATGGAATTGACGTATGTGGGCTAGTAATGTATAGAAGGACATCATCCGCAAAGGCGGAGCATTTATATTCCTTTTGCCCTGTAGTGATATTTAATATCAGGGGTATCGCGAATATAGGATAGTAAATGTTCCATCACGAGGATATACAGGAGAGGGGAGAGAGGGCACCCTTGTCTTGTTTCATTAGAGATTGTGAATGATGGGGACAGTGTTCCATTTATCTTTAATCTTGCTGAAGGGTTACAATAGAGGACCATTATTTTAGCTATAAAGCGTTCTCCTATATTGAGTTTTTTGAGGGCGTAATAGATGGTTGACTATGGTATTCTGTCGAACGCTTTTTCAGCGTCGAGTGACAGTATTTGGCCACCTTGAACTTTTCTACCTTTTGCCACATTTCTGGCTTCAAACAAAGATATAAAATACTAATTTTTTTGGGAAGAATCAACAACAAGTGGGACACAATCGTGAAGAGGAACAAAATTTATTGGATATTTTAAACTTTTTTAACAAATTAAAAACTGAATAGTGGGGCGTGCAATATTATTCGGCCCCTTTACTTTCAGTGCAGCAAACTCACTCCAGAAGGTCAGTGAGGATCTCTGAATGATCCAATGTTGTCCTAAATGACTGGTAATGATAAATAGAATCCACCTGTGTGTAATAAAGTCTCCGTATAAATGCACCTGCTCTGTGATAGTCTCAGGGTTCTGTTTCAAGTGCAGAGAGCATCATGAAGACCAAGGAACACACCAGGCAGGTCCGAGATACTGTTGTGGTGAAGTTTAAAGCCGGATTTGGATACAAAAAGATTACACACGTTTTAAACATCTCAAGGAGCACTGTGCAAGCGATCATATTGAAATGGAAGGAGTATCAGACCACTGCAAATCTACCAAGACCCGGCCGTCCCTCTAAACTTTCATCTCGAACAAGGAGAAGACTGATCAGAGATGCAGCCAAAAGGCCCATGATCACTGTGGATGAACTGCAGAGATCTACAGCTGAGGCGGGAGAGTCTGTCCATAGGACAACAATCAGTCGTACAGTGCATAAATCTGGCCTTTATGGAAGAGTGGCAAGAAGAAAGCCATTTCTCAAAGATATCCATAAAAAGTCTCATTTGAAGTCTGCCACAAGCCACCTGGGAGACGCACCAAACATGTGGAATAAGGTGCTCTGGTCAGATGAAATCAAAATCAAACTTTTTGGCCACAATGCAAAACTATATGTTTGGCGTAAAAGCAACACAGCTCATCACCCTCAAAACACCATCCCCACTGTCAAACATGGTGGTGGCAGCATCATGGTTTGGGCCTGCTTTTCTTCAGCAGGGAAAGGGAAGATGGTTAAAATTGATGGGAAGATGGACGGAGCCAAATACAAGACCATTCTAGAAGAAAACCTGTTGGGAGTCTGCAAAAGACCTGAGACTGGGACGGAGATTTATCTTCCAACAAGACAATGATCCCAAACATAAAGCAAAATCTACAATGGAATGGTTCAAAAATAAACATATCCAGGTGTTAGAATGGCCAAGTCAAAGTCCAGACCGGAATCCAATTGAGAATCTGTGGAAAGAACTGAAAACTGCTGTTCACAAACGCCCTCCATCCAACCTCAATGAGCTTGAGCTGTTTTGCAAGGAAGAATGGACAAGAATTTCAGACTCTCGATGTGCAAAACTGATAGAGACATACCCCAAGTGATTTGCAGCTGTAATCGCAGCAAAAGGTGGCGCTACAAAGTATTAACTCAAGGGGGTCAAATAATATTGCACGCCCCACTTTTCAGTTTTTAATTTGTTAAAAAAAGTTTAAAATATCCAATAAATTTCGTTCCACTTCACGATTGTGTCCCACTTGTTGTTGATTCTTCCCAAAAAAAAATAGAATTTTATATATTTATGTTTGAAGCCAGAAATGTGGCAAAAGGTAGAAAAGTTCAAGGGGGCCAAATACTTTGACAATGCACTGTATGTTTCTTGTTTGAGCGTAGTGAATGATATCAATGGTTTTTAGTGTGTTATCGCGGGCCTCTCTACCGACCAGGAACCCAACTTGATCCAAATGAATATGGTTAGAGAGTAGGGGCTGGAGTCTATTTGCCAATATTATTGCGTATATTTTTAAGTCGACATTCAGCAAAGAAATAGCCCTGTAATTTGAGCAAAGGAGGGGGTCCCTACCAGATTTAGGGAGTATTGTGATATGGGCCTCTGTAGTTTGAGGGGGGGGGAATGGATTAATGTTGATAGCATGGTAGAACGATGCTAATATAAGGGGGGAGAGAAGGGGAAGGAATGTCTTGGTAAAATTTAACAGTAAACCCATCGGGTCCGGGACTTTTTCTGCTCGCCAATGATTGGACTGCTGAGGATAACTCAGAATCTGATAGGGGTTCATCCATCAAGGACGCTGAAGATGTATCTTCAGAAAAAGGTGCAGCATTTTCAGGTGGGGGTGTATTGTCCGGAGGGCCATCTAAGGTATATAGGTTAGTATAATATTTATGAAATTGTATGGAGATCTCTTCTGTTGTGTGTAAAATATGGCCTGCGGCATTTTTTATTTTGGGAATATGGTTTTGGGATTGTTGAGCTGTCAGTCCTCTAGCCAACATACAGCCACATTTGTTACCAAATTCATAGAATTTGCTACGACAAACTTGAAGTGAACATCTCTGGGCTAGATCTAATAATTTCTTAGCTTCTAGTCAAGCTGTTAATAATTCTGAGTGTTGCCGGGGCAAGCGCCTATTTACGAGCACGATCTAGAGTCTCCACCTTACGAATGGCTAGTGTGATCTTTTCTGCTCTATCACATTTCAGTCGAGAGCCATGTTTTATGAAGATGCCCCTTAGCACACACTTCTAAGCTTCTCATTTTATTGTGGGAGAGGAGGTGTCCGATTCATGGTCCTGCCCAAAATGTGATATGTATTGGCCACATCCTGAGTGCAAATCGGATCCAGAAGTAGGGATTTGTTTAATTTCCATATCCATCCTGACTTGGAAAGTGAAGGCACAGCAAGACAACAAAACACAGGAGAGTGATCAGACCATAGCATAGTTCCTATGTCAGTCTTTGGAAGCCACGATAAAGCATGATGTTGCACCAGAATATAGTCGATCCCGCTATATGAGTCATGAGGAGGAGAGTAGAAAGAGTAATCCTTGACCGGTGGGTGTGTGAGCCTCCATATATCCCGCGAGGTTTTTTTGGCTGCGAAGCATATGGGGCAGGGACTAGAGCATGTCTCTTGAGCACCCGCGATACTCGGTGCATACCCGAGCACCCAATGCGAACTCAAGTAGCGAGCACTTGCGCTCAACACTAGTCGCCATATCATTTTTTTTTTCTGTACTTTTGAAAAAATCCCAATCCCAACACCCTAACCGTAGCGCAATCCTAACCCTAGCGTAATCCTAACTATTCCGAAATTGTTTTTTGCTGTTTTTTTTTTATGCCGCTCCGCGTGTGGTAAAATTGATAAGGCAGCGTTATTCTTCGGGTCAGTATGTTTACAGCGGTACCACATTTATATTGTTTTTTTTATGTGTTGGCGTTTTTGCACAATAAAAACTATTTTATAGAAAAAAAAAATTTTTTTTTGCATCGCTTTATTCTGAGAACCATAACTTTTATTTTTCGGCTGATGGAGCTGTATGGCAGCTTGTTTTTTTGCGGGACAAGATGACGTTTTCATTTTTATTTACATTCGTCTTTTTGATCCCGTTTTATTCTATTTTTTGTTTGGTGGTATGATGATAAAGCATCGTTTTTTGCTTCGTGGTTTTATTTTGATTTTTTACAGTGTTCACTAAAGGGGTTAACTAGCAGGACAGTTTTATAGGTCAGGTCGTTCCGGACGCGGCGATACCAAGTATGTGTACTTTTATTGTTTTTTTTTTCCAGAATAATATTTATTCATGGGTAGAATATATTTTTATGGTATTATTATTTTTTAAATATTTTTACAATTATATTTTTTTCACTTTGACACTTTTTCTTACTTTTACACTTTGTCCCACTATGGGACTTTCACTTTTTGCAGTCTGATCGGCTGTATAACATAGGGATGCAGCAGGTATTTGTTTTTAATATTTTTTGAAGTCTGTTTTTTGTCTGTATTTTTAGTTTGTAGTTTATACATGTAGGTTATTTCCATGTGGAGATCGCACACCCGCTAATTAACTGTGACCTAATTTGAGGAAGGTTAAAAGGGGAAGGTCTGCGCTATAACCTTGTTAATTGTGATGGTAACATGTATTGAACAGCTATGATTAAAGAATTTTATTTCGAAACGCGTAAGAAGATGCTCTGATACTTTTAACGTTGACTATGCACAGGATTGTTGAATAAAGAAACAAGAAGTCATCACGGAGGATGGAGTGACAACTTTTTTTTTCAGTTAAAAATGTTGTATAGTTATATTCTTCCTGCAGCAGCTCGCTTCCAGTCATCAGGGCGGGGAGCTTTTAGTCACTGCTCACTATACAGACAGCGTGGCTGTAATCCCTTCCCAGAACTTTGACAACCTGCTCTACACATACAGCTGTCAATCAATGTGATTAGAGCCAAGCTCTCTGTATAGTGAGCGGTGACTGTAATAGCACCTTGCCCCGATGACTGGAAGCAAGCAGCTGCAGGGAGAATATAACTACATAACATTATTTTCACCCTGTAGCCACTGTCAAAGAAGACAGATAGGCATGGTGACTGGATACCTGTAATCAGTGATTTTATCTAAACCACATGTCAAACTCTGGCCAACAAGCCAATATCTGGCCCACAACGCCTGGCGGGACTCCCGCCCGGCATCGCACTTTCATCTATATCGGCATCCTAGATACCAATAAAGTTGAAAGCAATAATGAAGGAAGGAGCGTCAGCTGACACTCCCTGTCCCATCATTCCCCTTTGCATCTGACGTCTTAGTGCAGTGGGTGCGATGATGGCATTACATCGCGCCCGCTGTAAAGAGATGTGCAGAGGATCTGAAGACACCATGAAGAGACCGAAGCAGCTGGAGAACGGGCAGAGGTATTTATTTTGATGTGGGGCCCATTATACTGTACAGAGCACTCTGTGGGGCCATTATACTGTACGGAGCACTATGCGGGGCCATTATACCGTACGGAGCACTATGCGGGGCCATTATACTGTACGGAGCACTATGCGGGGCCATTATACCGTACGGAGCACCATGTGGGGCCATTCTACTGTACGGAGCACCATGTGGGGCCATTCTACTATACAGAGCACCATGTGGGGCCATTCTACTATACAGAGCACCATGTGGGGCTATTCTACTGTATAGAGGGCTGTGTGGGGATTATAGTTGGAGAATAATAATGTGATGGGGTCACCATTCTTTGTCAAGTGGACTGGGGGGGGGATACAGTAGGGTCATCATACTGTGCGTGTGCAAGGCACTGGGGAATAATTCAATGTGGGGGTATCATACTGTGTTTGGGGCCACTTTTGTTTGCATCATACTTTATCTGTATTATTCAAGGATTTTTATCCTTTGTTATTACATATTTCAATTGGGCCTTATGCTTTTTACTGCTCGTACATAGAATTACATTTTGGAATAATATAATATGCTAAATCTATTAATTAAAATGCACTCTGTGGGAAAACCCCTTTAAATGTGTTTCCATATGAAAAAGTTCATCTTTATATTTGATAAGTGAAAACTTTCTCATTTGTACACATTTTTCAAAAATAAATATCAAGGTTGGCCGATCGCGACTTTGCCCAAGCTTTTAATTTTGGCCGTCTGTGTATTTGACATCCCGCAAGAAGATCAGTAAGTGACACTGCTGGAATTAGGGTATCTGTCCCTAGTTTATGCTGCCTCAGATTGGGAAACACACACCTGGTCAGAGATTCCCTCTAAATATGTACTGTCACTGATATAAAAGGGGTAAAGCAAGTGTTAATAAAGCATTATTACATTCTAAGACACAGGAGCTTTTTGATGTATTTGGTGTTTATTTACAGAGAATATATAATCATGCACTTTCATAAAATATCGTTTTCAATCAAATATAACTCTAGTTAGTTATAATAGCATAGATTATACAGCTTTAAAGGGAATCTGTCAGCAGTATTTCACCCCCCAAACTATTTATATGAGCATGTAGCTCTTTTAAAGACAAGCCCGGCAATACTTTAACATGGCCAGTCTGTTCCTCCATTACAGAAAAATCAGTGTTTGAATTGATAAGCAAATAGCTATGGTAGATCTGAAGCCTCTAACTCCAGCACTATTCCCCACCCAGTACCACCTCCTCCTACTTGACTGCTTGCTATGTGACTTCAGGCAAAGAAGCTGTCATTCAAGAGGAGGAGGCGCTGGATGGAGAATAGAGCCGAAGTGACAGAGGCTTCAGATCTACCAAAGCCATTTGCTTATCAATTCAAACGCTGATTTTTCTGTAATGGAGGAACAGACTGGCCATGTAAAGGTATTACTTAACCAGTTCTTGAAAAAGAGTTACATGCACATGTAAATAGTTTGGGTGTAAAATCCTGCTGACAGATTCCCAACCAGAAAATATTTTTATGGGGTGATTTATCAAACCTAGAAAAGTGCGGCAAAATCGTTTATATCCATCACTCAGGTTGCAGCTTTTATGTTCTATAGAACCCTTGAAAAAATAGCTACATATCTTTTCTTGCCATTGACAACTCCTCTACTTTTCATATATACTAGTTTTGCTACATCTCCCACATATTTATAATCAGAAAATAGTGTCCTATAGACATGCACTATTCATTACTGTATGTGCAGACATAGAGAGATCAAAAGGGGAGGTTTATATAAATAAAAGACCTTTATTGGAATCAGGGTTCACATAACAAACATGATGAAACTAAAAAGGGTCTCACACTGAGGGACAGCAACAACAGAAATGGATCAGCCAAGCAATGTGCCACATAGATTTGTAGTCCTACCTAGCTAAATTTGGGCAGATCCAATATAAATATTTTATATATATATATATATATATATATATATATATATATATATATATATATATATATATATAAATATATATATATATATGTATATGTTGCATTGCTGTGTTTGGTCACTTTAGGGGCTGCGGGCTATTGAGTAAACTTACCCTTTTGATCTCTTTATCTCCCACATATTGTGAAAAAAAAATTTCTATAACATATCGTTAGGTTAAAAAAGAAAAGAATTAACATAGAACAACTCTATTTTTAACACACAAAAAAGTATTAAACAAGACCATCTTCTTTTCATATGCTATGCATCATCTATCAGTTTTTCTCCTTTCTCCTCTTCTTTCCTTTTCTCCAAGTCTTCCTCTTCATCTGTGAATAAATCATTCTGGCCATAAGCAAGAGTAGTATGGGCCAGGTCCACTTCAATTGGGAAAATATCTGCCTCTTTCAGAACCTCATAGCACTGGTCGTCATATTTAGACATGGCCGAAACAAAACGCTGAAGCTGGAACACTATGTCTTGCACTGAGGAGGAAAGGCAGAATTAGTACAAGACCCAAGATTGCACCCCAGAGGTTTTCTAAATAATAATCAGCTACACTAAAAAGCTCTATGCACATGGCTGTATTATGGCTGCAAGTGAGTGTGGTATATGTAGTGCAATGCGGCTCCTACATGACCCGGTGATCTGGTCCTCTTCCCCAAGTTCAGCTCTTATTGCTAGGGAAGGCAGTTAGTTATTTCTGACATTTATAGGGTATTCCCATCTCAGCCACTCACAGCTTTATGCTGCGGCTGGGATTATATGAACAGCCACCTGCTCAGATGGTCCAGTAATCCCAGCCCACTTTGGCTGTAGTATGTCTCGTACTGACAGGTATTCCCATCTCCACCTCTCATTGCCCCTCCGGGCAGCAGACGTCCTGGTTGCTGTGGGGTGGGCACACAGCCTTGAGTGATGGGAAGTGAATGACATTATCATGCGCTTGGCCTGAACAGTCAAAGTACCGCTAATGCTATGTGCCCACCATGCAGAAATGTTCCGGATTTTTCCTGAGTGTTTCTGCATCTCCCTGGCAGAAAAAACACATGCAGATTGTACATGCGGATTGTACATGCGTTTTCCTGCCAGGGACATGCGGATGTGAAGCGTTCTTCACTTGCATTTCCACATGCGGGTTGACAAGCGCTTTCCAAGCGATTTGCAGCATCACTTGGAAAGTGCTTGACAACTTGGTCACACTATATAAATCCATGCAACCGGCATGGATTTATATAGTGTGACCGAAAGAATGTTAAAAATAAATCTATACTAACCTTCCGATTGCCCCCGCAGTCTTGCTTCGCTCCGTTCTGGCTGCCGGCAGATCGCACTACACTGCACTGAAGGACCTGCTCACGCATCGTGGGCACACAGCCTTATTAGGCTTAGGCTGTGTGCCCACGATGCGTTTTTTAAGCGTTTCCGCAGCGGCAAAAACGCTGCAGAAACGCTTAAAAAACGCATGGTAGAAGGCCTGCCATGTTCCCCAATGATAATCCGCATGTGCTATGCACATGCTGCGGAAATTTTCGCTGCGGATTATCATTGCGGAAAAAAAAGCAGCACTACCAATTATTTTGCGGAAGTACTGCGTTTTCGCCGCCATTGACTTGCATTAGAACGCGTGCATTCCGCTTCACTAGATAAGCAGATGCGGAATACATGCGTTCAATATGCAGATGGTACCCAGGTCTAGAGGAGAGGAGACTCTCCTCCGGACCCGGGTACCATAGAAACTGTAAAAAAAAGAATAAAATAAAAAATAAAGATTATATTTACCTTCCGATGGCCCCCGGTCTCCTTGTCTGTGCTTGCCGGCAGATCGCGATGGACTGGAGGACCTGCGCTGACGTCATAGTCATGTGACGGGTCACGCGACGCCGGCAGCCAGGACGGAGCGAAGCAAGACTCCGGGAGCCATCGGAAGGCAAGTATAGATTTATTTTTTATTCTTAAACATTCTTTCGGTCACACTATATAAATCCATGCCAGTTGCATGGATTTATATAGTGTGACCAAGTTGTCAAGCACTTTTCCAAGTGATGTTAAAATCGATTGGAAAACGCTTGACAACCTGCATGCGGAAATGCAAGTGAAGAACGCTTCACATCCGCATGTCCCTGGCAGGAAAAACGCATGTACAATCCGCATGTACAATCCGCATGCACAATCCGCATGCGTTTTTTCTGCCAGGGAGATGCAGAAACGCTCAGGTAAAATCCGGAGCATTTCTGCATGGTGGGCACATAGCCTAAGGGCTGGACAGCCAAGAAGTAAACGGTGCGAGTGCTGCTCTGAAGGTGGACAGCACTGATTTATTGATAAAAGGAAAGTGATCAGCAGCACAAGTTTATTCCTGCCCTACTGTGCATGCCCAGGAGCAGTCCTATACAACTCAAAGGGACTGGAGAGGCAGCCAGGGTTAAGAGATCCCAGGCCACTTCACTAAAAAGGAACTTCATTTTACTTTCTATTCAGATTCAATTTCATTCTCCCCTTTTCTATCTTTTTGTTTGCAGCTCACTGCAAAGGGAACCGACCACTGCTGCCATCTTCGAGAACTGGTCAGTCCCCTATCAACATGCTTTAAACAATAAACAGAAAGGGGAAGATACTGGGATAACAGAGGGGAATTGCAAAAATGAATAACATGGCACATTAAAGGGAATCCGTCAGCAGGTTTTTGCTATGTAATCTGCAGACACCATGAGATAGTGGCTGAGATACAGATTTCGGGGATGTTACTTGTCAAAGTGCTTTACTAACTGAAGGATTTATCACTAAGAAATTAACATTGCTGGACTACATTAGTCCGATAATAATAATAATAATAAGCGCTGATTATTATGTCATGCGAGCCATCACCCAATGTGACAAGCCCCGGGAGAGCGAGTGCTTCAGCGTTGGAGAAGATTATAAGCGTTGTTAGCAAACAAGCTGATTGAGAACGGGTTGTCCAAGTAGTGGAAAACCCCTTTGATAGTTTATGTGCAAACATGGCAGATACAATACCAGCATTGTGGATTGGAGATTTTCCAAAATCTCATCTACGCCCTGTGGAGCCTAAAATGGCTAGGAATGCAGATTTATAACCCACAACATGTCATTTATGCTCTGCATTTTCACTGGCTTGCAAAGGGTGAAGGCTACGACAAATCTGCAACATTTCCACTATAAATTTCACAACAAAAAGATAGGCTATTAACATTTCAAAGGTCAGATCCTTCTCTCCCAAAATCATTAGTCAGATCTGAGTCAGCAGATCCCCATACTTATTAGACGGTCAGTTGATCACTCCAAAATTGGCGGGTTCTGTCAACCTTAGTCTAATGTGTTTTGTCTGCAGCGGAATCCTGTGAACATTCACAGCAAATCCTCATATCATAAAATGTTGATTTACACGTATGTGGAGATTGCCCCCTCATCCACTGGCCACTGCAGCCAGGTGGAGAATGAATGGAGGGGGGCCGCACATGTGCACAGCTGCCTCTATTAACTTCAAACTTCTTCCATTTAAGGATTATGGAGGCCACAGTGCTCTTAGGAACCTTCAGTAATGCAGAAATTCTTTTGTAACCTTGGCCAGATCTGTGCCTTGCCACAATTCTGTCTCTGAGCTCCTTGGGCAGTTCCTTTGAGCTCATGATTCTCATTTGGTCTGACATGCACTGTGAGATCTTATATAGACAGGTCCGTGCCTTTCCAAATCAAGTCCTATCAGTTTAATTAAACACAGCTGGACTCCAATGAAGGAGGAGAACCATCTCAAGGAGGATCACAAGGAAATGGACAGCATGTGACTTAAATATGAGTGTCTGAGCAAAGGGTCTGAATACTTATGACCATGTGATATTTCAGTTTTTCTTTTTTAATAAATTTACAAACATTTCTACATTTCTGTTTTTTTCAGTCAAGATGGGGTGCAGAGTGTACTTTAATGAGAAAAAAATGAACTTTTTAGAATTTACCAAATGGCTGCAATGAAACAAAGAGTGAAAAATTTAAAGGGGTCCTCAATACTTTCCGTACCCACTGTAGGACTCCTGCATGGACCAGTATCGGAATTTCTATTTGATACAATATCTGGCACAATATCTCTGCTTGCTGTCTGTCATCTGCTGCTACTTCTCCCTTGAAACAATCCAATGGTACAATATCTCTGCTTGATATTTCTGCTTTGTTATCTATTACATTCCATTCAATACTCACTGATATGTCTGTCCTCCCCCCACTGTAGACTTTATCAGATGTTTAAAGGTATTAAACTGCATATCCCCACATAGCCCTTGCTCTGTCTTTGATCACCCAGCCATGTCCTGGTGAGCTGGCCAGCTGTTAATTTATCCACAAGCAGCTCCCACAATGCCCCTCACGTGATGGTTTAGTCTGACCTATAAATTTAGAAGTTACATAAGGGGTGCATGCGTGTGGGGTGGATGTACGCGTCTTCTTCCGCAAAGCGTGTCTTCGTCGCCAAGTGGGGGCAGTTACTTTAGAGGCAGTTAGTCAGGGCAAGAGTCAGGTAACTCACACTTTGACTCTTTACTCATTTAACCATGTTTTTATTAGTTTTCACTCTCTCCTCTATAGTTCTTCACTTTCTACTAACCCCTTTAATCCCTACTCCAAGTAAAGAACTCGTCATCTCTCCCTCCATCCTCTCCATCCATCTCCCCTCCTCCTCAGAACTATTGCTCAACATTCAATCCTGTGTATTCAAACACAGACAACCACCCTATGCCCTCTCCTGCTCCCACCTGTTAACACTTTCTCTGCTCCTCTTCACTGCCGACAACATCTCTCCAAATCCTGGTCCTCCCCACTGCATCCCCACAGTCACTTCCGCCTCCTATCCACAGTCTGTCACAAACTCTTGCAACCTCTCTAACCTCATACCCATTCACCCAGTCCCCACTTCCCCAGTCGCACTAACAGGAGCTCTATGGAACGCTCACTCCATCTGCAACAAACTTTCCTACATTCATGATCTTTTCATTACTAACAAACTTTCCTTCCTCGCCACCACCGAAACCTGGCTCACCCCCTCTGACACAGCTTCTCCAGCTGCAGTTTCATACGATGGATTCCACCTTTCCCACACCCCCACCCCCCTGTCCCAGCAGCAAACATGGTGGAGGAGGCCTTCTCCTGTCTGATACCTATGCCTTCACTCAAACACTCAAATCCCACTGCCAACCTCCGTTACTCTCCCCTCTTGAGGTGCACTGTGTGCGCATCTACTCCCCCTCCAACCGGCTGTCATTTACCATCCCCCAGTGCCAGCCACCACTTTCTTTGACCACTTCACCACCTAGCTACTTCACTTCCTTTCCGCCGACATCCCCACTATCATCATAGGCGACTTCATCATCCCCATTGACACTTCCTACTCATCTGTCTCTAAGCTTTTATCCCTCACCTCCTCCTTCGGCCTTGCTCAGTGGTCTTCCACAGCCTCTCACAAAGATGGCCACACACTGGACCTCATCTTCACCCGCCTCTGTTCCCTATCTAACCTCTCCAACTCACCTCTCCCTATTTCTGACCACAACCTACTTACATTCTCTGCCCTCTCCTCTCCAGGTCCACAAACCCCACTCCACAAACTTGCACACCCTCGCAGAAATCTCAAACACCTTGACCTACACTCACTCTCTGAATCCCTCCTCACTCTTGCAGACATAAGTTCCTTACACGATGCAGATGTTGCTGCTGCTTTATATAACACTACAACAGCTGCAGCTCTCGATTTGGACGCCCAAGTCACACATACCAAAGTTCGCACAATCAATAGGCAACCCTGGCACACCAACCTGACTAAAGAACTGTTAAGGGCCTCCAGGATTGCTGAGCGTCGATGGAAAAGGTCCCACTCCAATGAACACTTCATCGCATTCAAACAGTCCCTCACTACCTTCAAGTCCACACTCACTACAGCAAAACAAACCTACTTCTTATCTCTCATATCCTCCCTGTCTCACAACCCTAAACAGCTATTCAACACTTTCAATTCTCTCCTCCATCCTCAAGCGCCTCCTCCCTCTCCTCTCATCTCAGCCAAAGACTTTGCCTCATTCTTCAAGCAGAAGATTGACATCAGACAAAGCTTCTGCCTTAAGTCCCCACAGCCCCTCCTCATACCTACCAAACTTTCCTCCTCCAAAACCAGCTTCTCCACCATTACAGAAGATTAAGTTTCCATTTTACTCTTCAAATCACACCTCACCACCTGTGAACTCGACCCAATCCCGTCTCACCTCATCCCTAACCTTACCACAATCTTCATCCCAACCCTAACCCACCTCTTCAACCTGTCACTAACAACTGGCATCTTCCCCTCATGTTTCAAACATGCCTCAATCACACCCATCCTCACAAAGCCCTCCCTTGACCCACCCTCTGTCTAGCTATCGCCCCATATCACTCCTCGCCTATGCCACAAAACTACTGGAACAACTTGAACTGTCCTCCCACCTCTCCTCCTGCTTCCTCTTCAACCAATAACAATCAGGCTTTCGACTGCAGCACTCCACTGAAACTGCCCTGACTAAAGTAACCAACGACCTACTAACCGCCAAATCCAAGCACCACTACTCTGTCCTCCTCCTCCTCCTCCTTGATCTGTCATCTGCCTTCGACATAGTGGACCATTCCCTCTTACTCCAGACTCTCTCTTCTCTTGGCATCACAGACTTGGCCCTATCTTGGATCTCTTCACACCTAACAGACCGGACATTCAGCGTCTTCCACTTACACTCACCTCCTCATCTCGCCCCCTATCTGTCGGTGTCCCCCAAGGTTCAGTTCTAGTGCCCCTGCTCGTCTCCATCTACACCTTCGGCCTGGGACAACTCATAGAGTCTCATGGCTTTCAGTATCACCTTTATGCTGATGACACACAGATCTACCTTTCTGGACCCGATATCAACTCCTTACTAACACAGAATCCTACAATGTCTGTCCGCTATTTCATTCCTTCTTCTCTGCCAGATTTCTAAAACTAAACATGGATAAAACTGAATTCATCATCTTTCCCCTACCTCACTCAACCCCCTATCTGACCTATCCATCAAAGTTAATGACTGGCCACTCTCCTCAGTAACACAAGCTCGCTGCCTTGGTGTAACCCTGGACTCTGAACTCTCCTTCAAACCACATATCCAAGCCCTTTCCACTGCCTGCCGACTCCACCTCAGAAATATCTCCCAGATCCGCAAATTCTTCAGCAAAGACTCTGCAAAAACAATAGTGCATGCCCTCATCATCTCCCGCCTCGACTACTGCAACCTCCTGGTCTGTGGCCTCCCTTCTAACACTCTCGCACCCTTCCAATTTATCCTAAACTCTGCTGCCCGACTAATCCACAAGTCCCCCCGCTACTCCCCGGCCACCCATGTCTGTCAATCTCTTCACTGGCTCCCCATTACCCAGAGACTCAAGATCAAGACCCTAACCTTGGCATACAAAGCCATCCACAACTTGTCTCCTCCATACATCTGTGACCTAGTCTCCCGGTACTTATCTGAGCACAACCTCCGATCCTCACAAGATCTCCTTCTCTACTACCCTCTTATCTCCTCTTCCCACAATCGCATACAAGATTTCTTCCGTGCATCCCCCTATTCTGGAAAGCTCTACCCCAACATATCAGGCTCTCGTCTACCGTGGAAACCTTCAAAAGGAACCTGAAGACCCACCTCTTCCGACAAGCCTACAACCTGCAGTAACAATCGCCCCACGATACCGCTGAACGACAAGCTCTACCCTCACCTACTGTATCCTCACCCATCCCTTGTAGATTGTGAGCACCTGCAGGCAGGGTCCTTTCTCCTCCTGTACCAGTCGCTGACTCGTTTTGTTCAAAATTATTGTAAGTGTTTTTGCTACGTATACCCCTTTTTCACATGTAAAGCGCCATGGAATAAATTGCGCTATAATAATTAATAATAATAATATCAACCTTCAATATAATGCTGCGGTTACAGCCACGGTCATCCTGGCACTTTGTCATATTGGAACCTCAATAACCATCTACAAGAGAAGGTTCGCGCATTAGTCTTACCATGTTTCTGATCCAGTAGTTCAATCTTTTCTAAGACATCTTTTCGCATCTTAGCAAACCGTGCACGTGCTTCTTGCCGACATCTCAATATCAAGCGATACTCATAATTTCCAGTACTAACACGATACAAAGGTTCCCCTAATGCCTAGGGAAAAAAACAACATTTTTTTTTTTTTACATTAAAACATTCAGTATTACATTTGCTTCAGATAAATGTCCTCCGTTTCCTATTATATACCCCATATTTAAAAGGAACCAGCCATCTTTTTCATTCTGCAGATACTGTGTGTAGCATTAACCTGGCAGCACAATTGCTCTGGCGTGTCAGAGAATATAGTTAGAAGATCCGGCCAGGGACCATAGTCAGAGACGAGACTAGTCCGCTGCCACACTCGGCCAACTCTCTCGCTATGGATTTCCCATCAATTACCACTAGTAGCACTGAGGCAAATGGAGAAAGGAGGAAAGCGGATCTTTTGTAGCCAGGAAAGTCTTGGGAGCAGAATATTCAACTGAGGCGATAGCAGTAAAGTTTAAGATTTTATTGGAAAGTCTCAACCACCCATGTGTTTGAGGCACAAAAACAGCTGGTAACCAAACAAACAAAGGTCAGTTAATTAGTGCCTGAAACTGAACCAGAGCGCCATTTGTTACCACCCATACAATCAATTACAACAGAAAAAATATAGTAAAACAACAAGAAAATACATTTATTTGAATTAATAGAGGATGTGTGTATAAAACGAATTTATATGTCTGAACGTTAGGATAACAAATTTAAGGCGGCTCGGTTGCTAAGGTAAGCGGGCGCTAATGAAGACAAACCACGCTGGTGAGGTTTGGTGAGCACATGGCATTGCTGTGGTGAGAAGACACCAAACCGCAAATGTCTAAAGGATAATCCTTTACACAAAACTTAATTTTCATATTAATATGTGCAAAAAGAGATTGAACATTTTTACTTCCTTATCTTATTCCATTTGAGGTCATCGGCTTTGATTGTTCCTGTTCATTTAGTTTTTCTGGAGATGCCCCTTCTGCACCCCCTTTCTGTATTTTAATTTTTTTTTTAACTCTTGGTTCAGGGCTGAGAATAATGTGTGATGGTGGTGGTTTTAGGGCTGTGCCTGAGGGCGTCAGTGGCTAGGAATGAATGGCTAGGGAGGGGTGATGCTGACAGGTAGAAGTAGAAAGGAGCTCTGTGGATAGATCTAGTGGGTTGGAGTGGTGGGTGAGTGAAATGGAAGGATCACTGGTGGGGCAAGGACAGGTAGGATGGACTCTGGGCGCTTGCTGTGATTCGACACCATTGCTAGTGTGCTTGCAGATGGATGTCCTCTCACCATAGCCACCTTGTGTAAGCACTGTTTGTCTTCATTAGTGTCCACTTACTATATCCGCAATTTTTATTCTCCTTCCAGCTTTCCGATTCTATCATTACAGGCGCTGGTCTATTTCCATACAGGCATAGTAATATTCTCTACGACGCCCAACACGCCCTTTTAGCGGTACTGACATCCCCTCACACATGCTGATCCTATCATGTGGAAGATGTCCAATCGCTATAACAACCACAGGCGCATGCTGGGCGCTCGCTGTGATTGGACGTCACCGATCATATGCTTGCAGTTTCACGTCCTCTCGCCATAGCAATGCCTTGTGCATGCACGGGCGATTAGCAGCTCTTTGACGCCCTTTCAGGCACTAAGTAACTGACCATTGTTTGGTTACCATCTATCTCTGTGACTTGAAAAAGAGGTCTTTGTATCCTGAAACACTTAGTTATTTGAGACTTTCCAATAAAATCCTCAACTATACTATCATCGCCTCAATTGGATGCAATGTCCAAGACAATCCTGACTACAGAAGATCCACTTTCACTGTTTTTCCATTGACCTGATTACTCTACCTCTGGTAGCTTTTGACAATCACGGAAGACCCAGGATTGAGGCAGCATCACTATCCCACCCTACCCGACTGCTGTTGTGCCTACCACACAACCTTTCAAGGCGAGTTTGCACCCTTTATTTCCACCTTTCAGGTACATTATCACTGGGAAGAGCCTGTGAGGGATGGAGCGGGACTAGTCTGGTCCGGCTGTCAAACTATGTGGAGGGGAGAGACTACAGCTCTCAGAGTAGGGAGGGGTGAGTTTACCAGCTCTGCACTGCTCCCATGCTGGAAAGCCAGAGGCTTTCAGAATAATTTCCACCCTGTAGCCCCTGCTCCAGTGAGCCGACTACACAGCATTTAAATGCCATGTACCTGAAGATTACCACCGTATCTGTAGTTACATAGCATTTTTTATTCATCATACTTACTATGCTGCTGTACTCCTCATCATCCATTTCCTTCACTTTCAGACAGTATGACTGGAAAATATTGAAAGGAGTATTACTATAAGCTAATTCTATGACAAATTTCGTAGCAAACAATCCAGCAATTACTTTATGCAAACCCACAAAATGTTTGTTTATACTGTGTAGCCTACATGATAGCCAGTATATTGATGTCACAATTGGCATTCCTAGAGCATTCATTTATATTACTACATGTGTAATAGATCATCTGAGTTACCAAATTTAATCCACATCAAACATTTAACCCTGTTCTGCCAATGACAATTTTTGTTCCCACACTTCCATTTCTTTCTCACCTTCTTCCAAGAGCCAGAATTTGAATAGGACCCATCACCAGGCCAAAAGTGGTCTGCTTTTACTGTTATTTTAATCCTGCTCTTTCCCCGAGTAGACTGCTATTTTCGTTTTAAAAATCTACCATACGATGCCAGAGATATGGGCCTTTTAATTTAGTACACCCAGTATGCTTATGGTCTTTACCAAGAGTCGTTGCCACAAAGTAAAAATGCAGAGCAGCCTAAAAGTATGCCCCTATGAGCACAACTTCCTTGGTAAAGACCATAAAAACTAGCACTAATTCAAAAGGCCATATCTCTTAAACCATGTGGCAGATTTAAATAAAAGAAAAAGGTAGTATACTCATTTGAACAGTAGAAATAGAATAAGACTGAAAATTGTCCACTTTTAACCTATTGGCAGGTCCTCTTTAAAGCTGTCTGCCCTATGATAGTAGGTCTATTAGGCCAGGCTGAAACCAACTGGAGGAAACAATCTTGACAAAAGAAATGAAGGCAATGCCTTTGCTGCAAAAAATGCTTAAAACCCCTGAGAACAGTATTAAATCTAAAAAAACAAAAAACAAATATGTATAGCCAATTTGGTCTGAAAAAAGAAGTGGCAGGATGTCTTAATTCACACCAGTAAGTAAGAATGTGCATGTTTATGGTGGATTCGGAAGAAAGGTGGCTGTCTGAATTAAAGTATTTTTCGGACCATAAAACGCACCCCAAATTTTGGGGTGGAATATAGAAATAAAAATATTTTTATAAGATAGGGGTCCGTTTTATAGTCTTAATGAGTACTGTATCTTACCTGGGCAGCGGAGCGAGGGTCACAAGAGGCAGGGTCTTTCAGGAATCCGGTGCTCCAGCAGCGGGTAGTTGTGGTGAAGCAGGATTGCAGGGCCCTCAGGTCCCTCCCTCAGGAACCTGGTGGCTGCAGCAGAAGAGATGGCTGGGGCCCGATGCATAGCTGGGGACATGGCTGAGGCCTGGGGGACGTGCCCTGGGCCTGGCTGATGCCCGGTGTGTGGCGATCAGGGCCAGCCTGAGGGCCGGGACCGGGGCCTAGCTGCGTGCCGCCGGGGCCTGCCTGGGGACCGATGCTGACCGGCAGCAGCAAAGGAGGAGGAGAGATGCTGCGGGTGTCTGGCTGGGGGCCGGCGCAGGTTGGACTGGATGCGGGCAGTGTCTGGCTACGCGCCGGGTCCGGTGAGAGACACAGGTTTCCGGTGTATGCGGCCATCTTCCTGAAGCTGTGATCTACAGGAAAAAGGCCGCCCGAGCTACAAGTCAGCACATGCACTGGCTTGGGCGACCATTTTCCTATGGATCATAGCTTCAGGAAGATGACCGCATACACCGGAACCTGCGCCACTCACCAGCCCCGGACCGCAGCTAGACACCCGCAGCATGTCACCTCCTGTTCCTTTGCCGCCGCCACCACCACCGGCGGGTTCTTGAAGGAGGGAGGCCCCGCGATCCCGCTCCACCTCCACCGCAGGTATGCAACGTTCGGACCATAACAAGCACCCCCCATTTTCCTCCCAAATTTTTGGGGAAAAAAGTGTGTCTTATGGTCCGAAAAATATGGTATGCAGTCTAAATGATAGAATGAATCACTTGTTCAGAAAAAGAACACAAATTCATAGCATGGTGATGTCAACCATCACGCTATTGAGTGAGGTTTTAGAACCTTAATGAAGCACTCCCAAGAAAGTTTTTACGCTCTTAATATATTGCAGTAATCATATTATATAGCACTATGTAGTTACAATTGCTCATTTTGCCCTTCTACCCAGCTATTTCTTCTCTTTTCCATTAGGTCTATGGCATCACATGATTAAACTGACTAGCTGAATCCTTCTAAGCTCTATGTAGAAACAGAAGTTCAATTTTCTTTGCACAACTTTTTAGTCACTGCAAAAGTCTATGGCAGGTGGAGGAGGGAGCAGCTGGGTCAGGAGATGAAGAGGGGAATGTTTTTTGCAGGGACAAGAGATTTCTTGTTTCTACACAGAGCAGAGAAAAGAGAAGAATTAACTAAGTATAAAAGTAAATTATGCAACTGTAAGTACACAGTGCTATATAATATGATGATTGCAAAATGTTAAAAAGGATAAAAACAATGATAGGAGTGTTTCTTTAAATGGAGGAGTGGATCCTGGAAGAAGCAATTCTCACAAAAGCAGGTGCCAAGAAACGTGGAGCAACCAGGTAGGGAGTATATCTGTGCAAGCCCAGAGCTAGAAGAAAAACTAGAATTCTTTCTGCTAAATATGGGAGGTAAAGGCAGAGGGGAAATAAAAACCCAATATTAATGTTTGGCTAAAGCACCCTGCAGTTTCTAGAATAACGTGAACTTGGGATCACAATGAATCAGTTTGGAATCTATGCAGTCCGGGATACTTGACACCCATATGAACGTGAAGAAGGAATTGTGAATAATCCGCGCTGCTGCTAGTTAGAACAACAAATACAGGTACACACAGGATATGTATGCGTTTGTTTTTTTTATTTGTCAACGCGTTTCGTAGCTTACATTCTTCTTCAGGACAAAAAAAACATGATATGGATTAGTATCTGGATTTGCCATTTAACTTACTAGCAGAGCGGAATATCCACAATTCCTTCTTCACGTTTATATCTGGTCTGAGGACCCGTGGACCTGCAGCAGCTGGGAAATCATGCTCTAATATTCTTGTGCGATCACAACTTAACCAGGTTAGCATAACCTTTAATTGTTCACCTCCGCTGCCACCTTGTGGCATTTCTTGTAACTACACTATTGACTCAACTCAGATTGAAATCTAATATACAAAATAGTTGGCCTAGACCTGGAGGTCGGGTTAAGAAACAATACCCGATGGCCACATAATAGTATTTCTCCAGACCTCACTGCCTATAGAGAGATAATAACCTGACAGACGTGTACAATATACTGGCCAAAACAAAGAGAGAGAGACTAGCGGAATCATTACGAAGGGCGTGGAGAACCACAGCCCATCTGACATCCCTAGATCGATTCCTTGTAAAAGGAGCTCACATTACTGGATAAATTATCCCACAAAAATAACAAAGACAATCAGTTCAAAATGGAGGCTCGATAAACAAAGAAGCTGGAGCAGACCCTCTAGACATGGAACTGGGGGGTAACACCATCACTAACTGCTTTGGTCTCCTCTCTAGATGCAGATGGCAGTTCTCAAGATTCTCCATCTGATGCTGAATCTAGTGATATGGGCTCAGGAAATAAATTCCTAGAAAAATATCTTAGTCATCTCCTCACTAAAGAAGATTTCAAGTCCCTGGTTTCTTAAGTCAAAGATACCTGCAGAGCAGAAATTACCTCTATACGTCAGGATGTTAGGCTCCTTGCGAACAAAATGTACTCCATGGAATCCGAACATGATATTACCAGGCAATACATTTCTAAACTACAGAGCAGTGTTACTACTTACGCTAAGCATTTGGATGAAACAAACACCTTGAAGACTTGGACAATAGAGGTCGGCGTAAGAATAGGAGGGTAAGGGGCATTTCCGAAGCAACGGGCTCGAGGACCTTTATCTTAAGCATTGCTTGAATTGGTGTTTAAGTCCATCAGAGGACAACTTGTCTCCTACAAAATAAAGCTAGACAGAGCACACCACTCTAAGAGCTCCCAAGCAACTGTAGGAGTCTATACTGTCACAAGCCTGCACACTCAGCAGGATTGACTATGAAAGGACTCTCATCCAGCTATATCCTGACTTCTCTTGGATTACTCTCCAAAGAAGAAGGCATTTAAAACCGTTACTTCTTGCCCTGAAAAATAAGGATCTCAAGTATCGATGAGGTTTTCCATTTGCACTCATTGTCATGAAGAATGGGCACTCCGTTGTCCTACGTTCCCTCAAAGATCCTCCAGCTGTTACGCTCACGCTCAGACTGTTTAGCACGAGCGTGGATTGTGATCCCACTGTGCCAGGAACCGAGGAGTGCCTGGAGGGGCGTGACTAGGGACCTCAGCAAATCCGACCTTGGATATACGACGGCTTGACGATGACACAATCCGAGGAAGGACGAGGGAGGTGGACCAGGTGCTACAGCAGGGCAGACCTCGGACACACGGCTGCTGACCTTCAACGAGGTATGCAGTTTCTGACCGGTTCGGCTGGTATGCAGATAAGCACTGGCAGGTGCAGGTACTGGCGGGCACGACTGGTATATAGACAGGCTGGTGGGTACTGGCGGGCAGGGCCCGGTGCAGGCTGGAATGCAGGAGCAGGCAGGGCCCAGTGCAGGCTGGAATGCAGGAGCGGGCAGGGCCCGGTGCATGCTGGAATGCAGGAGCGGGCAGGGCCCGGTGCAGGCTGGAATGCAGGAGCGGGCAGGGCCCGGTGCAGGCTGGAATGCAGGAGCGAGCAGGGCCCGGTGCAGGCTGGAATGCAGGAGCGAGCAGGGCCCGGTGCAGGCTGGAATGCAGGAGCGGGCAGGGCCCGGTGCAGGCTGGAATGCAGGAGCGGGCAGGGCCCGTTGCAGGCTGGAATGCAGGAGCGGGCAGGGCCCGGTGCAGGCTGGAATGAAGGAGCGGGCAGGGCCTGGTGCAGGCTGGAATGAAGGAGCGAGCAGGGCCCGGTGCAGGCTGGAATACAGGAGCGGACAGGGCCCGGTACAGGGCCCAGGTGTGGTCAGGCAAGGAAACCGCAGGCACGGTCAGGCAAGACAGGACTCTGTTCACATGGAACAGACAGGGACAGGTTAGCACAGGACAATAACAAGTACGCAGAGGATAAATACAAGGACAGGGTCACGGTACAAACAGAGCTAAAAACAACTTTTTTGCTTTGCAGATATAGTGGATACTCATTCTAGGATTTTATTACCTTTTAATACTTTATACACTAATTACAATCTAACTGCTAATTCTCACTACCAATACCTGCAAATCAAACACTTTATGCTTTCTCTTTTTTCAACCGTCAAAGTCCCTCTTCCCAAAAAATTGTGTAGAGCAAGTGTTTCAACCAAGGGTCTTATATCAGACATCTATCAGATATTACTTAATCCCTGTCCAGATGATCACCCGAAGTACTCCTACATGAGTAAATGGGAAAAGCTTTCAGGGGGGATCTCTTCCACTTTGTGTTTGACAACAACAGATTCAGACAAAACACCTACATGTTATAAAGAAAAGGTAGGTACATCCAGCACTGGGTCCTCAAAAAAATTCTTCTTTACGGCAAATCCAAAAAAAACTCCAGACAGAGTAATCGCATACGCGTTTCATAAGTTACGTCCTTAGTCATTGCATATGACTCTAGCGGCAGTTTTTTATGGCTTTGCAATAAAGAAGAATTTTTTATGAGGACCCAGTGCTGGATGTACCTTCCTTTTCTCTTCATTGTTTCTTGCTACCTATACTACAAGATGTCCGTGCAGAGGAGATCCTCAGTCCATGGGTGAGCTGAATACCAGGTTACCGCAATGTTTCCTATGACTTTCATCTACATGTTATACTTACAGGGAAACCAGTACAAATTACTCATATTTTGGAATCATACGCCCTCCCTCTTGCATAAACTTAATCCCGCAGTCCCTAATTGTTGTTGGAGGTGTGGAAATTTACAAGGTGATCTACCCCATTTGTTTTGGTCATGCTCAAATCTAGACTTCAGATCTCTTTGGATCCAAAATTCTATCTACTTAGTATTTCACAGTTTCAAATAGGTCGCAAAATTAAACTTGTATTGCAGATGACAACGTCTGCTTGGTGTCTGATAGCCTGTAAGTGGAAGTCGACTTACCTCAATCCATGAATGAACTTCAGCTACAAATACAAGATGTTAGAAGTATGGAATGCCTTATTAAATAATACAATTGAGTGTTTTAAAGTAACATGGACTCTTTGAGACAAATACTGGGTTCAAAGAGACCCTTAAGGAATGTAGTTGCAAAAAGTTTAGTAGGTCAGCTAAGTCAAGTAAACTTCGTTCTTTTTCCACCTCCACTCTAAACCTTATGTGTCAATGTCTTGTGTTACTGTACTTGTTTATGTGATATGTCAAGATGAAGACTCTGGGTTGAGTCTTCTTGTTTCTCGTATGTAATAATTTATGAAAAATCAATAAAAACTCAGTCAAAAAAAAAAAAAAAAAGTTAACCCAAATAGTAAATGCCTAAATGCCGTGAAGCAATATTTCTTTAAAAAAAAAAAAAAAGAAAAATCAGAATTGCCATTTTTTTTTATTCCACACCTTTGTACAAAAATAAATAGTGGTCAAAACATAGTATGCACCCCAAAATAGTATAAATAAAAAGTCAGCTCACCCCACAAAATACAAAAATACAATACCAGACAGGTTAGGACTGCATGTACCATTACTACGTATTTACTTGTTGTAGGGTTTATGCAAACTTTATTCATTTATTTTTATAAAACTTCAGATTTTTTTTTACCACTGCAATGGTGCTGTTCCATTATATATATATATATATATATATATATATATATATATACACATATATATATACATATACATGATTCCTGAAAGAAGGGAAGGAAAAAATGAAAAGTGCCAAAACAAAAATTTGCCGTAGCCTGAATGGGTTATCATAGAATGTATTATACACTTGATTTCCTATGCAGTGGATTGGTGATCACTTGTTTAGACTGGAATAACCCTTCAATGAGAAACAGCTAAGAATACTTTCTTTTCTTCTCCTTAAACCAGATAACCAATCTAAAGAGAATTGGGAGCAATGGTTACTTACCAAATATTCAAACTTAACATCAAGATATTTTTTGATAGTTAATTTTGTGTCAGGAATGGCTTTATTGAGATATGTATTTAAATCATTCAGCATCTGTTAAAAAATAGTTTATATCAGTTACACAAAATAATTTTTTTTATTAACATTAAATGCAGAAAAATATTGGGAAAAGAAAGTCGTTTTCTGGGATCACAATCTTGGTGGCAAAGGAAGAAGTCAGTCCAGCTGCTATAAGAGTAGGGAATGCAGGTAAATGAGGCAACGTAAAGAAAGACGTTCACAAACACCCGATCGGCGGCGTCCGACCACCACTGATCTGATATTAGAAGCTCATCCTAAGGACAAACTGGGAATATTGGGATCCTTTAAAGATTCACCATTGCATATCATTAAAATTGAAATGGGCCCTTACATTATTCTCTAAGGTAGCCTGAACTAATTCAAGTGTTTTGTCAGAGAACTATGGTAGGGAAACTTCCTCAGAGAAACTTGCCGAGAGCAGGACTTTGGAGTGGTAAGCTGAAATTTCAACTTCTTCTTAAAGGGGTTGTCCAGTCTAAAATGATAAGTCTGCAGTCACTCTGTGTGCCTGAAAACTCATGAATCCCCCCAGCACAGGCACTGTGTGCTGCGAGGATTTGGCAATATCTGTGCACAGTGCATGTGCTGGGGGATTCAAAAGTCTGTAGCCAAAAAGAGTGACTGCAGACCTTATCATTTTGGACGGACAACCCCTTTATGACGTGGTACGTAATAGTACGCACCACGTCGTAACCCCCGGTTCAGTGTGGGCTCCGGCGCTGAACCCGCGCTAATACCCTGGGTTTGTTTTATTTTTATAAATAGGGCCCCTAGATAATATTATATATCTCACACACACAGTACTATGCCCAAGTTTTACACAGGTGTGGAAATAAAGTGAAAAGTAAAAATGCTTTCAGTTATAGAAGTGGTAATAGTTTATATTTATGAATTAATAGAATGCAAAGTGAATGAACAAAAGACTAATCTAGAACAAACAATATTTTGTGAGACCATCATTTGCCTTCAAAACAGCGAGATCTAGGAACTTGCACACAATTTTTGAAGGAACTTTGCCAGGAGGTTGTTCCAAACATCTTAGAGAACTAAACCACAGATCTTCTGTGGATGTAGGCTTGTGCAAACTCTGTCTTTCCATGTAATCCCAGAGAAACTTTAAGACGCTGATATCAGAGCTCTGTAGGCGCCCCAGCTATCAAAGTAACTCATCGGCACCCTGCAATCGTTTCATTAAAATGGTCAAACAAACTGAAAGCGGCATTTAAATGGTTACCAGCTGTGGCAGGGCTCTGGCCATGGCTGATAAGAAACAGATGTCAACTATGTAATACAGCTGGCATCAGTCAGATGTGGAGGATGCCGAGCTCCTTCGTCCCGGTCACAAATGGCATCACAGAGCATGACAGACAATTATGCTTATATGGATGAAAGGGTTAATGACATTGGCTGTATGTTTGGCGTTTATATCCTGCTGCAGAATAATTTTGTAACTAGACGCCTCCCTGACTGTGTTGCATGATGTATAAGTATCTGCCTGTATTTCTCAGCAGTGAGGACACCATTAACCCCTTCCTGACATTTGACACAAGTCTACGTCATGGTTGGGAAGGTGCTCCCTCGAAATGACCTAAATTTACGTCACAGCTATCATACAGGCACAGGAGCTGCGCCCGCAAGATCGTTTCCAGGAGCTCGGCTTAAGCTATAGAAGAGACCCAGCAGTCACTGCCAGGAGCGGTACCTGCACCGTCCTGGGACATTTAACCCCCTAAATGCTGCATTCTATAACGATAGCGGCATTTAGAAGGCTTGGAGAGGGAGGGGGCTCCTTCCCCCTTCACATTGGCACCCCCACCACGTCATTATCACGAGGTCACGACGATCTCCAGGTTAGCCAGCTATGGCAAGCCTGTTAGACCATACCAGGAGCATGGTCTAAAAGGCTACTGTAAGTGCAGCACTGACAGATATAATGCATTGCAATGCTGGCACATTGCAATGCATTATATCAGCGATCAGACTAATAAAAGTTAAAGCCCCTGGGACTAAGTAAAAAAGTGAAACAAAAAAAATTTGCACCCTCAAACTATTCCAGCAAAATGTGAACTACAATATGGCGATCCTTCCATTTTGAGATTTGAAATGTGCCTCAAAAGTAGTGGTGCGCCTTCCCTTCCGAGCCCTGAGCACAAACAGTAGTTTTCCACCTCATATGGGGTATCGGTGTACTCAGGATAAATTACACAACAAATTGTATGGTCCATTTTCTCCGGTTACCCTTGTGAAAATGAAAAAATTGGGGGGGGGGAGGGGACCTAACATTTTTGTGGGAAAATTATTTTTTAATTTTCACGGCTCAATGTTATAAAATTCTGTGACGCAGCTGTGGGTTCAAGGTGCTCACCACACCTCTAGATAAGTTCCTTGAGGGGTGTAGTTTCCAAAATGGAGTCAAATGTGGGGGTTGTCCACTGTTTAGGCACATCATGTATAGTGAAAACACTGTTTCAAAATCAATATGATCCGTTGAAGTGTTCCAGACTTATTACCACATAAAGGGACACTGGTCAGAATTGTAAAATTTGGTCTGGTCGAGAAGGTGAAAACAGGTTTGGGGGATGAAGGGGTTTTCCTATGAACAAACTACATTTTAATCAATAGATCATAGAATAATAATAATTTCCACAATTGGATGTGTTTAAAAAAAAAAAAAAAAATGTTCCTAGGGTTCGAACTCAGATATTAACAGGCGCTTAACACCATGAAATATGGAATTCAAAGGCCGACAATTTGACAAGAAACCCATTTTACTAACTTATGCCCTTTTAAATTTGCACAGAGTTGGTTCCCCCAGTCATTTACTGGCGATGCCACTAAAAAAAAAAATGTGGAAGTTGCTATTTTGATCTCGCGTTCATGCCCATTACATATTTCCAAAGTGGACTTTGATCCATTAGGTAGATTCTTAATTCTACACAGCACTTGGGGTAAAAGCTCAGTTATGTGCAATCTATACGCACCTAATTGGCGGGAGGATAGGGGGATATTTAATTGGCATTTTCTGAGATTAGGGACAGGCTTACTTCTTCACCTTCATATCCTAAGCAAAATATTTCCCATCATTGGACTTTCGTGAAAGTATCCGCTATTATATGCTATATGACCTATGGAGAATAAATAGCCCTACAGCTAAAGAATATACACTTTTCTCCCATCCCCACCAAACCCATAGGCGAATAGACTACTTCATTGGGAACATTGTGACCCTAATATCCGTATCCACTTCATATATAGGACCAATATCCTGGTCGGACCAAGCCCCGGGTACTGTAGACTTACAATTCTGCATAAATCCTTGGTGAGTAATGCACTGGTGACTGCATGAATCCCTTATAATTGATCACATATCGCGAGAAAAACTAAGGAACTCCCTCACTAATTATCTTTTAGAAAATGTCCCAACATCCCCCTCACTTCCTGTGCTTTGGGAGGCACATAAACCAGTATTTTGAGGTGTGTATAGCACTATCCTCTCGATTGAAATAAGATTATAGCTTTAAATACCTCATGTGTGAAACAGAATTGAAGACAGTTGAGGCTCAATTAATCTTAGGACCTTTCTTGACAGCATTGAAAGGGCTTTACTCATGCCCAAGAGCTACTGTTTGTCTACTTCATGCCCAATCAACAAGTCTGCCCATCAGAAATGATACCCGACAAGGATGCCCACTCCCCCCCCCCCCTTTTATATGTACTCAGTATAGAACCATTAGCAGAGCAAATTAGGGCTAACCCAGACATCAAAAGGATTACCAGTCCGAGATAGTGTGAGCATCATGTCATCCGCAAAAAGCGCTAACAATCCCACTCATTTCTCTCCCCAACTTCAATCGGGTTTTGGACCAATATAGTAAGCTTTCTGGTTATAAACTGAATGAGATAAAACGGATTACCTCTTAACATCCCGGAATCTAAACTATAATCTTAAAAAAGTCTTATAACGTTAATTGGCGAAAAAAATCATTGAAATACCTAGGGATCTATAGAACTCCCTCGTTTAGGCAAACTTCCCATCCCTGATACGAGATATTGACTAACAACTAAACTAACGGACATCTTTCCATGTCTTTCTGGATAAGATAGCGGCAGTCAAAATGTCCATATTACCTAAATTTCTCTACCTGTTTGAAACCCTTTATAAACTTTAAAGAAAATGAAGACTTCCCTTTTGAAGTTTATTTGGCGCTCAGGTAGGCGCTGTATCCCTAATTCGGTCATGTATGCCTCGAAACTGCAAGAAGGTCTTTTGCCTTTTCCAACATCACCCTATAGTATTAAGCTACACATTTGCGCCATCTGGGACGTCATTATATGCCTTCAATAAATGGACAGAAATAGAAAAACCGTGGTTTGTACCGTATTTATTTATTTTACTCACTTGTACAGCGCCATTAATTCCACAGCGCTTTACAGATATTATGGGCACTGTCCCCATTGGGGCTCACAATCTACATTCCCTATCAGTATGTATTTGGAGTGTGGGAGGAAACCCACGCAAACACTAGGAGAACATACAAACTCCTTGCAGATGTTGTCCTTGGTGGGATTTGAATCCAGGACCCCAACGCTGCAAGGCTGCAGTGCTAGCCACTGTGCTGACCGTATCACCCTAGTTCATTGATCTGGGGTACTCCTTATGAGATTTCAACCTGTTCTATGTTGGGTCCCATGGCTTTCTCTGGAGACATCTGGCGCAGATGTAGAATTAAATATCAGCTAGCCACTCATGCGTCTCTCTTAACTCCCTTGTTGTTTACCCCACACCTCCTAGAGAGTCTCACATCTTCCATGACAGTACACTGGATAAAGTCAGGCCTCTTTTGCTTTAGAGATATAGCAGACCTTTTTACGAAAAAAACCACGAGAATTCAACAAACTTCGTAGGCTCTATAATTTACTTTTATCTGCATATTTTTCAAATAACTCAATAACTCACTATTTTTCAATGGTAAGGACTTTTTAGCCAAAGGACTTGGTGAGTGGTGCTATTCATTTTTCTACTTGTTACATAGATGCCACACTTGAGCCTTTGCACCACCATTATTGTCCGTCACCACTGCTGTTGTTCAACAATATAAATATCACACAGTGGTGCCTGAAGATTTTTTCCATTCTCCAGTTGGCACATTTATAAGATCTCATCACAGGAACATCCAATAAGTGGAACTTATTTTTTATTTCAAGATCTAGTGATTAAAATGTCCTTTGTTCGTGGCTCAACCCCTTTAACCCTGCCCAAATTCCCCAACTCCATTTGCTCAAATGAAGCCCCAGACTTGCAAGAAACCTCCACCATTCTTCTTGGCTGCCTGCAGGCACTCATTGTCCCACTTTCTAGACCTTTAGCAATCAAACTGCCTTCTGTTACAGCCAAATATTACACATTTTGACTCATCACTCCAGAGCACCTGCTGCAATTTTCTGCACTTAAGTTCCTGTTTTCGTGCATAGTTCAGTCACTTGGGCTTGTTTACATGTAGAAAATATGTATAAGATATGGATTTTGGCCTCAACCTTCCATGATGACCACTTCTGGCCAGACTTCTCCGAACAGTAGATTGGTGTAGCTTGGTCCCATTGGTTGCTACCAAGTCTATGATGGCACTGCTGGACATCTTCCAATTTTGAGAGGAAGTGAGCATGATGGGTCTTTCATCTGCAGCAATAAGTTTTCTTGGCAAGTGTACCTAGAAGAACTGATGCCGTTATAAAAGGCAAAGGGTGGTCACACCAAATATTGCTTTGATTTACATGTTTCTTTTACTCACCCACGCACTTTGCATTTTGTTAACTAATCCAAATAAAGTATTAACACTTCTATTTTTGAAATTTTTGAAAGCATTCTTACTTGGCGGTGCTGTATAGAGAAGGAAGCTGTGTCATCTCCTTGATCATGACAAAATTGCCTGCAGACGATAGGTTGCACTCTTCTAATCTTGATAAAAAGTGCATCTGATAGTCCCAGACATACAATGATACAGTGTATATATACAATGACTTTACAGCTGTGGCTCCTGGACACAGGGGATCAGCATGAGACTATGTACTCTAAAGAAGATCACTTACTGGTTTAATTGTTTTTAAAAGACTAATTCCAAATTTCTCAATGTTTCGATGAGCATCTGCAAATTTTACAAACGCTTCACTGGCTGCAGGCTGTGGCTCTCGGACACCAATCACTGAAAACACATCTCCAAATGCTGGGAAAATTAAAATTTAAGTATCAATATAATTTATTTCAGAAAAAGCAAAGATGAGCAAAAAAAACAACAACGTCTTTCCTTTATGGGAAACCTGTCACAATAAACAAGCAGAGTGATCCGCCAACCTCATGTTAGGATGCAGGAGGATGACATCGTCATTTTGCAGTAAAAGATCCAGTACAAGATCTCATTACGATGTCAGTTTTGCACATACGTGTTCAGAGTCAGTGCTCTTTACAGTCTATGTTTTTGATCTAAGACACAGATTAAACTCGCCAGGGTGAGTCTATAGGTCTTTTATTGCATATGAGAAGAACTGATGAAACATTGACGGTAAAAAACTGACACACTGACCAAACTCTGATCTAATAAAGCACACTGATGGAAATCAGACAGTGTTTTCATGTATGAGAAAAACAACGTGTCTGAATGAGGCCTAACTTGTATAATATTAATGGAATGCTCTGCTCATTCCCTGCTTGGCTCAGGGGTCTGAGGGATGGTCCTAGTCAATGACTGACAGGTGATAATTTGTCTAGCCTGGAATACCCCTTTAATCTTAGTAAAATACTTGAATGCTGCTAAAAGTTCATTCATCAAAATCTAACTATGCCCCTGGTGAAAGCCTCAGTTTTCCTATTAGGCCACAGCCCCACTATCAGTATTCGGTCAGTATTTTTTCTCAGTAGTGGGAGACTAAACCCGGAGTGGGTGATAAATGCAGAATTGGTGACTTGTTTCTATTATATCTTTTCTCTGATTGTTCCTCACCTGGTTTTGGCTCCCACTTCTGAGAGAAAAATACTGACCGAAAACTGATAGTTGGTCCGGGGCCTTAGACAGTAAAAGCACCAATTATCCCATGGGTGCTGCCTCAGTGGTGACCAGGTCCTGCACTCTTTGCTGGCTCACCCAGGCTGCCTGGAGTGGGGTTACAACATGGGTCACAAGAGAAATAACATTCTTAAACTACTGTTCTGCTGCTAACTCTAAAGTGAAAAAGTATCACAAATAATCGGTCAATAGAAAATACACCATGTTCAATGCTTGATTGAATGCTCTTAATTATTACCTCTGTGCGTCTGGGAGAGTTCAAAAAATGCTCTTAAGAGACGTTTGGTGTGCTCCATCATACCTTGGAAATAGAACAGGAAATCGTTTCTTAAAGTTTTAAAATAGAAATACAATTTATAGGGTCCATAAAGAGTAATTTGCCTTAGGAGATTACCATGTTTTAGTCTGCAACAACACTGAAAAACTGAGGATTTAAAGGGAATCTGTCAACAGGTTTTTGCTAACCTATCTGAAAGCAGAATGATGTAGGGGCAGAGACACAGATTCCAGCGATGTGTCACTTATTGGGCTGCTCTCATAAAACAATGGTTTTTATCTGCAAGAACTGCAGGTTCTCTGAATGCTGAGCTCTGTATAACCACCCAGACTACCGATTGGCAACTTTTTACCTTTGCACAGTGTACACACAAAGCTGCCAATCACTGGTGGGGGCGGGGGTATACAGAGCTCATGAATATGGAGGACTACATGGCAACAGGTTTACTAGTCCTCTAGTGATAGAAGCACTGGTTTATCAACAGGAAGTTATCAAAACTACCCCAAGCAGCCCAGTGAGTGACACATTACTGTTACCAGGGTCATTGCCTCTACATCATGCTGGTGAAATATTCCCATTAATTAGACTTTTTTTTGATGAGCCTACACAGGATGAGGGTATGCTCAGTCTTGACAAGTTTGGATCGTTATTAGAATTTTATAAACAAAACATTTTTTTCGGCATTATTATTATTATTACTGAGGTATAACTACCAGAAATGCGCCCTATATCAAATACATGCTTAATATAAATGTGAGTAAAATCTCCTAAACATTGTTTGTTACAATTATTAAAAATACGAAATACATAAAAGTGATCCCTTTCCTCACCAGGAGTTTTGAGACAAATTTCACGGTTTTAACTAGGAAAAATATGACCTGAACTCCCAAAGCCTGAGCTGCTGTCAAAATGCTACCAACTACAGTTCACTCTGCCTTTATGTAATGTTCCATGATACATAACATAAAAAAAAAATGCCTTAAAAAATATGGTATTACCGTGAGCGGTGTTTTTCCTGAGGATACTACTACTCTGTGTTGAGAAACAAGTAGAAAAGCAAAATGGAGAGTAAGGCTGGGTTCACATGTTACAGCCCCAATGCTGCCAACGTGCACCTGCGAGGACTTCAAAACCTCACAGATATGCTGGCTTGTGTTCAGACTGAGTGCAGCTAAAACCAGTTTCATTGTTAATGGTCATACAATAAATTTTTAACTGCATAACCTGAGGATATTAACCATCACACTGCTTCAAAGGGGTTCTCTGAAAATTAGATGAAATGGCATGCCCGATATAATTCAAACTGCAACCCCGTCCTATTGAGGTAGGAACCTCAGCACCACAAAAGGAAACAAGACTGTAGGTCTTGCTGCAGTGTAAATTTAATTTGATCAAGCAAGGAGTCAAAAACAGATCTGGTCCAACGTTTCGAAGAGAAGTCTTTGTCAAGGACATCTGTTGCGGGTGCAGGTAGGCAGAAATCTAGTAGAGCAATAACACATGATCTTTCATGTCAAGGAGTACCTGTGTGGAGCAGGAGCCGAGAATCAGAAAATGCAGCAAGCAGGGTGCAAGCACGACTTACACCCAACTTCACGCATTTCCTGATTCCCGGCTCCTGCTCCACACAGGTACTCCTTGACATGAAAGATCATGTGTTATTGCTCTACTAGATTTCTGCCTACCTGCACCCGCAACAGATGTCCTTGACAAAAACTGCTCCTGGCCGAAACGTTGGACCATATCTGTTTTTGACTCCTAGCTGGATTATCCTAAGTCATGTGACAAGGATCGTTAAAGGGTCGATATTGACTTTTAGGATTGCTACTTCCTATAGGTGGCACTAGAGTTCTAGTTCTCTTCTTCTCTGAAGAGACAATTTGCTGGATCAAAATAAATTTACACTGCAGCAAGACCTACAGTCTCATTTTCTTTTGTGGTGCTGAGGTTCCTATGTCAACAAGTCTGGACCACGAGTCCCTTCCTCAAGTACACAATTGTTTTAAAAGGACAGTGTGCCGGTCTATCTCCTTCTAATTTGCAGCCCATTCTAGTGACGTGTCAGCACAGGCTGCAGAGCTGTAGCACGCATACCTCAGTCGGTGATTGGGAGCACGGCTGTGATATGTGAAGAAATATATCTCTTCCTCGCCTATCACATGGGGCGTTTTCTCGAGCTTCAGTCTCAACGTTTGTTTTCCAGTTGGGCGCAGTCAGTCTCTGTGCACTACTATAAAGCTCTGAGTAGGAGAGACAAAATAGTAATCTTGTAGTTATTATTATGTTTCTCCTACTGACAGCAATCAATCTTTATTCAATTGGCTAACACGGTACCAAATCCTTTTTTCCTTTTGACTAAAATCTGTCAGACTGAGGAGGAGGATGAAGCTGGAGATATCTTTGCTGAGCACAACATGGGTTCTAAAAATCTTCTTAACATAAGACAGCCCTGCTTCTAGACAACTGAGGTATGTGTGATACAGCTCGTCAGTTGAGACACCAGGTCTCAGGAGCTGTAGGTCTTCAATCAGTAGCCCGTCCTGACATGTGACAATTATATCAGGGACACCATTTTATTTCATTCCTGGAGATTCCTTTAAGATGCTATTAATTCTGAAAATAAAAAAAATATAATTATGTATGTATGAATTCACCAAGTGTGATGAAACAAGTGTGGCATTGAATTAATCCTGAATTTAATACTATGTATGCTGTCTGCATCTTGTCATCTATGACCATCGCACCCTAATCAGCATGTCCTTTTGTCTATTCCTCGTGCAGGTACGGCACCCATCTTTCCATATGTGTGACCTATCTTGCCATTCCCATCATCTGCACTAACCTGGTACGGCACCCATCTTTCCATATGTGTGACCTATCTTGCCATTCCCATCATCTGCACTAACCTGGTACGGCACCCATCTTTCCATATGTGTGACCTATCTTGCCATTCCCATCATCTGCACTAACCTGGTACGGCACCCATCTTTCCATATGTGTGACCTATCTTGCCATTCCCATCATCTGCACTAACCTGGTACGGCACCCATCTTTCCATATGTGTGACCTATCTTGCCATTCCTATCATCTGCACTATCTGGAATGTCTGTAAGCTGACCACAGCACGACCCCCTGTTCAACACTTTCTTTTCTTTATGACCAACCTGTTTTACTTTGCTTGTATTATATCCTGCTCTGGCCCAATTTGTAATTATCTGATAAACCTGGGTCAGAAGCCTCTCCCCTCCCCTTAACAGCTGAATGCATTTGCCAGCATATATATTGTGAAGCCTCAGGCTATGTGCCCACGTTGCGGAAATGAAGCAGAAAATTTCTGCTTCATTTCCGCGTGTCCTCTCCCGGAAAAACGCATGTGGAATTCCGCAAGCGTTTATCGCGCGTTTCTTACGCGTTTTCAACATGCGGAATTGCCTTGCGTTTTTTTCATGCATTAAATAAGGCAATTCCGCATGCGGAAACGCAAAATTAATGAATATGCTGCGGATTTTTGAACGCAGCATAAACGCTGCGGAAAAATCCGCAGCATGGGCATAGAACTTGCGGATTCTCATTGGGGACCATGGGATGCGGATTACCAAGCGTTTTACAAGCGTTTCCGCTGCGGAAAATCCGCAGCAAAAACGCTTGTAATCCGCAACGTGGGCACGCAGCCTAAGTCTGGCCAGTGTGAATTCACCAAGTGTGATGAAGCAAGCGTGGCATTGAATTAATCCTGAATTTAACTTGAAGGGAACTGAAGGAAACAGGATACCCAGGCAAAGTAAATGATGTTCTTGTTTGTCTTCACTCTCCTTTATAGTCCTTCACTTTCTACTAACCCCAACCCCATAATCCCTACACCTAGTAAGGAACTCCTCATTTCTCCCTCCATCCTCCCCACTCATCTCACCTCCTCCTCAGAACTATTCCCAAACATCCTATCCTGTGTCTCCAAACACAGACAGCCACCTCATGCCCTTTCCTGCTCCCACATGCTAACACTTTCCCTGCTTCTTCTGACTGCCGGCCATATCTCTCAAAATCCTGGTCCTCCTCACCACATCCCCACAGTCACTTCCACCTCCTATCCACGTTCTGTCACAAACTCTCGCAACCCTTCTAACTTTATTCCCATCCGCCCAGCCCCCGCTCTGTCTGCAATAAACTTTCCTACATCCATGATATTTTCATTACCAACAAACTCTCCTTCCTCAGTATCACCAAAACCTGGCTGACTCCCTCTGACACGGCCTCCCCAGCTGCACTTTCGTACGGTGGATTCCATCTTTCTCGCACCCCACGCTCCAATGGCAAGCATGGTGGAGGAATAGGTTTTCTCCTGTCAGGCAACTGCTCCTTCACCCATATCCCACTGCCACCCTCCATTAATCTCCCCTCCTTTGAAGTGCACTGTGTGCGCGCGCATCTACTACCCCTCCAACTGGCCATCGTTTACGGCCCCCCAGGACTGGCGACCACCTTCTTTGACCACTTCATTTCCTTTCCGCTGACATCCCCACTATCATCATGAGTGACTTCAACATCCCCATTGACACTTCCCACTCATTTGTCTCCAAGCTTCTATCCCTCACTTCTTCCTTCGGCCTTGCTAAATGGTCATCTGCCCCCACTCACAAAGTTGGCCACACACTGGACCTCATCTTCACCCGCCTCTGTTCCCTATCTAACCTCTCTAGCTTACCTTTCCCTCTTTCTGACCACAACTTACTCACATTCTCTACCTGCTCCTCTCCAGGTGCTCAAGCCCCACTCCACAAACTTGCACAACCTCGCAGAAATCTCAAACACCTTGACCTACACTCCCTCTCTGAATCCCTTCTCCCTCTCACAGGCATAAGTTCATTACATGATGCAAATGCTGCTGCCACTTTATATATCCCCACAACAGCTGCAGCACTAAATTCAGTCACCCCCCCTCACACATACCACAGTTCGCCCACTCAACCGGCAACCCTGGCACACCAATCTGACTAAAGAACTGCGAAGGGCCTCCAGGGTTGCTGAGCGGAAATGGAAAAGGTATCACTCCAACGAGGACTTCACCACATTCAAACAGTCCCTCACTACCTTCAAGTCCACACTCACTGCAGCAAAACAAACATACTTTTCATCTCTCATATCTTCCTTGTCTCACAACCCTAAACAGCTATTCAAAACTTTCAATTCTCTCCTCCATCCCCCAGCGCCTCCTCCCTCTCCTCTCATCTCAGCCGTAGACTTTGCCACATTCTTCAAGTAGAAGATTGATAACATCAGACAAAGCTTTTGCCAAAAGTCCCCACAGCCCCTCCTCACACCTACTCAATCCTCCTCCTCCAAAACCAGCTTCTCCACCATTACGGAAGATCAACTCTCCTCTTTACTCTCCAAATAACTCATCACCACCTGCGAACTTGACCCAATCCCGTCCCACCTCATCCCTACTAACCTTACCACTATCCTCATCCCAACCCTAACCCACCTTTTCAACCTGTCACTAACAACTGGTGTCTTTCCCTCATGATTCAAAAATGCCTCGATCACACCCATCCTCAAAAAGCCATCCCTTGACCCATCCTCTGTCTAGCCATCACCCCATATCACTTCTCCCTTATGCATCAAAACTACTGGAACAGCATGTCCATTCTGAACTGTCCTCCCACCTCTCCTCCTGCTCACTCTTTGACCGCCTCCAATCTGGTTTCCGACCGCACCACTCCACTGAAACTGCCCTGACTAAAGTCACCAATGACCTACTTACTGCCAAATCCAAGCGACACTACTCTGTCCTCCTCCTCCTGGACCCGTCATCTGCCTTTGACACAGTGGACCATTCTCTCTTACTACAGGCTCTCTCATCTCTTGGCATCACGGACTTGGCCCTATCTTGGATCTCTTCATACCTAACTGACAGGACATTCAGTGTCTCCCACTCACACATCACCTCCTCATCCCACCCCCTATCTGTTGGTGTCCCCCAGGGTTCAGTCTTAGGACCCCTGCTCTTCACCATCAACACCTTTGGCCTGGGACAGCTCATAGAGTCCCATGGCTTTCATTATCACCTCTATGCTGATGACACATATCTACCTCTCTGGACCCGATATCTCCTCCCTAATGACTAAAATCCCATAATGTCTGTCCGCTATTTCATCCTTCTCTGACAGATTTCTAAAACTAAACATGGATAAAGCTGAATTCATCATCTATCCCCCACCACACTCAACCCCCCCAACTGACCTATCCATCAAAGTCAATGGCTGACGACTTTTCCCAGTCCCGCAAGCCTGCTGCCTCGGGGTAACCCTGGACTCCAACCTCTCCTTTAAACCACATATCCAAGCCCTTTCCACTTCCTGCCAACTCCAACTGAAAAATATCTCCCGGATCCGCACATTCCTCAACCACGAATCTGCAAAAACACTAGTGCACGCCCTCATCATCTCCCGCCTCGACTACTGAAACCTCTTGCTCTGTGGCCTCCCTTCTACCACTCTCGCAACCCTGCAATCTATCTTAAACTCTGCTTCCCGACTAATCCACCTGTCCCCCCACTATTGCCCGACCTCTCCTCTGTCAATCCCTTCACTGGCTCCCCATTGCCCAGAGACTCCAGTTCAAAACCCTAACCACGGCATATAAAGCCATCCACAACCTGTTTCCCCCATATATCTGTGACCTAGTCTCCCGGTACTTACCTACACAAAACCTCCGATCCTCACAAGATCTCCTTCTCTACTCCCCTCTTATCTCCTCCTCCCACAATCGTATACAAGATTTCTCCCGTGCATCCACCATACTCGAACTCTCTACCCCAACACATCAAACTCTCGCCTACCGTGGAAACCTGCAAAAGGAACCTGAAGACCCACCTCTTCCGACAAGCCTACAACCTGCGGTAACCCTTGCTCCACCATACCGCTGCACAACTAGCTCTACCCTCACCTACTGTATCCTCCCCCACAGGGCTGGCTCCAGGTTTTTCTAGGCCCCGGGTGAAAGAGTCTCAATGGGCCCCTTTAACACATACCATGATTCATGATGCACAGATACCGCAGAGAAATATAGATATAGTACAACGCAAAGATTTCACTTCTTACATTACATGAGTGATATCTATTATAAATTCCACAATAGCTTAGAAACCGGCGAATCGCTCCACACAGTATACTGGCCCCCATAAAATGTTCCATACAGAATACTGGCCTCCATATAACGCTCTGTACAGGATACTGGTCCCCTTATAATGCCCCATGCAGGCTGTTCCCCCCCACATAATGCCCCATGCAGGATGTCACCCCCCCCATATAATGCCCCATGCAGGATGTCCTCCCCCCATATAATGCCCCATGCAGGATGTCCTCCCCCCATATAATGCCCCATGCAGGATGTCCACCCCCTATATAATGCCCCATGCAGGATGTCACTCCCCCACCATATAATGCCCCATGTAGGATGTCACTCCCCCCCATATAATGCCCCATGCAGCATGTCAGTCCACCCCCCATATAATGCCCTATGCAGGATGTCAGTCCACCCCCCATATAATGCCCTATGCAGGATGTCAGTCCACCCCCCATATAATGCCCTATGCAGGATGTCCACCCCCCATATAATGCCCTATGCAGGATGTCCACCCCCCATATAATTTTCCATGTAGGATGTCATCCCCCCATATAATGTTCCATGCAGGATGTCACTCCCCCTCCATATAATGCCCCATTCAGGATATCACTTCTCCCCCCCATATAATGCCCCAAACCGGATGTCCACCCCCCATATAATGCCCCATGCAGGATGTCACCCCCCATATAATGCCCCATGCAAGATGTCCACCCCCCATATAATGCCCTATGCAGGATGTCCACCCCCCATATAATGCCCTATGCAGGATGTCCACCCCCCCATATAATGCCCTATGCAGGATGTCAACCCCCCATATAATGCCCCATGCAGGGTGTCCACCCCCCATATAATGCCCTATGCAGGGTGTCCACCCCCCATATAATGCCCTATGCAGGGTGTCCCCCCCCCATATAATGCCCTATGCAGGATGTCCCCCCCCATATAATGCCCTATGCAGGATGTCAACCCCCCCATATAATGCCCCATGCAGGATGTCACTCTCCCCCCCCCCATATAATGCCCCATGCAGGATGTCACTCCCCCCCCCATGTAAGGCCCCATGCAGGATGTTACTCCCCCCCCATGTAAGGCCCCATGCAGGATGGCACTCCCCCCCCCCCCACATGTAATGCCCCATGCAGGATGTCACTCCCCCATATAATGCCCTATGCAGGATGTCCACCCCCCATATAATGCCCTATGCAGGATGCCCCCCCATATAATGCCCTATGCAGGATGCCTCCCCCATATAATGCCCTATGCAGGATTGTCCACCCCCCATATAATGCCCCATACAGGATGTCCCCCCCCCCTATATAATGCCCCATGCAGGATGTCCCTTTCCACCACCATATAATGCCCCATGCAGGATGTCACCCCCCTCTTTATAGTGCCCCATGCAGGATATCACCCACCTCTCTTTAAAATGCCCCAATGCAGGATGTCACCCCCCATATAATGCCCCATGCCTCAATACATTAAAAAAAATAAAAAAATCAAATACTCACCTCACTCCTCCTCACCTGCTGCCGCTGCTCAGGTCCGGACTCCAGAGTCGCCCCGCTCTGCGCTGTCTGTGACGGTTCAGGGGAGGGTGCGGTGGAAAGATGTCATCGCACCCTCTGACCTGAAACGTCACAGGGAGCGCACAGCTGGAAGACAGCGGATCTGCGGAGGCATGGGGAGAGGCAAGTATCTGGCTGCCGGGGCCCTGAGCAAGCGTGGGGAAGGGCGGTTTCCTTATTGAAATAGCATTGAGATTTTTGAAACTTTCTACTGAAGGATGCAAGAAATGCATATATACACAATCCAATTACAAAAATGTTGCACCACTGTGTAAAATAATGAGAAAACAAGAATGCAATGATTTGAAAATTTTATATTCACAACAGAACTTAGAACACAAATCAGAAGGTGAACATTAGACATTATTTCATTCATGACAGTAACACATGTCAAAAAAGTTGGGATAGGGTTAACAAAAGGCTGGAAAAGTAAGTGGTACTAATTAAAAACAACTGGAGGGTCAATTTGTAACCAACTTACATGACTGTATGAAAAGAGCATGTTAGAGAGGCAGAGTCTCTGAAAAGCAAAGAGGGTCAGAAGTTCACTAATCTAAACAACTTTGAAAATAATTTATGTCCATCAATATTAAATTGCAAAGACTTTGAATTTCACCTTCCATAATACACAATATCATGAAAAGATTCAGAGATTCTGGAGCTATTCATGAGCATGAGGACAAGGCCAACGTTCAATATTGGATATTCGTGATATACGGATGGCACTGCATTAAAACAGGCATAGTTCAATCGTAAAAAGGAATAATTCCAGAAATCATTATCTGTGAACACAGATCGTTGTGCAATCAGCAAATGAAAGTTAAAGCTCAATTGTGAAAAGAAGCCTCCGTATATCAACACAATGCAGAAACGCTGCCGTCTACTCTAGGCCAAGGCTCATTTATAACGGGCGGATGCAAAATGGAAAACTGTTCTATGGTCAGAAGAATCAAATTGTGAAATTCTTTATGGAAACCATGGATGCCATGTCCCGTGGATTCAGGAGAGGGAGCATCCAGCTTGCTACCAGCGCACAATTCCTTCATCTCTGATAGTATGGGGTTGTATTAGTGCCTATGGCATGGGCAGTTTACACATCTTGAAAGAGACTATCAATGCTGATTATTATACAGAGGATTCAGAACAACATATAGCTTGCTCTCATCCACACAATGTCTATTTCAGGTAAGGCCTTGCACATTTCAGCAAGACAATGCTAAACCACACACAGCATCTATCATGACAGCATGGCTTTTTGCAGGACAGTTCGGGTGATGAACTCACCGCGAGCAGTCCAGGCCTTTCACCAATAAAAAACATTTGGCGCATTATGAATTTAAAAAATCAGTAAAAGACCCCGGATTGTCAAGCAGCGAGAATCCGACATCAGACAAGAATGGGACAACATTCCTCCCCACAAAACTCCAGCAATTGAGCTCCTCACTTCCCAGACGTTTACAGCTGGTTCTAAAAAGAAGAGGAGATGCTACAGAATGGTAGACATGGCTCTCTCCCATCTTTTGTGAGGTGCGTTGCCGTCATCAATTTCTAACTGAGTTAATTTTTTCAAATGAAATGGAAAATGTCTAATGTTCACCTTGTGATCTGTGTTCTATGATCTGTTGTGAATAAAATATGGCTATAAGAGATTTCCAAATCATTACATTCATGTTTTCTTTACATTTTAAACAGCGACCCAACTTTTTTTTGGAACTGGGGTTGTACTAGATTGCTGTAGTTGTTGATTATCAGGGATTCATCACAGTTTGAGGAAAAATTTGCTTCTGTCTTATAGGGTTCGCTTTTCTCTCCACCAACACGTCAAGATAATAGGTTGTAGGTGATGGACTTGTGACTTTTTTTTTCCACCTTACTAAATTACTGTGCATGGGCAATCTGTAATATGTGACTTCAGCTTCACCAAGCAAAAAGCTGATGATCCAGAAATGTCAGCAATTCTTCAGTAATCTGGAGTGGGTTGTTTTGGAAAGGATATTGCACTTTAATAAATGTTATAAATTAATTGGCTATTTCTAGAGCATTTACAATGAGGAACCTGACGCACTGCTTGGTTTGGGTTAGCAGAGGGGAATGGCTGCTTCTTTAGTGGTCTAACTGGTAGTCCAATCATTTTCACACCACTTTAAGCTCCAGCAATGTCACCTGTCTCTGACAAAAACCTGAATATACTCATCAAAATCAGTTTCATCTTCATGTACAGATAGGATTAAACAACCCCATACTTCCCTTCTACATACGGTTATTAGCGATGAGAGAAAGAAACAGAAATAAACACACAAAGTGCTGCTAACGGCCTTCCTCAGGTGCCTGGAGATGAAATGGAGACCCACTTCTACATCTCCTCCATTAGAATGGGTTGGGTTATTAATTAACAAAAAAAGCACACAGCCTTAAACAATAACAATTGTTCTCAGCACATCAATAAATAAAAAACAATTGTTAGATATGGACTCATATGGAAAGGACAAAAAACACAAAGAGGTAACCAAAAAAATGTATTGCACATTTACACAGAAAATAACAAACGGTTATAATTACTTGTCGACACAAAGTCCGCATGACAACAACATTTATCCCAAACAGATAGTGCCAAAGAAATACTGAAACAAGTTTGAAAATGAAAAAGGCTATTCTATAATTTAAAGAAATTGGCTACGGAAACTCAAAGGGCTCATACATATGAGGAAAGCGTTGTTCATTTAAATGCCTCCTCGCAGAGGAGAGATGTAGGTAAAGTATCTTTCAGAGAATAGATGCCAATTATGAAAGGCTATGGATATACACACTAAACCTGCTCTACTACAGGGTTTAAGCCATCAGAATGCAAACTTTGTAGTTTATATATCCAATAAGACTCTTTAAAACTTAATGTTTTCTGTGTTTGGTGTTTCACTACTCATCTGTTCTAGGGGTGTTACTTTGATCACATCAAAATTCTTTTCATGATTAATAGCAAGATGGCGTGAAAGACTTGGCTTAAAAAAAAAATTAATATTATGTCTGTGTCCATTCATGCGGGACCCTAATGTTTGCATTGTGTGGCAAACAAATTGAAGATCGCAAATTATTATTATGGAATTAATCACATAAATAACGCAATCAGAGTTGCATGATAAACTGAATATTAACCCCATCACCAGTACTATTAAATGTTCTTTGCTTAGAATCACGATCAAACATTTTACAACAACAACAGTTTTTTATCCCACATCTGGTGACTCCTCTATTCATACCAGATGAGATATCAATTTTTGTTGTTTGTTCCTTTGGGTCAAGTTACCTTAATTTGCTTGGTACAATCACGTTTTTAAGGCTGCGTGCCCACTGTGTGTTTTTCAAGCGTTTTTGCCGCGGAATTTCCGCAGCGAAAACGCTTAAAAAACGCTTGGTAATACGTGCCCCATGGTCCCCAATGATAATCCGCATGCGCTGTGCACATGCTGCGGAAATTTACGCTGCGGATTATCATTGCGGAAAAATATGCAGCATGTCCATTAATTTTTCGGACACGCAGCGTAATTGCCGCCATTGACTTGCATTGAAACGCATAATATCCATGTCAGCACATTTGCACACACGGATATTATGCGTTTCTATGTGCGGATGGTACCCAGGCCTGGAGAAGATGAGACTCTCCTCAAGACCTGGGTACCATAGAAACTGTTAAAAAAAGAATTTAAAATAAAAAATAAAGATTATACTCACCTTCCGATGTCCTCCCGGTGTTTTCTCCCCTCCGTCTGGTCTGCTGTATGGGTCGCAGTGTTGTGAAGGACCTGCCATGACGTCATTGAGTCATGTGACCTGACACATGACTCAATGACGTCACCGCAGGTCCTTCACACCACCGTGAGCCGCCAAAGACACCGGATGCAGCAGAGAAAACACTGGGAGGACATCGGAAGGTGAGTATAATCTTTATTTTTTAACATTCTTATTCTTTTTTTTAACTATTACTTGGTCACACAATATAAATCCATGCCGGTTGCATGGATTTATATAGTGTGACCAAGTTGTCAAGCACTTTTCCAAGTGATGCTAAAATCGCTTGGAAAAGCGCTTGATAACCCACATGCAAAGACGCTTGACAAACGCTTCTAAATGGCGGGAAAAACGCATGTAAAATCTGCATGCGTTTTTCCTGCCAGGGAGAAGCGGAAAAAATATGCAGCATTTCTGCATAGTGGGCACATAGCCTAACAGTGATACCCCTACAGAACGTAATATTTGGTTCTTTTGGAATGAGCCCTTTTAAAATCAGGACTTTTTTTGCTACACCCATTCCAATTGAGGAGATGTGTAAGTGGGTCTGGATTTCCATTTCATCTCCAGGCACCTGAGGAAGGCTGTTAGCAACTGAAAACACATTGGGTTTTTATTTCTGTTTTTTTTTTTTAAAAGATATTTTTGTCAACACTTAAATTTTTACCTTGTCCCTACTGTGGCAGCGCCAACACCTGGGTTTCACACCGCTATCACACACTGGAGGAACTTCCTGCAGCACACCAAGTCGGCTGCTCCCCATTGCATCTTGGACAAACTACTCCTAGTGCTGGGCCTCAGTCAGCACAAGCCATTCAGGTGAGCACACAGTCTCTCACCTAATTGTACCACATCTGTTTACTACGCTTAGACAGCGCCACATTTCTCTGCTTTTCACCAAGGGATTTCCATCACTTTTGTACACATGATTATTAAAGTGATTATTTGGCCATAGAGAAAACAGCAACAGAAAAGCCGTTCAGCAACAGAAAACAGCAACAGAAAAGTAATCTCAAGTTAGTGCTAGACAATCCTCTAAAGTGGAGGACAATGGGGATGAATAGGCAACACTCAAAATAATTTTTATTACCTCTGTAGAATTCGGCTGTTTTCTCTAGCTCCTCCAGCTTCTTTACCAAGCCATCTAAAATAGAAATATTAGTTTGTTTTTTAATCTCTCTTTTTGGTATAGCCTCTTTATCATAAATAGTAACTGTACAAAATTGTGTAATTAAAATATATTGTTTTTATTACATTTTGCTTATTAAAAATAATCATATATATATAACAATGTCAGGGAAATGCAAAACATGAAAGCAGATATATACAGATTATACACACACACATATACATGTAGGGGTACACAGGGTATAATCACAGATTTACGAATACCCAATGGGTGTGCACAGACATATATAGCAAATTTTTGCTTCACTGATTGGCAGCTTTCTGTGTACACTGTGCATAGGCAGAAAGCTGCCAATCAGTGATAGGGCAGGGTTATAAATAGCTCATGAATACGGAGAACTGCATGGCAGCAGTTTAACTAGTTCTTGAGTGAATCTCCTGCTGATAAAACTGTTATCAAAACTACAGCCAGTAGCCTAAGCAGGGCTGTGGAGTTGGTAAGCCAAACCTGCGACTCCGACTCCTCAATTTCCCTTACACCAGCTCCGACTCCCACATATACTTCTTATATTTAAATAGATAGATAGATAAAGTCATAGAGGGATGGATAGATAGATAGTGGGATAGATGGAGGAATAGATAGATTAATAAAGGGATGGATAGGTAAATAGAGGGATGGATAGATGGAGAGATGGATAGATACAGGGATGGAGGGATAAATATATGGATAGATAGATGATAGATAGCCATATGGATGAATAGATGGAGGGATAGATGAAGGGATAGATGAAAGGATGGATAGATAGATAAGATAAGATAGATAAAGTCATAGATAGATAGATGGAGGGATGGATAGATAGTGGGATAGATAAGAGGAATAGATAGATTAATAGAGGAATGGATAGGTAAATAGAGGGATGGATAGATGGAGAGATAGATAGATACAGGGATGGATGGATAAATATATGGATAGAGAGATGATCGATAGCCATATGGATGGATAGCTGGATGGATAGCTGGAGGGATAGCTGGAGGGATAGATGAAAGGATGGATAGATAGATGAACGGGTAGATGAACGGGTAGATGAACGGGTAGATGAACGGGTAGATGAACGGGTAGATGAACGGGTACATGAACGGGTACATGAACGGGTACATGAACGGGTACATGAACGGATACATGAACGGATACATGAACGGATACATGAACGGATACATGAACGGATACATGAACGGATGCATGAACGGATACATGAACGGATACATGAACGGATGCATGAACGGATACATGAACGGATACATGAACGGATACATGAACGGATACATAGAGGGATGGATAGATAGATGAATACATGGAGGGATAGATAGAGTGTGACAGACAAATGACAGCTACAGACAGCAAATAGTACATTGCACATATCGCACATATAGTTCACACATTGTACAGAGAGCACATAATAATCACCTACAATATTAGCATTAGTTACCTTCCTGTGACAGAGATGAGCAGTAGTACTTTCACTTTCTCCAGATCGGGGCCCAGGAATCAGATCCTGTGCAGGGCAGGCACCCCTCCCCCTCCTCTCTCTGGTGAAGACGGCAGAAGACAGGACCAGAGGAGGGCAGATTGCCCCCTGCAGTCGGTTCAGGACGGGAGCACTGCAGCATACAAGTGAGTTTTGATAGGTGCGTGCCCCTGCTTCTAGGGGGGGGGGGCAGCTGCCCCCCCCTGCCCCTCGCTGGCTACGGCCATGATTCACACAGAGCGTTTTTGTGGATCTGTTTTTTGCAGTAAAATGCAGTGACTCTGGGCATCCCAGCAAAGTCAATGGGTTTCAAGATATGACATTCAGACACATCGTTTTGTGAGGATCCATTTTTGGGCTCAAAAACGGATCCTCACAAAGAGTGAGCATGTCAGTTTGTGCGGCGTTTTTCTAATCTGCTTTTGCTATTGAAAACACTATCTATGAGCTCAAAAACCTTTCAGGTGATGCGTTTTTTTTAAAAAGCTGATCTGCTTTTGCAGCTGAAAAACGTACCCTCAAAAAACGCAGCAAAAATGCTGTGTGTGAATGTAGCCTTAGATCAGGAATAGAACAGCTATTTATAAGACATTTCATAACTTTCCCAAATTCCTATGAAAAAATATTCAGCACATTCTGCATTAAACTACTGTACCCAATTTATTATACACTGCTCAAAAAATAAAGGGAACACTTAAAAAACAGAATATAACTCCAAGTAAATCAAACTTCTGTGAAATCAAACTGTCCACTTAGGAAGCAACACTGATTGACAATCAATTTCACATGCTGTTCTGCAAATGGAATAGACAATAGATGGAAATTATTGGCAATTATCAAGACACCCTCAATAAAGGAGTATTTCTGCAGGTGGGGACCACAGACCACATCTCAGTACCAATGCTTTCTGGATGATGTTTTGGTCACTTTTGAATGCTGGTTGTGCTTTCACACTCGTGGTAGCATGAGACGGACTCTACAACCCACAGAAGTTGCTCAGGTAGTGCAGCTCATCCAGGATGGCACATCAATGTGAGCTGTGGCAAGAAGGTTAGCTGTGTCTGTCAACGTAGTGTCCGGAGGCTGGAGGCACTACCAGGAGACAGGCCAGTACACCAGGAGACGTGGAGGGGGCCGTAGGAGGGCAACAGCCAAGCAGCAGGACCGCTACCTCCGCCTTTGTGCAAGGAGAAACAGGAGGAGCATTGCCAGAGTCCTGAAAAATGACCTCCAGCAGGCCACAAATGTGCATGTGTCTGCACAAACGGTTAGAAACCGACTCCATGAGGGTGGTATGAGGGCCTGAGGTCCACAGATGGGGGTTGTGCTCACAGCCCAACACCATGCAGGGCGCTTGCCATTTGCCACAGGACACCAGGATTGGCAAAGTCGCCAATGGCGCCCTATGCTCTTCACAGATGAAAGCAGGTTCACACTGAGCACATGTGACAGACGTGACAGAGTCTGGAGACGCAGTGGACAGCAATCTGCTGCCTGCAACATCCTTCAGCATGACCGGTTTGGCAGTGGGTCAGTAATGGTGTGGGGTGGCATTTCTTTGGAGGGCCGCACAGCCCTCCATGTGCTCTCCAGAGGTAGCCTGACTGCCATTAGGTACCGAGAGGAGATCCTCAGACCCCTTGTGAGACCATATGCTCGTGCGGTTGGCCCTGGGTTCCTCCTAATGCAGGACAATGCCAGACCTCATGTGGCTGGAGTGTGTCAGCAGTTCCTGCAAGATGAAGGCATTGAAGCTATAGACTGGCCCGCCCGTTCCCCAGACCTGAATCCGATTGAGCACATCTGGGACATCATGTCTCGCTCCATCCACCAACGTCACGTTGCACCACAGACTGTCCAGGAGTTGGCGGATGCTTTAGTCCAGGTCTGGGAGGAGATCCCACAGGAGACCATCCGCAACCTCATGAGGAGCATGCCCAGGCATTGTAGGGAGGTCATACAGGCATGTGGAGGTCACACACAATACTGAGCCTCATTTTGACTTGTTTTAAAGGACATTACATCAAAGTTGGATCAGCCTGTAGTGTGTTTTTCCACTTTAATTTTGGGGGTGACTCCAAATCCAGGCCTCCATTGGTTAATAAATTTGATTTCCATTGATGATTTTTGTGTGATTTTGTTGTCAGCACATTCAACTTTGTACAGAACCAAGTATTCAATGAGAATATTTCATTCATTCAGATCTAGGATGTGTTATTTGAGTGTTCCCTTTATTTTTTTGAGCAGTGTATATTTTAGGAGTCGGTCCATTTTATACCGACTCCACAGCCCTGCTACTAAGTGACACTTTTGGAATCAGGGTCTCCGCATCTACATCATTCTGCTTTCAGATTAGTTGGCAAAAAACTTAGCGAAAGATTCATTTTAAAGGTGGGGGCCCATACACAATTCTTGTACCGTGGTCCCTTTCTTTTGGTGTCTGTGTGTGCGCAATACAGTGGCATATTAAAGTTTGGGCACCAAGGCTTTATCTTGATATCCGCTGTTCCTGTTGACTGCCATTTCTTAATTACATTTCCAGCTGCGGAAATGGCAACTTGAAAACACTTTGCTATCTTCTTATAGCTTTCTCCTACTTTTTGGCCTCCACCATTTTCAGAGTGCTAGCCAGCTGCTTAGAAGAACTCACGGCTGCAGTTTTTGGCACAAGGTTAGAGGAGGCTAGGTTTTTATAAAGCTACGAGATTTGCATCACCTGGCATTTTCTAAAGATGATAGAGAACAAGCCATAACCCTAACAGGCTAATTAAGGTCTGAAACCTTGGTCAAAATTTTCTGCGCACACAAATCTCCAAGGAAGCCCAAACTTTTACATCGGCCCATTTTCCTTTTGTAATTTTTAAAATGTAAAAATAACAATATTTTTTTTTGGCCTAAAATACAAAGGAAATGTGTCATCTTTAACCTTAGGCCCTTTTAGAGATCATTTCATGTTCAACTTGCTTAACTGTTCACAATAACAGTAATTTTGACCAAGGGTGTCCAAACTTTTACATGTCACTGTATGTATATTCAGAATCCCTAATGTTAATCTTCTGTTATATACTACAGCCCATACTAATCTAAAACCCACAGGACATGACCTATATGTGGGCTGTCATGTGGATGGTTTCTACCTTAGTGTAAGAGTACTGTGGGAATGGTGGGATGAATATGAAATGTTATGTAGTGCAATGATGCACTCATAGTAAACTGCTGTAAGCCGATACCCCATATGTGAGGGAAAACCACTGTTTGGGCGTACGGCAGGGCTCGGAAGGGAAGGAGCGCCATTTGACTTTTTGAATGTAAAATTTGCTTGAATAATTAGTGGACGCCATGTCACATTTGGAGAGCCCCTGATGTGCCTAAACAGTGGAAACTGCCCACAAAACACCTAATTTTGGAAACAAGACCCCTCAAGGAACTTCTCCAGATGTGTGGCGAGCACCCTGAACCCCCAGGTGCTTCACATAAGTTTATAACGTAGAGCCGTGAAAATAAAATAATAAAAAAAAAAAACAAAAAAAAAAAAAACACCTTTTCCACAAAAATAATGTTTTAGCCCCAATTTTTTTATTTTCACAAGGGTAAGAGGAGAAAATGGACCCCAAAAACTGTTGTGCAATTTCTCCTGACTACACCGACACCCTATATGTGGGGAAAATACACTGCTTGGGCACATGGCAGGGTTCAGAAGGGAAGGAGCACTGTGTGACTTTTTGAACGCAAAATTGTCTGGAATTGAGAGCAGACGCCATGTCGCGTTTGGAGAGCCCCTGATGCGCCTAAACAGTGGAAACCCCCCACAAGAGACCCTATTTTGGAAACCAGACCCCTCAAGGATTTTATTAAGGGATATAGTGAACATTTTGAACCCAGAGGTACGACACAGAATTTGAAAACATTAGGTCATCATATTGAATAAGTTGTCATTAGTCTTGAGAAAAGTGCTCACTACTTGAGTTTGCATCGGGTACTCAGGTATGCACCAAGTATAGCGGGTGCTCGAGTGACATGCTCGAGTCCCCGCCCGCATGTTTCACGGTTGATAGACACCCAAAAAAACATGCGGGAATCGCTCGTGCATGGCAGGCAATCCCCGCAAGTTTTTTTTGGCTGTTTAACAGCCAAGAAACATATGGGGAGGAGACTCAAGCATGTCACTCAAGCACCCACGATACTTGGTGCATATCCGAGCACCCGATGAAAGCAAATACTCGCTACTTGAGTTTGCAACACTAATCGCCATATTGTCGTCATTTTTTTTTCTTTACTTTTGAAAAAAATCACAACACAACCCCAACCCTAGCGTTTATTTTTTTTGTCATTCCTCGTGCGGTATAAATGATTAGACGACTTTATTCTTCGGGTTGGTGCAGATACTAGATTTATATCGGGTATTTATGATTGGAAGCTGTCACACACTAAAAAAAATTAATAAAAAAAGACTAGTTTTTGCATGGCCATATTTTGAGAGCTATATTTTTTCCATATTTCTGACAGTCATGTAGGGGCTTGTTTTTTGCGGGACAAGTTGTCGTTTTTCTTGGTACCATTTTCTGGCATGTGACATTTTTGATCGCTTTCTATTCCGATTTTTGGGAGGCAGAATAAACAAAAAACAACAATTCAGAAATTGTTTTTTTTTATGCTGTTCTGCGTGTGGTAAAATTGATAAGGCAGCTTTATTCTTCGGGTCAGTACGCTTACAGAGGTACCACATTTATATGGTTTTTTTTATGTTTTGGCGCTTTTACACAAAAACAATTTTTTTTTAGAAAAAACATTTTTTTTTGCATCGCTTTATTCTGAGAGCAATAACTTTTTTATTTTTCAGCTGATGGAGCTGTATGGCAGCTTGTTTTTTGCGGGACAAGATGATGTTTTCAGCGGTACCATTTTTATTTACACACGTCTTTTTGATCGCGTTTTATTCCATTTTTTTTGTTTGGCGGTATGATGATAAAGCATTGTTTTTTTGCTTTGTTTTTGTTTTTTTACCGTGTTCACTAAAGGTGTTAACTAGTGGGACAGTTTTATAGGTCAGGTCGTTCCAGACATGGCGATACTAAATATTTGTACTTTTATTGTTTTTTCTTTTATTCTATTTATTTATGAGTACAGTATATTATTATTCTTTTGGATTATTTTTTTACAATTTTTTTCCCCCCTTTCTGAGACTTTTTTAACTTTTACACTTTGTCCCACTATGGGGCTTTCATTTTTAATGCAGGCTGATCGCCTGCACAGCATAAGGATGAAGCATCATCCCATATGCTATGCAGGCTGCAGCTCGGTACACACAAGTTAGGTAGATTGTGCAGTGAGCACGATCTACCTAACATGCTGATGCCTGGTGACCCGGATGTTGTCATGACGAAATCGGGTCACCATGGCAACTATCCGGACCCAGCATACACAGTGCGGGATGACGGATAGAAGGTAAGAGGGGGCGCTCTTACCGGTGCCTGCCCTGGAAATGCTGCGATCGACTTCGATCGCAGTATTTCGGGGTATTAATGTGAGAGCGGTGCAGCACTGCCCCTTGCACATTGTCACAGCTGACAACCGGTACTATCAGCTGACACCTGGCGGCAATCGCGCCAGCGCGTATTAACACGTATCTGGTCCAATAGGCCCAGAACGCAGATACACATTAATACGCCCCACATCAGAAAGGGGTTAATATTGCACAGGTGATGGAATTATTATTAAGGTGTCAGAAACTGCCACAGGTTCTCCCACCGGTGCAATACTAAGGGAATCCTGAAAACATGATGTGATGGGGGCTATGAGGTCTGGAGTATTGGAACCACTATCTGGACACAGCAATAGCTAAAAAAAGCTGATCAGTGTAAGTGCCATGTGTGCGACCCCACCAATTGGATATTACCTATTCCAATAGTGATATATTCTGCCAGTGTGTATGATCAGTGCTGCAGTCTCATATGTAGCCAGCAGTGTGAGAATTGTCAGCAGAGCACATGGGTAGATCACCATATAGTCACTGTACAGAAGAATCATGGCTTCAGTGCTCGGTTGTATTGTGGTACCATACTTTCTCCTTGACTGTATGATCCTGATGGTGCGGTTACAAGTTTAAGGGAGCACTGAAAGACACGCCTCATTAAGACGTCCTTTTATTCATTTATGTGTTTTATGAATGATTTTCAAGACTAGAACACGTACCAATAATAGTCTATGGGGCCGTTGACATGAGTCATGGACCACAAGTGCTTATACAAGTCTCTGGGTCCGTGAATATCACTGGCAGCAGACGGATGCCATCCACATGTAAAATGTACACTGTCTGGTTTTACCGTTGTAATAGTAGCTTTACAATTGTTTATTTTTTTGCATTTGAGAAAAATCACTGATGGTAAAAATGGACACCCCAACCACACACACTGAGAAAAACCAAAAAAGTCTGAATGAGGCGAAAGGCTAATTTTCCTGAACCTTGCATTGCACCCTGCTATTTTTTCCTTGTTGGAGTGCTGGGGGTGATATTATATGTGGGCTGGTGGGGGGTCTGTGTGTCAGGAAGGTCTAGTCCCAGTTTGGCTACTGTACCTTAGCAAACCCGGTCAGCTGTATGGGGGCGCAAACCGGATACACTGCAAACGTTACATTTAAATTTTTCACCCATTATGAGACACTGTATTTAGAAACCAATTATAGGACATCACACTTGTAAGAACGTGAATGTCTGTTATCTGCTAACATCTTTAGGTAATCAATAGAAGAAAGAACAGACAAGGGTGTGTAAGCATTTACACAGGACACTAATAAAAGCACGTGAATCCCAGGATCTAGGATAGGCGGCTTCCAGCGCGTTGTATAAGGTATATATGGGAAGAGAAGTTACCATTGCACAGGATGGCACGACTTAAGCCAAGAGCATCGGCAGTGCCTGAACTCATATTCTCTACCAGGCGATGCTTCACTTTCTTCAATACTGAAAAAACACAGAGATAAATATTAAAATGCAATCACTAAGGTGTAGTTCATGTTTCACTTTGAAAACCCATATATAAAATTTAGGAAAAAAAATTAAAAAAACACTTCAGTGGGGAAAAACAACAAAGTAGTGAAAAACAAATATGGTGCTAGGAAATTCAGCTTTGCCTACTTTTTTCCAGCCATTTCACAATTAAGAACGTGGCTCAAAGAATAGTGCTATATAGGTTTTAACCCCTTACCGACATCCAACGTACAAGTACGGCGTATGTCTGTAGGAGCTGTATGGAGCAGGCTCTCGGGGTGAGCTCGCCCCATTCTCGGCAGGTAATGCCTGTGTGATACAGCCAGGACCTGTCTCTAACAACCATGGGTGGCGTGAAGTGCCGCCGCCGATTGTTAACCTGTTAAAAGCCCCTGTCAAACTCTGATAGTGTACTGGCAATGTGGCGCGTCATCCCATGTGCCCATTGGGGCGCCCATGAAGTGATCGAGCATTGCCAATGGGTTGCTATGACAGCCGGGGTCTGTTGAAGGCTTGACATACATACTTGTGATTACGGAGCTCCCATGAAATCCAGCTTGTGGCTGAGCTTCAAAGGAGACCGCGGTTTTTACTATATGCAGCAATACTGTGGTATTTCTGTATAGAGCAAAAGCAATCAGACAATCGCAGGTTCATGTCCCCCAAGGGGCTAACAAATACAATGAAAAGAAAGAAAAAAAAATGTACATAAGGAGTTCAAATAAACCTCCTTTTCCCCCATAAAATACACACGTGTGGCATTGCCGCATATATAAAAGTCAAATCTATCAAAATATAAAAATAATTAACTCGATCGGTAAACATTGTAAACGTAAGCAATTCATGAAAGTCAAAGTTAAGTTTTTTCTGTCACTTCAATACCACACGAAATGCTGTAGTAACAAGCTATCAAAATGTCATATCTATACCAAAATGGTATAAAGATGTCTCGTCCAGAGATAAAAAAAAAGCACAGCTTCATCGACCTAAAAATGGCATACAACTCGAAAAACTGGACACGTTTGGCACTGGCGTAATCTTACTTCTGAGCAGAATCATATTGCGAGAATTTTTACCACAAACTGTACCCAGCAAAATCAGAAAAACAATATCCAAAATACAATGTCAGATTTCAATTTTTTTTCACAATTTCACAGCACTTGGATTTTTTTTCTTGTTTTCCAGTACATTATGTGGTAAAATGAACGGTGTCATTTAGAAATACAACTCATCTTCCCCACTGGAGATATGAGGTCTTGTCTATTGCGGGAGAACAAGTATTTCATACACTGACTCTTTTGTAAGTTTCCCATCCTACAAAGAATGGAGAGGTCTGTAATTTATATCGTAGGTACACTTCAACTGTGGAAGACAATCTAAAAACAAAAACCAGAAAATCACATTGTATGATTTTTATATAATTAAATAGCATTTTACAGCATGAAATAAGTATTTGATCACCTACCAACCAGCAAGAATTCTGGCTCTCACAGACCTGTTAGTTTTTCTTTAAGAAGCCCTCCTACTCTGCACTCATTACCTGTATTAATTGCACCAGTTTGAACTCGTTACTTGTATAAAAGACACCTGTCACACACTCCATCAATCACACTCCAACCTCTCCACCATGGCCAAGACCAAAGAGCTGTCTAAGGACACCAGGGACAAACTTGTAGACATGCACAAGACTGGGATGGGCTACAGGACAATAGTTAAGCAGCTTGGTGAGAAAGCAACAACTGTTGTCACAATTATGAGAAAATGGAATAAACATAAGATGACTGTCAATCTTCCTCGGTCTGGGGCTCCATGCAAGATCTCGCCTCATGGGGTAAGGATGATTTTGAGAAAGGTTAGGAATCAGCCCAGAACTACACTGGAGGACCTGGTCAATGACCTGAAGAGAGCTGTGACCACAGTCTCAAACATTACCGTTAGTAACACACTACGCCGTCATGGATTAAAATCCTGCCTGGCATGCAAGGTTCCCCTGCTCACGCCAGCACATGCCAAGGCCTATTTGAAGTTCACCATTAACCATCTGGATGATCCACAGGAGGCATGGAAGAAGGTCATGTGGGCAGATAAGACCAAAATATAACTTTTTGGTATCAACTCCACTTCCTGTGTTTGGAGGGAGAAGAAGGATGAGTACAACCCCAAGAACACAGTCCCCACGGTGAAGCAGGGTGCGGGAAACATCATACATTGGGGGTGCTTTTCTACAAAGGGGACAGGACGATTGCACCGTATTTAAGGGAGGCTGGATGGGGTCATGTATTGCGAGATTTTGGCCAACAGCCTCCTTTCCTCAGTAAGAGCATTGAAGATGGGTCGTGGCTGGGTCTTCCAGCATGACAATGACCCAAAACACACAGCCAGCGCAACTAAGGAGTGGCTCCATAAGAAGCATTTCAAGGTCTTGGAGTGGCCTAGCCGGTCTCCAGACCTGAATCCAATAGGAAATCTTTGGAGGGAGCTGAAACTCAATGTTGGCCAGCATGCCCAGAAACCTGAAAGATCTGGATAAGATGTGTATGAGGAGTGGGCCAAAATCCCTGCTGCAGTGTGTGCAAACTTGGTCAAGAACTACAGGAAACATCTGACCTCTGTAATTGCAAATAAAGGTTTCTGTACCAAATATTAACCCCTTTACGACATAGGGCGTACTAGTACCTATCTGTGCCCTGGGCCTTATGGACCAGATACGTATTAATACGCCCTATCTTTAATGCGGCACCGCGACCGAAGTCGCGGTGATAGCATTAAAGTTCCGGTACCATCTTACCTTAGGGTAGATGGCGCCGACATCAAGGGGGGTGTCGCCGCCCCTTCACACCCACGATCTCTGTGATTGGCTGTTCAATTCTGAACAGCCAATCACAGCATTTCTCACTGTTTCCGGCAATCAGATTGCCGGAAACAGTGATGTGCAGCCTAGGATCGGTGCTCCTAAGAGCACCGATCCTAGACTGTTGCCTAGTGACCCCAGCCCTCTCCCCAAACTGCTAGGATCAGTCCGATCGCCAATCAAATCGATTGCACCGATCACAGCGGGACCGCGCGGTAACAGGGCGGTCAAGGGGCAGTGACCGGCTTGTGACCTGCCTGTCACCTCCCCATGACCCCCTGTGATGTCAAAGAAGCCCCAGCCAGCTCTGATTGGAGCGATCGATGATGACATCGATCGCTCCAATCAGAGTACCTGAACACAGGTAACAGGGCGGTCACAGGGCGGTGACCGGCTTGTGACCTGCCTGTCACCTCCCTGTGGTGCGTGCCCAGGCCCCAGCCATCTCTGATTGGTGCGATCGATGTCATCATCGATCGCACCAATCAGAGTACCTGACCGGGAGGTGACCGGCCTGTGACCTGCCTGTCACCCCCCTGTGACCGCCCTGCAGATCCTCACACTTGGTGAGGATTTCTACAGAGCGGTCACGTCTGATCTGCGCTGTGCTGGGCCTTGTAGTGCCACAGAATCTTCTGTTACACTACAAGACCTTTCTCCTACCTGCTCCAGCATCCTGCTGCGGTCTCCAGGGTCCTGGATCTCCTGCTCCGGCGTCCTGCTGCTGTCTCCAGGTTGCTGGGTCTCCAGCTTCGGCGTCCTGCTGCTGTCTTCAGGGTCCTGGGTCTCCAGCTCCTTATCCTGCTGCTGCGGATCCTGCTCCAGAGCCTCTTCCAGAACCTGCTGCTGATCCTGCTGAAAGAAGAACAGAGAAGACTTTGGTAAGTCCACCTCTGCTCTCCCCTCATCCACCCCTCTCCCCCCCACCTCCTCCTCTCCCCGCCTCCTTTTACCACCAATCCCCCCCCCCCCCCCCCAGTTTTGTTTTTTTTCGTGCGTCCCGCAGCGGCCGAGATCTGAGCAGTGTCTACGTCACTAATTAACGTCCGTGCTCGCTGCTTTTCAGGACTTTTTCTTGTCCCTGTCAATTCCCCCCCACACACCTTTGCACCACATCCGCGCACACACCTAGCAGCTGCCGAGAGTTGATTGGTGACATAGTTCAGCGATCCGCACTCATGCTCGCTGTTTGCACCACCTACGGTAGTTCCTTTTTTTCAGAAAAAAAAAGTTCCCACCAAGCACACTGACACACACACACTCTAAATAAAGTACTGACACACACGCACCACATACACGAGAAAAAAAAAATGTCTGGCTCATCCCAAACTCGCTATTCAGCGGAGGAGGCATACGCTATTGTTGCCTCCGACACTGAGACTGACAGCGAGGATCCCACATTTCTTTACTTTTCCGACGCCTCATCGTCCTCCTCTTCTTCCTCCTCAGGTGCTGCTGGACCGCCCCGCAGTCGTCGCAGGAGAGAAGATGTTCCAGCACCCCCCACTACTGACCCCATATGGACCTCGCCCCCCGAAAATTTTGAGCCACTGATTCCTGATTTCGTGGCGGAATCAGGAATCAAGTTTGACATCACCGGCCTCACAGAAATAGACTTTTTCAAAGTCTTTTTCTCTGAGGATTTTATAAACCTAATGGTGGGCCAAACTAATTTGTATGCTCATCAATTTTTGGAACAAAACCCCTCTTCATCATTTTCTAACTGGTCTCCTGTAGACGCAGGAGAAATGATGAAGTTTTGAGGCCTGGTCCTTCATATGGGGATCCTGAAAAAAACAGAGGTTCGGCAATACTGGAGTGTTGACGTTTTGTATAACACTCCAGTGTTCCGAATGGTCATGACCCAGACACGTTTTGAGGCCATCCGCAAGTTCTTGCATTACCAAGATAATGCAAGGTGTCCTGCACGCGATGACCCGAACTTTGATCGTCTTTTCAAAGTTCGGCCGGTCATCGAGCACTTCAACAACAAGTTTGGTGAAGTGTACGTGCCCCAAAGGGACATCTGCGTGGATGAATCCTTAATTTCTTTTAAGGGCGGCTTGGATTCCGGCAGTACCTGCCCAGTAAAAGGTCCAGGTACGGGATCAAGCTGTATAAACTTTGTGAGAGTACCTCAGGGTACACTCACAAGTTTAGAGTTTATGAAGGGAAGGACTCCCGGATTGAACCCCCTGAATGCCCCCCTGTTCTGGGAGTGAGTGGGAAAATTGTGTGGGACTTGGTGCACCCACTGCTGGATAAAGGTTATCACCTGTACGTGGATAACTTTTATACAAGTATCCCGCTCTTCAAGTCCCTCTCTGCGCGACATACCGCAGCTTGCGGTACTGTCCGCAAAAATCAGAAAGGCCTCCCAAAGACGCTAATTGGGCAGCTGCTCAGAAGGGGTGAGAGCAGAGCCCAATGTAGCGACCACCTGTTGGTGGTCAAGTACAAGGACAAGAGGGATGTCCTTCTCTTGACCACCATACATGGTGATGGCAGCACCCTCAGCACTGTAAGAGGTTCCACTACACAGGTCGCCAAACCAGACTGTGTAGTGGGGTACAACAAGTACATGGGGGGAGTTGATCTCTCCGATTAAGTCCTCCAGCCGTACAGTGCTTTGAGAAAGGCCAAGGTATGGTATAAGAAGCTGGCCGTGCACATTGTTCAGATGGCAATGCACAACGCTTTCCTTCTGTCAAAATGTGCAGGCCAGACTTCTGCGTCGTAGCTTCACTTTCAGGAGACAGTTATCAAGGACCTGATATTTGGCAGTGGTGGCGGAGTCGGCCTCACTACTTCTGGAACTGAAGGACCTCGAATTGTACCAGGCCAGCATTTCCCGGGGCAGATCCCTCACAGTGGAAAAAAAGGTAAGTCACAAAAGAAGTGCCGAGTGTGTTACCGAAGGGGAATACGCAAGGACACCATTTACCAATGTGACACCTGCCCTGACAAACCTGGCCTGTGCATGAAAGAATGCTTCAAAAGGTACCATACTTCCATGGACTATTGAATTAATTTCTGACGTATGACAACCTGACGAACACTACACAGCTGACGTAGTGTTCGTCAGGTTGTCATACTTCAGTTGTGTAGTGTTTGTCAGGTTGTCCTACACAACTGGCGTATAACACTACATTATAAAATTGACAAATCAGGTATCCGTTCCAAAAAGGGGGCACTTGTTGGGCATTTCCACTGTTTAGGCACATCAGGGGCTCTGAGAACGTGACATGACGCCCGCAGACCATTCCATCAAAGTCTGCATTCCAAAGGGTCACTCCTTCCCTTCCGAGCCCTGACATGCGCCCAAACAGTAGTTTTCTCCAACACATGGGGTATCAGCGTACTCAGGAGAAATTGCACAACAACTTTTGGGTTCCAATTTCTCCTAGTACCCTCGTGAAAATAAAAATATTGCGGCTAAATGAGCATTTTTGTGGAAAAAAATGATTTTTTTTCATTGCTCTACGTCATAAACCTTTGCAAAACACTTGGGGGTTCAACGTGCTCACCACACATCTAGATAAGTTCCCTGAGGGGTCTAGTTTCCAAAATGGGGTCACTTGTGGGGGAGCTCCAATGTTTAGGCACACAGGGGCTCTCCAAACGCGACATGGTGTCTGCTAACAAACTGGAACCATGTCGCGTTTGGAGAGCCCCTGTGTGCCTAAACATTGGAGCTCCCCACAAGTGACCCCATTTTGGAAACTAGACCCCCCAAGGCACCTCTCTAGATGCATAGTGAGCACTTGGAACCCCCAAGTGCTTCACAAATTAATCCGTAAAAATAAAAAAGTGTTTTTTTTCCCACTTTTTCATCTTTACAAATCAATTTGTGAAGCACCTGGGGGTTCCAAGTGCTCACTATGCATCTAGATAGGTGCCTTGGGGGGTCTAGTTTCCAAAATGGGGTCATTTGTGGGGGAGCTCCAATGTTTAGGCACACAGGGGCTCTCCAAAAGCAACATGGTGTCCGCTAACAATTTGAGCCGATTTTCCATTCAATTTGTTAGCGGACACCATGTCGCGTTTGGAGAGCCCTTGTGTGCCTAAACATTGGAGCTCCCCCACAAGTGACCCCATTTTGGAAACGAGACCCCCCAAGGCACCTATCTAGATGCAAAGTGAGCACTTGGAACCCCCAGGTGCTTCACAAATTAATCCATAAAAGTAAAAGTGTTTTTCTTTTCACTTTTTCATTTTTACAAATCAATTTGTGAAGCACCTGGGGGTTCCAAGTGCTCACTATGCATCTAGATAGGTGCCTTGGGGGGTCTAGTCTCCAAAATGGGGTCACTTGTGGGGGAGCTCCAAATGCCCATGGGAAATTGCACAACAAATTTTGGGGTCCATTTTTTCTTGTTACCCTTGCGAAAATAAAAATAATTGGCTCTAAAGTAACATTTTTGTGAAAAAAGTTAAATGTTCATTTTTTTCTTCCACATTCCAAAAATTCCTGTGAAGCACCTGAAGGGTTAATAAAGTTCTTCAATGTGGTATTGAGCACCTTGAGGGGTGCAGTTTTTAGAATGGTGTCACTTTTGGGTATTTTCTGTCATAAAGACCTCTCAAAGTGACTTCAAATGTGATGTGGTCCCTAAAAAAATGGTTTTGTAAATTTTGTTGGAAAAATGAGAAATCGCTGGTCAACTTTTAACCCTTATAGCTCCCTAACAAAAAAAAATTTTGGTTCCAAAATTGTGCTGATGTAAAGTAAACATGTGGGAAATGTTATTTATTAACTATTTTGTGTGACATATCTCTCTGATTTAAGGGCATAAAAATTCAAATTTTGAAAATTGCTGAATTTTCGCCAAATTTCCGGTTTTTTTTACAAATAAACGCAAGTGATATCGAAGAAATTTTACCACAATCATGAAGTACAATATGTCACGAAAAAACAATCTCAGAATCAGGGGGATATATTGAAGTGTTTCAGAGTGATTACCTCATAAAGTGACAGTGGTCAGAATTGTAAAAATTGGCCTGGTCATTAACGTGCAAACCACCCTCGGGGGTAAAGGGGTTAAAGGGGTTTTACCACGAACAAAGTTAATTTTAAAGTTGATTTTAATCAATACATCTTGGAATAATAATAATTTCCATAATTGGATGTGTATAAATAAAATGTTCCTGTGCGGAGATAATCTTATAAATGTGCCCCTGCTGTGTCCTGTGTAATGGCTGTGTCTGACCGTACAGGAACATGGTCTGATCATACCACAGCTCCTGGGCAGGGGAGGAAGCAAAAGAAGATGCAGACATTACAGTAGGTGATTGCAGCTGATTCTTTTTGTGAGATAAAGCATTTCCCTGCCTGTTTTTAAAAATGTTTTACCTCAAAAGAAAGAATTATTAGCCATCCCATTCTGTCTTGTCTGTATATTCTTTTTTATCCTCCCCTGCCCAGGAGATGTAGTATGATCAGCCCATGTTCCTGTACGGTCAGACACAGCCATTACACAGTACACAGCAGCGGCACATTTATAAGATTATCTCAGCACAGGAACATTTATTTAAACACATCCAATTATGTTTAAATAAATGTTTAAATCAAGATCTATTGATTAAAATGAACTTTGTTCGTGGGAAAACCCCTTTAAGTTCTGTTTTTCTATTGTATCAAATACTTATTTCATGCAACAAAATGCTAATTAATTACGTAAAAATCATGTGATTTTCTGGATTTTTTTTTAAGATTTTCCCTCTCACAGTTGAAGTGTACCTGCAATACAAATTACAGACCTCTCCATTCTTTTTAGGTGGAAAAACTTGTAAAATTGGCAGTGTATCAAATACTTACTTTCCCCACTGTATGTGGACAGAAAACTAAAGTTATGGCTCTGGGGAGAAGGGGCAGGAAAAACGAAAATGCAAAATCAGAAATAGGACGCGTTGGGAAGGGGTTAAAAAAATGGCTTACCAATATCAAGTGATTTTCCCTGCTTTGGATCAGCTTGCAACTTGTTGTAGTGAATAGTCACCTCGCCCTAAAGAGGACAATAGACCTTAGGTTATCCTAAAGATTCGATAATGATTTCACTAAAATTCACACTGAACATAGACTCCATTCTAAAAGTGATTACAAATCATGACATCATTGGCAGAACAAAGGATTGTCCTAAACTAATGTCTATGAAAATGGACTTTTCGCTGGGTGACATGTAAAAGGAACGGTTCAACAAACTTTGCATGAATCTATAGTACAAGCGATTATAAGGAACTTTGTTATTTATCTTATCAGAGAAATCAGCTTTCCTCCCCACTTATCAGACACATCTCCCCACCCCCCCTGAACATGTCATCTACTGTGAAAAAGCAGTTCAAGTCCATCTTGTTCAGAGGAGACGGACTGCAGATGTCACAAGACATTATCCTCTATGGAGAAAGGAGGGAGGAGGAGACGAGCAGGGAATTGAAGAGACAGAGGCAGAGCTCTGTAACAAGAGTTTTACCGGACATCAGAGCTTGATACAGATCAAGACAGCTCAGCTCTGCTACATGATGCCCTCCATGTTGCTGCAGCTTGTAACTGTGTGAGCTATTATGTGAATGAGGAGCAGGAATCCCCTCTAAGCTGTGCGTCTAAAGGAGAAATCACTGCAGCTTGTCTCCTCCACCAGATCCCAGTGGATTGCAAATTACAGAGAGCATGGAGAGGGGAAAAGTGGGGAGAATGCAGGACATAAAGCACATCATGGCCAGAAATGGTGTTATTCCTTATGCACTCTCACAGGACAGCTTACCATTTACCAATGCATGATTGTGGATAGCCAACAGATGACAGTGTTAAGAATGATGTGGACAGTGTTAGAAATTGTCATCTAGCTGCAAAAAAGATAGAAAAGCAAAAAGGGGAGAACCCCACTGTGTAACCCTCGCTAACAGGCCATAAGACTTAAAGGGAATCTGTCACCATCTGGCACTTATCTGACCTACTAATATGGCCAAACAGGTGATAGAAATGTTAATCTATTCTTACCTGTATGCCTCATATTAGATGTCTTGTTGCTGTGAAATGTCTTTTTATTCAATCAAGTCTGATGGTTGCGGGCCCGGGGCCTGGAAGAAATCCCCGCCTACTGAGTTAATTACAATGTTTCCCCCCTCCCCTGCACGTCAAAGTGTCTGTGATATGCAGTTGTAGCAGTCAAATCCTGCGCACTTCACTTTTTGCACAAGGCGCATTTCTTCCTCTATGCTAGTCTATGTTCAGTGTACATGAGGGATCTTGTGCGCAGGTGAAGGGAAGTCACAGTGACTCGCCTGCACACAAGATCCCTGCTCTACAATGAACATAGATGGCAGAAAGAAGTGCGCCTCGCGTAAAAGATGAAGTGCGCAGACACAGGATTTGGCAGCCGCAACTGTACATCACAAGGCACTGTGACGTGCAGGGGAGGGGGGAAACATTATAATTCACACAGGAGGTGGGATTTCTTCCAGGCCCTGGGATGGGAATGCATCAGAAACTTGTAGGAATAAAAATAAATTTCACAGCAACAAGACCTCTAATATGAGGCATACAGGATAGGTAGGAATAGATTTACATTTCTATCACTTGTATGCCCATATTAGAGGTCAGATAAGTGCCAGGGGCTGACAGATTCCCTTTAACTTTTATTAGTGATCAATAAATGAATCAGGGTAATAGAGTAGTGAATCTTAAAAGAATCTGTCGCTAATTTGCCAAAGCTGCATAAATTCTATAAGATGCGGCTTCTCATTATCAAACGATGGCAGGATAGGACATAATGTAATAATCTTTACTTATATAGCCAAAATATTCCGCAGCGCTTAACAATTCAGAGGTTCATATACAACAGTCATAAGTAACATAGCTAATAATAGCAGATAATACAATAATTACAGCAAAAATAATGATGACCCTGCTTGTAAGAGCTTACAATCTACAATGAGGTGGGGGTGACACAAACTACAATGGCTTATTTACAAGGATGGTCCAGCCATCTTGAGGGGATGAGGGATAGATAAAGGCTGCATGAGCTCATTAGGGAAGGTGATAGGCCGCCCTAAACAGGTGTGTGTTTAGGGATCGCCTACAACTGTGTAAGTTGTGGTTCATCCTAATTTCTTGGGGTAGAGCATTCCAAAGAATAGGTGCAGCTCGGGAGAAGTCTTGAAGCCGGGAGCGGGAGGTATGGATTAGTGCGGATGTTAGTCGAAAGTCGCTTGCAGAGCGTAGAGAACAGGTAGGCCGATAACCAGAAATGAGGGAAGAGATGTAAGGGGGTGCCACACTGTGGAGAGCTTTGTGGGTGAAAACAAGCAATTTAAATTGGATCCTATAATTCAAGGGCAGCCAGTGCAATGACTGGCACAGAGCAGAGGAGTCTGAGTAACAGTTAGCCAAATCGATGACCCTGGCTGCAGCATTAAGGATGGACTGGAGGGGGGGAAAGTCGAGTGAAGGGGAGGCCAATTAATAGAGAGAGTTACAGTAGTCAAGGCGGGAGTGGATCAGGGCAACAGTGAGGGTTTTTGTTGTTTCCAAGGTGAGAAAGGGGCGGATTCTAGAGATGTTCTTCAGATACAAGAGACAAGAGGGGGCAAGAGATTGTATATGGAAGGTGAAGGAGAGTTTGGTGTCAAACACAACGCCCAGACAACGCGCCTGCTGGCTCGGCATTATTGTGGTGCCACACACGGAGAGAGAGATGTCAGATTTAGGGAGATGAGCAGACGGCAGGAGCAGAAGAAGTTCAGCTTTGGAAAGGTTGAGTTTCAGGTAGAGAGCAGACATGATGTTAGAAACTGCGGCCAGACAGTCACTAGTGTTCTGTAGGACAGTGGGGGTAAGGTCAGGGGATGAGGTGTATAGTTGTGTGTCATCAGCATAAAGATGGTACTGAAAACCAAATTTGCTGATAGTCTGTCCAATTGGGGCTGTGTAGAGAGAGAAGAGAAGCGGGCCAAGGACGGAACCCTGAGGAACCCCAATAGTGAGAGGAAGGGGGGGGAAGAAGTGGAGCCAGAAAAACGATACACTGAAAGAGCGGTCAGATAGGTAGGAGGAGAACCAGTAGAGAGCAGTGTCCTTTATGCCGATTGAGTGGAGCATAGAGAGTAGGAGTTGGTGGTCAACGGTGTCAAAGGCTGCAGAGAGGTCAAGAAGAATGAGCAGAGAGTGGTCACTGTTACGGGTCCAGGTGGTGGAACCTCTGTGCTTTGGTGCAAGGAGGGAACAGAGGGGCGTGACTAAGTGCCTACACGGCCCGACCAAAGTCACACGGCGGCTTAGTCGACTCCGTGAACCAGGGAGGAACCGGGCAGGTGGACCAGGTGCCACTCTGGGACCGACCTTGTGTGAGAGCAGGTGACTCCCACGGGTCAGATGGCAGGAACTGACCGGTACAGCGCATGAGCACGGCAGGAAGGCTGACGGGTGGACCGGGTAGATAAGCAGGCTGGTTCGGCAGATAGCCAAACGGGTGCTCCGGGTAGGTGAGCAGGCGGCCACGACAGGTAACTGGCAGATGCTTCGGGTAGACTGGCTGGCGGGCACGACAGGTAACAGGCAGATGCTCCAGGTAGGCAGACTGGCGGGCAGGTTACAGACAGGTGCTCCAGGTAGGCAGACTGGCGGGCACAACTGCAGACAGACTGGAGAACAGAACTGTTAGACAGGCTGGCGGGCTGGACTGACAGAAGACTGGCAGGCAGGACTTACAGGCAGCGGGACCTGAGGGCTGGAGCAAGTGTTTAGCACACGGAACAACCACCTTGAACAGGCACCTCCATATTGGAGGAGGTGCTTTAAATAAGGGAAGTCCTCCAGCCATTGGCCAGGGACTCTATAGGGCGGCGCGCGCAGCCCCTTTAAGAGGGAGGGGGCGCACATGCGCCCTAAGCACAGAGCCCGGGAAGCTGCGCGCAGAGCGTGCCGCAGCAGCAGGGGAGCGGGAGGACGCCGGACCTGGACCGTGGCGGTGAAGGGAACGTCGTCTCTGCCCGGCTGGAGGAAGAGACGCCGATGCTACAGTAACCCCCCCCCCCCCTTTACGCCCCCTCTTCTTCAGGCCCGCAAGAAATTTTTTAAGATGAGGGGCATGAATGTTCTCCCTGGGTTCCCAAGACCTCTCCTCAGGGCCAAAACCTCTTCCAAGCCACAAGAAAGAAAGTCTTTCCTCTTACCCTCTTGGTGGCCAAAATGTTTTCTACCTCAAAGACGTCCTCAGCAGAAAGTGGAGCTGGAGCGGTACCTGGATTGTCAGAGAAAGAATTAAGGACAACAGGTTTGAGGAGGGATACGTGAAAGGAGTTGGGAATCCGTAAGGTGACCGGGAGTTTCAGCTTGTAAGCCACGGGATTGATTTGGTTCAGAACCTCGAAAGGACCGATGAACCGCGGACCCAACTTATAGGAAGGTATCTTGAGACGAACATATTTGGAGGAAAGCCAGACCTCGTCTCCCAGACGGAATTGAGGTGGATCCAGGCGTCTCTTATCAGCATGTTTCTTCATCCGCTCAGAGGACTGAAGAAGTGCAGATCTAGTGTCTTCCCAAATGGCTGAAAATTCGCTGACCAGAGACTCTGCAGCAGGATTGTCCACTGAAGAGTAGACGGGAAACGGAATCTGGGGGTGTTGACCGTAGACCACAAAGAACGGGGATTTGGAAGAGGACTCGCTTTCATGGTTATTATAGGAGAACTCGGCCCAGGGCAGGAGCTCAACCCAATCGTTATGGTGAGCATTGACAAAGTGCAGAAGAAAGCTGGTAAGAACCTGGTTTATACGTTCCACTTGACCATTGGACTGAGGATGATAAGCAGAGGAGGAGAAATCCAAGGAGACATCCAGCAGTTTACACGTAGCTCTCCAGAAGCTCGAAGTGAACTGAACTCCGCGATCAGACAATGTGGAGGGGTAGGCCGTGGAGACGAAAAATGTGATGAATGAAGTCCTTAGCCAGCACAGATGCAGACGGAAGACCAGGCAGAGGGATGAAGTGGGCCATTTTAGAAAAGCAGTCAACGACCACCCAAATAACAGTACAACCGGCAGAAACCGGGAGATCCGTAATGAAGTCCATTGCAATGTGTTGCCACGGAGCGGAAGGCACAGGAAGAGGAAGAAGACGGCCAGATGGAAGGTGCCTGGGAACCTTGTTACAGGCACAGGAGGAACAAGCCGCGACAAAGTCCGCAACATCCTTGCGCGGGGAAGGCCACCAGTAATGTCGGGCGATGAGCAAAAAGGTCTTCTTCTGGCCAGCATGACCGGCTAGTTTGGATGAATGGCCCCAGAGTAGAACTTTCTTACGATCCGGTACCGCTACAAAGGTCTTACCGGATGGAAGATAAGACAGGTCAAATGGGGCCACAGTCATTACTTTGGAGGGGTCGATGATATGTAGAGGCTCCTCCTCTTGGTCGGAAGACAGGAATGAGCGGGATAGAGCATCAGCTTTAATGTTCTTGTCTGCCGGGCGGTAATGCAGAGTGAAGTAGAATCGGGCAAAGAAAAGAGACCACCTGTCCTTGCGTGGATTTAATCTTTGGGCTTTCTGCAAATAAACGATATTTTTGTGGTCAGTGTAGATGACCACCGGGTGCAGAGCCCCTTCCAGCAAGTAGCGCCACTCCTCCAGCGCTAACTTGATGGCCAGCAGCTCACAATCTCCTATGGAGTAATTGTGCTCAGACGAGGAGAAGAGCTTGGAGAAGAAGCCGCAGGTTACCATTCTTCCGGACGAGGACTTCTGGGTGAGCACCGCTCCGGCTCCGGAGGAGGATGCATCAACCTCCAGGAAGAAGTGTTTGTTGCAATCCGGACGGTGCAGCACAGGGGTGGAAGAAAAGGCTTGCTTTAGGGAGACGAAGGCCTCCTCCGCTTCAGAAGTCCATTCCCTGGGATTTGCTCCTTTACGGGTGAGCGCAGAGAAGAGAGCAGTCCGGGAGGAGAAATGAGGAATGAAGAGGCGGTAACAGGAATCGCTGAATCGCCTTCAACCCCTCCGGACGGGGCCAATTTAAGACGGCTGAGACCTTCTCGGGATCCATCCGCAGACTAGTCTCGGAGATAATATAGCCCAGGAACGGTAGAGAGGTCTGCTCAAAGAGGCATTTCTCGAACTTAGCGTATAGGCGATTCTGCTGGAGCCTTAGCAGAACCTGACAAACATCCCTCTGGTGTGAGGGCAGATCTGGAGAGAAGACCAAGATATCATCCAGGTATACCACTACGCAGGAATACAGAAGATCACGGAAGATGTCGTTAACCAGCTCCTGGAAGACAGCTGGAGCATTACAGAGACGAAAAAAGGCATCACGCGGTACTCGTAGTGACCATCCCAGGTTTTGAATGCAGTCTTCCACTCGTCTCCCTGGCGGATCCGGACCAAATTGTACACCCCATGAAGATCGAGCTTGGTGAAGATCTTCACGCCTTTAAGGCGGTCGAACAGCTCCGAGATGAGAGGCAGGGGGTACTTATTTTTGATGGTAATCTGGTTGAGACCCCTGTAATCGATACAGGGACGTAGAGAGCCATTCTTCTTCTTGATGAAGCAGAATCCTGCTCCAGCCGGAGAGGTGGATTTCTGGATAAATCCCCTAGCAAGATTCTCCTCAATGTACTCAGACATGGCCCGGGTGTCAGCCAGCGACAAGGGGTAGATGCGCCCTCAGGGAGGAGAAGCACCAGGTACCAGGTCAATGGGGCAATCATACGGCCTATGAGGTGGTAGTGTCTCTGCTTCCTTCTTGTCGAAGACGTCCGCATAGAACCAGTAGGGTGCCGGCAGACCAGGTAGATTAGCCGAATTAGACAGAGGTCGAGCTGGACGAACCGGAACCAGGCAGGACGTATGGCATTCCTGACCCCAACGGAGCACTTCACCGGATCTCCAATTCAGGATGGGCTCATGTCTTTGTAACCAGGGTAGACCAAGAAAGAGGGAGTGAGAGAGACCGGACAGCACATGAAAGGAGATCTTCTCCGAGCATTCCCACTTGAAGGGTTACAGGCTCTGTGACGAGCAAGATGGTCTCCGGAAGAGGCCTCCCATCGACGGAGGCAACTGCCAACGGTTCAGCCAGACATACAGTAGGAATCTGATACCACTCCACAACAGCCTGTTGGATGAGATTCCCAGCAGCTCCGGAATCCAGATGGGCAATCTCGAAGAAGCAGGTCTCACCACTGGAAATAGAAACAGACAAAGTCAAGGACGGAGAGGATTTACTCTTGCCTAGGACGACCTCTCAGAGCGGTCCTAGACACTGGAGTTTCCCGGCCTCACCGGGCAGGATTGGATCAGATGCTCTTTACTGCCACAGTAGAAGCAACTCCCCTTGGCTCGGCGCGTCTCCTGGTGAGACTTGACCATCTTGGTTTGGTCAATTTGCATGGGCTCAGGCGAACATGCCCGGGGAATTGCTGGTTGAGAGCGAGACGCGGAAATCTTCTCTCCCGGGTAGTCTCCTTGGCATGTTCCTGAAAACGGCTGTCAATCTGGGTAGCTAATGATAACAGGTTGTCCAGGGTGGTAGGGATGTCACGACCGGCTAGCTCATCCTTGATCCGACCGGAAATACCTTCCCAGAAGGTGGACACCAGAGCCTCGTTGTTCCAGGCAAGCTCGGATGCGAGCCTGGGGGACGGTATACGACCGCTACTCGGAGGGAGAGGGGGATGGAAGAGCCTGATGTTGTGGACCTCAAAAGAAGGGAATGAGAGTGATGGAACTAGGGGGATGACCTGGAAGGTGCAATCTGGGGACAGTAGTAGGCCGACCTCACCACCAAGTCTGTTTGCAGGGAATGGGAAAAATGCAAGCCGCCATGAGAAATAGCAGCAGGGGAGACAGTGTCAGAATCCTGGATCCAGGTTTCAGTGAGGGCCAGCCGATTGAGACAGTTGTTCAGAAAGTAATTGTGCAGGAAAGGAAGCTTGTTGCATACAGACCGTGGATTCCACAGTGCACAATTGAAGGAGGGAGATGAAGGAGTACAGCTGATGTTAATAAGGTTAGCAGGGTTTTGATGTGAGGTGAGGTGATGTTCTGGTATGTCACTCTCCACAAGGAAAAACGTTACCCCTTAGACCTCAGTCCAGAGCCTCTCATATAGCCAAATCAGTTCTCATACTTTGCACTGACGAGGGCCAACAGCCCGAAACACCGTGTCTGCAAATTGAGATTCTGATTTGGCTTTTATCCCAAGTCATATTGCACGACTCGTTAAAGGGTTGATTGTGACTTGTAGGATTGCTGCTTCCAATAGGTGGCGCTATAGAGTTCAAGTCCTCTTTTTCTCTGAAGAGGCAATTTGCATATTACATTTCCCAGAGGAGCATTGCACGGAGAATAAGCCTCCTTACCTTGACAAGTCAGTGCTAGTAGGTCACTCTCCACAAGGAGAAATGTTACCCCTTAGATGTGAGGTGAGGGAGAGGTTGAGGTTGGCGGAGGGTGGACCGGGGTTAGGAGAGATATCCCCTGAAATGAGTAGTAGCAGTAAAGAGAGAAAGAGCAAGAGCAGATAGTTTTTGGATTTGTGACATGGTTTCTTGTGCAATACCTTTGGATGAGACAGAGTGAGATTTTTCAGGAAGTTCAAAAGAGCATGGGAGCTGTACATGGGAGAGGGAAGGAGAGAGGGGCAGATATGGATGAGTGGCGATGAAGGGGGGATAGGGCGGTGAATATGGATAAAAAAGCACACAGCAGTATGGACGCAGGAATAAAGTACATACTTAGAAGAGAGTACAAAGTGTGGGTTACCTGACTCCTGCTCTGAATGACAGCCATTGAACTGACTGCAGGAAGACATATAGATTAAAATAAATAGTTCCCCCAACATGTTTCACTGCATTCGCACGTTATCAGGGGATGGGACAATAGCGTTAATGTCGCAGACCAGATACGCCCCCTTCCTGCATAAATGCTCCAACTATCTGATACACTAGTCGCACACCCATAGTAGGTGTGCTGGTCACCTCACGTCACTGGCACAACATAATTAGATGAGAACAGAGCCAACAGCTTTACAGGAATTCTCCACTAATCAGAGTGTCTGCTGTGACGGCATACCAATCAGAGCCTAACGCTAAGATATACTTATCACAAAGAAAACGATAATAACCACATCAGGCCATCAGCACTGATTATATTATTAAAAGGGCATTAGCCATGTCACTCAAACCAAAAGATATATGGTGCATAATTAAAGATGTAAATGTGGCAAGATAATTTATCGTGCTAGATAACCATATCACTATGTACCGTAAATAGCACAGTATCCAAATTATTATTATATACATACTATTCACATAAGGAGCAGTAATGTATCCCTCCCAGGCCATTTGTTCCCCTCTGATATTTCTGCACAAAAGATCTTTTATCCACAAATCATCTGTATTTGAGAGAATTTCTCAGAAAAGTTGTTAGTCCTCACCTGGTGTCCTCTAATGTAGGGTCAGTGTGAATGACTAAGGATCAAGGTAGAGGAATATTGGTCCTTAGAGTCGTTAGTTCAACCATATGCCTAGTCTTATGTAATGTGTATGGCCATAATCATCTTTACAGGGACACAGTTCTACTTCTTCATTTCAGCAGAGTGAAGGCCAAATCCCACTAATTTTAACAGCACTGAAATTTCAGTCTTCTTGCAATTTTGGTATTTTACTGAATCAATAAAAAAGTAAACTTTTCCAGTCTTTCACTTTAAAAAGATGAGACAAAAATATACATTTTTTTACATATGCTTGCAATTATTCCGAGTAACAAAAAAATAAATAAATAAAGAGTTGCTGTAAGTGGATATTAATCATGTAATGACCAGGAGATGTTGAATTATCAGTCTCCAAATACAGATGGTAATTTATGGAAAGGGTTCAATCATAATGTAATACAAAAATAGAAATGTGATCATCTTGGATGCTAAAAACTTCTAATAATAAAAAAACACTGCACATAGGTGTATTGAGAATACGTAGACCAGTGTATGCCATGCTAATAGTCTTGAGAAGCTCTGGAGAGGGACAAAAGCGCACACAAAATAGGGCAATACCGTCTGGCAAGGGGTAGGTATAATCAATGGTGGCACAACACCTATAGATGCATCAAAAGCCGCCGCGCCTGCCCCGTGGCTGGAGGAAAGGGGTCTTCCAGAGGTAATAACAAAAAATGGAAGTGCCATTTTGGGAAAGTCACCGATATGGCGCAGAAACGCGTTGGTATTAATAAAAATCGTCTTGGAATCCCAAGCCTCTTCATTCCCGCAGAGCAGCCCGCCTAAACGTGCCAGCTTCCATTTTTTGCCATGCTAATAGTCTTTTCACCCCTGAAGCTAACTGCAGCAAAACATTTATAGCAGAGAAAAAGCCTACAATTAAATGGATTTGTCTCCAAACCTCCATATAATTCATTCATAATCCTGGAAGACATATGACTGCTGCAGCCAATCACTGATTTTAACGAAGATGCAATGGTCACTAATACAGCCAGTGATTGTCTGCAGCAGTCAGATGCCTGTCCATATGGAGGAGAAAGGACAGAAACAAACATAATATCGGTAAATAGAGTATTACTTATTAGAGTTTTTTTTTTATTTTTTTTTGGCCGGATAACCAGTCTTCATCAATCTAAAACATGCAGATAACAGTATGGTAGCATAAAGCAAAATAAAAGTGACATTCACTGCAAGGCTATATGGGATGGTCATTGAAATACAGGTGGTTTTGTGGCACATTTGTTGTGGCATGTTTGTTTTCTTTGCATGCAATAATTTCAATCACACAATCTATAGTAAGCGTCTGAACTCTTTCCCTCTGAAAACAACAACTCAAGACGGACTGCAGGCACAGTCAGGTTACACGGTGCAATGTAATTTATGAAGGGAGGAGAAAAGAGGAGCAGAGTGAAAAACAGATTGTGCAGATCATAGTTTAACCCAGTGAAGGATTTACAGCTACACTGCTCAGTACAGCTTTATAATTTCTTGCAGACCTCTGCTGCTTCTGTACGTGTGCTACCAAAAGGAAAAAAGCAGGTATTCTTCTTTCTGTGTTTAGTGTATGGGAGACAGAATAGCAACTAGTATCCACTCAATGGATCAGAGTCAACTGCAAATTAGAGAGTCTTCAGAGGGAAAAAAACAGTGAAAATGCAGAATACAAGTCATATAATGGTCAGAAATTGTGATATTAATCATGTACACACACGACAGCTTAGCTGCAAAGTCTACTTGAATGTATAGTTCCCCTTAAAAAAGTTATTCCCATAACAGTAAGTTATCCCCATCTATAAGATAAGGGATATGTTACTGATCACTGCGTGTCCGATCACTTGGCCCCCCAGCAAACCCAACAATTGCTCTACGGAAACCAGGAACCGAGAAGTTACCCATCTTCAATGGATCGGGGGCACAAATGCTAGACAACTCCATCCAAGGTCTCTGGGTTCAGGAACACCATTCTCACGATCAGCGGTTGGACCCTCAGTGATCAGTAACTGTTTTGAGAATAACCTTTTAAGTTCTCTACATTTGGGAGGTAACCATCAAAATAATTATTCTCACCTTAACCGTCTGGATCATTTTGGCCACTTCTACCTTTGTTTTGCCCTTAACTGATTTTCCATTCACACCAGTAATTTCATCTCCTGCTGCAATGGTTCCATCTAGAGCGGCAGGAGTGTTGTCAAACACCTGCAAAGCCAACATTAGAAGTTATATGCTTATATCAACTTAAAGATCTAAAAAATGAAATGCTTTTGCAAAGAGTCTTGATTTAAAATCTCAAAAAACTCATGCAACTAAAAACATCATGTGACTTGCATAAAAGTTTACAGCTGGGCTGTGGAGTCGGTAAGCCAAACCTCCGACTCCTCAATTTCCATGACACCGACTCCAAGACTCCGACTCCCTCATACATGGCTCATGTTTAAGTGATAAATTTACTGTAGCACAGATTCATCTCCGCTAAAAGTCTAGACCCTTAGATCAGGAATAGGACATTTCATAACTTTCCCAAATTCTTATGAAAAAATATTCCCCACAAACTGCATTAAACTACTGTACCCAATTTATTATAGATTTTAGGAGTCGGAGTCAATCCATTTTATACCACTCCCCCTCCACCAAAATGGACACCGACTCCACAGCCCTGGTTTACAGGAGCAAAGCTGAATTTGTGAACAAATATTCAATAAAATTGTATTTTTTGTGACAATTGTGTTGTGGTGGAGAAACGCCATGTTATGACCCTATAGACAATAAAATAAAACAAAAAACAATAAAGTTGGTGAAAAATAAGAGATTCACCCATCTAGAGATTATGTACATCACCTATAAATCAGAATATCACAAGTATAACATTAATTTACCTAAAATGTTTTCAAATAGAATATACATTTATATGCGTTAAGGAATAGGAGTTCATCAGTTTCAAAAAAGAATTGCAATCACTCAAGTAAAATACATAGAAAAAAGACTGAAGAATCTCATATAAAATAACATGGGATTTTGGTATTAAGTACCGTTACCAAAATATGTTTGTCAAAAAAGTTTAAAATGCCTTTTGATTGTAAAGCTCATATGTAAGAGGCCAACTCTTCTTTGTTTCCAGAATACGAAACAGTATAGCTAAAGTATGCGTCTGTGTAAGAGCAGAAAGGCTCCATCACCTAAACACAAGAAGCTCAGCAGTTTCCTTGCTAAAAAAAAAATGGCTTGTAGTCCAAAAATAAGGAAAGCTCCTGCAAAGTAGATCAATATATGGAAGTGAATGAATGAACATTAAAAAAAAAAAAAAGTTTGAAAATTACTAAATTTTGATAATCTTTGGCAAATTACAGATATTTTAAAAATTCATGCAAATCATGTTGTCCTAAATTTACCACTAATATAAAATACAATGTGTCAGGAAAAAAACAATCAATTATTGGGATATGTAGAAGTATTCCAGAGTTATTACCACATAAAGTTACATGTCATTTGAAAAACTTGGTCTGGTCAGGAAGGTGAAAACAGGTTTAGACGGAAATGAGTTAAAGAGGTTTTCCCAGTAACAGAAGAATAATCAAGAACTCATGGACCCACTACTACTCTATTAAAAAGGACCATATTTTACATACATGCCAGCTTAGTGCCCATGCATTGTGCCAAGCTTGCGCTTCTGGAGTCACACTTCTTCTTGCTACAGTAATGCCATACATGTGGATGATAACTACTGTCTTCACATGCTGCAGGCTCTGAAGTGGGAGGTGGACCATTTGGCTTTGAGAGCGCAAATTTACTGGACTTTTTGTTAAACAGCCATGTGCTTTTCCAGGGTCTTTGTGCCACCAGAAATGTAGAAACCTCCTATATTTACTATCACAAACGGAGTTATGAATTATACACATCAAAATCTGTGGGGCATTGGATCATTGTCTGCACCCCCCGCTGTGAATAAGTGATTAAAGCAGCTTACCTGATAGAGAGCAGACATGGAGTATGTATACAGAGTACCGTATATACTCAAGTATAAGCCGAGGCACCTAATTTTACCACAAAAAAACTGGGAAACCTTATTGACTCGAGTATAAGCCTAGGGTGGGAAATGCAGCAGCTACTGGTAAATTTCCCAATCCTGGTATGCATGCCCTCCCTCCCTCATCCCCAATCCTGGTATGAATGGGCCCCCCCATCCCCAATCCTGGTATGCATGCCACCCCTGCTCATCCCCAATCCTGGTATGCATGCCCCCCCCTCATCCCCAATCCTGGTATGCATGCCCCCCCCTCATCCCCAATCCTGGTATGCATGCCCCCCCCCCTCATCCCCAATCCTGGTATGCATGGCCCCCCTCAACCCAATCCTGGTATGCATGACCTCATCATCCCCAATCCTGGTATGCATGGCACCCCTTGTCCCCAATCCTGGTATGCATGACCCCCTCATCACCAATCTTGGTATGCATGGCCCTCATCATCCCCAATCCTGGTATGCATGGCCTGCTCATCACCAATCCTGGTACGCATGTCACCCCTCATCCCCCATCCTGGTATGCATGACCCCCTCAGACCCAATCCTGGTATGCATGGCCCCATTATCCCCAACCCTGGTTTGCATTGTCCTCATCACTGCACACATTAAAAAAAATAAACACTCATACTCACCTCCCTCCCCTCTGCTCCAGTGCTGCCCCTATTCTGCCAGCAGCAGCTCGCCTCCGCATCTGAGCAGTGCATGATGTCACTGCCATGCGCTCTCAGACGCCGAGGTGAGGTGCAGGGATATTCATTCCTCTCCACGCCGGGACTATGTGCGTGGAGAAGAGTGAACATCCCTGTTCTTTAATGGTGTGCGCACAGTGTCAGCAGGGCCGCAGCTCCCGCGGCGGCTCAGCTGTCTTGTTTGCCCGCTGCTAAAGAGAATGCATATTCACCCTTCTCCATGCCCATGAGTGTGGAGAAGGATGAATATGCACACTCTTTAATAGCGGGCATAGAGGATCACTGAGCCGCTGCAGCGCTGCTGACACTGTGGGCACACTATTAAAGCAATGAATATTCACCCCTCTCCACTCCCATGGGTGTGGAGAAGGGTGAATATTCATTTCCCTTTAGCAGCGGGCACACGTGGTAGCTGCAGCAGCCGGCAGCACCACCACCAGACTCTGTATATACCCGAGTATAAGCCGAGGGGGCCTTTTTCAGCCTAAAAAATGGGCTGAAAAAGTCAGCTTATACTCGAGTATAAACGTTAATTAACAAGTAGCTGCCAGTTTTTGGAAAGGCAAACTTTGAATGTTCCTAATTACTAAAGAGGTGCTAATCAATGCAAGGTGAAGAATACTCTCCCGAAGACAGTCGCCACGACTCCATATCAAGGCCTCACATAACTCCCCCTTTTATTTAAAATAATATCTGGAGGCAGAGTTATCCTCCAGGCAACATCCTACCTATAGCCTGGAAGAGGTAATTTATATAGTGTGTTAAACTCACTCGGGAAAATAGGTAAAACACACTAAAAACTGCAACTGACCCTGCGAGACTATCACCAGCAGGAAATACCAGCAGGAGGAAAGTAGATTTACAAATAAGTAAATGAAAACACCTGTTACCCTAAAAAGACAGAAGCAAGCATACCAAACTAAAACACCTGAAGAAAAGGTGTATGTGCTGTGGCTTGGCGGACAGAGAAGCTGACCACAAAGCACAGGCTCAAGGGTTTGAACCCAGATGTGTGATAAAAGATGATTTATCAACAACAAGGCATCTGATGAGTCATACATGTAGGACTTTTTTCAGCAGACTATAACCTGTATGCCCATATTAATAGTTTAGATGAAGGGAATCTGTCACCACATTTGACCTAAGTCTTAGTTCACATTTATCCTGTGCTTTAATTTAGCACTTACGACAGGGTTTCCACAAAATGTGGGATTCAGACAGAACCCCGAATATAATGAAGATTGAGTCACTTTGCAGTTTGTTCTGTCTCTGTTACGGTGGTGTCCATCTTCTTGAAGGTGCTCAAAAGCGTGGCGACAACACGTTTGTGCATGCCTTAAAAAGAAACACTGTGTGAATAGAGGCTACATGAACTCCGAAGTGACCCAATTTGCCTCGTTATTCGACTCAGGAATTCTCTATTTTCGTTTTTTTTTCTTTTTCCTCTCCTTGTTCCAAGAGTCATAACTTTTTGATTTTTCTATCCACACAGTCGTATGAGGGCTTTGTTCACACATGGTGGTTTTTTTTGCAATGTTTTATTCTGTAGAAAATAAGCTGCTTTTTACAGTAACAGCAAAAGCTAGATTTCAGAAATCTCATACACACGCTTGTTTTTTCTTTAACAGAATTTGAGCTCTGCAACGTTTTTGAAACATGCAGCATGTCAATTCTTTCAGCTTTCTTCACTCATAAAAAGCAATGAGAGTGCAAAAATGCAGCAAAACGTGTTGCGTTTTGGCAGCATTTTTCATGAATAAAACTTATTAATATATCTGGTAACCAAATTACACATATGATCAAGCCTGAAAATTGTAGCATAAGGCGATGTTTATACGCAACATTTTTTTTTTTCTGCAGCTCTTGACAGTAAAAATGCTGCATTCAAAACGCAGTGTTTCTATGCTGTTTTTTGGTGCAGCTTACATGTGTGATTCGTTTTCAGCACAGGTTTAATAAAGTTAGTTTAATTCACCAAAAATGCAAGAGAAAAAAAAAAAAAACACAGCAAAACCTGTGTGCTGCGGTTTCTGCATTTTCTGAAAGAATTGACATGCTGCAGATTTAAAAAAACACTGCAGTGCTCAAATTGAGTGAGGGAAAAAAACAAGTGTGTGCATGAGATTTATGAAGCCTCATAGCTTTTGCTGGTTCTCTAAAAAGGAGCTTCTTTCCTGCAGGAAAAAAAAAAAAAAAAAAAAAAAAAAAAAAATCGCTATAAAAACACTGTGCGAACAAAGCCTAACAATGCAGCAAAAAAAGCAAATCGCTGCACCTTATATACAGCGTGTTTACTGCCAAAAGTGAAGATTTTGGCAGCAGAAAAAAAAAATGCTACAAAAACAGACTGATTGTAGACTGTGAGCCCTCGCGGGCAGGGTCCTCTCCTGTACCAGTCGCTGTCACGTTTTGTTCAAGATTATTTTAATTGTTCTTGTATGTATACCCCTTTCTCACATGTAAAGCGCCATGGAATAAATAATAATAAAAATGCCTAACTTTTTTCCCCATCCACGGATCTGTGTTAGGGTTTGTGCATAGAGCTGCTCTTTTTCTTATTACTATTTTGGGGTATGTATAATCTTTTCATCACCTCCTACTGTATTTTTTAGGCAAATGCAGAGACAAAAAAACAAAACACAATTCTGGAGATTTGTTTTATTTTTTATGTTAACATATGGTTTCAATAATTGTAGATTTTAACTTTTTGGGGGATAACAATATCAAATGTGTTTTTTTATATTACATAGTTAATATATGCTAGCTATGTAACCCAGCCGGCGTCTGACTGGTATGAAGCAGGCTCATCACCCTTGCCGGCTTCAGATTTTGCTTGCTGTTAAGGGATCAATGAGTTTCCTAGGTGCTTGACATGAATAAGCAATTAAAAATTACATTTTTTTTCCACTAAAATGTTGCTATTCTCCAATACGCCACCTTGCAGACACAAAGGTCATTAATTAGACTCAGGTTGCCATAGTCACCTTTGATCACAGAATCGTGCTCATAGGGTGCAGATAGGGTTAAGGAAGCCCCTTCTTTCTGTTAACCATCTACATGTCGCTGTCTCTATTGACAGCAGCAACTAGGTGGCTAAACAGCCATGATCGATAATTATACTGATCATAACAGATGCAATAGGGTGTCAGCTACATAATAAGGGGGCGTTATTCTCTTATTTCGCAGGTCAGTAATAAGGCATATTGGTGGCCATTAAGGAGTTAAAGAGGTGGTCCACTATATTGTATAATGCTCCCATTGGTTTATACCGTTTAAGTATTTTGTAAATACCTTCTGCTTCCATACTTGCCTGTGAGCGGCGCTATCGCTGGCCACTCAGTCCGCATCACTTGACCCCGGCTGCAGCTGCCCCTGACATCCACTGATGTCATTGATGCTCAATTGCAGCCAGGTATGTTGTACTCACATGCTGCAGCATTACCGAGAAAACATACTTTGTAAAGCCGGCCAGACACCATAGGGACAGACCTGATTGTTGTTTCCCCGGCCTGCTTTTTCCCCACCACGCTCCAGTTGATTACATGGGGAGATACCTGTGAATTAACTGGAGTGTGGCGGTGTGGAGAAGCAGGCCGGGGTCAGCACCGGCTAGTCACATCTCACCCCATGGTCTCCTACCGCAACGCTTCAGACATCAGTAACGCAGACAGACTCTGAATCATGCTGCTCGTGTTTCGGACAGCATGAATCCAGTGACAGGTTCCCTTTGAGCAATTCTCCGATAAATCAAGACCCCTCATACAAAAGTATAACAATGTCAGGGAGAAGAACATTTTTTGTACTGTTGCCCTGTGAATCTATCAGCAGAATGCAGGCTGCCATTTATGACCAACCCAAGTTTCCTCAATTAGCAGCAAACTCATGAAATTGTGAATTCTTACATAATCCCTAGCTGAAAGGAGAAAATGTAGGAGACCTCGATTTCATTTAAAGCTATCATTTTAACTATTTCATGAACCTATAAAAAATAAGCAATAATTCTGACCAGCAAAGAACAATGTATAACACAAGGGTCTCACCTGTACAATGTAAAGGCAGGGGCAATGCTGCGCTCCTCCTCCTATACTTATCCCAATTACATTTTGGGAGTCTTTCTTAAGCGACACTGTGCCTGGGACCGTGGGTATCCCCCTGGAATAAAGATGGGGAGTGATGAGGCGGATATAGTATATACTCACACAAGACAGACAGTGGGGATCATTTTACTGCTCTACATTGTACACAGCATAACACATTTAGATAGGTGCTCACAAGCTGACGGACACATGCAATGATAGAATTTTTAATTCTATTAACCCCTTCTTGCTGGACAATTCTTGATTAAGTGCTTTCAGATTTTCTTCCCCTGCTCCCAAGAGCCTTATCTTTTTGATTTTTCCGTTCACACAGCAGTATGAGGACTTGCTTTTTGTGAGACAACTTGTAGTTTTGAATGACACCATTCATTTTACCTTATAATGTTTTGAAAACTGTAGCGAAATTGTGAATTTTTATTTTTATTAAAACAATAAAAGTAGCTTGATGCGACTATACAGCCTGCCATCCTGCAGAGACACTGAGGAGAGCATGCTTGCACACCTCAGTGACTCGCAGTGACGTGATAAAGTTAGGTGGGGTACATATCCACTGACATCACCGCGAGCATGAGAAAGTTCTCCCCGCACATGCACTGAGGTCATGAAGATGATCGGAGTTCATTGGATATGAACTCCGATGACGTTTCTGCCTGCACCACGAGAGTGAGAACCTTCTCAGACTCACAGAGACGTCAGTGAGGTGAACAGAATTCATTGGATATGAACTCCGATGACCTTTCTGCCTGCACCACGAGAGTGAGAACCTTCTCACACTTGCGGAGACGTCAGTGAGGTGAACAGAATTCATTGGATATGAACTCCGCTCAACTTTATCATGTCACTGTGAGTCACTGAGGTGGTAAGCATGCGCTCCTTAGTGTCTCTGCAGGATGGCAGGCTGTATAGTCGCATTAAGCTACTATGCAGGCTGACATCTAGACGTAGCATAGCTAGACCCGTCACGGGAGAAATGGATTCTTCTCTTCACGTCGGAGAGGTGAGGTTGCTTTATCATTTTATTTTTATTGCAGATGACATGGGATTCAACGGAATGGGCGTAACTAAAGTTTTTTGGTTTAGTTTAAATTTTAAAGGAGTCTGTGTGTTTATTTCAAATAAATTATTTTATTCTGGGTGGTGTTGTTTTATTTCACTATTTGACTATGGGGTTAGAAATGGGGGTACCTTAGACTCCTCTCCATCACTAACCCCTGGACTTGATGTCAGCTTCGTATTGGCATCTGACATCAACCCCAACCCTATTACCTCACTTGTCACAGCACCAGGGCAAGTGGGAAGAGTGGAGACTAAGAGCCAGAATTGGAGCATCTTATGAATGTGCCTATTCTGAGAGCTCATGTTTATAGTTTGGGAGGAGGCCAATATTCATGGCCCCTTACTAGGCTATTAATATCAGCCCCCAGCTGTATGCCTAGCCTTTGCTGGGACCCCACGTAAAAATGTTTTTTTGGAGTCCCCCATTTTAATAACCAGTAAAGGCTAAGTATACAGCTGTGAGCTGATATTAATAGCTTGGGAAGCTGAATGGACATTACCCTCCCTTCCCAGGCTATAAATATCTGCCCACAGCTGTCCGCTTTCATTCTGCTTGTTAATAAAATTACGGGGGAGCCCACACAATTTTTTGAAGAAAATTATTAATTTAATGATAAAATACATGTACAGTAAACTACACTGTCACTGCACTAATTATATATGTCACTGACAGCTTTCAAACTGTCCATTCTATGTATATATCTATTCTTTGCTCTATTCTATCATTTCGGTCCCGCTGTGATTTTACTGTACACGGCTGATGAATTGTTGGGTTTTCAAGGAGACGGGTGTGTAAAAATAGGATGACACTCGCATGGTCCGAGTGCTGTGAAATTTTTTTCTGACACCCATTGACTTGCATCGGCGAGTCTCGTCCGAGATAAACAGTAATACGCAGCATGATGCAATTTATTTTCTCAGTCTGATTTCAGCTGAGAAAAAAATTGCAGATGAGGTGTGCCTCATATAATAACATTTGTCAGAGTGCAATCCGATTTTTTTATCGGATTGCACTCGTCTGTTTTTTCTCACAGATGAGTATGAGCCCTAACGGGGCTCCCTCCAACTGCTCACAATCATCCATTACTTAGCATTTACTTACAGTTTGTCTTCGTCAAGGTCATAGTCGTATTCTGAAAACATTTCACTTTATGTGACAGTCAGCCTTTCTGTAGAGAGAACACATATAGGAACTCAGAAATTACAGCCCATATTAATTGTTGCAAAATGGTTTTAACATATATAGAAAGTAGCAATTCATTTAAAGGGTTTCTCCACCACTAGGACAACCCCTTCTTGATCTGAATGTTTGACCCCGTGAAAATAAAAACACTTATACTTCCCTCCCGTGCCAGTGCTGTTCCAGCGGTCTCTGCACTCGTGCTCCCGGGACGCACGTGCAGTTGTCACATGAGCTCTGTGCCTAATCAGCGCTGGCGTCACTGTCCCCGTCTTCAGATTTGTAAGTAATCAAATGGAAATCAATCGCCTTGATTACTGATATGTCTGAAGCTGGGGACCGTGATGTCAGCGCTGATTGGGCGCAGGGCTCACATGACAACTGCACGTGCGTTCCGGGAGCACGAGTGCAGACACCGCTGGAACTGCACTGGCACGGGAGGGGAATATAAGTGTTTTTATTTTCCTGGGGACAAACATTCAGATAGAGAAGGAGTTTTCCTAGTCGTGGAGAAACCCTTTAAAGGGAATTTGTTAGAAGGATTTCACTCTCCAAACGGTTTATACGCACATGACAAGACCAGTAATATCTTTACATGGCCAGTCGTTTCCTCTTGTGCTGAGAAATCTGCATTTTAATTGATATGCAAATAAGGCTGAAGATCTGAAGTCTATGTCACTCCAGCTCTATTCTCCGCCCAGTGCCACCTCCTCCTGCTTGACTGGCAGCCTCTATGCTCTGTCACTTCAGTCAAGCAGGAGGAAGCAGCGCTGGGTGGGAATAGAGCTGGAGTGACAGAGGCTTCAGATCTACTTCAGCCTCATTTGCATATCAATGGGCAGCATGGTGGCTCAGTGGTTAGCACTGCAGCCTTGTAGCGCTGGGGTCCTGGGTTCAAATCCCACCAAGGACAACATCTGCAAGCAGTTTGTATGTTCTCCCCGTGTTTGTGTGGGTTTCCTCCAGGTTCTCCGGTTTCCTCCCACACTCCAAAGACATACTGATAGGGAATTTAGATTGTGAGCCCTGATGGGAACAGTGCCCATCATGTCTGTAAAGCGCTGTGGAATTAATGGCGCTATATAAGTGAGTAAAATAAATAAATAAATTCAAATGCAGATTTCTCAGTAATGGAGGAACAGACTGGCCATGTAAAGGTATTGCTGATCTCATCTTTGCAAGAGGTACATGTGCATATAAATAGTTTGGAGGGTGAAATCCTGCTGACAGATTCCCTTTAATACTATTTAAACCTTAAAATGGTAATCTAGAATTAGAAAACATTTTCTTCTAAAAACAGCAGCAAATCTGTCCCCTAAACAGGCTGCGTGTATGGGCAGCATATTACACAGACCTGTATTCCATAAGCCATAACTCTTCAACACATGGTTAACCCTTTACGGACATCCACTGTACATGTACGATGCAATTGGGTAGCAAGTATATGGAGCAGGCTCACGGTGTGAACTCACCCCATACCTGGTAGATAATGGCTGTGTGTTACAGTCTGGTTACCAAAACTATAGAAGGATTTAAGTCCCAAATCATATTAATATACCATATATCGCCACTAGGGCATAATCATAAGCAGCGAAAAATGCCATGAAATCATTAGTAAAGAATCATAAATTGTATTTATTATCTCAAGACACCACAAAACAATTAAAAACATACAACACAAACAATAAAAGTAAAGCAGGACGGTGCACACCGCATGATAAACGCAATGTTGCTATCCACCCAGATCATAAATATAGCTATAAAGTGCCCCATATAGTTAAGATTCATAAAGTAGCTATGCTATAGACCAGGACACTATCAATGGTACATATATAGCATACAATGCCCATATATAAGATCAGATCTAAAGTTATATAGTGCAAGTATTGTCATTAAATAAAGTACACATCAGGTCATCCATACAAGGGAAACCATGTCACAGACAGATATATATACTTTTGAAATATAAAGGTGCAGTGCACATGGAGAATCATACATTTAAAGTGACATAGTGCAGATGTTAAATACCAATTCATGAAACAACACAGCAGATGATCCATAACATACCCAAATTCATGCTGAGGGCACCATGTGCACTGCGCATATACTTTAAAAATATATCTATCTGTGACATGGTTTCCCTTGTATGGATGACCTGATGTGTACTTTATTCAATGACAATACTTGCACTATTATCACTTTAGATCTGGTGTTACAGTCTGGACCTGCCTCCAACAACCACTCCCTCCGCAACTGTTAAATGCTGCTGTCAAACTCTGACAGTGGAAATACCAGCACGCTAGCATTGAGGCGCGTCCTTCTATCCACCCATCAGTGCTCCCATGATGTGATCGTATGGCCCAAAGGGGATACTATGACAGCTGGTGGTTTGTTGAAAACCTCCACGCCAGTCTTTACAGGGCTCCCTCGAAAGCCAGCCTGTGGAAGAGCTCTAATGAGACCGTGAATTTCACTATATGCAGAAATACTGTGGTATTGTTGTATATAGCACAAGATTCATGTCCTCTAAGGCAGTGGTCCCAACCTTTTTTGCACCAGGGACCAACTTCAAGCAAGACCATTTTTCCATGGCCCTGCAAAGCGGGGTGTGGGTGGGGAAGGGGCAGGGCTTTGTTCATATGGGGGCGCGGTTATGGAGGGGTCACTTGGGCCTGACATCAGCAGAGGTCCTGTGTCGTGGCTCCTGGCGGGGACGTGGTCTACATTGTAAACCAGGTCCCCGCCAGGAGCTATGCCAGGAGCCATGACACTGTGGCCAGATAGCCGACCCTTCCCACATATTGTGCTGGGCAAAGAGTAGTGTCACTAAGTCCAGCCCGCCACCCTGGCACGCCCCGCATAATGTTCTCTGCCGAGTCTACTGAGGCCAGCCTGCTTCCCCTCTCCGTCAAGCCGTGCCCTGACAGCTGCTGTTCAGCTGCATTCACTTCATCCTGCTTCAGGACCTGTGGTGACATCACAGTCATGTGACCTTGATGTCACCACAGGTCCTCTAATACCCTGCGGGACTCTAGAACAGAGGGCGGCATCCACCCCACACAGTGTGCTCTGCGCCGCCGCAGAGCACACAGTCAGTGTTTAGTCATGGTCTGCGGCGGCGTGGACCGGCAAAAAACTCCAACGGTCCGGTCCAGGTCCAAGGACCGGTGGTTGGGGACCCCTGCTCTAACGACAAATTAATAGTCAAAAATAAAAATAGTTTTTTAAAAATATGAAAGTAAAAGTTAAAATAACCTCTCATTAAAATGTAAATACGCATGGTTCAGTGAACACGTGGATTTACCTGCGTTCAATAGAATGCAACGTTTTGGATGCAGAAAAAATTTGTGTCCAAAGCGCTACTACTACGTCTGAATTATGGGCACAGAGCCTAAAATTAAAAAAAAAAAAAAATGTTGCGGGCTCCCACATCATTTTTATAACTAGCAGATGGAAAGCCAACCGCTGGGGGCTGATATTAGTAGTCGGGGAAGGGGCCCATTAGCCAACAATGTTCCCTGGCTATTAATATCAGCCCACAGCTGTTTGTTTAGCCCTTACTGGCTAGATTACAGGTGGACCCCAGAAAAAGATTGATGTGGGGTCCCTCTATAAAATCTAACCAGACAGCTAAACTAGACAGCTGCGGGCTGATATTAATACACATGGAAGGGGGCATGGATACTAGACCCTCCGCATCTATTAATATCACCCCTCAGCAGTCCCAGAAAAGGCGCATCCATAAGATGCGCTAAATCTGGCGCTTAGCCTCTCTCTTCCTACAGCCTTGTAGCGGTGGCGAGTGGGAGAATGGGGTTGGGGTTCACGTCAGCCTTGTATTGGCGGCTGACGTGAAGCCTAGGTTAGTAAAGGAGAGCGTCTATAAAAATGCCCCCATTACTAACTGCGTAGTAAAATAGTCGCAGCCTTTTCAATAAAAACACGGCCAGAATAAAGTATTTTCATGAAATAAAAAACACACGGTTTTTAAGTTTTTTTTCATTGTACGCCTCCGCGAAGCACTCGATCTCCTGAAAAAACGTAAAACAACAAACAACCATATTCCTCACCTGTCCGATGCAGTCCACGTACCACCAAGTGTCCCACGACAATCTGGGTCACTTCTGGTTGCTGATGTCACAGCTGTAGGAGACGTGGAGGGGGCCTTAGGAGGGCAACAACCCAACAGCAGGACCACTACCTCCGCCTTTGTGCAAGGAGGAACAGGAGGAGCACTGCCAGAGCCCTGCAAAATGACCTCCAGCAGGCCACAAATGTGCATGTGTCTGCACAAACGGTTAGAAACCGACTCCATGAGGGTGGCATGAGGGCCTGACGTCCACAGATGGGGGTTGTGCTCACAGCCCAACACCGTGCAGGACACTTGGCATTTGCCACAGAACACCAGGATTGGCAAAGTCGCCACTGGCACCCTGTGCTCTTCACAGATGAAAGCAGGTTCACACTGAGCACATGTGACAGACGTGACAGAGTCTGGAGACGCCGTGGAGAGCGATCTGCTGCCTGCAACATCCTTCAGCATGACCGGTTTGGCAGTGGGTCTGAAATGGTGTGGGGTGGCATTTCTTTGGAGGGAAGCACAGCCCTCCATGTGCTCGCCCGAGGTAGCCTGACTTCCATTACGTACTGAGATGAGATCCTCAGACCCCTTGTGAGACCATAAGCTGGTGCGGTTGGCCCTGGGTTCGTCCTAATGCAGGACAATGCCAGACCTCATGTGGCTGGAGTGTGTCAGCACTTCCTGCAAGATGAAGGCATTGAAGCTATGGACTGGCCCGCCCGTTCCCCAGACTTGAATCCGATTGAGCACATCTGGGACATCATGTCTCGCTCCATCCACCAACATCACGTTGCACCACAGACTGTCCAGGAGTTGGCGGATGCTTTAGTCCAGGTCTGGGAGGAGATCCCACAGGAGACCATCCTCAACCTCATCAGGAGCATGCCCAGGCGTTGTAGGGAGGTCATACAGGCACGTGGAGGCCACACACAATACTGAGACTCATTTTGACTTGTTTTAAGGACATTACATCAAAGTTGGATCAGCCTGCAGTGTGTTTTTCCACTTTAATTTTGGGGGTGACTCCAAATCCAGGCCTCCATTGGTTAATAAATTTGATTTCCACTGATTTTTGTGTGATTTTGTTGTCAGCACATTCAACTTTGTACAGAACCAAGTATTCAATGAGAATATTTCATTCATTCAGATCTAGGATGTGTTATTTGAGTGTTCCCTTTATTTTTTTGAGCAGTGTACATCCCAGGGGTGACAGATTCCCTTAAAGTACAATGAACGGTGTGAAAAGCACACCTGTGACGTCTAAATTGTACTTTTTTTCCTCCATTTCACCGCAGTACATGTTATTGTAAAATGAGTGGATATTGAACAAAAAAAAAAAAAAAGGCTTTTATTCAGATGCATATAAAAATAAAAAGTTATGGATCTTAGAAGCTGGGGAAGAAAAAAATGAAGGCACAAAACGGAAATTAATGTTCCACCCGGGCAGAATAGCAATGAGCTACAGCTAAGGAAAGGCTGCTCATTGTATGACAAAAGTGGCGCTGACATGGCCGTTTTCAGTTTAGGTCCTACGGTAAGTTGATTAAGCCGGGGTTGTCCGGTATCTTTAAAGGGGTTTTCTAGCCTCAAGAGAAACATCTGCAGCCACTTCTATGCAAGTGCAGATTGCTGAATCGTGACAGTGTGCAATGAGCGATTTGTGTAGTTGCTCAATGTTCCATTGAGAGGAGAGGATGAGAATCTAGACGGCAGCTGACCGTGAGCATGTGAATCTACACCACCAACTTGCACTGGAAATAGAGGGGAATCCTGACAGTGTGCACATCCCACACTGTCACAAAGTGATGGAAGAAATGTATCTTGCGCCCCTTTAACATGCTCTGTAACCCGAAACCTCACTGTGCTGGATGTTATGGTGGATGTCGGTAAGGGGTTTCCCCACCTTGCTTTTTTATATGCCGTTTTTCTAAATGAATCTTGCACTTGAAAAACTTAAGGTAAACAGTATGTTACAAAATCAAAATGTCCTTAGTGCGGAGTGCCAGCCATCGGTGTATAGTGGGCAGCAGTCACTCAGGAGAGCGGCAGGGTGGGCAGCAACCTCTCATGAATACAGCAGGCCAATAAGGAGGGGTCCACCGTGTTCCTCCAAGTCTGGACTACCAGCCCAGTAAACAACTTTCACAAATGGCCATATCAAGAACAGCTAAATGTTAGAAAATCGGCTTGGTACTTAACCCTTCTTTATTCCACTGGTGTGATACAATGATGCGAAGATCAGCAGACTGGCTGCCATTAGTGCCTGAGGTGGTCTAAGGAAGGTGTTAGCTATGTAAAGTGGGTGGATTACGAACCCTCCTTCACGCTACAATTGGTATTTTTCTGTGTACACTGTGCATAGGCAGAAAACTGCCAATAAGTGGTGGGGGCGGGTTATACAGCGCTCTTCAATATGGAGGACTACATGGCAGCAGGGTTACTAGTCCTCTAGTGATAATCTCCTGCTGATAAACCAGTGATTTTACCAAAACTACAGCAAGCAGCCCAGAAAGTGACATACCTGGTCTCTGACCCAAAATCACACTGCTATCAGATTAGGTGGCAAAACCCTTGTGACAGACTCTTTTTAAGAGAGGCCCAGAAACAGAGGACTGCTCTTGTGCCCGTCTGACAAGGAGCAGAGATAGGGTCCATGTGATCTCAGCCTGTCTGACCACAATGAGAAGCGCCGACAGACGACAGGCACAACCCTGACTTTCAAGGATTCAGATGGACGTTATGAAACCAATGCTGCAGGCAGGGTGCACCTAACACCAGTGGTACCAACTCTAACCCCTAATGCCCTGTTCACACTGCATTTCTGGGGGTTCTGTTTCAGATGATCCCTCAAGGAGACCATAGATTTCAATGAGATGAAAATGTTCATTTTTTCACATGAACACAGAAACATAGCAGCCCACATATATGTGCCAGATGTGCTAAGACGGACATTTTCAGAAAAAAAAACAAACTTCTTCATTTGAACTCCCACTTTTAGGGGGTTTCGGATGGAACCTATGAACACACTATGTGAACAAGACCTTAAGCCTCCATACACAGGAGATGGCTGTCAGCCGATCGATGCGTCGTCTGGCGGTGTGGCAGCTCTCCCACATGCACACAGGGGCTTCGCCTGGCGGTGTGGCGGCTCACACACACGCACACAGGGGCTTCTTCTGGCAGTGTGGCGGCTCACGCACACAGGGGCTTCTTCTGGCAGTGTGGCGGCTCACGCACACAGGGGCTTCTTCTGGCAGTGTGGCGGCTCACACACACAGGGGCTTCTTCTAGCAGAGTGGCGGCTCACACACACAGGGGCTTCTTCTAGCAGAGTGGCGGCTCACACACACAGGGGCTTCTTCTAGCAGAGTGGCGGCTCACACACACAGGGGCTTCTTCTAGCAGAGTGGCGGCTCACACACACGCACACAGGGGCTTCTCGCAGAGTGGTGGCTCACACACACAGGGGCTCATTCTGGTGCTGTGGCGGCTCACACACACAAGGGCTCATTCTGGTGCTGTGGCGGCTCACACACACAAGGGCTCATTCTGGTGCTGTGGCGGCTCACACACACAAGGGCTCATTCTGGTGCTGTGGCGGCTCACACACACAAGGGCTCATTCTGGTGCTGTGGCGGCTCACACACACAAGGGCTCATTCTGGTGCTGTGGCGGCTCACACACACAAGGGCTCATTCTGGTGCTGTGGCGGCTCACACACACAAGGGCTCATTCTGGTGCTGTGGCGGCTCACACACACAAGGGCTCATTCTGGTGCTGTGGCGGCTCACACACTCACAGGCTCATTCTGGTGCTGTGGCGGCTCACACACACAAGGGCTCATTCTGGTGCTGTGGCGGCTCACACACACAAGGGCTCATTCTGGTGCTGTGGCAGCTCACACACACAAGGGCTCATTCTGGTGCTGTGGCGGCTCACACACACAAGGGCTCATTCTGGTGCTGTGGCGGTTCACACACACAAGGGCTCATTCTGGTGCTGTGGCGGCTCACACACTCAGGCTCATTCTGGTGCTGTGGCGGCTCACACACTCACAGGCTCATTCTGGTGCTGTGGCGGCTCACACACTCACAGGCTCATTCTGGTGCTGTGGCGGCTCACACACACACGGGCTCATTCTGGTGCTGTGGCGGCTCACACACACACGGGCTCATTCTGGTGCTGTGGCGGCTCACACACACACGGGCTCATTCTGGTGCTGTGGCGGCTCACACACACACGGGCTCATTCTGGTGCTGTGGCGGCTCACACACACACGGGCTCATTCTGGCGCTGTGGCGGCTCACACACACACGGGCTCATTCTGGCGCTATGGCGGCTCACACACACACTGGCTCATTCTGGCGCTGTGGCGGCTCACACACACACGGGCTCATTCTGGCGCTGTGGCGGCTCACACACACACGGGCTCATTCTGGCGCTGTGGCGGCTCACACACACACGGGCTCCTTCTGGCGGTGTGGCGGCTCACACACACACGGGCTCCTTCTGGCGGTGTGGCGGCTCACACACACACGGGCTCCTTCTGGCGGTGTGGCGGCTCACACACACACGGGCTCCTTCTGGCGGTGTGGCGGCTCACACACACACGGGCTCCTTCTGGCGGTGTGGCGGCTCACACACACACGGGCTCCTTCTGGCGGTGTGGCGGCTCACACACACACACAGGCTCCTTCTGGCGGTGTGGCGGCTCACACACACACACACAGGCTCCTTCTGGCGGTGTGGCGGCTCACACACACACACACAGGCTCCTTCTGGCGGTGTGGCGGCTCACACACACACACACAGGCTCCTTCTGGCGGTGTGGCGGCTCACACACACACACACAGGCTCCTTCTGGCGGTGTGGCGGCTCACACACACACACAGGCTCCTTCTGGCGGTGTGGCGGCTCACACACATACACAGGCTCCTTCTGGCGGTGTGGCGGCTCACACACACACAGGCTCCTTCTGGCGGTGTGGCGGCTCACACACACACACAGGCTCCTTCTGGCGGTGTGGCGGCTCACACACACACACAGGCTCCTTCTGGCGGTGTGGCGGCTCACACACACACACAGGCTCCTTCTGGCGGTGTGGCGGCTCACACACACACGGGCTCCTTCTGGCGGTGTGGCGGCTCACACACACACGGGCTCCTTCTGGTGCTGTGGCGGCTCACACACACACGGGCTCCTTCTGGTGGTGTGGCGGCTCACACACACACGGGCTCCTTCTGGTGGTGTGGCGGCTCACACACACACGGGCTCCTTCTGGTGCTGTGGCGGCTCACACACACACGGGCTCCTTCTGGTGCTGTGGCGGCTCACACACACACGGGCTCCTTCTGGTGCTGTGGCGGCTCACACACACACGGGCTCCTTCTGGTGCTGTGGCGGCTCACACACACACGGGCTCCTTCTGGTGCTGTGGCGGCTCACACACACACGGGCTCCTTCTGGTGCTGTGGCGGCTCACACACACACGGGCTCCTTCTGGTGCTGTGGCGGCTCACACACACACGGGCTCCTTCTGGTGCTGTGGCGGCTCACACACACACGGGCTCCTTCTGGTGGTGTGGCGGCTCACACACACACGGGCTCCTTCTGGTGGTGTGGCAGCTCACACACACACGGGCTCCTTCTGGTGGTGTGGCGGCTCACACACACACGGGCTCCTTCTGGTGGTGTGGCGGCTCACACACACACGGGCTCCTTCTGGTGGTGTGGCGGCTCACACACACACGGGCTCCTTCTGGTGCTGTGGCGGCTCACACACACACGGGCTCCTTCTGGTGGTGTGGCGGCTCACACACACACGGGCTCCCTCTGGCGGTGTGGCGGCTCACACACACACGGGCTCCTTCTGGTGCTGTGGCGGCTCACACACACACAGGGGCACATCTGTTCTCTCCAGGAGAGCCGATACCAGACTTCTCAGCCTGCGGTGTGTCTCTGGGAGAACAGAGGGATGAGCACTCTGAAATGGGACATGATGGATCGCCCTCTCCCCCAAAGATCAGTGGTAGATGCCGTCATACACATCAAAATGTCGGCAGAACCCATCGAGATTGGTGGGTGCGGCCCACATTAGTATATTCTGTATGGGGACTTCAGTCACAGGTTCATGAACAAATGGTAAACACCCCCGGGACAAGTCTGTAATGGTCTTTCTCAGCAGCTCACATTAGGGGCAGCTGTGGGAGACGTCACATTCTGCACAGCACAGCGCCCATACACCGAGCACTGCAGCCTTATCTGCAGATTACCGACCTAATACAACCGCACCACACTGGTAACAGGAAATAATGGCCGCCAGACCGGCACCAAGGGGAGAGCAGTCCGCGCTTCTGCCGGACAACACATCGGGTACAGGCTCAATATAGAAACACATAATCACTGCTGCCGAGCATCCGCACCTGCCGGTACTCACCTCAACACCGCGCATGCGCCAAGGGATCTGACGTTGCAGCAGCTACTGGTGACGCGTAACTTTCTACAGGTCTGACTGTCAGGAAGTGGAGCTGCGTACTGCGCAGGCGCGCGTCCATACGGTCGCTGTGCTGCGGCTGCCATTGTCTGTAACCTGCTGTCCCTCAGCGCGGAGTAGTGAGGCAATGCCTGTTATAGAGGGACCTATAGACAGCGGTCACATGGCAATCAGCAGATCTTCTGGCAACCCCTTTATCTGCTTATGTGGGGTTGACTACTTGTGCTATTACATAAAGTCCTCTACAGGGGTAGAGCAAGGGTCTTAAGCACCAGAGGCGTAACTAGGGCTTGGTTCAGGGGGAAACGAAACATCTGAGTGGGCCCCACCTGGTAACCCTGATTACAGCTATGGTGGCGCACCCAGATAGTGGATGTAGGAGAACCTCATCAGATGACCGCGCTGTTACTAAAAATAATCTCTATACAAAGACCAGCGCTGATATTACTGCTATATGGTGACATATAGAGCTAGATACCAGTCCTGCAGAACACTAAAGAGATCACAGCACAGTTATATATAGTACCTTACAGCTGACGTTCTTTCTGATGAAATAGTTCACTTTTCCTGTATTTTCCATCTGGCCCAGACCGACACGACAACTTCTCCATCCAGGACTCATCTACTGAGATTACAACAAAGACACATTTGACTCCTTACATTTCATGCCCCGTCCTCATCTATTCCCAACCTGCACAAACCCTTCATCCAATACTGAGCTGCTGCTGCCGCCGTGTCCCTATTACTGCACCTGCTGTGTGGTAGTGCCTGCTCTCTAAATGGTAAAACAACCCTCTAGACTATAGAAACGCCCGAGAAAACAAAGCCCACATTTTGCCCCCTAGAAAGTAATAATGCCCTCTGTTTGCTACTTGACAATCACAATAACCTGAGGTCCTCTATAACGATAAGTGCCCACTTAACATGTAATAATGTCCTGAGTCTCCCCCTTTACAGCTCCCTCTACACAGTATGATGCTCTCCTATACATAGTATAATGCCCTCTCACTGTATAGTACCCCCCACACAGTATACTGACCCCTTAGTAGCCTCCAAACTGATGGCTCCAACACTGTATGATGGCCCCTTAAATAACCTACATATACAGTAGTATAATGCACCAGATAGTCCCCAATATAGTATAATGCACTACCCATAGGCCTCTATAGTATAATACACTCCCCATAGGCAGACTCTATATATACACTACACTGTGTGCAGAATTATTAGGCAAGTTGTATTTTAGAGGATTATTTTTATTATTTATCAACATCTATGTTCTCAATTAACCCAAAAGACTCAAATATCCAAGCTTAATATTTTTGGAAGTTGGAGTGTTTTTTTTTTAGATTTGGCTATCTTTGGAGGATATCTGTTTGTGCAGGTAACTATTACTGTGCCGAATTATTAGGCAACTTAATAAAAACCAAATATAATTCCATCTCACGTGTTTATTTTCACCAGGTAAACCAACATCAGTGCACAAACTTTAGAGATAAACATTTCCGACATGCAAAAACAAAAACCAAAATAATTACTGATCAATATAGCCACCTTTCTTTATGATAACACTCAACAGCCTTCCATCCATAGATTCTGTCAGTTGCTTGATCTGTTTTCGATCAACATTGCGTGTAGCAGCCACCACAGCATCCCAGACACTGTTCCGAGAGGTGTACTGTTTTCCCTGCCTGTAGATCTCACATTTTATGATGGACCACAGGTTCTCTATGGGGTTCAGATCAGGTGAACAAGGGGGCCATGTCATTATTTTTTCTTCTTTTAGACCTTCACTGGCCAGCCACGCTGTGGAGTAGTTGGATGCATGTGATGGAGCATTGTCCTGCATGAAAATCATGTTTTTCTTGAACGATACCGACTTCTTCCTGTATCACTGCTTGAAGAAGTCTTCCAGAAACTGGCAGTAGGTCTGGGAGTTGAGCTTCACTCCATCCTCAACCCGAAAAGGTTCCACAAGTTCATCTTTGATGATACAAGCCCATACCAGTACCCCACCTCCACCTTGCTGGCGTCTGAGTTGGAGTAGAGCTCTCTGCCCTTTACTGATCCAGCCTCTGGCCCATTCATCTGGCCCATCAAGAGTCACTCTCATTTCATCAGTCCATAAAACCTTTGAAAAATCAGTCTTAAGATATTTCTTGGCCCATTCTTGACGTTTTATCTTATGTTTCTTGTTCAAAGGTGGTTGTTTTTCAGCCTTCCTTACCTTGGCCATGTCCCTGAGTATCGCACACCTTGTGCTTTTTGATACTTCAGTAACGTTGCAGCTCTGAAATATGGAAAAACTGGCGGCGAACGGCATCTTGGCAGCTTCGCGCTTGATTTTCCTCAATTCGTGGGCAGTTATTTTGTGCCTATTTTGGCCAACACGCTTCTTGCGACCCTGTTGGCTATTTGCCATGAAATGCTTGATTGTTCGGTGATCACGCTTCAAAAGTTTGGAAATTTCAAGACTGCTGCATCCCTCTGCAAGACATCTCACAATTTTGGACTTTTCAGAGCCCGTCAAATCTCTCTTCTGACCCATTTTGCCAAAGGAAAGGAAGTTGCCTAATAATTAAGCACACCTCATTACAGAGATGCACATCACCAGATTTATTTAATTGGTAGTTGGTTCTCAAGCATATGCAGCTTGGAGTAGGACAACATGTATAAAAAGTATCATGTGATCAAAATACTCATTTGCCTAATAATTTGGCACACAGTGTATATACACTAATGCCAGAAGCCTCACCAACAAAATGGAGGAATTAGAATTAATTTTGTTGGAAAATAATTATGACATGGTACGGATATCTGAGACGTGGCTGGACGAGTGCCATGACTGGGCAGTTAATTTACAGGGCTTTAGTCTGTTCAGAAATGACCGTACAAACAAGCAAGGGACGGGGGGTGTTTATATGTAAAATCATCCTTAAAACCCATCTTGCGTGAGAATATATGTGAATCTAATGAAAATGTAGAGTCCCTGTGGGTGGAGATAAGGGGAGGGAGAAAAATAATAAATTACTGATAGGGGTTTGTTATAAGTCTCCAAAAATAATGGAAGCAGCGGAGAATATCCTCATAAAGCAAATAGATGTGTAGCATACCTGGCGGCGTTCTTGCATGGTGTTCCATCTCTCATCATGCAAGATCGCAAACTTCATCTCCCGCCCAGCTTCCTGGTCTGGCTTCTTTCCTTGTGCTCTGCTCTGCTCCACTTTGGCTGCATAGGGCGACGCCCGCTGAACTTCCTGTTTCTTGTACCTGCTGCGGACACGCCCCTGTTGCACCTTCAGCCTATTGCTGTCCATCTTTGGGTATTTATACCACCTTCTTCCTCAAGATGGCGCCTGAGCATTGTTTCTTGTCAGTTGGCTTTTTGTCTCTGACATGCCAGGTCCTATCCTGCTTTCCTGCCTGTTTTCCAGTTCTGTGTCTGAACTGTGGTCTGTTCTTGTGAACACGCTTCTTGCCTGTTCTTTCGCCTTCTAGGGGCCGTATTCCTAGATCTGCCTATCTGTGTCTTGCGGTATCTGTTCCCGTCTGAACAGAGTCCTGTTTGTGTCTCTGCCTTGCGGTATCTGTTCCCGTCTGAACAGAGTCCTGTTTGTGTCCCTGTCTTGCGGTATCTGTTCCCGTCTGAACAGAGTCCTGTTTGTGTCTCTGCCTTGCGGTATCTGTTCCCGTCTGAACAGAGTCCTGTTTGTGTCCCTGTCTTGCGGTATCTGTTCCCGTCTGAACAGAGTCCTGTTCGTGTTCCTGCCTTGCGGTATCTGTTCCCGTCTGAACAGAGTCCTGTTTGTGTTCCTGCCTTGCTGTCTCTGTTCCCGTTCCTCGGTTCCCTGTTGTCTGTGCCTCGTTTCTACTTTAACCTTGTCTCCCTTTTCCCTCTATGTGTTTTCTGCGTCTTTCTGCAGAGTCTGAACCCGCTCCTAAATTCCTTCTCGTCGTCTCTGTACCTCTGTTGTGAATTTAGTGTACGATCGCTACTTCTATGTAAGTACTGTGCGTGCTTCTGGTTCTGCCTTTCCTTCTCCGTCTGTTCTTTGTGAACAGAGTCCTATCCCCTTGCCTTGCTTACCGCTCTGCGGTGTCCGCTCTGCTCCTGCTTAGCTTGCCGCTCTTGCGGTTTCTGCTCTGCTCCTGCCTTGTTTACCGCTCTGCGGTGTCCGCTCTGCTCCTGCTTAGCTTGCCGCTCTTGCGGTTTCTGCTCTGCTCCTGCCTTGTTTACCGCTCTGCGGTGTCCGCTCTGCTCCTGCTTAGCCTGCCGCTCTTGCGGTTTCTGCTCTGCTCCTGCCTTGTTTACTGCTCTGCGGTGTCCGCTCTGCTCCTGCTTAGCTTGCCGCTCTTGCGGTTTCTGCTCTGCTCCTGCCTTGTTTACCGCTCTGCGGTGTCCGCTCTGCTCCTGCTTAGCTTGCCGCTCTTGCGGTTTCTGCTCTGCTCCTGCCTTGTTTACCGCTCTGCGGTGTCCGCTCTGCTCCTGCTTAGCTTGCCGCTCTTGCGGTTTCTGCTCTGCTCCTGCCTTGTTTACCGCTCTGCGGTGTCCGCTCTGCTCCTGCTTAGCTTGCCGCTCTTGCGGTTTTCACTCTGCTCTTGCCTTGCTTGCCGCTCCTGCGGTTTCTGCTCTGCTCTTATCTTGCTTACTGCTTCTGCGGTTTCCGCCCTGCCCTGCTTCTGCCCGCTGCTCCGGCAGTCCTGTCCTGCCCTGCTTGTGCTCGCTGCTCCTGCAGCCCCGTCCTGCTCTGTTCTTGCCCACCGCTTCGGGCGTTCCCTCTCTGCTGTGGTTGTCTACCGCATCTGCGGTTCTGTGACCCAGTCTGTACTGGGTCTTAACCTCTCTGTGCTCCAGCCCGTCCTTTCGGCCAGTACCTCCCTGCCTGCATACTCGCCTGTATCCACCCATCTGCATACCTGCCGTGTTTGCTTACATCCACCAGTCTGTGCCAGCCTAACCTGCCTGTTCCAGTATTCCCAGTGTGGGTCAACCCCCGTGTCCGGAGTTTGACCTGGAGTAGCACCTGGTCCCTCTGCCCGGTTTCTCCCTGGTGCACTGGCGTCGTATGCCGTCGTGCCACCTTGGTCGGATCGGCCAGATACTTAGTCACGCCCCTCCAGGCACTCTCCGGTCCATGGTCCAGTGGAACCACAACACCCGCACACGCCAGTCAGTCCGGGCGTGTGCATAACAAGATGAAGCAGCGACTCAAGGAGAAGTCATTATTATGGGGGACTTCAACTACACTGAAATACATTGGGGGACAGAAACCTGTAGTTCAAGCAAAGGTAATAGGTTTTTGACAACTTTGAGAGACAATTACCTTTCACAACTGGTTCAGGACCCAACAAGAAGGGGGGCACAGCTAGACCTAATATTAACCAACAGGCCAGACTGCATATCAAATATACGAGTTGGGGGTCACTTGGGTAATAGTGATCACAAAATAATACGTTTTCATGTAACCTTTAATAAGATGTGTAGTAGAGGGGTTACAAGGACACTAAACTTCAGGAAGGCAAATTTCCAACGGTTGAGAGATGATCTTAGTGCAATAAACTGGGACGATATCCTGAGACATAAAACTACACAAAGCAAATGGGAGACATTTATTAGCATCCTGAATAGGACCTGTGCACAATATATACCCTATGGGAATAAACATGCTAGAAATAGGAGGAAACCACTATGGCTAAATAGAGCTGTAAGGGGCGCAATAAGTGACAAAAAGAAAGCATTTAGAGAACTAAAGTAAGTAGGTAGTGATGAGGCATTAAATAAATACAGAAAATTAAATAAATTCTGTAAAAACCAAATCAAGGCAGCAAAGATTGAGACAGAGAGACTCATTGCCAGAGAAAGTAAAAATAATCCCAAAATATTCTTTAACTACATAAATAGTAAAAAACTAAAAAATGATAGTGTTGGCCCCCTTAAAAATAGTCTGGGTGAAATGGTGGATGAGGATGAGGAAAAAGCCAATATGCTAAATGATTTTTTTTCAACCGTATTTACACAAGAAAATCGCATGACAGAAAACATGATCAGTGATAACAAAAATTCTCCATTAACCCTCCGTCACATACAATATCGGTTCTAACAAGTTCACATACAATGTGACTGTCAGGCGCAGGCTAGAAAAATACCTATAATATCTAATGTTTGCAATTTCAGTGCTCTAAAAGTGATCAGTGACCTTCATAGGGATGTAATAAAAGAGACTACACATAATCAGGTGCAAAAAAAAAAACCATTTACTTAACATAAAACTAATAACTCTGAAATACTAACATTTCAAAACTCCCGCCAAATAGTCCCCAGTTCGACTCTGTCAAAAAACTCTACAAAGAAAATTTATGGAAATAAAGTTAATTTTAAGGTACCTTAAGTACTATTAAACACATATTCAATCAGAATTAGATCCTGAAGTTTCCCCAGAAAAATTAAACTTGCAGAGCAAAGAGCAAGAATTACACATCATTTTTGCATGTGTCAGGCAGATTGCATTATGACATTTGTGACATTCATAATTAGAAAGTCTTCTGATTCCGCTTTCCGTGGTGCAGGTGGTGCATCTCCTTCTTTTGGGAGGTGGTGCAGGTGGTGAATTTTCACTATCATCTTCTGGGCGGAATCTTTTGAGCTGAACTTGAAGGCGAGAGGGGATACTGATTGTTTTCATACTTCTCCTGCGTAGCTCTCCAAGCACTAGTTCATGGGCCAATTTTTTCAGATAGAATCGTCTACGGAGTGGTTCAAGCTTGTTTTCAAGGTAAATGACTTGTGAATTTATACCACCCAAATTCAACATAGTAAAAAATATGACCATTGGCCAGCGTTTGGTGTTTCTGCTGACGTTGAAAGTTGAGCACATCTGATCAGCTGTATCAACACCTCCTTTGGTTGCATTATAAAATGTAATTATCTCCTTTTTTTTTTGTGCCTCAGTCCCAGGATCGATGGCATCATCATCATGAAGTGTTGATAGAAGAAGTACAATTTTTTTTGCTTGTGGTACATAGGAAACCAAAACCTTTCCATTATGGAATGCAAACATACTGCTGTACTGTTGTCTCCCTTTCACACTTACAAACTGTGTAGGCAATTCTTTTTTATTTTTTCTTACAGTTCCGACATATGAAAGCTTCTGCATTTTCAGATAATCAATCAGATCACAATTTGAAAACCAATTGTCAGCTGTTATATTGCGACCCGATCCAAATAAGGGCTCAACCAGTCTTTTAACAACATCACTGGGTTTGTTGCTGACACAGTAAGGACCTTCTGGTTGTTTTCCTGCATAAACTTACAGGTTGTAAGTGTAGGTCTTACTGGCATCAACAAGGGCATACATTTTTATTCCATATTTGTTAGGTTTTGATGGAATATATTGACGAAAGGCACATTTACCACGAAAACCAGGGAGCATTTCGTCAATAGTGAGATTCTCCCCAGGGCAATAGCTTTTTTTTACAGTTTTCAACAAATTTTTGGAATATATCACGAATTGGAGCAAGTCGGTCATGTGTTTTACGTTCGGTTCGGGTAGTTCTGTCGTCAAACCGAAGGCAACGAATTAGAAGCTTGAATCTGTTTATGGACATAACAAGGCCAAATTTTTCAACTCCATCCCCATCTTTACTCCAAAGTTCCTCCAAACTTTGTCTATTTGCCCTATAAGCTCCTGCAAAGTATAATAATCCAAAAAAAGCACGCAGTTCTATTTCATCTGTGGCCTTGATGGTTCTGTTGCAGATGAACTTGTCCTTTATAATGTATATATTGGTTGGTATATGTGACAATAGAGTCCAGAATGTCATCTGTGAATAAACTATTCCAGCATTCAACTGCAGTTTTTGCATTACTTGCAGTTCCTATAACTGCAGGAAGGTGAGTAATAATGTTTTGAGGTTCCCTACGTTTTTTCTGGAGTGGCTTCTTGTTCCATTGTTTTTTTTTTATCTTTTCCCATATAATAAGATTCTACATCTTCATCCTCATCACTGTCACCATCTTGCTCTGTTTCAGAATCCACTTCACATACTTCCACCTCATCATGAGAATCAATCTCACTTTCCTCTCCTAAATCCTCATTCAGTGTGGGGTCGGCTTCATCTAACAGCATGTTTTTTACTTCCTCAACATCAAGGTTTTTTGATAAATTGTACATTTTCCTCTCCATTTTAGCATATAATCTGAAGCAAGAGAAGGAATATGTGTTAGGGAACTACTGTATATGCCTGAGCAGCACACTTTCTTTTTTAATCTGCCTTATTTCTATGAAATATCCTCACACTTTGTGCTATACATTCATAAAACAAGCTAAATAAACAACTGTGATGAATAAAAACATAAAATACCAACCTTATTGAGTGTGACGTGTTCACATACAATGAGCCTGAGAGATTAGCGCAGTTATATCTGTCCTCCTGAAGCTCTGCAATCCAACTGTGGTATGAGGTTTCACAGAGCTGCTAGAGACAGGAGACTACCTGGAGGGAGGGGATTTCCTCACAATCTGGTGAGGAAGGAGAAATGAAAGTAAAAGAGATGTGCCTGTCAGGCCTATTGTATGTGACGGAGGGTTAAATGTCACTTGCTTAACCCAGCAGGAAGTACGACGGCGTCTAAAAATCACTAAAGTTGACAAATCCCAGGGCCCGGATGGGATACACCTGCAAGTACTGCAGGAATTAAGTAACGTCATAGATAGACTATTATTTTTAATCTTTAAAGATTCCATAATAACAGGGTCTGTACGACAGGACTGGCGTATAGCAAATGTGGTGCCAATATTCAAAAAGGGGACAAAAACTGAACTTGGAAATTATAGCCCAGTAAGCTTAACCTCTACTGTGGGTAAAATCCTGGAGGGTTTCCTAAGAGATACTCTAGTATAGCATCTGAAGAAAAATAACCTCATGACCCAATATCAACATGGGTTTACGAGGGACCGTTCCTGTCAAACTAATCTGATCAGCTTTTATGATAAAGCAAGTCTCAGACTGGACCAAGGAAATGCAGCGGATGTTGTGTATATGGACTTTTCAAAAGCTTTTGATACGGTTCCACACAAAAGGTTGATACATAAAATGAGAACAATGGGGATAGGGGAAAATATATGTATGTGGGTTAAGAACTGGCTCAGTGATAGGAAACAAAGGGTGGTTATTAATGGAACACACTCAGACTGGGTCTCAGTTAACAGTGGGGTACCACAGGGGTCAGTATTGGGCCCTCTTCTTTTTAACATATTTATTAATGACCTTGTAGAGGACATACAGAGTAGTATTTCAATACTTGCAGATGACACTAAACTCTGCAGGGTAATCAATACAGAGGACAATTCTATATTACAGGAGGATCTATGTAAACTAGAAGCTTGGGCTGATAAATGACAAATGAGCTTTAATGGGGATAAATGTAAGGTAATGCACTTGGGCAGAGGAAATAAAATGTATAATTATATGCTTAATTGTAAAACACTGGGCAAAACTGTAACTGAAAAAGACCTGGGTGTATTGGTGGACGACAAGCTCACGTTTAGTGGCCAGTGTCAGGCAGCTGCTGCAAAGGCAAATAAAATAATGGGATGCATTAAAAGAGGCATAGATGCTCATGAGGAGAACATAATTTTACCTTTATGCAAGTCATTAGTGCGACCACACTTAGAATACTGTGTACAGTTTTGGTCTCCAGTGTATAAGAAAGACATAGCTGAACTAGAGCGGGTGCAGAGAAGAGCGACAAAGGTTATTAGAGGACTGGGGGGTCTGAAATACCAAGACAGGTTATTACACTTGGGGTTATTTACTTTGGAAAAACGAAGGCTTAGGGGTGATCTTATTACTATGTACAAGTATATGAGGGGACAGTACAAAGACCTTTCTACTGATCTTTTTACTCTGAGGCCTGAGACGGGGACAAGGGGGCATCTTCTACGTCTTGAGGAAAGAAGGTTTTAGGCTATGTGCCCACGTTGCATTTATGAAGCAGAAAATTTCTGCTGCAAAAATGCAAGTCCTCTCCCGGAAAAACGCATGCGGAATTCCGCACGCGTTTATCGCGCATTTTTCGCGCGTTTATCACGCGTTTTCCACATGCGGAATTGCCTTGCGTTTTTTATGCATTGAACAAAGGCAATTCTGCTTGCGGAAACGCAAAATTAAATGACATGCTGCGGATTTTTGAACGCAGCATAAACGCTGCGGAAAAATCCGCAGCATGTGCATAGAACTTGCGGAATCCCATTGGGGACCATGGGGTGCGTGTTACCAAGCGTTTTACAAGCGTTTCCGCTGCGGAAATTCCGCATCAAAAACGCTTGAAAAATGCTACGTGGGCACACAGCCTAATCATAATCACAGACGTGGATTCTTTACTGTAAGAGCAGTGAGACTATGGAACTCTCTGCCGCATGATGTAATGAGTGATTCACTACTAAAATTTAAGAAGGGCACGGATGCCTTTCTTGAAAAGTATAATATTACAGGTTATATATACTAGATTCCTCGATAGGGCGTTGATCCAGGGAACTAGTCTGATTGTTGTATGGAGTCAGGAAGGAATTTTTTTCCCCAATGTGGAGTTGGTGTTTGCCACATGTTTTTTTTTTTGCCTTCCTCTGGATAAACATGTTAGGCTATGGGTTGAACTAGATGGACTTAGTCTTCCTTCAACCTTAAAAGCTATGTTACTATGTATAATGCACCCCCATAGGCCTCCATATAGTATATAATGCACCCCTATAAGCAGACTCTATATAGTAAAATGCACCCCATAAGCCTCTATAGTATACAGTACCCCCATAGACAGAGTCTATAGTAAAATGTGCCCCCATAGACAGAGTATATTGTATAATGCACCCAAATAGGCAGTCTATATAGTATAATGCACCCCCATAGGCAGTCTATATAGTATAATGCATCCCCATAGGCAGTCTATATAGTATGATGCACCCCCTATAGGCAGAGTCTTTAGTATAATGGACCCCCATAGGCAGAGTATATAGTATTATGCACCCCCATAGGCAGAGTATAAAGTATAATGCACCCCCATGTAACGGGTCTGGGAGGCGGAACCTCTGAGCTACTATACAAGGGGGCAGTCCTTGTAAGGGAGCGGGTGGCGACCAGGGAAGACGGGCAGGAGGTCACAGCAGGTGACCGGGACAGTCTCTGAGTGAACGGGCTGGAGGTCACGGCAAGTGACCGGGGCAGTCTCTGGATGAACGGGCTGATGGTCACGGCAAGTGACCGGGGCAGTCTCTGGGTAAAGGGTTGGTACGACCTGTGGCGGCTGATGATAGACGTGAGCTCCCAGGTGAGCAGGCGAGAGTCTCTGGATGAACGGGTGGTCACAGCATGTGACGGCGGAGCCTCCAGGAAGACCAACAGACAGGCGGCAGATGAGCGCTCCCAGGTGAGCGGGCAGAAGTCTCTGGACAGGCGGGTGGTCACAGCACGTGACGGCAGAGCCTCCAGGTAGGCTAGTAGACAGGCAGCTGATGAGCGCTCCCAGGTGAGCGAGCAGGAGTCACTGGACAGGCAGGTGGTCACAGCACGTGACGGCGGAGTCTCCAGGTAGACTAGCAGGCAGGTAGCAGGTGTGTGCTCCCAGGTGAGCGGGCAAGCTGGTCCATAGACAGACTGACAGGAGTTGGAAGGCAGACCGTCGGACCTCGGGCAAGCAGGCAGGTGGCTGATGTGCGCTCCCAGGTGAGCGGGCAGGCTGGTCCTTAGACAGACTGACAGGAGAAGTAAGGCAGACCGTCGGACCTCAGACTAGCAGGCAGGTAGCAGATAATCAGGCAGGAATCTGGCAGGTAACTGGCAACGGGACCTGAGGGCTGAAGCAGAGTAGTGAACAGTGCAACAACATTGCTCGGGCACCTCCATTTTGGAGGAGGTGCCTTATATATGGTGAAGTCCTCCGGCCATTGGCCGGGGACTCCTTAGGACGGCGCGCGCGGCCCCTTTAAGAGGGAGGGAGAGCGCGCGCGCCCTAAGCACAGTGGCCGGGAAGGAGCGCGCGCTGCCAGCAGAGCGGGAGGAGGACGCCGGGCACGGAGCAGAGAGGTGAGGGGAACAGCGTCCCTGCCTAGCAGAGGGCAGGGACGCCGGCGCTACAGTACCCCCCCCTTTAGGCCCCCCCTTTTTTAGGCCAGACAGAAATTTAGCTAGGATAAGAGGGGCATGGATGTTCTCCCGGGGCTCCCACGTTCTCTCCTCAGGACCAAACCCCTTCCAATCTACTAGAAAAAAGGTCTTTCCTCTTACCCTTTTGGTGGCAAGAATGTTCTCTACCTCAAACTCGTCCTCAGCAGAAACCGGAGCAGGAGGCGTACCTGTAGACTTGGAAAAAGAGTTAAGTACCACAGGTTTGAGGAGAGATACATGGAAGGAGTTAGGGATCCGTAAGTTGGCCGGGAGTTTCAATTTATAGGCCACCGGGTTGATCTGACTAATGACCTCCAGAGGACCGATGAACCGAGGCCCTAACTTGTAAGAAGGTATCTTGAGTCGGACATATTTAGATGAGAGCCAGACTTTATCTCCAGGACGAAATTGTGGAGGATCCAGGCGTTTTTTGTCAGCGTGTCTTTTCATCCGTTCGGACGACTGAAGGAGTGCGGATCGGGTACTCTCCCAAATGGAGGAAAATTTGCTAACGAGAGATTCCGCAGCCGGGTTGTCCACAGAGGTGGAGACAGGAAAAGGAATCCGAGGATGCTGACCGAAGACTACAAAAAACGGGGATTTGGAGGAGGATTCGCTCTCGTGATTGTTATAGGAGAACTCGGCCCAAGGTAGGAGATCCACCCAGTCTGAATGGTGGGCATTAACGAAGTGCCGGAGGTAACTGGTCAGGTTCTGATTGATCCGCTCCACTTGACCATTGGACTGTGGGTGGTAAGCGGAAGAGAAGTCCAGGGTGACGTCTAGCAGTTTACAAGTGGCTCTCCAGAAACGTGAGGTGAACTGTACCCCACGATCCGACACGATGTGGAGGGGCAGGCCATGAAGACGGAAGATGTGGCGGATAAAGTCTTTAGCCAGCTCGGGTGCAGACGGGAGGCCTGGCAGGGGAATAAAGTGAGCCATCTTGGAAAAGCGGTCAGCGACCACCCAAATGACCGTACAACCGGCAGAGATGGGGAGATCAGTTATGAAGTCCATAGCAATATGCTGCTAGGGGGCAGCAGGCACAGGAAGCGGAAGGAGGCGACCGGCTGGCAGGTGTCTCGGGACTTTGTTGCGGGCGCAGGACACACAGGCAGAAACAAAGTCTATTACGTCCTTGTGCAGGGTAGGCCACCAGTAGTGCCGGGCAATAAGCTGGAGGGTCTTTTTCTGACCGGCGTGGCCAGCTAGTTTAGACGAGTGACCCCAGTGTAGGATCTTCTCCCGATCAGGTACTGATACGAACGTCTTACCGGGAGGGAGACGATTTAGACTCACGGGAGCCACCTGCATTACTCTGGCGGGATCGATGATATGTTTAGGTTCTTCCTCGAGATCGGACACCAGAAAGGATCGGGACAAGGCATCTGCTTTGACGTTTTTGTCAGCCGGGCGAAAATGAAGAACAAAATCAAAGCGAGCAAAAAACAAGGACCACCGGGCTTGGCGCGGGTTAAGTCTCTGGGCATGCTGGAGGTAAGCCAAGTTCTTGTGGTCAGTGTAAATTATTACCGGGTGGAGAGCCCCCTCGAGTAGGTAACGCCACTCCTCCAATGCCAGCTTGATGGCCAATAACTCTCGGTCTCCTATGGAATAGTTGCGCTCAGAAGAGGAGAAGAGTTTGGAGAAGAAGCCACAAGTTACCATTCTCCCGGAAGATGATTTTTGAGTAAGTACCGCTCCGGCTCCAGAGGAGGAGGCGTCAACTTCCAGGAAGAACTGCTTGTTGCCGTCCGGGCGATGCAGCACCGGGGCGGAAGAGAAGGCCTGTTTTAGGGAAAGAAAGGCCTCCTCTGCTTCGGGCGGCCACTCTTTGGGATTAGTACCCTTACGGGTGAGCGCGGAAATTGGGGCAGTCCGGGAAGAGAAGTGTGGTATGAAGAGGCGGTAGTAGTTGGCGAAGCCCAGGAATCGCTGAATGGCCTTCAACCCCTCCGGTCGAGGCCATTTCTCGATGGCAGACAGTTTCTCTGGATCCATTCGTAGGCCGGTCTGAGAAATAATGTAGCCCAAAAACGGAAGCGAGGTCTGCTCAAAGAGGCACTTCTCGTATTTAGCGAAGAGGTGATTCTGCCTGAGCCTGAGCAGGACCTGACGAACATCCCTCCGGTGAGTCTGGAGATCCGGAGAGAAGACCAAGATGTCGTCCAGGTACACCACTACGCAGGAGTAGAGAAGGTCCCGGAAGATGTCGTTGACCAACTCTTGAAAGACGGCAGGAGCGTTACAGAGGCCAAAGGGCATTACCAGATATTCATAGTGGCCGTCCCGGGTGTTGAATGCCGTCTTCCATTCATCCCCCTGACGGATACGGATCAGGTTGTACGCCCCACGGAGGTCCAGTTTGGTGAAGATTCTAGCCCCCCTCAGACGATCAAATAACTCCGGAATGAGCGGAAGGGGGTACTTATTCTTCACCGTGATCTGGTTAAGGCCTCTATAGTCTATACAGGGACGGAGAGAGCCGTCCTTCTTTTTGACGAAAAAGAAGCCTGCTCCCGCCGGGGAGGTAGATTTCCGGATGAATCCCCTGGCCAGATTCTCCTCAATATATTCAGACATCGACCGGGTCTCAGCAGCGGATAATGGATAAATACGCCCACGGGGAGGAGTAGTACCAGGTAACAGGTCGATAGGACAGTCGTATGGTCTATGAGGGGGTAGTGTCTCTGCTTCCTTTTTATTAAAGACATCAGCATAAGACCAATAAGGAATCGGAAGTCCGGGTAGATTAGCTGGGGTAGGAGAAGGACGGACGGGAACCAGACAGGTCTTATGGCAGTCCTGTGCCCAGTGAAGGACTTCTCCGGTCTGCCAGTCAAGCACGGGTGCATGTCTCTGGAGCCAAGGTAGGCCTAGCAAGAGGGCGTGAGAGAGTCCAGGCAGAACATGAAAGGAGATACTCTCAGAATGCAGCATTCCCACCTGCAGAGTAATGGATTCGGTGATGAGTTGGATGGGGCGTGGTAAGAGACCCCCATCCACGGCAGCAACAGACAAGGGTACAGCCAGAGGTTTGGTGGGGATGCGGTATTTCTCTACCAGGGACTGTGAAATGAGATTTCCGGCTGCTCCAGAGTCAAGTTGGGCTAGTTCGAAATAACGGTTCTCCCCGCAGACGATTGAGACTGACAACAGCAGAGATGGAGAGGATTTATTCTTGTCTAGGTCGACCTCTCTGAGCGAACCTAGACACAGGCGTTTCCCGACCTCTCCGGGCAGGCACGGATCCGGTGCTCCTTACTGCCACAGTAGAAGCAGCTCCCCTCGGCACGGCGTAAGTCCTGACGAGTTTTGACCATCTTGGTCTGGTCGACCTGCATAGGCTCAGGAGAGTGTACCTGGGTAGAGACGGAGGGAGTGACGGGTTTCTGAAAGTAGGAGCTAGACGTGGTAACCTCCTCTCACGGGTGACTTCTTTGGCACGCTCCTGGAACCGTAGGTCAATCCGGGTGGCAAGAGTTATTAGGTCATCGAGAGTGGTAGGAATGTCCCGACCGGCAAGTTCATCTTTAATACGGCCGGACAGACCCTCCCAGAAGACGGATACCAGAGCGTCGTTATCCCAGGCCAGCTCCGAGGCAAGGGTACGGAACCGTATGGCATATTGGCCCACGGTGAGACTTCCCTGACGGAGGCGTAGCAGTGATGATGCGGATGAGGTCTTCCGTCCGGGTTCGTCGAAGACTTTCCGGAAAGCCGTGAGAAAAGCAGGCAAGTTGGACACCAGGGGGTCTCCTCTCTCCCATAGAGGATTTAGCCAGGCCAGGGCCTCCCCGGTGAGATGGGACATGATGAATGCAATCTTGGCCCGGTCGGAGTTAAACTGGTAGGACAATAGTTCAAAATGCAGGGTGCACTGATTTATGAAGCCCCGAGCCTGGGCGGAGTCGCCTCCGAAGCGAGGAGGTGCAGAAAGCCAGGGTCCGGGGTAGGATACCATGGTATTAGTGGGCAGCGGAGCTGCCGGACTGCGAGACATGGCACTGGCGGAGGTTGCTGGTGGAGCAGTCAGAGTGTTCAGGCGAGTATTGACATTCCGCAGGTGACCCAGGATGGACTCCTGTTGGGACCTTTGACGGGACAGTTCATGACACAGGTCCGAGAGCGAGGGAGCTTGGGTGCCACCGGGTTCCATGGCCCGAGCAAACTGTAACGGGTCTGGGAGGCGGAACCTCTGAGCTACTATACAAGGGGGCAGTCCTTGTAAGGGAGCGGGTGGCGACCAGGGAAGACGGGCAGGAGGTCACAGCAGGTGACCGGGACAGTCTCTGAGTGAACGGGCTGGAGGTCACGGCAAGTGACCGGGGTAGTCTCTGGATGAACGGGCTGATGGTCACGGCAAGTGACCGGGGCAGTCTCTGGATGAAGGGTTGGTACGACCTGTGGCGGCTGATGATAGACGTGAGCTCCCAGGTGAGCAGGCGAGAGTCTCTGGATGAACGGGTGGTCACAGCATGTGACGGCGGAGCCTCCAGGAAGACCAACAGACAGGCGGCAGATGAGCGCTCCCAGGTGAGCGGGCAGAAGTCTCTGGACAGGCGGGTGGTCACAGCACGTGACGGCAGAGCCTCCAGGTAGGCTAGTAGACAGGCAGCTGATGAGCGCTCCCAGGTGAGCGAGCAGGAGTCACTGGACAGGCAGGTGGTCACAGCACGTGACGGCGGAGCCTCCAGGTAGACTAGCAGGCAGGTAGCAGGTGTGTGCTCCCAGGTGAGCGGGCAAGCTGGTCCATAGACAGACTGACAGGAGTTGGAAGGCAGACCGTCGGACCTCGGGCAAGCAGGCAGGTGGCTGATGTGCGCTCCCAGGTGAGCGGGCAGGCTGGTCCTTAGACAGACTGACAGGAGAAGTAAGGCAGACCATCGGACCTCAGACTAGCAGGCAGGTAGCAGATAATCAGGCAGGAATCTGGCAGGTAACTGGCAACGGGACCTGAGGGCTGAAGCAGAGTAGTGAACAGTGCAACAACATTGCTCGGGCACCTCCATTTTGGAGGAGGTGCCTTATATATGGTGAAGTCCTCCGGCCATTGGCCGGGGACTCCTTAGGACGGCGCGCGCGGCCCCTTTAAGAGGGAGGGAGAGCGCGCGCCCTAAGCACAGTGGCCGGGAAGGAGCGCGCGCTGCCAGCAGAGCGGGAGGAGGATGCCGGGCACGGAGCAGAGAGGTGAGGGGAACAGCGTCCCTGCCTAGCAGAGGGCAGGGACGCCGGCGCTACACCCCATAGGCAGAGTTTCTGTAGTATCGGCCTCTCTGCCCCCTGACAGGCAGAGATGCCATCCCTTTTACCACCGCGCTCCCCACCCGGCGCTCCTGCTGCTGCCGGCGCGCGCAGCTTCTCAGGCACTGTGCTTAGGGCGCGCGCGCTCCCCCTCTCTTGTAGGGGCCGCGCGCGCTATCCTAAGGAGTCCCCGGCCAATGGCCGGAGGACCTCTCATATAAAAGGCACCTCCTCCAAAATGGAGGTGCCCGTGCAAGGTTGCAGCTTTGTGTCCTTAACTCTGCTTCAGCCCTCAGGTCCCGCTGCTAGCCTGACTACCAGTGCAGTCCGCCAGCCTGACTACCAGTACAGTCCGCCAGCCTGACTACCAGTCCAGTCCGCCAGCTTGTCTACCAGTCCAGTCCGCCAGTCTGACTTCCAGTCCAGCCCGCCAGCCTGACTACCAGTCCAGTCCGCCAGCCTGCTACCAGTCCAGCCCGCCAGCCTACCTGTCTCCGCCAGCCAAGTGTACTCTCCAGCCCGACGGTCTGCCTACGATCCAAACCCGCCAGTCAGTCTATGGGCCTGGCTTGCCTGCCTACCCAGAGAACGTACCAGTTATCTGCCGTGCCTATCTGTCAGCCTACCTGGAGGCTCCTACCAGTTCCCTGCAGTGCCTACCCGAAGGCTCCTGCCAGTTACCCGTGGGAGTCACCTGGTCTCATACAAGGACAAGCCCAGAGTAGCACCTGGTCCCTCTGCTCGGTCCTTCCCTGGTTCACGGGGTCGATTGAGCCGCCGTGCGACCTTGGTCAGTCCAAGTTGATACCTAGTTACGCCCCTCTGGTCCCTCCTTGCACCGCAGCACAGAGGTTCCACCACCCGGATCCGTAACAGTTTCTATAGCATAATGCACCCCGATAGGCAGAGTATATAGTATAATGCACCCCCATAGGCAGTGTCTATAGTATAATGCACTTCCATAGGCAGTGTCTATAGTATAATGAACCCCAATTGGTAGAGTCTATAGTATAATGCACCCCAATAGGTAGGTGTCACAAACCGATCGGAGCCACGTGCCCCTGATCCTTCCTCACAACTTCCGTGAGTTCCGGGTTTAGGATAATGTGAAGCGAGCTTAAAAATTTAATGTATTTATTTACTCAAAAGAGCGATTCTAGGTACAATATATACAAGCGGTTACAAGATTATATATATATATATATATATATATATATATATATATATATATACATATATATATATATATATATATATATACATACACATACAGTAGTCAGACAAATACAGTAAGGAAGCAGTAATACGATACAGTGAAATTAAAAGGAATAAAAAGTGAATATACCACACTTTCATCAAAGGTCTCTGGACACGGCAGGAAGGGTGCTGTCATGGGTCCAGGGCGGTTCCTTGTGTCTTTCTGCCCATCTGTAGCGACAGGTGACCTTCAACAGAAGACCCCTCCTCTCTCACAAAGGGACACATTTATACGTAATTTGGGCAGGGCAGAAAATAGGCGATTTACATGTAATCTCCTCTTCCCTTCTATCAGACATTTCATAATCCATTTCCCAGCAATATTCTGATTGTAAGGTGTGCATGGTAATTGATCTAACACAGGAGCTTCCCCTGACTTCAGAGGTAATTCAGTTAGCCATTCCTCATTGCCATGATTCAATTAGCATCCCCATACTCTTGTCAGGAATAGGCGTTTGCACTACAAAGGTATATATCCTAGCTGACCTGTATTCAATTCTCTCCTGGCTTGTCACCCTGGAATCGAACGGAGGCTCCCAGGGGTTGATGTATTGAAGGGAAACAAATGCTGATGTAAATACTTTGTCCTCTCGGAGGTGAGACTGCAGGCCCAGGTACCCATTGTGTTAATGCTGATTACCTGGAAGCAGCAGGAAGAAGGGGGGAACACATGGCCCTCCAACCCCCTGCTGACCATCCTGTATGCCAACCTCCAATACAGTGTCCTATAGCACAAGCAGAACATCTCACCTTGTACATAGTACACATCATATTGCAGGCTGCTATCATTATGGTCTATGTAATAACTATCCCATCAATGACGCAATATATGAGGTTGTCCCTCACACCTAGCACTATACCTTTCTCTCACGGCATATTCCTTACATTGGTCAGCTGCTATGACAATCAGTATTACTCGTTATAAACATTGGTCGTGTCCCTGTAAACGCCATCCTGGGCAATAGCATCCTTTTGGTAATTGCCTTTTGGAGCCGGCATAGTAGCGTAATGGTAATTAAGTCATATCCTGACTGTGGGGAATACACCATTTCCCCTTGGGTCCTTTGAAGTCCGACAGACTAGCATTCTTGCTGAGACCTTCATAACTGGGAATATGAATTTCCAGTCCCTGGCCTCACCACAGTAGGGTCTATAGTATAATGCACCCCCCTAGGCATAGTATATTTTATGATGCACCCCCATAGGCATAGTATATAGTATGATGCACCCCCATAGACAGTCTATAGTATGATGCACCCCCATAGGCAGAGTATATAGTATGATGCACCCCCATAGGCAGAGTCTATCGTATATTGCACCCCCATAGCCATAGTATAATGCACCCCCATAGGTACAGTATATAGTATGATGCACCCTCATAGGCAGAGTATATAGTATAATGCACCACCATAAAAAAAATACAATACTCAACTCTCCTCCTTGTACCCAGCGCTGCTCCGAGCTCCCGCACATCTTAGAACATTGGGCACCAAGTGATGACGTTATCGCGCCAGGTCAGTGTCGACGTCCGATGATGTGGGGGACTGATGAGAGAGGGAGCGTCGTGCTCCCTCTCTCATCATTGAACTTGGGGTCCGATGCTGGCACCGGGGGCCCCCCTCCTTCTCAAGGGCCCCATAGCGGCCGCCTGGCAGTGCAGGGACATCGAGTCTCTCTGCTCTGCCCCAGAGTGTAACTGTATCGGCGTGCTGCGCACGCCCTTACAGTTGCACTAGCGTAGCTCCGGGTGGGCCCCTGATAGCGCGGGATCCAGGGCCACCGCCCCCTCTGCCTCCTGGTAGCTACGCTACTGGGTGTTACTGATTTAAGTTCCCTGCCACTAGTATTCTACTCATCAGCCGCCGTCTTCATCTTATATCAGGTTGCTCTAGTTCTGATTCGCCATCTAGAGCCCTCAGCTTCTGAGTGACTAGAAGTCAGAAGTAACAGTTACAAGCTCTCAGTGTAAGTCTATGACAGCCATGTTCTTACTCTCATAGACTGACATTAGTGACTTCCGGATCGCCCAGCAAACACTACAGCGATCTGTAGGTCATAACTTGCAGAAGATGACAGGAGCATCGCCGAAAACAGATGAAGATGGCGGCTGGTGAGTATAAGACTGGGCCAGGGAACTTAGATTAGTTGCACCACTCCAGCGCTGCTTTCCTTTAAAAAAAAAAGCTTGAGTGGTGTGGTCTTGTGAGACGCAGCCACTACCTGGGCTCAGGAGAACCACAATTTCTCTATACACTGTAAGGCTATGTGCACATGGTGTGTTTTGCAGCTTTTTTTCCTCTCAAAAATGCACCAAAAACGCTAGCTAATCTGTGTGCCAGGCGATCCAATCACCCGGCAGCACTCGATACACTGACAAGAGCGCGATCACTCCCAGCAGTGTATAGCGCTGAGCTGTCGGGACTGAGGTCTCTTGAGTTCATCAGCTTACTAGCTCTGGTGACCTCACTTACTGCATCAGTGCTGTGTGAGAATTTTCTCACGCAACAGTGATGCAGTAAGTGAGGTCACCGGAGCTAGTCAGCTGATCTTCAGCTGATGAACTCAAGACAGAGATTTCAGTCCCGGCAACTCAGCACTATACACTGACAGGAACGATTAAACTCCTGTCAGTGCATGGAGTGCTGTCCTCTACAACAGTCACATCAGTGATTGCTGGTATGACTGCTGTAAAAGTGACCGGATCGTCGTGGGACACTGTGGATTATGACATCACTGCGGACAGGTGAGGGATATCATTGTTTTTTATTTTTGGTTTCTTATAGGAGACAATGTCTTCAAATGGAATGGGCGTTAGGTGAGTATACAGTCATGGCCAAAAGTATTGAGAATGAGACAAATAGTAATTTTTCCAAAGTTTACTGCTTCATTTTTTGTAATGGCAATTTGCATATACTCCTGACTGCCAAAGAGTGATCAGCTTAACAGCAATTACTGTACTTGCAAAATCAATATTTGCCCAGAAAATGAACTTTAACCCCCAAAACACATTTCAACATCATTGCAGTCCTGCCTTAAAAGGAGCAGCTAACATCGTTTTAGTGATTGATCCATTAACACAGGTGTGGGTGTTGATGAGGACAGGGCTGGCGATCAATCAGTCATGATTAAGTAAGAATGACATCACTGGACACTTTAAAAGGAGGCTGGTCCTTGGTATCATTGTTTCTCTTCAGTTAACCATGGTTATCTCTAAAGAAACACGTGCAGCCATCATTGCACTGCACAAAAATGGCCTAACAGGGAAGAGTATCGCAGCTCAAAAGATTGCACCGCAGTCAACAATCTATCGCATCATCAAGAACTTCAAGGAGAGAGCTTCCACGGTTGTCAAAAAGGCTCCAGGGTGCCCAAGAAAGACCAGCAAGCGCCAGGACCGTATCTTAAAACTGTTTCAGCTGCGGGATCGGACTACCAGCAGTGCCGAGCTTGCTCAGGAATGGCAGCAGGCTGGTGTGAGTGCTTCTGCACGCACTGTGAGGCGGAGACTCTTTGAGCAAGGGCTGGTTTCAAGGAGGGCAGCAAAGAAGCCACTTCTCTCCAGAAAAAACATCAGGGACCGACTGATATTCTGCAAAAGGTACAGGGAGTGGACTGCGGAGGACTGGGGCAAAGTCATTTTCTCTGATGAATCCCATTTTCGATTGTTTGGGACATCTGGAAAACAGCTTATTCGGAGAAGAAGAGGTGAGCGCTACCACCAGTCTTGTCTCATGCCAACTGTAAAGCATCCTGAAACCATTCATGTGTGGGGTTGCTTCTCAGCCAAGGGAATCGGCTCACTCACAGTCTTGCCTAAAAACACAGCCATGAATAAAGAATGGTACCAGAATGTCCTCCAAGAGCAACTTCTCCCAACTGTCCAAGAGCAGTTTGGCGCCCAACAATGCCTTTTCCAGCATGATGGAGCACCTTGCCATAAAACAAAGGTGATAACTAAATGGCTCATGGAACAAAACATGGAGATTTTGGGTACATGGCCTGGAAACTCCCCAGATCTTAATCCCATTGAGAACTTGTGGTCAATCATCAAGAGACGGGTGGACAAACAAAAACCAACAAATTCTGGCAAAATGCAAGCATTGATTATGCAAGACTGGACTGCTATCAGTCAGGATTTGGTCCAAAAGTTGATTGAGAGCATGCCAGGGAGAATTACAGAGGTCTTGAAAAAGAAGGGGCAACACTGCAAATATTGACTTGCTGCATTAACTCATTCTAACTGTCAATATAACCTATTGGTACTCATAATATGATTGCAATTATACTTCTGTATGTGATATAAACATCAGACAAACACTAATAAAAACCAGAGGCCAGCAGATCATGTGAAAATATAATTTTGGTGTCATTCCCAAAACTTTTGGCCATGACTGTACAGTGTTTTTTATTGTTATATAAATGATTAAAACCGTGTGGAATTTTATTTAAAATAAAAGACTTTATTCTGGCCGTGTCTTTCTTTCAAAAACTTTACTACAGGGTTAGTAATAGGGGCATCTTATAGACGCCTCTCCAATACTAACCTAGCCTTCATGTCAGCTGTCAATACAAGGCTGACATGAACCCCAACCCTATTACCCCACTTGCCACCGCACCAGAGCAAGTTGGAAAAGCGGAGGCTAAGCACCAATCTGGCGCATCTTATGGATGTGCCAGTTCTGGGGCAGCTGACACTTTATTTGAAATATGACACATTCTTTAATCATTTAAATGAACCACTATACTCAACCCAGGTCCGACAGTAATCCAAGGGTTAAAGCGATGTCCCACGTTTCTTTTTTTCTAATATCTTTATTTAGCTCCAAAAAGCATTCATTGTACAAAAACGCATCAAAAATGCACCAAAATCACGTCAAAATGTGTTTTTGCCGCAGCTTTTTCCTGCCAAGAGATGCAGAAACCTTGCAGAAATTTCTGCAATCAAATCCTGAACAAGCTCACATACCCTAACATAGTATTGTCTTATGTAGTGAAGAGATTGAACGATCGATCGCAGGTTCAAGTAAGAAAAGGAAAATGTTTTAATTATAGAAAAATATATAAAGGTTTATATCACCCTTCTTTTTCCCCATTCTAAAATAAAGAAAAAAAATTAAAAAAAGTTATGGTAAGGGGAAGAAGAAATAAATGTGAAAAAATGAAAAATTCCTTTGGATTAAAAAACTCATCTTCTTAGTACCAGGATGACATCTAGTGGACAAAATATATAACAGGTCAAACATACAATTCAAGGGAACCAGTCTCCAGGTTTTCGCCACATAAACGAAAGCCACTACCAGTGGCATACAGCCAATGGCGACAGACTACGCTGCCGCTATGGGGCCTGTGAGTCTGCCACTGGGCCTTCCCTCCCAACATCACACTTTCAACTATATTTTCATCCTGGATGCCAATTGCTAATATAGTTGAAAACAATGATAAAAGAGGGAACCATCCACTCCCTCCTCCACCATTCTCCCTCTGCATCTGAGCTCTGACATCTCAGCGTCACTACTTCGCGCCCACTGTGCCGAGCAGTGAAGAGCTTCAGAATACTTGCTGTCGAGACCGAAGCAGCAAGGGAACGATGAGAGGTGAGCATTTTTTTTTTAAATGAATGAGAGCATTGTGAGGGCCATTATACTGTTTGGAGTGCTGTGGTGGTACATTATACTATACGGACGGCAATATGGGGCCCGTTATACTACATGGAAGGCAATGTGGGGCCCAATATACTATATAGAGGACTATGTGGGGCCGATTATACTAAATGGAAGGTAACGTTGGACCTATTATACTGTATTATACTATATGGGGGGGCTGTGGGGGCCATTATACTGTTTGGAGGGCAATGTGTGGGGTCATTATATTGCTTGGAGAGCTATGTGGGGGCCATTATATTGTATGTGAGCAATTCTAAAGTGTGAAGGTTTGTCTGGGGTCCAGCATACTGAGTGGAGGTGTGTTGAAGTCATTATACTGCATGGAGAGCTGTGTGAGGTCACAGTTGGGGCATCATACTGTGTTGGGGGTCACAATATTTTGCCGGCGGAGTTAAAGGAGGGTGGGGTACAGTGGAGTCATCATACTGTGACGCCAGTGCTGATTGGGTGCCGGGCGCCACGTGTCATACAACCGCACGAGAATCCCGGGCCTGCGAGTGCAGACACCGCTAGATCGCCGCCAGCACGGGAGGTGAGTATAAGCTTTTTTATTTTATCAGTGCCAAACATTTAGATCAAAAAGGGGTTATCCTAATAGTGGACAATCCCTTTAATTTTTTTTTTAGTGGGGCCCAATTAAAATTTCTGCTATGGGGCCCCATGATTTCTATGTACGCCCCTGGAAACAGGCCATTTCTGATAGACAGCAGAGGTGGTAGGTAACATAGGCTATGATTATTAAGCCAGAAATTAAAAATCCCTTGAATCTTGACGGAGAATGTTTAAGAATAGGTGAATTACTAAATTGCTGATGTTCACAAGCACTTTGCAATTGTACCCATTGCAGAGGTTGAGACAATCCCTTTATAGGTTACTCTCATATGAACCTTTTATGGCCGATTTGGAATTATTCTGTCCAGGATCCAATCGCTGGAAGTGAGGCCACATAATCAGCTGAGAGCTGCAGCACTATGCTATTTCCATAACATCCTTAGAAATTAATGGGAGTTACAGAAACAGTGTAGCATAGTTACTCTCCTGTGTAGGATCGGAGAGGCTAAAATTGGAGTCACCATTTCCATACGTCACAACCTTTGAAGAACACAAAGAGGGATAAATCAAGCGATGCACTACGTGCTTCGTGCCAAGTTTTGGCCACTCCCTTGCCCACACGCTGTAGCGCCGGCGTCCATGCACGCTTCTCCCCTCTCCCAGCAGAGACGCCGACTCACTCACCGCTGCGGCCCCCATCCCACACTTCCTCCTCCTCCAGCTGCTGCCCAGGGTCTGCTCACAGATCCCCGGGCACTGTGCTTGGGGTGTGCGTACCCATGCTCCCTCCTTCTTAAAGGAACAGCGCGCGCTGTCCGAAGGTGTCCCCAACCAATGGCTGGGAAATATTTATTAATTAAGGCATGTCCACCTGATGGGAGGTGCCTGAGCAACCTGTACAGTTAGTTGTCTGCATGCTTGCTAGTTGTCTGGTCTCCAGTACCTGCCAGTCATTTTACCTGCCCTGTACCTGTCTGCCCGTACTTGTCTTGTATTCCTGTATTTCAGCCATGCCCGCCTGCACCTGCCTGCTAGTATTTTAGTCGTGCCTGCCAGCACCTGCCTGCTTGTATACAGTCATATGAAAAAGTTTGGGCACCCCTATTAATCTTAAGCTTAATGTTTTATAAAAATTGGTGTTTTTGCAACAGCTATTTCAGTTTGATCTATGTAATAACTGTTAGACACAGTAATGTTTCTGCCTTGAAATGAGGTTTATTGTACTAACAGAAAATGTGCAATCTGTATTCAAACAAAATTTGACAGGTGCATAAGTATGGGCACCTCACCAGAAAAGTGACATTAATATTTAGTAGATCCTCCTTTTGCAAAAATAACAGCCTCTAGTCGCTTCCTGTAGATTTTAATGAGTTCCTGGATCCTGGATGAAGGTATTTTTGACCATTCCTCTTTACAAAACAATTCCAGTTCAGTTAAGTTTGATGGTCGCCGAGCATGGACAGCCCTCTTCAAATGAATCCCACAGATGTTCAATGATATTCAGGTCTGGGGACTGGGATGGCCATTCCAGAACATTGTAATTGTTCCTCTGCATGAATGCCTGAGTAGATTTGGAGCGGTGTTTTGGATCATTGTCTTGCTGAAAGATCCATCCCCTGCGTAACTTCAACTTTATCACTGATTCTTGAAAATTATTGTCAAGAATCTGCTGATACTGAGTGGAATCCATGCGTCCCTCAACTTTAACAAGATTCCCGGTGCCGGCATTGGCCACACAGCCCCAAAGCATGATGGAACCCCCACCAAATTTTACTGTGGGTAGCAAGTGTTTTTCTTGGAATGCTGTGTTTCTTTGCCACCATGCATAACGCCTTTTTGTATGACCAAACAACTCAATCTTGGTTTCATCAGTCCATAGGACCTTCTTCCAAAAAGAAATTGGCTTCTCCAAATGTGCTTTTGCATACCTCAGCCGACTCTGTTTGTGGCGTGCTTGCAGAAACGGCTTCTTTCGCATCACTCTCCCATACAGCTTCTCCTTATGCAAAGTGCATTGTATAGTTGACCGATGCACAGTGACACCATCTGCAGCAAGTTGATGCTGCAGCTCTCTGGAGGTGGTCTGAGGATTGTCCTTGACTGATCTCACCATTCTTCTTCTCTGCCTTTCTGAAGTTTTTCTTGGCCTGCCACTTCTGGCCTTAACAAGAACTGTCCCTGTGTTCTTCCATTTCCTTACTATGTTCCTCACAGTGGAAACTGACAGGTTAAATCTCTGAGACAGCTTTTTGTATCCTTCCCCTGAACAACTATGTTGAATAATCTTTGTTTTCAGATCATTTGACAGTTGTTTTGAGGAGCCCATGATGGCACTCTTCAGTGGAGCTTCAAACAGGAGAACAACTTGTAAGTGGCCACTTTAAGTAGCTTTTCTCATGATTGCATACACCTGGCTATGAAGTTCAAAGCTCAATGAGGTTACAAAACCAAAAAAAGTGCTTTAGTAAGTCAGTAAAAAGTAGGTAGGAGTATTTAAAACAAGAAAATGATAAGGGTGCCCATACTTATGCACCTGTCAAATTTTGTTTGAATGCAGATTGCACATTTTCTGTTAGTACAATAAACCTCATTTCAAGGCAGAAACATTACTGTGTCCAACAGTTATTACATATATCAAACTGAAATAGCTGTTGCAAAAACACCAATTTTTAGAAAACATTAAGCTTAAGAATAATAGGGGTGCCCAAACTTTTTCATATGACTGTATCAGCTATGCCCGCCGGCACCTGTCTGTCTGATACCAGCCGTACCTGCCTGTACCTGCCGTGCCAGTCTGTATACAAGCCGTACCTGCTGTGTCAGTCTGTATACCAGTCGTACCTGCCAGCACCTGGCGTGCCAGTTTGTATACTAGCTGTACCAGTCTGTATACCAGCCGTTCCTATCGGCACCTGCTGTGTCTCCTGTCAAGCCTGCCTGTACTTATCAAGCCCATTTAGTCTTGGACATTCCATCTACCTGCCCCTTTGGGGGGTCAGCTGCCGTGCCTCCGAAGTCTGTCCTGGAGTAGCACCTGGTGTCCATCTGGAGCCAAGTCTAACCCCACCATCAGGGGCTCTAGCGAAAAGTCAGGTGTTTGCCTAGTAACGCCCCTCCAGGCTCTCTTCGGATCACGACACAGTTGTTCCACCACTCCTGTTACACACGCATTTACCATTTCTTTCTACCCTGACATTCAGCAGACGCCTGAGACTGCAGGGCGTAGAACCAAATTGAGGACTGTCCCACCGTACCCATGACGGTTGGGACTAGAGATGAGCGGATCGATTAACGGTACTCTGGACCAGTGTCCAAGTCAGTGCTACCTGGTGGCTAGCCAGGAGGCTTGCGAATCTCTTACCTTCCCGTGTCGCAGGCACAGCTCTTGATAAGTTATGGCTGGTGCGACATCATTTTGTGCAACCTGCTGATCTCTAGTTGAAGCTTAAGGATTTATTTTTTCATTCATTCACAGTCGTACCACCTAGAACGTTCTCATTTGTATATGTAGCTTCGCTATATGACATCTGGCTTTTTTGTAACTGTAAGGCCATGTTCACACGTTGCAGAAATACTGTGTTTTATTTTCTGCAGGTGTCCACACCAAACTACGCAATAAAAGTCTTCTCTGATTATTGCATTTGTTATGACTCTTCCCCCTTATTTAATGCTTTTTGGTGCAGAAGTGAAGCAGCATATTCTAAGAGTTTTTTGTAGTACAGAAAAGCTTTGATTCTGCACTTAAAGAAACTACAGTGCAGGAAGAGTGCAGATAGACGGGGAGGCCTACAACTCCACCTGGCCAGGGGAACTCCTGCTTGCTCGCAGACTGACCAGGCCCCTTATGCTAGCCAGTACTCCCGGGAGGGTCTGCCTTAATATCATCAGTAAAGACCCTGAACTGCACTGCAAAGACTCTGAGTCGTTCCTGCTTTCTCACCGCATACAGCACTACTAGTACTGGGACGCCCGTGCACTATCACTCCCATCATCCACATTCCCTGCCCTGAGGCCATACTCTTCCCGTGGGGAGTTATCCCATCTTTAGCTGCGCACACCACACCAGCCTCAGCGGACTGCCTCGCAGCGGCGGTACACCCTGACCGCAATCCACGGGTGGCGTAGTCGGACATTAAACCACAAAAACCCTATAAAGACTGCCACTGGTTTGACCACCCTGAGCCACGGGACCGGGTCGCCGCCACGGAGACTACAACCCCCAGAGACCCGGCTCCGGGTAACCCACACACGTGCACACACAGCCCAGGGGGCGCGTCAACTTTGGCGTAGTCGGCAGGATTTCGTGCCCGCAACCACCGGGTACTGCGTGCCTTCAAAAGACTGTCATACCTGCCGTGGTGAAGGTTCCCGCCATCCGGGGCAGTTTCCCACCATCTTCAGAAGTTTCCCGCCATCCGCAGCTGTTTTCCCGCCATCCGCAGTAGTTTTCCCGCCATCCGCAGTCGTTTTCCCGCCATCGGACGCCATCTTCGGGATGCCGCGCGGGAAGAAGAGGGGCGTGGACGCCGAAAGCGCGCGAGACCCGAAGCTCTGCCCCACGCACTGACGCTGCACAAGGTCCTGGAAAGGAGAGAGAGCGAAGCTGACGTCACCAGGACGCGACGCAAGGTCCTCGTCCGGAGCAGCACCAGCGGAGCCGCGGCCTACAGAAGAGGATCGTCGGAAGGTAGGCCACACTTAACTAGGGGGGAGGAAGATGACGGACACAGAGGGACCCTCTACCACCAGCGCGGCCACTGCCGCAGTAATGCCATTTATAATGCCTTACATCCCCGGAGCGGCCTGGCTGCCCCAATACTCAGGGGAGTCGCATACCCTAAGCGACTTTAAAGAGAGACTGTACAGTCCGGGACAAGGAGACCGTAAAGGAGATCTTGGCCCGTCTGAAGGACACTTTTGATACCCGCACCTCAGCCGAGATCAAAATGAGATTTTTTGGGTGCAAGCAGCGGGCCCAAGACAGTATAAGAGACTATGCTTTGAGTTTGCAAGAGGCCCTGGGAGCCATTAAAAAGGCAGACCCTGACAGTGTGCGGAATGCAGATGAACTGTTAACTGAGCAATTCATTGAGGGTCTGCTGTCCAACGCCCACCGAACCCAGTTGCGTGCAATGGCCTTGCAGAACCCTGGTTTAGACTTTGCAAAGTTCAAGGACAGGGCCATCCGGGTGCTCCGAGAACCGGCACCGGGTAGCGCTGTAACCCACCGGCGCCCTGCTATTACCTATCATCAAGAGGCGGCGCCCTTGTCTGCAGAGCCTGTAGGAGCTGGTGCGCAGGCTTTGGACAACAACCCGGCTACAGACCTGCACCATCAGGTCCAAGAGCTAACTAAAAGCGTAGCCGCGCTAACCCGAACTGTGCAGTCTTTACAGGTCTATCCTCCAGGAAGGATCAAGCTGGCCACCAGTCCGGAGGACGTCCCGTGGCACCGACAGAGGAGGATCCCATCGTCCAGAGGAAGACCCAGCAACAGATGCAACGAGGACGGACAACCCATCTGCCGCCGCTGCAATCAACCCGGACATATGGCAAGGTACTGTAATTTAAAAGGGCACAACCTGGGGCAGAGGGCCAACCCCCAGGCATAAGATCATCAGGCCCATCGAACTGGCGTGATAAATACGTAGGGGGACGTCCGGTCTTGCCTGTGGTACTGGATGGCATTCCTATGAGCGCCCTACTAGACACTGGGTCACAGGTGACTACCATCCCGTACGTGCTCTTTAAGCGGTACTGGAATGACTCGGACATAACCCGCTACCCAGATGACGACCTGAGTATCATCGCCAGCAATGGTCAGCCCGTGCTGCAGGTGGGGTTCATTAAGGTCGGTAAGGTCGAACTGGCGGCACAAGGACTGATTATTGTGGACATTCAGCATCATGAGAGTCACCCTAGAATAACCTTGGGAACTAATGTGATTGAAAATTGTCTTGCAAAGGTGATTCTCATTTTACAGCAGGTTGCCAAGAACGCCAGTTCCAGCCAGCAGCGTGTCCTCCAAAAAGAAATCCGGGCACTGATGAAACGGCAACGGGTGGAATTATCTGGTGGTGAGATTGGTAGCGTGAGAATGTGTGTGTTAGAACTCTCCTGTTAGAAAAAACCTATCTTGCTGGTCACATGACCTTGTTTGCCTATTTTATCCTGCTCCGCCCTCCTGGCCTTGCTGGACTTCATTGTAATTTCTACTCTTAAGTTAGCCTGGTGCTTAGTTACCTTTCTCAGTCTGTTTAGCTTGGTCTTCGGACCTTTATGTTCGATGTTGTGTGTTTGTCTTTTACTGCTACAATTTCTGCTAGGAGGTGCCCAACTTTATCCCAGTCCCTAGTTCTTGTAGGGATCCCTCCCTTGCATCTATAGGTCTTCGTACAGACTAGCCGAGGACTTTAGCGGGTCTGATCGCAGGATCAGGTTCCCCGTTACATCGTAGGGATCTAGCTTAGTTCTATTGTAGGGACAGATCTCCTTTCTTTACTTAGTGCTTGTAGCAGATCATAACAGTGTGACCCGTTCCCTATTCCCATGCCCTCGAAAAGTGAGATGATGATATGGTGCCGGGCAGCTATTGGTCTAAGAGGTAGAGACTACCAAGCAATGGTAGAGCCCGTCTACTCAGACAGTAGGCCCACCATTTTGACAGCACGGGGAGTGGTCGATGTACGCCATGGGAGGGTACCTGTCCGCATCGTAAATATCGGGGAGAGAGAAGTACACCTGCCCCGGTATGCCACGCTAGCCAAATTGTTCACCACAAACCAAAATTCTGTAAAGGCCGTAGAACCCTTGCCTCCATCTCAACCAGAGGAAGGTAACGGCTCTAAGAAACAAATGGAGGACTGGTGTCAGCAACTGCATTTGGGTACTGACTCCACTCCCTCACACCAAAAACAGGGAGTCTACCGGGTGGTTCGGGAGTATGAAAGAGTCTTTAGTAAACACCCGCTAGACTTCGGGCGAGTAAAGGGGGTAGAGCATCACATCCCCACAGGAGACCATCCACCCATAAAGGAAAGATACCGACCTGTACCCCCTGCACACTATCAGCATGCAAAGGGGATGTTGCGGGACATGAAGGAGGCTGGGGTAATCAGGGACAGCTGTAGCCCCCGGGCAGCTCCACTAGTTCTAGTGAAAAAGAAGGACAACACAATGAGAATGTGTGTAGACTACAGAAAGGTCAACCGTATCACACACAAAGATGCGTACCCGTTACCTAGAATAGAAGAATCTTTAGCTGCATTAAAATCTGCTAACTTCTTTTCCACTTTGGATCTTACTAGCGTGTACTGGCAGGTTCCTGTAGCAGAGGCAGACAAGAAGACTGCATTCACCACCCCGATGGGTCTCAGCGAATTCAACTGTATGCCGTTCGGGCTCTGCAATGCACCAGGAACCTTCCAGCGGTTGATGGAATGCTGCCTGGGACACCGGAATTTTGAGACGGTCCTGTTATACCTGGACGGTGTCATCGTTTATTCCAAAACCTACGAAGACCATTTGAAACACCTGGCAGAAGTGTTTGACGCCCTGGCAAGCTACGGCCTAAAGGTGAAACTCTCCAAGTGTCACCTGCTGAAACCAAAGGTGCAGAACCTGGGACACGTGGTGAGTGCTGACGGAGTGGCTCCCGACCCCGATAAGATCACCGTGATTAAAGACTGGCCAAAACCCTCCAGCATAAAGGAAGTGCGGCAGTTTCTCGGGTTGGTAGGCTACTACCGAAGATTCATTCCCGGTTTCACCAAAATGGCAGCTCCTATGCAGGACCTCCTGATAGGTCAATCCAGGAAGGCCAAAAACCAGAAGCCACCCTTCAGGTGGGAAAAGCTGGAAGAGGAGTCCTTCCGCCAGCTGAAGATGGCCCTCACGGGGGATGAAATCCTGGCGTACCCTGACTACAGTCAGCCCTTTATCCTCCACACGGACGCGAGCAACATCGGGCTAGGAGCCATACTGTCCCAGATCCAGCAGGGGAAAGAACAGGTAATCGCTTACGCCAACCGAAAACTACGGCCTACAGAGAGAAACCCTGAGAATTATAGCTCATTCAAGCTAGAGTTCCTGGCAGTGGTGTGGGCAGTGACCGAACGTTTCAAGCATTACCTTGCCTCTTCCAAGTTCACCGTGTACACGGATAACAACCCGTTGACACACCTGGACACTGCAAAACTTGGTGCCCTGGAGCAGAGATGGATGGCCCGCCTGTCCAACTATGAATTCACCATCAAATACCGGGCGGGACGCTCAAATGCCAACGCGGATGCCCTGTCCAGAATGCCAAACTTACCGGACGTAGGGGAAGATCCAGAAGAACTGGAAGAAGTCGAACTCCCTGCGTTCCACCGTCATGGGATTACCCTGTATTCCCACCATGTAAGGGACAGGCGCTCTGCTACGTTCAATCCCTTACCCCACTACAGCTGGGCGGAGACACAAGACAGTGATCCCGCATTCCGTCTGGTAAGGAAATGCTGACACAGGCTGATGCCCGTCTTGACCCAGACGCTCCGGAGGAGACCAAGCAACTGTGGAAGGAGAAAAGTAAGCTGTTTCTCGAACACATGAGCTGACCTGGCAGGTAGTGGTCCCAAGACGAGACGCGGCTATGGTTCTGGAGGCATACCACGACGGAGCAGGACACTTCGGATGGAAGAAGCTGGAGTTCCTGTTGCGTGAACGGTTCTACTGGGTAGGCATGAGAGGAGCCATCGAGAGATGGTGCTGAGACTGTGGCCCGTGCAACCTAAGAAGAAAGGACCGTGCCAGCCAGAAGACTCCCCTGCAGCCCATCATCACCAGGCAGCCACTGGAACTGGTAGCCCTGGACCATGTGAAACTGGCTCCAAGCAAATCTGGGTACGTCTATGCCCTAATCATCGTAGATCACTACTTCCGGTTCCTGGTGGTGGTCCCTATCAAAGACTTAACGGCTCAGACAGCAGCCAGAGCCTTCCAGCTGCACTTCTGCCGTCCACACGGGTATCCAGAGCAAGTGTTGACGGACCAAGGACCAGCCTTCGAAGCGGAGGTCTTCCAGGAGTTCTGCAACCTGTATGGCTGCAGGAAGATAAGAACAACGCCCTATCACCCTCAGACCAATGGACTATGTGAGAAAATGAACCAGGTGGTGATACATTTGCTAAAAATGTTGCCCTGGAAGAACGCAGTCTGTGGCCTGAAAAACTGCCTGATCTGGTGGACTTGTATAATCACATCCCCGTAGGTTCCACCAACTGTACCCCGGCTTACCTAATGAGAGCAAGACCTGGTAAGCTGCCGATTGACCTGGATATGGGAGTCCTGACACCTGAGGACACCTTGCCAGAGGCAGACTGGGATACAGAACGGCAGCAGCAGTATCGGAAAGTACAGGAGAGCGTCGAGCGAAGTCTGTCTCAAGCAAGAGAAGGCTTATAACCAGCATGCTCCCGCTGTTCCCCTGGTACCTGGAGAGCAGGTCTTGAAGAGAAAGAGGCGACTCCACAAGTTGGATGACCAGTGGGAGAAGGACCCGTACACCGTACTGCCCTCAAGCCATGAGAACCCAAAAGTCTGTGTAATCAGTAAGGATGGAGGAGAGACCACAGCCATTGTCTCCAGAGACCACCTGAAAAAGAGTCCTGAGCAGCTGCAAAGCCCTGACGAAGATCAAGAGAACCCTCAACCCACAGAAGAAAGGGAAGAAATGATCAGTACCGTACTCGGAGACTTTCCCCGGTCCTGGACTCAAATTAACAACGCAGTTGTGGTAACCGTCCTCACCTTTCTCCAGCCAGCCCCTCAAGGGCCTACAGAAGAACAGGGAGTGTCAGAAGAGCAGCCGGCCCAGGAGGCAGAAGAACCCATACCAGCAGACCAGGAGAATCAACCCTCTGCTAGTAGTGAGCTTGCCGTGCCCCTAGTAAGCCAAAGAGTACGCATAAAGCTGCCAGGCCTGCCCGCAACACCTTCTACACCCTGTAGTGCAGAACCAGATAGTGGGTTACGTAGGTCCACAAGGAGCACTAGAGGACAAATGCCCGCTCGCTGGAGAGTCTAATGCCAAGTATATATTTACCTGTACATACGTAAATGCTGAAAAAGGTTTATGTTTTTGTTGCCTGTTCACTGATTATGTTTCTCTAGTTACCCTGCAGGTTTATTTGGACTGACAGGTTATGGACGCCGAGTAACCGGAACTACATTGTAGATAGTTGCACCTTGGTGCCTCTTGCGAAGATGGCCGCGGAAGAGAAAAACCTGTCTGGCGTGGCCTCCTTGTGGCCCAAAGTAGCTAGCCTCAGCCTTGCAGCCACGCCCAGGGCCAACGTTTGGGGTTTGCTTTGGAAAGGTCCCCTACTCTGTTCCAAGACTTCACCTTGTTGGGTGACATGGACACCCGGTTACGGACACGCCGTGACCTCTAAAGACTAAAGCTTCTTGTACATATGTTGTTGTATTATTGTTTATACCCTGTATTTGTGTTTTCTTAAAAATGTGTTTAGTCCCGGAGTACTAAAATTTACTAGGGGGGAATGTGGCACCCCAGGGGTCTGGTTACCACAGTAATAGAAATATTACGTCTGAGAGCAAGTGGGAGGTTTCTCTGGTCAGGAGCCCTTAAGCATGCAACACCTCCTGCCCAGACCTGGGAGGGAAGGAATCTGCCCTTATAAACTGGGTCTGGGGCGGGATTAGTCAGAGTCGGGAGAACAAGCAGACACAGGGAAAGCAACAGCAGGAGCTCTGTAGGAGCAGGAGCTGAGTGCCAGGGACTGGAAGCAGATATATTGCTCGTCCTGGTTGAAGAGACAATTACCGGACAACGGAGTCCGAGGCTGTGGGAACCTCTAAGTCCAGCAGCAGAACCCAGCTGGCAGGGGATTCCAGGTCCTCTGGCCATAGAAGCCCAGAGGCTCAGTCACAAGGAAGGGACCAGCACCGCCATCGAGGAGCGGAGGCTATCAGAAGGCCCCAAGTCACCAGCCATACGGGTGAGCACCACCCGGTATACTCAGGGACGTGGGCTACTTCCACTCACTTACAGCAAGGTAGCCAGGAAGAGTGCAGATAGACGGGGAGGCCTATAACTCCACCTGGCCAGGGGAACTCCTGCTTGCTCGCAGACTGACCAGGCCCCTTATGCTGGCCAGTATTCCCGGGAGGGTCTGCCATAATATCATCAGTAAAGACCATGAACTGCACTGTAAAGAATCTGAGTCGTTCCTGCTTTCTCACCGCATACAGCACTACTAGTACTGGGACGCCCGCGCACCATCACTCCCATCTTCCACATTCCCTGCCCTGAGGCCATACTCTTCCCATGGGGAGTTATCCCATCTTTTGCTGCGCACACTACACCAGCCTCAGCGGACTGCCTCGCAGCGGCGGTACACCGTGACCGCACTCAACGGGTGGCGTAGTCGGACATTAAACCATAAAAACCATATAAATAGTCTGCCACTGGTTTGACCACCCTGAGCCACGGGACCGGGTCGCCGCCACGGTGACTACAACCCACAGCATCCCACAAGAGGCCCGGTTCCGGGTTCCCCACGCGGCCCAGGGGGCGCATCAATAACCCTGCCCACATCACTGATTGGCACATTTCGGTGTACACTGTGCATAGGCAGAAAGCTGCCAATCAGCGGTGGGGGGCAAGGTTATATAGAGCTCATGAATATGGAGGACTACCTGGCAGCAGGATTACTAGTCCTCTAGTGATAATTTCCTGTTGAAAAAACTGTGATTTTATCAAAACTACAGCAAGCAGCCCAATAGATGACATATCACTGCAATCAGAGTTATGCTGCTCTCAGATTCGGTAACAAAAACCTGGTGACAGATTCCCTTTAACCTATTAATAAAAAAAGACTAGACAAGGTTAGTTTGGATAAAGAATAGGTTACTTAAAACATAAATTAATAAGTCAATAAATATTAAAAACCATGGAATAATGTAATCAGTCAGTAATCAAATAAATAATCAACTGACTATCAAAAATGGACCAAGTCCTCCCAGCTTTAGCCAACTGATAGGCATCGCAACAAAAAGAGGGTTGGTGGCCAACGCTGGTGACTTGCTGTGCATGGACTACCCCGGACTTTGGTGAAACTGGGCCTTTTATGCAGAAATATTCCCGCGCTAGCATTAGTTCTCCAATCAGGATAAAGATGCATCTTCCTGCGCAAACAACAGAATCTTCTATAACTTGCTCGTAGAGGATCACAGCTGAGACAACAGTGACTCTCAAATGATAAGTACCATTGCCGAAAAGAGTAGGAGGAGAAATAAGAACGGAAAGGGGAGCACAAATACAGCCAAAGTACTGTATAGCCAAAATTCTTAACTACAGAGCAAATATTCTAATGGGCCTGTAAAACTATATGTTCCCACGCTAACCTCTCTGGGGGCCCTGCCTTGACATTAGTGTCTTACCAGACAATGCTCCTTATCTAAATGTTTTTGCCTATTTGACACTACAGACAAAAGACCACCTATTACCAGGTCTTAAGGCCCCGTCACACTAAGCGATGCAGCAGCGATCCCGACAACGATACGACCTGTCAGGGATCGTTGCTGCATCGCTAATACATCGCTGGTGAGCTGTCAAACAGGCAGGCTCACCAGCGATCAGGGGAGCAGCGATATCGTGGAAAGAATCGTTCCACGATGTCCTGCTCCAGTTACCAGCCTGCTGAAGCAGGAGCAGGCTGGTAACTATGGTAAACATCGGGTTACTAAGTGCGCGTGTGCCCCTAGTAACCCGCTGTTTACCATGGATACCACTCTGCTACGGTGCGCGGGAGCCTCCGAGCACCGTAGCAGAGTGGTATCCATGGTAAACAGCGGGTTACTAAGTGCGCGCGTGCCCCTAGTAACCCGCTGTTTACCATAGTTACCAGCCAGATCGTTGGTCCCGCTGGTCACACACAGCGATGTGTGCTGGCCAGCGGGAGGCCAACGACCAAAAAATGGTCCAGGACACTTTGCAGCGATCAGCGACCTCACAGCAGGGGCCTGATCGTTGCAAAGTATCACACATAGCGACATCGCTGGTGAGTCACCAAAACCGTGACTCAGCAGCGATATCGCTATGTGAGACGGGGGCTTTAGAGGGTCCTGTCCCAACTTCTACTACCTCATCTGAAAGAATCCACTTATTGAGTTGGATTTATACTACTTAAGAAGTTGTCCACTACTTTTACATTGATGCCCTATCCTACAAAACTAGTGGACAACCCCTTTAAATATAAGGACTTCTATATGTGCCTTTTTAATGGACATTAAGGAGAGCGAGGTTGACATTGAGAGATTGTGTTGCCCCACCAAGCTCTCGAATCCCACAGAACACAATATAGCTAGCTGGCTTTGGAACTCTGCCATTGAATCTTCTCCCATGGCTGAAACTGGTCCTATCGAATGCTTCTGATCCTTTACTCCTCCAATATCTGAGGTGGCTACGATACAGGAGAGCATGGCTTCTCTATCCTCATCTCAGTTGCCTCTGGAACCATGTCTTACCCTGCTTCAACATCTGACCTAGTGAATAATATTGCCCTCACTATGTGTACACCTGATATGCCCAACCAAATCCATCACAGCTGTGCCAGGTGCAGTCTAATCCTAGTGTACATGGTATGAGCTGATCAGTCAACTGATTGGCTGCAGCAGTCACATGTGGTACGGTCATGACGCAGTGGCATACCGCTAACAGCAGATAACCATGTGGCTGCTATGAGGCCCATGAATCTGAGGGACCTTGGGTAATCATACTGTTTGTGGGCCATCATACTATATGGAGGGCTAGGTGGGGGCCATCATACTATTTGAAGTGCTATGTGGGGGCCATCATACTATCTGTAGGGCTATGTGGGGGCCATCATACTATTTAGAGGGCTATGTGGGGGCCATCATACCATTTAGAGGGCTATGTGGGGGCCGTCATACCATTTAGAGGGCTATGTGGGGGCCGTCATACCATTTAGAGGGCTATGTGGGGGCCGTCATACCATTTGGAGGGCTATGTGGGGGCCGTCATACCATTTGGAGGGCTATGTGGGGGTCGTCATACCATTTGGAGGGCTATGTTGGGGGCCGTCATACCATTTGGAGGGCTATGTTGGGGGCCGTCATACTATTTGGAGGGCTATGTTGGGGGCCGTCATACTATTTGGAGGGCTATGTTGGGGGCCGTCATACTATTTGGAGGGCTATGTTGGGGGCCGTCATACTATTTGGAGGGCTATGTTGGGGGCCGTCATACTATTTGGAGGGCTATGTTGGGGGCCGTCATACTATTTGGAGGGCTATGTTGGGAGCCGTCATACTATTTGGAGGGCTATGTTGGGGGCCGTCATACTATTTGGAGGGCTATGTTGGGGGCCGTCATACTATTTGGAGGGCTATGTTGGGGGCCGTCATACTATTTGGAGGGCTATGTTGGGGGCCGTCATACTATTTGGAGGGCTATGTTGGGGGCCGTCATACTATTTGGAGGGCTATGAGGGGGCAGTCATACTATTTGAAGGGCATCATGCTATTTGGAATGCTATGTAGAGGCCATCATACAATTTGGAGGACTATGTGGAGGCCATTATACTGTTTGGAGGGCTGTGTGGTATTCTACTTTACGGGGGTTACTAAAAGAAGGAGAAAATAGGAGTATCATGGCATAAAAAAATAATTTTATTAAATAATCTTAAAATATATGATTCAATAAATACAAACTAATTAACATGGTTTGCAATAGATCGAAACACCATGACACCATGCTTTGCAAAGCGAGCCCAATATTATATACAAAAAAGCATGAGATGGTAGTGAGGGAGATAAGTAGTCACATGATTGGTATCATCATGGACATATGACATTCAAGGTTCCCATGTGGGCCAAAGAGAATGTCAAATTCAAAAGTGCAAAAATACATATGCCCTTAAACTCAGCAAGTATTAAGCTCCAAAGCAGACGCAGGGTGTCATAGAGGAGTGTGCGGAGGTGACAGCACGGGGGGTACTGTAGGGTCATCATACTGTGAGTGTGGAGGAATTCACTCTAGGGTATAATACTGTGTTTGGGGGCACACTTATTGGTATCATACAATATGGGGTCCATGAGGGGGTATTCTAGTGTGGGAACACTAGGGAGCTTCAATGTGGGCACAATTGCTTTGTAAGGGCTGCAAAGTTGTGGGTTATGCTCTTTTTTGCCCCCAGCATATATATATATATAAATTTGAAAATTGTACATTCACACTGAAGGCATCAAAACTATGAATTAACACATGTGGAATTATATACTTAACAAAAAAGTGTGAAACAACTGAAAATATGTCTTATATTCTAGGTTCTTCAAAGTAGCCACCTTTTGCTTTGATGACTGCTTTGCACACTCTTGGCATTCTCTTGATGAGCTTCAAGAGGTAGCCCGCCATATAGTGCACAGGATACAGCACTGACTCCATGGGCAGACCCTCCTCCTGACAGCTCCATTCTAGCCCGCCATATAGTGCACAGGATACAGTACTGACTCCAGGGGCAGACCCTTCTCCTGACAGCTCCATTCTAGCCCGCCATATAGTGCACAGGATACAGTACTGACTCCAGGGGCAGACCCTCCGCCTGACAGCTCCATTCTAGCCCGTCATATAGTGCACAGGATAAAGTACTGACTCCAGGGGCAGACCCTCCTCCTGACAGCTCCATTCTAGCCCGCCATATAGTGCACAGGATACAGTACTGACTCCAGGGGCAGACCCTCCTCCTGACAGCTCCATTCTAGACCGCCATAAAGTGCACGGGATACAGTACTGACTCCAGGGGCAGACCCTCCTCCTGACAGCTCCATTCTAGCCCGCCATATAGTGCACAGGATACAGTACTGACTCCAGGGGCAGACCCTCCTCCTGGCAGCTCCATTCTAGCCCGCCATATAGTGCACAGGATACAGTACTGACTCCAGGGGCAGACCCTCCGCCTGACAGCTCCATTCTAGCCTGCCATATAGTGCACAGGATACAGTACTGACTCCAGTGGCAGACCCTCCTCCTGACAGCTCCATTATAGCCCGTCATATAGTGCGCAGGATAAAGTACTGACTCCAGGGGTAGACCCTCCTCCTGACAGCTCCATTCTAGCCCGCCATATAGTGCACAGGATACAATACTGACTCCAGGGGCAGACCCTCCGCCTGACAGCTCCATTCTAGCCCGTCATATAGTGCACAGGATACAGTACTGACTCCAGGGGCAGACCCTCCTCCTGACAGCTCCATTCTAGCCCGCCATATAGTGCACAGGATACAGTACTGACTCCAGGGGCAGACCCTCCGCCTGACAGCTCCATTCTAGCCCGCCATATAGTGCACAGGATACAGTACTGACTCCAGTGGCAGACCCTCCTCCTGACAGCTCCATTCTAGACCGCCATAAAGTGCACGGGATACAGTACTGACTCCAGGGGCAGACCCTCCTCCTGACAGCTCCATTCTAGCCCACCATATAGTGCACAGGATACAGTACTGACTCCAGGGGCAGACCCTCCTCCTGACAGCTCCATTCTAGCCCGCCATACGGTGCACAGGATACAACACCGACTCCAGGGGCAGACCCTCCTCCTGACAGCTCCATTCTAGCCCGCCATATAGTGCACGGGATAGAGTACTGACTCCAGGGGCAGACCCTCCTCCTGGCAGCTCCATTCTAACCCGCCATATAGTGCACAGGATACAGTACTGACTCCAGGGGCAGACCCTCCACCTGGCAGCTCCATTCTAGCCTGCCATATAGTGCACAGGATACAACACTGACTCCAGGGGCAGACCCTCCACCTGGCAGCTCCATTCTAACCCGCCATATAGTGCACAGGATACAACACTGACTCCAGGGGCAGACCCTCCTCCTGGCAGCCCGAGTCTAACCCGCCATATAGTGCCCAGGATACAGTACTAACTCCAGGGGCAGACCCTCCTCCTGGCAGCCCGAGTCTAACCCGCTATATAGTGCACAGGATACAGTACTGACTCCAGGGGCAGACCCTCCTCCTGGCAGCCCGAGTCTAGCCCACGATATAGTGCGCAGGCTACAGTACTGACACCAGGGGCAGACCCTCCTCCTGACAGCTCCATTCTAGCCCGCCATATAGTGCACAGGATACATTACTGACTCCAGGGGCAGACCCACCTCCTGGCAGCCCCATTCTAGCCTGCCATATAGTGCACAGGATACAGTACTGACTCCAGGGGCAGACCCACCTCCTGGCAGCTCCATTCTAGCCCGCTATATAGCGCACAGGATACAGTACTGACTCCAGGGGCAGACCCACCTCCTGGCAGCTCCATTTTAGCCCGCCATATAGTGCACAGGATACAGTACTGACTCCAGGGGCAGACCCTCCTCCTGGCAGCCCGAGTCTAACCCGCCATATAGTGCACAGGATACAGTACTGACTCCAGGGGCAGACCCTCCTCCTGGCAGCTCCATTCTAGCCCGCCATATAGTACACAGGATACATTACTGACTCCAGGGGCAGACCCTCCTCCTGGCAGCTCCATTTTAACCCGCCATATAGTGCACAGGATACAGTACTGACTCCAGGGGCAGACCCTCCGCCTGACAGCTCCATTCTAGCCCGTCATATAGTGCAAAGGATAAAGTACTGACTCCAGGGGCAGACCCTCCTCCTGACAGCTCCATTCTAGCCCGCCATATAGTGCACAGGATACAGTACTGACTCCAGGGGCAGACCCTCCGCCTGACAGCTCCATTCTAGACCGCCATAAAGTGCACGGGATACAGTACTGACTCCAGGGGCAGACCCTCCTCCTGACAGCTCCATTCTAGCCCGCCATATAGTGCACAGGATACAGTACTGACTCCAGGGGCAGACCCTCCTCCTCACAGCTCCATTCTAGCCCGCCATATAGTGCACGGGATAGAGTACTGACTCCAGGGGCAGACCCTCCTCCTGGCAGCTCCATTCTAGCCCGCCATATGGTGCACAGGATACAACACTGACTCCAGGGGCAGACCCTCCTCCTGACAGCTCCATTCTAGCCCGCCATATAGTGCACGGGATAGAGTACTGACTCCAGGGGCAGACCCTCCTCCTGGCAGCTCCATTCTAGCCCGCCATATAGTGCACAGGATACAGTACTGACTCCATGGGCAGAACCTCCTCCTGGCAGCTCCATTCTAGCCCGCCATATAGTGCACAGGATACAGTACTGACTCCAGGGGCAGACCCTCCACCTGGCAGCTCCATTCTAGCCTGCCATATAGTGCACAGGATACAGTACTGACTCCAGGGGCAACCCTTCTCCTGGCAGCTCCATTCTAGCCCGCCATATAGCACACAGGATACAGTACTGACTCCAGGGGCAGACCCTCCTCCTGGCAGCCCGAGTCTAACCCGACATATAGTGCCCAGGATACAGTACAAACTCCAGGGGCAGACCCTCCTCCTGGCAGCCCGAGTCTAACCCGCTATATAGTGCACAGGATACAGTACTGACTCCAGGGGCAGACCCTCCTCCTGGCAGCCCGAGTCTAACCCGCCATATAGTGCACAGGATACAGTACTGACTCCAGGGGCAGACCCTCCTCCTGGCAGCCCCAGTCTAGCCCACGATATAGTGCGCAGGCTACAGTACTGACACCAGGGGCAGACCCTCCTCCTGACAGCTCCATTCTAGCCCGCCATATAGTGCACAGGATACAGTACTGACTCCAGGGGCAGACCCTCCTCCTGACAGCTCCATTCTAGCCCACCATATAGTGCACAGGATACAGTACTGACTCCAGGGGCAGACCCTCCACCTGGCAGCTACATTCTAGCCTGCCATATAGTGCACAGGATACAGTACTGACTCCAGGGGCAACCCTTCTCCTGGCAGCTCCATTCTAGCCCGCCATATAGCACACAGGAGACAGTACTGATTCCAGGGGCAGACCCTCCTCCTGACAGCTCCATTCTAGCCCACCATATAGCACACAGGATACAGTACTGACTCCAGGGGCAGACCCTCCTCCTGACAGCTCCATTCTAGCCCACCATATAGTGCACAGGATACAACACTGACTCCATGGGCAGAACCTCCTCCTGGCAGCTCCATTCTAGCCCGCCATATAGTGCACAGGATACAGTACTGACTCCAGGGGCAACCCTTCTCCTGGCAGCTCCATTCTAGCCCGCCATATAGCACACAGGATACAGTACTGACTCCAGGGGCAGACCCTCCTCCTGACAGCTCCATTCTAGCCCGCCATATAGTGCCCAGGATACAGTACTGACTCCAGGGGCAGACCCTCCTCCTGGCAGCCCGAGTCTAACCCGCTATATAGTGCACAGGATACAGTAATGACTCCAGGGGCAGACCCTCCTCCTGGCAGCCCGAGTCTAACCCGCCATATAGTGCACAGGATACAGTACTGACTCCAGGGGCAGACCCTCCTCCTGGCAGCCCGAGTCTAACCCGCCATATAGTGCACAGGATACAGTACTGACTCCAGGGGTAGACCCTCCTCCTGACAGCTGCATTCTTGCCCGCAATATAGTGCACAGGATATAACACTGACTCCAGGGGCAGACCCTCCTCCTGACAGCTCCATTCTAGCCCGCCATATAGTACACAGGATACAACACTGACTCCAGGGGCAGACCCTTCTCCTGGCAGCCCCATTCTAGCCTGCCATATAGTGCACAGGATACATTACTGACTCCAGGGGCAGACCCTCCTCCTGACAGCTGCATTCTAGGCTACAGTACTGACTCCAGGGGCAGACCCCACTCCTGACAGCTCTATTCTAGCCCGCCATATAGAGCACAAGATACAGTACTGACTCCAGGGGCAGACCCTCCTCCTGACAGCTCCATTCTAGCCCACCATATAGTGCACGGGATACAGTACTGACTACAGTGGCAGACCCTCCTCCTGGCAGCTCCATTTTAGCCCGCCATATAGTGCACAGGATACAGTACTGACTCCAGGGGCAGACCCTCCTCCTGGCAGCTCCATTCTAGCCCGCCATATAGAGCACAGGATACAGTACTGACTCCAGGGGCAGACCCTACTCCTGGCAGCTCCATTCTAGCCCGCCATATAGTGCACGGAATACAGTACTGACTCCAGGGGCAGACCCTCCTCCTGACAGCTCCATTCTAGCCCGCCATATAGTGCACAGGATACAGTACTGATTCCAGGGGTAGACCCTCCTCCTGACAGCTGCATTCTTGCCCGCAATATAGTGCACAGGATACAACACTGACTCCAGGGGCAGACCCTCCTCCTGACAGCTCCATTCTAGCCCGCCATATAGTACACAGGATACAACACTGACTCCAGGGGCAGACCCTTCTCCTGGCAGCCCCATTCTAGCCTGCCATATAGTGCACAGGATACAGTACTGACTCCAGGGGCAGACCCTTCTCCTGACAGCTCCATTCTAGCCCGCCATATAGTGCACAGGATACAGTACTGACTCCAGGGGCAGACCCTCCGCCTGACAGCTCCATTCTAGCCCGTCATATAGTGCACAGGATAAAGTACTGACTCCAGGGGCAGACCCTCCTCCTGACAGCTCCATTCTAGCCCGCCATATAGTGCACAGGATACAGTACTGACTCCAGGGGCAGACCCTCCTCCTGACAGCTCCATTCTAGACCGCCATAAAGTGCACGGGATACAGTACTGACTCCAGGGGCAGACCCTCCTCCTGACAGCTCCATTCTAGCCCACCATATAGTGCACGGGATACAGTACTGACTACAGTGGCAGACCCTCCTCCTGGCAGCTCCATTTTAGCCCGCCATATAGTGCACAGGATACAGTACTGACTCCAGGGGCAGACCCTCCTCCTGGCAGCTCCATTCTAGCCCGCCATATAGAGCACAGGATACAGTACTGACTCCAGGGGCAGACCCTACTCCTGGCAGCTCCATTCTAGCCCGCCATATAGTGCACGGAATACAGTACTGACTCCAGGGGCAGACCCTCCTCCTGACAGCTCCATTCTAGCCCGCCATATAGTGCACAGGATACAGTACTGATTCCAGGGGTAGACCCTCCTCCTGACAGCTGCATTCTTGCCCGCAATATAGTGCACAGGATACAACACTGACTCCAGGGGCAGACCCTCCTCCTGACAGCTCCATTCTAGCCCGCCATATAGTACACAGGATACAACACTGACTCCAGGGGCAGACCCTTCTCCTGGCAGCCCCATTCTAGCCTGCCATATAGTGCACAGGATACAGTACTGACTCCAGGGGCAGACCCTTCTCCTGACAGCTCCATTCTAGCCCGCCATATAGTGCACAGGATACAGTACTGACTCCAGGGGCAGACCCTCCGCCTGACAGCTCCATTCTAGCCCGTCATATAGTGCACAGGATAAAGTACTGACTCCAGGGGCAGACCCTCCTCCTGACAGCTCCATTCTAGCCCGCCATATAGTGCACAGGATACAGTACTGACTCCAGGGGCAGACCCTCCTCCTGACAGCTCCATTCTAGACCGCCATAAAGTGCACGGGATACAGTACTGACTCCAGGGGCAGACCCTCCTCCTGACAGCTCCATTCTAGCCCGCCATATAGTGCACAGGATACAGTACTGACTCCAGGGGCAGACCCTCCTCCTGGCAGCTCCATTCTAGCCCGCCATATAGTGCACAGGATACAGTACTGACTCCAGGGGCAGACCCTCCGCCTGACAGCTCCATTCTAGCCTGCCATATAGTGCACAGGATACAGTACTGACTCCAGTGGCAGACCCTCCTCCTGACAGCTCCATTATAGCCCGTCATATAGTGCGCAGGATAAAGTACTGACTCCAGGGGTAGACCCTCCTCCTGACAGCTCCATTCTAGCCCGCCATATAGTGCACAGGATACAATACTGACTCCAGGGGCAGACCCTCCGCCTGACAGCTCCATTCTAGCCCGTCATATAGTGCACAGGATAAAGTACTGACTCCAGGGGCAGACCCTCCTCCTGACAGCTCCATTCTAGCCCGCCATATAGTGCACAGGATACAGTACTGACTCCAGGGGCAGACCCTCCGCCTGACAGCTCCATTCTAGCCCGCCATATAGTGCACAGGATACAGTACTGACTCCAGTGGCAGACCCTCCTCCTGACAGCTCCATTCTAGACCGCCATAAAGTGCACGGGATACAGTACTGACTCCAGGGGCAGACCCTCCTCCTGACAGCTCCATTCTAGCCCACCATATAGTGCACAGGATACAGTACTGACTCCAGGGGCAGACCCTCCTCCTGACAGCTCCATTCTAGCCCGCCATACGGTGCACAGGATACAACACCGACTCCAGGGGCAGACCCTCCTCCTGACAGCTCCATTCTAGCCCGCCATATAGTGCACGGGATAGAGTACTGACTCCAGGGGCAGACCCTCCTCCTGGCAGCTCCATTCTAACCCGCCATATAGTGCACAGGATACAGTACTGACTCCAGGGGCAGACCCTCCACCTGGCAGCTCCATTCTAGCCTGCCATATAGTGCACAGGATACAACACTGACTCCAGGGGCAGACCCTCCTCCTGGCAGCCCGAGTCTAACCCGCCATATAGTGCCCAGGATACAGTACTAACTCCAGGGGCAGACCCTCCTCCTGGCAGCCCGAGTCTAACCCGCTATATAGTGCACAGGATACAGTACTGACTCCAGGGGCAGACCCTCCTCCTGGCAGCCCGAGTCTAGCCCACGATATAGTGCGCAGGCTACAGTACTGACACCAGGGGCAGACCCTCCTCCTGACAGCTCCATTCTAGCCCGCCATATAGTGCACAGGATACATTACTGACTCCAGGGGCAGACCCACCTCCTGGCAGCCCCATTCTAGCCTGCCATATAGTGCACAGGATACAGTACTGACTCCAGGGGCAGACCCACCTCCTGGCAGCTCCATTCTAGCCCGCTATATAGCGCACAGGATACAGTACTGACTCCAGGGGCAGACCCACCTCCTGGCAGCTCCATTTTAGCCCGCCATATAGTGCACAGGATACAGTACTGACTCCAGGGGCAGACCCTCCTCCTGGCAGCCCGAGTCTAACCCGCCATATAGTGCACAGGATACAGTACTGACTCCAGGGGCAGACCCTCCTCCTGGCAGCTCCATTCTAGCCCGCCATATAGTACACAGGATACATTACTGACTCCAGGGGCAGACCCTCCTCCTGGCAGCTCCATTTTAACCCGCCATATAGTGCACAGGATACAGTACTGACTCCAGGGGCAGACCCTCCGCCTGACAGCTCCATTCTAGCCCGTCATATAGTGCAAAGGATAAAGTACTGACTCCAGGGGCAGACCCTCCTCCTGACAGCTCCATTCTAGCCCGCCATATAGTGCACAGGATACAGTACTGACTCCAGGGGCAGACCCTCCGCCTGACAGCTCCATTCTAGACCGCCATAAAGTGCACGGGATACAGTACTGACTCCAGGGGCAGACCCTCCTCCTGACAGCTCCATTCTAGCCCGCCATATAGTGCACAGGATACAGTACTGACTCCAGGGGCAGACCCTCCTCCTCACAGCTCCATTCTAGCCCGCCATATAGTGCACGGGATAGAGTACTGACTCCAGGGGCAGACCCTCCTCCTGGCAGCTCCATTCTAGCCCGCCATATGGTGCACAGGATACAACACTGACTCCAGGGGCAGACCCTCCTCCTGACAGCTCCATTCTAGCCCGCCATATAGTGCACGGGATAGAGTACTGACTCCAGGGGCAGACCCTCCTCCTGGCAGCTCCATTCTAGCCCGCCATATAGTGCACAGGATACAGTACTGACTCCATGGGCAGAACCTCCTCCTGGCAGCTCCATTCTAGCCCGCCATATAGTGCACAGGATACAGTACTGACTCCAGGGGCAGACCCTCCACCTGGCAGCTCCATTCTAGCCTGCCATATAGTGCACAGGATACAGTACTGACTCCAGGGGCAACCCTTCTCCTGGCAGCTCCATTCTAGCCCGCCATATAGCACACAGGATACAGTACTGACTCCAGGGGCAGACCCTCCTCCTGGCAGCCCGAGTCTAACCCGACATATAGTGCCCAGGATACAGTACAAACTCCAGGGGCAGACCCTCCTCCTGGCAGCCCGAGTCTAACCCGCTATATAGTGCACAGGATACAGTACTGACTCCAGGGGCAGACCCTCCTCCTGGCAGCCCGAGTCTAACCCGCCATATAGTGCACAGGATACAGTACTGACTCCAGGGGCAGACCCTCCTCCTGGCAGCCCCAGTCTAGCCCACGATATAGTGCGCAGGCTACAGTACTGACACCAGGGGCAGACCCTCCTCCTGACAGCTCCATTCTAGCCCGCCATATAGTGCACAGGATACAGTACTGACTCCAGGGGCAGACCCTCCTCCTGACAGCTCCATTCTAGCCCACCATATAGTGCACAGGATACAGTACTGACTCCAGGGGCAGACCCTCCACCTGGCAGCTACATTCTAGCCTGCCATATAGTGCACAGGATACAGTACTGACTCCAGGGGCAACCCTTCTCCTGGCAGCTCCATTCTAGCCCGCCATATAGCACACAGGAGACAGTACTGATTCCAGGGGCAGACCCTCCTCCTGACAGCTCCATTCTAGCCCACCATATAGCACACAGGATACAGTACTGACTCCAGGGGCAGACCCTCCTCCTGACAGCTCCATTCTAGCCCACCATATAGTGCACAGGATACAACACTGACTCCATGGGCAGAACCTCCTCCTGGCAGCTCCATTCTAGCCCGCCATATAGTGCACAGGATACAGTACTGACTCCAGGGGCAGACCCTCCACCTGGCAGCTCCATTCTAGCCTGCCATATAGTGCACAGGATACAGTACTGACTCCTGGGGCAACCCTTCTCCTGGCAGCTCCATTCTAGCCCGCCATATAGCACACAGGATACAGTACTGACTCCAGGGGCAGACCCTCCTCCTGACAGCTCCATTCTAGCCCGCCATATAGTGCCCAGGATACAGTACTGACTCCAGGGGCAGACCCTCCTCCTGGCAGCCCGAGTCTAACCCGCTATATAGTGCACAGGATACAGTAATGACTCCAGGGGCAGACCCTCCTCCTGGCAGCCCGAGTCTAACCCGCCATATAGTGCACAGGATACAGTACTGACTCCAGGGGCAGACCCTCCTCCTGGCAGCCCGAGTCTAACCCGCCATATAGTGCACAGGATACAGTACTGACTCCAGGGGTAGACCCTCCTCCTGACAGCTGCATTCTTGCCCGCAATATAGTGCACAGGATATAACACTGACTCCAGGGGCAGACCCTCCTCCTGACAGCTCCATTCTAGCCCGCCATATAGTACACAGGATACAACACTGACTCCAGGGGCAGACCCTTCTCCTGGCAGCCCCATTCTAGCCTGCCATATAGTGCACAGGATACATTACTGACTCCAGGGGCAGACCCTCCTCCTGACAGCTGCATTCTAGGCTACAGTACTGACTCCAGGGGCAGACCCCCCTCCTGACAGCTCTATTCTAGCCCGCCATATAGAGCACAAGATACAGTACTGACTCCAGGGGCAGACCCTCCTCCTGACAGCTCCATTCTAGCCCACCATATAGTGCACGGGATACAGTACTGACTACAGTGGCAGACCCTCCTCCTGGCAGCTCCATTTTAGCCCGCCATATAGTGCACAGGATACAGTACTGACTCCAGGGGCAGACCCTCCTCCTGGCAGCTCCATTCTAGCCCGCCATATAGAGCACAGGATACAGTACTGACTCCAGGGGCAGACCCTACTCCTGGCAGCTCCATTCTAGCCCGCCATATAGTGCACGGAATACAGTACTGACTCCAGGGGCAGACCCTCCTCCTGGCAGCTCCATTCTAGCCCGCCATATAGTGCACAGGATACAGTACTGATTCCAGGGGTAGACCCTCCTCCTGACAGCTGCATTCTTGCCCGCAATATAGTGCACAGGATACAACACTGACTCCAGGGGCAGACCCTCCTCCTGACAGCTCCATTCTAGCCCGCCATATAGTACACAGGATACAACACTGACTCCAGGGGCAGACCCTTCTCCTGGCAGCCCCATTCTAGCCTGCCATATAGTGCACAGGATACAGTACTGACTCCAGGGGCAGATCCTCCTCCTGGCAGCTCCATTCTAGCCCGCCATATAGTGCACAGGATACAGTACTGACTCCAGGGGCAGACCCACCTCCTGGCAGCTCCATTCTAGCCCGCCATATAGTGCACAGGATACAGTACTGACTCCAGGGGCAGACCCTCCTCCTGGCAGCTCCATTCTAGCCCACCAAATAGTGCACAGGATACAGTACTGACTCCAGGGGCAGACCCACCTCCTGGCAGCTCCATTCTAGCCCGCCATATAGTGCACAGGATACAGTACTGACTCCAGGGGCAGACCCACCTCCTGGCAGCTCCATTCTAGCCCGCCATATAGTGCACAGGATACAGTACTGACTCCAGGGGCAGACCCTCCTCCTGGCAGCCCGAGTCTAACCCGCCATATAGTGCACAGGATACAGTACTGACTCCAGGGGCAGACCCTCCTCCTGGCAGCTCCATTCTAACCCGCTATATAGTGCACAGGATACAGTACTGACTCCAGGGGCAGACCCTCCTCCTGGCAGCTCCATTCTAGCCCGCCATATAGTGCACGGGATACAGTACTGACTCCAGGGGCAGACCCTCCTCCTGGCAGCTCCATTCTAACCCGCCATATAGAGCACAGAATACAGTACTGACTCCAGGAGCAGACCCTCCTCCTGGCAGCTCCATTCTAGCCCGCCATATAGAGCACAGGATACAGTACTTACTCCAGGGGCAGACCCTCCTCCTAGCAGCTCCATTCTAGCCCGCCATATAGTGCACAGGATACAGTACTGATTCCAGGGGTAACCCTTCTCCTGACAGCTCCATTCTAGCCCGCCATATAGTGCCCAGGATACAGTACTGACTCCAGGGGCAGACCCTCCTCCTGACAGCTCCATTCTAGACCGCCATAAAGTGCACGGGATACAGTACTGACTCCAGGGGCAGACCCTCCTCCTGGCAGCTCCATTCTAGCCCGCCATATAGAGCACAGAATACAGTACTGACTCCAGGGGCAGACCCTCCTCCTGACAGCTCCATTCTAGCCCGCCATATAGTGCACAGGATACAGTACTGACTCCAGGGGCAACCCTTCTCCTGACAGCTCCATTCTAGCCCGCCATATAGTGCCCAGGATACAGTACTGACTCCAGGGGTAACCCTTCTCCTGACAGCTCCATTCTAGCCCGCCATATAGTGCCCAGGATACAGTACTGACTCCAGGGGCAGACCTTAATCCTGGCAGCTCCATTCTAGCCCGCCATATAGTGCACGGGATACAGTACTGACTCCAGGGGCAGACCCTCCTCCTGGCAGCTCCATTCTAACCCGCCATATAGAGCACAGAATACAGTACTGACTCCAGGAGCAGACCCTCCTCCTGGCAGCTCCATTCTAGCCCGCCATATAGAGCACAGGATACAGTACTGACTCCAGGGGCAGACCCTCCTCCTGGCAGCTCCATTCTAGCCCGCCATATAGTGCACAGGATACAGTACTGACTCCAGGGGTAACCCTTCTCCTGACAGCTCCATTCTAGCCCGCCATATAGTGCCCAGGATACAGTACTGACTCCAGGGGCAGACCCTCTTCCTGACAGCTCCATTCTAGACCGCCATAAAGTGCACGGGATACAGTACTGACTCCAGGGGCAGACCCTCCTCCTGGCAGCTCCATTCTAGCCCGCCATATAGAGCACAGAATACAGTACTGACTCCAGGGGCAGTCCCTCCTCCTGACAGCTCCATTCTAGCCCGCCATATAGTGCACAGGATACAGTACTGACTCCAGGGGTAACCCTTCTCCTGACAGCTCCATTCTAGCCCGCCATATAGTGCCCAGGATACAGTACTGACTCCAGGGGCAGACCCTCCTCCTGACAGCTCCATTCTAGACCGCCATAAAGTGCACGGGATACAGTACTGACTCCAGGGGCAGACCCTCCTCCTGGCAGCTCCATTCTAGCCCGCCATATAGAGCACAGAATACAGTACTGACTCCAGGGGCAGACCCTCCTCCTGGGAGCCCGAGTCTAACCCGCCATATAGTGCACAGGATACAGTACTGACTCCAGGGGCAGACCCTCCTCCTGGCAGCTCCATTCTAGCCCACCATATAGTGCACAGGATACAGTACTGACTCCAGGGGCAGACCCTCCTCCTGGCAGCTCCTTTCTAACCCGCCATATAGTGCACAGGATACAGAACTGACTCCAGGGGCAGAACCTCCTCCTGGCAGCCCGAGTCTAACCCGCCATATAGTGCACAGGATACAGTACTGACTCCAGGGGCAGATCCTCCTCCTGGCAGCTCCATTCTAACCCGCCATATAGAGCACAGGATACAGTACTGACTCCAGGGGCAGAACCTCCTCCTGGCAGCCCGAGTCTAACCCGCCATATAGTGCACAGGATACAGAACTGACTCCAGGGGCAGAACCTCCTCCTGGCAGCCCGAGTCTAACCCGCCATATAGTGCACAGGATACAGTACTGACTCCAGGGGCAGACCCTCCTCCTGGCAGCTCCATTCTAACCCGCCATATAGTGCACAGGATACAGTACTGACTCCAGGGGCAGACCCTCCTCCTGGCAGCTCCATTCTAACCCGCCATATAGTGCACAGGATACAGTACTGACTCCAGGGGCAGATCCTCCTCCTGGCAGCTCCATTCTAGCCAGTCATATAGTGCACAGGATACAGTACTGTCTCCAGGGGCAGACCCTCCTCCTGGCAGCTCCATTCTAACCTGCCATATAGAGCACAGAATACAGTACTGACTCCAGGGGCAGACCCTCCTCCTGGCAGCTCCATTCTAACCCGCCATATAGAGCACAGGATACAGTACTGACTCCAGGGGCAGATCCTCCTCCTGGCAGCTCCATTCTAGCCCGTCATATAGTGCACAGGATACAACACTGACTCCAGGGGCAGACCCTCCTCCTGGCAGCTCCATTCTAACCCGCCATATAGAGCACAGGAAACAGTACTGACTCCAGGGGCAGACCCTCCTCCTGGCAGCTCCATTCTAACCCGCCATATAGAGCACAGAATACAGTACTGACTCCAGGGGCAGACCCTCCTCCTGGCAGCCCGAGTCTAACCCGCCATATAGTGCACAGCATACAGTACTGACTCCAGGGGCAGACCCTCCTCCTGGCAGCTCCATTCTAACCCGCCATATAGAGCACAGAATACAGTACTGACTCCAGGGGCAGACCCTCCTCCTGGCAGCCCGAGTCTAACCCGCCATATAGTGCACAGGATACAGTACTGACTCCAGGGGCAGACCCTCCTCCTGGCAGCCCGAGTCTAACCCGCCATATAGTGCACAGGATACAGAACTGACTCCAGGGGCAGAACCTCCTCCTGGCAGCCCGAGTCTAACCCGCCATATAGTGCACAGGATACAGTACTGACTCCAGGGGCAGACCCTCCTCCTGGCAGCTCCATTCTAACCCGCCATATAGTGCACAGGATACAGTACTGACTCCAGGGGCAGATCCTCCTCCTGGCAGCTCCATTCTAACCCGCCATATAGAGCACAGGATACAGTACTGACTCCAGGGGCAGATCCTCCTCCTGGCAGCTCCATTCTAGCCCGTCATATAGTGCACAGGATACAGTACTGACTCCAGGGGCAGACCCTCCTCCTGACAGCTCCATTCTAGCCCGCCATATAGTGCACAGGATACAGTACTGACTCCAGGGGCAGACCCTCCGCCTGACAGCTCCATTCTAGACCGCCATAAAGTGCACGGGATACAGTACTGACTCCAGGGGCAGACCCTCCTCCTGACAGCTCCATTCTAGCCCGCCATATAGTGCACAGGATACAGTACTGACTCCAGGGGCAGACCCTCCTCCTCACAGCTCCATTCTAGCCCGCCATATAGTGCACGGGATAGAGTACTGACTCCAGGGGCAGACCCTCCTCCTGGCAGCTCCATTCTAGCCCGCCATATGGTGCACAGGATACAACACTGACTCCAGGGGCAGACCCTCCTCCTGACAGCTCCATTCTAGCCCGCCATATAGTGCACGGGATAGAGTACTGACTCCAGGGGCAGACCCTCCTCCTGGCAGCTCCATTCTAGCCCGCCATATAGTGCACAGGATACAGTACTGACTCCATGGGCAGAACCTCCTCCTGGCAGCTCCATTCTAGCCCGCCATATAGTGCACAGGATACAGTACTGACTCCAGGGGCAGACCCTCCACCTGGCAGCTCCATTCTAGCCTGCCATATAGTGCACAGGATACAGTACTGACTCCAGGGGCAACCCTTCTCCTGGCAGCTCCATTCTAGCCCGCCATATAGCACACAGGATACAGTACTGACTCCAGGGGCAGACCCTCCTCCTGGCAGCCCGAGTCTAACCCGACATATAGTGCCCAGGATACAGTACAAACTCCAGGGGCAGACCCTCCTCCTGGCAGCCCGAGTCTAACCCGCTATATAGTGCACAGGATACAGTACTGACTCCAGGGGCAGACCCTCCTCCTGGCAGCCCGAGTCTAACCCGCCATATAGTGCACAGGATACAGTACTGACTCCAGGGGCAGACCCTCCTCCTGGCAGCCCCAGTCTAGCCCACGATATAGTGCGCAGGCTACAGTACTGACACCAGGGGCAGACCCTCCTCCTGACAGCTCCATTCTAGCCCGCCATATAGTGCACAGGATACAGTACTGACTCCAGGGGCAGACCCTCCTCCTGACAGCTCCATTCTAGCCCACCATATAGTGCACAGGATACAGTACTGACTCCAGGGGCAGACCCTCCACCTGGCAGCTACATTCTAGCCTGCCATATAGTGCACAGGATACAGTACTGACTCCAGGGGCAACCCTTCTCCTGGCAGCTCCATTCTAGCCCGCCATATAGCACACAGGAGACAGTACTGATTCCAGGGGCAGACCCTCCTCCTGACAGCTCCATTCTAGCCCACCATATAGCACACAGGATACAGTACTGACTCCAGGGGCAGACCCTCCTCCTGACAGCTCCATTCTAGCCCACCATATAGTGCACAGGATACAACACTGACTCCATGGGCAGAACCTCCTCCTGGCAGCTCCATTCTAGCCCGCCATATAGTGCACAGGATACAGTACTGACTCCAGGGGCAGACCCTCCACCTGGCAGCTCCATTCTAGCCTGCCATATAGTGCACAGGATACAGTACTGACTCCTGGGGCAACCCTTCTCCTGGCAGCTCCATTCTAGCCCGCCATATAGCACACAGGATACAGTACTGACTCCAGGGGCAGACCCTCCTCCTGACAGCTCCATTCTAGCCCGCCATATAGTGCCCAGGATACAGTACTGACTCCAGGGGCAGACCCTCCTCCTGGCAGCCCGAGTCTAACCCGCTATATAGTGCACAGGATACAGTAATGACTCCAGGGGCAGACCCTCCTCCTGGCAGCCCGAGTCTAACCCGCCATATAGTGCACAGGATACAGTACTGACTCCAGGGGCAGACCCTCCTCCTGGCAGCCCGAGTCTAACCCGCCATATAGTGCACAGGATACAGTACTGACTCCAGGGGTAGACCCTCCTCCTGACAGCTGCATTCTTGCCCGCAATATAGTGCACAGGATATAACACTGACTCCAGGGGCAGACCCTCCTCCTGACAGCTCCATTCTAGCCCGCCATATAGTACACAGGATACAACACTGACTCCAGGGGCAGACCCTTCTCCTGGCAGCCCCATTCTAGCCTGCCATATAGTGCACAGGATACATTACTGACTCCAGGGGCAGACCCTCCTCCTGACAGCTGCATTCTAGGCTACAGTACTGACTCCAGGGGCAGACCCCCCTCCTGACAGCTCTATTCTAGCCCGCCATATAGAGCACAAGATACAGTACTGACTCCAGGGGCAGACCCTCCTCCTGACAGCTCCATTCTAGCCCACCATATAGTGCACGGGATACAGTACTGACTACAGTGGCAGACCCTCCTCCTGGCAGCTCCATTTTAGCCCGCCATATAGTGCACAGGATACAGTACTGACTCCAGGGGCAGACCCTCCTCCTGGCAGCTCCATTCTAGCCCGCCATATAGAGCACAGGATACAGTACTGACTCCAGGGGCAGACCCTACTCCTGGCAGCTCCATTCTAGCCCGCCATATAGTGCACGGAATACAGTACTGACTCCAGGGGCAGACCCTCCTCCTGGCAGCTCCATTCTAGCCCGCCATATAGTGCACAGGATACAGTACTGATTCCAGGGGTAGACCCTCCTCCTGACAGCTGCATTCTTGCCCGCAATATAGTGCACAGGATACAACACTGACTCCAGGGGCAGACCCTCCTCCTGACAGCTCCATTCTAGCCCGCCATATAGTACACAGGATACAACACTGACTCCAGGGGCAGACCCTTCTCCTGGCAGCCCCATTCTAGCCTGCCATATAGTGCACAGGATACAGTACTGACTCCAGGGGCAGATCCTCCTCCTGGCAGCTCCATTCTAGCCCGCCATATAGTGCACAGGATACAGTACTGACTCCAGGGGCAGACCCACCTCCTGGCAGCTCCATTCTAGCCCGCCATATAGTGCACAGGATACAGTACTGACTCCAGGGGCAGACCCTCCTCCTGGCAGCTCCATTCTAGCCCACCAAATAGTGCACAGGATACAGTACTGACTCCAGGGGCAGACCCACCTCCTGGCAGCTCCATTCTAGCCCGCCATATAGTGCACAGGATACAGTACTGACTCCAGGGGCAGACCCACCTCCTGGCAGCTCCATTCTAGCCCGCCATATAGTGCACAGGATACAGTACTGACTCCAGGGGCAGACCCTCCTCCTGGCAGCCCGAGTCTAACCCGCCATATAGTGCACAGGATACAGTACTGACTCCAGGGGCAGACCCTCCTCCTGGCAGCTCCATTCTAACCCGCTATATAGTGCACAGGATACAGTACTGACTCCAGGGGCAGACCCTCCTCCTGGCAGCTCCATTCTAGCCCGCCATATAGTGCACGGGATACAGTACTGACTCCAGGGGCAGACCCTCCTCCTGGCAGCTCCATTCTAACCCGCCATATAGAGCACAGAATACAGTACTGACTCCAGGAGCAGACCCTCCTCCTGGCAGCTCCATTCTAGCCCGCCATATAGAGCACAGGATACAGTACTTACTCCAGGGGCAGACCCTCCTCCTAGCAGCTCCATTCTAGCCCGCCATATAGTGCACAGGATACAGTACTGATTCCAGGGGTAACCCTTCTCCTGACAGCTCCATTCTAGCCCGCCATATAGTGCCCAGGATACAGTACTGACTCCAGGGGCAGACCCTCCTCCTGACAGCTCCATTCTAGACCGCCATAAAGTGCACGGGATACAGTACTGACTCCAGGGGCAGACCCTCCTCCTGGCAGCTCCATTCTAGCCCGCCATATAGAGCACAGAATACAGTACTGACTCCAGGGGCAGACCCTCCTCCTGACAGCTCCATTCTAGCCCGCCATATAGTGCACAGGATACAGTACTGACTCCAGGGGCAACCCTTCTCCTGACAGCTCCATTCTAGCCCGCCATATAGTGCCCAGGATACAGTACTGACTCCAGGGGTAACCCTTCTCCTGACAGCTCCATTCTAGCCCGCCATATAGTGCCCAGGATACAGTACTGACTCCAGGGGCAGACCTTAATCCTGGCAGCTCCATTCTAGCCCGCCATATAGTGCACGGGATACAGTACTGACTCCAGGGGCAGACCCTCCTCCTGGCAGCTCCATTCTAACCCGCCATATAGAGCACAGAATACAGTACTGACTCCAGGAGCAGACCCTCCTCCTGGCAGCTCCATTCTAGCCCGCCATATAGAGCACAGGATACAGTACTGACTCCAGGGGCAGACCCTCCTCCTGGCAGCTCCATTCTAGCCCGCCATATAGTGCACAGGATACAGTACTGACTCCAGGGGTAACCCTTCTCCTGACAGCTCCATTCTAGCCCGCCATATAGTGCCCAGGATACAGTACTGACTCCAGGGGCAGACCCTCTTCCTGACAGCTCCATTCTAGACCGCCATAAAGTGCACGGGATACAGTACTGACTCCAGGGGCAGACCCTCCTCCTGGCAGCTCCATTCTAGCCCGCCATATAGAGCACAGAATACAGTACTGACTCCAGGGGCAGTCCCTCCTCCTGACAGCTCCATTCTAGCCCGCCATATAGTGCACAGGATACAGTACTGACTCCAGGGGTAACCCTTCTCCTGACAGCTCCATTCTAGCCCGCCATATAGTGCCCAGGATACAGTACTGACTCCAGGGGCAGACCCTCCTCCTGACAGCTCCATTCTAGACCGCCATAAAGTGCACGGGATACAGTACTGACTCCAGGGGCAGACCCTCCTCCTGGCAGCTCCATTCTAGCCCGCCATATAGAGCACAGAATACAGTACTGACTCCAGGGGCAGACCCTCCTCCTGGGAGCCCGAGTCTAACCCGCCATATAGTGCACAGGATACAGTACTGACTCCAGGGGCAGACCCTCCTCCTGGCAGCTCCATTCTAGCCCACCATATAGTGCACAGGATACAGTACTGACTCCAGGGGCAGACCCTCCTCCTGGCAGCTCCTTTCTAACCCGCCATATAGTGCACAGGATACAGAACTGACTCCAGGGGCAGAACCTCCTCCTGGCAGCCCGAGTCTAACCCGCCATATAGTGCACAGGATACAGTACTGACTCCAGGGGCAGATCCTCCTCCTGGCAGCTCCATTCTAACCCGCCATATAGAGCACAGGATACAGTACTGACTCCAGGGGCAGAACCTCCTCCTGGCAGCCCGAGTCTAACCCGCCATATAGTGCACAGGATACAGAACTGACTCCAGGGGCAGAACCTCCTCCTGGCAGCCCGAGTCTAACCCGCCATATAGTGCACAGGATACAGTACTGACTCCAGGGGCAGACCCTCCTCCTGGCAGCTCCATTCTAACCCGCCATATAGTGCACAGGATACAGTACTGACTCCAGGGGCAGACCCTCCTCCTGGCAGCTCCATTCTAACCCGCCATATAGTGCACAGGATACAGTACTGACTCCAGGGGCAGATCCTCCTCCTGGCAGCTCCATTCTAGCCAGTCATATAGTGCACAGGATACAGTACTGTCTCCAGGGGCAGACCCTCCTCCTGGCAGCTCCATTCTAACCTGCCATATAGAGCACAGAATACAGTACTGACTCCAGGGGCAGACCCTCCTCCTGGCAGCTCCATTCTAACCCGCCATATAGAGCACAGGATACAGTACTGACTCCAGGGGCAGATCCTCCTCCTGGCAGCTCCATTCTAGCCCGTCATATAGTGCACAGGATACAACACTGACTCCAGGGGCAGACCCTCCTCCTGGCAGCTCCATTCTAACCCGCCATATAGAGCACAGGAAACAGTACTGACTCCAGGGGCAGACCCTCCTCCTGGCAGCTCCATTCTAACCCGCCATATAGAGCACAGAATACAGTACTGACTCCAGGGGCAGACCCTCCTCCTGGCAGCCCGAGTCTAACCCGCCATATAGTGCACAGCATACAGTACTGACTCCAGGGGCAGACCCTCCTCCTGGCAGCTCCATTCTAACCCGCCATATAGAGCACAGAATACAGTACTGACTCCAGGGGCAGACCCTCCTCCTGGCAGCCCGAGTCTAACCCGCCATATAGTGCACAGGATACAGTACTGACTCCAGGGGCAGACCCTCCTCCTGGCAGCCCGAGTCTAACCCGCCATATAGTGCACAGGATACAGAACTGACTCCAGGGGCAGAACCTCCTCCTGGCAGCCCGAGTCTAACCCGCCATATAGTGCACAGGATACAGTACTGACTCCAGGGGCAGACCCTCCTCCTGGCAGCTCCATTCTAACCCGCCATATAGTGCACAGGATACAGTACTGACTCCAGGGGCAGATCCTCCTCCTGGCAGCTCCATTCTAACCCGCCATATAGAGCACAGGATACAGTACTGACTCCAGGGGCAGATCCTCCTCCTGGCAGCTCCATTCTAGCCCGTCATATAGTGCACAGGATACAGTACTGACTCCAGGGGCAGACCCTCCTCCTGGCAGCTCCATTCCAACCCGCCATATAGAGCACAGGATACAGTACTGACTCCAGGGGCAGACCCTCCTCCTGGCAGCCCGAGTCTAACCCGCCATATAGTGCACAGGATACAGAACTGACTCCAGGGGCAGAACCTCCTCCTGGCAGCCCGAGTCTAACCCGCCATATAGTGCACAGGATACAGTACTGACTCCAGGGGCAGACCCTCCTCCTGGCAGCTCCATTCTAACCCGCCATATAGTGCACAGGATACAGTACTGACTCCAGGGGCAGATCCTCCTCCTGGCAGCTCCATTCTAACCCGCCATATAGAGCACAGGATACAGTACTGACTCCAGGGGCAGATCCTCCTCCTGGCAGCTCCATTCTAGCCCGTCATATAGTGCACAGGATACAGTACTGACTCCAGGGGCAGATCCTCCTCCTGGCAGCTCCATTCTAGCCCGTCATATAGTGCACAGGATACAGTACTGACTCCAGGGGCAGAACCTCCTCCTGGCAGCTCCATTCTAACCCGCCATATAGAGCACAGAATACAGTACTGACTCCAGGGGCAGAACCTCCTCCTGGCAGCCCGAGTCTAACCCGCCATATAGTGCACAGGATACAGTACTGACTCCAGGGGCAGACCCTCCTCCTGGCAGCTCCATTCTAACCCGCCATATAGTGCACAGGATACAGAACTGACTCCAGGGGCAGAACCTCCTCCTGGCAGCCCGAGTCTAACCCGCCATATAGTGCACAGGATACAGTACTGACTCCAGGGGCAGACCCTCCTCCTGGCAGCTCCATTCTAACCCGCCATATAGAGCACAGGATACAGTACTGACTCCAGGGGCAGATCCTCCTCCTGGCAGCTCCATTCTAGCCCGCCATATAGAGCACAGGATACAGTACTGACTCCAGGGGCAGATCCTCCTCCTGGCAGCTCCATTCTAGCCCGTCATATAGTGCACAGGATACAGTACTGACTCCAGGGGCAGATCCTCCTCCTGGCAGCTCCATTCTAGCCCGTCATATAGTGCACAGGATACAGTACTGACTCCAGGGGCAGAACCTCCTCCTGGCAGCCCGAGTCTAACCCGCCATATAGTGCACAGGATACAGTACTGACTCCAGGGGCAGAACCTCCTCCTGGCAGCCCGAGTCTAACCCGCCATATAGCACACAGGATACAGTACTGACTCCAGGGGCAGAACCTCCTCCTGGCAGCCCGAGTCTAACCCGCCATATAGTGCACAGGATACAGTACTGACTCCAGGGGCAGAACCTCCTCCTGGCAGCCCGAGTCTAACCCGCCATATAGCACACAGGATACAGTACTGACTCCAGGGGCAGACCCTCCTCCTGGCAGCCCGAGTCTAACCCGCCATATAGTGCACAGGATACAGTACTGACTCCAGGGGCAGATCCTCCTCCTGACAGCTCCATTCTAACCCGCCATATAGTGCACAGGATACAGTACTGACTCCAGGGGCAGATCCTCCTCCTGACAGCTCCATTCTCGTCTCAACCATCATGACAGCGTAATCTACTGTAGAGAAACAGCGTGAGTCTCCTTATAGAGACTACAGTCAGGTGAGAGGTGACGCAGACGCCCACAACGTCACGCCGCATAACGCCTCCATTCTAGCATCCATCCTATCACTGAACCCAACGTTACATTTTGCATCCTAGCAACAGCGCGTGCCCGAGAAACGAGCAGCAACATCCGGTCACGTGACGTGTGCTGGCGCGCGCTTAGGGAAAACTCAGCAACATGGCGGCGCACGTGGAGGCAACAGTCACCGAGGAGGAAGAGAAAACGTTTGGAGATCTGGTGAGGCCCGGGCTGAGGATTGTGTGTGGTGCGCTTCTCTTTACCTTATCTCTGCCTATCGCTAATTGTCCGCAAAATGCCTTTGGAATGCGGGCCCCGGTGTGTCGTGCCTGCAGCCTGTAACCCGTCTTTTTTTGTTTCTGCTGTTCGTAAACTACAACTCACAGCATGCCCCAGTCTTCTGCAGGTCCTATTGTTTTGTGGCCTTGTGTGTTTGGTGCTATTGAGCCCCTCCGCAGTGGCTGCTCCGCCGAAGCCGGGGGGGGTCAGTATCGCTGCAGTGGCTGCTCCGCCGAAGCTGGGGGGTCGGTATCGCTGCAGTGGCTGCTCCGCCGGGGCAGCGCCCGGGGTCAGTATCGCTGCAGTGGCTGCTCCGCCGAGCCCCCGGGGTCAGTATCGCTGTGGTGGCTGCTCCGCCGAGCCCCCGTGGTCAGTATCGCTGTGGTGGCTGCTCCGCCGGGGCAGCGCCCGGGGTCGGTGTCGCTGCGGTGGCTGCTCCGCCGAGGCCCCGTGGTCAGCATCGCTGCAGTGGCTGCTCCGCCGAGGCCGCGGGGTCAGTATCGCTGCGGTGGCTGCTCCGCCGAGGCCCCGGGGTCAGTATCGCTGTGGTGGCTGCTCCGCCGGGGCAGCGCCCGGGGTCGGTGTCGCTGCGGTGGCTGCTCCGCCGAGGCCCCGTGGTCAGCATCGCTGCAGTGGCTGCTCCGCCGAGGCCCCGGGGTCAGTATCGCTGTGGTGGCTGCTCCGCCGGGGCAGCGCCCGGGGTCGGTGTCGCTGTGGTGGCTGCTCCGCCGAGGCCCCGGGGTCAGTATCGCTGTGGTGGCTGCTCCGCCGAAGCTGGGGGGTCGGTATCGCTGCAGTGGCTGCTCCGCCGGGGCAGCGCCCGGGGTCGGTATCGCTGCAGTGGCTGCTCCGCCGGGGCAGCGCCCGGGGTCAGTATCGCTGCAGTGGCTGCTCCGCCGAGCCCCCGGGGTCAGTATCGCTGTGGTGGCTGCTCCGCCGGGGCAGCGCCCGGGGTCGGTGTCGCTGCGGTGGCTGCTCCGCCGAGGCCCCGTGGTCAGCATCGCTGCAGTGGCTGCTCCGCCGAGGCCGCGGGGTCAGTATCGCTGCGGTGGCTGCTCCGCCGAGGCCCCGGGGTCAGTATCGCTGTGGTGGCTGCTCCGCCGGGGCAGCGCCCGGGGTCGGTGTCGCTGCGGTGGCTGCTCCGCCGAGGCCCCGTGGTCAGCATCGCTGCAGTGGCTGCTCCGCCGAGGCCCCGGGGTCAGTATCGCTGTGGTGGCTGCTCCGCCGGGGCAGCGCCCGGGGTCGGTGTCGCTGTGGTGGCTGCTCCGCCGAGGCCCCGGGGTCAGTATCGCTGTGGTGGCTGCTCCGCCGAGGCGGCGCGGGGGGTCGGTGTCGCTGCGGTGGCTGCTCCGCCGTGGGCGGTGTCGCTGCGGTGGGTCTCGGCTTTGTCACACAGGTTAGTTATAGCGGACATTGTGTGCGCCTCCATCTTCCTTAGCAATTTGGCTCCTGATAACACATTTTAAAGGATTTCCCCAAGATCTGCACCTCTTGGTGAGAGGGGGGAATGGTAAAAAGATGAAAAAGGCCCAATAATGACCTGATAAATCACCCGCTGCACAGGTCTTGTTTACGTCAGCTATGATGGTCGGGCTGCTCTTGTGGCCGCTGAGGTAAATGTCTACTGTGGACTATACACTTCTTACTTTATACCATTCCCTTTTCACAACTCTGTTGAGGATTTCTTAAAGCCTTTTGGGGACCTTGGACAGGTATGCAGTCGTGTGTTACCATGCGGGGTTTCCACTGGCCATGGTCACTCTGTCCCCTCCGTATTCAGTGCCGGTGGGGCAGTGTGAGGTGGTTGGCTCTGAGTGAGACCTTTGTGAAGTCATTTTTTTGGGCTCTTTCAGATGGCTATATTTTGGAACGTACTAAAAAGAATGCAGAAAAGGAATAAATAAAAAGAATGAATATAATAATTTATTGTTCCAAAAATATGGAGAGGTATTATAGATTTCTTGTGCATCTTGCACATGGAATGAACGTGAACCATATGTAGTTCACAGAGAAATGAACACATATCCCATATAAACAGGTGTATATTATATTCCTTGTGCTTATAGAGAATCTGGGCAGAGATAGAAACTGGGAAAAGAAAGGAGCTCTACCTGAGTGCAGTAAATAACATCACGTATGGAATTTTGAAAAGTAACTATAAAGGCTCACCTATGTGGAGTGTAGATTTGATAAAATTTACAGGGTCTCCACTAACGGTCTGCCACTTGTCCGAGAGCCGTGGTTGTACACCTTGTCCTTGCCCGAAATGTAGACAATAGGGGAATGAACCATATCCCATATAAACAGATGCATGTGTTCATTCCCCTGTTATCCCCATATATTCTATGTTCATTCCCCACCTATCGAGCACAGGGAACATAATGTACATCTGTTTTTATGGGATAGGTTTTCATTTCCCTATTATCTACATATATTTCATGTTCATTCCCCATCTAAAAAGCACATGAAATATAATATACACCTGTTTACATGGGAAATGTGTTCATTCCCTTATTACTTTATATACACATATTTCATGTTCATTCCCCACCTAATAACCTATTAGCAATATAATATACACCTATTTATATTGGATATGTGTTCATTCCCCTATTATCTATCTATATTACATGTTCATTCCATATCTAAGACGCACAAGAAACATTTTACCTCTCCATATTTTTGGATCAATGTTAATGTTCATTCTTTTTATTCATTCCTTTTCTTCATTCTTTTTAGTATGTTCCCAATATTTTCAGTGATTGGCTTTCCGTGTGCTCCGCAGACAATCCACTGATCCAATAATAACCAGTCTGCCTCTGTACACACAATTCTTCCAATGGACCCGTGGTTCATGTGGGAAAAAAATCCCAGCATGCAATAGTCTGGTTTTATATATGGACCAGATTAGTGCGTCTCAATCACAGGCAGCGTCTGCGGTGTGACCGCACAGGCATAGAGCTGTACACGGAGCCGATCTGCTGATGTGACTGGCTTAAGTTTTGCTGTAACCATCTGAGCCTGGCCTAAAGCATACACTATTTTTTTCACACTTGGGTTTTTTTGTGTTCATTTAGTATAGAGGGAATATAAATGATTCTGGATGTGCTGAACAACCCCTATCACAGCTGCGGTTACTCTGAGCTCTGCTGGCAGGGACCCTGATACTGCAGACATCACACAGTTTCTGTTTATGGCTGTTCTAAAATTAATAAAAAAAAAAAACAGTCCATTCTACCCCACACCCCTCCAAATACATACCTGCCGGACCATTGTTGCTGTTACATATGGCTGCCAGTGCTTCCTCATCTGGTGGTAAGAGGGGGGCACAGGTCACTGCTGCAGCCATTCAGTGGCCACCTGATGCTTTTACTGTACGAATAAACCAAGAGTACAGTGGTGCGGCGCGGTCCTGTTTTTTTTTCTTTTCTTTAAAGCACTGCTCTTGGCCCAATATATAGAGTTTATTATTTGTGGGTAACCCCTTTAAATCTTTGTTTTTTTTAGCCCTTTTTAGAGGTGTTCACATTAGCTGTTAAAAGGATATTGCCATCTGCAAGATCCTATCCCAATATGTACTATGTGTAGTAATAATAATAATAATATTAGCAAATACCTCCAATTAGAAATGTAGTATAGTATTTTGGATTCTCTATGTCTTTCCTCATGTGCAGGCATTCCAGGGCCTTAGGTATCCATGGTTACGTCCACTGATATAGTGACAGTTAGCTAGTTGCTAGTGTTTGTAACCTTGGATACCTAACTGTCACTATATCAGTGGCCGTAGCCATAGATACCTAAGGTCCTGCAAAGCCTACTACATATAGGGATAGGATCTTGGAGATGGGAATACCCCTTCAAGTTCTCCAGTGGTTGCTGGGCACGGCAGCCCCTTTCATCTTTTAGTGGCCGCTGCCTTCACTCCCATTCACCAATCCTATATTGATGACTTACGGCTGTCAGATTCTAAAAGCCACAACATTTTCCTTTCTCTGCCCAAAGCTGTACATTGGCTTCTTTTTTGTGCAGTGCTGTAGTTATCTTTTATCGGTACCATATTGAAATGCATACAACCTTTTGATTATCTTAATACTTTTGAGTCCAAATGAATGAAAACAACAATTCTAGCATTGATTTTCATTTTCTTTTCTCACAGGGATCACTGTGGGTTAAATATTGAGATAGCTGTATAGTACTGGTTGTTACAGATGCTATGGTGTTTTGGGGTGTTCTCTTTTTCATTCTAAACCAAAATATTTTTTTTATTGGGAAACTGGAATTTATTTTACAAACTTCTAAAAATACTCTGAGCAGGAGCTTACAGGCCACCGTACCTGAATGACAATGCGGACATCTTTCGGCCCAAGGTCTCCATGGAGACCATCGGCACAACGCAATCAGCTATGTGCCAATTTGCTATGCCGATCGATGTCGCTGTCACAATTGACAGCAGCATCAGAGGGGTTAAATGCCCGCGATCGGTGCGAACACCGATCGTGGGCGTTGCCTCAGGGTGTCAGCTCTCATAGACATCCGCTTTTGATCATGCCGGCGCTCGCATGTATGGCGGATGTCGTGAAGGGGTTAACAGAATACATCTTTTATTTCATTATTTCAGATTTTAAGGGCTTCTTTTCCGTGTGGATTATCGATAAATCATTAAAGATACGGTTCCTATAATGACAATCATATTTCTGTTGCAGGGAGTAACAGATGTTTTATGTGAAACGTGTGAACAACTCGGATGGAAACATCCAACCAAGATTCAGATAGAAGCAATTCCTGTGGCCCTTCAAGGTGAGCTGCTAAACGTAACACCCTGCGCTGCGCTCAGTGCTGTGCTGTCAGCTCCACATGAGGACTCTGCTACTAGGGAGCAGTTCGATATAAAGTGTAGATTTATCACCAAATATTAAGGCATGCTGCTTTCTGTTGATTCTATCTTTTAACTCCTTAACGACCACCGATACGCATTAAAACGACGGCTGTTAAGAGGCCTTATTCCCTCATTGCCATTTTAAAACGACGATTGGGAATAAGGCTATAGCGCCTCCCAGAGTTGGAAAACCTCCATGGTCTCAGTTACCGTGGGTAGCTCAGAGCCTGGAGAAGATGTTCAGCGCCGGGTTTTTTGGTCCCCGATTACGCGATTGCCGTCAGTGAATAACTGCGATCACGAAAAAAAAAAAAAAATCTATTCCCACTATTAAAATAATTTCTCTCTCTTCGGACATGATATCATATCAGAGGAGAGAGAAATGATGTCCCCTGAGCACCTTCCTTTGCTTCTCCCCCGGTAACTCTGACATCCCTTGGTCTCTCCTGCTCCGTCCCTGACCCTTCGCGTCATCTTCCTGAAAAACAATGGAGGGTGCAAGCGCAGTGCGCCCACTGAGATCTGCTGGCCGGTATCCAGCAACAAAAGGGAATTTTTCCTATTGGTTCCTTTTGATCACTGTGATAGACCCTATCATAGTGATCAAAAGCCCAAATTAGTAAATCAAATCCCCCTTTGTCATCTGCTTAGATAAAAATTCTAAAATAAAAAAAATTATTTTTTTTACATTCGTTAAGGTTACTTTTCAAAAGTAAAAAAAAAAAAAAAAAAAATGAAGACTGCAGGTGCATCACACTAAATTAGAATATCATCACAAAGTTAATTTATTTCAGTTCTTCAATACAAAAAGTGAAACTCCTATATTATATAGAGTCATTACAAACAGAGTGATCTATTTCAAGTGTTTTTCTGTTAATGTTGATGATTATGACTTACAGCCAATGAAAATACAAAAGTCATTATCTCAATAAATTAGAATAATTAGCCAAAACACCTTCAAAGGTTTCCTAAGCATTTAAAAAGATCCCATAGTCTGTTTCAGTAGGCTCCACAATCACAGGGAACACTGCTGACTTGACAGATGTCCAGAAGGCAGTCATTGACACACTCCACAAGGTCCTAGAGTTCCAATTCTCATTTGGAAATCAAGGTCCCAGAGTCTGGAGGAAGAGTGGAGAAGCCACAATCCAAGCTGCTTGAGGTGTAGTGTGAAGTTTCCACAATCAGTGATGGTTTGGGGAGCCATGTCATCTGCTGGTGTAGGTCCACTGTGTATTATCAAGACCAAAGTCAGCGCAGCCATCTACCAGGAAATTTTAGAGCACTTCATGCTTCCCTCTGCCGACAAGCTTTTTGGAGATGGAAATGTCATTCTCCAGCAGGACTTGGCACCTGTCCACACTGCCAAAAGTACCAATACCTGGTTTAAAAACAACAGTATCACTGTGCTTGATTGGCCAGCAAACTCGCCTGACCTTAACCCCATAGAGAATCTATGGAGTATTGTCAAGAGGAAGATGAGAGACACCAGACCCAACAATGCAGACGAGTTGAAGGCTGCTATCAAAGCAACCTGGTCTTCCATAACACCTCAGCAGTGCCACAGGCTGATCGCCTCCATGCCACGCCGCATTGATGCAGTAATTGATGCAAAAGGAGCCCGACCAAGTATTGAGTGCATTTACTGAACATACATTTCAGTAGGCCAACATTTTGGATTTTAAAATAATTTTTCAGGCTAGTGTTATAAAGTATTCTAATTTACTGAGATAATGACTTTTGTGTTTTCATTGGCTGTAAGCCATAATCATCAACATTAACAGAGATAAACACCTGAAATAGATCACACTGTTTATAATGACTCTATATAATATGAGTTTCACTTTTTGTATTGAAGAACTGAAATAAATTAACTTTTTGATGATATTCTAATTTAGTGAGATGCACCTGTATATGAGTTTGCTCGGGTGTGCACCGAGTATCGTGGGTCGTCGAGTGACATTGTCAAGTCCCTGCCCCACATGTTTTGCGGCTGTTGGACAGCCCAAAGAAACACGCAGGGATTGCATGCCATACACAGGCAATCCCCCCCCATTTTTTGGGGGGTGTCTAACAGCCGCAAAACATGCAGTGTGGGAAGTCGAGCATTTTACTCGAGGACCTACAATACTCTGTACATAACAGAGAACCCGATGCAAACTCTAGTAGCGAGCACTTGCGCTCAACACGAATGACGACTCATTCGATATGACGACCTAATGTTGTCAAATTCTATGTCTTACCTGTGGGTTCAAAATACTCATTATACCCCTGGATAAAATCCTTGTGGGGTGTAGTTTGCAAAATGGGGTCAGTTGTGGGGGGTTTCTGCTGTTTAGGCACCTTTAGGGGCCCTGCAAATATGACATGGTGCCCACCATCTTTCAGCCAAATTTGTGTTCCAAAATTCAAATATTGTTCCTTCCACTCTGAGCCCTACCATTTGTCCAGAACACAACTTTTTGACTACATGTGGGGTATCGCCACATTCATAAGATAGTGAGTAACAAACTGTGGGGTCCACTTTTCAGTGTTGCCTCTTGCAAAAGTGAGAAATGTGTGGCTAAAGCAAGATTTTTGTAAAAAAAAAAAAATTTACCTTTTCAATATGACGACCTAATGTTATCAAATTCTGTGTCATACTTGTGGGTTTAAAATGTTCACTATACCCCTGGATAAAATCCTTGAGGGATGTAGTTTCCAAAATGGGGTCAGTTGTGGGGGGTTTCCATTTTTTAGGCACATCAGGGGCTCTCCAAATGCGACATGGCATCCGCTCTCTATTCCAGCCAATTTTGCGTTCAAAAACGCCTTCCCTTCCGAGCCCTGCCGTGTGCCCAAACAGTAGTTTCCCCCCACATGTGGGGTATCGGCATGCTCAGGAGAAAATTGCACAACAGTTTTATGGTCTTTTTTGTCTTGTTACCCTTGTGAAAATAAAAAATTGGGTCTAAAGTATAATTTTTGTGAAGAAAAGTAAAATGCTCATTTTTTCCTTCCATGTTGCTTCAGTTCCTGTGAAGCACCTGAAGGGTTAATAAACTTCTTGTATATGGTTTTGAGCACCTTGAGGGGTGCAGTTTTTAGAATGGTGTAACCTTTGGGTATTTTCTGTTACATAAATAAGCCCCCCAAAATCACTTCAGATGTGATGTGGTCCCTAAAAAAAAAAAAAAAGTTTTGTAAATTTTGTTGGAAAAAATGAGAAATTGCTTGTCAACTTTTAACCCTTATAACTTCCTAAAAAAGAAATTATGTTTCAAAAATTGTGCTGATGTAAAGTAGACATGTGGGAAATGTCATTTATTAACTATTGTGTGTGACATAACTGTCTGGTTTAAGGGCATAAAAATGAAAAGTTCGAAAATTGTGAAATTTTCGCCAAATTTCCGATATTTTTCACTAATAAACGCAAGTCATATTGAACAAATTTTACCACGATCATGAAGTACACGAGAAATCAGTCTCCGAGTCAGTGGGATCCTTGAAGCGTTCCAGAGTTATTACCTCATAAAGTGACACTGGTCAGAATTGTAAAATTTTGCTTGATCATTAAGGTCAAAATTGGCTCCGTCACTAAGGGGTTAACCCCTTTACAGCCCATGACGTATTAATAAGCGTCTGTGCCCTGGGCTTTAAGAGCCTGACCCGTATTAGTACGTCATCACGATCACGCGCGCACACAGGCTGTGCGGGCGTGACCGCTGCCGGGTGTCAGCTGATTGTCACAGCTGACACCCGGTACTATGTGCAGGGAGCGGTCCCGCACCGCTCCCGGCACATTAACCCCCGCAATGCTGCGATCGAAGTCGATCGCAGCATTGCGGTGGCAAGGGGAGGTGATCGGTATACTCACCTCCTCTTCCGGCCTCCAGCGCTGTCTGCCGCGGCTTCCCAGGTGTTGCCATGATGACCCGATGTCGTCATGACAACATCCGAGTCACCAGGCAGCAGGAACATTGTTTGGTCATGCGCAGTGCACGACCACACAATCTTCTCACTGTGCAGCGCTGACTGCCTGCATAGCACAGGGATGGTGCTCCATCCCTATGCTGTGCAGGCGATCAGAATAAAAAAAGTGAAAGTCCCAGAGTGGGACAAAGTAAAAAAGTAAAAAAAACTCCCAGAAAGTGAAAAAAAAAATTGTAAAAATATAAAAAAAAAAATAATCCACCAAAAATAAAAATATAATGTACCCATCAATAAATATTATGAAAAAAAAGCAAACAAACAATAAAAGTACACATATTTGGTATCGCCGCGTCCGGAACGACCTGACCTATAAAACTGTCCCGCTAGTTAACCCCTTCAGTGAACACGGTAAAAAAAAAACAAAGCAAAAAACAATGCTTTATCATACCGCCAAACAAAAAATGGAATAACACGCGATCAAAAAGATGAATATAAATAAAAATGATACCGCTGAAAACGTCATCTTGTCCCGCAAAAAAACAAGCCGCCATACAGCTCCATCATCCGAAAAATCTAAAAGTTATAGCTCTCAGAATAAAGTAATGCAAAAAAATTATTTTTTCTATAAAACAGCTTTTATTGTGTAAAAGCACCAAAACATATAAAAACAATATAAATGTGGTACCGCTGTAAATGCACTGACCCAAAAAATAAAGGTACCTTATCGATTTTACCACACCCGGAGCAGAATAAAAAAAAAAAAAAAAATTCCTGAATTGTTGTTTTTTGTTTATTCTGCCTCCCAAAAATCGGAATAGAAAGCGATCAAAAAATGTCATGTGCCTGAAAATGGCACCAATAAAAACGTCAACTCATCCCGCAAAAAACAAGCCATCACATGACTCGGTCTGCCAAAATATGGAAAAATTATAGCTCTCAAAATATGGCGATGCAAAAACTAGATTTTACAAAAAATGCGTCTTTTAGTGTGTGACAGCTGTCAATCATAAAAACCCGATATGATTCTGGTATCACTGTAATCGCACCGACCCGAAGAATAAGGTCGTCTAATCACTTATACCGCACGAGGAACGGCGTAAAAAATAAACTCTCGGGTTGGGGTTGCGGTTGGGATTTTTTTCAAAAGTAAGAAAAAAAGATGACGATATGGCGACTAGTGTTGAGCGCAAGTGCTCGCTACTTGAGTTTGCATCGGGTGCTCTGGTATGCATTGAGTATCGTGGGTATTTGAGTGACATGCTCGAGTCTCCGCCCCATATGCTTCGCGGCCAAAATAAACTTTGCGGGGATTGTCTGCCATGCACGAGCGATCCCTGCATGTTTTTTTTTGGGTGTCTAATAACCGTGAAACATGCGGGGCAGGGATTCGAGCATGTCACTCAAGCACACGCAGTACATGGTGCATACCTGAGTACCCGATGCAAACTCAAGTAGCGAGCACTTGCGCTCAAGACTAATGACAACTTATTCAATATGATGACCTAATGTTATCAAATTCTGTGTCGTACCTCTGGGTTCAAAATGTTCACTATACCCCTTGATAAAATCCTTGAGGGGTCTAGTTTCCAAAATGGGGTCACTTGTGGGGGGTTTCCACTGTTTAGGCACACAGGGGCTCTCCAAACGCAACATGGTGTCCACTAACAAATTGAATGGAAAATCGGCTCAAATTGTTAGCGGACACCATGTTGCGTTTGGAGAGCCCCTGTGTGCCTAAACATTGGAGCTCCCCCTCAAGTGACCCCATTTTGGAAACTAGACCCCCCAAGGCACCTATCTAGATGCATAGTGAGCACTTGGAACCCCCAGGTGCTTCACAAATTGATTCGTAAAAATGAAAAACTGGAAAAAAAATACTTTTTCATTTTTACGGATTAATTTGTGAAGCACCTGGGGGTTCAAAATGCTCACCACCCATCTAGATAAGTTCCCATTGGGGTCTAGTTTCCAAAATGGGGTCACTTGTGGGGGGTTTCCACTGTTTAGGCACATCAGGGGCTCTCCAAACGCAACATGGCTTCCGCTAATTATTCAAGCAAATTTTACAATCGAAAATTCAAATTCGATACTGAAGATTAAGGGGCTGTGTCCTCGAAACGCGTCCAGTTGTTCCCCTCCTAGGGACATGCTGTGATTTTTATTTTTGGAATAAAAGGATTTATCGCATGTGGCACCGGATTTTACCTTCTTTATATATTAATGTTCAAACACGTACGTGAAAAAATGTTAGCGGTTTCATCAGTGTTGTGCATCCTTGTACCATCCGTGTGTCATCAGGGTTTATCACGCAGGGATAAAGAAATAAATTCCAGATCTTACTATACTCCTATACTTTGCAATGTTAAACATTGACAGCACACAGATGGTATACATGGCATATCTGTGTGCTGAACTTGTTTTTCATGGACCCATAGACTTGTATTGACCCTTTTCATCCTTGGTGCCGAAAAAGTCATGTCTGCATGTGTTTTGCACTGACACACGGTCTGTGATAAACATAGACATGTGACCAGCAACATAGATTATAATGGGTACATCTGGTATCGGTGAAAAAAAAAAAAAAAAAATGGATACAACATATACATGAAACACGGACATCTGAATGAGGCCTAAAGTGCAGTAAAAGTGGTGGGGCATTGCGGGAGGGGCGGGTCTATCACAGCACACAGGTTTAACATTACTTAAACCAGGCTGCATGTTGCTTGTGCTGCTGTGCGTAGCCTGCGTGGCCTAATTGTGCTACCATGGACTGCAGCGTCTCCGAACTTGTCTCCCATCGAGCACATCTGGGACGTCATTGGTTGGCAATTGCAAAGGGAGCTGCCAGCAGCGGATCTTGATTATTTGCACAAGTGCATTCAATGCAGCAGAACAGTCCTCACACAAGCATTAATAGCCTCATTGATAGTGTGCATTTCTTCATGTGCTGCTCATATTCAACACAAAATATATTGAGATGTTCTGAAAATGTTGTTTACTTTATCATTTGCATGTCATTCACATCTCTCTCCATACTGTGATTTCCATAACTCCACGACTTTTCCATGGTGTCTTTTCCTTGGTATTGCAGTCTCAATGTTGAGTGTGTGCATATGTGTGTAAATACATATTTTTATTAACGCTAAATGGAAATAATTGCTCATCACAAGATTTTTCTTTCCCATTTGTTCTTTTAACACTATTTAGGTCGTGACATCATCGGTCTGGCAGAGACTGGATCAGGAAAGACCGGAGCCTTTGCGTTGCCTATCCTCCAGACATTGCTGGAGAACCCACAGAGACTGTATGCATTGGTTCTCACACCGACAAGAGAGTTAGCATTTCAGATATCAGAACAGTTTGAGGCGCTTGGTTCGTCCATTGGTGTTAAGAGTGGTATGTTGGATCTCATTCTGTTTGATGTAAAGTTAGCATGGTATGGGGGGGACAAGGCTCCAAAATAGCACAAAATAATGTAGCGCTACTTTACGGTTTAGAGATATCAGAAAATATACCGGGCACATAGTTGGAGTCTGGTGTATTCATACAATTGAAGTATATACACCATCAGTGTTTCAGTACCACTGGCTCTGAGTACATGTGTGGTAAGAAACTTATATTAACCCTTTACAAGCAGAAGGTTAAAAAAAAAAAAAAGCATCCTCAGGAAATACAGCATAGAAAAGCTATCATTCTTACAGCTCCTGGTGTATATGCCGAACATAGCTATAGACCCACATTCACCTGTCAAGAGTCTCATTGTGGCCTCCATTGGGTAAACTTAATGTAAGAGGATAATGAAGAACTGATATTTATTAGTGACTTGTTTTTCATATAACCCTGTATTGACCTGGATTCAGCCAAAGGTAGTTTATGATGATAAAAGTCTGTATTATAATTATGTAAAATAGTACTAAATCATACTTCCATTTGTTAAAAAGAAAACAACATATTTAATGTGCTTATTTTTTTCTGCATTTAGCTGTTATTGTCGGTGGAATTGATATGATGTCCCAATCCCTTGCACTGGCAAAGAAGCCTCATGTTGTCATTGGTATGAATACATTGTATTTACTAGATTTGCTAACCATTGTTTGTCTTAGAATTCTGATATCAGTACATAGCATTTGTGTCTAACAGGTGAAAAGTAATCTTGATTTTTTTTTTTCTTAAAGGGTTGGCTATTTTGTACAACTTAAAAATATACACAGTACTGTGCAAAAGTTTGACAGGTTTAGAAAAAATATTTCAAATTAAGACTGCTTTGTAAACAAGTGTTAATAGTTTATTCTTTATCAACTAACAAAATGCAAAGCGAATAAATAAAAGAGAAATCTAAAATCAAATCATTATTTGGTGTGACCACCCTTTGCCTTCAAAACAGCATCAAAGTATCCATTCTTCTAGGTACTTGCATACAGTGACTGAAGGAACTTTGCCAGGAGGTTGTTCCAAACATCTTGTAGAACTAACCACAGGTCTGCTGTGGATGTAGGCTTGTGCAAATGCTTCTGTCACTGAGTCTATATGAGACTACATGTAATGTAGGCGCATGTTGAGATCTGGTCTTTGTGGGGTCTATATCATCACTTCCAAGACTCTTCGTTCTTCTTTACTTAACCATCATGCAGTCCTAGCAAGGAGGCATTTGACTGGATCCAAATTTATTCTGCAGCAGGAAAATAACCCCAATCATTCAGCCAATGAAATTAAGAACTATCTTCATATTAAAGAAGGTCAAGGAGTCCTGGAAGTGAGGATATGGCCCCCACATAGCCCTGATCTCAACATCGAGTTTGCCTGAGATTACATGAAGAGATGGAAGGATTTGCGCAAGTCTACATCTACAGATATGTGGTTAGTTAACATAGTCTTCCTTCAACCTTAAAACTAAGTCCATCTAGTTCAACTCATAGCCTAACATGTTGATCCAGAGGAAGGCAAAAAAAATGTGGATAGTAACAGTTTTAAGGTTGAAGGAAGTTGCTCCAATGATCTTGAAGAATCTCTCTGCCAAGTTCTTTCAAAAACTGTGTTCGAGGACCTAGAGAATTGAGGTTGTTTAGAAGGTAAAGAAAGGGTTGTCACACCGAATATTGATGTGATTTAGGATACGCTTTTGCTCATTCACTTTGCATTTTGGTAACTGATAACCACAAACTATTGACACTTCTGTTTTTGAAATCATTCTCACCTGCTTAGAATTTTTGCACAGCACTGTTGATATTTTGTATAAGACAATAACCTTTGGAATGACTATAAACGTGTACAATAGCTGTCACTAATATTCTTATAGACATGTGCAGCTCAGCTGCTTGGGTGCTCAGCGTTAAATTGCCAGTTTTTTATACTATACTGTGCCTGGACTTCTTTCATTTCATGAACCTGGATTGCAACTCGGCTTGGAATATGTGCACACGTTAAGTATTTGCCGTTTTATTCCCTGCGCAGTTTTGTCACAAAACCTGAAGGATTTCCTAGCACCAGCAAAGTATACATGTTGCTTATTTTTTTTCTTGCAGGTTTAACCCCTTAACAACTTCTGATGTATTAGGTCAGTCATAAGTTGTCTTCCTGCCTCGCAAGCCGAGCCCATATCTTTCCCTGCAGATGATGGCTGTGATATCAGCCATCATCTGTCTCTAACAGCAGCCGGTTGAATGGAGCTGACATTCATAGGAGACCGTGATTTCTGCTATTTACAGCAATGCTGTGGCATTGCTGTATATAGTATAATTGATTGGATGATCGCAGGTTCAAGTCCCCAAAAAGGAATAACAAATACAGTGAAATGTAAAACAAAAAAAACCCATTTTTTTTCAAAAAATGTGAGAAAGAAAATAAGTTTAAATCACCCCCTTTTACTACGTTAAAAATTAAGAAATACACATATTTGGAATAGCTGTGTTCGTAAATGTCCGTTCTATCAAAATTATAAAATAAATTAATCCAATCGGTGAACGACGTGACGAGGAAAAATTCAAAACGCCAGAATTGCGTATTTTCGGCTGCCACAATGACAGAAAGGAAATTAATAATAGATGATCAAAGCATTGCATATACCCCAAAATGATATCCATAAAAAACATTGGCTTGAGGTGAACAAAACAAGCCCTCACACAGCTCCATATCCTGAAAATGTAAAACGTTACGGCTCAGGGAACATGGAGACACAAGCAAATTATTTTTTTTACAAATTTCAGCATTTTTATCACCACTTAAAACAAAACCTTTGCTTGTATGGTATTACCATAATCTACCTGGAGAATTGAACGCTGTAAATAAAATACCCAAACACCAATTGCATAATTGCACTTTTTTTTGCTATTTCGCCACACTTGGACTGTTTTTTTTTTTCTTGCTTTCCATTACATCATATGATAAATTGGTTGGTGTCATTCAGAAGTACAACTCTTCCTGCAAGAAGCCAGCCCTCATCCCTCTATATCATCAGAAAATGAAAAAAGTTATGGCTCTTGGAAAAAGGGAAGGAAAAAATGTAAAATCGCCCTGTCTTTAAGGAGTTGCAGTTTAAAATTGCTGCATGTCAATTCTTTCAGCGATTTTACAATGTTTTTCACTTATTCTAACAAATAGGGAGAAACGCATAAAAAATTGCATATTTTATGCAGCATTTTTTCTGGCAACACTTTAGTATTTGCAGCAGAAATGTTTGCATACTTAACGTGTGCTCATACCTTATTCGAAATGTTGGAAATTCTTTTACAAAACTTGTAAAATGATTTGAGGCATTTGGTGTTTTTATTCCGATTTCTTCAACCCTTTTTTGACAAATGGGCGGAGCTTAGTGTGAGGGGTGAAAAATGCCAGTCTTATTGGATTGGTGCCTGTGTGTGTGGGCGGCTCCCAGACTATTCTGATAGCTGAATATACAAATGGAAGCATACAGCAGCCTCTGTAAGTGCCAAGATGTAGGCCACCTTTTGTATCTATGGAATTTGAACTGTATTACTGCTATATAGAAAATACTTAAAAAAGTTAAGGTACTTAGCACATAAATTGGCCAATTTATGAGATTCTACCAGCCATAACAGGGTGACCTAATATTCAAACATGTCTCTCCCGGGCTGTAAGTCTACAAATTTAAAGGGGTTACCCGGTCCAGATTGATAAGTCTCAAGACACTCTATGTGACTGCAGACTTATGAATCCCGCGCCTGTGCTGGGGGAATTCATAAGTCTGCAGTCACACAGATTCGCTGGTTTCTGAGACCGGACCAGAGGGTATGTATGTGTTATACATACTCTTGGCCGGGGCAAGTCTAGTGGGTGAGGCCTCTCTCCATACGCTCATATGGAGTGAGGTTGCACCTTCCAGTTGGCCACACCCACTGGACTGCCACGTCCGTAGATGGGGCGTGGCCTTGCTCTATACAAGTCTATGGAGAGCGAGGCCACGCCCTCTAGACTTGCCCTGGCCTGGAGTATGGATAAAGCATACATACCCTCTGGTCCTGGCTCAGAAACCAGCGGATTCAGAAGTCTGCAGGCACACGGAGTGACTGCAGACTTATCGATTTGGACCGGACAAGCCCTTTAAAGGGAAGGTAGGATCCAGCTCTAAATAGAAACAGCCTTAGGCTGATGGGAGGAGTGCTCAGTCAGAAAGGAGGCAGTCACAACCTATCATGAATTAGCCAATTTATGTGCTAAGCACCTTCATTTTTATAAGTATATTCTATACAGCAGTAATGCAGTTCAAATTGCATATATTCAATATTTGCATCCATCTTAGCGCTTACAGAGGCTGCTGTATTCTTCTGTTTATTATGCAGTCATGGCAGCTTGCACCTGTTCACACAGTTTTTTGATTTTTGTAGTATCCTAATAGCACACTGCTTACCTCAGACTGAAGAGAAAAGTTGCTTTGCTAATCCTCAATCAGGTGGACATCCTTATTTTGGAGTGAGACGCTCTGCAGAGTACAGGATCTGCTCACCTGTACCCGCTGGGCACTGAAGCTGCATTGTGATGGAGGAGGGGGGAGGGAATGGTGCATGCTATATGCCATGCTGGGAACACTGATAAGAAAAAGTCTTGTTTGTGCTTTATTTATATGACACTGATTATTTTATTTTTTTAAACAGCGACTCCTGGACGCCTTATTGACCACCTTGAAAACACAAAGGGATTTAATTTACGAGCCATTAAGTACTTGGTGATGGATGAGGCTGACCGTATACTTAACATGGACTTTGAGACAGAGGTGAGAGATTCTTTAGTACTGGATACATTAAATGAATGAAGGGAAATTCTTCACATTGTACCAACTTAACCCCATCATGACATGGCTATTTTCCACTTTCGTTTATTCTTCCCCTTCTTCCAAGAGCCTTAACTTTTTATTTTTCCATCCACATAGCCGTACAAGGCTTTTTTTTTTTGCAGGACGAGTTGTACTTTTGAGTGACACCATTCATTCTACCACATAGTGTGCTAGAAAATGGGAAAAAAAATCAAAGTATGTTGAAATTGCAAAAAGTGCAATTCCACAATTTTTTTATTTATTTTATTTTTTTTTATTTACCATGTGCACTAAATGGTAAAACTGACCAGGCAATATGATTCTCTAGGTCAGTATGAGTATTCAGATATCAAAGATATATAGTTTATTTTTTCTTTTTTTCTTTAATTTGTATTCCAAAATTTATATGAAAAAATGTTTTTGCATTTGTCGCCATTTTCCGAGACCCGTAGCATTTCCATTTGTCGGCATCTGGGGCTGGTAGAGGCCTTATTTTTTGTGCCTCGAGTTGATTTTTTTATTAATGCCATTTTGGAGTAGATAGGATGTTTTGATCGCCTCTTACTGCATTTTATTGCAATGTTGCTGCAGCCAAAACATAATTCTGGCATTTAGATTTTTTTTTCTCATCATGCTGTTTACCAATCAAGTTAAATGTATGCTATATTTTGATGGAATGGACATTTCTGAATGTAGCGATACCAAATGTGTGTGTTTTTTCTTTTCGTCTTTTAATTGCTTTATTTTAATCGGACAAAAGGGGGGTTTGAGCCCGCATCAAAGGCAGAGATGCACCATATAAAGTAAATGTACGTCATATGTCGTGAAGGGCTTAGAAGGGTTTTCCAGTTTAATACAAGTTATCGCATTTGTTGTATTTTGCCAGCTCCTTCAACCTTTTTGAAAAGTGGGCTGAGCTCTGGGATATGTAGTTTTCTGACTGGCATATGTCTCTGGCACTGGTACACACCTGTGAGTCCAGGGCACCGTGGATTAAGACTGGTGAACAAAATGTTGGTCTTGTTGATCCGTAACTGAGCTGCACAGTGGTGTACTTTTTATTCCCGGTGGGACACATTTTCCCTGTTACAAAACGGAGCAACAGGTTGAACACTCCAACATTGCTCTATTCATTCTCAATGGGGTTGCAAGAAAATGTCGAGCGCAGTGCTAATCGGCTCCATAGAGAATGAATGGAGCCGCTGTGGGGCATGCGCATTGAGAATTCATTCATTCTTACAAAATGACACTTTCCGTATTCTGCCTATTGGCGTGGCTCTGACTCAGTTGAACTCCAGCCGATCACGATTTAATCAGTCCTATGTTTAGGTGATAACTTACTTTCCCTGGACAAGCTCCTTTAAATTCTCAATTAAAATATTCTATGATTACACTGGTTTACAGTGATTTTGGTGCCAACGATGTATGAACGGTTTTATATTAAGTTTATTGTGCTGATTAAGAATATGACTTTGGTTTTGCCAGATTGGCTCTAGTTTCCGAGATATTTAATAGTTAATTAATTATAATAGGATTCTGGATTCAAAAAGTCGCATTAATAGCATTGTAAGCCTACAAATTGAAATCCAAAATAATTATATGGAATATTTCATTACCTAAGACACTGTTAAAGAGACAAGACAGACCAAAAGCTATTGCATTTGTTATCACACACCAGTCGCATTGGGAGAATTCATTATTTTCATGGATGAATTATCTCAAAAACTCGAACACTTCAGCAAAAGTAATGGGATTTTTGAATTCGGCACCCTCAAAAAACCTTGGCACATGAGAGAATTTTTTTTGTAGACCGGTGTTATCCATTAGATTCAAGAACACCTGTCCGCTTTCCTGACATGACTGTTTTAGGAAATGCTTGTGTTCCTCATGCAGCCTCTTCATTCTCAAGATTTGTGAGAGTCTCAGAGTTGGAACCCATTCTGAGAACAATATTGTAGTGATGGTTCAGAACAGCCATTTAGGATTTCATTCGCCAATCAACTGCTGCTTTATTAATTGGATCTTTTTGTGTATATATCAAATGTTTGTAAGAAGTTTAAAAACACACTGGTGCTCACTAAGTGCCTTGAGGGTGAAGCTGCTGGTAGAGCAGCCGGCTCTGAGTGCCAGCCTGTCCAACACATGGATGAGCATATCAAATGGTAATCACTGACGCGCTACTAAATACAGGAACCTACAGCTTATACATCCTCAAGGTGACTATACAGTGTTGTAGCATTATTGGTAGGTACTAAGACCTAAATGCAATTAGACACAAGTATATCAATATTTGTATTTATGGCTTAGTACGTACCAGTATTTCTACCAACATTATATAGTCACCATGGGAATTTATAAGCTGTAGGTTCATGTTTTTAGTAGCGTGATAGTGATTACTATCTTGTAATTTTAACCAGATAATTCTCAATGAGGTAAAGGGACTCTGTGAGCACAGAATGACTTGAAAACCAAGTACAGGCGCTCATTGCATCATGGCGGGGCCAAACGTTTAAGTGCTCCTTCACACCTACTTGTCTCGCCATCTATCTTCACCCATTTCTGGCCCCGTCATGATGCACCAAGCTCCTGTACTTGGTTTGAAGTCATTCTGTGCTCACAGACTTCCTTTAAGTAGATTTTCTTGCTTCATGTTAGTGTTTTTGGCTTTAACTCAAGGCTGTGTGCACACTGTGCATTTTTGCGTCATTTTTTCCACCTAGAAATGGCTCAAAAACGCTAGGTAATCCATGTGCCAGCTAATGCAATGACAATCCTGAAGTGCTGTGCACATGATCAGTAATTTCCCAGTCAGGATTGTCATTGCGTTTAAATCTGCAGCATGTCAATGCATTTTTGCCGCATTTTTCACCCATTGACTTCAATTGAGTCCGCAGCAAAAACGCAGGTAAAAATATTTGCGGATTTGCTGCGGATTTTTGCTGCGGATTTGACTCACTCAGTTAAAGTCAATGGGTCAAAAACACTGCAAAAACACACAAAGAATTGACTGCAGGTGAAAGGTGTCGGCTGATGAGAGACTACTCCTGTCAGCCTATGGCTGCTGCCATTGATAATAGCAAGAGCAGGTGCCGCTGATGGGGAGAGGTCACATCAGCTGGCGTCTGTGCTCACAGTGAAAAAAAAAAGTTAAAATAAATTAATGTTAAAATAAAAACACCATATACTCACCTATCCGCTATAATCTCGAGTGTCCCACGGCGATCCGATCACACGGCAGCACACTATACTCTGACAGGAGCGCGATTGTCCCTGGCAGTGTATAGCACTGAGCTGCCAGACAAAGGTCACATGAATTTTCTCACACAGCATCGGTGCAGTAAGTGAGGTCACCGGAGCTCATCAGCTGATCAACTCATGTGACTTATGTCCTGGCAGCTCAGAGCTATACACTGACAGGAGTGACCCAGATCTTCGTGGGACACTGTAGATTGTCATCACTGCGGACAAGTGAGGGAGATGGTTTTTTATTTTTGTATTTTTTACAGAGGACAATGGCTTCGGATTTGGCGTTGGGTAAGTATAGAGTGTTTTTTATTTTTCAATTTATTAAAACAGTGAGGACTTTTATTTCAAATAAAGTATTTTTTTCAGGCCGTATGTTGTTTTTTTTTTTCTTTCAAAACTTTGACCATGGGGTTCGTAGTGGGGGCGTCTTATTGACGCCCTCAATTACTAACCTGGGCTTCAAATCAGCTGCCAATACAAGGCTGACATGAGCCCCAGCCCTATTACCCCACTTGTCACCGTACCAGGGCAAGTGGGAAGAGCAAGGCGATGCGCCATTTCTGGGGTCTATGAGGGCTCATATTAGCCACGGAGGGGGCCAGTATCCATGGCCCCTTCCCTAGCTATTAATATCAGCTCACAGCTGTATGTTTAGCCTATGCTGGTTAGATTTTATAGGGAGACCCTACGTCAATTACTCAACGTGCGCACATAGCCTAATACTGTAAGGCAAGAATCTGATGTGATCTTCAGGAACCAGAAATGATTGCCCACTGTTTCTAAATAATTGTCCTCATGTACAAATTCCTTAATATTAAAAATGTACTAACGTTTTGTAAGGTTTTAAATAAAGAATAATAGAAAATATAAAGTAGAATTCCGTGCTTTCTACTGCTTAAATCCCAGAGCTAAACTTCATTTTATTTTATCTGCCATAGGTTGACAAAATTCTCAAAGTTATTCCTCGCGATCGTAAAACCTTTCTTTTTTCTGCCACAATGACAAAAAAGGTGAGTTGTTTTTCTTAACGTACTCTGTTCACAATGTATATGTAACATCCATTTACCATGTAGGTTTGTAGAACAAGAGAATACTCCAAATAGTGTAGCCTACCCATATGGTCTGTTGTCAAATAGACACACACAGGCTTGATACTTTTGTATTAATTTTATAGGTTAGAGAGTATATGATAGCCGGTGACGTTAGGGAGTTACAGATGTCAATCATGCATGTAACGGTATGTACATCCAACAGCTGAGATCGGAGCTGGCTTCCTGGCCATTTACACCCTTAGATGGTGCGATCAGTAGTGTCAGTGGCATCTAAGTGGTTTTATGACAGTGCGTGGTCGCATGGGGCTGTTGAGTTTCTAGGTTCCAGGTTTACGATATACAGAGGTCGCTGCACACCTAATATGTGGAAGAACAGAGAAAAAAAATGTCGCTGAAACGCTAACAAATGTGTTTTTTTATGGCAAAATGTATTATGTACTTGATCTGGCTGCCATTGAGAACAATGACAACCAGATCATTCAGTGCACGTTGTTCACCGCAATCTGCCAGGCTATTTAACAACCTCCAGTCGTTAAATGCCATAGTTACCAAACGGCAGTCATTTAGTGCTGCTAGTCAGTCTGTGTAAACCGACCCTTACAATGGTGGCATGTCAACTCAAGTGATTTACTAACCGTGCAATTCAGGATAAAGATAATGTATATTCACATCAAATCTTCTACATGTAGGACCCAGATCAGCAGCTAAAAACCAACCTTTTTTCACTGTATCATGATAAAACACTTAAACACAGTAATAAAGAACTCAAGTAAAAGGTATGGAGCCTTCAGAAGAAGAACACACTGTGACTAATATAAACCAGGGGGAATGCTTTTGTGTGTTGGAAGGACGGATAGAATACTGTATAGTGAACAGCATATAAAAAAGAGCGGACAGGGCCCAGTTCAATGAGTTGCTTTCTTTCCTTTCTATTCTCTGGGCAGCTTTCATATTCTTTAACCCATTACTTGCCAAATTAGCAATTTTCATTTTTTGTTTTTTTTGGACCTAATTGGATCTAATTAGAAAATCTTAGTTGCTAGAAGCAAAAAATTAGGCGTCCCAAAAAAAGGACATTGGTAGATAATGGGTTAAGGCTGAAGGTAGACATTCCATAGAGTTCAGCCTATAACATAACATATTGATTCAGACCAAGGCAAAAGCCCCAAGAGGCAGATACAAATTGCCCCATATTAGGGGAAACATTCTTTCCTGACTCCACATACAGCAATCAGACTAGTTCCCTGGATCAATGTCCCATCACAGAATCTAGTGCCTATAACCTGTAATATATTTTTCAAGATAAATATTTAGATTTGAGATTCCTCAGAGGTTGATACCTTTTAATGGCTAACTGAAAAGATGGTGACAAATTGCAAGCTTTCAAAACTACTCCGGTTTCTTCATCAGGCATAGAATAACAGAAAATCTGAAGTCACCATCTTACCATCTTTTCAGTTAGCCATTAAAAGGTATCAACCACGAAGGACTCTCAAATCTAAATATTTTTCTATCTACTGGCTAACACAGTACAAAGATATATATTTTCCCTCTTTTAAGTTAGGCATCCACGCCCACCTTGAACTTTTGTAGTGAATCAACAAATAACCCCTTCACGACCTTTGACGTACATTTACTTAAAAGGTCGTGTCCATGCCTGATGTGGGTTTGCATGCCGAACCCACATCTCTTCTCGCACATGATAGTTCATTAACCCTAGAACGCATGACCATAAAAATCTACACTTTCACATACCTGGGGCCTTTTAGGCCTGTGTGCAAATAATAAATAAATGACCAACTGGAAATGGAAAACAACTATATATCTGAGGAATACCTAGAGCTTCAAAATTCTAACTAAAGAAATCTTGCAGAAAACAGAAAACAATTAACAGGGCGGGCCTGCGAGGCCCCAGGTATACGTTCTAGAGTTAAATCAACTATCGTGTGCCTTTAACAGCCACTGGTGGAGTGGTGCTCCGCCCACAACTGTTAACCAGTTAAATCTTGCTGTAAGTCTCTAACCGCGGCATTTAAAAAGAGCCGGCCGGAAGTGTGTCATTCATCCTGCCCATCGGCGAACCTGTCTGATCATGGGGTGTCGTTAGGTTGTCATGTGTCATGACAGCAGGGAGTCTGCTGATGACCCCGTTGTTACGATCCTCCTGTGAACGCCGGCCGGAGCTCGTAGGAGATCGTGATTTCTGCTATACATAGCAGTGCTAATGCAAGGCTATGTATATCACTGGCTACTGGATGATCACAGCTTCAAGTGTCCAAAAGAGTACATTATAAAGTATTCAATACCGTAAAAAGTGAGAAAAAGTTCAAATCATCCCCCTTTTGCCATATTAAAAATAAAACAATTGAAAAAAACATATTACACATTTGGTATCACTGTGTTCGTAAAAGTCTGATCTATCAAAATATAAACTAAATTAATCTGATCGGTAAACTGAGTAACGAAAAAAAAAAATCTTGAATTAAGATTTTTTTTTTTGTTGCCGCAACATTGCAAAAAAAATGTAATGAGGCGATCAAAACATCGTATCTACCCCAAAACGGTATCAATAAAAACGTCAACTCAGGGCGCAAAAAAGAAGCCCTCACACGGCCCCATATCCCAAAAAATGAAACCGTTACAGGCCTATGGAAAATGGCGACATAAGCAAAAATAAATTTTCTTAAAATTTTTGGAATTTGTTTTGCACCACTTAAGTAAAAAGCTACAACAAAACTATACATGTTTGGTATAGTTGGTATTTTAGTATGTTTGGTATTGAGAAGCAATGTTTCTGTGGGGCGCTTTGAGAAATTCAGATATATTTTGTAACATCCTCATTTAGGCCACGTTCACACGTTCAGTATTTGGTCAGTATTTTACATCAGTATTTGTAAGCCAAAACCAGGAGTGGGTGATAAATATAGAAATGGTGACGTTTTCTATTATACTTTCACTCTGATTGCTTCACTGCTGATTTTTGGCTTACAAATACTGAGGTCAAATACTGAGTGTGTGAACGTGGCCTAAAGCTGTAATTATTTGACAATTTTTTTCTTCTTTCCTCAGGTGCAAAAACTGCAACGTGCGGCTTTAAAAGACCCAGTGAAATGTGCAGTGTCCTCGAAGTATCAAACTGTAGAAAAACTGCAACAGTATTATATCTTCATCCCTTCCAAGTTCAAGGTATTTATTTCAGCGTTGATGAGGAAATTGCATACAACAGTCTCTCAGGTTACAATATTTTTAACTTGCATTGATCTGCCCTTGGCCATTTTTAATTCGACACTAGACAACAATTTTTCCTGGATATTTTGAGACTTTGGAACCAATTGCAAGTTTTCTATTGAGCCTTGGTCTAATTGCAGTGGTTGTTCCTTAGCAAATTAATATTATAGCTTGAGTATGTACATAGATCTGTATGAGAATCTGCCTCCAGATCTTATTTTAAATGAAAGGTGGCCTAAACCGTGTGAGACATGTAATGACTGACTGACAGTCAGCTCTCATCACACACAGGTCCGCAGTGAAATCAGAACAAGCTCCGTACAGCCACCATTTCTGTATTCTCTGTTGTGCCGATTGATCTTCAGAACATGGTTGAGTTGTATTTTTCCGCCTCAAATTTCAAGTGCTCTTTCGATGCTTATTCTGTGATTTACCTTTAGGACAGCTATCTTGTGTACATCTTGAATGAACTAGCAGGGAATTCCTTCATGATCTTCTGCAGCACATGTAACAATACACAGCGAGTTGCTCTCTTGCTACGTAATCTTGGTTTCACTGCCATTCCCCTCCATGGCCAAATGAGTCAGGTAAGATCAAAATTGTTTTCATGTTGCTTATTAAAGATCTTTTTTGGAATGAGTCTTGGCATATATTTATATGTTTATACTTTATATGAGTTAGGGCATTAGGGCTGAGACATGCCCAATCTGCAGGCAGGAGGAGGTTCACAGTAATCTGGTCTGGTGGCCAAGGACTACTGATGTGGCCACAGGACCAGGGTCCTGCCTATCTGTATGCTCAGCTCTATCTCTCATATTAATACAATTTGGCTGACATTGTTAGGTGAATGTTAAATATAAATGTGTGTCCTCACGTGAAAACGTAGAAGCAATAAAAAAGCAAAAATAGACGTACGGTATGTTTCTCATCACTTGTGTATCACTGTATTAACACTTCACACTTATAATAGGGGTGTGAAAAAAAAATCTTTCTGTAAGTTACATTTGCTTTTGACAGTAGTGAAATGTTAATAAATAAAACTTAGCAGATGTGTAATTTATATTTTCTTTTTTTATTTGCAGAATAAAAGACTTGGTTCTCTAAATAAGTTTAAGGCAAAAACCCGCTCCATTCTCCTGGCCACTGATGTCGCCAGTCGAGGGCTTGACATTCCACATGTGGATGTGGTTATAAATTTTGACATTCCCACACATTCTAAGGTGAGGATTGTTGGTTTGTATGGTATATTATGATGCATGGTGGACAGTATTAAGTCAATATCCTAAATAATGATTGTGCCCTCATACAGGACTGGTCTCCAGATTCTGCTCTTATTTTTTTCACACTGCTTTCTTGCGTATTCGATTTTTTTTCTTTTTTATATTCTTCATGCGGTTTCAGAGAATAAAGGCCTTTTTGTATTTACAGAGAACTGTTATGGTTTCTACAAAGGGGGCGGTTTCTCACATTGTGATGTTGCACACCCAAGAGAATCCTGTGAGCCACACCTGCTTGTTAAACACCATACAAACTAGCACTAAATAAAAAGGATATTTCTGCATCAGCATGGCAGATTTATAACCGATAAACCATTATACTCAAGCAGCAATGGGAATAAAGTAAGTGCAAAAGCTGTTCACTTCAGACCTGGTGACTGGTCCTTTTAAAAAGGTATTTCCCAAGTTCTGTCTTCAGGAGCTCACTACTCTCCTGCCTGCTGACTTCCTATTTGACTTTGGCTGATGTGCACCTGAATGACAATTTGGACCAGTGGTGTTTTTGAGCTGGTGGTCTGCAGCCTCTATAGCATTGAAGGAGTGCAGGGACACTGAAGCTGATGAAATCCAGCGATCCCTGCATACGAGACGCCCATCTGTGATAGATTGCAGAGGTAGCCGGTAACCTAGGCAATGAATAGCAAACTATACAGTTCTGCTCATTGTTATTTGCACCCATGATTTTAAATACATAATGTGGAATATCTCCTGAAAAAAATGAATCAAGTGAAACCGTTTTCTTGTATAGAGACTCGTGTTAAATACAAAAGAGCAAATGATAAACTATAATTTAAAACAAAAACAATGAGAGGAAAAAATAGAAAAACCTAAAGCTTGCTGTGACACTGGTATTGGCACCCTTTACATTAATTTAGTATGGAAACACATTTTGACTTGCCTGTGTTAAATCAAAAGAGATTTACCTGTGATTAATTGTCGGTGCCCATGTGACATGAATTAGCCAATGAATGATGACTTCAGTGTTTTAAAAAGCCACATGGTAGACTCTGTTCCTTTGTCACAATGGTGAAGACAAAAGAGCTGTCTGAGGACATCAGAAGTGCTATTAGCAAACACAAGACTTAAGGGTATAAGGCCATCTCCAAAGACCTTGGTATCCCAGTTTCCACAGTGTGCATTGTTATTAAGAAGTTTGTCAAGCATGGAACAATCAAGTACTTCCCTGAATGTGGGGCAAAGAGGAAAATTGACAAGAGATGTCTTTGAAGGTTGGTGTGAATGGTGGAAAAAACACCACGTCAAACATCCAAAGACCTGAAGGCCAACCTGGAACAGTCTGGGGTTATGGTTTCAACAAGTACCATATGCCACCCACTAAACCAAGCAGAGCTTTATGGGCGAAAGCCAAGGAAGAAACCAATGCTGAAGAAAAAACATGAAAAGGAATGTCTGATCTTGACCAACCACAATCCTTGGAAAATGTTCTGTGGACAGATAAAATAAAAATCCAAAGCACGCATTCAAAAGTACACAAGAATGGTTGAAAAAGAAAAAATGGACTGTGTTAAAATGACCAGCAATGAGTCCTGACCTCAATCCCACTGAAATCTGCCATTAGGAAAAAGCTTGAACAAACTGCAAAGGAAGAGTGGGAGAACATTCCAGCTGAGAAGTGCAAGAAGCTTATAGATGGCTACAAGAAACATTTGGAGGCTGTCAGCAATGCCAAAGGGTGTGCAACCAAGTATTAATTAGGGGTGCCTTTATTGCTGGACATGCTGCTTATTCTGTTTCTTTGAAACCGCAACATGGAAGTTAAAGACCATGTTTTAGTGTGTATTACTTTGGACCACTAATTAAAAAATCCTGAGGATATAACTTTGGTACATTTCAATTTATTTCTGAAGATATTGTAGTGTCTATGAAAAAATGAAGGGGTGCCAATAATGGTGAGCAGCACTGTAGAAGGAATTCCTTTCCTTCTTGATAAGAGTGGATTTTTAAAAAGATAACTTGAAAAGTTTATTTTTTTTTTTGGAAGCACATTACCATTGTACCCATTTAAGAAGTTGAGACCATCCCTTTATAAACAGTTGAATAAAATAGTTAAATTCTTAGAGACAGGGTTCTGGTCTACTTTAAAATATTCCCTTCTGCAGCTGCGCAAATTGTAAAATGTAGATTGAAATTAACTGCTGCATCCAGCGAAACAAGTATACAGCTTTGTTTCCATTTTTTCACCTCTTAAAGCAAAATGACAAATGTGTAACTCAGCGCTGGGGTGCAAGTTTGTCTCAAGAGCTGAGCTCTCTGTACACAAAATTAATACCGGCCGTATTACATAGCTGTCACCTGTGTTTAAAAGCAGCAGCCGGAGCTGCGCTCCCATCACTGCTGTTAACCATTTAAATGCAGCGGTCAATGTCTGATATCAGCACTGCACTTGAGCACATTGGCTCCCGTCTGGCCCCTGCCGACATTATTAAGTTAGGAATGGTTAAGAGAGATCATTTAGATTTTTAAATTAGTCCCTTTCCATTCTTAACTGAAATGTAATGGCTAATGCTCTTGTTTCTCAATCTGATTGTTACAAGACTAATCAGTTATGCATTTAATATTTTCATCTAGCCATTCCCATGGCTGTAGTGTGCAGATGATGCCTTTATAGGGAATGAGATAATTCTGTCTTGCTCTATATGTACAATACAAAGTTATATTGTGGTGCCGTGTATTTCTGGTGAGCCAATAAAGGTATCACTCCGAGAATACTTTTGTCATTTTTGGCATAAAAGTATTTACATGTCTTGCTCTATAAAAATATATGAACATGGCTCTTTATCATGGATGGCTCAGACTAGTTTTGCTTGGTCTAATTGTGGGAGATCTTTCAACATTGGATTTTGGCAGCAGTTGCCAGTAATTCTCATGGATTTAATTATTTTTCTGCAATGTTTTTTTTTGGCTATAAAGCACCATTTAATTTTTTTGAGGAGGACTTGAGGTTGTTCCCTAATTGGACACACCAAAATAGAAATACAGAATAGCGAAGATCTAATTTATTATTATTAATATCCCTTTTCCATTAAAAGTTATTTTACTGGGGTAGTTTTTCAAATTCAGGTGTTTTTTTTTTTTTTTTTGTTCTCTATATCCAATTTAGCATACCCGGGTTTTCAATCTATACTTACTGTCGCCTCATTAGGGGACACAGGACCTTGGGTGTTATGCTGCTGTCCACTAGGAGGCGACACTATGCTTATCTGAAAAAGATTAAGCGTGGCTCCTCCTCTGCAGTATACACCCCCGGATGGCATCAGCCTACTCCAGTTTTTGCTTAGTGTCGCAAGGAGGCACACCTCAGACCTTCACTCGTCCCTCGCTTCAGCACGGGATTACAGATGAAGAAAAGAGGGTCTCTTAAGAGACCCCCGGCATGGCTCCTTCCTCTGCCCCCTACTATGGGGTGCACAGTTGAAGTTGAGATGGCGTAGCCACCATGCTGCTCCTTCTCCGGCCCCTCGGGTCAGGCTCGAAGTTGAGAACCCCCCTCCTTCCCCAATTCCCTCGGTCTTGGTCCGAAGTTGAGGCGAGGACAAAGCCCCCTGACAGGTGACAGCGGCACCCTCCCTAATCCCCCCTGGGGGTATTAGGTTGAGACACCATCAGGTAGGGCCTGGACGGCAGCATCTGCAGCTCTCACCAGCCAGCACACCGCAGCCGAGGACCAGCAGCAATACAGGAGCCCCAGTCTGTCTGTGGGACCCTGTAGGAGCCGGGGGGAGTGCAGGCCGCCATGGCACACATAGACACAGGCCTTCACAGGCCCTGCACCTGCGGCAGCTTTTCATCTTAAGCGCCTAAGGGGGACTCCTTTCAGAGACCCCCTTCCACTTATGTCCCCACCGCCATTCTGCCTTTCAATCCGGGGGGGTCCGGTTCTGATCCGACCCCCCCCCCCCCCGGACTACCGCACTGGCCTGGAGCCCTTTTGGGCATAGAAATTAAATTTACACCGCGGCTTCTGCCGATTTTTACTCACTGCGGCGTCATACAGGGCGCGGATCTAGGCTGCAGGGCGCGCATCTCCATAGCAACTGCCGCCCTTGCAGCGTTCCGCCCCCCTTCTCCTTCATCTCTGCAAGCAGGAGAAGCGCTACGGCGGCCATATCAAGCTGCAGGACGCATACAGGCCAGCCAAGTCTCCGGGGAGGCACAGGACCAGGCTCTTTCAGCGCTGTTCGCAGGGGCACATTGGTGGGGTAAGTTCACAGTCTGAGTTACCTCAGCTGTGAATTTTATTACTCTGTATCCTCCTCTGCACAGTTAGCCATTTTGCATAGCCACTCCAGGTGCACTATGCCGGGCTCAAAGTCTAAGAAAACCAGGCAGGACTGCTTTTACACTTTCTGTACAGCCTGCAGTAATGCTCTTCCCAGCGGCAGCACATATCCGCATTGCAAGGATTGTACTCGGACTACTGTGCCAGAGTCCCAAGTAGCCCCTACCAACCCTTCAGTGTCTAATCCTACGCCGGAATGGGTCACTCAAATGTCACAATCTATGACACAGTCCATAGATAACATGACCTCCAAATTGCTTCAGGCTCTGCAAAGCCATACCTCGACTATGAATGCTACCCAACAAAGGGAAAGCCGGACTCAGTCACATACTGACCCAGGCACATCCATGTCAAGGTCAGGACGCAAGCGCACCCGTAGGTCACTCTCATCTGCGTCATCCCATAGCACACGGTCATCCCTGTCTAAGGAGAGATACCATAGTCACAGGTCATCTACACAGTCCCCTACCAGGGACAGACATGATATTTCTCCGCACCAATCTCCGTCCAGAGAAATCCCCCATTCTGGGTCACCTAGGACACACCTTAGTGATACACAGGAGTCAGAAGGCGTCTGCGATTCTGACTCAGACAAGGAAACTGATGGATCCTTAACTCCAATCCCACCTAGCAATGCAGCGCTAGTTGAGGACATAATCTCGTCCATACATCGGGTGCTGGACATCTCTGATCCGATCCCGGACGCACCACAAAATAAGATTTCATTTGAAGGAGCTCTGAAACCACCTAAGGTTTTCTTGGATCATCCAGAATTTAAATCTATCCTCACAAAACAATTCTCACAGCCTCACAAGAAGCTTAACAATCGCAGGTTTCTGGAGGCCCGTTACCCCTTACCAAAGGAAACCACCAAAGAATGGGCAGACCCACCAGCAGTGGACCTCCCCAGTCTCCAGACTGGCAGCACAGACACTTCTTTCACTGCCAGATAGCTCAACCCTTAGGGATGCAGCAGACAGGCAGGTAGAAAGTATGGCTCGCTCAATTTGCGAAACCACAGGGGCCTCCCTAGCCCCCGCGTTCGCTTCAGTCTGGGCAGCCAAGGCCATACTGGCTTGGGCAAACAATCTACAAACTGGCCTCCAAGCTTCTGCCCCTGAACTGTCGGACCAAGCAGTACAGATAGCAGTTGTGGCAGATTACATGCTTCATGCAGCTCTGGATTCTGCAAGAGGTGCAGCAGGCGCAATATCACACGCCATCACAATTCGGCGTATCCTTTGGCTGCGTGAATGGAAAGCGGACGCAGCCTCAAAGAAGTCCCTCACGCACCTTCCATACCTCAGCGGTCGACTTTTCGGTGAAAGCTTGGACACGATGATATCCAATGCCACAGGGGGTAAGAGTACCTCTCTTCCCCAACTGAAACCCAAGCGCAATTATAACAAGCGTAACCAAGCTCGATTCCGATCCTTTCGGAACTCTTCCGGCTGGTCCGTTTCACGGCCACCACAAAATAACATCCGCTTCACACGCAGGGAAGATTCGAGGCCGACACAAAGGTCGGACAAATCCTGGCAGTCAAAGGCAGGTCACTCAAAATCAAAGGAGGAAAATCTAAGAATTTCTCCTCATCATGACTCACGGACTCAGGAAGACACTCCACCTGTAGGAGGCTGACTTTTACTCTTTCATCAAGTCTGGCTACCTATTACAGAAGACAAGTGGGTCAGGGAACTAGTATCTTCAGGATACAAAATAGAGTTCACTTCCAACCCACCAAACAGACTCCTTATATCTGTTCCCCCAAAATCGCCAGTAAAAGCTCGCGCCTTCCACCAAGCGGTCTCATCGCTTCTTCAAGCACGAGTCATAATACCTGTTCCCGCAGCCGAGCGCTTCCAGGGGTTCTACTCCAATCTTTTCGTAGTCCACAAGAAAGGAGGAGGAGTACGCCCCATACTAGACCTAAAACAACTCGACAAATATGTACGAGTACGTCACTTCCGTATGGAGTCCCTCCGGTCAATCATTGCATCAATGGAAAAAGGAGAATATCTCGCCTCCATAGACATACAAGATGCATACCTGCATATACCGATTGCACCTGCCCATCAGAGATTTCTCAGGTTCGCAATCGACCAGGACCACTACCAGTTCGTGGCTCTCCCGTTCGGACTCGCCACGGCTCCCAGAGTGTTTACCAAAGTCATGGCAGCCACCATGCACGTTCTACACTCCAGAGGCATAGTAGTCTTTCCATACCTGGACGATCTTCTCGTCAAGGCTTCTACCTTCAAGGACTGCGAGCTCAGTGTCTCAATCACAATCGACACCCTGAGTCGCCTGGGTTGGTTAGTCAACCTACAAAAGTCATCACCAACCCCAAACCAGTCTCTGACATTCCTGGGAATGCTATTCAATACCTCCAAGGGCCTAGTGCTTCTCCCCAAAGACAAGGTACTGCCTCTCCGTCTAGGAGTTTGCACCCTTCTCAGCAAACCCCCTCGATCTCTCCGGTTTGCAATGAGAGTCCTTGGCAGGATGGTGGCGGCAATAGAAGCGGTTCCATTTGCCCAGCTTCACCTCAGACCTCTCCAACTAGACATTCTCAAGTCATGGGACAGGAACCCTTCTTCTCTCGACAGGAAGTTCCAGCTGACGTCGTCAACCAGGAAGTCCCTTCACTGGTGGCTCAACCGGACCTCTCTAACAAAAGGGAAATCTTTTCTCCCAGGTCAATGGAAGGTCCTGACCACCGACGCAAGCCTGACAGGTTGGGGTGCAGTACACCTACACCACAGAGCACAGGGCAAGTGGTCCCCAGCGGAAGCAACCTTCCCCATCAACATGCTGGAGATTCGTGCCATCCTCCTGGCGTTGAGAGCCTTCCATCACTTACTGGCAGCCTCTCACTTCAGAGTACAATCGGACAATGCCACAGCCGTGACATATGTCAATCACCAAGGGGGAACCCGCAGTGCCAGAGCGATGCGAGAGGTGACACACATCCTTCACTGGGCGGAGAAAACGAGCTCCATTATATCTGCGGTCCACATTCCGGGTGTAGACAACTGGGAAGCAGACTTTCTCAGCCGACAAGGAACAGACTCGGGAGAGTGGGCTCTCCATCCCGAAATCTTCCAACAGATCTGCCATCGTTGGGGCACTCCGGACGTGGACCTAATGGCGTCTCACCTCAATGCCAAAGTCTCCAACTTCATGGCCAGAACACGCGACCCGAGAGCTCTAGCGGCGGACTCCTTGGTTCAGGACTGGACCCAGTTCCAGCTCCTGTACATTTTTCCACCTCTCCCCCTGATTTCCAGAGTGGTGAGAAAGATCAAACAGGAGGGAGTTCCAACCATCCTAATCGCACCGGACTGGCCCAGGCGTACATGGTACGCCGACATTGTACGACTCACAGCAGACGTTCCCTGGCGTCTTCCCGACCGCCCGCATCTTCTGTCGCAAGGCCCGTTCTACTACCAGAACTTAGAGGCCCTCAATTTGACGGCGTGGCCATTGAGACCTGGATTCTAACCCAGGCAGGTTTTTCGCCAGGCGTCATTAAAACCATGATCAGAGCACGAAAACCAACCTCTGCCAAGATTTACTACCGTACCTGGAAAACTTTCTTTACCTGGTGCGAATCTCGTAACCAGACCCCACTCCCTTATTCCCTACCCAGGGTACTCGGTTTTCTCCAATCGGGTCTGGAAGCCAGACTATCCCTGGCCTCCCTTAAGAGCCAGGTGTCAGCTCTTTCAGTGCTTTTTCAAAAATGCATTGCTCATAAACCGCAAGTAAGAACATTTCTCCAGGGGGTTTCCCGATTGGTTCCCCCCTACAGACGACCTCTAGAAGCGTGGGACCTCAACCTGGTGCTGACAGCATTACAGGAAACACCCTTTGAACCCCTTAGGGAAGTCCCACTCCGTCTTCTATCCCAGAAAGTGGTTTTCCTCGTGGCAATCACCTCACTACGCAGGGTGTCTTAACTCACGGCACTCTCCTGCAGACAGCCTTTCCTGATTTTTTTCCAGGACAAGGTAGTTCTCCGTACGGTTCCATCCTTCCTTCCGAAGGTTGTATCCAGCTTTCATCTCAATGAAGAAATTTCACTACCATCCCTCTGTCCGGTTCGGGTTCATAGAGTGGAAAAGGCTTTGCATACGCTTGACCTTGTCAGGGCACTGCGTATCTATGTGTCTAGGACTGCGCCCTTCCGGAAGTCTGATTCTCTTTTCATTCTTCTGGAAGGCGGCCGCAAGGGTCTACCAGCTTCCAAAGCTACCCTTGCCAGGTGGATCAAATCCACCATACAAGAGGCCTACCGCCTCAAAAATTTGCCTATTCCAGCAGGTATTACGGCACATTCTACACGTGCGGTAGGGGCCTCCTGGGCCCTTCGGCACCAGGCTTCGGCACAACAAGTGTGTAAGGCAGCCACCTGGACTAGCCTACACACGTTTACAAAACACTACAACGTTCATACCCAGTCCTCAGCAGATGCGAGCCTGGGCAGACGTGTTCTGCAGGTGGCGGTGCCCCAATTGTAGGGACCCGTCTTCATAATATTCGTCCATTGCTTCCCACCCAGGGACTGCTTTGGGATGTCCCAATGTCCTGTGTCCCCCAATGAGGCGACAGAGTAAAGGAGATTTTTGTGTACTCACCGTAGCATCTCTTTCTCTTAGCCTCTAATTGGGGGACACAGCACCCACCCTTTGCCCGTTCCGGGCTGTTAAGTTGAGTTCTCATATTGGTTTTCCTTTGAGTTCTTACATAGTTGCCTTCTTATAGGCATGGTTATGTTATCTATGTTACGTTCCTCCTACTGCTTTTGCACAAAACTGGAGTAGGCTGATGCCGTCCGGGGGTGTATACTGCAGAGGAGGAGCCACGCTTAATCTTTTTCAGATGAGCATGGTGTCGCCTCCTAGTGGACAGCAGCATAACACCCAAGGTCCTGTGTCCCCCAATTAGAGGCTAAGAGAAAGAGATTTTAAGGTGAGTACACAAAAATCTCCTTTCATAGCACAGAATTCAGTCGGATATATCCAGCCCACTAAGGATTCTTGTTGAGACTAATTTTTACCTTGATAAAGATCTGTTACGGACACTAGCATATGGTTTCTTTTCAGGTTCTGATATTGGCTTTTAGAGCTGATTTTAGGAACCTTTAGACCAAGTGCAGATGTTGGGCTTGACATCTATCCTCAGAACCTTAATCTGATCTTTGTTAAGGTCTATTTACTTCTCAATATACTTGTGAACCAGCATTTCTAGGAACATTAGTTTCACACTAATCTTGCGGTCTTAACGGGCAGTCGATGAACGAGCAAAACTATTGTTCGTCGGGTGAAATATTCTTTTAGGCTGCACAAAAGATCGTCAGAAAAGGGTTACAAGCATTTAAAAAGTATCTATATCAGTGTAGATTACTTGGCAGATATGTTACTACAGATCAATAAATGTGATAGAAAATGATTATATATGTTTGGGTATGATTTTGGATGTTTGGCTACTCCAGGTTTTGTGCATTCGATCAGGACTTAAAGAACATTTGCTGGTTTGGTAATTTTGAAGGTTGAATAGAAATGTTTCTTCTTTTTCTTAGCTTCTGATTTCTCTCTTACAGGATTACATACACAGAGTAGGCCGAACAGCTCGTGCTGGAAGATCCGGGAAAGCCATTACTTTTGTGACACAGTAAGTTGTTTTCTGCATTAAAATTGTAAGACTAAAAGATTCGCCCATGGGGCAGATAGTTATATGTTACCCATAGCAAGCAAACACTGCTAAGCTTGTAAATAATAATAATTATAATTATTATTTTTGTATAAAGCTGCTTAAAGTGGACATTTCACCAAATTTTTCATGTTGCACTAGAAACAGGATGTAATAGTGTCTGCAGAGCAAAAGAAAAGGTGTTTTTTTTTTTTTTATTTACATCAATTCAATGAAAATGAACTCATTAGGGGTCAAATTCTTTACAGCCAAGCGAGTGTTATCAGACGGTTTTCACTGAGGGCGTGTACTACTTCCCCTGTAGGATACTGACCTATCATAAGCAGTCAGCAACACCCAGAAGAAAGGACGACACTGCAGCACCATAGCTTAGAGCTGGCGTCTGTGTGTGAGATGTAATGATAGAGCCCTGATCTCCTGCTCTAACCTCCTGCATGAATCAGTGTGAGGAGGGGCAGCACAGCAGAGTTTAGCTTTGTCACATTACAAACCCTTTAATTAGCTGAGTGGTGGTCGGTTAATAGCCTTATTAGACAGGCTGACCATACTTCCCATTGTCACAAAAGAACGGTAATAGATCGTTCTGTCAACATAAACTGTCATTGTACTCGGGAGCAAATGTGTCATTTACATAGGATGATGTGCTGCCAAGAACGATTATTTTTAAGCGAGCTTTCAAATCTTTTCAGTCCACGGAAAAGCATTTTTCTAGTTCATAGGGCGATTGGTATATCAGCAAATTGTGCGTGATTTAAAACATAACTTTTAATGTTATATTAAATTAATTTTCAGCCACAAACCATATAATGAATCGCACATAACAAAAACAACCTGATCAATACGGGAAAGAACACTGGAAAATGCAGTATCCACAGTGGTGGAGTCTAACACAACAATCACTCATTAACAATGGTATATATGAATATCAAAGTTTTGTGCTGACAGTGGTCAGCTTTACAAAGATGATTTAAAAATACAAAGGACCCACCAATCCTGTTAAGGGATATCAAAATCCCATCTCAAAGCAAATATCCATAAAACCATTGATGTGTATAGGGAAATATATAAAAAAGGAGAATTTCGCCCATCTGTCAGTCCAAAGGAGTCATTGCATGTTATTCCATGCAGTAGTCTGGAAATAACCCTATTAGGCCCTATAATGGCTATTAAGGCCCTGGTTACCCCAAGACTTCCGCCCTAACAGGGGCAGTCCACGGCTTTCCCTATGCAAAAGACACCCTAAATATATCCTTCGTGCCTCCCGACCTTTTTCCTCAAGTCTGATTGTCGTGTTTGACTCCACCACTGTGAATATTGCATTTTTCTGTGTTCTTTCCTGTAAATATGGTTTGTGGCTGCAAATAACTTTTAATAACTGTTATATAAAATATATGTTTTAAATCACTCACTATTTGCTGATATACTAATATATATTTTGGGTGAGTAGACCAGGAAACCATTAGGACGTGGAGTTGGTATTATCTACTTTCCTTTCATTCTATGCTTATTTTCATAAGGTGATTGGCAGCCTGTTTATATCAGGAAGCGGGCATTCCTAGTATTTGATTCGTATAGGAGGGGGGTGTGCAGTACCCAGCCACAACCACTATTCCGTGCAGCTCCGCAACTCTGCACATTCGGCCGGCATCGGGAACAGCTGATCTGTGGTGTGCCATGTTTCGTACCCCTGCCAATCGGATATTGATGACCTATCCTAGGTTATCAATGTAAAAGTCCCAGACAACCCCTTTAAATTTAGCAGCCTCTGTATGGCACACGACCTTCAGCAGCTTGGTGTCATTACTGCTCCATAGGCTGATCAGAGTGTCTAGGCTTCACACTGCTACAATGCCCAGCACTGTAACTCTGAGTTTACCAAGTTGCCCATTGAAAGCTTTTTTTTTTCTGACAGAAGGGTTACAATTGCCTGTGGATACCAACAGAATTTTGGGCCTTTAAGAGAATTTTTTAGCAGTTTTATCATACTAAATGTTTATACTCTTACATCTATATATTTTCTCTTTTTGGGATATATGCATTTTTTGTGATTAGTGGCAATCTTACGATGAGGGTTTCATTGTCGGTTCACTAACCAATATGTATGTGTTTATGTTGGACACATTTATGCCTTTTATTGCATATTTTAATAGATGTAATTTCTTACATATTCACAAATACTTTGGTCTCTGCACATTTTGTCTTGATTTTTAATATGTTTTTATCTGTGGCTTCATTGGGGGACACAGGAAACCATGGGTGTATGGAGGTAACTTTTTGTGCATAGTGTCAGCCTCCTAGTGGCAGCAGCATACACCCATGGTTTCCTGTGTCCCCCAATAAAGGCTCCGAGAGAGATTTTACAGTCAGTGCCCACAATCTTCCTTTCAGGTCTGCAGCTACTATTCCATAGTGTGGCCAGTTTATAACATTCTCAAATTGATGAAAGCCTTTTCTGAAAATCTAACAGACTTGTATTTAATGTACAACAACAGCATTTTTATACTATTTCTCCATTTTTTAGCATTGAGTAATGCATGTTTTTTGTGCTAATGAAAATACCAGTGTACTGCCGATGTTTCTCCAGTGATGTCAATGCTCCTTTCCCTTTCCTGGACCATGCTTATGACCAGCCGACTCACAACAGCATTTCTGTGTAGACCAGAAGTAACTTTCTCAATGTAAATCTGAGATTCAGAATGACGCTCTCATAGACTTGCATTAAGAAAGGATGTTAGTCTTCTGATGAAGAATGAAGATTAAAACTTTAATTCCAGCCTTTTCAATAGGGGGTGATCCCACAGAAAAACGTATTCACCTACACTGCAATGCTGAACTCCCTCTGCTGGCCCTATAGACAATACATTAAGCATGAAGAAGTATGGGAAACTCAGGACCCCCATTCTACTGTTGCTTGGGCTCTCTGAGATGATGGTTTGAGAGGGTTTAAAGGGAACCTGTCACCAGCAAAAACGCTATTAACCTGCAGATGGTGTTAATCTGCAGGTTGTTAGTGTCACTGACCTGCCCGGCGCCTGCATTTATCCGAACGCTGCGAGGAGAGAGTGAACTTTATTCCCCTTGGCAGCATTCGGTTTCAGTCTGAGTATATAGTGTCTGCAAAAAAAAAATCTTTTCACTTGTGCAGCAAAAAAAAAAAACTATGCATGTAAAATCTGCATCATGATTTTACTTCTTTAAAGTGCACACAATGGGGAAGATAATCAAAAACTGTCTGATAGCAAAACTGGCTTAATAAAATGTAAATATTAATTAATGATGAAATACTAATTGTAATGAAATATACACAATAAAACACTTGAATCTTAAGATTTCTTGGTTTCGTTGAACTTGTAAAGATTTTTTTTTTTGCTGGCACTGTACAGAGAGCGGCGGCTCTAACTACGCCCCTGGCCCCAACTGACACTGGCTCTACATTAGGGTCGGCTCTGTCTGGACCGGGGGTGCGGTTACAGCCGCCGCTCTATATACTTATAGCAGTGACTGAACCCGCGCCACCACCATCCCCGTGACTGAAGCCAAATGCTGCCGAGGCGGGGAATACAGTTCATTTTCTCCCCACAGCGTTTGGCTACGGGAAGGTTGGTAACACTCTGTTTCTTTAGGTTCCCGTTTTGAACAGTAGAGGGCAAAATAAGACTGTTCTTTAACAGTAGTAATGTTACAACCTCTTGCTGTCACTCAGTAAAGTTGTATCTCCATACATTGCCCATGTAGAGGAAATGTAGCACACAGTACATGATGAATATCTTTTCAAGTAAGGCCAGATTCACAAATTTGTGACACCGCTGGAGTGCGGACTGAGGTGCGCAGACTGGCCATGGGTCTCCTGACTCGAACTTGACATCCTCCTATATTCCTACGAGGCTGTTGAGCTCAGGTCAGAAGACCCAAAGCCAGTCCATGGATCACCGTTGTGTGAATGCAGCGTAAGTGGTGGGCACAAGTCCACCAAAGCCTATGTAGTAGACAAAAAAAAAATATGTTTTTTTCAGCTCACCCTTATGAGAAATTCCGGTTATGTTCCGGTGCTGGGCACGGAGTCCCGTTCCTGCTGAACGTGGAGTGAACTTCCATGAAGAAAAAAGTGGATCCAGCTCCAGTTTAAAATATAGGAAAAATCTTTATTTGGTCACTTAAAAAAAAGAAAAGAAAGTATAACATGATGATACATCCAAATGGAAATTGTTGGACAGGAGGAAAACCAAGAAATAGAAAAACCAACGCGTTTTGAGCACTTTGTTCTTAATCTCGGACATATGACCAAAGCCTATACATTTTCTGGCTCATAACGGAGGAGGTTCTAACTTGGGGATGCTGCTCTGACGTATGTACAGATAAAGGGGTTGTCTTAAGATGACAAAAATTGTCCACATACTCTAACATATTTATTCTCCACAGTTATGCAGTGTAAATCTGACCGGCAGCAACCTAATTACAATAGGTTTTCAAAATAAACAATTTATAAATGATTGTAACTAGTGCAGCAGGATGGGGTAGGCCATGAGTATCCGAGCGTGAGTGGAGGTCTGACTCTTGACACTTCCAACGATCAGTTATTTGATGGTGTCACGGTGTTCGAAAAGCTTTTCTCTGGCTGGCACAGGTCTGTGCCTTGTGTTACAGTGTTGCTCTATTGAAGTAAATTAACCTGGAAAATCATGTCATGAAAAATGTAACCTTGTTTTGTCATTGCATTTCTTAGGTATGACGTGGAGCTGTTTCAAAGAATAGAACATCTAATTGGCAAAAAGCTTCCAGCCTTTCCAACACAAGAAGAAGAAGTAATGATGTTAAATGAGAGAGTATCTGAGGCGCAGAGATTTGCTCGCATAGTAAGTTTTCTGATGACATTTGATGAACTTTATACTCTGTCACGTTGATTCTTGTTGGTGCTGGAAGTATTCTCGTAAATAAAGGGTTGGAGGCAATTAACATTTCAGGATGAGTCGTGATGCAAAGTATGTCATTCCGGAGTCTCTATAGATGTTGCACAGTTGGCATGATCAGGGAATTGGGGAGCTGCACTCTCATCCTTACACCGGTCTCACATGTCTGACATTCCTGCTCGGAGTACAGCACTAGCTGCGCCTCTCCTTACCAGAATTCGACAGCCTCATAGGCAGTCAGTCCATATTCTGACCATGAATGTTACATGTGTCAAACCAGCCTTACCTATTTTAGCAACCTACACAACGTCTTCCTTTTTGCCTTATGCTACAGAAGTACAGATATTGATATCTTTCTTGATGGCTCAATATATGAGTAAACAGTACAGCATAGCTATGCTTAAATCCTTGCACATGTATATGTAGATGTACATTCATACCAGGGTCATGGTTCAGGAGTTCTGCTCTCTACACACCCGGCTAATGTTGACTGTTACATTTTTCTCTAATGTCAGTGGCCAGAGCTGAACTCTGATTGCTAACAATTTATATGCATTTAACCCTTGCACGACATATGACATATATTTACGTCATATGTCGCCTCTCTCCCTTTGATGCATTCTCTGGCGCTGAGCCTTCATCGTTTCAATCTCATGATAGCTGATCTGATCAGCTGTCATGTGCCCCTAAAAGTCGCAGGTGGAAACGCGATCCACCCGCAGCTGTTAACATGTTAAATGCCGATGTCAATCTCCGACAGCGGCAATTAACATGGTCCCATCGGACGTGCCATAAGACCCGCCCGTCACATGATTGCAGAGCACCAATGGGTTGGCATGACAACTTTGGGTCTGCAGGAGACCTCTGTGGTTGTCATAGCCTATCTGCTATGAGCGCCGCCCTGGGTCAGCGTTCATGGCAGATGAGTATTTCTGCAACACAGGGCTGAAGATGGCAGCTTCAAGTCTCCTAAGGAGATTGTTGAACAGGTAAAAAGTGGAAAAAAATGTTTTAAAAAAATATAAAAGTTCAAATCACTCCCTTTTTGCCCCATTCAAAATAAAAATAAATACACATTTGGTATCGCCGCCTTCAGAGTTTCTCGATCTGTCGAAATATAAAAAGAATTACCTTATTTTTCGAACTATAAGACGCACCTAGGTTTTAGAGGAGGAAAATAATAATAATAATAAAAAAAAAATTAAGTAAAAATTGTGTTCATGATGCACTTTTAGGCTATGTGCCCACGCTGCGGAAATGAAGCAGAAATTTTCTGCTTCATTTCTGCATGTCCTCTCCCGGATAAACGCATGCGGAATTCCGCACGCGTTTATCGCGCGATTTCCACATGCGGAATTGCCTTGCGTTTTTTCATGCATTGAATAAGGCAATTCCGCATGCGGAAACGCAAAATTAATGAACATGCTGCGGATTTTTGAACGCAGCATAAACGCTGCGGAAAAATCTGCAGCATGGGCATAGAACTTGCGGATTCTCATTGGGGACCATGGAGGGCGGATTACATAGCGTTTCACAAGCGTTTACGCTGCGGAAATTCCGCAGCATATACGCTTGAAAAAACGCTACGTGGGCACATACCCTTAAGGGGGAGGGGGTCTTCTGCTGACACTGGTTTAGGGGTAATATCCCCCAATTCTGACAATATCCCCTATTCTGGTATATATGCCCCCCCCCCCCTTCCTTTTATACGTGGTACCCATCCCCATCCTGGTATGCATGGCACCCCTCCATCGCTGTCCTGGTATGCATGGCACCCCTCCATCGCTGTCCTGGTATGCATGGCACCCCTCCATCGCTGTCCTGATATGCATGGCACACCTCCATCCCTGTCCTGGTATGCATGGCACCCCTCCATCCCTGTCCTGGTATGCATGGCACCCCTCCATCCTTGTCCTGGTATGCATGGCACCCCTCCATCCCCATCAGGCTGCACATAAAAAAAATGTAAACACTTATGCTCACCTTTCTTCTCTCCTCCAGCGTTGCGTCCTGTCTGCCCGCACTGATCTCTCCATGTGAGTTGCGCATGACGTCACTGTCATGCGCGGCTCACAAGGAGAGATCAGCTGCCGGAAGTCACTGCTCCCCACGCCGGGATTGTTTGCGCGGGGAGCAGTGACTTCACTCTCCTTCATAGCCGGCACACAGTGTAGCTGCGCTGCTGCTGGGCTATCGCGTGTGCCCACTTATTAAAGGGCATGAATATTCACCCCTCCCGACGCCAATGGGCGTGGAGAGAAGTTGAATATTCATGCCCTTTAATAGCGGGCACAGGCGTGGGGAGCAGGGAATATTCATTTTCTTTAGCAGCGGGGACAGTGTAGGCTGCATCGGGCAGCTCCTGCCTCCTGTGCCCCGCTCCTCTACCGCTCCCCCCACATATATATACACCCCCCCCCCCCCAACATTCAGACTATAAGACGCACCTCGCATTTTCCTCCGAAATTTTGGAGGAAAAAAGTGCGTCTTATAGTCTGAAAAAAACGGTAATGCGATCTGTAAACGGCGTAACGAGAAATAAAATCAAAACGCTAGAATTACGTTTGCAATAAAATGCAATAATGGGCGATCTAAACATCGCATCTGCACCAAAATGGTATCAATAAAAATGTCAGCTCAGCGCAGAAAAAACAAGCCATCATCCGGCCCCAGATCGTGAAAAATGGAGGCACTACAGGTCTCTGAAAATGGCACTTTTTTTTTTTTTTTTTTTACTTTTTTGGATTTTTTTTTCACCACTTAAATAAAAAGAACCTATACATGTTTGGTGTCTACGAACTCGTAATGACCTGGAGAATCATAATGGCAGGTCAGTTTTAGCATTTAGTGAACGTGGTAAAAAAGAAAAAAATTGTGGAATTGCACTGCTGTTGGAATTTTTGTTCCCATTTTACAGTGCATTATATGGTAAAATCAATAGTGTAGTTCAAAAGTACAACTTGTCCTGCAGAAAATAAGTCCTCACACGGCCATATTGAATAAATAAAGTTTTGGTTCTGGGAGCAAGGGGAGCAAAAAACGAAAGCGCAAAAACTGAAATTAGCCTGGTGGTGAAGGGGTTAAATAGAACACTCTCCGATGCTTGCGAATCAGAGCTCCCGTTAGCCACCTGTAATGGGATAGGGCACCAGTGGGTTAGCATGGCAGCTGAAGGGCCCCAGTCCTTGCCAAATTTGTACTCCAGTGAGTCTCTGCCCAGGCAGTATATAGTACAAGCAATTAAGTCCTCTACAGGGACTAAAAAAATCTGTATTTTAATAACATATAATAAAATATAAAACTGACTTGCACCCCCCCATTTTTCTACATTAAAAATAAAGAAATTAAAATAAACACGTTTTTTTATTTCTGTGTTCATTTCGCTTCCAAAAAGTATAACAAAAAAATCGCAATTTATTGTACCAAAATAATAGTTGAACTATAAATTTAATATTGCCATGATTGTACTAAACTATAGAATAATTGTAGCTCTTTATTTGTGCAGCATGACAAATTGTGTAATATTTAAAAGCTATATAAAGTTATTCCACTGACATACAGCTCATACCAATAAATGCAAGCCCTGATGTGACTAATCGCTGAAAGACCAAAAAAGTTAAAGGGTTGGAAATGAGATTCTCCCATTTATTCTTTACAGGAACTACGAGAACAAGGTGAAAAGAAGAAACGGCCTCGTGACGAGGAAGCAGATGATGCAGAAGGTTCTTTGGGAGTGAGAAAAAAAGTCACAGGTGGAAAATTCAAAAAGAAAGTCCACTGAAAAGAAAATAAAGACAAAAAACTATAAATTAACCAAACATCATTATTCTTCCTGGATTAAAACTGCCAGAACAAGTGCTCGCATTGCACTTCTGCTAAATATTTAAATAAAATGTTCTATAAAAAAGTAGCACTTTTTGTAGGACAAAACTCTTGTGACAAATGTTCAGACTAATTCCTGTTAAAGTGTATGAAAGATGCCAGACATGTTGAAAATGACTTGGCAATGGCTACTTTGCATGTTGTTTTTTCAAATCTGACTTGTCATTTTGCGTTAATACCTCTGCAATGCTACAATGCTGCAAATAGGGAGGAAGGGGCTGGATGGTATTTATTCACTTGTGAAGTGACTTTAAGGGGCCTCTATATAGGAAAACCCTCAAGAGTGATACCATTTTTAAAAACTGCATCCCCCATATTATTTTAAACCTGCTGTCACAAAATGTAACCCTTCAAGTGCTTCACAGGAATTAATACAAAGCGAAGTGAAAAAAAATAAAAACTACATTTTTACACTAAATTGTTGCTTTAGCCGCAATTTTTTTTCCAATACACTTGTTACTTAAAAGGAAACTTGACAGAAAGAATAGTGCCTAGAAGTCTGATTGGCAGGGTTTTAACAGCCCCATAAGAGTATGTTACGTTTTTGGTTTTTTTACTGCTCAGAAACCCCCTCCTGAAAAAGCGCTAACTAAACTCTCAAAATAATGAACATTTTCAGGACTATGTAAAAAACACTTGCTGTTCATATATCCAGGCTTTTCAGTATATTTTAACCACTTCAGGCTTCCAAAGTCATGAGAAATGCACTTCAGGTGTTTTCTGCTCTGAACACGTTCTACTCTACTTTCCAATACAAGTCAGTGGGAAGGCTGAAAAGCTCGTTTAGCCTCTTTTTGAGCATTTTGTCAGCGTTTAGGCTTAAAAAACCGCTAAAGGTTTCTTCATTGATTTAAAAATGTGGAAAATGCCAGTAAAAAACATGCTCTAAAAACCACAAGCAGTCAAAAAACGTAGACAAATCGTTCAGGAAACTACCAAAAATCGCTTAAGAAAAGATTCTTTGGGTTTACAAAACGCCAGAGGAGATTCCAGAAGCGTCATCTGCTTGAAAAATTAACCTTTTTGGCTGCCTGAAAACAAAAACAAAAAAAAACCCAAACATTATGGGGGAACACACCCTTATACAATTTTTAATTCATGTGTTCTCACGAAGCACTGTCAATTACTACCCAGGGAGGAGGTGAACAAGAAGTCCTTCTTCTTCTCCTCCCTGCATATGCTGGGTTGTCAGCCGCGCAATACAAGCATGGTGTTGGAATGAGTAAAAGCGGTCTTGTCCAGAGCAAAAAAGGTTTAGAAGCATTCACCGATGCCAGCGAGTGCCGCTAAACCTTTTTTGCTCTGGACATTTTACTTGCTTTCCCCGTTTGGGACTGTTAGCTGAGCACCTCCGGATCTTTGGTTTCACATATGTTTGACCACAGTGTTCAGCCCTCCACCCCATTTTAATTATAGTGATGAGTCCGATTAGCTCTTTTTTTTGAGTGGCCACAATTATCCTGATGTCTTAAATAATTTTCACATGGTGGCCTTCTATGGACGGAAGTTGCTCGCTTTACTGCCAAAAGCCCCATCAGGTTGGGGAAATCAGACTTCTCTTCTTCCAACCATAGACCCCAGACTGAGAGATCCCCTAGATGTGCACCCCATCCCCGGGGGCTCGCATCTGTTGTAATAATTTGAAATATCCGATTCGTCCAGGAAACCACTTTGAACAGGTTTTCTGTTTCTAGCTACTGGAGAAGAGACTGAATCGTTGTTGAAGAGATAGTTAATCCTCTTTCAATGCACAGTTCTTTGTCAGGATTTCCCACGGTAACACTCGAACCAAGGACGGGAAACTAACTGATGCATTAGAGAGGCTCCTCCCTCTTATTCTGTACATTTCCTATCTTTGAAGAGCGAATCCACACTCTATGTCCGGTGCTGTCATGGGTGATAATAAAAACAAATTGCAGTGCAGGGGTCTTGGGTTCAAATCCCACCAAGGACAACATCTGGAGTTTATGTTCTCCCTGTGTTTGTGTGGGTTTCCTCCAGGGTCTCCGGTTTCCTCCCACACTCCAAAGACATACTGATAGGGAATTTAGATTGTGAGCCCCATTGGGGACAGTGATGATGATGTCTGTAAAGCGCAGTCGAATTAATGGCGCTGTATAAGTGAGTAAAATAAATAAGTGCAGTGAAATAGTGAAGAAACTCAATTCTGACATTGTTATTTTGGGAATTGTTTTTACAGCATGCATTGTGTGGTAAAAATTATGTGGCAATGGGATATTTGAAATAGATATGACACATTGATTTCTTCTAACTGCATTTTTTCGGTATTGCGGCAGCCAAAAAAGCGCAACCTTGTAGTTTTTAATTTTTTCTATTTACTGATCAGGCTCATTTTATATTTTTTTTAGATCAGACTTTTCTGCACGCGGTAATGCCATGTGTACTTTTTTTATCTTTCTTTTTAATGAGGAAAAAGGAGCCCGATTTCAACTTTTTATATATTTTTATCTGTCTTTTAAAACTTTTCTTTTTTAACTTTTCCTTGCATTTATTATTCCCCTTAAGGGACTTTAATCTGTGATTGGCTGATCGCCTGTACTATACACAGCAATAGCACAGTGTTGCTGCATATAGTAAAAATCACGGTCTCCTTTGAAACCCTGGGTTTCATGGAATCTCCGTAATGATAGGCACAGAGGTCTTCAACAGACCCCTGGCTGTCATAGCAACCCATCTACACTCTGTGATCGCGTCATGGGGGCGCTGATGGGTGCATAGAATGATCTGCTGACGTGCTGTTAATGCCACTGTCAGAATTTGACAGGAGCATTTAACTGGTTAACACATGCTACCGACTGGCGCCATACATGTACAGTGGATGTCGTAAAAGGAGTTAGTTATATACAGTTATATGAAAAAGTTTGGGCACCCCTATTAATCTTAAGCTTAATGTTTTACAAACATTGGTGTTTTTGCAACAGCTATTTCAGTTTGATATATGTAATAACTGTTGGACACAGTAATGTTTCTGCCTTGAAATGAGGTTTATTGTACTAACAGAAAATGTGCAATCTGCATTCAAACAAAATTTGACAGGTGCATAAGTATGGGCACCTCACCAGAAAAGTGACATTAATATTTAGTAGACCCTCCTTTTGCAAAAATAACAGCCTCTAGTCGCTTCCTGTAGCTTTTAATGAGTTCCTGGATCCTGGATGAAGGTATTTTTGACCATTCCTCTTTACAAAACAATTCCAGTTCAGTTAAGTTTGATGGTCGCCGAGCATGGACAGCCCTCTTCAAATGATCCCACAGATGTTCAATGATATTCAGGTCTGGGGACTGGGATGGCCTTTCCAGAACATTGTAATTGTTCCTCTGCATGAATGCCTGAGTAGATTTGCAGCGGTGTTTTGGATCATTGTCTTGCTGAAAGATCCATCCCCTGCGTAACTTCAACTTTATCACTGATTCTTGAACATTATTGTCAAGAATCTGCTGATACTGAGTGGAATCCATGCGTCCCTCAACTTTAACAAGATTCCCGGTGCCGGCATTGGCCACACAGCCCCAAAGCATGATGGAACCTCCACCAAATTTTACTGTGGGTAGCAAGTGTTTTTCTTGGAATGCTGTGTTTTTTTGCCGCCATGCATAATGCCTTTTTGTATGACTAAACAACTCAATCTTGGTTTCATCAGTCCACAGGACCTTCTTCCAAAAAGAAATTGGCTTCTCCAAATGTGCTTTTGCATACCTCAGCCGACTGTTTGTGGCGTGCTTGCAGAAACGGCTTCTTTCGCATCACTCTCCCAAACAGCTTCTTGTACAAAGTGCGTTGTATAGTTGACCGATGCACAGTGACACCATCTGCAGCAAGTTGATGCTGCAGCTCTCTGGAGGTGGTCTGAGGATTGTCCTTAACTGATCTCACCATTCTTCTTCTCTGCCTTTCTGATGTTTTTCTTTGCCTGCCACTTCTGGCCTTAACAAGAACTGTCCCTGTGTTCTTCCATTTCCTTACTATGTTCCTCACAGTGGAAACTGACAGATTAAATCTATGAGACAGCTTTTTGTATCCTTCCCCTGAACAACTATGTTGAATAATCTTTGTTTTCAGATCATTTGACAGTTGTTTTGAGGAGCCCATGATGCCACTCTTCAGAGGAGATTCAAACAGGAGAACAACTTGCAAGTGGCCACTTTAAGTAGCTTTTCTCATGATTGCATACACCTGGCTATGAAGTTCAAAGCTCAATGAGGTTACAAAACCCAAAAAAGTGCTTTAGTACGTCAGTAAAAAGTAGGTAGGAGTATTTAAAACAAGAAAATGATAAGGGTGCCCATACTTATGCACCTGTCAAATTTTGTTTGAATGCAGATTGCACATTTTCTGTTAGTACAATAAACCTCATTTCAAGGCAGAAACATTACTGTGTCCAACACTTATTACATATATCAAACTGAAATAGCTGTTGCAAAAACACCAATTTTTATAAAACATTAAGCTTAAGATTAATAGGGGTGCCCAAACTATTTCATATAACTGTATCTAACACACACAGTAGTGTGCAAAATTTAGAAAGGGTTTTGCAAAGTGTTACTAGTTTATTTGGTAGAGAAATCTAAACCAATATTTGGTGTGATTATCATTTGCCTTCTTTATCACAAGCTGTATGTATTTGTGAAACTGGATAACCTGTTTGGAGAAACTAGTTGTTTTAGAAAATATTAAAATCTTGGAAACTCCTTTCACCCCTCTCCCTCCTCCCAGCTTGCATTTGCAGTAAGGAAACAAGAGCTGACAATCTACCAGCCTCTTTTGATAATAGGACCACACAGTTAACATATGGTGTAGTGAGGAATCTTAATTAAAAATGCAGGAAATTATTTTTGAAGCCCAGGCCCCCCCTAGTGTGAACTGTTGGTCCTTGCAGGATAAGGCTCCTATGATGAAAGACTGAGATTTACCTAATAGGCAGGAAAAGCCTTTTTAAGTTTTGAGAGGATTAGAGCTAATGGCTAACGCTTTTTTGAAATGGCTATTCCCACCCAGGATACACATTTATTTCATAAGAATAGCTTCAGCTAGATGTGACCTATCCCAAAAAAAAATTGAATATTGAAGTTTGTATAAATCCGATAGTGATGGGACATACATTTTCCATGCTAGGGTGAACCAGGGAAGAAGATGCATATTTTCTCATAACTGTAACCCTTGCTTATAAGCCACAAATCAATAGTGAACAGATAATTGACAACAGCCATGTCATGTTTGGTCTCTAGGTAATGGTAAAATCCCAATAAAAAATATGGCGACGATCTCGAACTTCTGCGACCATTAAGAGTGAAGTTATCGCATAAGTTGGGGATTTCATAAAATCCTCAAATGCTGAGGACAGCCCACAACCCGACCCATGTGAGGCAATCACGAGTGGGATGTGTGGGTGTAACTCAGGTGCTTATAAAAGATCAATGCAAATTATGATGATCTTGGTTCCTGTAGAGAGATGCATATCGTGTCTGCATGATCCCGTTCCCTAAATGTCTCCAAGCGAAGCGCTCTCCTTTGGCTAAGTTGACTCATCTCTGTGATCGGCATAGTAAGTTCTTTTGTTAATCCCTGTTATTTTCGGTAACTGTATATGCTGTATTGTTTTTTCCCCTTTGTAAAATCTTTATTTTTTTCACAAACGCTGCCTCCTTTTGGATTAAATATAAAATGTAATAGTTTTGTTCTGTAAACCGCACCCCTGAGCCATACGCTACCTACCAGGCCTCCAGTCAGCCTGTAAAAAGAAAAAAAAACGACTGGTGGTGGCAGCTAATAATCTTTCTTGGGTTATTGTGGAATTCACAATGACCGTATCGGGGAGATATATACATTTTTACCAGGCGTTTGAATCGGCGGTATATATACCATACGCACACTGTTAGTTTTGTGATAACAGGTCTATTAGTGCTAACAGCTTGCGACCTCCTCCGTTATTAGTCAGCCAATCGTGTAATTGTCCAGAGGGGGCAGCAGAGAGGTGTTCAACACTAAGATCACAGTGGGTGGTTCTGCGTGACCTTCCCAGGCTGCGATATCCTGAGGCTATGTTCCCACGATTCAGAAATGCTGCATATTTTTTCCACTTCTCCCTGGCAGGAAAAACGCATGCGGATTTTACATGCGTTTTTCCTGCCAGGTAGAAGCGTTTGTCAAGTGTTTTTGCATGCATTTCTGCATGCGGGTTATCAAGCGCTTTTCCAAGCGATTTTAGCATCACCTGGAAAAGTGCTTGACAACTGGGTCACACTATATAAATCCATGCAACCGGCATGGATTTATAGTAGTGTGACCAAGTTAGAAAATAGCAAAAAGGCAATGGAACTTACCAGCCACAGGTTCAAGAAAAATGCACACCAGGACGCGGCCGCCCCCCCCCTGTAGGAAGGAGATGACACAGGTGACTAATGGTGACCCTGTGAATGGGGGCATTGCACCTCTGCGATGCACGGAGAGGGTGCCGGGCATCCCGCCTAATCGAACAGGAAGGGCGTTTAATAGGATGCCGGCCAGGCACGGTTGCCGCAAGTGTGAATAGCACCCTATTTGCAGGTTTCATCCGCTGCGGTTATACGCTGGGCAGTCACTCCTCCAGTGTGAGTGGTTGAGAGTGATTGCTCATGGCATTCCGCACCTGTGTCATCTCCTTCCTACGGCGGGGGGGGGGGGGCGCATCCTGGTGTGCATTTCTCTTGAACCTGTGGCTGGTAAGTTCCATTGCCTTTTTGCTATTTTCTAATTTGATTTTTGAAATTTTCTAAAAATTCTGTTTATTATTCTGGCTATGCTGGTTGCTTTTAGTGTGACCAAGTTGGTTAAAAAAAAAAAAGAATAAGAATGGTAAAAAATACATTTTATACTTGCCTTCCGATGTCCTCCCTGTGTTTTCTCTGCTGCGTCCGGTGTCTTGGGCGGCTCGCGGTGGTGTGAAGGACCCGTGGTGACGTTATTGAGTCATGTGTCAGGTCACATGACTCAATGACGTCATGGCAGGTCCTTCACAACACCACGACCCATACAGCCGACCAGACGGAGCGGAGAAAACACCGGGAGGACATCAGAAGGTAAGTATAATCTTTATTTTTAATTATAAATTCTTTTTTTAACATGGTCTATGGTACCTAGGTCTGGAGGAGAGTCTCTTCTTCTCCAAACCCGGGTACCATCCGCACATAGGAACGCATAATATCCGTGTGTACAAATGTACTGACACGGATATTATGTATTTTAATGCAAGTCAATGGCGGCAATTACGCTGCGGGTCCGCAAAATGAATGGACATGCTGCGGATTTTTTCCGCAATGATAATCCGCAGCGGAAATTTCCACAGTATGTGCACAGCACATGCGGATTATCATTGGGGACCATGGGGCACGTATTACCAAGCGGTTTTTAAGAGTTTTCACTGCGTAAATTCCGCGGCAAAAACGCTTGAAAAACTGCATAGGTGGCACACAGCCTGACACTAGTTTTTAGTTATTAGGCTTGTGACATAAAATCAATATCATTGATATCTATTTTTCTAAACCTGCGAAATTGTATGTATGGTACATTGATCACAGTTACAGGTGCTTCTATGTAACGGGTCTGGGAGGCGGAACCTCTGAGCTACTATACAAGGGGGTGGTCCTTGTAAGGGAGCGGGTGGCGACCAGGGAAGACGGGCAGGCAGTCACAGCAGGTGACCGGGACAGTCTCTGAGTGAACGGGCTGGAGGTCACGGCAAGTGACCGGGGCAGTCTCTGGATGAACGGGCAGGAGGTCACGGCAAGTGAGCGGGGCAGTCTCTGGATGAACGGGCAGGAGGTCACGGCAAGTGACCGGGGCAGTCTCTGGGTAAAGAGTAGGTACGACCTGTGATGGCTGAGCCTCCAGGTAGGCTAGCAGGCAGATGGTTGATGTGTGCTCCCAGGTGAGCAAGCGAGAGTCTCTGGAATGGCAGGTGGTCACAGCACGTGACGGCGGAGCCTCCAGGTAGGCTAGCAGGCAGGTAACAGGTGTGCGCTCCCAGGTGAGCGGGCAGGAGTCTCTGGAATGGCAGGTGGTCACAGCACGTGACGGCGGAGCCTCCAGGTAGGCTAGCAGGCAGGTAACAGGTGTGCGCTCCCAGGTGAGCGGGCAGGAGTCTCTGGAATGGCAGGTGGTCACAGCACGTGACGGCGGAGCTTCCAGGTAGGCTAGCAGGCAGGTAGCAGATGTGCGCTCCCAGGTGAGCGGGCAAGCTGGTCCATAGACAGACTGACAGGAGTTGGAGGGCAGACCGTCGGACCTCAGGCTGGCAGGCAGGTAAGCAGAATATCAGGCAGGAATCAGACAGCAAACTGGCAGGTAACTGGCAACGGGACCTGAGGGCTGAAGCAGAGTAGTGAACAGTGCAACAACATTGCTCGGGCACCTCCATTTTGGAGGAGGTGCCTTATATACGGTGAAGTCCTCCGGCCATTGGTCGGGGACTCCTTAGGACGACGCGCGCGGCCCCTTTAAGAGGGAGGGAGCGCGCGCCCTAAGCACAGTGGCCGGGAAGGAGCGCGCGCTGCCAGCAGAGCGGGAGGAGGACGCCGGGCTCGGAGCAGAGGGGTGAGGGGAACAGCGTCCCTGCCTAGCAGAGGGCAGAGACGCCGGCGCTACAGTACCCCCCCCTTTAGGCCCCCCCTTTTTTAGGCCAGAGAGAGATTTAGCTAGGATGAGAGGGGCATGGATGTTCTCCCGGGGCTCCCACGTTCTCTCCTCCGGACCAAACCCCTTCCAATCTACCAGAAAAACGGTCTTCCCTCTTACCCTTTTGGTGGCCAGAATGTTCTCTACCTCAAATTAGTTTTCAGCGGAAACCGGAGCAGGAGGCGTACCTGTAGACTTGGAAAAAGAGTTAAGTACCACAGGTTTGAGGAGAGATACATGGAAGGAGTTAGGGATCCGCAAGTTGGCCGGGAGTTTCAATTTATAGGCCACCGGGTTGATCTGACTGATGACCTCCAGAGGACCGATGAACCGAGGCCCTAACTTATAGGAAGGAATCTTGAGCCGGACATATTTGGACGAGAGCCAGACCTTATCCCTTGGACGGAATTGAGGAGGATCCAGACGTTTTTTGTCAGCATGTCTTTTCATACGCTCGGATGACAGAAGGAGTGCGGACCGGGTGCTCTCCCATATGGAGGAAAATTTGTTAACAAGGGATTCCGCAGCCGGATTGTCCACCGAGGTGGAGACGGGAAATGGGATCCGAGGATGCTGACCGAAGACAACAAAAAACGGGGATTTGGAGGAAGATTCGCTCTCGTGATTGTTGTAAGAAAATTCGGCCCATGGCAGGAGATCCACCCAGTCTGAATGGTGGGCATTAACGAAGTGCCGGAGGTAACTGGTCAAGTTCTGATTGATCCGCTCCACTTGACCATTAGACTGTGGGTGGTAAGCGGAGGAGAAGTCCACGGTGACGTCTAGCAGTTTACAAGTGGCTCTCCAGAAGTGTGAGGAGAACTGTACCCCACGATCCGACACTATGTGGAGGGGCAGTTCATGAAGACGGAAGATGTGGCGGATAAAGTCTTTAGCCAGCTCGGGTGCAGACGGGAGGCCTGGCAGGGGAACGAAATGAGCCATCTTGGAAAAGCGGTCAGCGACCACCCAAATGACCGTACAACCGGCAGAGACGGGGAGATCAGTTATAAAGTCCATTGCTATATGCTGCCAGGGGGCAGCAGGTACTGGGAGCGGAAGGAGGCGACCGGCTGGCAGATGTCTCGGAACCTTGTTGCGGGCGCAGGACACACAGGCAGAAACAAAGTCTATTACGTCCTTGTGCAGGGTAGGCCACCAGTAGTGCCGGGAAATAAGCTGGAGGGTCTTTTTCTGACCGGCGTGGCCAGCTAGTTTAGACGAGTGACCCCAGTGTAGGATCTTCTCCCGATCAGGTACTGATACGAACGTCTTACCGGGAGGGAGACGATTTAGACTCACGGGAGCCACTTGCATTACTCTGGCTAGATCGATGATGTGTTTTGGTTCTTCCTCGAGATCAGACACCATAAAGGATCGGGATAAGGCGTCCGCCTTGATGTTTTTGTCAGCCGGGCGAAAATGAAGAACAAAATCAAAGCGAGCAAAAAACAAGGACCACCGGGCTTGGCGCGGGTTAAGTCTCTGGGCATGCTGGAGGTAAGCCAAGTTCTTGTGGTCAGTGTAAATTATTACCGGGTGAAGAGCCCCTTCGAGCAGGTAACGCCACTCCTCCAATGCCAGCTTGATGGCCAATAACTCTCGATCTCCTATGGAATAGTTGCGCTCAGAAGAGGAGAAGAGTTTGGAGAAGAAGCCACAAGTTACCATTCTCCAGGAAGACTATTTTTGGGTAAGTACCGCTCCGGCTCCAGAGGAGGAGGCGTCAACCTCCAGGAAGAACTGCTTGTTGCCATCAGGGTGATGCAGCACCGGGGCAGAAGAGAAGGCCTGTTTTAAGGAATGAAAGGCCTCCTCTGCTTCGGGCGGCCACTCTCTGGGATTAGTGCCCTTACGGGTGAGCGCGGAAATTGGGGCAGTCCGGGAAGAGAAGTGCGGTATGAAGAGGCGGTAGTAGTTGGCGAAGCCCAGGAACCGCTGAATGGCCTTCAACCCCTCCGGTCGAGGCCACTTCTCGATGGCAGACAGTTTCTCAGGATCCATTCGTAGGCCGGTCTGAGAAATTATGTAGCCCAAAAACGGAAGCGAGGTCTGCTCAAAGAGGCACTTCTCATATTTAGCGAAGAGGTGGTTCTGCCTGAGCCTGAGCAGGACCTGACGAACATCCCTCCGGTGAGTCTGGAGATCCGGAGAGAAGACCAAGATGTCGTCCAGGTACACCACCACGCAGGAGTAGAGAAGGTCCCGGAAGATGTCATTGACCAACTCTTGAAAGACGGCGGGAGCGTTACAGAGACCGAAGGGCATTACCAGATATTCGTAGTGGCCGTCCCGGGTGTTGAATGCCGTCTTCCATTCATCCCCCTGACGGATACGGACCAGGTTGTATGCCCCACGAAGGTCCAGTTTGGTGAAGATTCTAGCCCCCCTCAGACGATCAAATAATTCCGGAATGAGCGGAAGGGGGTACTTATTCTTCACCGTGATCTGATTTAGGCCTCTATAGTCTATGCAGGGACGGAGAGAGCCGTCCTTTTTAACAAAGAAGAAGCCTGCTCCCGCCGGGGAGGTAGATTTCCGGATAAATCCCCGGGCCAAATTCTCCTCAATATACTCGGACATAGACCGGGTCTCAGCAGCGGACAATCGGTAAATACGCCCACGGGGAGGAGTAGTACCGGGTAGCAGGTCGATAGGGCAGTCGTATGGTCTATGAGGGGGTAGTGTCTCTGCCTCCTTTTTATTAAAGACATCAGCATATGACCAATAAGGAATAGGAAGTCAAGGTAGATTAGCTGGGGTAGGAGAAGGACGGACGGGATGAACGGGAACCAGACAAGACTTATGACAGTCCTGCCCCCAGCGAAGGACTTCTCCGGTCTGCCAGTCAAGCACGGGTGCATGTCTCTGGAGCCAAGGTAGGCCTAGCAAGAGGGCGTGAGAGAGTCCAGGCAGAACATGAAAGGAGATACTCTCAGAATGCAGCATTCCCACCTGTAGAGTAATGGATTCGGTGATGAATTGGATGGGACGTGGTAAGAGGCCCCCATCCACGGCAGCAACAGACAAGGGTACAGCCAGAGGTTTGGTGGGGATGCGGTATTTCTCTACCAGGGACTGTGAAATAAGATTCCCGGCTGCTCCAGAGTCAAGTTGGGCTAGTTCGAAATAACGGTTCTCCCCGCAGACGATTGAGACTGACAGCAGCAGAGATGGAGAGGATTTATTCTTGTCTAGGTCGACCTCTCTGAGCGAACCTAGACACAGGCGTTTCCCGACCTCTCCGGGCAGGTACGGATCCGGTGCTCCTTACTGCCACAGTAGAAGCAGCTCCCCTCGGCACGGCGTAAGTCCTGACGGGTTTTGACCATCTTGGTCTGGTCGACCTGCATAGGCTCAGGAGGGTGTTCCTGGGGAGAAACGGAGGGAGTGACGGGTTTCTGGAAGGAAGGAGCTAAACGTGGAAACCTCCTCTCACGGGTGACCTCTTTGGCACGCTCCTGGAACCGTAGGTCAATCCGGGTGGCAAGAGTTATTAAATCATCGAGAGTGGTAGGAATGTCCCGACCGGCGAGTTCATCTTTAATACGGCCGGACAGACCCTCCCAGAAGACAGATACCAGAGCGTTGTTATCCCAGGCCAGCTACGAGGCAAGGGTACGGAACCGTATGGCATATTGGCCCACGGTGAGACTTCCCTGACGGAGGCGTAGCAGAGACGATGCGGATGAGGTCTTTCGTCCAGGTTCGTCGAAGACTTTCCGGAAAGCCGTGAGAAAGGCAGGCAAGTCGGACACCAGGGGGTCTCCTCTCTCCCATAGAGGATTCAGCCAAGCCAGTGCCTCCCCCGTGAGATGAGACATGATGAAGGCTACTTTGGCCCGGTCGGAATTAAACTGGTGGGACAGGAGTTCAAAGTGCAGGGTGCACTGGTTTATGAAGCCCCGAGCCTGAGCGGAGTCGCCTCCGAAGCGAGGAGGTGCAGAAAGCCGGGGTCCGGAGCAGGATACCATGGTATTGGTGGGCAGCGGCGCTGCCGGGTTGCGAGTCATGACTCTAGCGGTGGTTGCTGGTGGAGCAGTCAGAGTGTCCAGGCGAGTATTGACATTCCGCAGGTGACCCAGGATGGACTCCTGTTGGGACCTCTGACGGGACAGTTCATGACACAGGTCCGAGAGTGAGGAAGCTTGGGTGCCACCGGGTTCCATGGCCCGAGCAAACTGTAACGGGTCTGGGAGGCGGAACCTCTGAGCTACTATACAAGGGGGCGGTCCTTGTAAGGGAGCGGGTGGCGACCAGGGAAGACGGGCAGGCAGTCACAGCAGGTGACCGGGACAGTCTCTGAGTGAACGGGCTGGAGGTCACGGCAAGTGACCGGGGCAGTCTCTGGATGAACGGGCAGGAGGTCACGGCAAGTGACCGGGGCAGTCTCTGGATGAACGGGCAGGAGGTCACGGCAAGTGACCGGGGCAGTCTCTGGGTAAAGAGTAGGTACGACCTGTGATGGCTGAGCCTCCAGGTAGGCTAGCAGGCAGATGGTTGATGTGTGCTCCCAGGTGAGCAAGCGAGAGTCTCTGGAATGGCAGGTGGTCACAGCACGTGACGGCGGAGCCTCCAGGTAGGCTAGCAGGCAGGTAACAGGTGTGTGCTCCCAGGTGAGCGGGCAGGAGTCTCTGGAATGGCAGGTGGTCACAGCACATGACGGCGGAGCTTCCAGGTAGGCTAGCAGGCAGGTAGCAGATTTTCGCTCCCAGGTGAGCGGGCAAGCTGGTCCATAGACAGACTGACAGGAGTTGGAGGGCAGACCGTCGGACCTCAGGCTGGCAGGCAGGTAAGCAGAATATCAGGCAGGAATCAGGCAGGAAACTGGCAGGTAACAGGCAACGGGACCTGAGGGCTGAAGCAGAGTAGTGAACAGTGCAACAACATTGCTCGGGCACCTCCATTTTGGAGGAGGTGCCTTATATATGGTGAAGTCCTCCGGCCATTGGCCGGGGACTCCTTAGGACGACGCGCGCGGCCCCTTTAAGAGGGAGGGAGCGCGCGCGGCCTAAGCACAGTGGCCGGGAAGGAGCGCGCGCTGCCAGCAGAGCGGGAGGACGACGCCGGGCTCGGAGCAGAGGGGTGAGGGGAACAGCGTCCCTGCCTAACAGAGGGCAGGGACGCCGGCGCTACATTCTGGAGCATGTATACTTATCTCCAGTAGACTTCTTTTCTTTTTGTATCTATGCTTTGGCTCTTTTTTTTTCTTTCTTCCCCATCTTGTAGATTTCCTAAATGAGTCACATTCCTTATTGGCCGCCTACTGTCGTTGTTTTCGAAAGTCCTCCTATGTTGTCTTCCAATAATCTGCATTTTTCTTTTTACACAGTTATTTGCCTTTTCTGGATTTCTACAATAAAAGTGTCCCGCTTCATAATCTTGCTTATTATGCAAGAATTTATATGTTTCCATTTTATATCAGCTTGTACAGGAACTGACTTCTATATTTTTTATGTACAGTTGTGCTTGCTGTTAAGTAGCGCGAGTGCATAATTCTATGCGTACCTTGCATAGTTCAACAGCGGCCTCTTCATATTCCTCTTCAGCGCGTTTAAGTATAAGGCGCATTAGATTCCTAGAATATTCTTTGAGCCTGTACCGAAGCTGAAAGGAACCGCATATCATGATTTATATAGGTTTTGAGAGATTTAATAGGGTTTTCCCACAAACAAAGTAAATTTTAATTCATAGATTTTGGAATAAAAATAAGCTCCACAATTGGATGTGTTTATGAAAAAATATTCCTGTGCGGAAATAAATGTGCCCCTGCTATGTGCTGTGTAATAGATGTGTCTGACCGGTCAGGGACATGGTCTGATCATACCACAGCTCCTGGGCAGGGGAGAAAGGAAAAGGGAGTATATAGACATGGGATCACGACTGTAAGGAGGGTTCCATACTATTGTGGTCAAACACAAGGATTCATTTGTTTTTCTGTACTGTACTTACAGATTTTTTTTCGCCTGATATGGATATAATGGCCAGGGACCAGTCCTGGCTATTCTGTATTGATACAATTTTTAGTGGAGATGTCACACAGAATGGACTAACAGAAAGCGGGCAGATCTCTGAAGTTAATACCATGAAATACTCAGAAAGCGAATGACCTGCATGGTCAGACACAGCCATTACACAGTACACAGCAGGGGCACATTTCTAAGATTATCTCAGCACAGGAACATTTTATTTTAAACATCCAATTGTGGAACTTATTATTCAAGAATCAATTAATTAAAATGTTGATTAAAATTAACTTTGTTCATGGGAAAACCCCCTTTAAGTCATGTGCTCTTTAAAGAGTTGATATTGACTTTTAGGATTGCTACTTTCAATTGGTGACACTAAAGTTCAAGTCCGCTTCCTCTTTGAAGAGACAATTTGTTGTCATTGTAGCATTCAAGTGGTAAAAACGTGATGTGCTCAAATCCCCCCAAAATAGTATCTCATAAAAAAAAGAAGTGTTGGCGCTATCATTAACCACTAACTGAAAACCTGCATGCACAATCAAGTAGCGTAGGACTGTGAGACGCAAAGAATAAGGGAAAATATAAATATTCATACAAAGTATACAGGATTTTGGCAAAAGGTTGGCGCATGAAAGGAACGAGATGTGGTGGTTGCCCTCTGTTAATTTCATCAAAAGTTATCCCACTTTAGTAGTGTGAGTGGTGCCTGAAATAGTATTAGTCTCTGGCTGGAGTAGCATTTCTGGCAAAATTCACGCCACTGAGAAGATGTGCCACTTAAAGAATTTTGTGCATCTTACCCCACTCACTCCTTTATTAAGACTAGTGTGTACAATACCAATCTTAATGAATTTGCTTTTAAACCTTTCATGTATCATATAAGATCCTTACTGCTCTGACTAATGTGCTTAAGTTCTAACATACAAGGGTTCAGTTTTATTACTTCTCTTCAGACTTACCATGTTAGATGGTTACTAGTTAAATTGTGTTTTATCTGAACTGTTACTGCCCTGTAGTTTAATGATGTGAAATAAAACAAGATTTAATTATACCCCGAGCTGGATCATCTATCTGAAACTGCTCTATTGGCATCTGTTCTGAATGAGGTCCTGACCCCCCCAGTGAGCTACGCACACTGCAGGTAGGGGGCCTGGCTACTGTTTGTTCTTGTTGGGAATAACCCCTTCAAGCATGAAATGGTAACCAGTAAATTAATCATTAGCAGCTGATACATAGGTATGTATAGTGCTCAGCGTAAAGGAGTACACCCTAACAGATCTACCAGAAAACCTTTGGTTTGTTCCCATTCAGAATCAACATTTTCTATGGGTTACCATACTACAAAATAGTCCCACAAATGTGGACCATTGATTGCAAACAACATTTGTTATTTTGCACACCCTAAAAAAGTAATATTCCTAATAAATTCATGCCAGACTACATTGAAAAAATGAGTACACGCCAAGAAAGTCTTAGGAGCAAGGCTAAAGTTTAGGCTACAAAATTCTAATAAATGCTCTATATTGAAAGAAAATATATATATTTGTGTGTTTCTATGTATGTATTTATGTATGTATGTATGTCTATCACTGATGATTTTGCAAGTTTTCCCACCTACAAAGAATGGAGAGGTCTGTAATTTTTATCGTAGGTACACTTCACCTGTGAGAGACAGAATCTAAAAATAAAAAAACAGAAAATTACATTGCATGATTTTTAAAGAATTAAATTGCATTTTATTGCATGAAATAAGTATTTGATCACCTACCAACCAGCAAGAATTCTGGCTCTTAACAGACCTGTTAGTTTTTCTTTAAGAAGCCCTCCTACTCTGCACTCATTACATTATTATGTTTGAACTTGTTACTTATATAAAAGACACCTGTCCACACAATCAATTAATCAATCAATCAATCACACTCCAACCCCTGTCCATGCTATTCCTGTGAAGTGTACACCATACTTTGTCATGGCAAACACTCACCCCAGTTTAGCTTTCTACTTCTTTACCTTACTGCCGTGATCTCGCTTGTCAATTTTCTTGAACCCTTCTCATAAGAAGACAATTTTTTAGGTGTTAACTTCTATGGTCGTTCTGAATGTCTCGGTGAGGTGGTTGCAGTTCCATCTTTGTTACATTTTTGTATTACTCTTGCTATAGTATTCTGACTGGTAAGTAAAGCTTTGCTGATCTTATTATAGCCTTTCTTGCTTAATTTTTTTTTTCTTTTTCAGGTCTTGTGATATTTCTCTTCCATGTAGTACAATTGCTGACAGCATGAAATGGGAAGGGGTTTTCCTTAAGTAACACCCTTTTACAGTTAACAATCTGCTAGACACCTGTTTAATGAATAATCAGACTTACCTGTGGTTGAATTCTTGTTAATTAGAATTTTGTAGTCTAAAGTTTAGCTTTGCTCCTAAGACATTCATTGGGGTGTACTGATGTTTGCAACATGGTCTAGAATGAATTTGTTACGAAAATTACTTATTTGTTTGCAATCAATGGCACACATTTGTGGGAGTATTTTGTGTATGGTATTGCATAAAAAATGTTAATTCTGAAAGGAAACCTAAGATTTTCTGACAAACCTGTTGGGGTGTACTCATTTATGTCGTGTACTATATTTATTTATTGAATTTGCTGACTGGAAAATGGAGCAGAACTGTCCTAATTATCATTAAGTACACATGAACTTTCCTGAATACACAGAACTAACACTTACATGTGTTTGCTGTGCTAGTGACTCTTGGCTTGCTACCCACTAACCTCACCCTTTGCCCACAAGTAGAGCAAGTATCTGTTTGTGTATCTACAGAATGTCTTGAGAAAGTTAGTTTGTTTTTTGTTTTTTTTCTTGCTCCTTACAAATTTATGAATGTAGCATGCATTATGTAAAAAATATTCTATTCTACTTTACATCATTCCACTGTGTTTTTCACTGCATGTAAATTGTCAATGTTAATGCATTTCAGAAGGAGCATTCTACACTGCCTACTCTCTTGACTCACTAGTAAACCCTGCGCGCTGTCTTCATATCACGTGCATACGTGTTCCACCAGCTCTATGTTGGAATATCAGGAGGAATTTGTAGTGTAACGTGTTGTAGGGACCATATACAGAACGCCTGTCCCCTCTAGGGGTTTGGTCCTCATAGTGCCTAATCCACATAAGAGGCGGCACTTCGGGTAAGGCATTAATATTAGTTTGAGCCCGAGACCTCACAAGACTATTGGATAGGATATAAAATCAATTTTTCAGTGCTTACAATTATTCAAAAAAAACTACAAATATGTGAACCCATAAATAAGGAGTTCAGTGGGTAATCCTATATTGCAAACAGAATGCTGCTGAGAATGAACTTGGATTGCATATAATACTCAGATTATGTGTAAGTGCATCAGAGTCATTTTCAGGAAGCTCAAATTCTTGTTGAACTCCTTTTTTATTGTAACATTAATTTTATCTGATGGATCTCTTGGCTGTCAATCAGAAGAATTTTCCCGACCAACATATCAAACTTGGAATGATCAAGCAGATGCCCATGAGATGCATTGTCATTGGTGAGAGATGGGGGCTATCTTTTTTTATTTAGCTTGTCGTTATAATGGCCCTAACCCGAAGGCAAAAATCATGTTTGGACTTAACACAATAGTCTAAAGCACAATTCCATTTAGATAAACATCTTAATTGAACCTACAACGAATGGATTTCTGTTTCAAGTGTTTTATTGAATTTTATGCATAGTAAACACAGTAACAGTAAAAACGATATCCCCCAGAGAATTGGTACAATTAAAGACAAGGAAAAGACACCTTGTTATTAGAGATGAGCGGATCGATTCGCAGGATTCCGGCCTTGCCTCCAGGTCAGTGGCTCCTGGCTGCAATACAGGAGGACTGTGAATCCTTCCGGTGTCCCCGGCTCAGCTTTTGTTTAGCCAGGGCTTGCACGACGTCATCTGTGTGTCACGTCACATCTCAAATCATGGGTAAAATCTGTATTTAGTGCAGATGGATTTTCCCGTTATTGAGATAGTACTTCTAAAATTCTATGGAGAGCGGAGGAGGAGGAGCTAGAGGCAGACTCAGGCATTCTGCTGCATGTTCTCCTGAAATGACAGTTACAGGTCTTCATAGAATTTTTTGAACAACTGCAATCTCAGTAATGGAAAAGTCTGTATGCACTGAAGACAGATTTTACATCCCAATGTTTCTTATTTTCAGGTTTACTAATGATTTATTAAAAGAAAAAAAGGGTTACTGTGAAGACCCAGGGTCTTCCGTGGGCGTAATACTACTCAGACAACACAGGGTGAGGGTAAAACAGTGTGGCAATACTTTATTGAACCATCAAACGGACAATAAACACAAAGAATAGTCCCAGCAAATACCCATGATTGTGCAAAATTACACAGTCTCACCTTTTCGCTTGCCCACCGGGGATAGAACAACAGTGACTTTGAGACTTCCAGGGCCAACTACTTCAACCAGTGGCCCCCGCTTATGGCAGGCCCCCACAGAGAGGAGGTAGTGCCAAGCTTAGGAAGCTGACAGTCCATCGAGGTACAAGGCCAGGAGACCTGAGGGTCCCACCCTGGCCTCTCTAAGAGTTTCCATGGGGCCAGATGACCAGCTGGTCCCAATCTGGCTTCTCCGAATGTCTCCATGGGTTCCAGGCGAATGGCGGGTCCGACCTGTCAACTTCAAACAACATATCCATGGGGCCAGGTGACTTCATCGTCCCTACCTGGTCTCCCCAAATGTATCCATGGGTTCTCTGATGATCAATGGAGCAGATCAGAATCCTTCCAGTCAGGTCCAGATGCATATGTCCTTTCAAGTACACCTTCACAGGTCAAGGATTAGGGAGGGTATTATTCCACAGGGCTCAGGGCTCATTGTATGTGCACTTAATCAATTTGCATAGTTGGTATAGCAGGGGGCTCTTTAAATCAATAATTACCTGGCTTTAGTATAATATGCAATTTTTATTAATAAACACCTTAGGACCCGTTGAAGCGCAAGAAGGCGCGAAACGGCCGTCGTCCGGAGGTTTCCTTCCATTCTCCCCCTGTACCATTTTTAATGAAATAATAAGTTTATGGCTTTTTAATAAGAAGACCGGTGAGTGCTACCTTTTTTTCTTTTTTCATTGCTTTCAACCCCATGAGGCAGATGCTAATAGCTCCACATTATAGCAAAAATTAATTCCCAACTCCACATACAGCAATCAGACTAGTTCCCTGGATCAATGTCCCATCACAGAATCCAGTGCCCATAACCTGTAATATATTTTTCAAGAAAGGCATCCAGGGCCACCCTGAACTTAACCATTACAACATCATGCGGCAGAGAGTTCGATAATCTCACTGCTCTTACAGTAAAGAATCCGCGTCTGTGATTTTGATTAAACCTTCTTTCCTCTAGATGTAGAGGATGTCCCCTTGTCACCATCATAGGCCTAGGTATAAAAAGCTCAATAGAAAGATTCCTCTACTGTCCCTTCATATATTTGTACATTGTAATAAGATCTAAGCTTTCATTTTTCAAACTGAATAATCCCAAATTTGATAGCTTGTCTTGGTATTGTAGTTTACCCATCCCCTTAATAACCTTGGTCGCTCTTCTCTGCACTCGCTCTAGTTCAGCTATGTCTTTCTTATACACCGGAGACCAGAACTGTACACAGTATTCTAAGTGTGAGGGAATAAAAGGGGATGATATTGGGTTGGAAATCTAGTAGAATGTCATATGGAAATGCTGATAATTTCAATTAGTGCCTGCCTATTTGGATCCCTTTGAAATGATTAATGGATGATAGATCCTAGATCGTGGGGTCAAATATAGGTTTTAGAGTAATGACTTTCCAGGGAAATAGGATTGGTAGGAAAGTCCATTTTTTGTTAAGAGATGTTAGAAGGGTTTCGTAAATGTTTAACTAATAAGAGAAATTTCTTAGTAAACTGGGCAGTAATATTGTAACGGCCGTGATGCTAAATCAAATGCTGTGTGTATTGAGACTGTAAGGCAGCGCTAGTCATCATGCTGGGGGACACTCGCTTCACTGGGTCAATCAAAGCACACATGCAACGTTTTTCCGGTATTTCACAATCCAGCAGTTTATTGCACTTCATAACTGCTTATAACATAGTCCATCTCAGTGGCTCACCGGCATATTTACACACATAACATCCAAGAGCCTTTCAAGTGGCAGACAGGCCCACTTGGCTCCAGTTACAGCATTCAGCAAAGTAACTATATCAATGTCCATATAACGCACCGCTTTTACCTTTTGCCGGGTCTAGCGGTTTCCATCAGATTTGTTCTGCCACAGCTGTGGCTTTACGGCTTCCCAGATGGGGGTCTCCAGCCTTCGTACCTTCCAAGGCTACTGGCATCTCTTACACACAAGTATCCAGCCTCTGCCTTTCAGGCTTCACCAGGCTTTACCAGGCCTCACTAGGCCTCACTCTCTAATGGTGTCCCACACACAGGGAACAGGCCTCATGCCTTTCTCACACTGTTTCAAAAGCACCAGGATTTATATATCCTTCAGTGCACACCCTGGACCATTACAGTAATGCCGCAAGCCGCTGCATTACATATCCCCCCCTCTGTTCAAACTTGTGGGGTTGAACACATAATATACACAATCACATTATAACCCACAGTTCACACAGAGACTATGTACTTGACAATTGCGCGGCTAAGCCCCTGGAACATTAGTCATCGACATTAGCCCATTCCTTAGGGACCTATTATCTGTCATTGTCACTTACTTCATCAAGTCACATTTCTGGGTCGTAACCTTGTCAGACCTCCCCCGCTCCCAGCGGTCAGTCGTAACCTTGTCAGACCTCCCACGCTCCCAGCGGTCAGTCGTAACCTTGTCAGACCTCCCCCGCCCCCAGCGGTCAATAGAGCAGTGTGACTCACATGCCCTTGTATCTAAGGTCCGGTTCGACTCCGTACGGTCCCGTACGCTATTGGGTAGTTTGTATGGGCCTCTCAGACCTGAGTTACTGGAGGTCTCACTACCTCTAAACCCACGCCCACTACGCTCAGGATATCTTGAAAGGTCTCTAACTTCAGCTGTAGCTGTTCTATTATTTTTAAGGGCCCTTTCTCTGTCTGGCCTCACAATTTATAGATGGTTGCCATCTTCTGCTGCTCAGGTAATTCTGTCTTTCCACTCGCAGTCTAGCGAGATTCAACTGTTCTACCTCTCGCAGGTAGGTCACTCGGTACTCCATCAGCATGCGTATATATGCAAGACTTTCTTCCGTTCCTACAGCGGAGAATGACACCATGCCGTCTTCATCTGGTATCCAGTCCTGTCGATCACGTGGACTGCTTACTTTCATCACACCAGACTTCTTTACCATCATCTGCATGGCTCGGCAATTTCTCCCAATGAGCTTTCTTACCAGAGCATGAGGCACCCGGATGACCTCTTCACGCAGACTTTGAGCTTTTCTCATAAGCTCCAGTTGTCTAATGACTTGTTCCGTCTTCAACCGGACAAACCGCTTTGTGCGAATACATCGCCAGTGCATGTCACTTAGGATAGCCACCCTCTTCACTGTGACTTCGGTTGTGGACAGGACCACCAGTTGTTTAGCTTCTGAGGTCGAGTACATCTTACAGGCTCCCACGGCCTTCTTAAACTCTTCATGCACGGACTCACTGGTGCATTCTTCTCTCAAATCCTCGGGTACATCTATGAGGCACTTGTACCGAGACGTTTCTGTCTCACCAATGATTTCCAGATGATCAACCGGCTCAGGTTTGAGGGACAACTGACTTTCAGCTTCTTCACCCTCTATGCTTCCCCTGAGCTGACTCACAGCTACAAATTCAAGAATTTTCGTCTTGACCTCTTCTTCCTCTAGGTCAGCCACTCGCCTCTCTGCAACCCATCTCTGATACTCTTCCGGCTACAACTGCTCCTTTATCAGCAGAATTTTCTCAGAGCTCTCTGTCTCCAATGCGCCCACTCGGCTCTCGACAGCCAGTCTCTCAAGCTTCTCTTGCTTCCAATGGGCTTGTAGCGACTCCTTGAGTTCCTTGATCTCGGTTCTCACATCCACCGAATCACCCAAGCTCGCATTATCTGAAGAGGCATTTGCTTCATACCTCCCTTCTTCGATGGACTCCTCCATCTTTTTCTGCTCAGCTTCCATCTTGCTGATTCTTTCCTTAAGGCACGTCTCTGCCCTCTGGAGATTATCACAGAACGTCTGCAGCTCCTTCACCTGAGCTTCCAGACCTAGGGTCTTTCTGCGAAGATCATCATTTTCATCATGGGTGTCCTGCAGAGTGGTCTCCACCACTTGGCGCATGTGGTCTGCATCCGCCTTATCCTCCTCTAGTTTTTCCTTAACCTTGAGGAGATCCTCATAGTCTCTCTTAATTTGTTGCAGTTCCTTACCGAGTTCACCACACTCCTTCTTGGATTCACACAGCTCCTGGTTGAACTGTTAGCGCAGTCGTTCTAGGTTTTGATCACATCCAGAAACTTCATCCTGCAGTGCCCTTTTTAGGGCAGACAGCTCCCTATCCCTCTGGTGTAGACCCTTATCTAGCTTTTGCTTCACCTACCTCAGCTCTAACCATACCAGGGAGAAGCAATCTTTCACCTCGCACAACTCATCTTCACACTCCGCTTTGTCAAGCTCCAATTGAGAAACCTCCTCTTTATTTCTCTGGAACCTTTCTTTCCATTTGTTGATTTCCTTGCTGCTTTCTTCCAGTTCTTGCTGCAAGTTCCTTACAGCCTGGTTTATTTCCTGCCGTTCAGACTCCAGGCTCAGCTGGTCTGAGGACACGTTCTCCAGGTTTTCCCTTCGTTGCTGCACGTCACTCTGATACTGCTGCCTGATAGGCTCCAGCTCTTGGTCATAACTGGCCGCCTCCTCTTTCAGGGCTGTCGGATCCTGATCCTTCTGTCTCAGTACTGTATCGGAGGTTGCTACTGGCAACGTCACCTCCTCTTCTTCTAAAAGAGGATCCAAACTCGGAACAAAGGCACACAGCCTTGCATTTTCTTTATTTGCCCTTTCAGCAAAATCTACAGGAACAACTTTTTTGTGGCCCTTGCGCCGTTGACGACGAGAGGGGGGCTCTCTCCCCTCGTCTAGTCCCTCCTGACTGAACTCTCTTTCTACTTTCATAGCGTCACCGTCAGTTGTGGGGTCTGTGTCACTCTCCATGGTGTCGTGGACCAACAAGTCACCTCCCACCTTGACGTCAACCCCTTCTACTGGAGCCTCCCCGTTATCAACGGTCAAATTGTCATTTTTAGGCCGTACCAACCCACAACCAGTAACAAATTTTGGTTTTCTATACTCCATGCTCTTTTGAAAATCCGCCCCTACTTGGACACCCACACCTGTAGGGGGATTTTTAAAAAAAAAATCAGCAATAGTCTTAGGACCCAGTTCACAACATATCTTACTACTTCCCTGGGAACTCTGGGATAGTACCGGCGCCACAGGAGATCTCACAGCAAGGTCCGCTGTTGCCTTTCTGTAAAGGGCCAACAGCTCCTGCCCTTCCTGCACCACGACCTGTTATCGTTTCTCAAATGCTTGCTGCTGCGATTTTAACAGGCACTTTAATCGCTCAATAGCTTCAGTCTCATTTGCTGCTCCCTTCACAGCCATCTTTATCTGTTCCTGCATTTCTTCAGGACACTCCATTTCGCTGCAGGTCATTTGCAGCCAGTCATCTAACCCCTTCTCCATTCCGTCTGGAGATACTGCACCATTCATGGCCATCGCGGTACACTGTTCACACTAGACACTTCACACCGCTCTCCCTGGAAAAATTTTCGTGGCCCCACCGAGCCACAGCAAACCAGGTTTGAGTGCGATGACAATTTTCGTAACCTCGCCGAGTTACAGCAAGATGCTTTAATCTTCATGACCCCGCCGAGCCACAGCAAACCAAGTTTGAGTGCGAGGACAATTTTCGTAACCCCGCCGAGTTACAGCAAGATGCTTTAATCTTCGTGACCCCGCTGAACCACAGCAAGATGCTTGTATCCACAATCGTCGTCCTATGCCGTTACCCCTAGCAACCGGGCTGCAGTTGCCCCTAGCAACTGGGCTGCAGTTGCCCCTAGCAACTGGGCTGCAGTTGCCCCTAGCAACCGGGCTGCAGTTGCCCCTAGCAACCGGGCTGCAGTTGCCCCTAGCAACCGGGCTGCAGTTGCCCGGATTCTCCAACCACATGTAAGGCAGCGCTAGTCATCATGCTGGGGGACACTCGCTTCACCGGGTCAATCAAAGCACACATGCAACATTTTTCTGGTATTTCACAATCCAGCAGTTTATTTCACTTCATAACTGCTTATAACATAGTCCATCTCAGTGGCTCACCGGCATGTTTACACACATAACATCCAAGAGCCTTTCAAGTAGCAGACAGGCCCACTTGGCTCCAGTTACAGCCTTCAACAAAGTAACTATATCAATGTACATATAACGCACTGCTTTTACCTTTTGCCGGGTCTAGCGTTTTCCATCAGATTTGTTCTGCCACAGCTGTGGTTTTACGGCTTCCCAGATGGGGGTCTCCAGCCCTCATACCTTCCAAGGCTACTGGCATCTCTTACACACAAGGATCCAGCCTCTGCCTTTCAGGCTTCACCAGGCTTTACCAGGCCTCACTAGGCCTCACACTCTCACGGTGTCCCACACACGGGGAAGAGGCCTCATGCCTTTCTAACACTGTTTCAAAAGCACCAGGATTTATATATCCTTCAGTGCACACAGAACCTGTAATGATGTCACAGTCATGTGATCAGTCCTTCAGTGCACACAGGACCTGCAATGATGTCACAGTCATGTGATCAGTCCTTCTGAGGGGGAGGTACATGGTCAGCCAGAACACACCCTGGACCATTACAGTAATGCTGCAAGCCGCTGCATTACAAGGCCTACAAAACATAGACATTAAGAATTAGGAATTACATGCTTGAACTTCTGGCCATATAGTTTGACAAATAATCTTGGTAGAATGCCTATCCCTAAGAAATCACAGAAAGAAACTATTCAGGATGAAAAATCTTTGGCTGATCAGTGCGTGAAGTGGTCAAATGATGTCTCCCACCTAATGTCGATGCCAACAGACTGGCGGGGGGATGAGTGTAGATGAGCAGTTGAGTATTGGTTTTATTTTACTTAAACTACCCTGTGCTTATTAGGTTTATGTTGAAAAGTAACAGTTTAGAATTGGCTATAAATGTAAGTATTTTGTTAGATTATTCTCATCTTAAAGATGGGTGTAAATTTGAAAACAAGAAACTTTCCAATTTACTGTTTATTAAAATTTTGCACCACTCCCTTAAAAAATGACATTATATTTTATAGTTTGCAGCTCGCTGCCATCAGGAGTAGTGTCTATCTGGAGGAGCTTTTAAGATGTGGCCATCAGGACCTGGAATTTTATTGTTGGGTGAATGTACTGTACAATAGCTTATATGATTTCTCCCTTTATAATGTCTCTTTCCTGTAGATCTTTCTTCACTGATGATAGTTCAATAGTGTCAAAGGAGATAGAAAAAATCCTATGGAGCCGTTTGATTAAAAAAAATAATAGTGTAAACATATTTAGTGTGATGGGATGTATCAATGTTTTCATGGTGTGGCCAGTGTCTGAGTTGGTGTATTTTTACCAGTCATATGCCTATCCAGTTGTTCCAACTAAAGTATTTATTAGATATTACATTTACTTCTCATTGTATAAATTTATCCAACTGAAAAGTTGCTATCAGCGGCTTATCCCTAGACTTTACTGAGAGACTCTGCCTTTCTAACATGCTCTTTTTATACAATCATGTGACTTAGTTGAAAGCCGACCCCCCCCCACCCGCCGGTTGTTTTTCATTACTATTTCTTATTTTTGAAACCTTTTGTAAAACAACCTTTTTGTGAAGTATTACTGTCTTTAAATTATGAAATTACATTATTTTTTTTTCAAGTATCCAGTATCATCTCTACGCTGACGACACCGAATTATACCCTTCTTCTCCTGACATCACCCCTATCCTAATACAAAATACCGAGGATTGTCTGTCTGCTGTCTCTAACATCATGTCCTCCCTCTATCTTAAACTGAATCTCTCCAAACCTGAACTTCTTGTGTTTCTCGTCTCTACTAACTTAACTCAACCTAACATTGAAATTACCTTGGAGGGTTCAACCATAACTCCCAAGCAGCACGCCCACTGCTTTGGGGTCATATTTGAAACTAAACTTTCCTTTACTCCCTATATCTGATCTGTAGCCTCCTACCCTGCAGAGACGCCGATCCCCTCACTGCCGCGGCCCCGGTCTGGCGTCCTCCAGCTCTCCAGCTGCGCTTGCCTGGGGTGCGCGCACCTCACTCAGATGCGCGGGCACTATACTTTGGGCGTGCACTACCTCCCTCTTAAAGTAGCCGCGAGCGCCGTCCTAAAAAGTCGCCGGCCAATGGCCGTAGGACTGCCCCTATTTAAGGCACCTCCTCCAAAATGGAGGTGCCTGTGCAATGTTGTTGTTTGTGTACTAAACACTTCTCCAGCCCTCAGGTCCAAGTGCTGTCTGCCAGCCTTTCTATCTGTTGTGCCCACCAGCCGGTCTACCAGCTGGGTCCACTTGTCAGTCTGCCAACCTAGTATACCTGCCTACCTGCATTACCTGCCTGTCTACCAGCTGTGCTCATCTGCCGTGCCTGTCTGCTTCGGCCATCAGTCCCGTAGGAGTCGCCTGCTCTCACATGAGGTCAGTCCCAGAGTGGCATCTGGTCCACCTTCCCGGTCCCTCCTTGGTTCATGGAGTCGATTAATGCTGTGTGCCCACTATGCGTTTTTTAAGCGTTTCCGCAGCGGAAATTCCGCTGCAGAAACGCTTAAAAAACGCATGGTAGAAGGCCTGCCATGTTCCCCAATGATAATCGCATGTGCTGTGCACATGCTGCTGAAATTTCCGCTGCGGGTTATCATTGCGGAAAAAAACGCAGCACTACCAATTATTTTGCGGAAGCGTTCCGTTTTCACCGCCATTGACTTGCATTAGAATGCATGATATCCGCATCACTGGATCTGTACATGCGGAATCCAAGCTTTTCAATGTGCGGATGGTATATTTACCTTTTGATGGCCCCCGGTGTGCTTGTCTTCGCTTGCCGGCATATTGTGGTGGACTGAAGGACCTGCTCTGACGTCATTAAGTCATGTGATGGCAGATCCTTCAGTGTAGTGTACCGTGAGCTGCCGGCAAGCTGAGACACATCGAATCAAGACTCCGGGGGCCATCAGAAGGTAAGTATAGACTTATTTTTTTATTTTTTAACATTCTTTACGGTCACACTATATTATTCCATGCTGTTTGCATGGATTTATATAGTGTGACCAAGTTGTTAAGCACTTTCCAAGTCAAGTAATGCTAAAATCGCTTGGAAAGTGCTTGTCAACCCGCATGCGGAAATGCATGTGAAGAATGCTTCACTTCCGCTTGTCCCTGGCAGGAAAAATGCATGTACAATCCGCATGTACAATCCGCATGCGTTTTTTCTGCCACAGAGATGCAGAAACGCTCAGGAAAAAATCCGGAGCATTTCTGCATCGTGGGCACATAGCCTAAGCCGCCGTGTGGCCAGGGTCGGTCCGGGTAGGCACTTAGTTACGCCCCTCTGATCCCTCCTTGTATCACAGCACAGAGGTTCCGCCACCCGGACCCGTAACATGATCACTCACCCTCTCTTGTCACCTTCATCTTAAAAACATCTCCAGAATCCGACCTTTTCTCACCTTTGAAACTGCTAAAACTCTTACTGTCGCTCTTATTCACTCTTGTCTGGACTACTGCAACTCTTTTCTGATCGGTCTCCCACTTACCAAACTTTCTCCTCTCCAATTCGTCCTGAATGTGGCAGCCAGGGATGTATTTCTGTCCAGCCGCTTCACTGATGCCTCCAGCTTGTGCCAGTCATTACACTGGTTACCCATTCGCTACAGGGTCCAATATAAACTCATCACTCTCACCCACAAAGCTCTCCACAGTTCTGTATCACCTTTATATCTCCTCTCTCATCTCTGTCTATCACCCTACACGTGCCCTCCGTTCTACAAATGACTTAAGACTAACATCCTCCATAATCCGAACCTGGCACCTCTATCTCCAAGACTTCTCTTGTGCTGCACCAATTCTCTGGAATGCACTACCCCAGATGATCCAACTGATGCCTAGCCCCCACTTCTTCAATCGCGCTTTAAACACCTATCGCTTTAAACAAACCTACTACTTCAACTTAGTATGTTCCCTCCTTCTAAATATTATTCAGAATCTGCTCCCTACTATTCATCTGTCTCCAAACCCTCCATGCACACAACTGCTCTTAATACTTGATTATAGCACATATACGGGCTGATGACCGGATCATGCAGCTTTATATGAAAATCCCTATTTATTATAATTGCCAGACCTGAAATAACAAGCACTTTTCACCTATTGTGTCCCCCCATTTCCTTGTAGATTGTAAGCTTGCGAGCAGGGACCTCACTCCTGATGTAACTGTTTAAACTGTCTCACCTTGTATTGAATCTATTGTCTGTACATGTCCCTGCTTAATTGTAAAGTGCTGCGGAATATGTTGGTGCTATATAAATAACAATTATTATTATTATTCAAGTACAATGGAAAATTGTCTAATGTTCACCTTCTGATCTGTGTTCTATGTTGTGTTGTAAATAAAATATGGCTTTATGAGATTTCCAAATCATTGCATTCTCATTTTCTTTACATTTTACACAGCAACCCAAGGTCTTTAGAATTGGGGTTGTAATATTTTGGATTGTACATGCTTAGAAAGCTGTAACATGTCAATTTTAGGGTTATGCCAGAACAGAGAAAGCAGCCATTGAGGTCTTAGGATTGTAACCCTCTGGATTTAGATGTGTAGTATGCCATCAGATATCACAGATCTCCCTTGTGGCTCCTGCAGGAATATTCTATTTTCTTATTTGTTGCATTGAGTTCTGCCACACTCCAGCTAATAGCTTAGTTGTATTCTTCTGGGAGTGTGTATACATAGGATGTTTGAGGTCATTTTAAGCATGGTCGTCATTTAGCAGTTGTCTATGCACTTCATCAAGATCTTCATAAATTGTGTTTCTTTCACTTTTAGTTTTGCCATTTACAAAAGTTAGAAATAAATATTTCAGTCATCCATACAGTGACATATTAGTCTTTTAGTGGTAATCGCTGAGTAGAAGTCGTGAAAAATTAGGATTTTTTGGCCTCAGTCTTAGTAAATATTCTTGTTTGCATTTCATCAGGATTTCTTCTTTGATGGCTTAGCTAAGATACTGGGTGAGATTTTCCATCTCTCTTCTAGGAGGTACACTTCAGTTTTCCATTAGGGTCTGGAGGTAAATTAAGTTGAAGTGCTAAGGGAACGTCCTTGACAAGGAACCGCAGATGATTGCCAGCGGAAAGCTGTAAGATGAATCTGTGAGAGAAATTTGTTAATTACCACAGTGGAGACAAAGAGATGGGTAAATCTTGATCTTGTAAGTGATCCCACTTATTTTAGTAGGTTGTCATGAATAGTCATAATGAGAGCAGCATAATGTAGAGACAGAGACCCTGATTCCAGAATTGTCTCACTCCATGTAGTCTCCCTGCTCTGTGTATCTCCATAAACACGACTGATTAGCAGCTTTCTGCCACTAAATAGTGTGGACAAGTTTATACAGAGATCAGCATCAGGCAACTGCTAGATCTACAGCAGAGAAAACAGGGATTTTTTTCAAAAACTACAGTTAACAGCATAGTAAGTGATAAATCACTGGAATCAGGGTCTCTTGTCTCTACTTCATGCTTTTCTCAGACTATATAGCTAAATCCTTGTGAGGCATCACTTGCTCCAGAGCTGACCACAGAAGAAGATTTTGACCCAGAGGATCTTCTAGCCACATGTTGCCTGCACAGTGCCACCAACCTCCTCATGTGATGACATCACTTCATTGGCAAGACCTCAAAATCATCATCATCCCTGATTTGACAGATAGTTGCCTCTGTTTGGGAAATGGCCTGAATTCCTTGCCTGCATCATTCCCACTTTGAGATTTGCTATGGTTCAGAGTGCTACCACCACTGCCGGTTTTCCTGCCATCATGGCTCGCAAATCCAGAAACATGTCCTTCAACCCTATGTCATCTGAATAAAAAGCCTGAGTTTTTTGCCATAAAAACTTCTAGTTGATTTTGTCAAAGAAATTAAGTATTTTCATGAGCTCCCAGTGTACTGTGAGCTAGGACTTTCAGGGGCAGAACAGAAGCAGGTATCATTGACAGAACTGAAGTTCCGTTATGTACTAAACAACACTGGCTCAAGCTGATGGTGTTGCAGCCAGAGACTACGTCATGCAGCTGTGACTAAGATGAGTTGACACATATATTCTATTACTCCCTTTGTTGCCTCCTTGCTAATATGATTGCCAGAGGCAAAGGAGGCTAAGTGTAACCTGTGTTTGGTATTACTACTGCCAGGACGGTTGCTTCTAGCAATGACAGTGGTGGTGCTGCTAGCTGCTCCCACTTTTTTTGCAGTGGTATGTTTTTTTTTTTCTTTTGCTACCACGTCTGTTGCCAGTGCCATGTTTTGGTTTAGCATACATTTTGGACACAGGTTTACAATTTTTTTTTACCACACTTAGAAACATAGAAAGGTAGAGTTGGAAAGGACCCCCAGGGTCATCATGTCCAACCCCCTGTTCAATGCAGGATTCACTAAACCATCTCAGACAGATCTGTCCAGCCTCTGTGTGAAGACATCCATTGAAGGGGAACTCACCACCTCTCGTGGCCGCCTGTTCCACTCATTAATCACCCTAACTGTCAAAAAGTTTTTTCTAATATCTAATCTGTGTCTCCTCCCATTTAGTTTCATCCCGTTGCTTCTAGTCTTTCCTTGTGCAAATGAGAATAAAGATGATCCTTCTACAATGTGACAGCCCTTGAGATATTTGTAGACAGCTATTAAGTCTCCTCTCAGTCTTCTCTTTTGCAAGCTAAACATTCCCAAATCCTGCAACCGTTCCTCATAGGACATGGTTTGCAGACCGGTCACCATTCTGGACTTGTCTGAACTTGCTCCAGTTTTTCAATGTCTTTTTTAAAATGTGGTGCCCAAAACTGTACACAGTATTCCAGATGAGGTCTGACCAAAGAGGAGTAAAGACCGATAATGACTTCACGTGATCTAGACTGTATGCTTCTGTTAATACATCCCAGAATTGTTTTGCCTATCCTAGAAAAATATGCAGTCAACCAGAAATGCTAGGTAGGGTTCACTTGACAGCCCAAAAAAGTCCAGGTGCCAAACAGACCTAAAGAAATGTCTCAAGTTACTGTAATTTATTTCTTTGCAGATTTTTTTTTAAAGCATATTAATTTCTTAATTTCCCCTGCCCAAAAAGGACCACGTAACAAGAAATTGCTAGGAGTTAGGAACACGGCCTAAAAATGCTGCAACAGCCAACAGTTTAGTTTTGGGAGTATTTTTGATAATCTGAAAACTAAAACCTTTATCCAAAAATAAAAAAGGAACTTGTGGCAGCAGATAGCAGTATTTTTGTGGTGTGTACGATGGTTAAATTGTACTAGTAAAACCGTCATGAAAAAAATGTCCTGTTTTTTTTTTTTTTTTTTTATAAATTCATCCCCCCATTAGCATAAAAAAAATAACCTAAAACATTTTGTAGTTATGTAGATACCTGCACAAAAAGCAATTTGCGCCAATGGTCAGCAATATAGTTGTGGCGTTAGCACTTTACAAATCAGCCTAGTAAAACAGTTACGCAAAAACAAACTTTTTTGTAAATTTTTTTGTTTAAATTCTACTAGCCCTAAGACCTCATTCAGACCTGTGTATTGCCCGTATGTGTTTACTCCATTTTTTCATGGATACAACATGTATCCATTATAACCTATGGTGCTATTTACATGTCCATGCAAAACTCACGGAGACAGGTCCATTTTTCTCCATGAACACAGATAAAAAGTGTTAATACAAGTCTATGGATCTATGAAAAATACGTACAGCACACGGATGTCAGTATATAACATTGCAAAATATAGGAAAAGCTTTATAATTTATTTATCCATCTGTGAAAACGACTGATGACCACACTGATGGTAAAAACAGATACACGGACCATATATTGATGACACTGATGATAAAAACGGATACACGGACCATATATTGATGACACTGATGGTAAAAACAGATACACGGACCATATATTGATGACACTGATAGTAAAAACAGATACACGGACCATATATTGATCACATACTGATAGTAAAAAGAGATACACGAACTATATATTGATGACACAGTGATGGTAAAAACAGATACACGGACCATATATTGATGACACTGATGGTAAAAAGAGATACACGAACCATATATTGATGACACACTGATAGTAAAAAGAGATACACGTACCATAGATTGATGACATTGATGGTAAAAAGAGATACACGGACCATATATTGATGACATTGATGGTAAAAAGAGATACACGGACCATATATTGATGACACTGATGGTAAAAACAGATACACAGACCATATATTGATGACACTGATAGTAAAAACAGATACACGGACCATATATTGATGACACTGATGATAAAAACGGATACACGGACCATATATTGATGACACTGATAGTAAAAACAGATACACGGACCATATATTGATCACATACTGATATTAAAAAGAGATACACGAACTATATATTGATGACACAGTGATGGTAAAAACAGATACACGGACCATATATTGATGACACTGATGGTAAAAAGAGATACACGAACCATATATTGATGACACACTGATAGTAAAAAGAGATACACGTACCATAGATTGATGACATTGATGGTAAAAAGAGATACACGGACCATATATTGATATTGATGGTAAAAAGAGATACACGGACCATATATTGATGACACTGATGGTAAAAACAGATACACGGACCATATATTGATGGCACTGATAGTAAAAACAGATACACGGATCATATATTGATGACACTGATAGTAAAAACAGATACACAGACCATATATTGATGACACACTGATAGTAAAAACAGATACACGGACCATATATTGATGACACACTGATAGTAAAAACAGATACACGGACCATATATTGATGACACACTGATAGTAAAAAGAGATACACGAACTATATATTGATGACACAGTGATGGTAAAAACAGATACACGGACCATATATTGATGACACTGATGGTAAAAAGAGATACACGAACCATATATTGATGACACACTGATAGTAAAAAGAGATACACGTACCATAGATTGATGACATTGATGGTAAAAAGAGATACACGGACCATATATTGATGAAATTGATGGTAAAAAGAGATACACGGACCATATATTGATGACACTGATGGTAAAAACAGATACACGGACCATATATTGATGACACACTGATGGTAAAAACAGATACACGGACCATATATTGATGACACTGATGGTAAAAACAGATACACGGACCTTATATTGATGACACTGATGGTAAAAAGAGATACACGAACCATATATTGATGACACACTGATGGTAAAAACAGATACACGAACCATATATTGATGACACACTGATGGTAAAAACAGATACACGGACCATATATTGATGACACACTGATGGTAAAAACAGATACACGGACCACATATTGATGACACTGATAGTAAAAACAGATACACGGACCTTATATTGATGACACTGATGGTAAAAAGAGATACACGGACCATATATTGATGACACACTGATGGTAAAAACAGATACACGGACCATATATTGATGACACTGATGATAAAAACGGATTCAAGGACCATATATTGATGACACTGATGATAAAAACGGATTCAAGGACCATATATTGATGACACTGATAGTAAAAACAGATACACGGACCATATATTGATGACACTGATGGTAAAAACAGATACACGGACCATATATTGATGACACTGATGGTAAAAAGAGATACACGACCATATATTGATGACACACTGATAGTAAAAACAGATACACGGACCATATATTGATGACACTGATGGTAAAAACAGATACACGGACCATATATTGATGACACTGATGGTAAAAACAGATACACGGACCATATATTGATGACACACTGATGGTAAAAACAGATACACGGACCATATATTGATGACACACTGATGGTAAAAACAGATACTCGGACCATATATTGATGACACACTGATGGTAAAAACAGATACACGGACCATATATTGATGACACTGATGATAAAAACGGATTCAAGGACCATATATTGATGACACTGATGATAAAAACGGATTCAAGGACCATATATTGATGACACTGATGGTAAAAACGGATACACGGACCATGTATTGATGACACACTGATGGTAAAAACGGATACACGGACCATATATTGATGACACTGATGATAAAAACGGAAACACGGACCATATATTGATGACACTGATGATAAAAACGGATTCAAGGACCATATATTGATGACACTGATGATAAAAACGGATACACGGACCATATATTGATGACACACTGATGGTAAAAACAGATACACGGACCATATATTGATGACACTGATGGTAAAAACAGATACACGGACCATATATTGATGACACTGATGGTAAAAACAGATACACGGACCATATATTGATGACACACTGATGGTAAAAACAGATACACGGACCATATATTGATGACACTGATGATAAAAACAGATACACGGACCATATATTGATGACACTGTTGGTAAAAACAGATACACGGACCATATATTGATGACACTGATAGTAAAAACAGATACACGGACCATATATTGATGACACTGATGATAAAAACGGATACACGGACCATATATTGATGACACACTGATGGTAAAAACAGATACACGGACCATATATTGATGACACTGATGATAAAAACGGATTCAAGGACCATATATTGATGACACTGATGATAAAAACGGATTCAAGGACCATATATTGATGACACTGATGGTAAAAACGGATACACGGACCATATATTGATGACACTGATGATAAAAACGGAAACACGGACCATATATTGATGACACTGATGATAAAAACGGATTCAAGGACCATATATTGATGACACTGATGATAAAAACGGATACACGGACCATATATTGATGACACACTGATGGTAAAAACAGATACACGGACATTATATTGATGACACTGATGGTAAAAACAGATACACGGACCATATATTGATGACACTGATGGTAAAAACAGATACACGGACCATATATTGATGACACACTGATGGTAAAAACAGATACACGGACCATATATTGATGACACTGATGATAAAAACGGATACACGGACCATATATTGATGACACTGATGGTAAAAACAGATACACGGACCATATATTGATGACACTGATGGTAAAAACAGATACACGGACCATATATTGATGACACTGATAGTAAAAACATACACAGACCATATATTGATGACACTGATGATAAAAACGGATACACGGACCATATATTGATGACACTGATAGTAAAAACAGATACATGGACCATATATTGATGGCACTAATAGTAAAAACAGATACATGGACCATATATTGATGACACTGATAGCAAAAGCAGATACACAGACCATATATTGATGACACTGATGGTAAAAACAGATACACGGACCATATATTGATGGCACTGATGGTAAAAACAGATACACGGACCATATATTGATGGCACTGATGGTAAAAAGAGATACACGAACCATATATTGATGACACACTGATGGTAAAAAGAGATACACAGACCATATATTGATGACACAGTGATGGTAAAAACAGATACACAGACCATATATTGATGACACTGATAGTAAAAACAGATATACGGACCATATATTGATGACACTGATGGTAAAAACAGATACATGGACCATATATTGATGACACACTGATAGTAAAAAGAGATACACGGACCATATATTGATGACACTGATGGTAAAAAGAGATACACGGACCATATATTGATGACACTGATGGTAAAAACAGATACACGGACCATATATTGATGACACTGATGGTAAAAACAGATACACGGACCATATATTGATGACACTGATGGTAAAAAGAGATACACGAACCATATATTGATGACACACTGATAGTAAAAAGAGATACACGGACCATATATTGATGACACTGATGGTAAAAAGAGATACACGGACCATATATTGATGACACTGATGGTAAAAACAGATACACGGACCATATATTGATGACACTGATGGTAAAAACAGATACACGGACCATATATTGATGACACACTGATGGTAAAAACAGATACACGGACCATATACTGATGACACTGATGGTAAAAACAGATACACGGACCATATATTGATGACACTGATAGTAAAAACAGATATACGGACCATATATTGATGACACTGATGATAAAAACAGATACACGGATCATATATTGATGACACTGATGGTAAAAACAGATACACGGACCATATATTGATGGCACTGATAATAAAAACAGATACACGGACCATATATTGATAACACACTGATAGTAAAAACAGATACATGGACCATATATTGATGGCACACTGATGGTAAAAACAGATACACGGACCATATATTCATGACACACTGATGGTAAAAACAGATATACGGACCATATATTGATGACACTAATGGTAAAAACAGATACACGGACCATATATTGATGACACTGATGGTAAAAACAGATACACAGACCATATATTGATGACACTAATGGTAAAAACAGATACACGGACCATATATTGATGACACACTGATGGTAAACACAGATACACGGACCATATATTGATGACACTGATGGTAAAAACAGATACACGGACCATATATTGGTGACACTGATAGTAAAAACAGATACACGGACCATATATTGATGACACTAATAGTAAAAACAGATACACGAACCATATATTGATGACACTGATGGTAAAAACAGATACACGGACCATATATTGATGACACTGATGGTAAAAACAGATACACGGACCATATATTGGTGACACTGATAGTAAAAACAGATACACGGACCATATATTGATGACACTAATAGTAAAAACAGATACACGGACCATATATTGATGACACTAATAGTAAAGACAGATACACGGACCATATATTGATGACACACTGATGGTAAAAACAGAAACACGGACCATATATTGATGACACTGATAGTAAAAACAGATACACGAACCATATATTGATGACACACTGATAGTAAAAATAGATACACGGACCATATATTGATGACACTGATGGTAAAAACAGATATACGGACCATATATTGATGACACACTGATGGTAAAAACAGATACACGGACCATATATTGATGACACACTGATAGTAAAAATAGATACACGGACCATATATTGATGACACTGATAGTAAAAATAGATACACGGATCATATATTGATGACACTGATGGTAAAAACAGATATACGGACCATATATTGATGACACTGATGGTAAAAATAGAGACACAGACCATATATTGATGACACACTGATAGAAAAAACAGATACATGGACCATATATTGATGACACACTGATGGTAAAAACAGATACACGGACCATATATTGATGACACTGATAGTAAAAACAGATACACGGACCATATATTGATGACACACTGATGGTAAAAACAGATGCACAGACCATATATTGATGACACTGATAGTAAAAACAGATACACGGACCATATATTGATGACACTGATAGTAAAAACAGATACACGGACCATATATTGATGACACTGATAGTAAAAACAGATACACGGACCATATATTGATGACACTGATGGTAAAAACAGATGCACAGACCATATATTGATGACACTGATAGTAAAAACAGATACACGGACCATATATTGATGACACTGATGGTAAAAACAGATACACGGACCATATATTGGTGACACTGATAGTAAAAACAGATACACGGACCATATATTGATGACACTGATAGTAAAAATAGATACACGGACCATATATTGATGACACACTGATGGTAAAAACAGATGCACAGACCATATATTGATGACACTGATAGTAAAAACAGATACACGGACCATATATTGATGACACACTGATAGTAAAAACAGATACACGGACCATATATTGATGACACTGATGGTAAAAACAGATACACGGACCATATATTGATGACACTGATAGTAAAAACAGATACACGGACCATATATTGATGACACTGATGGTAAAAACAGATACACGGACCATATATTGATGACACTGATAGTAAAAACAGATACACGGACCATATATTGATGACACACTGATGGTAAAAACAGATGCACAGACCATATATTGATGACACTGATAGTAAAAACAGATACACGGACCATATATTGATGACACTGATAGTAAAAACAGATACACGGACCATATATTGATGACACACTGATGGTAAAAACAGATACACGGACCATATATTGGTGACACTGATAGTAAAAACAGATACACAGACCATATATTGATGACACTGATGATAAAAACTGATACACGGATCATATATTGATGACACTGATAGTAAAAACAGATACACGGACCATATATTGATGACACTGATAGTAAAAACAGATACACGGACCATATATTGATGACACTGATGGTAAAAACAGATACACGGACCATATATTGATGACACACTGATGATAAAAACAGATACACGGACCATATATTGATGACACTGATGGTAAAAACAGATACACGGACCTTATATTGATGACACTGATGGTAAAAAGAGAAACACGAACCATATATTGATGACACACTGATGGTAAAAACAGATACACGGACCATATATTGATGACACTGATGGTAAAAACAGATACACGGACCTTATATTGATGACACTGATGGTAAAAACAGATACACGGACCATATATTGATAACACTGATGGTTAAAACAGATACACGGACCATATATTGATGATACTGATGGTAAAAACAGATACACGGACCATATATTGATGACACTGATGGTAAAAAGAGATACACGGACCATATATTGATGACACACTGATGGTAAAAACAGATACACGGACGATATATTGATGACACTGATGGTAAAAACAGATACACGGACCACATATTGATGACACTGATGGTAAAAACAGATACACGGACCATATATTGATGACACTGATAGTAAAAACAGATACACGGACCATATATTGATGACACTGATAGTAAAAACAGATACACGGACCTTATATTGATGACACTGATGGTAAAAAGAGATACACGGACCATATATTGATGACACACTGATGGTAAAAACAGATACACGGACCATATATTGATGACACTGATGGTAAAAACAGATACACGGACCATATATTGATGACACACTGATAGTAAAAACAGATACACGGACCATATATTGATGACACTGATGGTAAAAACAGATACACGGACCATATATTGATGACACACTGATGGTAAAAACAGATACACGGACCATATATTGATGACACTGATGATAAAAACGGATTCAAGGACCATATATTGATGACACTGATGGTAAAAACAGATACACGGACCATATATTGATGACACACTGATGGTAAAAACAGATACACGGACCATATATTGATGACACTGATGATAAAAACGGATTCAAGGACCATATATTGATGACACTGATGGTAAAAACAGATACACGGACCATATATTGATGACACTGATGGTAAAAACAGATACACGGACCTTATATTGATGACACTGATGGTAAAAAGAGATACAGGGACCATATATTGATGACACACTGATGGTAAAAACAGATACACGGACCATATATTGATGACACTGATGGTAAAAACAGATACACGGACCATATATTGATGACACACTGATAGTAAAAACAGATACACGGACCATATATTGATGACACTGATGGTAAAAACAGATACACGGACCATATATTGATGACACACTGATGGTAAAAACAGATACACGGACCATATATTGATGACACTGATGATAAAAACGGATTCAAGGACCATATATTGATGACACTGATGATAAAAACGGATTCAAGGACCATATATTGATGACACTGATGGTAAAAAGAGATACACGGACCATATATTGATGACACACTGATAGTAAAAACAGATACACGGACCATATATTGATGACACTGATGGTAAAAACAGATACACGGACCATATATTGATGACACTGATGGTAAAAACAGATACACGGACCATATATTGATGACACTGATGGTAAAAACAGATACACGGACCATATATTGATGACACTGATGATAAAAACGGATACACGGACCATATATTGATGACACACTGATGGTAAAAACAGATACACGGACCATATATTGATGACACTGATGGTAAAAACAGATACACGGACCATATATTGATGACACTGTTGGTAAAAACAGATACACGGACCATATATTGATGACACTGATAGTAAAAACATACACAGACCATATATTGATGACACTGATGATAAAAACGGATACACGGACCATATATTGATGACACTGATGGTAAAAACAGATACACGGACCATATATTGATGACACTGATGATAAAAACGGATTCAAGGACCATATATTGATGACACTGATGATAAAAACGGATTCAAGGACCATATATTGATGACACTGATGGTAAAAACGGATACACGGACCATATATTGATGACACTGATGATAAAAACGGAAACACGGACCATATATTGATGACACTGATGATAAAAACGGATTCAAGGACCATATATTGATGACACTGATGATAAAAACAAATACACGGACCATATATTGATGACACACTGATGGTAAAAACAGATACACGGACCATATATTGATGACACTGATGGTAAAAACAGATACACGGACCATATATTGATGACACTGATGGTAAAAACAGATACACGGACCATATATTGATGACACACTGATGGTAAAAACAGATACACGGACCATATATTGATGACACTGATGATAAAAACAGATACACGGACCATATATTGATGACACTGTTGGTAAAAACAGATACACGGACCATATATTGATGACACTGATGATAAAAACGGATACACGAACCATATATTGATAACACTGATGGTAAAAACAGATACACGGACCATATATTGATGACACTGATAGTAAAAACATACACAGACCATATATTGATGACACTGATGATAAAAACGGATACACGGACCATATATTGATGACACTGATGGTAAAAACAGATACACGGACCATATATTGATGACACTGATGATAAAAACGGATACACGAACCATATATTGATAACACTGATGGTAAAAACAGATACACGGACCATATATTGATGACACTGATAGTAAAAACATACACAGACCATATATTGATGACACTGATGATAAAAACGGATACACGGACCATATATTGATGACACTGATGGTAAAAACAGATACACGGACCATATATTGATGACACTGATGATAAAAACGGATACACGAACCATATATTGATAACACTGATGGTAAAAACAGATACACGGACCATATATTGATGACACTGATGATAAAAACGGATACACGGACCATATATTGATAACACTGATGGTAAAAACAGATACATGGACCATATATTGATGACACTGATGATAAAAACAGATACACGGACCATATATTGATGACACTGATAGTAAAAACAGATACACGGACCATATATTGATGACACACTGATAGTAAAAAGAGATACACGGACGATATATTGATGACACACTGATGGTAAAAACAGATACACGGACCATATATTGATGACACTGATAGCAAAAGCAGATACACAGACCATATATTAATGACACTGATAGCAAAAACAGATACACGGACCATATATTGATGACACACTGATGGTAAAAAGAGATACACGGACCATATATTGATGACACAGTGATGGTAAAAACAGATACACAGACCATATATTGATGACACTGATAGTAAAAACAGATATACGGACCATATATTGATGACACTGATAGCAAAAGCAGATACACAGACCATATATTGATGACACTGATGGTAAAAAGAGATACACGGACCATATATTGATGACACTGATGGTAAAAACAGATACACGGACCATATATTGATGACACTGATAGTAAAAACAGATACACGGACCATATATTGATGACACTGATGGTAAAAACAGATACACGGACCATATATTGATGACACTGATAGTAAAAACAGATACACAGACCATATATTGATGACACACTGATGGTAAAAACAGATACACGGACCATATATTGATGACATTGATGATAAAAACTGATACACGGATCATATATTGATGACACTGATAGTAAAAACAGATACATGGACCATATATTGATGACACTGATAGTAAAAACAGATACACGGACCATATATTGATGACACTGATGATAAAAACAGATATACGGACCATATATTGATGACACTGATGATAAAAACAGATACACGGACCATATATTGATGACACTGATAGTAAAAACAGATACATGGACCATATATTGATGACACTGATAGTAAAAACAGATACACGGACCATATATTGATGACACTGATGATAAAAACAGATATACGGACCATATATTGATGACACTGATGATAAAAACAGATACACGGACCATATATTGATGACACACTGATAGTAAAAATAGATACACGGACCATATATTGATGACACACTGATAGTAAAAACAGATACACGGACCATATATTGATGACACACTGATAGTAAAAATAGATACACGGACCATATATTGATGACACACTGATAGTAAAAACAGATACACAGACCATATATTGATGACACTGATAGTAAAAACAGATACATGGACCATATATTGATGGCACTGATAATAAAAACAGATACACGGACCATATATTGATGACACACTGATAGTAAAAATAGATACACGGACCATATATTGATGACACACTGATAGTAAAAACAGATACATGGACCATATATTGATGACACTGATGGTAAAAACAGATATACGGACCATATATTGATGACACTGATGGTAAAAATAGATACACGGACCATATATTGATGACACTGATGGTAAAAACAGATACACAGACCATATATTGATGACATTGATGATAAAAATAGATACACGGACCATATATTGATGACACTGATAGAAAAAAACAGATACATGGACCATATATTGATGACACACTGATGGTAAAAACAGATACACGGACCATATATTGATGACACTGATAGTAAAAACAGATACACAGACCATATATTGATGACACTGATGGTAAAAACAGATACACGGACCATATATTGATGACATTGATGATAAAAACTGATACACGGATCATATATTGATGACACTGATAGTAAAAACAGATACACGGACCATATATTGATGACACACTGATGGTAAAAACAGATGCACAGACCATATATTGATGACACTGATAGTAAAAACAGATACACGGACCATATATTGATGACACTGATAGTAAAAACAGATACACGGACCATATATTGATGACACTGATAGTAAAAACAGATACACGGACCATATATTGATGACACTGATAGTAAAAACAGATACACGGACCATATATTGATGACACTGATAGTAAAAACAGATACACGGACCATATATTGATGACACTGATGGTAAAAACAGAAACACAGACCATATATTGATGACACTGATAGTAAAAACAGATACACGGACCATATATTGATGACACTGATGGTAAAAACAGATACACGGACCATATATTGGTGACACTGATAGTAAAAACAGATACACGGACCATATATTGGTGACACTGATAGTAAAAACAGATACACGGACCATATATTGATGACACTGATAGTAAAAACAGATACACGGACCATATATTGATGACACACTGATGGTAAAAACAGATGCACAGACCATATATTGATGACACTGAGAGTAAAAACAGATACACGGACCATATATTGATGACACTGATGGTAAAAACAGATACACGGACCATATATTGATGACACTGATAGTAAAAACAGATACACGGACCATATATTGATGACACTGATAGTAAAAACAGATACACGGACCATATATTGATGACACTGATGGTAAAAACAGATACACGGACCATATATTGGTGACACTGATAGTAAAAACAGATACACGGACCATATATTGATGACACTGATAGTAAAAACAGATACACGGACCATATATTGATGACACTGATGGTAAAAACAGATACACGGACCATATATTGATGACACTGATGGTAAAAACAGATACACGGACCATATATTGATGACACTGATGGTAAAAACAGATACACGGACCATATATTGATGACACTGATGGTAAAAACAGATACACGGACCATATATTGATGACACTAATAGTAAAAACAGATACACGGACCATATATTGATGACACTAATAGTAAAAACAGATACACGGACCATATATTGATGACACTAATAGTAAAAACAGATACACGGACCATATATTGATGACACTGATGATAAAAACTGATACACGGATCATATATTGATGACACTGATAGTAAAAACAGATACACGGACCATATATTGATGACACTGATAATAAAAACAGATACACGGACCATATATTGATGACACTGATAGTAAAAACAGATACACGGACCATATATTGATGACACTAATAGTAAAAACAGATACACGGACCATATATTGATGACACTGATGGTAAAAACAGATACACGGACCATATATTGATGACACTGATAGTAAAAACAGATACACGGACCATATATTGATGACACTGATAGTAAAAACAGATACACGGACCATATATTGATGACACTGATGGTAAAAACAGATACACGGACCATATATTGATGACACTGATGGTAAAAACAGATACACGGACCTTATATTGATGACACTGATGGTAAAAAGAGATACACGAACCATATATTGATGACACACTGATGGTAAAAACAGATACACGGACCATATATTGATGACACTGATGGTAAAAAGAGATACACGGACCATATACTGATGACACACTGATGGTAAAAACAGATACACGGACCATATATTGATGACACTGATGGTAAAAACAGATACACAGACCATATATTGATGGCACTGATAGTAAAAACAGATACACGGAACATATATTGATGACACTGATGGTAAAAACAGATACACGGACCATATATTGATGACACACTGATGGTAAAAACAGATACACGGACCATATATTGATGACACTGATGGTAAAAACAGATACACGGACCATATATTGATGACACACTGATGGTAAAAACAGATACACGGACCATATATTGATGACACTGATGGTAAAAACAGATACACGGACCATATATTGATGACACTGATAGTAAAAACAGATACACAGACCATATATTGATGACACACTGATGGTAAAAACAGATACACGGACCATATATTGATGACACTGATGGTAAAAACAGATACACGGACCATATATTGATGACACTGATGGTAAAAACAGATACACGGACCATATATTGATGACACTGATGGTAAAAACAGATACACAGACCATATATTGATGACACTGATGGTAAAAACAGATACACGGACCATATATTGATGACACTGATGGTAAAAACAGATACATGGACCATATATTGATGGCACTGATAGTAAAAACAGATACACGGAACATATATTGATGACACTGATGGTAAAAACAGATACACGGACCATATATTGATGACACACTGATGGTAAAAACAGATACACGGACCATATACTGATGACACTGATGGTAAAAACAGATACACGGACCATATATTGATGACACTGATAGTAAAAACAGATACACAGACCATATATTGATGACACTGATGGTAAAAACAGATACACGGACCATATATTGATGACATTGATGATAAAAACTGGTACAGGGATCATATATTGATGACACTGATAGTAAAAACAGATACACGGACCATATATTGATGACACTGATAGTAAAAACAGATACACGGACCATATATTGATGACACACTGATGGTAAAAACAGATATACGGACCATATATTGATGACACTGATGATAAAAACAGATATACGGACCATATATTGATGACACTGATGATAAAAACAGATACACGGACCATATATTGATGACACTGATAGTAAAAACAGATACACAGACCATATATTGATGACACTGATGATAAAAACAGATATACGGACCATATATTGATGACACTGATGATAAAAACAGATACACGGACCATATATTGATGACACTGATGATAAAAACAGATATACGGACCATATATTGATGACACTGATGATAAAAACAGATACACGGACCATATATTGATGACACTGATAGTAAAAACAGATACACAGACCATATATTGATGACACACTGATGGTAAAAACAGATGCACAGACCATATATTGATGACACTGATGATAAAAACAGATATACGGACCATATATTGATGACACTGATGATAAAAACAGATACACGGACCATATATTGATGACACTGATAGTAAAAACAGATACACAGACCATATATTGATGACACACTGATGGTAAAAACAGATACACGGACCATATATTGATGGCACTGATAATAAAAACAGATACACGGACCATATATTGATGACACACTGATAGTAAAAATAGATACACGGACCATATATTGATGACACTGATGGTAAAAACAGATATACGGACCATATATTGATGACACTGATGGTAAAAATAGATACACGGACCATATATTGATGACACTGATGGTAAAAATAGATACACGGACCATATATTGATGACACTGATGGTAAAAATAGATACACGGACCATATATTGATGACACACTGATGGTAAAAACAGATACACGGACCATATATTGATGACACTGATGGTAAAAACAGATACACGGACCTTATATTGATGACACTGATGGTAAAAAGAGATACACGGACCATATATTGATGATACTGATGGTAAAAACAGATACACGGACCGTATATTGATGACACTGATGGTAAAAACAGATACACGGACCATATATTGATGACACACTGATGGTAAAAACAGATACACGGACCATATATTGATGACACTGATGGTAAAAAGAGATACACGGACCATATATTGATGACACACTGATGGTAAAAACAGATACACGGACCATATATTGATGACACACTGATAGTAAAAACAGATACACGGACCATATATTGATGACACTGATGGTAAAAACAGATACACGGACCATATATTGATGACACACTGATGGTAAAAACAGATACACGGACCATATATTGATGACACTGATGGTAAAAAGAGATACACGGACCATATATTGATGATACTGATGGTAAAAACAGATACACGGACCATATATTGATGACACTGATGGTAAAAACAGATACACGGACCATATATTGATGACACACTGATGGTAAAAACAGATACACGGACCATATATTGATGACACTGATGGTAAAAACAGATACACGGACCATATATTGATGACACACTGATCGTAAAAACAGATACACGGACCATATATTGATGACACTGATGGTAAAAAGAGATACACGGACCATATATTGATGACACTGATGGTAAAAACAGATACACGGACCATATATTGATGACACACTGATAGTAAAAACAGATACACGGACCATATATTGATGACACTGATGGTAAAAACAGATACACGGACCATATATTGATGACACACTGATGGTAAAAACAGATACACGGACCATATATTGATGACACTGATGATAAAAACGGATTCAAGGACCATATATTGATGACACTGATGGTAAAAACAGATACACGGACCATATATTGATGACACACTGATGGTAAAAACAGATACACGGACCACATATTGATGACACTGATAGTAAAAACAGATACACGGACCTTATATTGATGACACTGATGGTAAAAAGAGATACACGGACCATATATTGATGACAAACTGATGGTAAAAACAGATACACGGACCATATATTGATGACACTGATGGTAAAAACGGATACACGGACCATATATTGATGACACTGATGATAAAAACGGATTCAAGGACCATATATTGATGACACTGATGATAAAAACGGATACACGGACCATATATTGATGACACACTGATGGTAAAAACAGATACACGGACCATATATTGATGACACTGATGGTAAAAACAGATACACGGACCATATATTGATGACACTGATGGTAAAAACAGATACACGGACCATATATTGATGACACACTGATGGTAAAAACAGATACACGGACCACATATTGATGACACTGATAGTAAAAACAGATACACGGACCATATATTGATGACACTGATGGTAAAAAGAGATACACGGACGATATATTGATGACACACTGATGGTAAAAACAGATACACGGACCATATATTGATGACACTGATGGTAAAAACAGATACACGGACCATATATTGATGACACACTGATAGTAAAAACAGATACACGGACCATATATTGATGACACTGATGGTAAAAACAGATACACGGACCATATATTGATGACACACTGATGGTAAAAACAGATACACGGACCATATATTGATGACACTGATGATAAAAACGGATTCAAGGACCATATATTGATGACACTGATGATAAAAACGGATTCAAGGACCATATATTGATGACACTGATGGTAAAAAGAGATACACGGACCATATATTGATGACACACTGATAGTAAAAACAGATACACGGACCATATATTGATGACACTGATGGTAAAAACAGATACACGGACCATATATTGATGACACTGATGGTAAAAACAGATACACGGACCATATATTGATGACACTGATGGTAAAAACAGATACAAGGACCATATATTGATGACACTGATGATAAAAACGGATTCAAGGACCATATATTGATGACACTGATGATAAAAACGGATTCAAGGACCATATATTGATGACACTGATGGTAAAAACGGATACACGGACCATGTATTGATGACACTGATGATAAAAACGGAAACACGGACCATATATTGATGACACTGATGATAAAAACGGATTCAAGGACCATATATTGATGACACTGATGGTAAAAACGGATACACGGACCATGTATTGATGACACTGATGATAAAAACGGATACACGGACCATATATTGATGACACTGATGATAAAAACGGATACACGGACCATATATTGATGACACACTGATGGTAAAAACAGATACACGGACCATATATTGATGACACTGATGGTAAAAACAGATACACGGACCATATATTGATGACACACTGATAGTAAAAACAGATACACGGACCATATATTGATGACACTGATAGTAAAAACATACACAGACCATATATTGATGACACTGATGATAAAAACGGATACACGGACCATATATTGATGACACTGATGGTAAAAACAGATACACGGACCATATATTGATGACACTGATGATAAAAACGGATACACGGACCATATATTGATGACACTGATGATAAAAACGGATACACGGACCATATATTGATGACACACTGATGGTAAAAACAGATACACGGACCATATATTGATGACACTGTTGGTAAAAACAGATACACGGACCATATATTGATGACACTGATAGTAAAAACATACACAGACCATATATTGATGACACTGATGATAAAAACGGATACACGGACCATATATTGATGACACTGATGGTAAAAACAGATACACGGACCATATATTGATGACACTGATGATAAAAACGGATTCAAGGACCATATATTGATGACACTGATGATAAAAACGGATTCAAGGACCATATATTGATGACACTGATGGTAAAAACGGATACACGGACCATATATTGATGACACTGATGATAAAAACGGATTCAAGGACCATATATTGATGACACTGATGATAAAAACAAATACACGGACCATATATTGATGACACACTGATGGTAAAAACAGATACACGGACCATATATTGATGACACTGATAGTAAAAACATACACAGACCATATATTGATGACACTGATGATAAAAACGGATACACGGACCATATATTGATGACACTGATGGTAAAAACACATACACAGACCATATATTGATGACACTGATGATAAAAACGGATACACGGACCATATATTGATGACACTGATAGTAAAAAGAGATACACGGACCATATATTGATGACACTGATAGCAAAAGCAGATACACAGACCATATATTGATGACACTGATAGCAAAAGCAGATACACAGACCATATATTGATGACACACTGATGGTAAAAACAGATACACGGACCATATATTGATGACACACTGATGGTAAAAACAGATACACAGACCATATATTGATGACACTGATAGTAAAAACAGATATACGGACCATATATTGATGACACTGATAGCAAAAGCAGATACACAGACCATATATTGATGACACTGATGGTAAAAAGAGATACACGGACCATATATTGATGACACTGATGGTAAAAACAGATACACGGACCATATATTGATGACACACTGATGGTAAAAACAGATACACGGACCATATATTGATGACACTGATGGTAAAAACAGATACACGGACCATATATTGATGACACTGATAGTAAAAACAGATACACAGACCATATATTGATGACACTGATGGTAAAAACAGATACACGGACCATATATTGATGACATTGATGATAAAAACTGATACACGGATCATATATTGATGACACTGATAGTAAAAACAGATACATGGACCATATATTGATGACACTGATAGTAAAAACAGATACACGGACCATATATTGATGACACACTGATGGTAAAAACAGATATACGGACCATATATTGATGACACTGATGATAAAAACAGATATACGGACCATATATTGATGACACTGATGATAAAAACAGATACACGGACCATATATTGATGACACACTGATGGTAAAAACAGATACACAGACCATATATTGATGACACTGATAGTGAAAACAGACACACGGACTATATATTGATGACACTGATTGTAAAAACAGATACATGGACCATATATTGATGGCACTGATAATAAAAACAGATACACGGACCATATATTGATGACACACTGATAGTAAAAATAGATACACGGACCATATATTGATGACACTGATGGTAAAAACAGATATACGGACCATATATTGATGACACACTGATGGTAAAAACAGATACACGGACCATATATTGATGACACTGATAGTAAAAACAGATACACGGACCATATATTGATGACACTGATAGTGAAAACAGACACACGGACTATATATTGATGACACTGATAGTAAAAACAGATACATGGACCATATATTGATGGCACTGATAATAAAAACAGATACACGGACCATATATTGATGACACACTGATAGTAAAAATAGATACACGGACCATATATTGATGACACTGATAGAAAAAACAGATACATGGACCATATATTGATGACACACTGATGGTAAAAACAGATACACGGACCATATATTGATGACACTGATAGTAAAAACAGATACACAGACCATATATTGATGACACTGATGGTAAAAACAGATACACGGACCATATATTGATGACATTGATGATAATAACTGATACACGGATCATATATTGATGACACTGATAGTAAAAACAGATACACGGACCATATATTGATGACACTGATAGTAAGAACAGATACACGGACCATATATTGATGACACACTGATGGTAAAAACAGATGCACAGACCATATATTGATGACACTGATAGTAAAAACAGATACACGGACCATATATTGATGACATTGATGCTAAAAACTGATACACGGATCATATATTGATGACACTGATAGTAAAAACAGATACACGGACCATATATTGATGACACTGATAGTAAAAACAGATACACGGACCATATATTGGTGACACTGATAGTAAAAACAGATACACGGACCATATATTGATGACACTGATAGTAAAAACAGATACACGGACCATATATTGATGACACTGATAGTAAAAACAGATACACGGACCATATATTGATGACACTGATAGTAAAAACAGATACACGGATCATATATTGATGACACTGATGGTAAAAACAGATACACGGACCATATATTGATGACACTGATGGTAAAAACAGATGCACAGACCATATATTGATGACACTGATAGTAAAAACAGATACACGGACCATATATTGATGACACTGATAGTAAAAACAGATACACGGACCATATATTGATGACACTGATAGTAAAAACAGATACATGGACCATATATTGATGACACTGATAGTAAAAACAGATACACGGACCATATATTGATGACACACTGATGGTAAAAACAGATATACGGACCATATATTGATGACACTGATGGTAAAAACAGATATACGGACCATATATTGATGACACACTGATGGTAAAAACAGATACACGGACCATATATTGATGACACACTGATAGTAAAAATAGATACACGGACCATATATTGATGACACTGATAGTAAAAACAGATACACGGACCATATATTGATGACACTGATAGTAAAAACAGATACATGGACCATATATTGATGACACTGATAGTAAAAACAGATACACGGACCATATATTGATGACACACTGATGGTAAAAACAGATATACGGACCATATATTGATGACACTGATGGTAAAAACAGATATACGGACCATATATTGATGACACACTGATGGTAAAAACAGATACACGGACCATATATTGATGACACACTGATGGTAAAAACAGATACACGGACCATATATTGATGACACTGATAGTAAAAACAGATACACGGACCATATATTGATGACACTGATAGTAAAAACAGACACACGGACTATATATTGATGACACTGATAGTAAAAACAGATACATGGACCATATATTGATGGCACTGATAATAAAAACAGATACACGGACCATATATTGATGACACACTGATAGTAAAAATAGATACACGGACCATATATTGATGACACTGATAGAAAAAACAAATACATGGACCATATATTGATGACACACTGATGGTAAAAACAGATACACGGACCATATATTGATGACACTGATAGTAAAAACAGATACACGGACCATATATTGATGACACACTGATGGTAAAAACAGATGCACAGACCATATATTGATGACACTGATAGTAAAAACAGATACACGGACCATATATTGATGACATTGATGCTAAAAACTGATACACGGATCATATATTGATGACACTGATAGTAAAAACAGATACACGGACCATATATTGATGACACTGATAGTAAAAACAGATACACGGACCATATATTGGTGACACTGATAGTAAAAACAGATACACGGACCATATATTGATGACACTGATAGTAAAAACAGATACACGGACCATATATTGATGACACTGATAGTAAAAACAGATACACGGATCATATATTGATGACACTGATGGTAAAAACAGATACACGGACCATATATTGATGACACTGATGGTAAAAACAGATGCACGGACCATATATTGATGACACTGATAGTAAAAACAGATACACGGACCATATATTGATGACACTGATGGTAAAAACAGATACACGGACCATATATTGATGACACTGATAGTAAAAACAGATACACGGACCATATATTGATGACACTGATAGTAAAAACAGATACACGGACCATATATTGATGACACTGATAGTAAAAACAGATACACGGACCATATATTGATGACACTGATGGTAAAAACAGATACACGGACCATATATTGATGACACTGATGGTAAAAACAGATGCACAGACCATATATTGATGACACTGATAGTAAAAACAGATACACGGACCATATATTGGTGACACTGATAGTAAAAACAGATACACGGACCATATATTGATGACACTGATAGTAAAAACAGATACACGGACCATATATTGATGACACTGATAGTAAAAACAGATACACGGATCATATATTGATGACACTGATGGTAAAAACAGATACACGGACCATATATTGATGACACTGATGGTAAAAACAGATGCACAGACCATATATTGATGACACTGATAGTAAAAACAGATACACGGACCATATATTGATGACACTGATAGTAAAAACAGATACACGGACCATATATTGATGACACTGATAGTAAAAACAGATACATGGACCATATATTGATGACACTGATAGTAAAAACAGATACACGGACCATATATTGATGACACACTGATGGTAAAAACAGATATACGGACCATATATTGATGACACTGATGGTAAAAACAGATATACGGACCATATATTGATGACACACTGATGGTAAAAACAGATACACGGACCATATATTGATGACACACTGATAGTAAAAATAGATACACGGACCATATATTGATGACACTGATAGTAAAAACAGATACACGGACCATATATTGATGACACTGATAGTAAAAACAGATACATGGACCATATATTGATGACACTGATAGTAAAAACAGATACACGGACCATATATTGATGACACACTGATGGTAAAAACAGATATACGGACCATATATTGATGACACTGATGGTAAAAACAGATATACGGACCATATATTGATGACACACTGATGGTAAAAACAGATACACGGACCATATATTGATGACACACTGATGGTAAAAACAGATACACGGACCATATATTGATGACACTGATAGTAAAAACAGATACACGGACCATATATTGATGACACTGATAGTAAAAACAGACACACGGACTATATATTGATGACACTGATAGTAAAAACAGATACACGTACCATATATTGATGACATTGATAGTAAAAACAGATACACGGACCATATATTGATGACACTAATAGTAAAAACAGATACACGGACCATATATTGATGACACTAATAGTAAAAACAGATACACGGACCATATATTGATGACATTGATAGTAAAAACAGATACACGGACCATATATTGATGACACTGATAGTAAAAACAGATACACGGACCATATATTGATGACACTGATAGTAAAAACAGATACATGGACCATATATTGATGGCACTAATAGTAAAAACAGATACACGGACCATATATTGATGACATTGATGATAAAAACTGGTACACGGGTCATATATTCATGACACACTGATGGTAAAAACAGATATACGGACCATATATTGATGACACTGATGGTAAAAATAGATACACGGACCATATATTGATGACACTGATAGTAAAAACAGATACACGGACCATATATTGATGGCACTAATAGTAAAAACAGATACACGGACCATATATTGATGACATTGATGATAAAAACTGGTACACGGGTCATATATTCATGACACACTGATGGTAAAAACAGATACACGGACCATATATTGATGGCACTGATAATAAAAACAGATACATGGACCATATATTGATGACACTAATAGTAAAAACAGATACACGGACCATATATTGATGACATTGATAGTAAAAACAGATACACGGACCATATATTGATGGCACTGATAATAAAAACAGATACACGGACCATATATTGATGACACTGATAGTAAAAACAGATACACGGACCATATATTGATGACACTGATAGTAAAAACAGATACACGGACCATATATTGATGGCACTAATAGTAAAAACAGATACACGGACCATATATTGATGACATTGATGATAAAAACTGGTACACGGGTCATATATTCATGACACACTGATGGTAAAAACAGATACACAGACCATATATTGATGACACTGATGGTAAAAACAGATACACGGACCATATATTGATGACATTGATGATAAAAACTGATACACGGACCATATATTGATGACACTAATAGTAAAAACAGATACACGGACCATATATTGATGACACTGATGGTAAAAACAGATACACGGACCATATATTGATGACACTGATAGTAAAAACAGATACACGGACCATATATTGATGACACTAATAGTAAAAACAGATACACGAACCATATATTGATGACACTGATGGTAAAAACAGATACACGGACCATATATTGATGACACTGATAGTAAAAACAGATACACGGACCATATATTGATGACACTAATAGTAAAAACAGATACACGGACCATATATTGAAGACATTGATAGTAAAAACAGATACACGGACCATATATTGATGACACTGATGGTAAAAACAGATACACGGACCATATATTGATGACACTGATGGTAAAAACAGATACACGGACCATATATTGATGACACTAATAGTAAAAACAGATACACGGACCATATATTGAAGACATTGATAGTAAAAACAGATACACGGACCATATATTGATGACACACTGATGGTAAAAACAGATACACGGACCATATATTGATGACACTGATGGTAAAAACAGATACACGGACCATATATTGATGACACTGATGGTAAAAACAGATACACGGACCATATATTGATGACACACTGATGGTAAAAACAGATACACGGACCATATATTGATGACACTGATGATAAAAACAGATACACGGACCATATATTGATGACACTGTTGGTAAAAACAGATACACGGACCATATATTGATGACACTGATGATAAAAACGGATACACGAACCATATATTGATAACACTGATGGTAAAAACAGATACACGGACCATATATTGATGACACTGATAGTAAAAACATACACAGACCATATATTGATGACACTGATGATAAAAACGGATACACGGACCATATATTGATGACACTGATGGTAAAAACAGATACACGGACCATATATTGATGACACTGATGATAAAAACGGATACACGAACCATATATTGATAACACTGATGGTAAAAACAGATACACGGACCATATATTGATGACACTGATAGTAAAAACATACACAGACCATATATTGATGACACTGATGATAAAAACGGATACACGGACCATATATTGATGACACTGATGGTAAAAACAGATACACGGACCATATATTGATGACACTGATGATAAAAACGGATACACGAACCATATATTGATAACACTGATGGTAAAAACAGATACACGGACCATATATTGATGACACTGATGATAAAAACGGATACACGGACCATATATTGATAACACTGATGGTAAAAACAGATACATGGACCATATATTGATGACACTGATGATAAAAACAGATACACGGACCATATATTGATGACACTGATAGTAAAAACAGATACACGGACCATATATTGATGACACACTGATAGTAAAAAGAGATACACGGACGATATATTGATGACACACTGATGGTAAAAACAGATACACGGACCATATATTGATGACACTGATAGCAAAAGCAGATACACAGACCATATATTAATGACACTGATAGCAAAAACAGATACACGGACCATATATTGATGACACAGTGATGGTAAAAACAGATACACAGACCATATATTGATGACACTGATAGTAAAAACAGATATACGGACCATATATTGATGACACTGATAGCAAAAGCAGATACACAGACCATATATTGATGACACTGATGGTAAAAAGAGATACACGGACCATATATTGATGACACTGATGGTAAAAACAGATACACGGACCATATATTGATGACACTGATAGTAAAAACAGATACACGGACCATATATTGATGACACTGATGGTAAAAACAGATACACGGACCATATATTGATGACACTGATAGTAAAAACAGATACACAGACCATATATTGATGACACACTGATGGTAAAAACAGATACACGGACCATATATTGATGACATTGATGATAAAAACTGATACACGGATCATATATTGATGACACTGATAGTAAAAACAGATACATGGACCATATATTGATGACACTGATAGTAAAAACAGATACACGGACCATATATTGATGACACTGATGATAAAAACAGATATACGGACCATATATTGATGACACTGATGATAAAAACAGATACACGGACCATATATTGATGACACTGATAGTAAAAACAGATACATGGACCATATATTGATGACACTGATAGTAAAAACAGATACACGGACCATATATTGATGACACTGATGATAAAAACAGATATACGGACCATATATTGATGACACTGATGATAAAAACAGATACACGGACCATATATTGATGACACACTGATAGTAAAAATAGATACACGGACCATATATTGATGACACACTGATAGTAAAAACAGATACACGGACCATATATTGATGACACACTGATAGTAAAAATAGATACACGGACCATATATTGATGACACACTGATAGTAAAAACAGATACACGGACCATATATTGATGGCACTGATAATAAAAACAGATACACGGACCATATATTGATGACACACTGATAGTAAAAATAGATACACGGACCATATATTGATGACACACTGATAGTAAAAACAGATACATGGACCATATATTGATGACACTGATGGTAAAAACAGATATACGGACCATATATTGATGATACTGATGGTAAAAATAGATACACGGACCATATATTGATGACACTGATGGTAAAAACAGATACACAGACCATATATTGATGACATTGATGATAAAAATAGATACACGGACCATATATTGATGACACTGATAGAAAAAAACAGATACATGGACCATATATTGATGACACACTGATGGTAAAAACAGATACACGGACCATATATTGATGACACTGATAGTAAAAACAGATACACAGACCATATATTGATGACACTGATGGTAAAAACAGATACACGGACCATATATTGATGACATTGATGATAAAAACTGATACACGGATCATATATTGATGACACTGATAGTAAAAACAGATACACGGACCATATATTGATGACACACTGATGGTAAAAACAGATGCACAGACCATATATTGATGACACTGATAGTAAAAACAGATACACGGACCATATATTGATGACACTGATAGTAAAAACAGATACACGGACCATATATTGATGACACTGATAGTAAAAACAGATACACGGACCATATATTGATGACACTGATAGTAAAAACAGATACACGGACCATATATTGATGACACTGATAGTAAAAACAGATACACGGACCATATATTGATGACACTGATGGTAAAAACAGAAACACAGACCATATATTGATGACACTGATAGTAAAAACAGATACACGGACCATATATTGATGACACTGATGGTAAAAACAGATACACGGACCATATATTGGTGACACTGATAGTAAAAACAGATACACGGACCATATATTGGTGACACTGATAGTAAAAACAGATACACGGACCATATATTGATGACACTGATAGTAAAAACAGATACACGGACCATATATTGATGACACACTGATGGTAAAAACAGATGCACAGACCATATATTGATGACACTGAGAGTAAAAACAGATACACGGACCATATATTGATGACACTGATGGTAAAAACAGATACACGGACCATATATTGATGACACTGATAGTAAAAACAGATACACGGACCATATATTGATGACACTGATAGTAAAAACAGATACACGGACCATATATTGATGACACTGATGGTAAAAACAGATACACGGACCATATATTGGTGACACTGATAGTAAAAACAGATACACGGACCATATATTGATGACACTGATAGTAAAAACAGATACACGGACCATATATTGATGACACTGATGGTAAAAACAGATACACGGACCATATATTGATGACACTGATGGTAAAAACAGATACACGGACCATATATTGATGACACTGATGGTAAAAACAGATACACGGACCATATATTGATGACACTGATGGTAAAAACAGATACACGGACCATATATTGATGACACTAATAGTAAAAACAGATACACGGACCATATATTGATGACACTAATAGTAAAAACAGATACACGGACCATATATTGATGACACTAATAGTAAAAACAGATACACGGACCATATATTGATGACACTGATGATAAAAACTGATACACGGATCATATATTGATGACACTGATAGTAAAAACAGATACACGGACCATATATTGATGACACTGATAATAAAAACAGATACACGGACCATATATTGATGACACTGATAGTAAAAACAGATACACGGACCATATATTGATGACACTAATAGTAAAAACAGATACACGGACCATATATTGATGACACTGATGGTAAAAACAGATACACGGACCATATATTGATGACACTGATAGTAAAAACAGATACACGGACCATATATTGATGACACTGATAGTAAAAACAGATACACGGACCATATATTGATGACACTGATGGTAAAAACAGATACACGGACCATATATTGATGACACTAATAGTAAAAACAGATACACGGACCATATATTGATGACATTGATAGTAAAAACAGATACACGGACCATATATTGATGGCACTGATAATAAAAACAGATACACGGACCATATATTGATGACACTGATAGTAAAAACAGATACACGGAAAATATATTGATGACACTGATAGTAAAAACAGATACACGGACCATATATTGATGACACTGATGGTAAAAACAGATACACGGACCATATATTGGTGACACTGATTGTAAAAACAGATACACGGACCATATATTGATGACACTGATAGTAAAAACAGATACACGGACCATATATTGATGACACTGATGGTAAAAACAGATACACGGACCATATATTGATGGCACTGATGGTAAAAACAGATACACGGACCATATATTGATGACACTGATGGTAAAAACAGATACACGGACCATATATTGATGACACTGATGGTAAAAACAGATACACGAACCATATATTGATGACACACTGATGGTAAAAACAGATACACGGACCATATATTGATGACACTGATAGTAAAAACAGATACACGGACCATATATTGATGACACTAATAGTAAAAACAGATACACGGACCATATATTGATGACACTAATAGTAAAAACAGATACACGGACCATATATTGATGACATTGATGATAAAAACTGATACACGGATCATATATTGATGACACTGATAGTAAAAACAGATACACGGACCATATATTGATGACACTGATAGTAAAAACAGATACACGCACCATATATTGATGACACTGATGATAAAAACAGATACACGGACCATATATTGATGACACTGATAGTAAAAACAGATACACGGACCATATATTGATGACACTAATAGTAAAAACAGATACACGGACCATATATTGATGACATTGATAGTAAAAACAGATACACGGACCATATATTGATGGCACTGATAATAAAAACAGATACACGGACCATATATTGATGACACTGATAGTAAAAACAGATACACGGACCATATATTGATGACACTGATAGTAAAAACAGATACACGGACCATATATTGATGACACTGATAGTAAAAACAGATACATGGACCATATATTGATGGCACTAATAGTAAAAACAGATACACGGACCATATATTCATGACATTGATGATAAAAACAGATACACGGACCATATATTGATGACACTGATGGTAAAAACAGATACACGGACCATATATTGATGACACTGATGGTAAAAACAGATACACGGACCATATATTGATGACACTGATAGTAAAAACAGATACACGGACCATATATTGATGACACTGATGGTAAAAACAGATACACGGACCATATATTGATGACACTGATGGTAAAAACAGATACACGGACCATATATTGATGACACTGATAGTAAAAACAGATACACGGACCATATATTGATGACACTGATGGTAAAAACAGATACACGGACCATATATTGATGACACACTGATGGTAAAAACAGATACACGGACCATATATTGATGACACTGATGGTAAAAACAGATACACGGACCTTATATTGATGACACTGATGGTAAAAAGAGATACACGAACCATATATTGATGACACACTGATGGTAAAAACAGATACACGGACCATATATTGATGACACTGATGGTAAAAAGAGATACACGGACCATATACTGATGACACACTGATGGTAAAAACAGATACACGGACCATATATTGATGACACTGATGGTAAAAACAGATACACAGACCATATATTGATGGCACTGATAGTAAAAACAGATACACGGAACATATATTGATGACACTGATGGTAAAAACAGATACACGGACCATATATTGATGACACACTGATGGTAAAAACAGATACACGGACCATATATTGATGACACTGATGGTAAAAACAGATACACGGACCATATATTGATGACACACTGATGGTAAAAACAGATACACGGACCATATATTGATGACACTGATGGTAAAAACAGATACACGGACCATATATTGATGACACTGATAGTAAAAACAGATACACAGACCATATATTGATGACACACTGATGGTAAAAACAGATACACGGACCATATATTGATGACACTGATGGTAAAAACAGATACACAGACCATATATTGATGACACACTGATGGTAAAAACAGATACACGGACCATATATTGATGACACTGATGGTAAAAACAGATACATGGACCATATATTGATGGCACTGATAGTAAAAACAGATACACGGAACATATATTGATGACACTGATGGTAAAAACAGATACACGGACCATATATTGATGACACACTGATGGTAAAAACAGATACACGGACCATATACTGATGACACTGATGGTAAAAACAGATACACGGACCATATATTGATGACACTGATAGTAAAAACAGATACACAGACCATATATTGATGACACTGATGGTAAAAACAGATACACGGACCATATATTGATGACATTGATGATAAAAACTGGTACAGGGATCATATATTGATGACACTGATAGTAAAAACAGATACACGGACCATATATTGATGACACTGATAGTAAAAACAGATACACGGACCATATATTGATGACACACTGATGGTAAAAACAGATATACGGACCATATATTGATGACACTGATGATAAAAACAGATATACGGACCATATATTGATGACACTGATGATAAAAACAGATACACGGACCATATATTGATGACACTGATAGTAAAAACAGATACACAGACCATATATTGATGACACTGATGATAAAAACAGATATACGGACCATATATTGATGACACTGATGATAAAAACAGATACACGGACCATATATTGATGACACTGATGATAAAAACAGATATACGGACCATATATTGATGACACTGATGATAAAAACAGATACACGGACCATATATTGATGACACTGATAGTAAAAACAGATACACAGACCATATATTGATGACACACTGATGGTAAAAACAGATACACAGACCATATATTGATGACACTGATGATAAAAACAGATATACGGACCATATATTGATGACACTGATGATAAAAACAGATACACGGACCATATATTGATGACACTGATAGTAAAAACAGATACACAGACCATATATTGATGACACACTGATGGTAAAAACAGATACACGGACCATATATTGATGGCACTGATAATAAAAACAGATACACGGACCATATATTGATGACACACTGATAGTAAAAATAGATACACGGACCATATATTGATGACACTGATGGTAAAAACAGATATACGGACCATATATTGATGACACTGATGGTAAAAATAGATACACGGACCATATATTGATGACACTGATGGTAAAAATAGATACACGGACCATATATTGATGACACTGATGGTAAAAATAGATACACGGACCATATATTGATGACACACTGATGGTAAAAACAGATACACGGACCATATATTGATGACACTGATGGTAAAAACAGATACACGGACCTTATATTGATGACACTGATGGTAAAAAGAGATACACGGACCATATATTGATGATACTGATGGTAAAAACAGATACACGGACCGTATATTGATGACACTGATGGTAAAAACAGATACACGGACCATATATTGATGACACACTGATGGTAAAAACAGATACACGGACCATATATTGATGACACTGATGGTAAAAAGAGATACACGGACCATATATTGATGACACACTGATGGTAAAAACAGATACACGGACCATATATTGATGACACACTGATAGTAAAAACAGATACACGGACCATATATTGATGACACTGATGGTAAAAACAGATACACGGACCATATATTGATGACACACTGATGGTAAAAACAGATACACGGACCATATATTGATGACACTGATGGTAAAAAGAGATACACGGACCATATATTGATGATACTGATGGTAAAAACAGATACACGGACCATATATTGATGACACTGATGGTAAAAACAGATACACGGACCATATATTGATGACACACTGATGGTAAAAACAGATACACGGACCATATATTGATGACACTGATGGTAAAAACAGATACACGGACCATATATTGATGACACACTGATCGTAAAAACAGATACACGGACCATATATTGATGACACTGATGGTAAAAAGAGATACACGGACCATATATTGATGACACTGATGGTAAAAACAGATACACGGACCATATATTGATGACACACTGATAGTAAAAACAGATACACGGACCATATATTGATGACACTGATGGTAAAAACAGATACACGGACCATATATTGATGACACACTGATGGTAAAAACAGATACACGGACCATATATTGATGACACTGATGATAAAAACGGATTCAAGGACCATATATTGATGACACTGATGGTAAAAACAGATACACGGACCATATATTGATGACACACTGATGGTAAAAACAGATACACGGACCACATATTGATGACACTGATAGTAAAAACAGATACACGGACCTTATATTGATGACACTGATGGTAAAAAGAGATACACGGACCATATATTGATGACAAACTGATGGTAAAAACAGATACACGGACCATATATTGATGACACTGATGGTAAAAACGGATACACGGACCATATATTGATGACACTGATGATAAAAACGGATTCAAGGACCATATATTGATGACACTGATGATAAAAACGGTTACACGGACCATATATTGATGACACACTGATGGTAAAAACAGATACACGGACCATATATTGATGACACTGATGGTAAAAACAGATACACGGACCATATATTGATGACACTGATGGTAAAAACAGATACACGGACCATATATTGATGACACACTGATGGTAAAAACAGATACACGGACCACATATTGATGACACTGATAGTAAAAACAGATACACGGACCATATATTGATGACACTGATGGTAAAAAGAGATACACGGACGATATATTGATGACACACTGATGGTAAAAACAGATACACGGACCATATATTGATGACACTGATGGTAAAAACAGATACACGGACCATATATTGATGACACACTGATAGTAAAAACAGATACACGGACCATATATTGATGACACTGATGGTAAAAACAGATACACGGACCATATATTGATGACACACTGATGGTAAAAACAGATACACGGACCATATATTGATGACACTGATGATAAAAACGGATTCAAGGACCATATATTGATGACACTGATGATAAAAACGGATTCAAGGACCATATATTGATGACACTGATGGTAAAAAGAGATACACGGACCATATATTGATGACACACTGATAGTAAAAACAGATACACGGACCATATATTGATGACACTGATGGTAAAAACAGATACACGGACCATATATTGATGACACTGATGGTAAAAACAGATACACGGACCATATATTGATGACACTGATGGTAAAAACAGATACAAGGACCATATATTGATGACACTGATGATAAAAACGGATTCAAGGACCATATATTGATGACACTGATGATAAAAACGGATTCAAGGACCATATATTGATGACACTGATGGTAAAAACGGATACACGGACCATGTATTGATGACACTGATGATAAAAACGGAAACACGGACCATATATTGATGACACTGATGATAAAAACGGATTCAAGGACCATATATTGATGACACTGATGGTAAAAACGGATACACGGACCATGTATTGATGACACTGATGATAAAAACGGATACACGGACCATATATTGATGACACTGATGATAAAAACGGATACACGGACCATATATTGATGACACACTGATGGTAAAAACAGATACACGGACCATATATTGATGACACTGATGGTAAAAACAGATACACGGACCATATATTGATGACACACTGATAGTAAAAACAGATACACGGACCATATATTGATGACACTGATAGTAAAAACATACACAGACCATATATTGATGACACTGATGATAAAAACGGATACACGGACCATATATTGATGACACTGATGGTAAAAACAGATACACGGACCATATATTGATGACACACTGATAGTAAAAACAGATACACGGACCATATATTGATGACACTGATAGTAAAAACATACACAGACCATATATTGATGACACTGATGATAAAAACGGATACACGGACCATATATTGATGACACTGATGATAAAAACGGATACACGGACCATATATTGATGACACACTGATGGTAAAAACAGATACACGGACCATATATTGATGACACTGTTGGTAAAAACAGATACACGGACCATATATTGATGACACTGATAGTAAAAACATACACAGACCATATATTGATGACACTGATGATAAAAACGGATACACGGACCATATATTGATGACACTGATGGTAAAAACAGATACACGGACCATATATTGATGACACTGATGATAAAAACGGATTCAAGGACCATATATTGATGACACTGATGATAAAAACGGATTCAAGGACCATATATTGATGACACTGATGGTAAAAACGGATACACGGACCATATATTGATGACACTGATGATAAAAACGGATTCAAGGACCATATATTGATGACACTGATGATAAAAACAAATACACGGACCATATATTGATGACACACTGATGGTAAAAACAGATACACGGACCATATATTGATGACACTGATAGTAAAAACATACACAGACCATATATTGATGACACTGATGATAAAAACGGATACACGGACCATATATTGATGACACTGATGGTAAAAACACATACACAGACCATATATTGATGACACTGATGATAAAAACGGATACACGGACCATATATTGATGACACTGATAGTAAAAAGAGATACACGGACCATATATTGATGACACTGATAGCAAAAGCAGATACACAGACCATATATTGATGACACTGATAGCAAAAGCAGATACACAGACCATATATTGATGACACTGATGGTAAAAAGAGATACACGGACCATATATTGATGACACTGATGGTAAAAACAGATACACGGACCATATATTGATGACACACTGATGGTAAAAACAGATACACGGACCATATATTGATGACACTGATGGTAAAAACAGATACACGGACCATATATTGATGACACTGATAGTAAAAACAGATACACAGACCATATATTGATGACACTGATGGTAAAAACAGATACACGGACCATATATTGATGACATTGATGATAAAAACTGATACACGGATCATATATTGATGACACTGATAGTAAAAACAGATACATGGACCATATATTGATGACACTGATAGTAAAAACAGATACACGGACCATATATTGATGACACACTGATGGTAAAAACAGATATACGGACCATATATTGATGACACTGATGATAAAAACAGATATACGGACCATATATTGATGACACTGATGATAAAAACAGATACACGGACCATATATTGATGACACACTGATGGTAAAAACAGATACACAGACCATATATTGATGACACTGATAGTGAAAACAGACACACGGACTATATATTGATGACACTGATTGTAAAAACAGATACATGGACCATATATTGATGGCACTGATAATAAAAACAGATACACGGACCATATATTGATGACACACTGATAGTAAAAATAGATACACGGACCATATATTGATGACACTGATGGTAAAAACAGATATACGGACCATATATTGATGACACACTGATGGTAAAAACAGATACACGGACCATATATTGATGACACTGATAGTAAAAACAGATACACGGACCATATATTGATGACACTGATAGTGAAAACAGACACACGGACTATATATTGATGACACTGATAGTAAAAACAGATACATGGACCATATATTGATGGCACTGATAATAAAAACAGATACACGGACCATATATTGATGACACACTGATAGTAAAAATAGATACACGGACCATATATTGATGACACTGATAGAAAAAACAGATACATGGACCATATATTGATGACACACTGATGGTAAAAACAGATACACGGACCATATATTGATGACACTGATAGTAAAAACAGATACACAGACCATATATTGATGACACTGATGGTAAAAACAGATACACGGACCATATATTGATGACATTGATGATAATAACTGATACACGGATCATATATTGATGACACTGATAGTAAAAACAGATACACGGACCATATATTGATGACACTGATAGTAAGAACAGATACACGGACCATATATTGATGACACACTGATGGTAAAAACAGATGCACAGACCATATATTGATGACACTGATAGTAAAAACAGATACACGGACCATATATTGATGACATTGATGCTAAAAACTGATACACGGATCATATATTGATGACACTGATAGTAAAAACAGATACACGGACCATATATTGATGACACTGATAGTAAAAACAGATACACGGACCATATATTGGTGACACTGATAGTAAAAACAGATACACGGACCATATATTGATGACACTGATAGTAAAAACAGATACACGGACCATATATTGATGACACTGATAGTAAAAACAGATACACGGACCATATATTGATGACACTGATAGTAAAAACAGATACACGGATCATATATTGATGACACTGATGGTAAAAACAGATACACGGACCATATATTGATGACACTGATGGTAAAAACAGATGCACAGACCATATATTGATGACACTGATAGTAAAAACAGATACACGGACCATATATTGATGACACTGATAGTAAAAACAGATACACGGACCATATATTGATGACACTGATAGTAAAAACAGATACATGGACCATATATTGATGACACTGATAGTAAAAACAGATACACGGACCATATATTGATGACACACTGATGGTAAAAACAGATATACGGACCATATATTGATGACACTGATGGTAAAAACAGATATACGGACCATATATTGATGACACACTGATGGTAAAAACAGATACACGGACCATATATTGATGACACACTGATAGTAAAAATAGATACACGGACCATATATTGATGACACTGATAGTAAAAACAGATACACGGACCATATATTGATGACACTGATAGTAAAAACAGATACATGGACCATATATTGATGACACTGATAGTAAAAACAGATACACGGACCATATATTGATGACACACTGATGGTAAAAACAGATATACGGACCATATATTGATGACACTGATGGTAAAAACAGATATACGGACCATATATTGATGACACACTGATGGTAAAAACAGATACACGGACCATATATTGATGACACACTGATGGTAAAAACAGATACACGGACCATATATTGATGACACTGATAGTAAAAACAGATACACGGACCATATATTGATGACACTGATAGTAAAAACAGACACACGGACTATATATTGATGACACTGATAGTAAAAACAGATACATGGACCATATATTGATGGCACTGATAATAAAAACAGATACACGGACCATATATTGATGACACACTGATAGTAAAAATAGATACACGGACCATATATTGATGACACTGATAGAAAAAACAAATACATGGACCATATATTGATGACACACTGATGGTAAAAACAGATACACGGACCATATATTGATGACACTGATAGTAAAAACAGATACACGGACCATATATTGATGACACACTGATGGTAAAAACAGATGCACAGACCATATATTGATGACACTGATAGTAAAAACAGATACACGGACCATATATTGATGACATTGATGCTAAAAACTGATACACGGATCATATATTGATGACACTGATAGTAAAAACAGATACACGGACCATATATTGATGACACTGATAGTAAAAACAGATACACGGACCATATATTGGTGACACTGATAGTAAAAACAGATACACGGACCATATATTGATGACACTGATAGTAAAAACAGATACACGGACCATATATTGATGACACTGATAGTAAAAACAGATACACGGATCATATATTGATGACACTGATGGTAAAAACAGATACACGGACCATATATTGATGACACTGATGGTAAAAACAGATGCACAGACCATATATTGATGACACTGATAGTAAAAACAGATACACGGACCATATATTGATGACACTGATGGTAAAAACAGATACACGGACCATATATTGATGACACTGATAGTAAAAACAGATACACGGACCATATATTGATGACACTGATAGTAAAAACAGATACACGGACCATATATTGATGACACTGATAGTAAAAACAGATACACGGACCATATATTGATGACACTGATGGTAAAAACAGATACACGGACCATATATTGATGACACTGATGGTAAAAACAGATACACGGACCATATATTGATGACACTGATGGTAAAAACAGATGCACAGACCATATATTGATGACACTGATAGTAAAAACAGATACACGGACCATATATTGGTGACACTGATAGTAAAAACAGATACACGGACCATATATTGATGACACTGATAGTAAAAACAGATACACGGACCATATATTGATGACACTGATAGTAAAAACAGATACACGGATCATATATTGATGACACTGATGGTAAAAACAGATACACGGACCATATATTGATGACACTGATGGTAAAAACAGATGCACAGACCATATATTGATGACACTGATAGTAAAAACAGATACACGGACCATATATTGATGACACTGATAGTAAAAACAGATACACGGACCATATATTGATGACACTGATAGTAAAAACAGATACATGGACCATATATTGATGACACTGATAGTAAAAACAGATACACGGACCATATATTGATGACACACTGATGGTAAAAACAGATATACGGACCATATATTGATGACACTGATGGTAAAAACAGATATACGGACCATATATTGATGACACACTGATGGTAAAAACAGATACACGGACCATATATTGATGACACACTGATAGTAAAAATAGATACACGGACCATATATTGATGACACTGATAGTAAAAACAGATACACGGACCATATATTGATGACACTGATAGTAAAAACAGATACATGGACCATATATTGATGACACTGATAGTAAAAACAGATACACGGACCATATATTGATGACACACTGATGGTAAAAACAGATATACGGACCATATATTGATGACACTGATGGTAAAAACAGATATACGGACCATATATTGATGACACACTGATGGTAAAAACAGATACACGGACCATATATTGATGACACACTGATGGTAAAAACAGATACACGGACCATATATTGATGACACTGATAGTAAAAACAGATACACGGACCATATATTGATGACACTGATAGTAAAAACAGACACACGGACTATATATTGATGACACTGATAGTAAAAACAGATACACGTACCATATATTGATGACATTGATAGTAAAAACAGATACACGGACCATATATTGATGACACTAATAGTAAAAACAGATACACGGACCATATATTGATGACACTAATAGTAAAAACAGATACACGGACCATATATTGATGACATTGATAGTAAAAACAGATACACGGACCATATATTGATGACACTGATAGTAAAAACAGATACACGGACCATATATTGATGACACTGATAGTAAAAACAGATACATGGACCATATATTGATGGCACTAATAGTAAAAACAGATACACGGACCATATATTGATGACATTGATGATAAAAACTGGTACACGGGTCATATATTCATGACACACTGATGGTAAAAACAGATATACGGACCATATATTGATGACACTGATGGTAAAAATAGATACACGGACCATATATTGATGACACTGATAGTAAAAACAGATACACGGACCATATATTGATGGCACTAATAGTAAAAACAGATACACGGACCATATATTGATGACATTGATGATAAAAACTGGTACACGGGTCATATATTCATGACACACTGATGGTAAAAACAGATACACGGACCATATATTGATGGCACTGATAATAAAAACAGATACATGGACCATATATTGATGACACTAATAGTAAAAACAGATACACGGACCATATATTGATGACATTGATAGTAAAAACAGATACACGGACCATATATTGATGGCACTGATAATAAAAACAGATACACGGACCATATATTGATGACACTGATAGTAAAAACAGATACACGGACCATATATTGATGACACTGATAGTAAAAACAGATACACGGACCATATATTGATGGCACTAATAGTAAAAACAGATACACGGACCATATATTGATGACATTGATGATAAAAACTGGTACACGGGTCATATATTCATGACACACTGATGGTAAAAACAGATATACGGACCATATATTGATGACACTGATGGTAAAAATAGATACACGGACTATATATTGATGACACTGATAGTAAAAACAGATACACGGACCATATATTGATGGCACTAATAGTAAAAACAGATACACGGACCATATATTGATGACATTGATGATAAAAACTGGTACACGGGTCATATATTCATGACACACTGATGGTAAAAACAGATACACAGACCATATATTGATGACACTGATGGTAAAAACAGATACACGGACCATATATTGATGACATTGATGATAAAAACTGATACACGGACCATATATTGATGACACTAATAGTAAAAACAGATACACGGACCATATATTGATGACACTGATGGTAAAAACAGATACACGGACCATATATTGATGACACTGATAGTAAAAACAGATACACGGACCATATATTGATGACACTAATAGTAAAAACAGATACACGAACCATATATTGATGACACTGATGGTAAAAACAGATACACGGACCATATATTGATGACACTGATAGTAAAAACAGATACACGGACCATATATTGATGACACTAATAGTAAAAACAGATACACGGACCATATATTGAAGACATTGATAGTAAAAACAGATACACGGACCATATATTGATGACACTGATGGTAAAAACAGATACACGGACCATATATTGATGACACTGATGGTAAAAACAGATACACGGACCATATATTGATGACACTGATAGTAAAAACAGATACACGGACCATATATTGATGACACTGATGGTAAAAACAGATACACGGACCATATATTGATGACATTGATGATAAAAACTGATACACGGATCATATATTGATGACACTGATAGTAAAAACAGATACACGAACCATATATTAATGACACTGATGGTAAAAACAGATACACGGACCATATATTGATGACACTGATAGTAAAAACAGATACACAGACCATATATTGGTGACACTGATAGTAAAAACAGATACACGGACCATATATTGATGACACTAATAGTAAAAACAGATACACGGACCATATATTGAAGACATTGATAGTAAAAACAGATACACGGACCATATATTGATGACACTGATGGTAAAAACAGATACACGGACCATATATTGATGACACTGATGGTAAAAACAGATACACGGACCATATATTGATGACACTGATAGTAAAAACAGATACACGGACCATATATTGATGACACTGATGGTAAAAACAGATACACGGACCATATATTGATGACACTGATAGTAAAAACAGATACACGGACCATATATTGATGACACACTGATAGTAAAAACAGATACATGGACCATATATTGATGACAGTGATAGTAAAAACACATACACAGACCATATATTGATGACACACTGATGGTAAAAACAGATACACGGACCATATACTGATGACACTGATGGTAAAAACAGATACACGGACCATATATTGATGACACTGATAGTAAAAACAGATATACGGACCATATATTGATGACACTGATGGTAAAAACAGATACACGGACCATATATTGATGGCACTGATAATAAAAACAGATACACGGACCATATATTGATGACACACTGATAGTAAAAATAGATACACGGACCATATATTGATGACACTGATGGTAAAAACAGATATACGGACCATATATTGATGACTCTGATGGTAAAAATAGATACACGGACCATATATTGATGACACACTGATAGAAAAAACAGATACATGGACCGTATATTGATGACACACTGATGGTAAAAACAGATACACGGACCATATATTGATGACACTGATAGTAAAAACAGATACACAGACCATATATTGATGACATTGATGATAAAAACTGATACACGGATCATATATTGATGACACTGATAGTAAAAACAGATACACGGACCATATATTGATGACACACTGATGGTAAAAACAGATACACGGACCATATATTGGTGACACTGATAGTAAAAACAGATACACGGACCATATATTGATGACACTAATAGTAAAAACAGATACACGGACCATATATTGATGACATTGATAGTAAAAACAGATACACGGACCATATATTGATGACACTGATGGTAAAAACAGATACACGGACCATATATTGATGACACTGATAATAAAAACAGATACACGGACCATATATTGATGACACTGATGGTAAAAACAGATACACGGACCATATATTGATGACACTGATAGTAAAAACAGATACACGAACCATATATTGATGACACACTGATGGTAAAAACAGATACACGGACCATATATTGATGACACTGATAGTAAAAACAGATACACGGACCATATATTGATGACACTGATAGTAAAAACAGATACACGGACCATATATTGATGACACTGATAGTAAAAACAGATACACGGACCATATATTGATGACACACTGATGGTAAAAACAGATACACGGACCATATATTGATGACACTGATAGTAAAAACAGATACACGGACCATATACTGATGACACTGATGGTAAAAACAGATACACGGACCATATATTGATGACACTGATAGTAAAAACAGATATACGGACCATATATTGATGACACTGATGATAAAAACAGATATACGGACCATATATTGATGACACTGATGGTAAAAACAGATACACGGACCATATATTGATGACACTGATGGTAAAAACAGATACACGGACCATATATTGATGACACTGATGATAAAAACAGATATACGGACCATATATTGATGACACTGATGGTAAAAACAGATACACGGACCATATATTGATGACACTGATGGTAAAAACAGATACACGGACCATATATTGATGGCACTGATAATAAAAACAGATACACGGACCATATATTGATGACACACTGATAGTAAAAACAGATACACGGAACATATATTGATGGCACTGATAATAAAAACAGATACACGGACCATATATTGATGACACACTGATAGTAAAAATAGATACACGGACCATATATTGATGACACTGATGGTAAAAACAGATATACGGACCATATATTGATGACACTGATAGTAAAAACAGATACACGGACCATATATTGGTGACACTGATGGTAAAAACAGATACACGGACCATATATTGAAGACACACTGATAGAAAAAACAGATACACAGACCATATATTGATGACACTGATAGTAAAAACAGATACACAGACCATATATTGATGACACTGATAGTAAAAACAGATACACAGACCGTATATTGATGACACTGATAGTAAAAACAGATACACAGACCGTATATTGATGACACACTGATGGTAAAAACAGATACACGGACCATATATTGATGACACTGATAGTAAAAACAGATACACAGACCATATATTGATGACACTGATGGTAAAAACAGATACACAGACCATATATTGATGACACTGATGTTAAAAACAGATACACGGACCATATATTGATGACATTGATGATAAAAACTGATACACGGACCATATATTGATGACACTGATAGTAAAAACAGATACACGGACCATATATTGATGACACTGATAGTAAAAACAGATACACGGACCATATATTGATGACACTGATAGTAAAAACAGATACACGGACCATATATTGATGACACTGATAGTAAAAACAGATACACGGACCATATATTGATGACACACTGATGGTAAAAACAGATACACGGACCATATATTGATGACACTGATAGTAAAAACAGATACACGGACCATATATTGATGGCACTGATAGTAAAAACAGATACACGGACCATATATTGATGACACTGATAGTAAAAACAGATACACGGACCATATATTGATGACACACTGATGGTAAAAACAGATACACGGACCATATATTGATGACACTGATAGTAAAAACAGATACACGGACCATATATTGATGACACTGATGGTAAAAACAGATCCACGGACCATATATTGGTGACACTGATAGTAAAAACAGATACACGGACCATATATTGATGACGCTGATGGTAAAAACAGATACACGGACCATATATTGGTGACACTGATAGTAAAAACAGATACACGGACCATATATTGAAGACACTGATGGTAAAAACAGATACACGTACCATATATTGATGACATTGATAGTAAAAACAGATACACGGACCATATATTGATGACACTGATGGTAAAAACAGATACACGGACCATATATTGATGACACTGATGGTAAAAACAGATACACGGACCATATATTGGTGACACTGATAGTAAAAACAGATACACGGACCATATATTGATGACATTGATAGTAAAAACAGATACACGGACCATATATTGATGACACTGATAGTAAAAACAGATACACGGACCATATATTGATGACACTGATGGTAAAAACAGATACAATGACCATATATTGATGACACTGATGGTAAAAACAGATACACGGACCATATATTGATGACACTGATAGTAAAAACAGATACACGGACCATATATTGATGACACTGATAGTAAAAACAGATACACGGACCATATATTGATGACACTGATGGTAAAAACAGATACACGGACCATATATTGATGACACTGATGGTAAAAACAGATACACGGACCATATATTGGTGACACTGATAGTAAAAACAGATACACGGACCATATATTGATGACACTGATGGTAAAAACAGATACACGGACCATATATTGATGACACTGATAGTAAAAACAGATACACGAACCATATATTGATGACACACTGATGGTAAAAACAGATACACGGACCATATATTGATGACACTAATAGTAAAAACAGATACACGGACCATATATTGATGACACTGATAGTAAAAACAGATACACGGACCATATATTGATGACACTGATAGTAAAAACAGATACACGGACCATATATTGATGACACTAATAGTAAAAACAGATACATGGACCATATATTGATGACACACTGATAGTAAAAACAGATACACGGACCATATATTGATGACACACTGATGGTAAAAACAGATACACAGACCATATATTGATGACACTGATGGTAAAAACAGATACACGGACCATATATTGATGACACTGATAGTAAAAACAGATACACGGACCATATATTGATGACACTAATAGTAAAAACAGATACACGGACCATATATTGATGACATTGATAGTAAAAACAGATACACGGACCATATATTGATGGCACTGATAATAAAAACAGATACACGGACCATATATTGATGACACACTGATAGTAAAAACAGATACACGGACCATATATTGATGACACTGATGGTAAAAATAGATACACGGACTATATATTGATGACACTGATAGTAAAAACAGATACACGGACCATATATTGATGACACTGATGGTAAAAACAGATACACGGACCATATATTGATGACACTGATAGTAAAAACAGATACACGGACCATATATTGATGGCACTAATAGTAAAAACAGATACACGGACCATATATTGATGACATTGATGATAAAAACTGATACACGGGTCATATATTCATGACACTGATGGTAAAAACAGATATACGGACTATATATTGATGACACTGATAGTAAAAACAGATACACGGACCATATATTGATGACACTGATGGTAAAAACAGATACACGGACCATATATTGATGACACTGATAGTAAAAACAGATACACGGACCATATATTGATGACACTGATAGTAAAAACAGATATACGGACTATATATTGATGACACTGATAGTAAAAACAGATACACGGCCATATATTGATGACACTGATGGTAAAAACAGATACACGGACCATATATTGATGACACTGATAGTAAAAACAGATACACGGACCATATATTATTGACACTGATAGTAAAAACAGATACACGGCCATATATTGATGACACTGATGGTAAAAACAGATACACGGACCATATATTGATGACACTGATAGTAAAAACAGATACACAGACCATATATTATTGACACTGATGGTAAAAACAGATACACGGACCATATATTGATGACATTGATGAGAAAAACTGATACACGGACCATATATTGGTGACACTGATAGTAAAAACAGATACACGGACCATATATTATTGACACTGATGGTAAAAACAGATACACGGACCATATATTGATGACACTGATAGTAAAAACAGATACACGGATCATATATTGATGACACTGATGGTAAAAACAGATACACGGACCATATATTGATGACACACTGATGGTAAAAACAGATACACGGACCATATATTGATGACACACTGATGGTAAAAACAGATACACGGACCATATATTGATGACACACTGATAGTAAAAACAGATACACGGACCATATATTGATGACACACTGATGGTAAAAACAGATACACGGACCATATATTGATGACACTGATAGTAAAAACAGATACACGGACCATATATTGATGACACTGATAGTAAAAACAGATACACGGACCATATATTGATGACACTGATGGTAAAAACAGATACAAGGACCATATATTGATGACACTGATAGTAAAAACAGATACACGGACCATATATTGATGACACACTGATGGTAAAAACAGATACACGGACCATATATTGATGACACACTGATAGTAAAAACAGATACACGAACCATATATTGATGACACTGATGGTAAAAACTGATACACGGGTCATATATTGATGACACTGATGGTAAAAACAGATACACGGACCATATATTGATGACACTGATAGTAAAAACAGATACACGGACCATATATTGATGACACTGATGGTAAAAACAGATACACGGACCATATATTGATGACACACTGATAGTAAAAACAGATACATGGACCATATATTGATGACACACTGATGGTAAAAACAGATACACGGACCATATATTGATGACACACTGATAGTAAAAACAGATACACGGACCATATATTGATGACACTGATAGTAAAAACAGATACACGGACCATATATTGATGACACTGATAGTAAAAACAGATACACGGACCATCTATTGATGACACTGATAGTAAAAACAGATACACGGACCATATATTGATGACACTAATAGTAAAAACAGATACACGGACCATATATTGATGACACTAATAGTAAAAACAGATACACGGACCATATATTGAAGACATTGATAGTAAAAACAGATACACGGACCATATATTGATGACACTAATAGTAAAAACAGATACACGGACCATATATTGATGACACTAATAGTAAAAACAGATACACGGACCATATATTGAAGACATTGATAGTAAAAACAGATACACAGACCATATATTGATGACACTGATGGTAAAAACAGATACACGGACCATATATTGATGACACTGATGGTAAAAACAGATACACAGACCATATATTGATGACACTGATAGTAAAAACAGATACACGGACCATATATTGATGACACTGATAGTAAAAACAGATACACGGACCATATATTGATGACACTGATAGTAAAAACAGATACACGGACCATATATTGATGACACTGATGGTAAAAACAGATACACGGACCATATATTGATGACACTGATGGTAAAAACAGATACACGGACCATATATTGATGACATTGATGATAAAAACTGATACACGGATCATATATTGATGACACTGATAGTAAAAACAGATACACGGACCATATATTGATGACACTGATGGTAAAAACAGATACACGGACCATATATTGATGACACTAATAGTAAAAACAGATACACGGACCATATATTGAAGACATTGATAGTAAAAACAGATACACGGACCATATATTGAAGACATTGATAGTAAAAACAGATACACAGACCATATATTGATGACACTGATGGTAAAAACAGATACACGGACCATATATTGATGACACTGATGGTAAAAACAGATACACGGACCATATATTGAAGACATTGATAGTAAAAACAGATACACGGACCATATATTGATGACACTGATAGTAAAAACAGATACAAGGACCATATATTGATGACACTGATGATAAAAACAGATACACGGACCATATATTGATGACACTGATGGTAAAAACAGATACACGGACCATATATTGATGACACTGATAGTAAAAACAGATACACGGACCATATATTGATGACACTAATAGTAAAAACTGATACATGGACCATATATTGATGACACTGATGGTAAAAACAGATACACGGACCATATATTGATGACACTGATGGTAAAAACAGATACACGGACCATATATTGATGACATTGATGATAAAAACTGATACACGGATCATATATTGATGACACTGATAGTAAAAACAGATACACGAACCATATATTGATGACACTGATGATAAAAACAGATACACGGACCATATATTGATGACACACTGATGGTAAAAACAGATACATGGACCATATATTGATGACACACTGATGGTAAAAACAGATACATGGACCATATATTGATGACACACTGATGGTAAAAACAGATACACGGACCATATATTGATGTCACTGATGGTAAAAACAGATACAAGGACCATATATTGATGACACTGATAGTAAAAACAGATACATGGTACATATATTGATGACACTGATAGTAAAAACAGATACACGTACCATAGATTGATGACACACTGATGGTAAAAAGAGATACACGGACCATATATTGATGACACTGATGGTAAAAACAGATACACGGACCATATATTGATGACACACTGATGGTAAAAACAGATACACGGACCATATATTGATGACACTGATAGTAAAAACAGATACACGGACCATATACTGATGACACTGATGGTAAAAACAGATACACGGACCATATATTGATGACACTGATAGTAAAAACAGATATACGGACCATATATTGATGACACTGATGATAAAAACAGATATACGGACCATATATTGATGACACTGATGATAAAAACAGATACACGGACCATATATTGATGACACACTGATGGTAAAAACAGATACACAGACCATATATTGATGACCAAATGATAGTAAAAACAGATACACGGACCATATATTGATGGCACTGATAATAAAAACAGATACACGGACCATATATTGATGACACACTGATAGTAAAAATAGATACACGGACCATATATTGATGACACTGATGGTAAAAACAGATATACGGACCATATATTGATGACACTGATGGTAAAAATAGATACACGGACCATATATTGATGACACTGATAGAAAAAACAGATACATGGACCGTATATTGATGACACACTGATGGTAAAAACAGATACACGGACCATATATTGATGACACTGATAGTAAAAACAGATACACAGACCATATATTGATGACACTGATGGTAAAAACAGATACATGGACCATATATTGATGACATTGATGATAAAAACTGATACACGGATCATATATTGATGACACTGATAGTAAAAACATATACACGGACCATATATTGATGACACTGATAGAAAAAACAGATACATGGACCATATATTGATGACACTGATAGAAAAAACAGATACATGGACCATATATTGATGACACTGATAGTAAAAACAGATACACGGACCATATATTGATGACACACTGATGGTAAAAACAGATGCACAGACCATATATTGATGACACTGATAGTAAAAACAGATACACGGACCATATATTGATGACACTGATGGTAAAAACAGATACACGGACCATATATTGGTGACACTGATAGTAAAAACAGATACACGGACCATATATTGATGACACTAATAGTAAAAACAGATACACGGACCATATATTGATGACATTGATAGTAAAAACAGATACACGGACCATATATTGATGACACTGATGGTAAAAACAGATACACGGACCATATATTGATGACACTGATGGTAAAAACAGATACACGGACCATATATTGATGACACTGATGGTAAAAACAGATACACGGACCATATATTGATGACACTGATAGTAAAAACAGATACACGGACCATATATTGATGACACTGATGGTAAAAACAGATACACGGACCATATATTGATGACACTGATAGTAAAAACAGATACACGAACCATATATTGATGACACACTGATGGTAAAAACAGATACACGGACCATATATTGATGACACTGATAGTAAAAACAGATACACGGACCATATATTGATGACACTGATAGTAAAAACAGATACACGGACCATATATTGATGACACTAATAGTAAAAACAGATACACGGACCATATATTGATGACACTGAGAGTAAAAACAGATATACGGACCATATATTGATGACACTGATGGTAAAAACAGATACACGGACCATATATTGATGACACACTGATGGTAAAAACAGATACACAGACCATATATTGATGACACACTGATAGTAAAACAGATACACGGACCATATATTGATGGCACTGATAATAAAAACAGATACACGGACCATATATTGATGACACTGAGAGTAAAAACAGATATACGGACCATATATTGATGACACTGATGGTAAAAACAGATACACGGACCATATATTGATGACACACTGATGGTAAAAACAGATACACAGACCATATATTGATGACACACTGATAGTAAAACAGATACACGGACCATATATTGATGGCACTGATAATAAAAACAGATACACGGACCATATATTGATGACACTGATGGTAAAAACAGATATACGGACCATATATTGATGACACTGATAGTAAAAACAGATACACGAACCATATATTGATGACACTGATAGTAAAAACAGATACACGGACCATATATTGATGACACTGATGGTAAAAACAGATACACGGACCATATATTGATGACACTGATAGTAAAAACAGATACACGGACCATATATTGATGACACTGATAGTAAAAACAGATACACGGACCATATATTGATGACACTGATGGTAAAAACAGATATACGGACCATATATTGATGACACTGATAGTAAAAACAGATACACGGACCATATATTGATGACACTGATAGTAAAAACAGATACACGGACCATATATTGATGACACTGATGGTAAAAACAGATACACGGACCATATATTGGTGACACTGATAGTAAAAACAGATACACGGACCATATATTGATGACACTGATAGTAAAAACAGATACACGGACCATATATTGATGACACTGATGGTAAAAACAGATACACGGACCATATATTGATGACACTGATGGTAAAAACAGATACACGGACCATATATTGATGACACTGATGGTAAAAACAGATACACGGACCATATATTGATGACACTGATAGTAAAAACAGATACACGAACCATATATTGATGACACACTGATGGTAAAAACAGATACACGGACCATATATTGATGACACTGATAGTAAAAACAGATACACGGACCATATATTGATGACACTAATAGTAAAAACAGATACACGGACCATATATTGATGACACTAATAGTAAAAACAGATACACGGACCATATATTGATGACATTGATGATAAAAACTGATACACGGATCATATATTGATGACACTGATAGTAAAAACAGATACACGGACCATATATTGATGACACTGATAGTAAAAACAGATACACGGACCATATATTGATGGCACTGATAATAAAAACAGATACACGGACCATATATTGATGACACTGATAGTAAAAACAGATACACGGACCATATATTGATGACACTGATGGTAAAAACAGATACACGGACCATATATTGATGACACTGATGGTAAAAACAGATACACGGACCATATATTGATGACACTGATGGTAAAAACAGATACACGGACCATATATTGATGACACTGATAGTAAAAACAGATACACGAACCATATATTGATGACACACTGATGGTAAAAACAGATACACGGACCATATATTGATGACACTGATAGTAAAAACAGATACACGGACCATATATTGATGACACTAATAGTAAAAACAGATACACGGACCATATATTGATGACACTAATAGTAAAAACAGATACACGGACCATATATTGATGACATTGATGATAAAAACTGATACACGGATCATATATTGATGACACTGATAGTAAAAACAGATACACGGACCATATATTGATGACACTGATAGTAAAAACAGATACACGGACCATATATTGATGGCACTGATAATAAAAACAGATACACGGACCATATATTGATGACAGTGATAGTAAAAACAGATACACGGACCATATATTGATGACACTAATAGTAAAAACAGATACACGGACCATATATTGATGACACTAATAGTAAAAACAGATACACGGACCATATATTGATGACATTGATAGTAAAAACAGATACACGGACCATATATTGATGACACTGATAGTAAAAACAGATACACGGACCATATATTGATGACACTGATAGTAAAAACAGATACATGGACCATATATTGATGGCACTAATAGTAAAAACAGATACACGGACCATATATTGATGACATTGATGATAAAAACTGGTACACGGGTCATATATTCATGACACACTGATGGTAAAAACAGATATACGGACCATATATTGATGACACTGATGGTAAAAATAGATACACGGACCATATATTGATGACACTGATAGTAAAAACAGATACACGGACCATATATTGATGGCACTAATAGTAAAAACAGATACACGGACCATATATTGATGACATTGATGATAAAAACTGGTACACGGGTCATATATTCATGACACACTGATGGTAAAAACAGATACACGGACCATATATTGATGGCACTGATAATAAAAACAGATACATGGACCATATATTGATGACACTAATAGTAAAAACAGATACACGGACCATATATTGATGACATTGATAGTAAAAACAGATACACGGACCATATATTGATGGCACTGATAATAAAAACAGATACACGGACCATATATTGATGACACTGATAGTAAAAACAGATACACGGACCATATATTGATGACACTGATAGTAAAAACAGATACACGGACCATATATTGATGGCACTAATAGTAAAAACAGATACACGGACCATATATTGATGACATTGATGATAAAAACTGGTACACGGGTCATATATTCATGACACACTGATGGTAAAAACAGATATACGGACCATATATTGATGACACTGATGGTAAAAATAGATACACGGACTATATATTGATGACACTGATAGTAAAAACAGATACACGGACCATATATTGATGGCACTAATAGTAAAAACAGATACACGGACCATATATTGATGACATTGATGATAAAAACTGGTACACGGGTCATATATTCATGACACACTGATGGTAAAAACAGATATACGGACCATATATTGATGACACTGATGGTAAAAATAGATACACGGACTATATATTGATGACACTGATAGTAAAAATAGATACACTGATCATATATTGATGACACTGATGGTAAAAACAGATACACGGACCATATATTGATGACATTGATGATAAAAACTGATACACGGACCATATATTGATGACACTAATAGTAAAAACAGATACACGAACCATATATTGATGACACTGATGGTAAAAACAGATACACGGACCATATATTGATGACACTGATAGTAAAAACAGATACACGGACCATATATTGATGACACTAATAGTAAAAACAGATACACGAACCATATATTGATGACACTGATGGTAAAAACAGATACACGGACCATATATTGATGACACTGATAGTAAAAACAGATACACGGACCATATATTGATGACACTAATAGTAAAAACAGATACACGAACCATATATTGAAGACATTGATAGTAAAAACAGATACACGGACCATATATTGATGACACTGATGGTAAAAACAGATACACGGACCATATATTGATGACACTGATGGTAAAAACAGATACACGGACCATATATTGATGACACTGATAGTAAAAACAGATACACGGACCATATATTGATGACACTGATGGTAAAAACAGATACACGGACCATATATTGATGACATTGATGATAAAAACTGATACACGGATCATATATTGATGACACTGATAGTAAAAACAGATACACGAACCATATATTAATGACACTGATGGTAAAAACAGATACACGGACCATATATTGATGACACTGATAGTAAAAACAGATACACAGACCATATATTGGTGACACTGATAGTAAAAACAGATAAACGGACCATATATTGATGACACTAATAGTAAAAACAGATACACGGACCATATATTGAAGACATTGATAGTAAAAACAGATACACGGACCATATATTGATGACACTGATGGTAAAAACAGATACACGGACCATATATTGATGACACTGATGGTAAAAACAGATACACGGACCATATATTGATGACACTGATAGTAAAAACAGATACACGGACCATATATTGATGACACTGATGGTAAAAACAGATACACGGACCATATATTGATGACACTGATAGTAAAAACAGATACACGGACCATATATTGATGACACACTGATAGTAAAAACAGATACATGGACCATATATTGATGACAGTGATAGTAAAAACACATACACAGACCATATATTGATGACACACTGATGGTAAAAACAGATACACGGACCATATACTGATGACACTGATGGTAAAAACAGATACACGGACCATATATTGATGACACTGATAGTAAAAACAGATATACGGACCATATATTGATGACACTGATGGTAAAAACAGATACACGGACCATATATTGATGGCACTGATAATAAAAACAGATACACGGACCATATATTGATGACACACTGATAGTAAAAATAGATACACGGACCATATATTGATGACACTGAGGGTAAAAACAGATATACGGACCATATATTGATGACTCTGATGGTAAAAATAGATACACGGACCATATATTGATGACACACTGATAGAAAAAACAGATACATGGACCGTATATTGATGACACACTGATGGTAAAAACAGATACACGGACCATATATTGATGACACTGATAGTAAAAACAGATACACAGACCATATATTGATGACATTGATGATAAAAACTGATACACGGATCATATATTGATGACACTGATAGTAAAAACAGATACACGGACCATATAATGATGACACTGATAGTAAAAACAGATACACGGACCATATATTGATGACACACTGATGGTAAAAACAGATACACGGACCATATATTGGTGACACTGATAGTAAAAACAGATACACGCACCATATATTGATGACACTAATAGTAAAAACAGATACACGGACCATATATTGATGACATTGATAGTAAAAACAGATACACGGACCATATATTGATGACACTGATGGTAAAAACAGATACACGGACCATATATTGATGACACTGATAATAAAAACAGATACACGGACCATATATTGATGACACTGATGGTAAAAACAGATACACGGACCATATATTGATGACACTGATGGTAAAAACAGATACACGGACCATATATTGATGACACTGATAATAAAAACAGATACACGGACCATATATTGATGACACTGATGGTAAAAACAGATACACGGACCATATATTGATGACACTGATAGTAAAAACAGATACACGAACCATATATTGATGACACACTGATGGTAAAAACAGATACACGGACCATATATTGATGACACTGATAGTAAAAACAGATACACGGACCATATATTGATGACACTGATAGTAAAAACAGATACACGGACCATATATTGATGACACTGATAGTAAAAACAGATACACGGACCATATATTGATGACACACTGATGGTAAAAACAGATACACGGACCATATATTGATGACACTGATAGTAAAAACAGATACACGGACCATATACTGATGACACTGATGGTAAAAACAGATACACGGACCATATATTGATGACACTGATAGTAAAAACAGATATACGGACCATATATTGATGACACTGATGATAAAAACAGATATACGGACCATATATTGATGACACTGATGGTAAAAACAGATACACGGACCATATATTGATGACACTGATAGTAAAAACAGATACACGGACCATATATTGATGGCACTGATAATAAAAACAGATACACGGACCATATATTGATGACACACTGATAGTAAAAATAGATACACGGACCATATATTGATGACACTGATGGTAAAAACAGATATACGGACCATATATTGATGACACTGATAGTAAAAACAGATACACAGACCATATATTGAAGACACACTGATAGAAAAAACAGATACATGGACCATATATTGATGACACTGATAGTAAAAACAGATACACAGACCATATATTGATGACACTGATGGTAAAAACAGATACACGGACCATATATTGATGACATTGATGATAAAAACTGATACACGGACCATATATTGATGACACTGATAGTAAAAACAGATACACGGACCATATATTGATGACACTGATAGTAAAAACAGATACACGGACCATATATTGATGACACACTGATGGTAAAAACAGATACACGGACCATATATTGATGACACTGATAGTAAAAACAGATACACGGACCATATATTGATGACACTGATAGTAAAAACAGATACACGGACCATATATTGATGACACTGATGGTAAAAACAGATCCACGGACCATATATTGGTGACACTGATAGTAAAAACAGATACACGGACCATATATTGATGACACTGATGGTAAAAACAGATACACGGACCATATATTGGTGACACTGATAGTAAAAACAGATACACGGACCATATATTGAAGACACTGATGGTAAAAACAGATACACGTACCATATATTGATGACATTGATAGTAAAAACAGATACACGGACCATATATTGATGACACTGATGGTAAAAACAGATACACGGACCATATATTGATGACACTGATGGTAAAAACAGATACACGGACCATATATTGGTGACACTGATAGTAAAAACAGATACACGGACCATATATTGATGACATTGATAGTAAAAACAGATACACGGACCATATATTGATGACACTGATAGTAAAAACAGATACACGGACCATATATTGATGACACTGATGGTAAAAACAGATACACGGACCATATATTGATGACACTGATGGTAAAAACAGATACACGGACCATATATTGATGACACTGATGGTAAAAACAGATACACGGACCATATATTGATGACACTGATAGTAAAAACAGATACACGGACCATATATTGATGACACTGATGGTAAAAACAGATACACGGACCATATATTGATGACACTGATGGTAAAAACAGATACACGGACCATATATTGGTGACACTGATAGTAAAAACAGATACACGGACCATATATTGAAGACACTGATGGTAAAAACAGATACACGTACCATATATTGATGACATTGATAGTAAAAACAGATACACGGACCATATATTGATGACACTGATGGTAAAAACAGATACACGGACCATATATTGGTGACACTGATAGTAAAAACAGATACACGGACCATATATTGATGACATTGATAGTAAAAACAGATACACGGACCATATATTGATGACACTGATAGTAAAAACAGATACACGGACCATATATTGATGACACTGATGGTAAAAACAGATACACGGACCATATATTGATGACACTGATGGTAAAAACAGATACACGGACCATATATTGATGACACTGATGGTAAAAACAGATACACGGACCATATATTGATGACACTGATAGTAAAAACAGATACACGGACCATATATTGATGACACTGATGGTAAAAACAGATACACGGACCATATATTGATGACACTGATGGTAAAAACAGATACACGGACCATATATTGATGACACTGATGGTAAAAACAGATACACGGACCATATATTGATGACACTGATGGTAAAAACAGATACACGGACCATATATTGATGACACTGATGGTAAAAACAGATACACGGACCATATATTGATGACACTGATGGTAAAAACAGATACACGGACCATATATTGATGACACTGATGGTAAAAACAGATACACGGACCATATATTGGTGACACTGATAGTAAAAACAGATACACGGACCATATATTGATGACACTGATGGTAAAAACAGATACACGGACCATATATTGATGACACTGATAGTAAAAACAGATACACGAACCATATATTGATGACACACTGATGGTAAAAACAGATACACGGACCATATATTGATGACACTAATAGTAAAAACAGATACACGGACCATATATTGATGACACTGATAGTAAAACAGATACACGGACCATATATTGATGACACTGATGGTAAAAACAGATACACGGACCATATATTGATGACACTGATAGTAAAAACAGATACACGGACCATATATTGATGACACTAATAGTAAAAACAGATACATGGACCATATATTGATGACACACTGATAGTAAAAACAGATACACGGACCATATATTGATGACACACTGATGGTAAAAACAGATACACGGACCATATATTGATGACACTGATAGTAAAAACAGATACACGGACCATATATTGATGACACTAATAGTAAAAACAGATACACGGACCATATATTGATGACATTGATAGTAAAAACAGATACACGGACCATATATTGATGGCACTGATAATAAAAACAGATACATGGACCATATATTGATGGCACTGATAATAAAAACAGATACACGGACCATATATTGATGACACACTGATAGTAAAAACAGATACACGGACCATATATTGATGACACTGATGGTAAAAATAGATACACGGACTATATATTGATGACACTGATAGTAAAAACAGATACACGGACCATATATTGATGACACTGTTGGTAAAAACAGATACACGGACCATATATTGATGACACTGATAGTAAAAACAGATACACGGACCATATATTGATGGCACTAATAGTAAAAACAGATACACGGACCATATATTGATGGCACTAATAGTAAAAACAGATACACGGACCATATATTGATGACACTGATGGTAAAAACAGATACACGGACCATATATTGATGACACTGATAGTAAAAACAGATACATGGACCATATATTGATGACACTGATGGTAAAAACAGATACACGGACCATATATTGAAGACATTGATAGTAAAAACAGATACACGGACCATATATTGATGACACTGATAGTAAAAACAGATACAAGGACCATATATTGATGACACTGATGATAAAAACAGATACACGGACCATATATTGATGACACTGATGGTAAAAACAGATACACGGACCATATATTGATGACACTGATAGTAAAAACAGATACACGGACCATATATTGATGACACTGATGGTAAAAACAGATACACGGACCATATATTGATGACATTGATGATAAAAACTGATACACGGATCATATATTGATGACACTGATAGTAAAAACAGATACACGAACCATATACTGATGACACACTGATAGTAAAAATAGATACACTGATCATATATTGATGACACTGATGGTAAAAACAGATACACGGACCATATATTGATGACACACTGATGGTAAAAACAGATACACGGACCATATATTGATGACACACTGATGGTAAAAACAGATACACGGACCATATATTGATGTCACTGATGGTAAAAACAGATACAAGGACCATATATTGATGACACTGATAGTAAAAACAGATACATGGAACATATATTGATGACACTGATAGTAAAAACAGATACACGTACCATAGATTGATGACACACTGATGGTAAAAAGAGATACACGGACCATATATTGATGACACTGATGGTAAAAACAGATACACGGACCATATATTGATGACACACTGATGGTAAAAACAGATACACGGACCATATATTGATGACACTGATAGTAAAAACAGATACACGGACCATATACTGATGACACTGATGGTAAAAACAGATACACGGACCATATATTGATGACACACTGATGGTAAAAACAGATACACGGACCATATATTGATGGCACTGATAATAAAAACAGATACACGGACCATATATTGAAGACACACTGATAGTAAAAATAGATACACGGACCATATATTGATGACACTGATGGTAAAAACAGATATACGGACCATATATTGATGACACTGATGGTAAAAATAGATACACGGACCATATATTGATGACACTGATAGAAAAAACAGATACATGGACCGTATATTGATGACACACTGATGGTAAAAACAGATACACGGACCATATATTGATGACACTGATAGTAAAAACAGATACACAGACCATATATTGATGACACTGATGGTAAAAACAGATACATGGACCATATATTGATGACATTGATGATAAAAACTGATACACGGATCATATATTGATGACACTGATAGTAAAAACATATACACGGACCATATATTGATGACACTGATAGAAAAAACAGATACATGGACCATATATTGATGACACTGATAGAAAAAACAGATACATGGACCATATATTGATGACACTGATAGTAAAAACAGATACACGGACCATATATTGATGACACTGATGGTAAAAACAGATGCACAGACCATATATTGATGACACTGATAGTAAAAACAGATACACGGACCATATATTGATGACACTGATGGTAAAAACAGATACACGGACCATATATTGGTGACACTGATAGTAAAAACAGATACACGGACCATATATTGATGACATTAATAGTAAAAACAGATACACGGACCATATATTGATGACATTGATAGTAAAAACAGATACACGGACCATATATTGATGACACTGATGGTAAAAACAGATACACGGACCATATATTGATGACACTGATGGTAAAAACAGATACACGGACCATATATTGATGACACTGATGGTAAAAACAGATACACGGACCATATATTGATGACACTGATAGTAAAAACAGATACACGGACCATATATTGATGACACACTGATGGTAAAAACAGATACACGGACCATATATTGATGACACTGATAGTAAAAACAGATACACGAACCATATATTGATGACACACTGATGGTAAAAACAGATACACGGACCATATATTGATGACACTGATAGTAAAAACAGATACACGGACCATATATTGATGACACTGATAGTAAAAACAGATACACGGACCATATATTGATGACACTAATAGTAAAAACAGATACACGGACCATATATTGATGACACTGAGAGTAAAAACAGATATACGGACCATATATTGATGACACTGATGGTAAAAACAGATACACGGACCATATATTGATGACACACTGATGGTAAAAACAGATACACAGACCATATATTGATGACACACTGATAGTAAAACAGATACACGGACCATATATTGATGGCACTGATAATAAAAACAGATACACGGACCATATATTGATGACACTGAGAGTAAAAACAGATATACGGACCATATATTGATGACACTGATGGTAAAAACAGATACACGGACCATATATTGATGACACACTGATGGTAAAAACAGATACACGGACCATATATTGATGACACACTGATAGTAAAACAGATACACGGACCATATATTGATGGCACTGATAATAAAAACAGATACACGGACCATATATTGATGACACTGATGGTAAAAACAGATATACGGACCATATATTGATGACACTGATAGTAAAAACAGATACACGAACCATATATTGATGACACTGATAGTAAAAACAGATACACAGACCATATATTGATGACACTGATAGAAAAAACAGATGCACGGACCATATATTGATGACACTGATAGTAAAAACAGATACACGGACCATATATTGATGACACTGATGGTAAAAACAGATACACGGACCATATATTCATGACACACTGATGGTAAAAACAGATACACGGACCATATATTGATGACACTGATGGTAAAAACAGATACACGGACCATATATTGATGACACTGATGGTAAAAAGAGATACACGGACCATATATTGATGACACTGATGGTAAAAACAGATACACGGACCATATATTGATGACACACTGATGGTAAAAACAGATACACGGACCATATATTGATGACACTGATAGTAAAAACAGATACACGGACCATATACTGATGACACTGATGGTAAAAACAGATACACGGACCATATATTGATGACACTGATAGTAAAAACAGATATACGGACCATATATTGATGACACTGATGATAAAAACAGTTATACGGACCATATATTGATGACACTGATGATAAAAACAGATACACGGACCATATATTGATGACACACTGATGGTAAAAACAGATACACGGACCATATATTGATGGCACTGATAATAAAAACAGATACACGGACCATATATTGAAGACACACTGATAGTAAAAATAGATACACGGACCATATATTGATGACACTGATGGTAAAAACAGATATACGGACCATATATTGATGACACTGATGGTAAAAATAGATACACGGACCATATATTGATGACACTGATAGAAAAAACAGATACATGGACCGTATATTGATGACACACTGATGGTAAAAACAGATACACGGACCATATATTGATGACACTGATAGTAAAAACAGATACACAGACCATATATTGATGACACTGATGGTAAAAACAGATACATGGACCATATATTGATGACATTGATGATAAAAACTGATACACGGATCATATATTGATGACACTGATAGTAAAAACATATACACGGACCATATATTGATGACACTGATAGAAAAAACAGATACATGGACCATATATTGATGACACTGATAGAAAAAACAGATACATGGACCATATATTGATGACACTGATAGTAAAAACAGATACACGGACCATATATTGATGACACACTGATGGTAAAAACAGATGCACAGACCATATATTGATGACACTGATAGTAAAAACAGATACACGGACCATATATTGATGACACTGATGGTAAAAACAGATACACGGACCATATATTGGTGACACTGATAGTAAAAACAGATACACGGACCATATATTGATGACATTAATAGTAAAAACAGATACACGGACCATATATTGATGACATTGATAGTAAAAACAGATACACGGACCATATATTGATGACACTGATGGTAAAAACAGATACACGGACCATATATTGATGACACTGATGGTAAAAACAGATACACGGACCATATATTGATGACACTGATGGTAAAAACAGATACACGGACCATATATTGATGACACTGATAGTAAAAACAGATACACGGACCATATATTGATGACACTGATGGTAAAAACAGATACACGGACCATATATTGATGACACTGATAGTAAAAACAGATACACGAACCATATATTGATGACACTGATAGTAAAAACAGATACACGGACCATATATTGATGACACTGATAGTAAAAACAGATACACGGACCATATATTGATGACACTGATAGTAAAAACAGATACACGGACCATATATTGATGACACTGATAGTAAAAACAGATACACGGACCATATATTGATGACACTAATAGTAAAAACAGATACACGGACCATATATTGATGACACTGAGAGTAAAAACAGATATACGGACCATATATTGATGACACTGATGGTAAAAACAGATACACGGACCATATATTGATGACACACTGATGGTAAAAACAGATACACAGACCATATATTGATGACACACTGATAGTAAAACAGATACACGGACCATATATTGATGGCACTGATAATAAAAACAGATACACGGACCATATATTGATGACACTGAGAGTAAAAACAGATATACGGACCATATATTGATGACACTGATGGTAAAAACAGATACACGGACCATATATTGATGACACACTGATGGTAAAAACAGATACACGGACCATATATTGATGGCACTGATAATAAAAACAGATACACGGACCATATATTGATGACACACTGATAGTAAAACAGATACACGGACCATATATTGATGGCACTGATAATAAAAACAGATACACGGACCATATATTGATGACACTGATGGTAAAAACAGATATACGGACCATATATTGATGACACTGATAGTAAAAACAGATACACGAACCATATATTGATGACACTGATAGTAAAAACAGATACACAGACCATATATTGATGACACTGATAGAAAAAACAGATGCACGGACCATATATTGATGACACTGATAGTAAAAACAGATACACGGACCATATATTGATGACACTGATGGTAAAAACAGATACACGGACCATATATTCATGACACACTGATGGTAAAAACAGATACACGGACCATATATTGATGACACTGATGGTAAAAACAGATACACGGACCATATATTGATGACACTGATGGTAAAAACAGATACACGGACCATATATTCATGACACACTGATGGTAAAAACAGATACACGGACCATATATTCATGACACACTGATGGTAAAAACAGATACACGGACCATATATTGATGACACTGATAGTAAAAACAGATACACGGACCATATATTGATGACACTGATAGTAAAAACAGATACACGGACCATATATTGATGACACTGATGGTAAAAACAGATACACGGACCATATATTGATGACACTGATGGTAAAAACAGATGCACGGACCATATATTGATGACACTGATAGAAAAAACAGATACATGGACCATATATTGATGACACTGATGGTAAAAATAGATACACGGACCATATATTGATGACACTGATAGTAAAAACACATACACAGACCATATATTCATGACACACTGATGGTAAAAACAGATACACGGACCATATATTCATGACACACTGATGGTAAAAACAGATACACGGACCATATATTGATAACACTGATAGTAAAAACAGATACACGGACCATATATTGATGACACTGATGGTAAAAACAGATACACGGACCATATATTGATGACACTGATGGTAAAAACAGATACACGGACCATATATTGATGACACTGATGGTAAAAATTGATACACGGACCATATATTGATGACATGTCACACTGATAGAAAAAACAGATACACGGACCATATATTGATGACACACTGATAGTAAAAACAGATACATGGACCATATATTGATGACACTGATGGTAAAAACAGATACACGGACCATATATTGATGGCACTAATAGTAAAAACAGATACATGGACCATATATTGATGACAGTGATAGTAAAAACACATACACAGACCATATATTGATGACACACTGATAGTAAAAACAGATACACGGACCATATATTGATGACACTGATAGTAAAAACAGATACACGGACCATATATTGATGACACTGATAGTAAAAACAGATACACGGACCATATATTGATGACACTGATAGTAAAAACAGATACACGGACCATATATTGATGACACTGATAGTAAAAACAGATACACGGACCATATATTGATGGCACTAATAGTAAAAACAGATACATGGACCATATATTGATGACAGTGATAGTAAAAACACATACACAGACCATATATTGATGACACACTGATAGTAAAAACAGATACACGGACCATACATTGATGACACTGATAGTAAAAACAGATACACGGACCATATATTGATGACACTGATAGTAAAAACAGATACACGGACCATATATTGATGACACACTGATAGTAAAAACAGATACATGGACCATATATTGATGACAGTGATAGTAAAAACACATACACGGACCATATATTGATGACACACTGATAGTAAACACAGATATACGGACCATATATTCATGACACACTGATGGTAAAAACAGATACACCGACCATATATTGATGACACTGATGGTAAAAACAGATACACGGAACATATATTGATGACACTGATGGTAAAAACAGATACACGGACCATATATTCATGACACACTGATGGTAAAAACAGATACACGGACCATATATTGATGACACTTATGGTAAAAATAGATACACGGACCATATATTGATGACACTGATAGTAAAAACAGATACACGGACCATATATTGATGACACTGATAGTAAAAACAGATACACGGACCATATATTGATGACACTGATAGTAAAAACAGATACACGGACCATATATTGATGACACACTGATAGAAAAAACAGATACATGGACCATATATTGATGACACACTGATTGTAAAAACAGATACACGGACCATATATTGATGACACTGATAGTAAAAACAGATACACGGACCATATATTGGTGACACTGATAGTAAAAACACATACACAGACCATATATTCATGACACACTGATGGTAAAAACAGATACACGGACCATATATTGATGACACTGATGGTAAAAACAGATACACGGACCATATATTGATGACACTGATAGTAAAAACAGATACACGGACCATATATTGATGACACTGATGGTAAAAACAGATACACGGACCATATATTGATGACACTGATAGTAAAAACAGATACACGGACCATATATTGATGACACTGATGGTAAAAACAGATACACGGACCATATATTGATGACACTGATGGTAAAAACAGATACACGGACCATATATTGATGACACTGATGGTAAAAACAGATACACGGACCATATATTGATGACACACTGATAGTAAAAACAGATACACGGACCATATATTGATGACACTGATGGTAAAAACAGATACACGGACCATATATTCATGACACACTGATGGTAAAAACAGATACACGGACCATATATTGATGACACTGATGGTAAAAACAGATACACGGACCATATATTGATGACACTGATGGTAAAAACAGATACACGGACCATATATTCATGACACACTGATGGTAAAAACAGATACACGGACCATATATTCATGACACACTGATGGTAAAAACAGATACACGGACCATATATTGATGACACTGATGGTAAAAATAGATACACGGACCATATATTGATGACACTGATAGTAAAAACAGATACACGGACCATATATTGATGACACTGATAGTAAAAACAGATACACGGACCATATATTGATGACACTGATAGTAAAAACAGATACACGGACCATATATTGATGACACTGATGGTAAAAACAGATACACGGACCATATATTGATGACACTGATGGTAAAAATAGATACACGGACCATATATTGATGACACTGATAGTAAAAACAGATACACGGACCATATATTGATGACACTGATAGTAAAAACAGATACACGGACCATATATTGATGACACTGATAGTAAAAACAGATATACGGACCATATATTGATGACACTGATTGTAAAAACAGATACACGGACCATATATTGATGACACTGATAGAAAAAACAGATACACGGACCATATATTGATGACACTGATGGTAAAAACTGATACACGGATCATATATTGATGACACTGATAGTAAAAACAGATACACGGACCATATATTGATGACACACTGATAGTAAAAACAGATATACGGACCATATATTCATGACACACTGATGGTAAAAACAGATACACGGACCATATATTGATGACACTGATGGTAAAAACAGATACACGGACCATATATTGATGACACTGATGGTAAAAACAGATACACGGACCATATATTCATGACACACTGATGGTAAAAACAGATACACGGACCATATATTGATGACACTGATGGTAAAAATAGATACACGGACCATATATTGATGACACTGATAGTAAAAACAGATACACGGACCATATATTGATGACACTGATAGTAAAAACAGATACACGGACCATATATTGATGACACACTGATAGAAAAAACAGATACATGGACCATATATTGATGACACACTGATTGTAAAAACAGATACGCGGACCATATATTGGTGACACTGATAGTAAAAACACATACACAGACCATATATTCATGACACACTGATGGTAAAAACAGATACACAGACCATATATTGATGACACTGATGGTAAAAACAGATACACGGACCATATATTCATGACACTGATGGTAAAAACAGATACACAGACCATATATTCATGACACACTGATGGTAAAAACAGATACACAGACCATATATTGATGACACTGATGGTAAAAACAGATACACGGACCATATATTGATGACATTGATGATAAAAACTGATACATGGATCATATATTGATGACACTGATAGTAAAAACAGATACACGGATCATATATTGATGACATTGATGATAAAAACTGATACACGGACCATATATTGATGACACTGATAGTAAAAACAGATACACGGATCATATATTGATGACACTGATAGTAAAAACAGATACACGGACCATATATTGATGACACACTGATGGTAAATACAGATACACGGACCATATATTGATGACACTGATAGTAAAAACAGATACACGGACCATATATTGATGACACTGATGGTAAAAACAGATACACGGACCATATATTGATGACACTGATAGTAAAAACAGATACACGGACCATATATTGATGACACTGATAGTAAAAACAGATACACGGACCATATATTGATGACACTGATGGTAAAAACAGATACACGGACCATATATTGATGACACTGATGGTAAAAACAGATACACGGACCATATATTGATGACACTGATAGTAAAAACAGATGCACGGACCATATATTGATGACACTAATAGTAAAAACAGATACACGGACCATATATTGATGACATTGATAGTAAAAACAGATACACGGACCATATATTGATGACATTGATAGTAAAAACAGATACACGGACCATATATTGATGACACACTGATGGTAAAAAGAGATACACGGACCATATATTGATGACACTGATAGTAAAAACAGATACACCGACCATATATTGATGACACACTGATGGTAAAAACAGATACACGGACCATATATTGATGACATTGATGATAAAAACTGATACACGGATCATATATTGATGACACTGATAGTAAAAACAGATACACGGATCATATATTGATGACACTGATAGTAAAAACAGATACACGGACCATATATTGATGACACTGATAGTAAAAACAGATACACGGACCATATATTGATGACACACTGATGGTAAAAACAGATACGCGGACCATATATTGATCACACTGATAGTAAAAACAGATACACGGACCATATATTGATGACACTAATAGTAAAAACAGATACACGGACCATATATTGATGACACTAATAGTAAAAACAGATACACGGACCATATATTGATGACACTGATAGTAAAAACAGATACACGGACCATATATTGATGACACACTGATGGTAAATACAGATACACGGACCATATATTGATGACACTGATAGTAAAAACAGATACACGGACCATATATTGATGACACTGATAGTAAAAACAGATACACGGACCATATATTGATGACATTGATAGTAAAAACAGATACACGGACCATATATTGATGACATTGATAGTAAAAACAGATACACGGACCATATATTGATGACACACTGATGGTAAAAACAGATACACAGACCATATATTGATGACACTGATGGTAAAAACAGATACACCGACCATATATTGATGACACACTGATGGTAAAAACAGATACACGGACCATATATTGATGACATTGATGATAAAAACTGATACACGGATCATATATTGATGACACTGATAGTAAAAACAGATACACGGATCATATATTGATGACACTGATAGTAAAAACAGATACACGGACCATATATTGATGACACACTGATGGTAAAAACAGATACACGGACCATATATTGATGACATTGATGATAAAAACTGATACACGGATCATATATTGATGACACTGATGGTAAAAACAGATACACGGATCATATATTGATGACACTGATAGTAAAAACAGATACAAGGACCATATATTGATGACACTGATAGTAAAAACAGATACACCGACCATATATTGATGACACACTGATGGTAAAAACAGATACACGGATCATATATTGATGACACTGATAGTAAAAACAGATACACGGACCATATATTGATGACACTGATAGTAAAAACAGATACAAGGACCATATATTGATGACACTGATAGTAAAAACAGATACACCGACCATATATTGATGACACACTGATGGTAAAAACAGATACACGGACCATATATTGATGACATTGATGATAAAAACTGATACACGGATCATATATTGATGACACTGATAGTAAAAACAGATACACGGATCATATATTGATGACACTGATAGTAAAAACAGATACACGGACCATATATTGATGACACACTGATGGTAAAAACAGATACGCGGACCATATATTGATGACACTGATGGTAAAAACAGATACACGGACCATATATTGATGACACTGATGGTAAAAACAGATACACGGACCATATATTGATGACACTGATGGTAAAAACAGATACACGGACCATATATTGATGACACTGATGGTAAAAACAGATACACGGACCATATATTGATGACATTGATGATAAAAACTGATACACGGATCATATATTGATGACACTGATAGTAAAAACAGATACACGAACCATATATTGATGACACTGATAGTAAAAACAGATACACGGACCATATATTGATGACATTGATAGTAAAAACAGATACACGGACCATATATTGTTGACACTGATAGTAAAAACAGATACACGGACCATATATTGTTGACACTGATAGTAAAAACAGATACACGGACCATATATTGATGACACTAATAGTAAAAACAGATACACGGACCATATATTGATGACACTGATGGTAAAAACAGATACACGGACCATATATTGTTGACACTGATAGTAAAAACAGATACACGGACCATATATTGATGACACTAATAGTAAAAACAGATACACGGACCATATATTGATGACACTAATAGTAAAAACAGATACACGGACCATATATTGATGACATTGATAGTAAAAACAGATACACGGACCATATATTGATGACACTGATGGTAAAAACAGATACACGGACCATATATTGATGACACTGATGGTAAAAACAGATACACGGACCATATATTGATGGCACTAATAGTAAAAACACATACACAGACCATATATTGATGACACTGATAGTAAAAACACATACACAGACCATATATTCATGACACACTGATGGTAAAAACAGATACACGGACGATATATTGATGACACTGATGGTAAAAACAGATACACGTACCATATATTGATGACACACTGATGGTAAAAACAGATACACGGACCATATATTGATGACACTGATAGTAAAAACAGATACACAGAACATATATTGATGACACTGATGATAAAAACTGATACACGGATCATATATTGATGACATTGATGATAAAAACTGATACACGGATCATATATTGATGACACTGATAGTAAAAACAGATACACGGACCATATATTGATGACACTGATAGTAAAAACAGATACATGGACCATATATTGATGACATGTAGCACCCTGAGGATTCGGCTGCTACAGGGGTATTGCACCTCAACCCAGAGGTGTGGTATTCCACTCCCGGGTAAGGATGGAGTGTGGAACTGAGCTCAGTTAGCTGCATGCACTACACACATCCCATTTCCGGAGGGCAGACCAACGGTACTCCCACTTAGAAATGTGCAGGTACGACCGAGTCTGTCCTTGGCTGGAGTAGGAGGGGGGGTGGTACCTCCCAGTAGTGTAGGGGCAGATAGGGGGAGCAGTCTGGGTAGTGCTAGGAGCTCATTGGGTGCTGGTCACCTGAGCTCACACATAGAGGGAGTATTTAAGGTGGGCACCATCTAAGATCAGGGTCAGTCAGCCACGGTCAGTCTGTGAGAAGTCAGTGAGACATCAGACTTTGCAGAGCAGTGGAAGAAAGCAGAGGAGCAGAGCAGCCCCAGAGCCAAGAGTGAGAGAGGAGAAAGAAAGACCCAGAGGGGGAGAAAGAAGGAACTCTGAGAGCCCAAATACAACCACAGGGTGAAGAGTTGGCAACAGGGTACCGGATCCCAAACTGGTGGGGGCTACAGCATACCTCAGCCAGAGACCGGAGGCCGTGGGCAGCATCTGCCACGGCCACCCACCAAATCCACCCGGAAGGCAGACCACGCATAGGGTCAGGGAACCCAGAGGCAAGGGTTCGCCAACAAGAGGCCCGAGGGAGCCGGACATAGGTGGATCCCTGGTGGGGAAGGCCAGAGACGAGGACAGGACAGAAAGGGAGCTCAGAACCACGCTCCAGAACTACTTGGGGGTTGGCCGAGTCCAGGACCTGGTGGACGCAGCACGGCTCGGGTGGTCACTCAAGGCCGGAGTGACCGGAACATCTGCAGTAAGTAAAGAACCCTGAACTGCACAACCCGACTCTGACTCTCATTACCATCATCCCTGCACTTCCACAACCACCATCCTCTGCACCTGACCCTCTGAGGCTATACCCCTCCCGTTGGGGGTTATACCACCTAAGCTGCACCAACACCATCAGCCTCAGCGGACCCTGCTGCAGCGGCGGCCATAGTGACCGCAATTCAACGGGTGGCGTAGTCGACATAAAGAACTTTAGTAACATCAGTAAGGACTGCCACACACTGAGCTTGACACCCTGGGCACGGACCGGGTCACAGCCACTCGGAGACTACAACCCCCATCTGATCCGGCTCCGGGTATCCCCAACAACACTGGCCCAGGGGGCGCGTCAACTTTGGCGTAGTCGGCAGGATTACGTGCCCGCAACAACCGGGTACTGCGTGCCTGAAGAAAAGTTCACCGTTACCTTAAAAAGAAGTCTCCTGCCGGTTCCGGAGGGTCCCCGCCATCAGACCCCATCACAGGTCGTTTCCCGCCGGTTGTCCGCCATTTGCAGCTTTTTCCCGCCATCCATGGAGTTTCCCGCCACTGGGAGACGATTCCCGCCATTTCCAAGGATTTCCCGCCTTGGGGGAGCGGACGCCATTATGGGCGTGCCAGAGGGTGGCAAGAGGTCACCTCCCATCGTAGGCCAGGTCGAAGAATGGCGCCAAAAGCGGAAACCGCGCCCACCAACAGAGACTGTGATGCTGGAAGTGTCCATCAGCGTGAGAGAACTGCCCCTGGAACTGACAATCACAAAGTTGCCCCGGGACCACCCTCAATGTGGGCGGAGACAGAAGAAGAGAGCAAAGATGGGTGTCGCCTGGAGCAGTCTGGAGAGAGCGCACCCGGAGACAAGACGTCTGGAGGGAGAGCCAGGCAGCACCGACCCAGCGGTCAGGAGCCTGATGCGGGCCGCCACTCCAGGCAGCACCGACCCAGTGGTCAGGAGCCTGTTGCCGGTCGCCACTCCAGAAGGCCTGCTGGAGACAACGAGAGGAGAGCAGAGCAGCACCGACCCGTTGGTCAGGAGCCTGCTAGAAGCAACGACCCCACTAGGCTTAGTGGAGGTCCTGGCACAGCTCCCCCGAGATCGGGAGTGTGCACAGACTGCGCTGGAGGGCCTCGCACGGAGGATGGCCCGGGTGCAGCGAGAGACGTTAGCGGAGTGGAGCCGAGAGATGGCCCAGCAGACCGAGACTCGTCAGCGGAGCACGCCACCCGAGACGAGGAGACAGACCGCCTCTGAGGATGGCGCAGGAGGACTGAAGGCCGGAGACGGCGCCGAGAAGGGAGCCGAACGAATGGAGGCAGGTAAAGGGGACGTCACTACCCCGAGCCGGGAAACCGCGCGCCTGCCCCAGCTCCCAGTCGCAGAGCCCGAAGTACCCCCTGCCGTGCCCGTCGCTGCAACGTCATCGCCGCAGACTAGGCCTCAAACGGAAGCCGCGACCCCTGTGACGTCACACGCCTCGACCTCGAGCGTGGCCAAGCAGGAAGTACCATCGGCCTGGTCGCAAGGCCTAGTACCCCCGGGCGACGCAATACCAACAGCGCCCCCTACCTCCGCGGAGCCCCCGGCCTGGTCGCAGGGCCGAGTAACCACGGGCGCCGCCGTTCTTACGGTGCCCTTTTCCTTTAGCGTGCCCCAAGCCTGGTCGCAAGGCCTGGTCAACCCGGGCGCCGCTACCACCACGGCGCCCATAACACCTAAAGTACCGCACCTGGGTGAGGACCTGTTCGCCCAACATACGTGCCCGGATGAGCAGCCCTTCGTATGGCCCCAGGAATACATCCAGCTGGAGCTGCAAAAAGCAAGGGCCATGTGCGAACCCCTGATCCCGGCTCCAAAGCCCATAAAGAGGATCTCGCCCCCGCTAGAAGAGACCCAGTTTGAGTGGGATCCCACCGGAGAAGACCTCATGGGGTTCACTCAGGAGACTCGGGCAGCCGCAGCGGAGCGTGCAGAGTGCTGCCGCCAGCAGCTCGAGGTCTTTGAGAGGGAGCGGAGAGAGAGGCGGGTCCGGGAACAGCAAGCCCAGATAAGGAGCGCGGAGCAGAAGAGCCGGACCAGGAGAAACCCCCGTGCAGCGCATGGTCCCCGTACCATCGGGACTGTGATAAAGTTCAATCTGCAGCATGGGTGGGGTTTCATCAGGGATCACCGCACCCCAGGCGACGTCTTCGTGACCAGGAGAGACGTTGAGTCCCACCTACCGGAGGGACACAGAGGTCGTGACCTTTATATAGGGGACGAGGTCACCTTCACCCGGCACAAGTGTGCCAAAGGACCCTACGCCCTCCATGTGCATCGCCTGACGGAGGAGGAGCTGCGGTGTGAAGAGGAGCAAGAGGACCCGGACGGGTCTGAAACTGAAACTGTCCACAAAGAAGGAGCAGGAGGACGCCGTCGTTGAGTACGGTAGTATAGAGACTGTATATAGTTGCCCGTCGGGGCACAGTGAACCGTTGCTGCTAATATAGTCCCCGTTGGGACCAGAGAACTGAACTGTTAACCCGTGTGTCCCTATTCCCACTGACCGAGGACTGAGAGCGGTCATCCCTTCCCTAATACCTGGCCGAAGACTGAGAGCGGCCATATCCCCTTGTATATAGTTGCGCTTCCTAAAGCGCCCCCTACTGGTTTTATGGGAAACCGTGTTTATTCCAAAAGAGACTGTCGCACTTTACCCGGTCACAAGTTGCACCGTGACCGGAGGAGCCAGAAGCAAGAAAAGTCTACGAGAATGTTATTTATGAAAAAGTTTTATTGCCGATATATATATATGATGTTTTATATGTTTTATATGTTTGTGTTTATGAAAAAAAATGTATGTTTTGGATGTTTTATATCTTACAGCCCGAGGACGTGCTGTGATTTACCAGGGGGGAATGTAGCACCCTGAGGATTCGGCTGCTACAGGGGTATTGCACCTCAACCCAGAGGTGTGGTATTCCACTCCCGGGTAAGGATGGAGTGTGGAACTGAACTCAGTTAGCTGCATGCACTACACACATCCCATTTCCGGAGGGCAGACCAACGGTACTCCCACTTAGAAATGTGCAGGTACGACCGAGTCTGTCCTTGGCTGGAGTGGGAGGGGGGGTGGTACATCCCAGTAGTGTAGGGGCAGATAGGGGGAGCAGTCTGGGTAGTGCTAGGAGCTCATTGGGTGCTGGTCACCTGAGCTCACACATAGAGGGAGTATTTAAGGTGGGCACCATCTAAGATCAGGGTCAGTCAGCCACGGTCAGTCTGTGAGAAGTCAGTGAGACATCAGACTTTGCAGAGCAGTGGAAGAAAGCAGAGGAGCAGAGCAGCCCCAGAGCCAAGAGTGAGAGAGGAGAAAGAAAGACCCAGAGGGGGAGAAAGAAGGAACTCTGAGAGCCCAAATACAACCACAGGGTGAAGAGTTGGCAACAGGGTACCGGATCCCAAACTGGTGGGGGCTACAGCATACCTCAGCCAGAGACCGGAGGCCGTGGGCAGCATCTGCCACGGCCACCCACCAAATCCACCCGGAAGGCAGACCACGCATAGGGTCAGGGAACCCAGAGGCAAGGGTTCGCCAACAAGAGGCCCGAGGGAGCCGGACATAGGTGGATCCCTGGTGGGGAAGGCCAGAGACGAGGACAGGACAGAAAGGGAGCTCAGAACCACGCTCCAGAACTACTTGGGGGTTGGCCGAGTCCAGGACCTGGTGGACGCAGCACGGCTCGGGTGGTCACTCAAGGCCGGAGTGACCGGAACATCTGCAGTAAGTAAAGAACCCTGAACTGCACAACCCGACTCTGACTCTCATTACCATCATCCCTGCACTTCCACAACCACCATCCTCTGCACCTGACCCCCTGAGGCTATACCCCTCCCGTTGGGGGTTATACCACCTAAGCTGCACCAACACCATCAGCCTCAGCGGACCCTGCTGCAGCGGCGGCCGTAGTGACCGCAATTCAACGGGTGGCGTAGTCGACATAAAGAACTTTAGTAACATCAGTAAGGACTGCCACACACTGAGCTTGACACCCTGGGCACGGACCGGGTCACAGCCACTCGGAGACTACAACCCCCATCTGATCCGGCTCCGGGTATCCCCAACAACACTGGCCCAGGGGGCGCGTCAGACACACTGATAGTAAAAACAGATACACGGACCATATATTGATGACACACTGATGGTAAAAACAGATACACGGACCATATATTGATGACACTGATAGTAAAAACAGATACACGGACCATATATTGATGACACTGATGGTAAAAACAGATACACGGACCATATATTGATGACACTGATAGTAAAAACAGATACACCGACCATATATTGATGACACACTGATAGTAAAAACAGATACATGAACCATATATTGATGGCACTAATAGTAAAAACACATACACAGACCATATATTCATGACACACTGATGGTAAAAACAGATACATGGACCATATATTGATGACACTGATGGTAAAAATAGATACACGGACTATATATTGATGACACTGATGGTAAAAACAGATACACGGACCATATATTGATGACACACTGATAGAAAAATCAGATACACGGACCATATATTGATGACACACTGATGGTAAAAACAGATACACGGACCATATATTGATGACACTGATAGTAAAAACAGATACACGAACCATATATTGATGACACTGATGGTAAAAACAGATACACGGACCATATATTGATGACATTGATGATAAAAACTGATACACGGATCATATATTGATGACACTGATAGTAAAAACAGATACACGGATCATATATTGATGACACTGATAGTAAAAACAGATACACGGACCATATATTGATGACACACTGATGGTAAAAACAGATACACGGACCATATATTGATGACACTAATAGTAAAAACAGATACAAGGACCATATATTGATGACATTGATAGTAAAAACAGATACACGGACCATATATTGATGACATTGATAGTAAAAACAGATACACGGACCATATATTGATGACATTGATAGTAAAAATAGATACACGGACCATATATTGATGACACTGATTGTTAAAACAGATACACGGACCATATATTGATGACACTGATAGTAAAAACAGATACACGGATCATATATTGATGACACTGATAGTAAAAACAGATACACAGACCATATATTGATGACACTGATGGTAAAAACAGATACGCGGACCATATATTGATGACACTGATGGTAAAAAGAGATACACGGACCATATATTGATGACATTGATGGTAAAAAGAGATACACGGACCATATATTGATGACACTGATGGTAAAAACAGATACACGGACTATATATTGATGACACTGATGGTAAAAATAGATACACGGACCATATATTGATGACACTGATGATAAAAACGGATACACGGACCATATATTGATGACACACTGATGGTGAAAACAGATACACGGACTATATATTGATGACACTGATGGTAAAAATAGATACACGGACCATATATTGATGACACTGATGGTAAAAACAGATACACGGACCATATATTGATGACACTGATGGTAAAAATAGATACATGGACCATATATTGATGACACTGATGGTAAAAACAGATACACGGACCATATATTGATGGCACTAATAGTAAAAACAGATACACGGACCATATATTAATGACACTGATGGTAAAAATAGATACATGGACCATATATTGATGACACTGATGGTAAAAACAGATACACGGACCATATATTGATGACATTGATGGTAAAAAGAGATACACGGACCATATATTGATGACACTGATGGTAAAAACAGATACACGGACCATATATTGATGACACTGATGGTAAAAACAGATACACGGACCATATATTGATGACATTGATGGTAAAAACAGATACACGGACCATATATTGATGACACTGATGGTAAAAACAGATACACGGACCATATATTGATGACATTGATGGTAAAAAGAGATACACGGACCATATATTGATGACACTGATGGTAAAAACAGATACACGGACCATATATTGATGACACTGATGGTAAAAACAGATACACGGACCATATATTGATGAAACTGATGGTAAAAACAGATACACGGACCATATATTGATGACACTGATGGTAAAAACAGATACACGGACCATATATTGATGACACTGATGGTAAAAAGAGATATATGGACCATATATTGATGACACTGATGGTAAAAACAGATACACGGACCATATATTGATGACACTGATGGTAAAAAGAGATACATGGACCATATATTGATGACACTGATGGTAAAAACAGATACACGGACCATATATTAATGACACTGATGGTAAAAATAGATACATGGACCATATATTGATGACACTGATGGTAAAAACAGATACACGGACCATATATTGATGGCACTAATAGTAAAAACAGATACACGGACCATATATTGATGACACTGATGGTAAAAATAGATACACGGACCATATATTGATGACACTGATGGTAAAAACAGATACACGGACCATATATTGATGACAGATAGTAAAAACAGATACACGGACCATATATTGATGACACACTGATGGTAAAAATAGATACACGGACCATATATTGATGACACTGATGGTAAAAACAGATACACGGACCATATATTGATGACACTGATAGTAAAAATAGATACACGGAACATATATTGATGACACACTGATGGTAAAAACAGATACACGGACCATATATTGATGACATTGATGATATAAACTGATACACGGATCATATATTGATGACACTGATAGTAAAAACAGATACACAGACCATATATTGATGACATTGATGATAAAAACTGATACACGGATCATATATTGATGACACTGATAGTAAAAACAGATACACGGACCATATATTGATGACACACTGATAGTAAAAACAGATACACGGACCATATATTGATGACACTGATTGTAAAAACAGATACACGGACCATATATTGATGACACTGATGGTAAAAACAGATACACGGACCATATATTGGTGACACTGATGGTAAAAACAGATACACGGACCATATATTGATGACACTGATGGTAAAAACAGATACACGGACCATATATTGGTGACACTGATGGTAAAAATAGATACATGGACCATATATTGATGACACTGATGGTAAAAACAGATACACGGACCATATATTGATGGCACTAATAGTAAAAACAGATACACGGACCATATATTCATGACACTGAGGGTAAAAACAGATACACGGACCATATATTGATGACACTGATAGTAAAAACAGATACACAGACCATATATTGATGACACACTGATAGAAAAAACAGATACACAGACCATATATTGATGACACTGATGGTAAAAACAGATACACGGACCATATATTGATGACACACTGATGGTAAAAACAGATACACGGACCATATATTGATGACACACTGATGGTAAAAACAGATACACAGACCATATATTGATGACACTGATAGAAAAAACAGATACACAGACCATATATTGATGACACTGATGGTAAAAACAGATACACGGACCATATATTGATGACACACTGATAGTAAAAACAGATACACGGACCATATATTGATGACACTGATGGTAAAAACAGATACACGGACCATATATTGATGACATTGATGGTAAAAACAGATACACGGACCATATATTGATGACACTGATGGTAAAAACAGATACACGGACCATATATTGATGACATTGATGGTAAAAAGAGATACACGGACCATATATTGATGACACTGATGGTAAAAACAGATACACGGACCATATATTGATGACACTGATGGTAAAAACAGATACACGGACCATATATTGATGACACTGATGGTAAAAACAGATACACGGACCATATATTGATGACACTGATGGTAAAAACAGATACACGGACCATATATTGATGACACTGATGGTAAAAAGAGATATATGGACCATATATTGATGACACTGATGGTAAAAACAGATACACGGACCATATATTGATGACACTGATGGTAAAAAGAGATACATGGACCATATATTGATGACACTGATGGTAAAAACAGATACACGGACCATATATTAATGACACTGATGGTAAAAATAGATACATGGACCATATATTGATGACACTGATGGTAAAAACAGATACACGGACCATATATTGATGGCACTAATAGTAAAAACAGATACACGGACCATATATTGATGACACTGATGGTAAAAATAGATACACGGACCATATATTGATGACACTGATGGTAAAAACAGATACACGGACCATATATTGATGACAGATAGTAAAAACAGATACACGGACCATATATTGATGACACACTGATGGTAAAAATAGATACACGGACCATATATTGATGACACTGATGGTAAAAACAGATACACGGACCATATATTGATGACACTGATAGTAAAAATAGATACACGGACCATATATTGATGACACACTGATAGTAAAAACAGATACACGGACCATATATTGATGGCACTAATAGTAAAAACAGATACACGGACCATATATTGATGACACTGATGGTAAAAACAGATACACGGACCATATATTGATGACACTGATGGTAAAAACAGATACACGGACCATATATTGATGACACTGATGGTAAAAACAGATACACGGACCATATATTGATGACACTGATAGTAAAAACAGATACACGGACCATATATTGATGGCACTGATAGTAAAAACAGATACACGGACGATATATTGATGACACTGATAGTAAAAACAGATACATGGACCATATATTGATGACACTGATAGTAAAAACAGATACACGGACCATATATTGATGACACACTGATAGTAAAAACAGATACACAGACCATATATTGATGACACTGATGGTAAAAACAGATACACGGACCATATATTGATGACACACTGATAGAAAAAACAGATACACAGACCATATATTGATGACACTGATGGTAAAAACAGATACACGGACCATATATTGATGACACTGATGGTAAAAACAGATACACGGACCATATATTGATGACATTGATAGTAAAAACAGATACACGGACCATATATTGATGACACTGATGGTAAAAACAGATACACGGACCATATATTGATGACACTGATAGTAAAAACAGATACACGGACCATATATTGATGACACACTGATGGTAAAAACAGATACACGGACCATATATTGATGACACTGATGGTAAAAACAGATACACGGACCATATATTGATGACATTGATAGTAAAAACAGATACACGGACCATATATTGATGACACTGATGGTAAAAACAGATACACGGACCATATATTGATGACACTGATAGTAAAAACAGATACACGGACCATATATTGATGACACACTGATAGTAAAAACAGATACACGGACCATATATTGATGACACTGATAGTAAAAACAGATACACGGACCATATATTCATGACACACTGATGGTAAAAACAGATACACGGACCATATATTGATGACACTGATGGTAAAAACAGATACACGGACTATATATTGATGACACACTGGTAGTAAAAACAGATACACGGACCATATATTGATGACACTGATAGTAAAAACAGATACATGGACCATATATTGATGACACACTGATAGTAAAAACAGATACACGGACCATATATTGATGACACTGATGGTAAAAACAGATACACGGACCATATATTGATGACACTGATGGTAAAAACAGATACACGGACCATATATTGATGGCACTAATAGTAAAAACAGATACATGGACCATATATTGATGACACACTGATAGTAAAAACAGATACACGGACCATATATTGATGACACACTGATAGTAAAAATAGATACACAGACCATATATTGATGACACTGATGGTGAAAACAGATACACGGACCATATATTGATGACACTGATGGTGAAAACAGATACACGGACCATATATTGATGACACTGATAGTAAAAACAGATACACGGACCATATATTGATGGCACTGATAGTAAAAACAGATACACGGATCATATATTGATGACACTGATAGTAAAAATAGATACACAGACCATATATTGATGACACTGATGGTGAAAACAGATACACGGACCATATATTGATGACACTGATGGTAAAAACAGATACACGGACCATATATTGATGACACACTGATAGTAAAAACAGATATACGGACCATATATTGATGACACTGATGGTAAAAACAGATACACGGACCATATATTGATGACACTGATAGTAAAAACAGATACACGGACCATATATTCATGACACACTGATGGTAAAAACAGATACACGGACCATATATTGATGACACTGATAGTAAAAACAGATACACGGACCATATATTGATGACACTGATGGTAAAAATAGATACACGGACCATATATTGATGACACTGATAGTAAAAACAGATATACGGACCATATATTGATGACACTGATGGTAAAAACAGATACATAGACCATATATTGATGACACTGATAGTAAAAACAGATACACGGACCATATATTCATGACACACTGATGGTAAAAACAGATACACGGACCATATATTGATGACACTGATAGTAAAAACAGATACACGGACCATATATTGATGACACTGATGGTAAAAATAGATACACGGACCATATATTGATGACACTGATAGTAAAAACAGATACACGGACCATATATTGATGACACTGATAGTAAAAACAGATACACGGACCATATATTGATGACACTGATGGTAAAAATAGATACACGGACCATATATTGATGACACACTGATAGTAAAAACAGATATACGGACCATATATTGATGACACTGATGGTAAAAACAGATACATGGACCATATATTGATGACACTGATAGTAAAAACAGATACACGGACCATATATTGATGACACACTGATAGTAAAAACAGATATACGGACCATATATTGATGACACTGATGGTAAAAACAGATACATGGACCATATATTGATGACACTGATAGTAAAAACAGATACACGGACCATATATTCATGACACACTGATGGTAAAAACAGATACACGGACCATATATTGATGACACTGATGGTAAAAACAGATACATGGACCATATATTGATGACACTGATGGTAAAAACAGATACACGGACCATATATTGATGACACTGATAGAAAAAACAGATACACGGACCATATATTGATGACACTGATGGTAAAAACAGATACATGGACCATATATTGATGACACTGATAGTAAAAACAGATACACGGACCATATATTGATGGCACTAATAGTAAAAACACATACACAGACCATATATTGATGACACTGATGGTAAAAACAGATACACGGACCATATATTGATGACACTGATGGTAAAAACAGATACACGGACCATATATTGATGACACACTGATGGTAAAAACAGATACACGGACCATATATTGATGACACTGATGGTAAAAACAGATACACGGACCATATATTGATGACACTGATGGTAAAAACAGATACACGGACCATATATTGATGACACTGATAGTAAAAACAGATACACGGACCATATATTGATGACACACTGATGGTAAAAACAGATACACGGACCATATATTGATGACACTGATGGTAAAAACAGATACACGGACCATATATTGATGACACTGATGGTAAAAACAGATACACGGACCATATATTGATGACACTGATAGTAAAAACAGATACACGGACCATATATTGATGACACTGATAGTAAAAACAGATACACGGACCATATATTGATGACACTGATAGTAAAAACAGATACACGGACCATATATTGATGACACTGATAGTAAAAACAGATACACAGACCATATATTGATGACACTGATGGTAAAAACACATACACAGACCATATATTGATGACGCTGATAGTAAAAACAGATACACAGACCATATATTGATGACACACTGATAGTAAAAACAGATATACGGACCATATATTGATGACACTGATGGTAAAAACAGATACACGGACCACATATTGATGACACACTGATAGTAAAAACAGATACACGGACCATATATTGATGGCACTAATAGTAAAAACAGATACATAGACCATATATTGATGACAGTGATAGTAAAAACACATACACAGACCATATATTGATGACACTGATGGTAAAAACAGATACACGGACCATATATTGATGACACTGATGGTAAAAACAGATACACGGACCATATATTGATGACACTGATGGTAAAAACAGATACACGGACCATATATTGATGACACTGATAGTAAAAACAGATACACGGACCATATATTGATGACACACTGATGGTAAAAACAGATACACGGACCATATATTGATGACACACTGATAGTAAAAACAGATACAAGGACCGTATATTGATGACACTGATGGTAAAAACAGATACAAGGACCATATATTGATGACACACTGATAGTAAAAACAGATACAAGGACCATATATTGATGACACTGATGGTAAAAATAGATACACGGACCATATATTGATGACACTGATGGTAAAAACAGATACACGGACCATATATTGATGACACTGATAGTAAAAACAGATACACAGACCATATATTGATGACACTGATGGTAAAAACAGATACACGGACCATATATTGATGACACACTGATAGTAAAAACAGATACACGGACCATATATTGATGACACACTGATGGTAAAAACAGATACACGGACCATATATTGATGACACTGATAGTAAAAACAGATACACAGACCATATATTGATGACACTGATGGTAAAAACAGATACACAGACCATATATTGATGACACACTGATAGTAAAAACAGATACACGGACCATATATTGATGACACTGATAGTAAAAACAGATACACAGACCATATATTGATGACACACTGATAGTAAAAACAGATACAAGGACCATATATTGATGACACTGATGGTAAAAATAGATACACGGACCATATATTGATGACACTGATGGTAAAAACAGATACACGGACCATATATTGATGACACTGATAGTAAAAACAGATACACAGACCATATATTGATGACACTGATGGTAAAAACAGATACACGGACCATATATTGATGACACACTGATAGTAAAAACAGATACACGGACCATATATTGATGACACACTGATGGTAAAAACAGATACACGGACCATATATTGATGACACACTGATAGTAAAAACAGATACACGGACCATATATTGATGACACTGATAGTAAAAACAGATACACAGACCATATATTGATGACACTGATGGTAAAAACAGATACACAGACCATATATTGATGACACACTGATGGTAAAAACAGATACACGGACCATATATTGATGACACTGATAGTAAAAACAGATACACGGACCATATATTGATGACACTGATGGTAAAAATAGATACACGGACCATATATTGATGACACACTGATGGTAAAAACAGATACACGGACCATATATTGATGACACTGATGGTAAAAATAGATACACGGACCATATATTGATGACACTGATAGTAAAAACAGATACACGGACCATATATTGATGACACACTGATGGTAAAAACAGATACATGGACCATATATTGATGACACACTGATGGTAAAAACAGATACACGGACCATATATTGATGACACTGATGGTAAAAATAGATACACGGACCATATATTGATGACACTGATAGTAAAAACAGATACATGGACCATATATTGATGACACTGATGGTAAAAACAGATACACGGACCATATATTGATGACACTGATAGTAAAAACAGATACACGGACCATATATTGATGACACTGATGGTAAAAATAGATACACGGACCATATATTGATGACACTGATAGTAAAAATAGATACACAGACCATATATTGATGACACTGATGGTAAAAACAGATACACGGACCATATATTGATGACATTGATGGTAAAAACAGATTCACGGACCATATATTGATGACACTGATGGTAAAAATAGATACACAGACCATATATTGATGACACTGATGGTAAAAACAGATACACGGACCATATATTGATGACACTGATAGTAAAAACAGATACACGGACCATATATTGATGACACACTGATGGTAAAAACTGATACACGGATCATATATTGATGACACTGATAGTAAAAACAGATATACGGACCATATATTGATGACACTGATAGTAAAAACAGATACACGGACCATATATTGATGGCACTAATAGTAAAAACAGATACACGGACCATATATTGATGGCACTAATAGTAAAAACAGATACACGGACCATATATTGATGACACTGATAGTAAAAACAGATACACGGACCATATATTGATGACACTGATAGTAAAAACAGATACACGGATCATATATTGATGACACTGATAGTAAAAACAGATACACGGACCATATATTGATGACACTGATAGTAATAACAGATACACGGACCATATATTGATGACACTGATAGTAAAAACAGATACACGGACCGTATATTGATGACACTGATAGTAATAACAGATACACGGACCATATATTGATGGCACTAATAGTAAAAACAGATACACAGACCATATATTGATGACACTGATGGTAAAAATAGATACACAGACCATATATTGATGACACTGATGGTAAAAACAGATACACGGACCATATATTGATGACACTGATAGTAAAAACAGATACACGGACCATATATTGATGACACACTGATGGTAAAAACAGATACACGGACCATATATTGATGACACTGATAGTAATAACAGATACACGGACCATATATTGATGGCACTAATAGTAAAAACAGATACACAGACCATATATTGATGACACTGATGGTAAAAACAGATACACGGACCATATATTGATGACACTGATAGTAAAAACAGATACACGGACCATATATTGATGACACACTGATGGTAAAAACAGATACACGGACCATATATTGATGACACTGATAGTAAAAACAGATACACCGACCATATATTGATGACACTGATAGTAAAAACAGATACACGGACCATATATTGATGACACTGATAGTAAAAACAGATACACGGACCATATATTGATGGCACTAATAGTAAAAACAGATACACGGACCATATATTGATGACACTGATAGTAAAAACAGATACACGGACCATATATTGATGACACTGATAGCAAAAACAGATACACGGACCATATATTGATGACACTGATAGTAAAAACAGATACACGGACCATATATTGATGACACACTGATGGTAAAAACAGATACACGGACCATATATTGATGACACTGATAGTAATAACAGATACATGGACCATATATTGATGACACACTGATAGTAATAACAGATACACGGACCATATATTGATGACACTGATGGTAAAAACAGATACACGGACCATATATTGATGACACTGATGGTAAAAACAGATACACGGACCATATATTGATGACACTGATAGTAAAAACAGATACACGGACCATATATTGATGACATGTCACACTGATAGAAAAAACAGATACACGGACCATATATTGATGACACTGATGGTAAAAACAGATACACGGACCATATATTGATGACACTGAGGGTAAAAACAGATACACGGACCATATATTGATGACACTGATGGTAAAAACAGATACACGGACCATATATTGATGACATTGATGATAAAAACTGATACACGGACCATATATTGATGATACTGATACTAAAAACAGATACACAGACCATATATTGATGACACTGATGATAAAAACTGATACACGGACCATATATTGATGACACTGATACTAAAAACAGATACACGGACCATATATTGATGACACTGATGATAAAAACTGATACACGGACCATATATTGATGACATTGATAGTAAAAACAGATACACGGACCATATATTGATGACATTGATAGTAAAAACAGATACACGGACCATATATTGATGACACACTGATGGTAAAAACAGATACACGGACCATATATTGATGACACTGATAGTAAAAACAGATACACGGACCATATATTGATGACACACTGATGGTAAAAACAGATACACGGACCATATATTGATGACACACTGATGGTAAAAACAGATACACCGACCATATATTGATGACATTGATAGTAAAAACAGATACACGGACCATATATTGATGACACTGATAGTAAAAACAGATACACGGACCATATATTGATGACACTGAGAGTAAAAACAGATACACGGACCATATATTGATGACATTGAAAGTAAAAACAGATACACAGACCATATATTGATGGCACTGATAGTAAAAACAGATACACGGATCATATATTGATGACACTGATAGTAAAAATAGATACACAGACCATATATTGATGACACTGATGGTGAAAACAGATACACGGACCATATATTGATGACACTGATGGTAAAAACAGATACACGGACCATATATTGATGACACACTGATAGTAAAAACAGATATACGGACCATATATTGATGACACTGATGGTAAAAACAGATACACGGACCATATATTGATGACACTGATAGTAAAAACAGATACACGGACCATATATTCATGACACACTGATGGTAAAAACAGATACACGGACCATATATTGATGACACTGATAGTAAAAACAGATACACGGACCATATATTGATGACACTGATGGTAAAAATAGATACACGGACCATATATTGATGACACTGATAGTAAAAACAGATATACGGACCATATATTGATGACACTGATGGTAAAAACAGATACATAGACCATATATTGATGACACTGATAGTAAAAACAGATACACGGACCATATATTCATGACACACTGATGGTAAAAACAGATACACGGACCATATATTGATGACACTGATAGTAAAAACAGATACACGGACCATATATTGATGACACTGATGGTAAAAATAGATACACGGACCATATATTGATGACACTGATAGTAAAAACAGATACACGGACCATATATTGATGACACTGATAGTAAAAACAGATACACGGACCATATATTGATGACACTGATGGTAAAAATAGATACACGGACCATATATTGATGACACACTGATAGTAAAAACAGATATACGGACCATATATTGATGACACTGATGGTAAAAACAGATACATGGACCATATATTGATGACACTGATAGTAAAAACAGATACACGGACCATATATTGATGACACACTGATAGTAAAAACAGATATACGGACCATATATTGATGACACTGATGGTAAAAACAGATACATGGACCATATATTGATGACACTGATAGTAAAAACAGATACACGGACCATATATTCATGACACACTGATGGTAAAAACAGATACACGGACCATATATTGATGACACTGATGGTAAAAACAGATACATGGACCATATATTGATGACACTGATGGTAAAAACAGATACACGGACCATATATTGATGACACTGATAGAAAAAACAGATACACGGACCATATATTGATGACACTGATGGTAAAAACAGATACATGGACCATATATTGATGACACTGATAGTAAAAACAGATACACGGACCATATATTGATGGCACTAATAGTAAAAACACATACACAGACCATATATTGATGACACTGATGGTAAAAACAGATACACGGACCATATATTGATGACACTGATGGTAAAAACAGATACACGGACCATATATTGATGACACACTGATGGTAAAAACAGATACACGGACCATATATTGATGACACTGATGGTAAAAACAGATACACGGACCATATATTGATGACACTGATGGTAAAAACAGATACACGGACCATATATTGATGACACTGATAGTAAAAACAGATACACGGACCATATATTGATGACACTGATAGTAAAAACAGATACACGGACCATATATTGATGACACTGATAGTAAAAACAGATACACGGACCATATATTGATGACACTGATAGTAAAAACAGATACACAGACCATATATTGATGACACTGATGGTAAAAACACATACACAGACCATATATTGATGACGCTGATAGTAAAAACAGATACACAGACCATATATTGATGACACACTGATAGTAAAAACAGATATACGGACCATATATTGATGACACTGATGGTAAAAACAGATACACGGACCACATATTGATGACACACTGATATTAAAAACAGATACACGGACCATATATTGATGGCACTAATAGTAAAAACAGATACATAGACCATATATTGATGACAGTGATAGTAAAAACACATACACAGACCATATATTGATGACACTGATGGTAAAAACAGATACACGGACCATATATTGATGACACTGATGGTAAAAACAGATACACGGACCATATATTGATGACACTGATGGTAAAAACAGATACACGGACCATATATTGATGACACTGATAGTAAAAACAGATACACGGACCATATATTGATGACACACTGATGGTAAAAACAGATACACGGACCATATATTGATGACACACTGATAGTAAAAACAGATACAAGGACCGTATATTGATGACACTGATGGTAAAAACAGATACAAGGACCATATATTGATGACACACTGATAGTAAAAACAGATACAAGGACCATATATTGATGACACTGATGGTAAAAATAGATACACGGACCATATATTGATGACACTGATGGTAAAAACAGATACACGGACCATATATTGATGACACTGATAGTAAAAACAGATACACAGACCATATATTGATGACACTGATGGTAAAAACAGATACACGGACCATATATTGATGACACACTGATAGTAAAAACAGATACACGGACCATATATTGATGACACACTGATGGTAAAAACAGATACACGGACCATATATTGATGACACTGATAGTAAAAACAGATACACAGACCATATATTGATGACACTGATGGTAAAAACAGATACACAGACCATATATTGATGACACACTGATAGAAAAAACAGATACACGGACCATATATTGATGACACACTGATAGTAAAAACAGATACACGGACCATATATTGATGACACACTGATGGTAAAAACAGATACACGGACCATATATTGATGACACTGATAGTAAAAACAGATACACGGACCATATATTGATGACACTGATGGTAAAAATAGATACACGGACCATATATTGATGACACACTGATGGTAAAAACAGATACACGGACCATATATTGATGACACTGATGGTAAAAATAGATACACGGACCATATATTGATGACACTGATAGTAAAAACAGATACACGGACCATATATTGATGACACACTGATGGTAAAAACAGATACATGGACCATATATTGATGACACACTGATGGTAAAAACAGATACACGGACCATATATTGATGACACTGATGGTAAAAATAGATACACGGACCATATATTGATGACACTGATAGTAAAAACAGATACATGGACCATATATTGATGACACTGATGGTAAAAACAGATACACGGACCATATATTGATGACACTGATAGTAAAAACAGATACACGGACCATATATTGATGACACTGATGGTAAAAATAGATACACGGACCATATATTGATGACACTGATAGTAAAAATAGATACACAGACCATATATTGATGACATTGATGGTAAAAACAGATTCACGGACCATATATTGATGACACTGATGGTAAAAATAGATACACAGACCATATATTGATGACACTGATGGTAAAAACAGATACACGGACCATATATTGATGACACTGATAGTAAAAACAGATACACGGACCATATATTGATGACACACTGATGGTAAAAACTGATACACGGATCATATATTGATGACACTGATAGTAAAAACAGATATACGGACCATATATTGATGACACTGATAGTAAAAACAGATACACGGACCATATATTGATGGCACTAATAGTAAAAACAGATACACGGACCATATATTGATGGCACTAATAGTAAAAACAGATACACGGACCATATATTGATGACACTGATAGTAAAAACAGATACACGGACCATATATTGATGACACTGATAGTAAAAACAGATACACGGATCATATATTGATGACACTGATAGTAAAAACAGATACACGCACCGTATATTGATGACACTGATAGTAATAACAGATACACGGACCATATATTGATGGCACTAATAGTAAAAACAGATACACAGACCATATATTGATGACACTGATGGTAAAAATAGATACACAGACCATATATTGATGACACTGATGGTAAAAACAGATACACGGACCATATATTGATGACACTGATAGTAAAAACAGATACACGGACCATATATTGATGACACACTGATGGTAAAAACAGATACACGGACCATATATTGATGACACTGATAGTAATAACAGATACACGGACCATATATTGATGGCACTAATAGTAAAAACAGATACACAGACCATATATTGATGACACTGATGGTAAAAACAGATACACGGACCATATATTGATGACACTGATAGTAAAAACAGATACACGGACCATATATTGATGACACACTGATGGTAAAAACAGATACACGGACCATATATTGATGACACTGATAGTAAAAACAGATACACCGACCATATATTGATGACACTGATAGTAAAAACAGATACACGGACCATATATTGATGACACTGATAGTAAAAACAGATACACGGACCATATATTGATGGCACTAATAGTAAAAACAGATACACGGACCATATATTGATGACACTGATAGTAAAAACAGATACACGGACCATATATTGATGACACTGATAGCAAAAACAGATACACGGACCATATATTGATGACACTGATAGTAAAAACAGATACACGGACCATATATTGATGACACACTGATGGTAAAAACAGATACACGGACCATATATTGATGACACTGATAGTAATAACAGATACATGGACCATATATTGATGACACACTGATAGTAATAACAGATACACGGACCATATATTGATGACACTGATGGTAAAAACAGATACACGGACCATATATTGATGACACTGATGGTAAAAACAGATACACGGACCATATATTGATGACACTGATAGTAAAAACAGATACACGGACCATATATTGATGACATGTCACACTGATAGAAAAAACAGATACACGGACCATATATTGATGACACTGATGGTAAAAACAGATACACGGACCATATATTGATGACACTGAGGGTAAAAACAGATACACGGACCATATATTGATGACACTGATGGTAAAAACAGATACACGGACCATATATTGATGACATTGATGATAAAAACTGATACACGGACCATATATTGATGATACTGATACTAAAAACAGATACACAGACCATATATTGATGACACTGATGATAAAAACTGATACACGGACCATATATTGATGACACTGATACTAAAAACAGATACACGGACCATATATTGATGACACTGATGATAAAAACTGATACACGGACCATATATTGATGACATTGATAGTAAAAACAGATACACGGACCATATATTGATGACATTGATAGTAAAAACAGATACACGGACCATATATTGATGACACACTGATGGTAAAAACAGATACACGGACCATATATTGATGACACTGATAGTAAAAACAGATACACGGACCATATATTGATGACACACTGATGGTAAAAACAGATACACGGACCATATATTGATGACACACTGATGGTAAAAACAGATACACCGACCATATATTGATGACATTGATAGTAAAAACAGATACACGGACCATATATTGATGACACTGATAGTAAAAACAGATACACGGACCATATATTGATGACACTGAGAGTAAAAACAGATACACGGACCATATATTGATGACATTGAAAGTAAAAACAGATACACAGACCATATATTGATGACACTGATGGTAAAAACAGATACACGGACCATATATTGATGACATTGATAGTAAAAACAGATACACGGACCATATATTGATGACACTGATAGTAAAAACAGATACACGGACCATATATTGATGACACACTGATGGTAAAAACAGATACACGGACCATATATTGATGACACTGATAGTAAAAACAGATACATGGACCATATATTGATGACACTGATAGTAAAAACAGATACACGGACCATATATTGATGACACTGATAGTAAAAACAGATACACGGACCATATATTGATGACACACTGATGGTAAAAACAGATACACGGACCATATATTGATGACACTGATAGTAATAACAGATACACGGACCATATATTGATGGCACTAATAGTAAAAACACATACACAGACCATATATTGATGACACTGATGGTAAAAATAGATACACAGACCATATATTGATGACACTGATGGTAAAAACAGATACACGGACCATATATTGATGACACTGATAGTAAAAACAGATACACGGACCATATATTGATGACACTGATGGTAAAAACAGATACACGGACCATATATTGATGACACTGATAGTAAAAACAGATACACGGACCATATATTGATGACACTGATAGTAAAAACAGATACACGGACCATATATTGATGACACTGATAGTAAAAACAGATACACGGACCATATATTGATGACACTGATAGTAAAAACAGATACACGGACCATATATTGATGGCACTAATAGTAAAAACAGATACACGGACCATATATTGATGACACTGATGGTAAAAACAGATACACGGACCATATATTGATGACACTGATAGTAAAAACAGATACACGGACCATATATTGATGACACACTGATGGTAAAAACAGATACACGGACCATATATTGATGACACTGATGATAAAAACGGATACACGGACCATATATTGATGACACACTGATGGTAAAAACAGATACACGGACCATATATTGATGACACACAGATGGTAAAAACAGATACACGGACCATATATTGATGACACACTGACGGTAAAAACAGATACACGGACCATATATTGATGACACACTGATGGTAAAAACAGATACACGGACCATATATTGATGACACTGATGGTAAAAACAGATGCACGAACCATATATTGATGACACTGATGGTAAAAACAGATACACCGACCATATATTGATGACACACTGACGGTAAAAACAGATACACGGACCATATATTGATGACACACTGATGGTAAAAACAGATACACGGACCATATATTGATGACACTGATGGTAAAAACAGATACACGAACCATATATTGATGACACTGATGGTAAAAACAGATACACCGACCATATATTGATGACATTGATAGTAAAAACAGATACACGGACCATATATTGATGATACTGATAGTAAAAACAGATACACGGACCATATATTGATGACACTGATAGTAAAAACAGATACACGGACCATATATTGATGACACTAATAGTAAAAACAGATACACGGACCATATATTGATGACATTGATAGTAAAAACAGATACACGGACCATATATTGATGACACTAATAGTAAAAACAGATACACGGACCATATATTGATGACATTGATAGTAAAAACAGATACACGGACCATATATTGATGACATTGAAAGTAAAAACAGATACACAGACCATATATTGATGACACTGATGGTAAAAACAGATACACGGACCATATATTGATGACATTGATAGTAAAAACAGATACACGGACCATATATTGATGACACACTGATGGTAAAAACAGATACACGGACCATATATTGATGACACTGATAGTAAAAACAGATACACGGACCATATATTGATGACACACTGATGGTAAAAACAGATACACGGACCATATATTGATGACACTGATGATAAAAACGGATACACGGACCATATATTGATGACACACTGATGGTAAAAACAGATACACAGACCATATATTGATGACACACTGATGGTAAAAACAGATACACGGACCATATATTGATGACACACTGATGGTAAAAACAGATACACGGACCATATATTGATGACACACTGACGGTAAAAACAGATACACGGACCATATATTGATGACACACTGATGGTAAAAACAGATACACAGACCATATATTGATGACACTGATGGTAAAAACAGATACACGAACCATATATTGATGACACTGATGGTAAAAACAGATACACCGACCATATATTGATGACACACTGACGGTAAAAACAGATACACGGACCATATATTGATGACACACTGATGGTAAAAACAGATACACGGACCATATATTGATGACACTGATGGTAAAAACAGATACACGGACCATATATTGATGACATTGATAGTAAAAACAGATACACGGACCATATATTGATGACACTAATAGTAAAAACAGATACACGGACCATATATTGATGACATTGATAGTAAAAACAGATACACGGACCATATATTGATGACATTGAAAGTAAAAACAGATACACAGACCATATATTGATGACACTGATGGTAAAAACAGATACACGGACCATATATTGATGACATTGATAGTAAAAACAGATACACGGACCATATATTGATGACACACTGATGGTAAAAACAGATACACGGACCATATATTGATGACACTGATAGTAAAAACAGATACACGGACCATATATTGATGACACACTGATGGTAAAAACAGATACACGGACCATATATTGATGACACTGATAGTAAAAACAGATACACGGACCATATATTGATGACACTGATAGTAAAAAGAGATACACGGACCATATATTGATGACACTGATAGTAAAAATAGATACACGGACCATATATTGATGACACACTGATAGTAAAAACAGATACACGGACCATATATTGATGGCACTAATAGTAAAAACAGATACACGGACCATATATTGATGACACTGATGGTAAAAACAGATACACGGACCATATATTGATGACACTGATGGTAAAAACAGATACACGGACCATATATTGATGACACTGATGGTAAAAACAGATACACGGACCATATATTGATGACACTGATAGTAAAAACAGATACACGGACCATATATTGATGGCACTGATAGTAAAAACAGATACACGGACGATATATTGATGACACTGATAGTAAAAACAGATACATGGACCATATATTGATGACACTGATAGTAAAAACAGATACACGGACCATATATTGATGACACACTGATAGTAAAAACAGATACACAGACCATATATTGATGACACTGATGGTAAAAACAGATACACGGACCATATATTGATGACACACTGATAGAAAAAACAGATACACAGACCATATATTGATGACACTGATGGTAAAAACAGATACACGGACCATATATTGATGACACTGATGGTAAAAACAGATACACGGACCATATATTGATGACATTGATAGTAAAAACAGATACACGGACCATATATTGATGACACTGATGGTAAAAACAGATACACGGACCATATATTGATGACACTGATAGTAAAAACAGATACACGGACCATATATTGATGACACACTGATGGTAAAAACAGATACACGGACCATATATTGATGACACTGATGGTAAAAACAGATACACGGACCATATATTGATGACATTGATAGTAAAAACAGATACACGGACCATATATTGATGACACTGATGGTAAAAACAGATACACGGACCATATATTGATGACACTGATAGTAAAAACAGATACACGGACCATATATTGATGACACACTGATAGTAAAAACAGATACACGGACCATATATTGATGACACTGATAGTAAAAACAGATACACGGACCATATATTCATGACACACTGATGGTAAAAACAGATACACGGACCATATATTGATGACACTGATGGTAAAAACAGATACACGGACTATATATTGATGACACACTGGTAGTAAAAACAGATACACGGACCATATATTGATGACACTGATAGTAAAAACAGATACATGGACCATATATTGATGACACACTGATAGTAAAAACAGATACACGGACCATATATTGATGACACTGATGGTAAAAACAGATACACGGACCATATATTGATGACACTGATGGTAAAAACAGATACACGGACCATATATTGATGGCACTAATAGTAAAAACAGATACATGGACCATATATTGATGACACACTGATAGTAAAAACAGATACACGGACCATATATTGATGACACACTGATAGTAAAAATAGATACACAGACCATATATTGATGACACTGATGGTGAAAACAGATACACGGACCATATATTGATGACACTGATGGTGAAAACAGATACACGGACCATATATTGATGACACTGATAGTAAAAACAGATACACGGACCATATATTGATGGCACTGATAGTAAAAACAGATACACGGATCATATATTGATGACACTGATAGTAAAAATAGATACACAGACCATATATTGATGACACTGATGGTGAAAACAGATACACGGACCATATATTGATGACACTGATGGTAAAAACAGATACACGGACCATATATTGATGACACACTGATAGTAAAAACAGATATACGGACCATATATTGATGACACTGATGGTAAAAACAGATACACGGACCATATATTGATGACACTGATAGTAAAAACAGATACACGGACCATATATTCATGACACACTGATGGTAAAAACAGATACACGGACCATATATTGATGACACTGATAGTAAAAACAGATACACGGACCATATATTGATGACACTGATGGTAAAAATAGATACACGGACCATATATTGATGACACTGATAGTAAAAACAGATATACGGACCATATATTGATGACACTGATGGTAAAAACAGATACATAGACCATATATTGATGACACTGATAGTAAAAACAGATACACGGACCATATATTCATGACACACTGATGGTAAAAACAGATACACGGACCATATATTGATGACACTGATAGTAAAAACAGATACACGGACCATATATTGATGACACTGATGGTAAAAATAGATACACGGACCATATATTGATGACACTGATAGTAAAAACAGATACACGGACCATATATTGATGACACTGATAGTAAAAACAGATACACGGACCATATATTGATGACACTGATGGTAAAAATAGATACACGGACCATATATTGATGACACACTGATAGTAAAAACAGATATACGGACCATATATTGATGACACTGATGGTAAAAACAGATACATGGACCATATATTGATGACACTGATAGTAAAAACAGATACACGGACCATATATTGATGACACACTGATAGTAAAAACAGATATACGGACCATATATTGATGACACTGATGGTAAAAACAGATACATGGACCATATATTGATGACACTGATAGTAAAAACAGATACACGGACCATATATTCATGACACACTGATGGTAAAAACAGATACACGGACCATATATTGATGACACTGATGGTAAAAACAGATACATGGACCATATATTGATGACACTGATGGTAAAAACAGATACACGGACCATATATTGATGACACTGATAGAAAAAACAGATACACGGACCATATATTGATGACACTGATGGTAAAAACAGATACATGGACCATATATTGATGACACTGATAGTAAAAACAGATACACGGACCATATATTGATGGCACTAATAGTAAAAACACATACACAGACCATATATTGATGACACTGATGGTAAAAACAGATACACGGACCATATATTGATGACACTGATGGTAAAAACAGATACACGGACCATATATTGATGACACACTGATGGTAAAAACAGATACACGGACCATATATTGATGACACTGATGGTAAAAACAGATACACGGACCATATATTGATGACACTGATGGTAAAAACAGATACACGGACCATATATTGATGACACTGATAGTAAAAACAGATACACGGACCATATATTGATGACACACTGATGGTAAAAACAGATACACGGACCATATATTGATGACACTGATGGTAAAAACAGATACACGGACCATATATTGATGACACTGATGGTAAAAACAGATACACGGACCATATATTGATGACACTGATAGTAAAAACAGATACACGGACCATATATTGATGACACTGATAGTAAAAACAGATACACGGACCATATATTGATGACACTGATAGTAAAAACAGATACACGGACCATATATTGATGACACTGATAGTAAAAACAGATACACAGACCATATATTGATGACACTGATGGTAAAAACACATACACAGACCATATATTGATGACGCTGATAGTAAAAACAGATACACAGACCATATATTGATGACACTGATAGTAAAAACAGATATACGGACCATATATTGATGACACTGATGGTAAAAACAGATACACGGACCACATATTGATGACACACTGATAGTAAAAACAGATACACGGACCATATATTGATGGCACTAATAGTAAAAACAGATACATAGACCATATATTGATGACAGTGATAGTAAAAACACATACACAGACCATATATTGATGACACTGATGGTAAAAACAGATACACGGACCATATATTGATGACACTGATGGTAAAAACAGATACACGGACCATATATTGATGACACTGATGGTAAAAACAGATACACGGACCATATATTGATGACACTGATAGTAAAAACAGATACACGGACCATATATTGATGACACACTGATGGTAAAAACAGATACACGGACCATATATTGATGACACACTGATAGTAAAAACAGATACAAGGACCGTATATTGATGACACTGATGGTAAAAACAGATACAAGGACCATATATTGATGACACACTGATAGTAAAAACAGATACAAGGACCATATATTGATGACACTGATGGTAAAAATAGATACACGGACCATATATTGATGACACACTGATGGTAAAAACATATACACGGACCACATATTGATGGCACTGATAGTAAAAACAGATACACGGAACATATATTGATGACACACTGATAGTAAAAACAGATACACGGAACATATATTGATGACACACTGATGGTAAAAACAGATACACGGACCATATATTGATGACACACTGATAGTAAAAACAGATACACGGAACATATATTGATGACACTGATAGTAAAAACAGATACACGGAACATATATTGATGACACACTGATAGTAAAAACAGATACACGGACCATATATTGATGACACACTGATGGTAAAAACAGATACACGGACCATATATTGATGTCACTGATGGTAAAAACATATACACGGACCACATATTGATGGCACTGATAGTAAAAACAGATACACGGAACATATATTGATGACACACTGATAGTAAAAACAGATACACGGAACATATATTGATGACACACTGACGGTAAAAACAGATACACGGAACATATATTGATGACACACTGATGGTAAAAACAGATACACGGAACATATATTGATGACACTGATAGTAAAAACAGATACACGGACCATATATTGATGACACACTAATGGTAAAAACATATACACGGACCACATATTGATGGCACTGATAGTAAAAACAGATACACGGAACATATATTGATGACACTGATAGTAAAAACAGATACACGGAACATATATTGATGACACACTGATAGTAAAAACAGATACACGGAACATATATTGATGACACACTGATGGTAAAAACAGATACACGGACCATATATTGATGACACACTGACGGTAAAAACAGATACACGGAACATATATTGATGACACACTGATGGTAAAAACAGATACACAGACCATATATTGATGACACTGATGGTAAAAACAGATACACGGACCATATATTGATGACACTGATGGTAAAAACAGATACACGGACCATATATTGATGACACTGATAGTAAAAACAGATACACGGACCAAATATTGATGACACTGATAGTAAAAACAGATACACGGAACATATATTGATGACACTGATAGTAAAAACAGATACACGGAACATATATTGATGACACACTGATGGTAAAAACAGATACACGGACCATATATTGATGACACACTGACGGTAAAAACAGATACACGGAACATATATTGATGACGCACTGATAGTAAAAACAGATACACGGAACATATATTGATGGCACTGATAGTAAAAACAGTTACATGGAACATATATTGATGACACACTGATGGTAAAAACAGATACACGGACCATATATTGATGACACACTGACGGTAAAAACAGATACACGGAACATATATTGATGACACACTGATAGTAAAAACAGATACACGGAACATATATTGATGACACACTGATGGTAAAAACAGATACATGGACCATATATTGATGACACTGATGGTAAAAACAGATACACGGACCATATATTGATGACACTGATGGTAAAAACAGATACACGTACCATATATTGATGGCACTGATAGTAAAAACAGATACACGGACCATATATTGATGACACTGATGGTAAAAACAGATACACGGACCATATATTGATGACACTGATGGTAAAAACAGATACACGGACCATATATTGATGACACTGATAGAAAAAACAGATACACGGACCATATATTGATGGCACACTGATGGTAAAAACAGATACACGGACCATATATTGATGGCACTGATAGTAAAAACAGATACACGGACCATATATTGATGACACTGATAGTAAAAACAGATACACGGACCATATATTGATGACACTGATAGTAAAAACAGATACACGGACCATATATTGATGACACTGATGGTAAAAACAGATACACGGAACATATATTGATGGCACTGATAGTAAAAACAGATACACGGACCATATATTGATGACACTGATAGTAAAAACAGATACACGGAACATATATTGATGACACACTGATAGTAAAAACAGATACACGGACCATATATTGATGACACTGATAGTAAAAACAGATACACGGACCATATATTGATGACACACTGATAGTAAAAACAGATACACGGACCATATATTGATGACACTGATAGTAAAAACAGATACACGGACCATATATTGATGACACTGATGGTAAAAACAGATACACGGACCATATATTGATGACACACTGATAGTAAAAACAGATACACGGACCATATATTGATGACACTGATAGTAAAAACAGATACACGGACCATATATTGATGACACACTGATAGTAAAAACAGATACACGGACCATATATTGATGACACTGATGGTAAAAACAGATACACGGACCATATATTGATGACACTGATAGTAAAAACAGATACACGGAACATATATTGATGACACACTGATAGTAAAAACAGATACACGGAACATATATTGATGACACACTGATAGTAAAAACAGATACACGGACCATATATTGATGACATACTGATAGTAAAAACAGATACACGGACCATATATTGATGACACACTGATAGTAAAAACAGATACACGGAACATATATTGATGACACACTGATGGTAAAAAGAGATACACGGACCATATATTGATGACACTGATGGTAAAAACAGATACACGGAACATATATTGATGACACACTGATAGTAAAAACAGATACACGGAACATATATTGATGACACACTGATGGTAAAAACAGATACACAGACCATATATTGATGACACACTGATAGTAAAAATAGACACACGGACCATATATTGATGACACACTGACAGTAAACACAGATACACAGACCATATATTGATGACACTGATGGTAAAAACAGATACACAGACCATATATTGATGACACTGATGGTAAAAACAGATACATGGAACATATATTGATGACACACTGATAGTAAAAACAGATACACGGAACATATATTGATGGCACACTGATAGTAAAAACAGATACACGGAACATATATTGATGACACACTGATGGTAAAAACAGATACACGGACCATATATTGATGACACACTGACAGTAAAAACAGATACACGGACCATATATTGATGACACACTGATAGTAAAAACAGATACACGGACCATATATTGATGACACTGATAGTAAAAACAGATACATGGAACATATATTGATGACACTGATAGTAAAAACAGATACACGGAACATATATTGATGACACTGATAGTAAAAACAGATACACGGACCATATATTGATGACACTGATAGTAAAAACAGATACACGGACCATATATTGATGACACTGATGGTAAAAACAGATACACGGACCATATATTGATGACACTGATGGTAAAAACAGATACACGGACCATATATTGATGACACTGATAGTAAAAACAGATACACGGACCATATATTGATGACACACTGATAGTAAAAACAGATACACGGACCATATATTGATTACACACTGATAGTAAAAACAGATACACGAACGATATATTGATGACACACTGATAGTAAAAACAGATACACGGACCATATATTGATGACACTGATGGTAAAAACAGATACACGGACCATATATTGATGACACACTGATAGTAAAAACAGATACACGGACCATATATTGATGACACACTGATAGTAAAAACAGATACACGGACCATATATTGATGACACACTGATGGTAAAAACAGATACACGGACCATATATTGATGACACACTGATGGTAAAAACAGATACACGGACCATATATTGATGACACTGATAGTAAAAACAGATACACGGACCATATATTGATGACACACTGATAGTAAAAACAGATACACGGACCATATATTGATTACACACTGATAGTAAAAACAGATACACGAACGATATATTGATGACACACTGATAGTAAAAACAGATACACGGACCATATATTGATGACACTGATGGTAAAAACAGATACACGGACCATATATTGATGACACACTGATAGTAAAAACAGATACACGGACCATATATTGATGACACACTGATAGTAAAAACAGATACACGGACCATATATTGATGACACACTGATGGTAAAAACAGATACACAGACCATATATTGATGACACTGATAGTAAAAACAGATACACGGACCATATATTGATGACACTGATAGTAAAAACAGATACACGGACCATATATTGATGACACACTGATGGTAAAAACAGATACACGGACCATATATTGATGACACACTGATAGTAAAAACAGATACACGGACCATATATTGATGACACACTGATAGTAAAAACAGATACACGGACCATATATTGATGACACACTGATGGTAAAAACAGATACACGGACCATATATTGATGGCACTGATAGTAAAAACAGATACACGGACCATATATTGATGACACACTGATAGTAAAAACAGATACACGGACCATATATTGATGACACTGATGGTAAAAACAGATACACGGACCATATATTGATGACACACTGATAGTAAAAACAGATACACGGAACATATATTGATGACACTGATGGTAAAAACAGATACACGGACCATATATTGATGACACACTGACAGTAAAAACAGATACACGGACCATATATTGATGACACTGATAGTAAAAACAGATACACGGACCATATATTGATGACACTGATGGTAAAAACAGATACACGGACCATATATTGATGACACACTGATAGTAAAAACAGATACACGGACCATATATTGATGACACTGATAGTAAAAACAGATACAAGGAACATAAATTGATGACACTGATGGTAAAAACAGATACACGGACCATATATTGATGACACTGATAGTAAAAACAGATACACGGACCATATATTGATGGCACTGATAGTAAAAACAGATACACGGACCATATATTGATGACACACTGATAGTAAAAACAGATACACGGAACATATATTGATGACAAACTGATGGTAAAAACAGATACACGGACCATATATTGATGACACACTGACAGTAAAAACAGATACACGGACCATATATTGATGACACACTGATAGTAAAAACAGATACACGGAACATATATTGATGACACACTGATGGTAAAAACAGATACACGGACCATATATTGATGGCACTGATAGTAAAAACAGATACACGGAACATATATTGATGACACACTGATGGTAAAAACAGATACATGGACCATATATTGATGACACACTGATAGTAAAAACAGATACACGGACCATATATTGATGACACACTGATGGTAAAAACAGATACACGGACCATATATTGATGACACACTGATGATAAAAACAGATACACGGACCATATATTGATGACACTGATAGTAAAAACAGATACACGGACCATATATTGATGACACTGATAGTAAAAACAGATACACGGAACATATATTGATGACACACTGATGGTAAAAACAGATACACGGACCATATATTGATGACACTGATGGTAAAAACAGATACACGGACCATATATTGATGACACACTGATAGAAAAAACAGATACACGGAACATATATTGATGACACACTGATAGTAAAAACAGATACACGGACTATATATTGATGGCACACTGATGGTAAAAACAGATACACGGACCATATATTGATGACACACTGATAGTAAAAACAGATACACAGACCATATATTGATGACACTGATAGTAAAAACAGATACACGGAACATATATTGATGACACTGATAGTAAAAACAGATACACGGACCATATATTGATGACACTGATGGTAAAAACAGATACACGGACCATATATTGATGACACACTGATAGTAAAAACAGATACACGGACCATATATTGATGACACACTGATGGTAAAAACAGATACACGGACCATATATTGATGAGACTGATGGTAAAAACAGATACACGGACCATATATTTATGACACACTGATGGCAAAAACAGATACACGGACCATATATTGATGACACTGATAGTAAAAACAGATACACGGACCATATATTGATGACACAATGATAGTAAAAACAGATACACGGACCATATATTGATGGCACACTGATGGTAAAAACAGATACACGGACCATATATTGATGACACTGATAGTAAAAACAGATACACGGACCATATATTGATGGCACTGATAGTAAAAACAGATACACGGACCATATATTGATGACACAATGATAGTAAAAACAGATACACGGACCATATATTGATGGCACACTGATGGTAAAAACAGATACACGGACCATATATTGATGGCACTGATAGTAAAAACAGATACACGGACCATATATTGATGGCACACTGATGGTAAAAACAGATACACGGACCATATATTGATGGCACTGATAGTAAAAACAGATACACGGACCATATATTGATGACACACTGATGGTAAAAACAGATACACGGAACATATATTGATGACACACTGATAGTAAAAACAGATACACGGACCATATATTGATGACACACTGATGGCAAAAACAGATACACGGACCATATATTGATGACACTGATAGTAAAAACAGATACACGGAACATGTATTGATGACACACTGATAGTAAAAACAGATACACGGACCATATATTGATGACACACTGATGGTAAAAACAGATACACGGAACATATATTGATGACACTGATAGTAAAAACAGATACACGGACCATATATTGATGACACTGATAGTAAAAACAGATACACGGACCATATATTGATGACACACTGATAGTAAAAACAGATACACGGACCATATATTGATGACACACTGATAGTAAAAACAGATACACGGACCATATATTGATGGCACTGATGGTAAAAACAGATACACGGACCATATATTGATGACACACTGATAGTAAAAACAGATACACGGACCATATATTTATGACACTGATGGCAAAAACAGATACACGGACCATATATTGATGACACTGATAGTAAAAACAGATACACGGACCATATATTGATGACACACTGATAGTAAAAACAGATACACGGACCATATATTGATGGCACTGATGGTAAAAACAGATACACGGACCATATATTGATGACACACTGATAGTAAAAACAGATACACGGACCATATATTGATGGCACTGATGGTAAAAACAGATACACGGACCATATATTGATGACACACTGATAGTAAAAACAGATACACGGACCATATATTGATGGCACTGATGGTAAAAACAGATACACGGACCATATATTGATGACACTGATGGCAAAAACAGATACACGGACCATATATTGATGACACTGATAGTAAAAACAGATACACGGAAAATATATTGATGACACACTGATAGTAAAAACAGATACACGGACCATATATTGATGACACACTGACAGTAAAAACAGATACACGGACCATATATTGATGACACACTGATGGTAAAAACACATACACGGACCATATATTGATGACACACTGATGGCAAAAACAGATACACGGACCATATATTGATGACACACTGATAGTAAAAACAGATACACGGACCATATATTGATGACACACTGATGGCAAAAACAGATACACGGACCATATATTGATGACACTGATAGTAAAAACAGATACACGGAACATATATTGATGACACACTGATAGTAAAAACAGAGACACGGACCATATATTGATGACACACTGATGGTAAAAACAGATACACGGAACATATATTGATGACACACTGATAGTAAAAACAGATACACGGACCATATACTGATGACACTGATAGTAAAAACAGATACACGGACCATATATTGATGACACTGATGGTAAAAACAGATACACGGAACATATATTGATGACACACTGATAGTAAAAACAGATACACGGTCCATATATTGATGACACACTGATGGTAAAAACAGATACACGGAACATATATTGATGACACACTGATAGTAAAAACAGATACACGGAACATATATTGATGACACACTGATGGTAAAAACAGATACACGGACCATATATTGATGACACACTGATAGTAAAAACAGATACACGGACCATATATTGATGGCACTGATAGTAAAAACAGATACACGGAACATATATTGATGACACACTGATAGTAAAAACAGATACACGGACCATATATTGATGACACTGATAGTAAAAACAGATACACGGAACATATATTGATGACACACTGATAGTAAAAACAGATACACGGAACATATATTGATGACACACTGATAGTAAAAACAGATACACGGACCATATATTGATGACACACTGATAGTAAAAACAGATACACGGACCATATATTGATGGCACTGATGGTAAAAACAGATACACGGACCATATATTGATGACACACTGATAGTAAAAACAGATACACGGACCATATATTTATGACACACTGATGGCAAAAACAGATACACGGAACATATATTGATGACACTGATAGTAAAAACAGATACACGGACCATATATTGATGACACACTGATAGTAAAAACAGATACACGGACCATATATTGATGACACACTGATAGTAAAAACAGATACACGGACCATATATTGATGGCACTGATGGTAAAAACAGATACACGGACCATATATTGATGACACACTGATAGTAAAAACAGATACACGGACCATATATTGATGACACACTGATAGTAAAAACAGATACACGGACCATATATTGATGGCACTGATGGTAAAAACAGATACACGGACCATATATTGATGACACACTGATAGTAAAAACAGATACACGGACCATATATTGATGACACACTGATAGTAAAAACAGATACACGGACCATATATTTATGACACACTGATGGCAAAAACAGATACACGGACCATATATTGATGACACTGATAGTAAAAACAGATACACGGAACATATATTGATGACACACTGACAGTAAAAACAGATACACGGACCATATATTGATGACACACTGATGGTAAAAACAGATACACGGACCATATATTGATGACACTGATGGTAAAAACAGATACACGGACCATATATTGATGACACTGATAGTAAAAACAGATACACGGACCATATATTGATGACACTGATAGTAAAAACAGATACACGGACCATATATTGATGACACACTGATGGTAAAAACAGATACACGGACCATATATTGATGACACACTGATGGTAAAAACAGATACACGGACCATATATTGATGACACTGATCGTAAAAACAGATACACGGACCATATATTGATGACACACTGATAGTAAAAACAGATACACGGAACTTATATTGATGACACACTGATGGTAAAAACAGATACACGGACCATATATTGATGACACTGATAGTAAAAACAGATACACGGAACATATATTGATGACACTGATAGTAAAAACAGATACACGGACCATATATTGATGGCACTGATAGTAAAAACAGATACACGGACCATATATTGATGACACACTGATAGTAAAAACAGATACACGGACCATATATTGATGGCACTGATAGTAAAAACAGATACACGGAACATATATTGATGACACACTGATGGTAAAAACAGATACACGGACCATATATTGATGGCACTGATAGTAAAAACAGATACACGGACCATATATTGATGACACACTGATAGTAAAAACAGATACACGGACCATATATTGATGACACTGATGGTAAAAACAGATACACGGAACATATATTGATGACACTGATGGTAAAAACAGATACACGGACCATATATTGATGACACACTGACAGTAAAAACAGATACACGGACCATATATTGATGACACTGATAGTAAAACAGATACACGGACCATATATTGATGACACTGATGGTAAAAACAGATACACGGACCATATATTGATGACACTGATAGTAAAAACAGATACACGGACCATATATTGATGACACTGATAGTAAAAACAGATACATGGACCATATATTGATGACACTGATAGTAAAAACAGATACAAGGAACATAAATTGATGACACTGATGGTAAAAACAGATACACGGACCATATATTGATGGCACTGATAGTAAAAACAGATACACGGACCATATATTGATGACACTGATAGTAAAAACAGATACACGGAACATATATTGATGACACACTGATGGTAAAAACAGATACACGAACCATATATTGATGACACACTGATGGTAAAAACAGATACACGAACCATATATTGATGACACACTGACAGTAAAAACAGATACACGGACCATATATTGATGACACACTGATAGTAAAAACAGATACACGGAACATATATTGATGACACACTGATGGTAAAAACAGATACACGGACCATATATTGATGACACACTGATAGTAAAAACAGATACACGGACCATATATTGATGACACACTGATGGTAAAAACAGATACACGGACCATATATTGATGACACACTGACAGTAAAAACAGATACACGGACCATATATTGATGAGACACTGATAGTAAAAACAGATACACGGAACATATATTGATGACACACTGATGGTAAAAACAGATACACGGACCATATATTGATGACACACTGATAGTAAAAACAGATACACGGAACATATATTGATGACACACTGATGGTAAAAACAGATACACGGACCATATATTGATGACACACTGATGATAAAAACAGATACACGGACCATATATTGATGACACTGATAGTAAAAACAGATACACGGACCATATATTGATGACACTGATAGTAAAAACAGATACACGGACCATATATTGATGACACTGATAGTAAAAACAGATACACGGAACATATATTGATGACACACTGATAGTAAAAACAGATACACGGAACATATATTGATGACACACTGATGGTAAAAACAGATACACGGACCATATATTGATGACACACTGATAGTAAAAACAGATACACGGATCATATATTGATGACACACTGATAGTAAAAACAGATACACGGACCATATATTGATGACACTGATGGTAAAAACAGATACACGGACCATATATTGATGACACTGATGGTAAAAACAGATACACGGACCATATATTGATGACACACTGATAGTAAAAACAGATACACGGACCATATATTGATGACACACTGATGGCAAAAACAGATACACGGACCATATATTGATGAGACTGATGGTAAAAACAGATACACGGACCATATATTTATGACACACTGATGGCAAAAACAGATACACGGACCATATATTGATGACACTGATAGTAAAAACAGATACACGGACCATATATTGATGACACAATGATAGTAAAAACAGATACACGGACCATATATTGATGGCACACTGATGGTAAAAACAGATACACGGACCATATATTGATGGCACTGATAGTAAAAACAGATACACGGACCATATATTGATGACACACTGATGGTAAAAACAGATACACGGAACATATATTGATGACACACTGATAGTAAAAACAGATACACGGACCATATATTGATGACACACTGATGGCAAAAACAGATACACGGACCATATATTGATGACACACTGATGGCAAAAACAGATACACGGACCATATATTGATGACACACTGATGGCAAAAACAGATACACGGACCATATATTGATGACACTGATAGTAAAAACAGATACACGGAACATGTATTGATGACACACTGATGGTAAAAACAGATACACGGACCATATATTGATGACACTGATGGTAAAAACAGATACACGGATCGTATATTGATGACACTGATGGTAAAAACAGATACACGGACCGTATATTGATGACACTGATGGTAAAAACAGATACACGGACCATATATTGATGACACTGATAGTAAAAACAGATACACGGACCATATATTGATGACACTGATAGTAAAAACAGATATACGGACCATATATTGATGACACACTGATAGTAAAAACAGATACACGGACCATATATTGATGGCACTGATAGTAAAAACAGATACACGGAACATATATTGATGACACACTGATAGTAAAAACAGATACACGGACCATATATTGATGACACTGATGGTAAAAACAGATACACGGATCGTATATTGATGACACTGATGGTAAAAACAGATACACGGACCGTATATTGATGACACTGATGGTAAAAACAGATACACGGACCATATATTGATGACACTGATAGTAAAAACAGATACACGGACCATATATTGATGACACTGATGGTAAAAACAGATACACGGATCGTATATTGATGACACTGATGGTAAAAACAGATACACGGACCGTATATTGATGACACTGATGGTAAAAACAGATACACGGACCATATATTGATGACACTGATAGTAAAAACAGATACACGGACCATATATTGATGACACTGATAGTAAAAACAGATACACGGACCATATATTGATGGCACTGATAGTAAAAACAGATACACAGACCATATATTGATGACACACTGATAGTAAAAACAGATACACGGACCATATATTGATGACACTGATGGTAAAAACAGATACACGGATCGTATATTGATGACACTGATGGTAAAAACAGATACACGGACCGTATATTGATGACACTGATGGTAAAAACAGATACACGGACCATATATTGATGACACTGATAGTAAAAACAGATATACGGACCATATATTGATGACACACTGATAGTAAAAACAGATACACGGACCATATATTGATGGCACTGATAGTAAAAACAGATACACGGAACATATATTGATGACACACTGATAGTAAAAACAGATACACGGACCATATATTGATGACACACTGATGGTAAAAACAGATACACGGACCATATATTGATGACACTGATAGTAAAAACAGATACACGGACCATATATTGATGACACTGATAGTAAAAACAGATACACGGAACATATATTGATGACACACTGATAGTAAAAACAGATACACGGACCATATATTGATGACACTGATGGTAAAAACAGATACACGGACCATATATTGATGACACACTGATGGTAAAAACAGATACACGGAACATATATTGATGACACACTGATAGTAAAAACAGATACACGGACCATATATTGATGACACACTGATAGTAAAAACAGATACACGGACCATATATTGATGGCACTGATCGTAAAAACAGATACACGGACCATATATTGATGACACACTGATAGTAAAAACAGATACACGGACCATATATTTATGACACACTGATGGCAAAAACAGATACACGGACCATATATTGATGACACTGATAGTAAAAACAGATACACGGAACATATATTGATGACACACTGATAGTAAAAACAGATACACGGACCATATATTGATGACACACTGACAGTAAAAACAGATACACGGACCATATATTGATGACACACTGATGGTAAAAACACATACACGGACCATATATTGATGACACACTGATGGCAAAAACAGATACACGGACCATATATTGATGACACACTGATGGTAAAAACACATACACGGACCATATATTGATGACACACTGATGGCAAAAACAGATACACGGACCATATATTGATGACACACTGTTAGTAAAAACAGATACACGGACCATATATTGATGACACACTGATGGCAAAAACAGATACACGGACCATATATTGATGACACTGATAGTAAAAACAGATACACGGACCATATATTGATGACACACTGATGGCAAAAACAGATACACGGACCATATATTGATGAGACTGATGGTAAAAACAGATACACGGACCATATATTTATGACACACTGATGGCAAAAACAGATACACGGACCATATATTGATGACACTGATAGTAAAAACAGATACACGGACCATATATTGATGACACACTGATGGCAAAAACAGATACACGGACCATATATTGATGAGACTGATGGTAAAAACAGATACACGGACCATATATTTATGACACACTGATGGCAAAAACAGATACACGGAACATATATTGATGACACTGATGGTAAAAACAGATACACGGACCATATATTGATGACACTGATAGTAAAAACAGATACACGGACCATATATTGATGGCACTGATAGTAAAAACAGATACACGGACCATATATTGATGACACAATGATAGTAAAAACAGATACACGGACCATATATTGATGGCACACTGATGGTAAAAACAGATACACGGACCATATATTGATGGCACTGATAGTAAAAACAGATACACGGACCATATATTGATGACACACTGATGGTAAAAACAGATACACGGAACATATATTGATGACACACTGATAGTAAAAACAGATACACGGACCATATATTGATGACACTGATAGTAAAAACAGATACACGGAACATGTATTGATGACACACTGATAGTAAAAACAGATACACGGACCATATATTGATGACACTGATGGTAAAAACAGATACACGGATCGTATATTGATGACACTGATGGTAAAAACAGATACACGGACCGTATATTGATGACACTGATGGTAAAAACAGATACACGGACCATATATTGATGACACTGATAGTAAAAACAGATACACGGACCATATATTGATGACACTGATAGTAAAAACAGATACACGGACCATATATTGATGACACACTGATAGTAAAAACAGATACACGGACCATATATTGATGGCACTGATAGTAAAAACAGATACACGGAACATATATTGATGACACACTGATAGTAAAAACAGATACACGGACCATATATTGATGACACACTGATGGTAAAAACAGATACACGGACCATATATTGATGACACTGATAGTAAAAACAGATACACGGACCATATATTGATGACACTGATAGTAAAAACAGATACACGGACCATATATTGATGACACACTGATAGTAAAAACAGATACACGGACCATATATTGATGACACTGATAGTAAAAACAGATACACGGACCATATATTGATGACACACTGATGGTAAAAACAGATACACGGAACATATATTGATGACACACTGATAGTAAAAACAGATACACGGACCATATATTGATGGCACTGATGGTAAAAACAGATACACGGACCATATATTGATGACACACTGATAGTAAAAACAGATACACGGACCATATATTGATGACACTGATAGTAAAAACAGATACACGGAACATATATTGATGACACACTGATAGTAAAAACAGATACACGGACCATATATTGATGACACACTGACGGTAAAAACAGATACACGGACCATATATTGATGACACACTGATGGTAAAAACACATACACGGACCATATATTGATGACACACTGATGGCAAAAACAGATACACGGACCATATATTGATGACACACTGTTAGTAAAAACAGATACACGGACCATATATTGATGACACACTGATGGCAAAAACAGATACACGGACCATATATTGATGACACTGATAGTAAAAACAGATACACGGACCATATATTGATGACACACTGATGGCAAAAACAGATACACGGACCATATATTGATGACACACTGACAGTAAAAACAGATACACGGACCATATATTGATGACACACTGATGGTAAAAACACATACACGGACCATATATTGATGACACACTGATGGTAAAAACACATACACAGACCATATATTGATGACACACTGATGGTAAAAACACATACACGGACCATATATTGATGACACTGATGGTAAAAACAGATACACGGACCATATATTGATGACACTGATAGTAAAAACAGATACACGGACCATATATTGATGACACACTGATAGTAAAAACAGATACACGGACCATATATTGATGACACTGATAGTAAAAACAGATACACGGAACATATATTGATGACACTGATAGTAAAAACAGATACACGGACCATATATTGATGACACACTGATGGTAAAAACACATACACGGACCATATATTGATGACACTGATGGCAAAAACAGATACACGGACCATATATTGATGACACTGATGGTAAAAACAGATACACGGACCATATATTGATGACACACTGATGGTAAAAACAGATACACGGAACATATATTGATGACACACTGATAGTAAAAACAGAGACACGGACCATATATTGATGACACACTGATGGTAAAAACAGATACACGGAACATATATTGATGACACACTGATAGTAAAAACAGATACACGGACCATATACTGATGACACTGATAGTAAAAACAGATACACGGACCATATATTGATGACACTGATGGTAAAAACAGATACACGGACTATATATTGATGACACTGATGGTAAAAACAGATACACGGACCATATATTGATGACACTGATGGTAAAAACAGATACACGGACCATATATTGATGACACACTGATGGTAAAAACAGATACACGGAACATATATTGATGACACTGATAGTAAAAACAGATACACGGACCATATATTGATGACACTGATGGTAAAAACAGATACACGGACCATATATTGATGACACTGATGGTAAAAACAGATACACGGACCATATATTGATGACACACTGATAGTAAAAACAGATACACGGACCATATATTGATGGCACTGATGGTAAAAACAGATACACGGACCATATATTGATGACACACTGATAGTAAAAACAGATACACGGACCATATATTGATGACACTGATAGTAAAAACAGATACACGGAACATATATTGATGACACACTGATAGTAAAAACAGATACACCGACCATATATTGATGACACACTGACAGTAAAAACAGATACACGGACCATATATTGATGACACACTGATGGTAAAAACAGATACACGGACCATATATTGATGACACACTGATGGTAAAAACAGATACACGGACCATATATTGATGACACACTGATGGCAAAAACAGATACACGGACCATATATTGATGACACACTGATGGTAAAAACAGATACACGGATCATATATTGATGACACACTGATGGTAAAAACAGATACACGGACCATATATTGATGACACACTGATGGCAAAAACAGATACACGGACCATATATTGACGACACACTGATAGTAAAAACAGATACACGGACCATATATTGATGACACACTGATGGCAAAAACAGATACACGGACCATATATTGATGACACTGATAGTAAAAACAGATACACGGAACATATATTGATGACACACTGATGGTAAAAACAGATACACGGAACATATATTGATGACACACTGATAGTAAAAACAGATACACGGACCATGTACTGATGACACTGATGGTAAAAACAGATACACGGAACATATATTGATGACACACTGATAGTAAAAACAGATACACGGACCATATATTGATGACACACTGATGGTAAAAACAGATACACGGAACATATATTGATGACACACTGATAGTAAAAACAGATACACGGAACATATATTGATGACACACTGATGGTAAAAACAGATACACGGATCATATATTGATGACACACTGATGGTAAAAACAGATACACGGACCATATATTGATGACACACTGATGGCAAAAACAGATACACGGACCATATATTGACGACACACTGATAGTAAAAACAGATACACGGACCATATATTGATGACACACTGATGGCAAAAACAGATACACGGACCATATATTGATGACACTGATAGTAAAAACAGATACACGGAACATATATTGATGACACACTGATGGTAAAAACAGATACACGGAACATATATTGATGACACACTGATAGTAAAAACAGATACACGGACCATGTACTGATGACACTGATGGTAAAAACAGATACACGGAACATATATTGATGACACACTGATAGTAAAAACAGATACACGGAACATATATTGATGACACACTGATGGTAAAAACAGATACACGGACCATATATTGATGACACACTGATAGTAAAAACAGATACACGGACCATATATTGATGGCACTGATAGTAAAAACAGATACACGGAACATATATTGATGACACACTGATAGTAAAAACAGATACACGGACCATATATTGATGACACTGATAGTAAAAACAGATACACGGAACATATATTGATGACACTGATAGTAAAAACAGATACACGGACCATATATTGATGACACACTGATAGTAAAAACAGATACACGGACCATATATTGATGACACTGATAGTAAAAACAGATACATGGACCATATATTGATGACACACTGATGGTAAAAACAGATACACGGAACATATATTGATGGCACACTGATAGTAAAAACAGATACACGGAACATATATTGATGACACACTGATAGTAAAAACAGATACACGGACATATATTGATGACACACTGATAGTAAAAACAGATACACGGACCATATATTTATGACACACTGATAGTAAAAACAGATACACGGACCATATATTGATGGCACTGATGGTAAAAACAGATACACGGAACATATATTGATGACACACTGATAGTAAAAACAGATACACGGACCATATATTGATGACACACTGATAGTAAAAACAGATACACGGACCATATATTGATGACACTGATAGTAAAAACAGATACACGGACCATATATTGATGACACACTGATAGTAAAAACAGATACACGGACCATATATTGATGGCACTGATGGTAAAAACAGATACACGGAACATATATTGATGACACACTGATAGTAAAAACAGATACACGGACCATATATTGATGGCACACTGATGGTAAAAACAGATACACGGACCATATATTGATGGCACTGATAGTAAAAACAGATACACGGACCATATATTGATGACACACTGATAGTAAAAACAGATACACGGACCATATATTGATGAGACTGATGGTAAAAACAGATACACGGACCATATATTTATGACACACTGATGGCAAAAACAGATACACGGACCATATATTGATGACACTGATGGTAAAAACAGATACACGGACCATATATTGATGACACTGATAGTAAAAACAGATACACGGACCATATATTGATGACACAATGATAGTAAAAACAGATACATGGACCATATATTGATGACACTGATGGTAAAAACAGATACACGGACCATATATTGATGACACAATGATAGTAAAAACAGATACACGGACCATATATTGATGACACACTGATAGTAAAAACAGATACACGGACCATATATTGATGACACACTGATAGTAAAAACAGATACACGGACCATATATTGATGACACACTGATAGTAAAAACAGATACACGGAACATATATTGATGACACACTGATAGTAAAAACAGATACACGGACCATATATTGATGAGACTGATGGTAAAAACAGATACACGGACCATATATTGATGACACAATGATAGTAAAAACAGATACACGGACCATATATTGATGACACTGATGGTAAAAACAGATACACGGACCATATATTGATGACACACTGACAGTAAAAACAGATACACGGACCATATATTTATGACACTGATGGTAAAAACAGATACACGGACCATATATTGATGACACAATGATAGTAAAAACAGATACACGGACCATATATTGATGACACTGATGGTAAAAACAGATACACGGACCATATATTGATAACACACTCATGGTAAAAACAGATACATGGACCATATATTGATGACACTGATGGTAAAAACAGATACACGGACCATATATTGATGACACTGATGGTAAAAACAGATACACGGACCATATATTGATGACACTGATGGTAAAAACAGATACACGGACCATCTATTGATGACACTGATGGTAAAAACAGATACACGGACCATATATTGATGACACTGATAGTAAAAAAAGATACACCGACCATATATTGATGACACTGATGGTAAAAACAGATACACGGACCATATATTGATGACACTGATAGTAAAAACAGATACACCGACCATATATTGATGACACTGATGGTAAAAACAGATACACGGACCATATATTGATGACACTGATAGTAAAAACAGATACACGGGCCATATATTGATGTCACTGATGGTAAAAACAGATACACGGACCATATATTGATGACACACTGATGGTAAAAACAGATACACGGACCATATATTGATGACACTGATAGTAAAAACAGATACACCGACCATATATTGATGACACACTGATAGTAAAAACAGATACACGGACCATATATGGATGACACTGATGGTAAAAACAGATACACGGACCATATATTGATGACACACTGATAGTAAAAACAGATACACGGACCATATGTTGATGACACTGATGGTAAAAACAGATACACGGACCATAAATTGATGACACTGACAGTAAAAACAGATACACGGACCATATATTTATGACACTGATGGTAAAAACAGATACACGGACCATATATTGATGACACACTGATGGTAAAAACAGATACACGGACCATATATTGATGACACTGATGGTAAAAACAGATACACGGACCATATATTGATGACACTGATGGTAAAAACAGATACACGGACCATATATTGATAACACACTGATGGTAAAAACAGATACACGGACCATATATTGATGACACACTGATAGTAAAAACAGATACACCGACCATGTATTGATGACACTGATGGTAAAAACAGATACACGGACCATATATTGATGACACTGATAGTAAAAACAGATACACCGACCATGTATTGATGACACTGATGGTAAAAACAGATACACGGACCATATATTGATGACACTGATGGTAAAAACAGATACACGGACCATATATTGATGACACTGATAGTAAAAACAGATACACGGGCCATATATTGATGAGACTGATGGTAAAAACAGATACACGGACCATATATTGATGACACTGATAGTAAAAACAGATACACGGACCATATATTGATGACACTGATAGTAAAAACAGATACACGGACCATATATTGATGACACACTGATGGTAAAAACAGATACACGGATCATATATTGATGACACTGATAGTAAAAACAGATACACCGACCATATATTGATGACACTGATGGTAAAAACAGATACACGGACCATATATTGATGACACACTGATGGTAAAAACAGATACACGGACCATATATTGATGACACTGATAGTAAAAACAGATACACGGGCCATATATTGATGACACACTGATGGTAAAAACAGATACACGGACCATATATTGATGACACACTGATAGTAAAAATAGACACACGGAACATATATTGATGACACACTGATGGTAAAAACGGATACACGGACCATATATTGATGACACTGATAGTAAAAACAGATACACGGACCATATATTGATGACACACTGATAGTAAAAACAGATACACGGACCATATATTGATGACACACTGATAGTAAAAACAGATACACGGACCATATATTGATGAGACTGATGGTAAAAACAGATACACGGACCATATATTGATGACACAATGATAGTAAAAACAGATACACGGACCATATATTGATGACACTGATGGTAAAAACAGATACACGGACCATATATTGATGACACACTGACAGTAAAAACAGATACACGGACCATATATTTATGACACACTGATGGTAAAAACAGATACACGGACCATATATTGATAACACACTCATGGTAAAAACAGATACATGGACCATATATTGATGACACTGATGGTAAAAACAGATACACGGACCATATATTGATGACACTGATGGTAAAAACAGATACACGGACCATATATTGATGACACTGATGGTAAAAACAGATACACGGACCATCTATTGATGACACTGATGGTAAAAACAGATACACGGACCATATATTGATGACACTGATAGTAAAAACAGATACACCGACCATATATTGATGACACTGATGGTAAAAACAGATACACGGACCATATATTGATGACACTGATAGTAAAAACAGATACACGGGCCATATATTGATGTCACTGATGGTAAAAACAGATACACGGACCATATATTGATGACACACTGATGGTAAAAACAGATACACGGACCATATATTGATGACACTGATAGTAAAAACAGATACACCGACCATATATTGATGACACTGATAGTAAAAACAGATACACGGGCCATATATTGATGACACTGATAGTAAAAACAGATACACGGGCCATATATTGATGTCACTGATGGTAAAAACAGATACACGGACCATATATTGATGACACACTGATGGTAAAAACAGATACACGGACCATATATTGATGACACTGATAGTAAAAACAGATACACCGACCATATATTGATGACACACTGATAGTAAAAACAGATACACGGACCATATATGGATGACACTGATGGTAAAAACAGATACACGGACCATATATTGATGACACACTGATGGTAAAAACAGATACACGGACCATATATTGATGACACTGATAGTAAAAACAGATACACGGGCCATATATTGATGACACACTGATGGTAAAAACAGATACACGGACCATATATTGATGACACACTGATAGTAAAAATAGACACACGGAACATATATTGATGACACACTGATGGTAAAAACGGATACACGGACCATATATTGATGACACTGATAGTAAAAACAGATACACGGACCATATATTGATGACACACTGATAGTAAAAACAGATACACGGACCATATATTGATGACACACTGATAGTAAAAACAGATACACGGACCATATATTGATGACACTGATGGTAAAAACAGATACACGGACCATATATTGATGACACTGATAGTAAAAACAGATACACGGACCATATATTGATGACACTGATGGTAAAAACAGATACATGGACCATATATTGATGACACACTGATAGTAAAAACGGATACACGGACCATATATTGATGACACACTGATGGTAAAAACAGATACACGGACCAAATATTGATGACACAGATGGTAAAAACAGATACACGGACCATATATTGATGACACTGATGGTAAAAACAGATACACGGAACATATATTGATGACACTGATGGTAAAAACAGATACACGGACCATATATTGATGACACTGATGGTAAAAACAGATACACGGAACATATATTGATGACACTGATGGTAAAAACAGATACACGGACCATATATTGGTGACACTGATAGTAAAAACAGATACATGGATCATATATTGATGACACACTGATAGTAAAAACAGATACACGGACCAAATATTGATGACACAGATGGTAAAAACAGATACACGGACCATATATTGATGACACTGATGGTAAAAACAGATACACGGAACATATATTGATGACACTGATGGTAAAAACAGATACACGGACCATATATTGATGACACTGATGGTAAAAACAGATACACGGACCATATATTGATGACACTGATAGTAAAAACAGATACACGGACCATATATTGATGACACACTGATAGTAAAAACAGATACCCGGACCATATATTGATGACACACTGATGGTAAAAACGGATACATGGACCATATATTGATGACATACTGATAGTAAAAACAGATACACGGACCATATATTGATGACACTAATAGTAAAAACAGATACACGGAACATATATTGATGACACACTGATGGTAAAAACGGATACATGGACCATATATTGATGATACTGATAGTAAAAACAGATACACGGACCATATATTGATGACACTGATAGTAAAAACAGATACACGGACCATATATTGATGACACTGATAGCAAAAACAGATACACGGACCATATATTGATGACACTGATGGTAAAAACAGATACACGGACCATATATTGATGACACACTGATAGTAAAAACAGATACACGGACCATATATTGATGACACACTGATGGTAAAAACAGATACACGGAACATATATTGATGACACTGATGGTAAAAACAGATACACGGACCATATATTGATGACACTGATAGAAAAAACAGATACACGGACCATATATTGATGACACTGATAGAAAAAACAGATACACGGATCGTATATTGATGACACTGATAGTAAAAACGGATACATGGACCATATATTGATGACACTGATAGTAAAAACGGATACATGGACCATATATTGATGACACTGATAGTAAAAACAGATACACGGAACATATATTGATGACACTGATGGTAAAAACGGATACATGGACCATATATTGATGACACTGATAGTAAAAACAGATACACGGAACATATATTGATGGCACTGATAGTAAAAACAGATACACGGAACATATATTGATGACACTGATAGTAAAAACAGATACACGGACCATATATTGATGACACACTGATAGTAAAAACAGATACACGGACCATATATTGATGACACTGATGGTAAAAACAGATACACGGACCATATATTGATGACACACTGATAGTAAAATCAGATACACGGACCATATATTGATGACACTGATGGTAAAAACAGATACACGGACCATATATTGATGACACACTGATGGTAAAAACAGATACACGGACCATATATTGATGACACACTGATAGTAAAAACAGATACACGGAACATATATTGATGACACAGATAGTAAAAACAGATACACGGACCATAAATTGATGACAATGATGGTAAAAACAGATACACGGACCATATATTGATGACACTGATGGTAAAAACAGATACACGGACCATATATTGATGACACTGATGGTAAAAACAGATACACGGACCATATATTGATGACACACTGATGGTAAAGACAGATACACGGACCATATATTGATGACACACTGATGGTAAAAACAGATACACGGACCATATATTGATGACACTGATAGTAAAAACAGATACACGGACCATATATTGATGACACTGATAGTAAAAACAGATACACGGACCATAAATTGATGACAATGATGGTAAAAACAGATACACGGACCATATATTGATGACTCTGATGGTAAAAACAGATACACGGACCATATATTGATGACACTGATAGTAAAAACAGATACACGGACCATATATTGATGACACACTGATAGTAAAAACAGATACACGGACCATATATTGATGACACTGATGGTAAAAATAGATACACGGACCATATATTGATGACACTGATAGTAAAAACAGATACACGGACCATATATTGATGACACACTGATAGTAAAAACAGATACACGGACCACATATTGATGACACTGATGGTAAAAACTGATACACGGACCATATATTGATGACACACTGATAGTAAAAACAGATACACGGACCATATATTGATGACACTGATAGTAAAAACAGATACACGCACCATATATTGATGACACTGATGGTAAAAACTGATACACGGACCATATATTGATGACACACTGATAGTAAAAACAGATACACGGACCATATATTGATGACACTGATAGTAAAAACAGATACACGGACCACATATTGATGACACTGATGGTAAAAACTGATACACGGAACATATATTGATGACACACTGATAGTAAAAACAGATACTCAGACCATATATTGATGACACTGATAGTAAAAACAGATACACAGACCATATATTGATGACACTGATGGTAAAAACAGATATACAGACCATATATTGATGACACTGATAGTAAAAACAGATACACAGACCATATATTGATGACACTGATAGTAAAAACAGATACACGGACCATATATTGATGACACACTGATGGTAAAAACAGATACACGGACCATATATTGATGACACACTGATAGTAAAAACAGATACACGGACCATATATTGATGACACACTGATAGTAAAAACAGATACACGGAACATATATTGATGACACACTGATAGTAAAAACAGATACACGGACCATATATTGATGACACTGATAGAAAAAACAGATACACGGACCATATATTGATGACACTGATAGAAAAAACAGATACACGGACCATATATTGATGGCACTGATAGTAAAAACAGATACACGGACCATATATTGATGACACACTGATAGTAAAAACAGATACACGGAACATATATTGATGACACACTGATAGTAAAAATAGACACACGGACCATATATTGATGACACTGATGGTAAAAACAGATACATGGACCATATATTGATGACACTGATAGTAAAAATAGACACACGGAACATATATTGATGACACTGATGGTAAAAACAGATACATGGACCATATATTGATGACACACTGATAGTAAAAACAGATACACGGAACATATATTGATGACACACTGATAGTAAAAACAGATACACGGACCATATATTGATGACACTGATAGAAAAAACAGATACACGGACCATATATTGATGACACTGATAGAAAAAACAGATACACGGACCATATATTGATGACACTGATAGAAAAAACAGATACACGGACCATATATTGATGGCACTGATAGTAAAAACAGATACACGGACCATATATTGATGACACACTGATAGTAAAAACAGATACACGGAACATATATTGATGACACACTGATAGTAAAAATAGACACACGGACCATATATTGATGACACTGATGGTAAAAACAGATACATGGACCATATATTGATGACACTGATAGTAAAAATAGACACACGGAACATATATTGATGACACTGATGGTAAAAACAGATACATGGACCATATATTGATGACACACTGATAGTAAAAACAGATACCCGGACCATATATTGATCACACTGATAGAAAAAACAGATACACGGACCATATATTGATGACACACTGACAGTAAAAACAGATACACGGACCATATATTGATGACACTGATAGTAAAAATAGACACACGGAACATATATTGATGACACTGATGGTAAAAACAGATACACGGACCATATATTGATCACACTAATAGTAAAAACAGATACACGGACCATATATTGATGACACACTGATGGTAAAAACAGATACACGGACCATATATTGATGACACACTGATGGTAAAAACAGATACACGGACCATATATTGATGACACTGATGGTAAAAACAGATACACGGACCATATATTGATGACACACTGATAGTAAAAACAGATACACGGACCATATATTGATGACACTGATGGTAAAAACAGATACACGGACCATATATTGATGACACACTGATGGTAAAAACAGATACACGGACCATATATTGATGACACTGATGGTAAAAACAGATACACGGACCATATATTGATGACACTGATAGTAAAAACAGATACACGGACCATATATTGATGGCACTGATAGTAAAAACAGATACACGGACCATATATTGATGACACTGATAGAAAAAACAGATACACGGACCATATATTGATGGCACTGATAGTAAAAACAGATACACGGACCATATATTGATGACACACTGATAGTAAAAACAGATACACGGACCATATATTGATGACACACTGATAGTAAAAATAGACACACGGACCGTATATTGATGACACTGATGGTAAAAACGGATACATGGACCATATATTGATGACACTGATAGTAAAAACAGATACATAGACCATATATTGATGACACTGATAGTAAAAACAGATACACGGACCATATATTGATGACACTGATAGTAAAAACAGATACATGGACCATATATTGATGACACACTGATGGTAAAAACAGATACACGGACCATATATTGATGACACTGATGGTAAAAACAGATACACGGAACATATATTGATGACACACTGATGGTAAAAACAGATACACGGACCATATATTGATGACACACTGATAGTAAAAACAGATACACGGACCATATATTGATGACACTGATGGTAAAAACAGATACACGGAACATATATTGATGACACTGATAGAAAAAACAGATACACGGACCATATATTGATGACACACTGATGGTAAAAACAGATACACGGACCATATATTGATGACACTGATAGTAAAAACAGATACACAGACCATATATTGATGACACACTGATAGAAAAAACAGATACACGGACCATATATTGATGGCACTGATAGTAAAAACAGATACACGGACCATATATTGATGACACTGATAGTAAAAACAGATACACGGACCATATATTGATGACACACTGATGGTAAAAACAGATACACGGACCATATATTGATGACACTGATGGTAAAAACAGATACACGGACCACATATTGATGGCACTGATAGTAAAAACAGATACACGGACCATATATTGATGACACTGATAGTAAAAACAGATACACGGACCATATATTGATGACACTGATAGTAAAAACAGATACACGTACCATATATTGATGACATGTCACACTGATAGAAAAAACAGATACACCGACCATATATTGATGACACTGATGGTAAAAACAGATACACGGACCATATATTGATGACACTGATGGTAAAAACAGATACACGGACCATATATTGATGACACTGATAGTAAAAACAGATACACGGACCATATATTGATGACACTGATAGTAAAAACAGATACACGGACCATATATTGATGACACACTGATGGTAAAAACAGATACACGGACCATATATTGATGACACTGATGGTAAAAACAGATACACGGACCATATATTGATGACACACTGATAGTAAAAACAGATACACGGACCATATATTGATGACACTGATAGCAAAAACAGATACACGGACCATATATTGATGACATGTCACACTGATAGAAAAAACAGATACACGGACCATATATTGATGACACACTGATGGTAAAAACAGATACACGGACCATATATTGATGACACTGATGGTAAAAACAGATACACGGACCATATATTGATGACACTGATAGAAAAAACAGATACACGGATCATAAATTGATGACACTGATGGTAAAAACAGATACACGGACCATATATTGATGACACTGATAGTAAAAACAGATACACGGACCATATATTGATGACACACTGATGGTAAAAACAGATACACGGACCATATATTGATGACACTGATGGTAAAAACAGATACACGGACCATATATTGATGACACTGATAGAAAAAACAGATACACGGACCATATATTGATGACACACTGATGGTAAAAACAGATACACGGACCATATATTGATGACACTGATGGTAAAAACAGATACACGGACCATATATTGATGACACTGATGGTAAAAACAGATACACGGACCATATATTGATGACACTGATGGTAAAAACAGATACACGGACCATATATTGATGGCACTGATAGTAAAAACAGATGCACGGACCATATATTGATGACACACTGATAGTAAAAACGGATACACGGACGATATATTGATGACACTGATAGTAAAAACAGATACAAGGACCATATATTGATGACACACTAATAGTAAAAACAGATACACGGACCATATATTGATGACACTGATAGTAAAAACAGATACACGGACCATATATTGATGACACACTAATAGTAAAAACAGATACACGGACCATATATTTATGACACTGATAGTAAAAACAGATACAAGGACCATATATTGATGACACACTAATAGTAAAAACAGATGCACGGACTATATATTGATGACACTGATAGTAAAAACAGATACACGGACCATATATTGATGACACACTGATAGTAAAAACAGATACACGGACCATATATTGATGACACTGATAGAAAAAACAGATACACGGAACATATATTGATGACACTGATAGAAAAAACAGATACACGGACCATATATTGATGGCACTGATAGTAAAAACAGATACACGGACCATATATTGATGACACACTGATAGTAAAAACAGATACACGGACCATATATTGATGACACACTGATAGTAAAAATAGACACACGGACCATATATTGATGACACACTGATGGTAAAAACAGATACACGGACCATATATTGATGACACTGATAGTAAAAACAGATACACGGACCATATATTGATGACACTGATAGTAAAAACAGATACACGGACCATATATTGATGACACACTGATGGTAAAAACAGATACACGGACCATATATTGATGACACACTGATGGTAAAAACAGATACACGGACCATATATTGATGACACACTGATGGTAAAAACAGATACACGGACCATATATTGATGACACTGATAGTAAAAACAGATACACGGACCATATATTGATGACACTGATAGTAAAAACAGATACACGGACCATATATTGATGACACACTGATGGTAAAAACAGATACACGGACCATATATTGATGACACTGATGGTAAAAACAGATACACGGACCATATATTGATGACACTGATAGTAAAAACAGATACACGGACCATATATTGATGACACACTGATGGTAAAAACAGATACACGGACCATATATTGATGACACTGATGGTAAAAACAGATACACGGAACATATATTGATGACACACTGATAGTAAAAACAGATACACGGACCATATATTGATGACACTGATAGTAAAAACAGATACACGGACCATATATTGATGACACTGATAGTAAAAACAGATACACGGACCATATATTGATGACACACTGATGGTAAAAACAGATACACGGACCATATATTGATGACACTGATAGTAAAAACAGATACACGGACCATATATTGATGACACTGATAGTAAAAACAGATACACGGACCATATATTGATGACACACTGATGGTAAAAACAGATACACGGACCATATATTGATGACACTGATGGTAAAAACAGATACACGGAACATATATTGATGACACACTGATAGTAAAAACAGATACACGGACCATATATTGATGACACACTGATAGTAAAAACAGATACACGGACCATATATTGAGGACACACTGATGGTAAAAACAGATACACGGATCATATATTGATGACACTGATGGTAAAAACAGATACACGGACCATATATTGATGACACTGATGGTAAAAACAGATACACGGAACATATATTGATGACACTGATAGAAAAAACAGATACACGGACCATATATTGATGACATGTCACACTGATAGAAAAAACAGATACACAGACCATATATTGATGACACACTGATGGTAAAAACAGATACACGGACCATATATTGATGACACTGATAGTAAAAACAGATACACGGACCATATATTGATGACACTGATAGTAAAAACAGATACACGGACCATATATTGATGACACTAATAGTAAAAACAGATACACGGATCATATATTGATGACACACTGATAGTAAAAACAGATACACGGACCATATATTGATGACACACTGATGGTAAAAACAGATACACGGACCATATATTGATGACATGTCACACTGATAGAAAAAACAGATACACGGACCATATATTGATGGCACTGATAGTAAAAACAGATACACGGACCATATATTGATGGCACTGATAGTAAAAATAGATACACGGACCATATATTGATGACACTGATAGTAAAAACAGATACACGGACCATATATTGATGACACACTGATGGTAAAAACAGATACACGGACCATATATTGATGACACTGATGGTAAAAACAGATACACGGACCATATATTGATGGCACTAATAGTAAAAACAGATACACGGACCATATATTGATGGCACTGATAGTAAAAATAGATACACGGACCATATATTGATGACACTGATAGTAAAAACAGATACACGGACCATATATTGATGACACTGATAGTAAAAACAGATACACGGACCATATATTGATGACACTGATGGTAAAAACAGATACACGGATCATATATTGATGACACACTGATGGTAAAAACAGATACACGGACCATATATTGATGACACTGATAGTAAAAACAGATACACGGACCATATATTGATGGCACTGATAATAAAAACAGATACACGGACCATATATTGATGACACACTGATAGTAAAAACAGATACACGGACCATATATTGATGACACTGATAGTAAAAACAGATACACGGACCATATATTGATGACACACTGATAGTAAAAACAGATACACAGACCATATATTGATGACACTGATAGTAAAAACAGATACACGGACCATATATTGATGGCACTGATAGTAAAAACAGATACACGGACCATATATTGATGGCACTGATAGTAAAAATAGATACACGGACCATATATTGATGACACTGATAGTAAAAACAGATACACGGACCATATATTGATGACACACTGATGGTAAAAACAGATACACGGACCATATATTGATGACACTGATGGTAAAAACAGATACACGGACCATATATTGATGACACACTGATAGTAAAAACAGATACACGGACCATATATTGATGACACTGATAGTAAAAACAGATACACGGACCATATATTGATGACACTGATGGTAAAAACAGATACACGGATCATATATTGATGACACACTGATGGTAAAAACAGATACACGGACCATATATTGATGACACTGATAGTAAAAACAGATACACGGACCATATATTGATGGCACTGATAATAAAAACAGATACACGGAACATATATTGATGACACACTGATAGTAAAAACAGATACACAGACCATATATTGATGACACTGATAGAAAAAACAGATACACGGACCATATATTGATGACACACTGATGGTAAAAACAGATACACGGACCATATATTGATGACACTGATGGTAAAAACAGATACACAGACCATATATTGATGACACTGATGGTAAAAACAGATACACGGACCATATATTGATGACACACTGATGGTAAAAACAGATACACGGACCATATATTGATGACACACTGATGGTAAAAACAGATACACGGACCATATATTGATGACACACTGATGGTAAAAACAGATACACGGACCATATATTGATGACACACTGATGGTAAAAACAGATACACGGACCATATATTGATGACACTGATGGTAAAAACAGATACACGGACCATATATTGATGACACTGATAGAAAAAACAGATACACGGACCATATATTGATGACACTGATAGTAAAAACAGATACACGGACCATATATTGATGACACACTGATGGTAAAAACAGATACACGGACCATATATTGATGACACTGATGGTAAAAACAGATACACGGACCATATATTGATGACACTGATAGAAAAAACAGATACACGGACCATATATTGATGACACACTGATGGTAAAAACAGATACACGGACCATATATTGATGACACTGATAGAAAAAACAGATACACGGACCATATATTGATGACACACTGATGGTAAAAACAGATACACGGACCATATATTGATGACACTGATGGTAAAAACAGATACACGGACCATATATTGATGACACTGATAGAAAAAACAGATACACAGACCATATATTGATGACACTGTTGGTAAAAACAGATACACGGATCATATATTGATGACACTGATGGTAAAAACAGATACACGGACCATATATTGATGACACACTGACAGTAAAAACAGATACACGGACCATATATTGATGACATACTGATGGTAAAAACAGATACACGGATCATATATTGATGACACTGATAGTAAAAACAGATACAGGTACCATATATTGATGACACTGATAGCAAAAACAGATACACGGACCATATATTGATGACACACTGATAGTAAAAACAGATACACGGACCATATATTGATGACACACTGATAGTAAAAACAGATACACGGACCATATATTGATGACACACTGATAGTAAAAACAGATACACGGACCATATATTGATGACACACTGATAGTAAAAACAGATACAGGTACCATATATTGATGACACTGATGGTAAAAACAGATACACGGACCATATATTGATGACACTGATAGTAAAAACAGATACAGGTACCATATATTGATGACACTGATAGCAAAAACAGATACACGGACCATATATTGATGACACACTGATAGTAAAAACAGATACACGGACCATATATTGATGACACACTGATAGTAAAAACAGATACACGGACCATATATTGATGACACACTGATAGTAAAAACAGATACACGGACCATATATTGATGACACACTGATAGTAAAAACAGATACACGGACCATATATTGATGACACTGATAGTAAAAACAGATACAGGTACCATATATTGATGACACTGATAGCAAAAACAGATACACGGACCATATATTGATGACACACTGATAGTAAAAACAGATACACGGACCATATATTGATGACACACTGATAGTAAAAACAGATACACGGACCATATATTGATGACACACTGATAGTAAAAACAGATACAGGTACCATATATTGATGACACTGATGGTAAAAACAGATACACGGACCATATATTGATGACACTGATAGTAAAAACAGATACACGGACCATATATTGATGACACACTGATAGTAAAAACAGATGCACGGACCATATATTGATGACACACTGATAGTAAAAACAGATACACGGACCATATATTGATGACACTGATAGTAAAAACAGATACACGGACCATATATTGATGACACACTGATAGTAAAAACAGATACACGGACCATATATTGATGACACTGATAGTAAAAACAGATACACGGACCATATATTGATGACACTGATGGTAAAAACAGATACACGGACCATATATTGATGACACTGATGGTAAAAACAGATACACGGACCATATATTGATGACACACTGATAGTAAAAACAGATACACGGACCATATATTGATGACACTGATAGTAAAAACAGATACACGGACCATATATTGATGACACTGATAGTAAAAACAGATACACGGACCATATATTGATGACACACTGATAGTAAAAACAGATGCACGGACCATATATTGATGACACTGATAGAAAAAACAGATACACGGACCATATATTGATGACACTGATAGAAAAAACAGATACACGGACCATATATTGATGACACTGATAGAAAAAACAGATACACGGACCATATATTGATGACACTGATAGTAAAAACAGATACACGGACCATATATTGATGACACACTGATAGTAAAAACAGATACATGGACCATATATTGATGACACTGATAGAAAAAACAGATACACGGACCATATATTGATGACACACTGATAGTAAAAACGGATACAAGGACCATATATTGATGACACTGATAGTAAAAACAGATACACGGACCATATATTGATGACACTGATAGCAAAAACAGATACACGGACCATATATTGATGACACTGATAGTAAAAACAGATACACGGACCATATATTGATGACACTGATGGTAAAAACACATACACGGACCATATATTGATGACACTGATAGCAAAAACAGATACACGGACCATATATTGATGACACTGATAGCAAAAACAGATACACGGACCATATATTGATGACACTGATAGCAAAAACAGATACACGGACCATATGTTGATGACACTGATGGTAAAAACAGATACACGGACCATATATTGATGACACTGATAGTAAAAACAGATACACGGACCATATATTGATGACAGTGATGGTAAAAACAGATAAACGGACCATATATTGATGTCACACTGATAGTAAAAACAGATACACGGACCATATATTGATGACACTGATAGTAAAAACAGATACACGGACCATATATTGATGACACTGATAGTAAAAACAGATACACGGACCATATATTGATGACACTGATGGCAAAAACAGATACACGGACCATATATTGATGACACTGATAGTAAAAACAGATACACGGACCATATATTGATGACACTGATAGCAAAAACAGATACATGGACCATATATTGATGGCACTGATAGTAAAAACAGATACACGAACCATATATTGATGACACTGATAGTAAAAACAGACACATGGACCATATATTGATGACACTGATAGTAAAAACAGACACATGGACCATATATTGATGACACTGATAGTAAAAACAGATACACGGATCATATATTGATGACACACTGATAGTAAAAACGGATACACGGACGATATATTGATGACACTGATAGTAAAAACAGATACAAGGACCATATATTGAAGACACTGATAGTAAAAACAGATACACGGATCATATATTGATGACACTGATAGTAAAAACAGATACACGGACCATATATTGATGACACACTGATAGTAAAAACGGATACACGGACGATATATTGATGACACTGATAGTAAAAACAGATACAAGGACCATATATTGAAGACACTGATAGTAAAAACAGATACACGGATCATATATTGATGACACTGATAGTAAAAACAGATACACGGACCATATATTGATGACACTGATAGTAAAAACAGATACATGTATCATATATTGATGACACACTGATAGTAAAAACGGATACAGGTACCATATATTGATGACACTGATAGTAAAAACAGATACACGGACCATATATTGATGACACTGATGGTAAAAACAGATACATGTATCATATATTGATGACACACTGATAGTAAAAACAGATACATGGATCATATATTGATGATACACTGATAGTAAAAACAGATACACGGACCATATATTGATGACACACTAATAGTAAAAACAGATACACGGAACATATATTGATGACACACTGATAGTAAAAATGGATACAGGTACCATATATTGATGACACTGATAGTAAAAACAGATACACGGACCATATATTGATGACACACTGATGGTAAAAACAGATACACGGACTATATATTGATGACACACTGATGGTAAAAACAGATACACGGACTATATATTGATGACACTGATAGTAAAAACAGATACACGGACCATATATTGATGACACACTGATAGTAAAAAGAGATACACGGACCATATATTGATGACACTGATAGTAAAAACAGATACACGGACCATATATTGATGACACTGATGGTAAAAACAGATACACGGACCATATATTGATGACACACTGATGGTAAAAACAGATACATGGACCATATATTGATGACACACTGATAGTAAAAACAGATACACGGACTATATATTGATGACACTGATAGTAAAAACAGATACACGGACCATATATTGATAACACACTGATAGTAAAAACAGATACACGGACTATATATTGATGACACTGATGGTAAAAACAGATACACGGACCATATATTGATGACACACTGATAGTAAAAAGAGATACACGGACCATATATTGATGACACACTGATGGTAAAAACAGATACACGGACTATATATTGATGACACTGATAGTAAAAACAGATACACGGACCATATATTGATGACACACTGATAGTAAAAACAGATACACGGACTATATATTGATGACACTGATGGTAAAAACAGATACATGGACCATATATTGATGACACACTGATAGTAAAAACAGATACACGGACCATATATTGATGACACACTGATAGTAAAAACAGATACACGGACCATATATTGATGACACACTGATAGTAAAAACAGATACACGGACCATATATTGATGGCACTGATAGTAAAAACAGATACACGGACCATATATTGATGACACTGATAGTAAAAACAGATACAGGTACCATATATTGATGACACTGATAGCAAAAACAGATACACGGATCATATATTGATGACACTGATAGCAAAAACAGATACACGGACCATATATTGATAACACACTGATAGTAAAAACAGATACACGGACTATATATTGATGACACTGATGGTAAAAACAGATACACGGACCATATATTGATAACACACTGATAGTAAAAACAGATACACGGACTATATATTGATGACACTGATGGTAAAAACAGATACACGGACCATATATTGATAACACACTGATAGTAAAAACAGATACACGGACTATATATTGATGACACTGATGGTAAAAACAGATACACGGACCATATATTGATAACACACTGATAGCAAAAACAGATACACGGATCATATATTGATGACACTGATAGCAAAAACAGATACACGGACCATATATTGATAACACACTGATAGTAAAAACAGATACACGGACTATATATTGATGACACTGATAGTAAAAACAGATACACGGACCATATATTGATAACACACTGATAGTAAAAACAGATACACGGACTATATATTGATGACACTGATGGTAAAAACAGATACACGGACCATATATTGATGACACACTGATAGTAAAAAGAGATACACGGACCATATATTGATGACACACTGATGGTAAAAACAGATACACGGACTATATATTGATGACACTGATAGTAAAAACAGATACACGGACCATATATTGATGACACACTGATAGTAAAAACAGATACACGGACTATATATTGATGACACTGATGGTAAAAACAGATACATGGACCATATATTGATGACACACTGATAGTAAAAACAGATACACGGACCATATATTGATGACACACTGATAGTAAAAACAGATACACGGACCATATATTGATGACACACTGATAGTAAAAACAGATACACGGACCATATATTGATGACACTGATAGTAAAAACAGATACACGGACCATATATTGATGACACTGATAGTAAAAACAGATACAGGTACCATATATTGATGACACTGATAGCAAAAACAGATACACGGATCATATATTGATGACACTGATAGCAAAAACAGATACACGGACCATATATTGATGACACTGATAGCAAAAACAGATACACGGACCATATATTGATGACACTGATAGTAAAAACAGATACAAGGACCATATATTGATGACACTGATAGTAAAAACAGATACACGGACCATATATTGATGACACTGATAGTAAAAACAGATACAGGTACCATATATTGATGACACTGATAGCAAAAACAGATACACGGACCATATATTGATGACACTGATAGTAAAAACAGATACACGGACCATATATTGATGACACTGATGGTAAAAACAGATACATGGACCATATATTGATGACACTGATAGTAAAAACAGATACACGGACCATATATTGATGACACTGATGGTAAAAACAGATACACGGACCATAAATTGATGACACACTGATAGTAAAAACAGATATACGGACCATATATTGATGACACACTGACAGTAAAAACAGATACATGGACCATATTTTGATGACACTGATGGTAAAAACAGATACACGGACCATATATTGATGACACTGATAGTAAAAACGGATACATGGACCATATATTGATGACACTGATAGTAAAAAGAGATACACGGACCATATATTGATGACACTGATAGTAAAAACAGATACACGGACCATATATTGATGACACTGATAGTAAAAACAGATACAGGTACCATATATTGATGACACTGATAGCAAAAACAGATACACGGACCATATATTGATGACACTGATAGCAAAAACAGATACACGGACCATATATTGATGACACTGATAGTAAAAACAGTTACACGGACCATATATTGATGACACACTGACAGTAAAAACAGATACACGGACCATATATTGATGACATACTGATGGTAAAAACAGATACACGGACCATATATTGATGACACACTGATAGTAAAAACAGATACACGGACCATATATTGATGACACACTGATAGTAAAAACAGATACACGGACCATATATTGATGACACTGATAGTAAAAACAGATACACGGACCATACATTGATGACACACTGATAGTAAAAACGGATACATGGACCATATATTGATGACACTGATAGTAAAAACAGATACACGGACCATATATTGATGACACTGATAGTAAAAACAGATACACGGACCATATATTGATGACACTGATAGCAAAAACAGATACACGGACCATATATTGATGGCACTGATAGTAAAAACAGATACACGGACGATATATTGATGACACACTGATAGTAAAAACAGATACACGGACCATATATTGATGACACTGATAGTAAAAACAGATACACGGACCATATATTGATGACACTGATAGTAAAAACAGATACACGGACCATATATTGATGGCACTGATAGTAAAAACAGATACACGGACGATATATTGATGACACACTGATAGTAAAAACAGATACACGGACCATATATTGATGACACTGATGGTAAAAACAGATACACGGACCATATATTGATGACACACTGATAGTAAAAACAGATACAGGTACCATATATTGATGACACTGATGGTAAAAACAGATACACGGACCATATATTGATGACACTGATGGTAAAAACAGATACACGGACCATATATTGATGACACTGATAGTAAAAACAGATACACGGACCATATATTGATGACACTGATAGTAAAAACAGATACATGGACCATATATTGATGGCACTGATAGTAAAAACAGATACACGGACCATATATTGATGACACTGATAGTAAAAACAGATACACGGACCATATATTGATGACACTGATAGTAAAAACAGATACATGGACCATATATTGATGACACTGATAGCAAAAACAGATACACGGAACATATATTGATGACACTGATGGTAAAAACAGATACACGTACCATATATTGATGACACTGATAGTAAAAACAGATACACGAACCATATATTGATGACACACTGACAGTAAAAACAGATACACGGACCATATATTGATGACACTGATAGTAAAAACAGATACACGGACCATATATTGATGACACACTGACAGTAAAAACAGATACACGGACCATATATTGATGACACTGATAGTAAAAACAGATACACGGACCATATATTGATGACACACTGACAGTAAAAACAGATACACGGACCATATATTGGTGACACTGATAGTAAAAACAGATACACGGACCATATATTGATGACACACTGACAGTAAAAACAGATACACGGACCATATATTGATGACACTGATAGTAAAAACAGATACACGGACCATATATTGATGACACACTGATAGTAATAACAGATACATGGACCAGGCACTGATGATGTACTGATGGTAAAAACAGACACACGGACCTGACACTGATGGTAAAAACAGATACACGGACCATATATTGATGACACACTGATAGTAAAAACAGATACACGGACCATATATTGATGACACTGATAGTAAAAACAGATACACGGACCATAAATTGATGACACTGATGGTAAAAACAGATACACGGACCATATATTGATGACACTGATGGTAAAAACAGATACACGGACCATATATTGATGACACTGATAGTAAAAACAGATACACGGACCATAAATTGATGACACTGATAGTAAAAACAGATACACGGACCATATATTGATGACACACTGATGGTAAAAACAGATACACGGACCATATATTGATGACACACTGATGGTAAAAACAGATACACGGACCATATATTGATGACACTGATGGTAAAAACAGATACACGGACCATATATTGATGACACTGATAGTAAAAACAGATACACGGACCATATATTGATGACACTGATAGTAAAAACAGATACACGGACCATATATTGATGACACTGATGGTAAAAACAGATACACAGACCATATATTGATGACACACTGATAGTAAAAACAGATACACGAACCATATATTGATGACACTGATAGTAAAAACAGATACACGGACCATATATTGATGACACTGATGGTAAAAACAGATACACAGACCATATATTGATGACACACTGATGGTAAAAACAGATACACGGACCATATATTGATGACACTGATGGTAAAAACAGATACACGGACCATATATTGATGACACACTGATGGTAAAAACAGATACACGGACCATATATTGATGACACTGATGGTAAAAACAGATACACGGACCATATATTGATGACACTGATAGTAAAAACAGATACACGGACCATATATTGATGACACTGATAGTAAAAACAGATACACGGACCATATATTGATGACACTGATGGTAAAAACAGATACACAGACCATATATTGATGACACACTGATAGTAAAAACAGATACACGGACCATATATTGATGACACTGATAGTAAAAACAGATACACGGACCATATATTGATGACACTGATGGTAAAAACAGATACACAGACCATATATTGATGACACTGATGATAAAAACGGATACACGGACCATATATTGATGACACTGATAGTAAAACAGATACACGGACCATATATTGATGACACTGATGGTAAAAACAGATACACGGACCATATATTGATGACACTGATAGTAAAAACAGATACACGGACCATATATTGATGACACTAATAGTAAAAACAGATACATGGACCATATATTGATGACACACTGATAGTAAAAACAGATACACGGACCATATATTGATGACACTGATGGTAAAAACAGATACACGGACCATATATTGATGACACTGATAGTAAAAACAGATACACGGACCATATATTGATGACACTAATAGTAAAAACAGATACACGGACCATATATTGATGACATTGATAGTAAAAACAGATACACGGACCATATATTGATGGCACTGATAATAAAAACAGATACACGGACCATATATTGATGACACACTGATAGTAAAAACAGATACACGGACCATATATTGATGACACTGATGGTAAAAATAGATACACGGACTATATATTGATGACACTGATAGTAAAAACAGATACACGGACCATATATTGATGACACTGATGGTAAAAACAGATACACGGACCATATATTGATGACACTGATAGTAAAAACAGATACACGGACCATATATTGATGGCACTAATAGTAAAAACAGATACACGGACCATATATTGATGGCACTAATAGTAAAAACAGATACACGGACCATATATTGATGACACTGATGGTAAAAACAGATACACGGACCATATATTGATGACACTGATAGTAAAAACAGATACACGGACCATATATTGATGACACTGATGGTAAAAACAGATACACGGACCATATATTGATGACATTGATGATAAAAACTGATACACGGATCATATATTGATGACACTGATAGTAAAAACAGATACACGAACCATATATTGATGACACACTGATAGTAAAAATAGATACACTGATCATATATTGATGACACTGATGGTAAAAACAGATACACGGACCATATATTGATGACACACTGATGGTAAAAACAGATACATGGACCATATATTGATGACACACTGATGGTAAAAACAGATACATGGACCATATATTGATGACACACTGATGGTAAAAACAGATACACGGACCATATATTGATGTCACTGATGGTAAAAACAGATACAAGGACCATATATTGATGACACTGATAGTAAAAACAGATACATGGACCATATATTGATGACACTGATAGTAAAAACAGATACACGTACCATAGATTGATGACACACTGATGGTAAAAAGAGATACACGGACCATATATTGATGACACTGATGGTAAAAACAGATACACGGACCATATATTGATGACACACTGATGGTAAAAACAGATACACGGACCATATATTGATGACACTGATAGTAAAAACAGATACACGGACCATATACTGATGACACTGATGGTAAAAACAGATACACAGACCATATATTGATGACACTGATGATAAAAACAGTTATACGGACCATATATTGATGACACTGATGATAAAAACAGATACACGGACCATATATTGATGACACACTGATGGTAAAAACAGATACACGGACCATATATTGATGGCACTGATAATAAAAACAGATACACGGACCATATATTGAAGACACACTGATAGTAAAAATAGATACACGGACCATATATTGATGACACTGATGGTAAAAACAGATATACGGACCATATATTGATGACACTGATGGTAAAAATAGATACACGGACCATATATTGATGACACTGATAGAAAAAACAGATACATGGACCGTATATTGATGACACACTGATGGTAAAAACAGATACACGGACCATATATTGATGACACTGATAGTAAAAACAGATACACAGACCATATATTGATGACACTGATGGTAAAAACAGATACATGGACCATATATTGATGACATTGATGATAAAAACTGATACACGGATCATATATTGATGACACTGATAGTAAAAACATATACACGGACCATATATTGATGACACTGATAGAAAAAACAGATACATGGACCATATATTGATGACACTGATAGAAAAAACAGATACATGGACCATATATTGATGACACTGATAGTAAAAACAGATACACGGACCATATATTGATGACACACTGATGGTAAAAACAGATGCACAGACCATATATTGATGACACTGATAGTAAAAACAGATACACGGACCATATATTGATGACACTGATGGTAAAAACAGATACACGGACCATATATTGGTGACACTGATAGTAAAAACAGATATACGGACCATATATTGATGACACTGATAGTAAAAACAGATATACGGACCATATATTGATGACATTAATAGTAAAAACAGATACACGGACCATATATTGATGACATTGATAGTAAAAACAGATACACGGACCATATATTGATGACACTGATGGTAAAAACAGATACACGGACCATATATTGATGACATTAATAGTAAAAACAGATATACGGACCATATATTGATGACATTGATAGTAAAAACAGATACACGGACCATATATTGATGACACTGATGGTAAAAACAGATACACGGACCATATATTGATGACACTGATGGTAAAAACAGATACACGGACCATATATTGATGACACTGATGGTAAAAACAGATACACGGACCATATATTGATGACACTGATAGTAAAAACAGATACACGGACCATATATTGATGACACTGATGGTAAAAACAGATACACGGACCATATATTGATGACACTGATAGTAAAAACAGATACACGAACCATATATTGATGACACACTGATGGTAAAAATAGATACACGGACCATATATTGATGACACTGATAGTAAAAACAGATACACGGACCATATATTGATGACACTGATAGTAAAAACAGATACACGGACCATATATTGATGACACTAATAGTAAAAACAGATACACGGACCATATATTGATGACACTGATGGTAAAAACAGATACACGGACCATATATTGATGACACACTGATGGTAAAAACAGATACACAGACCATATATTGATGACACACTGATAGTAAAACAGATACACGGACCATATATTGATGGCACTGATAATAAAAACAGATACACGGACCATATATTGATGACACTGAGAGTAAAAACAGATATACGGACCATATATTGATGACACTGATGGTAAAAATAGATACACGGACCATATATTGATGACACACTGATGGTAAAAACAGATACACAGACCATATATTGATGACACACTGATAGTAAAACAGATACACGGACCATATATTGATGGCACTGATAATAAAAACAGATACACGGACCATATATTGATGACACTGAGAGTAAAAACAGATATACGGACCATATATTGATGACACTGATGGTAAAAACAGATACACGGACCATATATTGATGACACACTGATGGTAAAAACAGATACACAGACCATATATTGATGACACACTGATAGTAAAACAGATACACGGACCATATATTGATGACACTGATAGTAAAAACAGATACACGGACCATATATTGATGACACTGATGGTAAAAACAGATACACGGACCATATATTGATGGCACTGATAATAAAAACAGATACACGGACCATATATTGATGACACTGATGGTAAAAACAGATATACGGACCATATATTGATGACACTGATAGTAAAAACAGATACACGAACCATATATTGATGACACTGATAGTAAAAACAGATACACAGACCATATATTGATGACACTGATGGTAAAAACAGATACACGGACCATATATTGATAACATTGATGATAAAATCTGATACACGGATCATATATTGATGACACTGATAGTAAAAACAGATACACGGACCATATATTGATGAAACTGATAGTAAAAACAGATACACGGACAATATATTGATGACACACTGATGGTAAAAACAGATGCACAGACCATATATTGATGAAACTGATAGTAAAAACAGATACACGGACCATATATTGATGACACTGATAGTAAAAACAGATACACGGACCATATATTGATGACACTGATGGTAAAAACAGATACACGGACCATATATTGATGACACTGATAGTAAAAACAGATACACGGACCATATATTGATGACACACTGATGATAAAAACAGATGCACGGACCATATATTGATGACACTGATGGTAAAAACAGATACACGGACCATATATTGATGACACTGATGGTAAAAACAGATACACGGACCATATATTGATGACACTGATGGTAAAAACAGATACACGGACCATATATTGGTGACACTGATGGTAAAAACAGATACACGGACCATATATTGGTGACACTGATAGTAAAAACAGATACACGGACCATATATTGATGACACTGATGGTAAAAACAGATACACGGACCATATATTGATGACACTGATGGTAAAAACAGATACACGGACCATATATTGATGACACTGATGGTAAAAACAGATACACGGACCATATATTGATGACACTGATAGTAAAAACAGATACACGGACCATATATTGATGACACTGATGGTAAAAACAGATACACGGACCATATATTGATGACACTGATAGTAAAAACAGATACACGAACCATATATTGATGACACACTGATGGTAAAAACAGATACACGGACCATATATTGATGACACTGATAGTAAAAACAGATACACGGACCATATATTGATGACACTGATAGTAAAAACAGATACACGGACCATATATTGATGACACTAATAGTAAAAACAGATACACGGACCATATATTGATGACATTGATAGTAAAAACAGATACACGGACCATATATTGATGACACACTGATAGTAAAAACAGATACACGGACCATATATTGATGGCACTAATAGTAAAAACAGATACACGGACCATATATTGATGACACTAATAGTAAAAACAGATACACGGACCATATATTGATGACATTGATAGTAAAAACAGATACACGGACCATATATTGATGACACTGATAGTAAAAACAGATACACGGACCATATATTGATGGCACTAATAGTAAAAACAGATACACGGACCATATATTGATGACATTGATGATAAAAACTGATACACGGGTCATATATTGATGACACTGATGGTAAAAACAGATACACGGACTATATATTGATGACACTGATAGTAAAAACAGATACACGGACCATATATTGATGACACTGATAGTAAAAACAGATACACGGACCATATATTGATGACATTGATGGTAAAAACAGATACACGGACCATATATTGATGACACTGATGGTAAAAACAGATACACGGCCATATATTGATGACACTGATGGTAAAAACAGATACATGGACCATATATTGATGACACTGATGGTAAAAACAGATACACGGCCATATATTGATGACACTGATAGTAAAAACAGATACACAGACCATATATTGATGACATTGATGATAAAAACTGATACACGGGTCATATATTGATGACACTGATAGTAAAAACAGATACACGAACCATATATTGATGACAGTGATGGTAAAAACAGATACACGGACCATATATTGATGACATTGATGATAAAAACTGATACACGGACCATATATTGATGACATTGATAGTAAAAACAGATACACGGACCATAAATTGATGACACTGATAGTAAAAACAGATACACGGACCATATATTGATGACATTGATGGTAAAAACAGATACACGGACCATATATTGATGACACTGATAGTAAAAACAGTTACACGGACCATATATTGATGACACACTGACAGTAAAAACAGATACACGGACCATATATTGATGACATACTGATGGTAAAAACAGATACACGGACCATATATTGATGACACACTGATAGTAAAAACAGATACACGGACCATATATTGATGACACACTGATAGTAAAAACAGATACACGGACCATATATTGATGACACTGATAGTAAAAACAGATACACGGACCATACATTGATGACACACTGATAGTAAAAACGGATACATGGACCATATATTGATGACACTGATAGTAAAAACAGATACACGGACCATATATTGATGACACTGATAGTAAAAACAGATACACGGACCATATATTGATGACACTGATAGCAAAAACAGATACACGGACCATATATTGATGGCACTGATAGTAAAAACAGATACACGGACGATATATTGATGACACACTGATAGTAAAAACAGATACACGGACCATATATTGATGACACTGATAGTAAAAACAGATACACGGACCATATATTGATGACACTGATAGTAAAAACAGATACACGGACCATATATTGATGGCACTGATAGTAAAAACAGATACACGGACGATATATTGATGACACACTGATAGTAAAAACAGATACACGGACCATATATTGATGACACTGATGGTAAAAACAGATACACGGACCATATATTGATGACACACTGATAGTAAAAACAGATACAGGTACCATATATTGATGACACTGATGGTAAAAACAGATACACGGACCATATATTGATGACACTGATGGTAAAAACAGATACACGGACCATATATTGATGACACTGATAGTAAAAACAGATACACGGACCATATATTGATGACACTGATAGTAAAAACAGATACATGGACCATATATTGATGGCACTGATAGTAAAAACAGATACACGGACCATATATTGATGACACTGATAGTAAAAACAGATACACGGACCATATATTGATGACACTGATAGTAAAAACAGATACATGGACCATATATTGATGACACTGATAGCAAAAACAGATACACGGAACATATATTGATGACACTGATGGTAAAAACAGATACACGTACCATATATTGATGACACTGATAGTAAAAACAGATACACGAACCATATATTGATGACACACTGACAGTAAAAACAGATACACGGACCATATATTGATGACACTGATAGTAAAAACAGATACACGGACCATATATTGATGACACACTGACAGTAAAAACAGATACACGGACCATATATTGGTGACACTGATAGTAAAAACAGATACACGGACCATATATTGATGACACACTGACAGTAAAAACAGATACACGGACCATATATTGATGACACTGATAGTAAAAACAGATACACGGACCATATATTGATGACACACTGATAGTAATAACAGATACATGGACCAGGCACTGATGATGTACTGATGGTAAAAACTGACACATGGACCATACGCTGATGACACACTGATGGTAAAAACAGACACACGGACCTGACACTGATGGTAAAAACAGATACACGGACCATATATTGATGACACACTGATAGTAAAAACAGATACACGGACCATATATTGATGACACTGATAGTAAAAACAGATACACGGACCATAAATTGATGACACTGATGGTAAAAACAGATACACGGACCATATATTGATGACACTGATGGTAAAAACAGATACACGGACCATATATTGATGACACTGATAGTAAAAACAGATACACGGACCATAAATTGATGACACTGATAGTAAAAACAGATACACGGACCATATATTGATGACACACTGATGGTAAAAACAGATACACGGACCATATATTGATGACACACTGATGGTAAAAACAGATACACGGACCATATATTGATGACACTGATGGTAAAAACAGATACACGGACCATATATTGATGACACTGATAGTAAAAACAGATACACGGACCATATATTGATGACACTGATAGTAAAAACAGATACACGGACCATATATTGATGACACTGATGGTAAAAACAGATACACAGACCATATATTGATGACACACTGATAGTAAAAACAGATACACGAACCATATATTGATGACACTGATAGTAAAAACAGATACACGGACCATATATTGATGACACTGATGGTAAAAACAGATACACAGACCATATATTGATGACACACTGATGGTAAAAACAGATACACGGACCATATATTGATGACACTGATGGTAAAAACAGATACACGGACCATATATTGATGACACACTGATGGTAAAAACAGATACACGGACCATATATTGATGACACTGATGGTAAAAACAGATACACGGACCATATATTGATGACACTGATAGTAAAAACAGATACACGGACCATATATTGATGACACTGATAGTAAAAACAGATACACGGACCATATATTGATGACACTGATGGTAAAAACAGATACACAGACCATATATTGATGACACACTGATAGTAAAAACAGATACACGGACCATATATTGATGACACTGATAGTAAAAACAGATACACGGACCATATATTGATGACACTGATGGTAAAAACAGATACACAGACCATATATTGATGACACTGATGATAAAAACGGATACACGGACCATATATTGATGACACTGATAGTAAAACAGATACACGGACCATATATTGATGACACTGATGGTAAAAACAGATACACGGACCATATATTGATGACACTGATAGTAAAAACAGATACACGGACCATATATTGATGACACTAATAGTAAAAACAGATACATGGACCATATATTGATGACACACTGATAGTAAAAACAGATACACGGACCATATATTGATGACACTGATGGTAAAAACAGATACACGGACCATATATTGATGACACTGATAGTAAAAACAGATACACGGACCATATATTGATGACACTAATAGTAAAAACAGATACACGGACCATATATTGATGACATTGATAGTAAAAACAGATACACGGACCATATATTGATGGCACTGATAATAAAAACAGATACACGGACCATATATTGATGACACACTGATAGTAAAAACAGATACACGGACCATATATTGATGACACTGATGGTAAAAATAGATACACGGACTATATATTGATGACACTGATAGTAAAAACAGATACACGGACCATATATTGATGACACTGATGGTAAAAACAGATACACGGACCATATATTGATGACACTGATAGTAAAAACAGATACACGGACCATATATTGGTGACACTGATAGTAAAAACAGATATACGGACCATATATTGATGACATTAATAGTAAAAACAGATACACGGACCATATATTGATGGCACTAATAGTAAAAACAGATACACGGACCATATATTGATGGCACTAATAGTAAAAACAGATACACGGACCATATATTGATGACACTGATGGTAAAAACAGATACACGGACCATATATTGCTGACACTGATAGTAAAAACAGATACACGGACCATATATTGATGGCACTAATAGTAAAAACAGATACACAGACCATATATTGATGACACTGATGGTAAAAACAGATACACGGACCATATATTGAAGACATTGATAGTAAAAACAGATACACGGACCATATATTGATGACACTGATAGTAAAAACAGATACAAGGACCATATATTGATGACACTGATGATAAAAACAGATACACGGACCATATATTGATGACACTGATGGTAAAAACAGATACACGGACCATATATTGATGACACTGATGGTAAAAACAGATACACGGACCATATATTGATGACATTGATGATAAAAACTGATACACGGATCATATATTGATGACACTGATAGTAAAAACAGATACACGAACCATATATTGATGACACACTGATAGTAAAAATAGATACACTGATCATATATTGATGACACTGATGGTAAAAACAGATACACGGACCATATATTGATGACACACTGATGGTAAAAACAGATACATGGACCATATATTGATGACACACTGATGGTAAAAACAGATACATGGACCATATATTGATGACACACTGATGGTAAAAACAGATACACGGACCATATATTGATGTCACTGATGGTAAAAACAGATACAAGGACCATATATTGATGACACTGATAGTAAAAACAGATACATGGACCATATATTGATGACACTGATAGTAAAAACAGATACACGTACCATAGATTGATGACACACTGATGGTAAAAAGAGATACACGGACCATATATTGATGACACTGATGGTAAAAACAGATACACGGACCATATATTGATGACACACTGATGGTAAAAACAGATACACGGACCATATATTGATGACACTGATAGTAAAAACAGATACACGGACCATATACTGATGACACTGATGGTAAAAACAGATACACAGACCATATATTGATGACACTGATGATAAAAACAGTTATACGGACCATATATTGATGACACTGATGATAAAAACAGATACACGGACCATATATTGATGACACACTGATGGTAAAAACAGATACACGGACCATATATTGATGGCACTGATAATAAAAACAGATACACGGACCATATATTGAAGACACACTGATAGTAAAAATAGATACACGGACCATATATTGATGACACTGATGGTAAAAACAGATATACGGACCATATATTGATGACACTGATGGTAAAAATAGATACACGGACCATATATTGATGACACTGATAGAAAAAACAGATACATGGACCGTATATTGATGACACACTGATGGTAAAAACAGATACACGGACCATATATTGATGACACTGATAGTAAAAACAGATACACAGACCATATATTGATGACACTGATGGTAAAAACAGATACATGGACCATATATTGATGACATTGATGATAAAAACTGATACACGGATCATATATTGATGACACTGATAGTAAAAACATATACACGGACCATATATTGATGACACTGATAGAAAAAACAGATACATGGACCATATATTGATGACACTGATAGAAAAAACAGATACATGGACCATATATTGATGACACTGATAGTAAAAACAGATACACGGACCATATATTGATGACACACTGATGGTAAAAACAGATGCACAGACCATATATTGATGACACTGATAGTAAAAACAGATACACGGACCATATATTGATGACACTGATGGTAAAAACAGATACACGGACCATATATTGGTGACACTGATAGTAAAAACAGATACACGGACCATATATTGATGACACTGATGGTAAAAACAGATACACGGACCATATATTGATGACATTAATAGTAAAAACAGATACACGGACCATATATTGATGACATTGATAGTAAAAACAGATACACGGACCATATATTGATGACACTGATGGTAAAAACAGATACACGGACCATATATTGATGACACTGATGGTAAAAACAGATACACGGACCATATATTGATGACACTGATGGTAAAAACAGATACACGGACCATATATTGATGACACTGATAGTAAAAACAGATACACGGACCATATATTGATGACACTGATGGTAAAAACAGATACACGGACCATATATTGATGACACTGATAGTAAAAACAGATACACGGACCATATATTGATGACACTGATAGTAAAAACAGATACACGAACCATATATTGATGACACACTGATGGTAAAAATAGATACACGGACCATATATTGATGACACTGATAGTAAAAACAGATACACGGACCATATATTGATGACACTGATAGTAAAAACAGATACACGGACCATATATTGATGACACTAATAGTAAAAACAGATACACGGACCATATATTGATGACACTGATGGTAAAAACAGATACACGGACCATATATTGATGACACACTGATGGTAAAAACAGATACACAGACCATATATTGATGACACACTGATAGTAAAACAGATACACGGACCATATATTGATGGCACTGATAATAAAAACAGATACACGGACCATATATTGATGACACTGAGAGTAAAAACAGATATACGGACCATATATTGATGACACTGATGGTAAAAACAGATACACGGACCATATATTGATGACACACTGATGGTAAAAACAGATACACAGACCATATATTGATGACACACTGATAGTAAAACAGATACACGGACCATATATTGATGGCACTGATAATAAAAACAGATACACGGACCATATATTGATGACACTGAGAGTAAAAACAGATATACGGACCATATATTGATGACACTGATGGTAAAAACAGATACACGGACCATATATTGATGACACACTGATGGTAAAAACAGATACACAGACCATATATTGATGACACACTGATAGTAAAACAGATACACGGACCATATATTGATGACACTGATAGTAAAAACAGATACACGGACCATATATTGATGACACTGATGGTAAAAACAGATACACGGACCATATATTGATGGCACTGATAATAAAAACAGATACACGGACCATATATTGATGACACTGATGGTAAAAACAGATATACGGACCATATATTGATGACACTGATAGTAAAAACAGATACACGAACCATATATTGATGACACTGATAGTAAAAACAGATACACAGACCATATATTGATGACACTGATGGTAAAAACAGATACACGGACCATATATTGATAACATTGATGATAAAATCTGATACACGGATCATATATTGATGACACTGATAGTAAAAACAGATACACGGACCATATATTGATGACACTGATGGTAAAAACAGATACACGGACCATATATTGATGACACTGATAGTAAAAACAGATACACGGACCATATATTGATGACACTGATGGTAAAAACAGATACACGGACCATATATTGATGACACTGATAGTAAAAACAGATACACGAACCATATATTGATGACACACTGATGGTAAAAACAGATACACGGACCATATATTGATGACACTGATAGTAAAAACAGATACACGGACCATATATTGATGACACTGATAGTAAAAACAGATACACGGACCATATATTGATGACACTAATAGTAAAAACAGATACACGGACCATATATTGATGACATTGATAGTAAAAACAGATACACGGACCATATATTGATGACACACTGATAGTAAAAACAGATACACGGACCATATATTGATGGCACTAATAGTAAAAACAGATACACGGACCATATATTGATGACACTAATAGTAAAAACAGATACACGGACCATATATTGATGACATTGATAGTAAAAACAGATACACGGACCATATATTGATGACACTGATAGTAAAAACAGATACACGGACCATATATTGATGGCACTAATAGTAAAAACAGATACACGGACCATATATTGATGACATTGATGATAAAAACTGATACACGGGTCATATATTGATGACACTGATGGTAAAAACAGATACACGGACTATATATTGATGACACTGATAGTAAAAACAGATACACGGACCATATATTGATGACACTGATAGTAAAAACAGATACACGGACCATATATTGATGACATTGATGGTAAAAACAGATACACGGACCATATATTGATGACACTGATGGTAAAAACAGATACACGGCCATATATTGATGACACTGATGGTAAAAACAGATACATGGACCATATATTGATGACACTGATGGTAAAAACAGATACACGGCCATATATTGATGACACTGATAGTAAAAACAGATACACAGACCATATATTGATGACATTGATGATAAAAACTGATACACGGGTCATATATTGATGACACTGATAGTAAAAACAGATACACGAACCATATATTGATGACACTGATGGTAAAAACAGATACACGGACCATATATTGATGACATTGATGATAAAAACTGATACACGGACCATATATTGATGACATTGATAGTAAAAACAGATACACGGACCATAAATTGATGACACTGATAGTAAAAACAGATACACGGACCATATATTGATGACATTGATGGTAAAAACAGATACACGGACCATATATTGATGACACTGATGGTAAAAACAGATACATGGACCATATATTGATGACATTGATGGTAAAAACAGATACACGGACCATATATTGATGACATTGATGGTAAAAACAGATACACGGCCATATATTGATGACACTGATGGTAAAAACAGATACATGGACCATATATTGATGACACTGATGGTAAAAACAGATACACGGCCATATATTGATGACACTGATAGTAAAAACAGATACACAGACCATATATTGATGACATTGATGATAAAAACTGATACACGGGTCATATATTGATGACACTGATAGTAAAAACAGATACACGAACCATATATTGATGACACTGATGGTAAAAACAGATACACGGACCATATATTGATGACATTGATGATAAAAACTGATACACGGACCATATATTGATGACATTGATAGTAAAAACAGATACACGGACCATATATTGATGACACTGATAGTAAAAACAGATACACGGACCATATATTGATGACATTGATGGTAAAAACAGATACACGGACCATATATTGATGACACTGATGGTAAAAACAGATACACGGCCATATATTGATGACACTGATGGTAAAAACAGATACATGGACCATATATTGATGACACTGATGGTAAAAACAGATACACGGCCATATATTGATGACACTGATAGTAAAAACAGATACACAGACCATATATTGATGACATTGATGATAAAAACTGATACACGGGTCATATATTGATGACACTGATAGTAAAAACAGATACACGAACCATATATTGATGACACTGATGGTAAAAACAGATACACGGAACATATATTGATGACATTGATGATAAAAACTGATACACGGACCATATATTGATGACATTGATAGTAAAAACAGATACACGGACCATAAATTGATGACACTGATAGTAAAAACAGATACACGGACCATATATTGATGACACTAATAGTAAAAACAGATACACGGACCATATATTGATGACACTAATAGTAAAAACAGATACACGGACCATATATTGATGACACTGATGGTAAAAACAGATACACGGACCATATATTGATGACACACTGATGGTAAAAACAGATACACGGACCATATATTGATGACACACTGATGGTAAAAACAGATACACGGACCATATATTGATGACATTGATAGTAAAAACAGATACACGGACCATATATTGATGACACTGATGGTAAAAACAGATACACGGACCATATATTGATGACACTGATAGTAAAAACAGATACACAGACCATATATTGATGACACTGATTTTAAAAACAGATACACGGACCATATATTGATGACACTGATAGTAAAAACAGATACACGGACCATATATTGATGACACTGATGGTAAAAACAGATACACGGACCATATATTGATGACACTGATAGTAAAAACAGATACACGGACCATATATTGATGACACTGATAGTAAAAACAGATACACGGACCATATATTGATGACATTGATGATAAAAACTGATACACGGATCATATATTGATGACACTGATAGTAAAAACTGATACACGAACCATATATTGATGACACTGATAGTAAAAACAGATACACGGACCATATATTGATGACATTGATGATAAAAACTGATACACGGATCATATATTGATGACACTGATAGTAAAAACAGATACACAGACCATATATTGATGACACTGATGGTAAAAACAGATACACGGACCATATATTGATGACACTGATGGTAAAAACAGATACACGGACCATATATTGATGACACTGATGGTAAAAACAGATACACGGCCATATATTGATGACACTGATGGTAAAAACAGATACACGGACCATATATTGATGACACTGATGGTAAAAACAGATACACGGCCATATATTGATGACACTGATGGTAAAAACAGATACACGGACCATATATTGATGACACTGATGGTAAAAACAGATACACGGACCATATATTGATGACACTGATAGTAAAAACAGATACACGGACCATATATTGATGACACTGATAGTAAAAACAGATACACGGACCATATATTGATGACATTGATGGTAAAAACAGATACACGGACCATATATTGATGACACTGATGGTAAAAACAGATACACGGCCATATATTGATGACACTGATGGTAAAAACAGATACATGGACCATATATTGATGACACTGATGGTAAAAACAGATACACGGCCATATATTGATGACACTGATAGTAAAAACAGATACACAGACCATATATTGATGACACTGATGGTAAAAACAGATACACGAACCATATATTGATGACACTGATGGTAAAAACAGATACACGGACCATATATTGATGACACTGATGGTAAAAACAGATACACGGAACATATATTGATGACACTGATGGTAAAAACAGATACACGGACCATATATTGATGACATTGATAGTAAAAACAGATACACGGACCATAAATTGATGACACTGATAGTAAAAACAGATACACGGACCATATATTGATGACACTGATGGTAAAAACAGATACACGGACCATATATTGATGACACTGATAGTAAAAACAGATACACGGACCATATATTGGTGACACTGATAGTAAAAACAGATACACGGACCATATATTGATGACACTGATAGTAAAAACAGATACACGGACCATATATTGGTGACACTGATAGTAAAAACAGATACACGGACCATATATTGATGACACTAATAGTAAAAACAGATACACGGACCATATATTGATGACACACTGATGGTAAAAACAGATACACGGACCATATATTGATGACACTGATAGTAAAAACAGATACACGGACCATATATTGATGACACACTGATGGTAAAAACAGATACACGGACCATATATTGAAGACATTGATAGTAAAAACAGATACACGGACCATATATTGATGACACTGATGGTAAAAACAGATACACGGACCATATATTGATGACACTGATGGTAAAAACAGATACACGGACCATATATTGATGACACTGATAGTAAAAACAGATAAACGGACCATATATTGATGACACTGATGGTAAAAACAGATACACGGACCATATATTGATGACACTGATAGTAAAAACAGATACACGGACCATATATTGATGACACTGATAGTAAAAACAGATACACGGACCATATATTGATGACATTGATGATAAAAACTGATACACGGATCATATATTGATGACACTGATAGTAAAAACAGATACACGAACCATATATTGATGACACTGATAGTAAAAACAGATACACGGACCATATATTGATGACATTGATGATAAAAACTGATACACGGATCATATATTGATGACACTGATAGTAAAAACAGATACACAGACCATATACTGATGACACTGATAGTAAAAACAGATACACGGACCATATATTGATGACACACTGATAGTAAAAACAGATACACGGACCATATATTGATGACACTGATAGTAAAAACAGATACACGGACCATATATTGATGACACTGATAGTAAAAACAGATACACGGACCATATATTGATGACACACTGATGGTAAAAACAGATACACGGACCATATATTGATGACACTAATAGTAAAAACGGATACACAGACCATATATTGATGACACTGATAGTAAAAACAGATACACGGACCATATATTGATGACACTGATGGTAAAAACAGATACACGGACCATATATTGATGACACTGATAGTAAAAACAGATACACGGACCATATATTGATGACACTGATGGTAAAAACAGATACACGGACCATATATTGATGACACTGATAGTAAAAACAGATACACGGACCATATATTGATGACACTGATGGTAAAAACAGATACACGGACCATATATTGATGACACTGATGGTAAAAACAGATACACGGACCATATATTGATGACACTGATAGTAAAAACAGATACACGGACCATATATTGATGGCACTAATAGTAAAAACAGATACATGGACCATATATTGATGACAGTGATAGTAAAAACACATACACAGACCATATATTGATGACACACTGATAGTAAAAACAGATACACGGACCATATATTGATGACACTGATAGTAAAAACAGATACACGGACCATATATTGATGACACTGATAGTAAAAACAGATACACGGACCATATATTGATGACACTGATAGTAAAAACAGATACATGGACCATATATTGATGACAGTGATAGTAAAAACAGATACATGGACCATATATTGATGACAGTGATAGTAAAAACACATACACAGACCATATATTGATGACACACTGATAGTAAAAACAGATACACGGACCATATATTGATGACACTGATAGTAAAAACAGATACACGGACCATATATTGATGACACTGATAGTAAAAACAGATACACGGACCATATATTGATGACACTGATAGTAAAAACAGATACATGGACCATATATTGATGACAGTGATAGTAAAAACACATACACAGACCATATATTGATGGCACACTGATAGTAAAAACAGATACACGGACCATATATTGATGACACTGATGGTAAAAACAGATACACGGACCATATATTCATGACACACTGATGGTAAAAACAGATACACGGACCATATATTGATGACACTGATGGTAAAAACAGATACACGGACCATATATTCATGACACACTGATGGTAAAAACAGATACACGGACCATATATTCATGACACACTGATGGTAAAAACAGATACACGGACCATATATTGATGACACTGATAGTAAAAACAGATACACGGACCATATATTGATGACACTGATAGTAAAAACAGATACACGGACCATATATTGATGACACTGATAGTAAAAACAGATACACGGACCATATATTGATGACACAGATGGTAAAAACAGATACACGGACCATATATTGATGACACTGATGGTAAAAACAGATGCACGGACCATATATTGATGACACTGATAGAAAAAACAGATACATGGACCATATATTGATGACACTGATGGTAAAAATAGATACACGGACCATATATTGATGACACTGATAGTAAAAACACATACACAGACCATATATTCATGACACACTGATGGTAAAAACAGATACACGGACCATATATTCATGACACACTGATGGTAAAAACAGATACACGGACCATATATTGATAACACTGATAGTAAAAACAGATACACGGACCATATATTGATGACACTGATGGTAAAAACAGATACACGGACCATATATTGATGACACTGATGGTAAAAACAGATACACGGACCATATATTGATGACACTGATGGTAAAAATTGATACACGGACCATATATTGATGACATGTCACACTGATAGAAAAAACAGATACACGGACCATATATTGATGACACACTGATAGTAAAAACAGATACATGGACCATATATTGATGACACTGATGGTAAAAACAGATACACGGACCATATATTGATGGCACTAATAGTAAAAACAGATACATGGACCATATATTGATGACAGTGATAGTAAAAACACATACACAGACCATATATTGATGACACACTGATAGTAAAAACAGATACACGGACCATATATTGATGACACTGATAGTAAAAACAGATACACGGACCATATATTGATGACACTGATAGTAAAAACAGATACACGGACCATATATTGATGACACTGATAGTAAAAACAGATACACGGACCATATATTGATGACACTGATAGTAAAAACAGATACACGGACCATATATTGATGGCACTAATAGTAAAAACAGATACATGGACCATATATTGATGACAGTGATAGTAAAAACACATACACAGACCATATATTGATGACACACTGATAGTAAAAACAGATACACGGACCATACATTGATGACACTGATAGTAAAAACAGATACACGGACCATATATTGATGACACTGATAGTAAAAACAGATACACGGACCATATATTGATGACACACTGATAGTAAAAACAGATACATGGACCATATATTGATGACAGTGATAGTAAAAACACATACACGGACCATATATTGATGACACACTGATAGTAAAAACAGATATACGGACCATATATTCATGACACACTGATGGTAAAAACAGATACACAGACCATATATTGAAGACACTGATGGTAAAAACAGATACACGGAACATATATTGATGACACTGATGGTAAAAACAGATACACGGACCATATATTCATGACACACTGATGGTAAAAACAGATACACGGACCATATATTGATGACACTTATGGTAAAAATAGATACACGGACCATATATTGATGACACTGATAGTAAAAACAGATACACGGACCATATATTGATGACACTGATAGTAAAAACAGATACACGGACCATATATTGATGACACACTGATAGAAAAAACAGATACATGGACCATATATTGATGACACACTGATTGTAAAAACAGATACACGGACCATATATTGATGACACTGATAGTAAAAACAGATACACGGACCATATATTGGTGACACTGATAGTAAAAACACATACACAGACCATATATTCATGACACACTGATGGTAAAAACAGATACACGGACCATATATTGATGACACTGATGGTAAAAACAGATACACGGACCATATATTGATGACACTGATAGTAAAAACAGATACACGGACCATATATTGATGACACTGATGGTAAAAACAGATACACGGACCATATATTGATGACACTGATAGTAAAAACAGATACACGGACCATATATTGATGACACTGATGGTAAAAACAGATACACGGACCATATATTGATGACACACTGATAGTAAAAACAGATACACGGACCATATATTGATGACACTGATGGTAAAAACAGATACACGGACCATATATTCATGACACACTGATGGTAAAAACAGATACACGGACCATATATTGATGACACTGATGGTAAAAACAGATACACGTACCATATATTGATGACACTGATGGTAAAAACAGATACACGGACCATATATTCATGACACACTGATGGTAAAAACAGATACACGGACCATATATTGATGACACTGATGGTAAAAATAGATACACGGACCATATATTGATGACACTGATAGTAAAAACAGATACACGGACCATATATTGATGACACTGATAGTAAAAACAGATACACGGACCATATATTGATGACACTGATAGTAAAAACAGATATACGGACCATATATTGATGACACTGATTGTAAAAACAGATACACGGACCATATATTGATGACACTGATAGTAAAAACAGATACACGGACCATATATTGATGACACACTGATAGTAAAAACAGATATACGGACCATATATTCATGACACACTGATGGTAAAAACAGATACACGGACCATATATTGATGACACTGATGGTAAAAACAGATACACGGACCATATATTGATGACACTGATGGTAAAAACAGATACACGGACCATATATTCATGACACACTGATGGTAAAAACAGATACACGGACCATATATTGATGACACTGATGGTAAAAATAGATACACGGACCATATATTGATGACACTGATAGTAAAAACAGATACACGGACCATATATTGATGACACTGATAGTAAAAACAGATACACGGACCATATATTGATGACACTGATAGTAAAAACAGATACACGGACCATATATTGATGACACACTGATAGAAAAAACAGATACATGGACCATATATTGATGACACACTGATTGTAAAAACAGATACACGGACCATATATTGATGACACTGATAGTAAAAACAGATACACGGACCATATATTGATGACACTGATAGTAAAAACAGATACACGGACCATATATTGATGACACACTGATAGAAAAAACAGATACATGGACCATATATTGATGACACACTGATTGTAAAAACAGATACGCGGACCATATATTGGTGACACTGATAGTAAAAACACATACACAGACCATATATTCATGACACACTGATGGTAAAAACAGATACACGGACCATATATTGATGACACTGATGGTAAAAACAGATACACGGACCATATATTGATGACACTGATGGTAAAAACAGATACACGGACCATATATTGATGACACTGATAGTAAAAACAGATACACGGACCATATATTGATGACACACTGATGGTAAAAACAGATACACGGACCATATATTGATGACACTGATGGTAAAAACAGATACACGGACCATATATTGATGACACTGATGGTAAAAACAGATACACGGACCATATATTGATGACACTGATAGTAAAAACAGATACATGGACCATATATTGATGACACTGATAGTAAAAACAGATACACGGACCATATATTGATGACACACTGATGGTAAAAACAGATACACGGACCATATATTGATGACACTGATAGTAAAAACAGATACACGGACCATATATTGATGACACTGATGGTAAAAATAGATACACGGACCATATATTGATGACACTGATAGTAAAAACAGATACACGGACCATATATTGATGACACACTGATGGTAAAAACAGATACATGGACCATATATTGATGACACACTGATGGTAAAAACAGATACATGGACCATATATTGATGACACACTGATGGTAAAAACAGATACACGGACCATATATTGATGTCACACTGATGGTAAAAACAGATACATGGACCATATATTGATGACACACTGATGGTAAAAACAGATAAACGGACCATATATTGATGACACTGATGGTAAAAACAGATACACGGACCATATATTGATGACACTGATGGTAAAAACAGATACACGGACCATATATTGATGACACTGATAGTAAAAACAGATACACGGACCATATATTGATGACACACTGATGGTAAAAACAGATACACGGACCATATATTGATGACACTGATGGTAAAAACAGATACACGGACCATATATTGATGACACTGATAGTAAAAACAGATACATGGACCATATATTGATGACACTGATGGTAAAAACAGATACACGGACCATATATTGATGACATTGAGGGTAAAAACAGATACACGGACCATATATTGATGACACTGAGGGTAAAAACAGATACACGGACCATATATTGATGACACACTGATGGTAAAAACAGATACACGGACCATATATTGATGACACTGATAGTAAAAACAGATACACGGACCATATATTGATGACACTGATGGTAAAAATAGATACACGGACCATATATTGATGACACTGATAGTAAAAACAGATACACGGACCATATATTGATGACACTGATGGTAAAAACAGATACACGGACCATATATTGATGACACACTGATGGTAAAAACAGATACATGGACCATATATTGATGACACTGATAGTAAAAACAGATACACGGACCATATATTGATGACACTGATGGTAAAAACAGATACACGGACCATATATTGATGACACTGATGGTAAAAACAGATACATGGACCATATATTGATGACACTGATGGTAAAAACAGATACACGGACCATATATTGATGACACTGATAGAAAAAACAGATACACGGACGATATATTGATGACACTGATGGTAAAAACAGATACACGGACCATATATTGATGACACACTGATGGTAAAAACAGATACACGGACCATATATTGATGACACTGATAGAAAAAACAGATACACGGACCATATATTGATGACACTGATAGTAAAAACAGATACACGGACCATATATTGATGACACTGATGGTAAAAACAGATACACGGACCATATATTGATGACACACTGAGGGTAAAAACAGATACACGGACCATATATTGATGACACTGATAGTAAAAACAGATACACGGACCATATATTGATGACACACTGATAGAAAAAACAGATACATGGACCATATATTGATGACACTGATAGTAAAAACAGATACACGGACCATATATTCATGACACTGATGGTAAAAACAGATACACAGACCATATATTGATAACACACTGATAGAAAAAACAGATACACGGACCATATATTGATGGCACTAATAGTAAAAACACATACACAGACCATATATTCATGACACACTGATGGTAAAAACAGATACACAGACCATATATTGATGACACTGATGGTAAAAACAGATACACGGACCATATATTGATGACATTGATGATAAAAACTGATACATGGATCATATATTGATGACACTGATAGTAAAAACAGATACACGGATCATATATTGATGACACTGATAGTAAAAACAGATACACGGACCATATATTGATGACACACTGATGGTAAATACAGATACACGGACCATATATTGATGACACTGATAGTAAAAACAGATACACGGACCATATATTGATGACACTGATGGTAAAAACAGATACACGGACCATATATTGATGACACTGATAGTAAAAACAGATACACGGACCATATATTGATGACACTGATAGTAAAAACAGATACACGGACCATATATTGATGACACTGATGGTAAAAACAGATACACGGACCATATATTGATGACACTGATGGTAAAAACAGATACACGGACCATATATTGATGACACTGATAGTAAAAACAGATACACGGACCATATATTGATGACACTAATAGTAAAAACAGATACACGGACCATATATTGATGACATTGATAGTAAAAACAGATACACGGACCATATATTGATGACATTGATAGTAAAAACAGATACACGGACCATATATTGATGACACACTGATGGTAAAAAGAGATACACGGACCATATATTGATGACACTGATAGTAAAAACAGATACACCGACCATATATTGATGACACACTGATGGTAAAAACAGATACACGGACCATATATTGATGACATTGATGATAAAAACTGATACACGGATCATATATTGATGACACTGATAGTAAAAACAGATACACGGATCATATATTGATGACACTGATAGTAAAAACAGATACATGGACCATATATTGATGACACTGATAGTAAAAACAGATACACGGACCATATATTGATGACACTGATAGTAAAAACAGATACACGGACCATATATTGATGACACACTGATGGTAAAAACAGATACGCGGACCATATATTGATCACACTGATAGTAAAAACAGATACACGGACCATATATTGATGACACTAATAGTAAAAACAGATACACGGACCATATATTGATGACACTAATAGTAAAAACAGATACACGGACAATATATTGATGACACTGATAGTAAAAACAGATACACGGACCATATATTGATGACACACTGATGGTAAATACAGATACACGGACCATATATTGATGACACTGATAGTAAAAACAGATACACGGACCATATATTGATGACACTGATAGTAAAAACAGATACACGGACCATATATTGATGACATTGATAGTAAAAACAGATACACGGACCATATATTGATGACATTGATAGTAAAAACAGATACACGGACCATATATTGATGACACACTGATGGTAAAAACAGATACACAGACCATATATTGATGACACTGATGGTAAAAACAGATACACCGACCATATATTGATGACACACTGATGGTAAAAACAGATACACGGACCATATATTGATGACATTGATGATAAAAACTGATACACGGATCATATATTGATGACACTGATAGTAAAAACAGATACACGGATCATATATTGATGACACTGATAGTAAAAACAGATACACGGACCATATATTGATGACACACTGATGGTAAAAACAGATACACGGACCATATATTGATGACATTGATGATAAAAACTGATACACGGATCATATATTGATGACACTGATGGTAAAAACAGATACACGGACCATATATTGATGACACTGATAGTAAAAACAGATACAAGGACCATATATTGATGACACTGATAGTAAAAACAGATACACCGACCATATATTGATGACACACTGATGGTAAAAACAGATACACGGATCATATATTGATGACACTGATAGTAAAAACAGATACACGGACCATATATTGATGACACTGATAGTAAAAACAGATACAAGGACCATATATTGATGACACTGATAGTAAAAACAGATACACCGACCATATATTGATGACACACTGATGGTAAAAACAGATACACGGACCATATATTGATGACATTGATGATAAAAACTGATACACGGATCATATATTGATGACACTGATAGTAAAAACAGATACACGGATCATATATTGATGACACTGATGGTAAAAACAGATACACGGACCATATATTGATGACACTGATAGTAAAAACAGATACACGGACCATATATTGATGACACACTGATAGTAAAAACAGATACACGGACCATATATTGATGACACTGATGGTAAAAACAGATACACGGACCATATATTGATGACACTGATGGTAAAAATAGATACACGGACCATATATTGATGACACTGATAGTAAAAACAGATGCACGGACCATATATTGATGACACACTGATGGTAAAAACAGATACACGGACCATATATTGATGACACACTGATGGTAAAAACAGATACACGGACCATATATTGATGACACTGATGGTAAAAACACATACACGGACCATATATTGATGACACTGATGGTAAAAATAGATACACAGACCATATATTGATGACACACTGATGGTAAAAACAGATACACGGACCATATATTGATGACACTGATAGTAAAAACAGATACACGGACCATATATTGATGACACTGATGGTAAAAACACATACACAGACCATATATTGATGACACACTGATAGTAAAAACAGATATACGGACCATATATTGATGACACTAATAGTAAAAACAGATACATGGACCATATATTGATGACACTGATAGTAAAAACACATACACAGACCATATATTGATGACACACTGATAGTAAAAACAGATACATGGACCATATATTGATGACACTGATGGTAAAAACAGATACACGGACCATATATTGATGACACACTGATAGTAAAAACAGATACATGGACCATATATTGATGACACTGATAGTAAAAACAGATATACGGACCATATATTGATGACACTGATGGTAAAAACAGATACACGGACCATATATTGATGACACTGATGGTAAAAACAGATACACGGACCATATATTGATGACACTGATGGTAAAAACAGATACATGGACCATATATTGATGACACTGATAGTAAAAACAGATACACAGACCATATATTGATGACACTGATGGTAAAAACAGATACATGGACCATATATTGATGACACTGATGGTAAAAACAGATAAACGGACCATATATTGATGACACTGATGGTAAAAAGAGATACACGGACCATATATTGATGACACACTGATGGTAAAAAGAGATACACGAACCATATATTGATGACACTGATGGTAAAAACAGATACACGGACCATATATTGATGACACTGATAGTAAAAACAGATACACGGACCATATATTGATGACACTGATGGTAAAAACAGATACACGGACCATATATTGATGACACACTGATGGTAAAAACAGATACACGGACCATATATTGATGACACTGATGGTAAAAAGAGATACACGGACCATATATTGATGACACTGATAGTAAAAAGAGATACACGAACCATATATTGATGACACTGATGGTAAAAACAGATACACGGACCATATATTGATGACACTGATAGTAAAAACAGATACACGGACCATATATTGATGACACTGATGGTAAAAACAGATACACGGACCATATATTGATGACACTGATAGTAAAAACAGATACACGGATCATATATTGATGACACTGATGGTAAAACAGATACACGGACCATATATTGATGACACGGATGGTAAAAACAGATACACGGACCATATATTGATGACACACTGATGGTAAAAACATATACACGGACCACATATTGATGGCACTGATAGTAAAAACAGATACACGGACCATATATTGATGACACTGATAGTAAAAACAGATACACAGACCATATATTGATGACACACTGATGGTAAAAACAGATACACGGACCATATATTGATGACACACTGATGGTAAAAACAGATACACGGAACATATATTGATGACACACTGATGGTAAAAACAGATACATGGACCATATATTGATGACACTGATAGTAAAAACAGATACACAGACCATATATTGATGACACTGATGGTAAAAAGAGATACACGGACCATATATTGATGACACTGATGGTAAAAAGAGATACACGGACCATATATTGATGACACTGATGGTAAAAACAGATACACGGACCATATATTGATGACACTGATGGTAAAAAGAGATACACGGACCATATATTGATGACACTGATGGTAAAACAGATACACGGACCATATATTGATGACACTGATGGTAAAAACAGATACACGGACCATATATTGATGACACACTGATGGTAAAAACATATACACGGACCACATATTGATGGCACTGATAGTAAAAACAGATACACGGACCATATATTGATGACACTGATAGTAAAAACAGATACACAGACCATATATTGATGACACACTGATGGTAAAAACAGATACACGGACCATATATTGATGACACTGATAGTAAAAACAGATACACGGACCACATATTGATGGCACTGATAGTAAAAACAGATACACGGAACATATATTGATGACACTGATAGTAAAAACAGATACACCGACCATATATTGATGACACACTGATGGTAAAAACAGATACACGGACCATATATTGATGACACACTGATGGTAAAAACAGATACACGGACCATATATTGATGACACACTGATGGTAAAAACAGATACACGGAACATATATTGATGACACACTGATGGTAAAAACAGATACATGGACCATATATTGATGACACTGATGGTAAAAACAGATACACGGACCATATATTGATGACACACTGATGGTAAAAACAGATACACGGACCATATATTGATGACACACTGATGGTAAAAACAGATACACCGACCATATATTGATGACACTGATGGTAAAAACAGATACACGGACCATATATTGATGACACACTGATGGTAAAAACAGATACACGGACCATATATTGATGACACTGATGGTAAAAACAGATACACGGACCATATATTGATGACACTGATAGTAAAAACAGATACACGGACCATATATTGATGACACTGATGGTAAAAACAGATACACGGACCATATATTGATGACACACTGATAGTAAAAACAGATACACGGAACATATATTGATGACACACTGATGGTAAAAACAGATACACGGACCATATATTGATGACACTGATGGTAAAAACAGATACACGGACCATATATTGATGACACTGATAGTAAAAACAGATACACGGACCATATATTGATGACACTGATAGTAAAAACAGATACACGGAACATATATTGATGACACTGATAGTAAAAACAGATACACAGACCATATATTGATGACACACTGATAGTAAAAACAGATACACGGACCATATATTGATGACACTGATAGTAAAAACAGATACACGGACCATATATTGATGACACACTGATGGTAAAAACAGATACACGGACCATATATTGATGGCACTGATAGTAAAAACAGATACACGGACCATATATTGATGACACTGATAGTAAAAACAGATACACGGACCATATATTGATGACACACTGATGGTAAAAACAGATACACGGACCACATATTGATGGCACTGATAGTAAAAACAGATACACGGACCATATATTGATGACACACTGATAGTAAAAACAGATACACGGACCATATATTGATGACACACTGATGGTAAAAACAGATACACGGACCACATATTGATGGCACTGATAGTAAAAACAGATACACGGACCATATATTGATGACACTGATAGTAAAAACAGATACACGGACCATATATTGATGACACACTGATAGTAAAAACAGATATACGGACCATATATTGATGACACTGATGGTAAAAACAGATACACGGACCATATATTGATGACACTGATGGTAAAAATAGATACACGGACCATATATTGATGACACTGATAGTAAAAACAGATGCACGGACCATATATTGATGACACACTGATGGTAAAAACAGATACACGGACCATATATTGATGACACACTGATGGTAAAAACAGATACACGGACCATATATTAATGACACTGATGGTAAAAACAGATACACGGACCATATATTGATGACACTGATGGTAAAAATAGATACACAGACCATATATTGATGACACACTGATGGTAAAAACAGATACACGGACCATATATTGATGACACTGATAGTAAAAACAGATACACGGACCATATATTGATGACACTGATGGTAAAAAGAGATACACGGACCATATATTGATGACACTGATGGTAAAAACAGATACACGGACCATATATTGATGACACTGATAGTAAAAACAGATACACGAACCATATATTGATGACACTGATGGTAAAACAGATACATGGACCATATATTGATGACACTGATGGTAAAAACAGATACACGGACCATATATTGATGACACACTGATGGTAAAAACATATACACGGACCATATATTGATGACACTGATAGTAAAAACAGATACACAGACCATATATTGATGACACACTGATGGTAAAAACAGATACACGGACCATATATTGATGACACTGATAGTAAAAACAGATACACGGACCATATATTGATGACACTGATAGTAAAAACAGATACACGTACCATATATTGATGACACTGATAGTAAAAACAGATACACGGACCATATATTGATGGCACTGATAGTAAAAACAGATACACGGAACATATATTGATGACACTGATAGTAAAAACAGATACACCGACCATATATTGATGACACACTGATGGTAAAAACAGATACACGGACCATATATTGATGACACACTGATGGTAAAAACAGATACACGGACCATATATTGATGACACACTGATGGTAAAAACAGATACACGGACCATATATTGATGACACTGATGGTAAAAACAGATACACGGACCATATATTGATGACACTGATAGTAAAAACAGATACACGGACCATATATTGATGACACTGATAGTAAAAACAGATACACGGACCATATATTGATGACACACTGATGGTAAAAACAGATACACGGACCATATATTGATGACACTGATAGTAAAAACAGATACACGGACCATATATTGATGACACACTGATGGTAAAAACAGATACACGGACCATATATTTATGGCACTGATAGTAAAAACAGATACACGGACCATATATTGATGACACTGATAGTAAAAACAGATACACGGACCATATATTGATGACACACTGATAGTAAAAACAGATATACGGACCATATATTGATGACACTGATGGTAAAAACAGATACACGGACCATATATTGATGACACTGATGGTAAAAATAGATACACGGACCATATATTGATGACACTGATAGTAAAAACAGATACACGGACCATATATTGATGACACTGATGGTAAAAATAGATACACGGACCATATTTTGATGACACTGATAGTAAAAACAGATACACGGACCATATATTGATGACACTGATAGTAAAAACAGATACACGGACCATATATTGATGACACACTGATGGTAAAAACAGATACACGGACCATATATTGATGACACTGATGGTAAAAACAGATACACGGACCATATATTGATGACACTGATAGTAAAAACAGATACACGGACCATATATTGATGACACTGATGGTAAAAACAGATACACGGACCATATATTGATGACACACTGATAGTAAAAACAGATACACGGAACATATATTGATGACACACTGATGGTAAAAACAGATACACGGACCATATATTGATGACACTGATGGTAAAAACAGATACACGGACCATATATTGATGACACTGATAGTAAAAACAGATACACGGACCATATATTGATGACACTGATAGTAAAAACAGATACACGGAACATATATTGATGACACTGATAGTAAAAACAGATACACAGACCATATATTGATGACACACTGATAGTAAAAACAGATACACGGACCATATATTGATGACACTGATAGTAAAAACAGATACACGGACCATATATTGATGACACACTGATGGTAAAAACAGATACACGGACCATATATTGATGGCACTGATAGTAAAAACAGATACACGGACCATATATTGATGACACTGATAGTAAAAACAGATACACGGACCATATATTGATGACACACTGATGGTAAAAACAGATACACGGACCACATATTGATGGCACTGATAGTAAAAACAGATACACGGACCATATATTGATGACACACTGATAGTAAAAACAGATACACGGACCATATATTGATGACACACTGATGGTAAAAACAGATACACGGACCACATATTGATGGCACTGATAGTAAAAACAGATACACGGACCATATATTGATGACACTGATAGTAAAAACAGATACACGGACCATATATTGATGACACACTGATAGTAAAAACAGATATACGGACCATATATTGATGACACTGATGGTAAAAACAGATACACGGACCATATATTGATGACACTGATGGTAAAAATAGATACACGGACCATATATTGATGACACTGATAGTAAAAACAGATGCACGGACCATATATTGATGACACACTGATGGTAAAAACAGATACACGGACCATATATTGATGACACACTGATGGTAAAAACAGATACACGGACCATATATTAATGACACTGATGGTAAAAACAGATACACGGACCATATATTGATGACACTGATGGTAAAAATAGATACACAGACCATATATTGATGACACACTGATGGTAAAAACAGATACACGGACCATATATTGATGACACTGATAGTAAAAACAGATACACGGACCATATATTGATGACACTGATGGTAAAAAGAGATACACGGACCATATATTGATGACACTGATGGTAAAAACAGATACACGGACCATATATTGATGACACTGATAGTAAAAACAGATACACGAACCATATATTGATGACACTGATGGTAAAACAGATACATGGACCATATATTGATGACACTGATGGTAAAAACAGATACACGGACCATATATTGATGACACACTGATGGTAAAAACATATACACGGACCATATATTGATGACACTGATAGTAAAAACAGATACACAGACCATATATTGATGACACACTGATGGTAAAAACAGATACACGGACCATATATTGATGACACTGATAGTAAAAACAGATACACGGACCATATATTGATGACACTGATAGTAAAAACAGATACACGGACCATATATTGATGGCACTGATAGTAAAAACAGATACACGGAACATATATTGATGACACTGATAGTAAAAACAGATACACCGACCATATATTGATGACACACTGATGGTAAAAACAGATACACGGACCATATATTGATGACACACTGATGGTAAAAACAGATACACGGACCATATATTGATGACACACTGATGGTAAAAACAGATACACGGAACATATATTGATGACACACTGATGGTAAAAACAGATAAACCGACCATATATTGATGACACTGATAGTAAAAACAGATACACGGACCATATATTGATGACACTGATAGTAAAAACAGATACACGGACCATATATTGATGACACACTGATGGTAAAAACAGATACACGGACCATATATTGATGGCACTGATAGTAAAAACAGATACACGGACCATATATTGATGACACTGATAGTAAAAACAGATACACGGACCATATATTGATGACACACTGATAGTAAAAACAGATATACGGACCATATATTGATGACACTGATGGTAAAAACAGATACACGGACCATATATTGATGACACTGATGGTAAAAATAGATACACGGACCATATATTGATGACACTGATAGTAAAAACAGATACACGGACCATATATTGATGACACTGATGGTAAAAACAGATACACGGACCATATATTGATGACACACTGATGGTAAAAACATATACACGGACCATATATTGATGACACTGATAGTAAAAACAGATACACGGACCATATATTGATGACACTGATAGTAAAAACAGATACACCGACCATATATTGATGACACTGATAGTAAAAACAGATACACCGACCATATATTGATGACACTGATAGTAAAAACAGATACACCGACCATATATTGATGGCACTGATAGTAAAAACAGATACACTGAACATATATTGATGACACTGATAGTAAAAACAGATACACCGACCATATATTGATGACACACTGATGGTAAAAACAGATACACGGACCATATATTGATGACACACTGATGGTAAAAACAGATACACGGACCATATATTGATGACACACTGATGGTAAAAACAGATACACGGAACATATATTGATGACACACTGATGGTAAAAACAGATACACGGACCATATATTGATGACACTGATGGTAAAAACAGATACACGGACCATATATTGATGACACACTGATGGTAAAAACAGATACACCGACCATATATTGATGACACACTGATGGTAAAAACAGATACACGGACCATATATTGATGACACTGATAGTAAAAACAGATACACGGACCATATATTGATGACACTGATGGTAAAAACAGATACACGGACCATATATTGATGACACACTGATGGTAAAAACAGATACACCGACCATATATTGATGACACACTGATGGTAAAAACAGATACACGGACCATATATTGATGACACACTGATGGTAAAAACAGATACACGGAACATATATTGATGACACACTGATGGTAAAAACAGATACACGGACCATATATTGATGACACTGATGGTAAAAACAGATACACGGACCATATATTGATGACACTGATGGTAAAAACAGATACACGGACCATATATTGATGACACTGATAGTAAAAACAGATACACGGACCATATATTGATGACACTGATAGTAAAAACAGATACACGGAACATATATTGATGACACTGATAGTAAAAACAGATACACAGACCATATATTGAAGACACTGATAGTAAAAACAGATACACGGACCATATATTGATGACACTGATAGTAAAAACAGATACACGGACCATATATTGATGACACACTGATGGTAAAAACATATACACGGACCATATATTGATGGCACTGATAGTAAAAACAGATACACGGACCATATATTGATGACACTGATAGTAAAAACAGATACACGGACCATATATTGATGACACACTGATAGTAAAAACAGATATACGGACCATATATTGATGACACTGATGGTAAAAACAGATACACGGACCATATATTGATGACACTGATAGTAAAAACAGATACACGGACCATAGATTGATGACACTGATGGTAAAAACAGATACACAGACCATATATTGATGACACACTGATAGTAAAAACAGATATACGGACCATATATTGATGACACTGATGGTAAAAACAGATACACGGACCATATATTGATGACACTGATGGTAAAAATAGATACACGGACCATATATTGATGACACTGATAGTAAAAACAGATGCACGGACCATATATTGATGACACACTGATGGTAAAAACAGATACACGGACCATATATTGATGACACACTGATGGTAAAAACAGATACACGGACCATATATTGATGACACTGATGGTAAAAACAGATACACGGACCATATATTGATGACACTGATGGTAAAAATAGATACACAGACCATATATTGATGACACACTGATAGTAAAAACAGATACACGGACCATATATTGATGACACTGATAGTAAAAACAGATACACGGACCATATATTGATGACACTGATAGTAAAAACACATACACGGACCATATATTGATGACACTGATAGTAAAAACACATACACAGACCATATATTGATGACACACTGATAGTAAAAACAGATATACGGACCATATATTGATGACACTGATAGTAAAAACAGATACACGGACCATATATTGATGACACTAATAGTAAAAACAGATACATGGACCATATATTGATGACACTGATAGTAAAAACAGATACACAGACCATATATTGATGACACACTGATAGTAAAAACAGATACATGGACCATATATTGATGACACTGATGGTAAAAACAGATACACGGACCATATATTGATGACACACTGATAGTAAAAACAGATACATGGACCATATATTGATGACACTGATAGTAAAAACAGATATACGGACAATATATTGATGACACTGATGGTAAAAACAGATACACGGACCATATATTGATGACACTGATGGTAAAAACAGATACACGGACCATATATTGATGACACTGATGGTAAAAACAGATACATGGACCATATATTGATGACACTGATAGTAAAAACAGATACACAGACCATATATTGATGACACTGATGGTAAAAACAGATACATGGACCATATATTGATGACACTGATGGTAAAAAGAGATACACGGACCATATATTGATGACACACTGATGGTAAAAAGAGATACACGAACCATATATTGATGACACTGATGGTAAAAACAGATACACGGACCATATATTGATGACACTGATGGTAAAAAGAGATACACGGACCATATATTGATGACACTGATAGTAAAAACAGATACACGGACCATATATTGATGACACTGATGGTAAAAAGAGATACACGGACCATATATTGATGACACTGATAGTAAAAACAGATACACGGACCATATATTGATGACACTGATGGTAAAAAGAGATACACGGACCTTATATTGATGACACTGATGGTAAAAAGAGATACACGGACCATATATTGATGACACTGATGGTAAAAACAGATACACGGACCATATATTGATGACACTGATGGTAAAAAGAGATACACGGACCATATATTGATGACACTGATGGTAAAAACGGATACACGGACCATATATTGATGACACACTGATAGTAAAAACAGATACACGGACCATATATTGATGACAGTGATGATAAAAACGGATACACGGACCATATATTGATGACACACTGATGGTAAAAACGGATACGCGGACCATATATTGATGACACTGATGGTAAAAGCAGATACACGGACCATATATTGATGACACTGAAGGTAAAAACAGATACACGGACCATATATTGATGACACACTGATGGTAAAAACATATACACGGACCACATATTGATGGCACTGATAGTAAAAACAGATACACGGACCATATATTGATGACACTGATAGTAAAAACAGATACACAGACCATATATTGATGACACACTGATGGTAAAAACATATATACGGACCACATATTGATGGCACTGATAGTAAAAACAGATACACGGACCATATATTGATGACACTGATAGTAAAAACAGATACACGGACCATATATTGATGACACTGATAGTAAAAACAGATACACGGACCATATATTGATGACACTGATAGTAAAAACAGATACACGGACCATATATTGATGACACACTGATGGTAAAAACAGATACACGGACCATATATTGATGACACTGATAGTAAAAACAGATACACGGACCATATATTGATGACACACTGATGGTAAAAACAGATACACGGACCATATATTGATGACACTGATAGTAAAAACAGATACACGGACCATATATTGATGACACTGATGGTAAAAACAGATACACGGACCATATATTGATGACACTGATAGTAAAAACAGATACACCGACCATATATTGATGACACACTGATGGTAAAAACAGATACACGGACCATATATTGATGACACACTGATGGTAAAAACAGATACACGGAACATATATTGATGACACACTGATGGTAAAAACAGATACACGGACCATATATTGATGACACTGATGGTAAAAACAGATACACGGACCATATATTGATGACACTGATGGTAAAAACAGATACACGGACCATATATTGATGACACACTGATAGTAAAAACAGATACACGGAACATATATTGATGACACACTGATGGTAAAAACAGATACACGGACCATATATTGATGACACTGATGGTAAAAACAGATACACGGACCATATATTGATGACACTGATGGTAAAAACAGATACACGGAACATATATTGATGACACTGATAGTAAAAACAGATACACGGACCATATATTGATGACACTGATGGTAAAAACAGATACACGGACCATATATTGATGACACTGATGGTAAAAACAGATACACGGAACATATATTGATGACACTGATAGTAAAAACAGATACACAGACCATATATTGATGACACTGATGGTAAAAACAGATACACGGACCATATATTGATGACACTGATGGTAAAAACAGATACACGGATCATATATTGATGACACTGATGGTAAAAACAGATACACGGAACATATATTGATGACACTGATAGTAAAAACAGATACACAGACCATATATTGATGACACACTGATAGTAAAAACAGATACACGGACCATATATTGATGACACTGATAGTAAAAACAGATACACGGACCATATATTGATGACACTGATAGTAAAAACAGATACACGGACCATATATTGATGACACACTGATGGTAAAAACATATACACGGACCACATATTGATGGCACTGATAGTAAAAACAGATACACGGAACATATATTGATGACACACTGATAGTAAAAACAGATACACGGAACATATATTGATGACACACTGATGGTAAAAACAGATACACGGACCATATATTGATGACACACTGATAGTAAAAACAGATACACGGAACATATATTGATGACACACTGATGGTAAAAACAGATACACGGACCATATATTGATGTCACTGATGGTAAAAACATATACACGGACCACATATTGATGGCACTGATAGTAAAAACAGATACACGGAACATATATTGATGACACACTGATAGTAAAAACAGATACACGGAACATATATTGATGACACACTGACGGTAAAAACAGATACACGGAACATATATTGATGACACACTGATGGTAAAAACAGATACACGGAACATATATTGATGACACTGATAGTAAAAACAGATACACGGACCATATATTGATGACACACTGATGGTAAAAACATATACACGGACCACATATTGATGGCACTGATAGTAAAAACAGATACACGGAACATATATTGATGACACTGATAGTAAAAACAGATACACGGAACATATATTGATGACACACTGATAGTAAAAACAGATACACGGAACATATATTGATGACACACTGATGGTAAAAACAGATACACGGACCATATATTGATGACACACTGACGGTAAAAACAGATACACGGAACATATATTGATGACACACTGATGGTAAAAACAGATACACAGACCATATATTGATGACACTGATGGTAAAAACAGATACACGGACCATATATTGATGACACTGATGGTAAAAACAGATACACGGACCATATATTGATGACACTGATAGTAAAAACAGATACACGGACCAAATATTGATGACACTGATAGTAAAAACAGATACACGGAACATATATTGATGACACTGATAGTAAAAACAGATACACGGAACATATATTGATGACACACTGATGGTAAAAACAGATACACGGACCATATATTGATGACACACTGACGGTAAAAACAGATACACGGAACATATATTGATGACGCACTGATAGTAAAAACAGATACACGGAACATATATTGATGGCACTGATAGTAAAAACAGATACATGGAACATATATTGATGACACACTGATGGTAAAAACAGATACACGGACCATATATTGATGACACACTGACGGTAAAAACAGATACACGGAACATATATTGATGACACACTGATAGTAAAAACAGATACACGGAACATATATTGATGACACACTGATGGTAAAAACAGATACATGGACCATATATTGATGACACTGATGGTAAAAACAGATACACGGACCATATATTGATGACACTGATGGTAAAAACAGATACACGTACCATATATTGATGGCACTGATAGTAAAAACAGATACACGGACCATATATTGATGACACTGATGGTAAAAACAGATACACGGACCATATATTGATGACACTGATGGTAAAAACAGATACACGGACCATATATTGATGACACTGATAGAAAAAACAGATACACGGACCATATATTGATGGCACACTGATGGTAAAAACAGGTACACGGACCATATATTGATGGCACTGATAGTAAAAACAGATACACGGACCATATATTGATGACACTGATAGTAAAAACAGATACACGGACCATATATTGATGACACTGATAGTAAAAACAGATACACGGACCATATATTGATGACACTGATGGTAAAAACAGATACACGGAACATATATTGATGGCACTGATAGTAAAAACAGATACACGGACCATATATTGATGACACTGATAGTAAAAACAGATACACGGAACATATATTGATGACACACTGATAGTAAAAACAGATACACGGACCATATATTGATGACACTGATAGTAAAAACAGATACACGGACCATATATTGATGACACACTGATAGTAAAAACAGATACACGGACCATATATTGATGACACTGATAGTAAAAACAGATACACGGACCATATATTGATGACACTGATAGTAAAAACAGATACACGGACCATATATTGATGACACTGATAGTAAAAACAGATACACGGACCATATATTGATGACACTGATGGTAAAAACAGATACACGGACCATATATTGATGACACACTGATAGTAAAAACAGATACACGGACCATATAATGATGACACTGATAGTAAAAACAGATACACGGACCATATATTGATGACACACTGATAGTAAAAACAGATACACGGACCATATATTGATGACACTGATGGTAAAAACAGATACACGGACCATATATTGATGACACTGATAGTAAAAACAGATACACGGAACATATATTGATGACACACTGATAGTAAAAACAGATACACGGAACATATATTGATGACACACTGATAGTAAAAACAGATACACGGACCATATATTGATGACATACTGATAGTAAAAACAGATACACGGACCATATATTGATGACACACTGATAGTAAAAACAGATACACGGAACATATATTGATGACACACTGATGGTAAAAAGAGATACACGGACCATATATTGATGACACTGATGGTAAAAACAGATACACGGAACATATATTGATGACACACTGATAGTAAAAACAGATACACGGAACATATATTGATGACACACTGATGGTAAAAACAGATACACAGACCATATATTGATGACACACTGATAGTAAAAATAGACACACGGACCATATATTGATGACACACTGACAGTAAAAACAGATACACAGACCATATATTGATGACACTGATGGTAAAAACAGATACACAGACCATATATTGATGACACTGATGGTAAAAACAGATACATGGAACATATATTGATGACACACTGATAGTAAAAACAGATACACGGAACATATATTGATGGCACACTGATAGTAAAAACAGATACACGGACCATATATTGATGACACTGATAGTAAAAACAGATACACGGACCATATATTGATGACACTGATGGTAAAAACAGATACACGGACCATATATTGATGACACACTGACAGTAAAAACAGATACACGGACCATATATTGATGACACACTGATAGTAAAAACAGATACACGGACCATATATTGATGACACTGATAGTAAAAACAGATACATGGAACATATATTGATGACACTGATAGTAAAAACAGATACACGGAACATATATTGATGACACTGATAGTAAAAACAGATACACGGACCATATATTGATGACACTGATAGTAAAAACAGATACACGGACCATATATTGATGACACTGATGGTAAAAACAGATACACGGACCATATATTGATGACACTGATGGTAAAAACAGATACACGGACCATATATTGATGACACTGCTAGTAAAAACAGATACACGGACCATATATTGATGACACACTGATAGTAAAAACAGATACACGGACCATATATTGATTACACACTGATAGTAAAAACAGATACACGAACGATATATTGATGACACACTGATAGTAAAAACAGATACACGGACCATATATTGATGACACTGATGGTAAAAACAGATACACGGACCATATATTGATGACACACTGATAGTAAAAACAGATACACGGACCATATATTGATGACACACTGATAGTAAAAACAGATACACGGACCATATATTGATGACACACTGATGGTAAAAACAGATACACGGACCATATATTGATGACACACTGATGGTAAAAACAGATACACGGACCATATATTGATGACACACTGATAGTAAAAACAGATACACGGACCATATATTGATGACACACTGATGGTAAAAACAGATGCACAGACCATATATTGATGACACTGATAGTAAAAACAGATACACGGACCATATATTGATGACACTGATAGTAAAAACAGATACACGGACCATATATTGATGACACACTGATGGTAAAAACAGATACACGGACCATATATTGATGACACACTGATAGTAAAAACAGATACACGGACCATATATTGATGACACACTGATAGTAAAAACAGATACACGGACCATATATTGATGACACACTGATGGTAAAAACAGATACACGGACCATATATTGATGGCACTGATAGTAAAAACAGATACACGGACCATATATTCATGACACACTGATAGTAAAAACAGATACACGGACCATATATTGATGACACTGATGGTAAAAACAGATACACGGACCATATATTGATGACACACTGATAGTAAAAACAGATACACGGAACATATATTGATGACACTGATGGTAAAAACAGATACACGGACCATATATTGATGACACACTGACAGTAAAAACAGATACACGGACCATATATTGATGACACTGATAGTAAAAACAGATACACGGACCATATATTGATGACACTGATGGTAAAAACAGATACACGGACCATATATTGATGACACACTGATAGTAAAAACAGATACACGGACCATATATTGATGACACTGATAGTAAAAACAGATACAAGGAACATAAATTGATGACACTGATGGTAAAAACAGATACACGGACCATATATTGATGACACTGATAGTAAAAACAGATACACGGACCATATATTGATGGCACTGATAGTAAAAACAGATACACGGACCATATATTGATGACACACTGATAGTAAAAACAGATACACGGAACATATATTGATGACACACTGATGGTAAAAACAGATACACGGACCATATATTGATGACACACTGACGGTAAAAACAGATACACGGACCATATATTGATGACACACTGATAGTAAAAACAGATACACGGAACATATATTGATGACACACTGATGGTAAAAACAGATACACGGACCATATATTGATGGCACTGATAGTAAAAACAGATACACGGAACATATATTGATGACACACTGATGGTAAAAACAGATACATGGACCATATATTGATGACACACTGATAGTAAAAACAGATACATGGACCATATATTGATGACACACTGATGGTAAAAACAGATACACGGACCATATATTGATGACACACTGATGATAAAAACAGATACACGGACCATATATTGATGACACTGATAGTAAAAACAGATACACGGACCATATATTGATGACACTGATAGTAAAAACAGATACACGGAACATATATTGATGACACACTGATGGTAAAAACAGATACACGGACCATATATTGATGACACTGATGGTAAAAACAGATACACGGACCATATATTGATGACACTGATGGTAAAAACAGATACACGGACCATATATTGATGACACTGATAGAAAAAACAGATACACGGAACATATATTGATGACACACTGATAGTAAAAACAGATACACGGACTATATATTGATGGCACACTGATGGTAAAAACAGATACACGGACCATATATTGATGACACACTGATAGTAAAAACAGATACACAGACCATATATTGATGACACTGATAGTAAAAACAGATACACGGAACATATATTGATGACACTGATGGTAAAAACAGATACACGGACCATATATTGATGACACACTGATAGTAAAAACAGATACACGGACCATATATTGATGACACACTGATGGTAAAAACAGATACACGGACCATATATTGATGAGACTGATGGTAAAAACAGATACACGGACCATATATTTATGACACACTGATGGCAAAAACAGATACACGGACCATATATTGATGACACTGATAGTAAAAACAGATACACGGACCATATATTGATGACACAATGATAGTAAAAACAGATACACGGACCATATATTGATGGCACACTGATGGTAAAAACAGATACACGGACCATATATTGATGACACTGATAGTAAAAACAGATACACGGACCATATATTGATGGCACTGATAGTAAAAACAGATACACGGACCATATATTGATGACACAATGATAGTAAAAACAGATACACGGACCATATATTGATGGCACACTGATGGTAAAAACAGATACACGGACCATATATTGATGGCACTGATAGTAAAAACAGATACACGGACCATATATTGATGGCACACTGATGGTAAAAACAGATACACGGACCATATATTGATGGCACTGATAGTAAAAACAGATACACGGACCATATATTGATGACACACTGATGGTAAAAACAGATACACGGAACATATATTGATGACACACTGATAGTAAAAACAGATACACGGACCATATATTGATGACACACTGATGGCAAAAACAGATACACGGACCATATATTGATGACACTGATAGTAAAAACAGATACACGGAACATGTATTGATGACACTGATAGTAAAAACAGATACACGGACCATATATTGATGACACTGATAGTAAAAACAGATACACGGACCATATATTGATGACACTGATAGTAAAAACAGATACACGGACCATATATTGATGACACACTGATAGTAAAAACAGATACACGGACCATATATTGATGACACACTGATAGTAAAAACAGATACACGGACCATATATTGATGGCACTGATGGTAAAAACAGATACACGGACCATATATTGATGACACACTGATAGTAAAAACAGATACACGGACCATATATTTATGACACTGATGGCAAAAACAGATACACGGACCATATATTGATGACACTGATAGTAAAAACAGATACACGGACCATATATTGATGACACACTGATAGTAAAAACAGATACACGGACCATATATTGATGGCACTGATGGTAAAAACAGATACACGGACCATATATTGATGACACACTGATAGTAAAAACAGATACACGGACCATATATTGATGGCACTGATGGTAAAAACAGATACACGGACCATATATTGATGACACACTGATAGTAAAAACAGATACACGGACCATATATTGATGGCACTGATGGTAAAAACAGATACACGGACCATATATTGATGACACACTGATAGTAAAAACAGATACACGGACCATATATTGATGACACTGATGGCAAAAACAGATACACGGACCATATATTGATGACACTGATAGTAAAAACAGATACACGGAAAATATATTGATGACACACTGATAGTAAAAACAGATACACGGACCATATATTGATGACACACTGACAGTAAAAACAGATACACGGACCATATATTGATGACACACTGATGGTAAAAACACATACACGGACCATATATTGATGACACACTGATGGCAAAAACAGATACACGGACCATATATTGATGACACACTGATAGTAAAAACAGATACACGGACCATATATTGATGACACACTGATGGCAAAAACAGATACACGGACCATATATTGATGACACTGATAGTAAAAACAGATACACGGAACATATATTGATGACACACTGATAGTAAAAACAGAGACACGGACCATATATTGATGACACACTGATGGTAAAAACAGATACACGGAACATATATTGATGACACACTGATAGTAAAAACAGATACACGGACCATATACTGATGACACTGATAGTAAAAACAGATACACGGACCATATATTGATGACACTGATGGTAAAAACAGATACACGGAACATATATTGATGACACACTGATAGTAAAAACAGATACACGGACCATATATTGATGACACACTGATGGTAAAAACAGATACACGGAACATATATTGATGACACACTGATAGTAAAAACAGATACACGGAACATATATTGATGACACACTGATGGTAAAAACAGATACACGGACCATATATTGATGACACACTGATAGTAAAAACAGATACACGGACCATATATTGATGGCACTGATGGTAAAAACAGATACACGGACCATATATTGATGACACACTGATAGTAAAAACAGATACACGGACCATATATTTATGACACACTGATGGCAAAAACAGATACACGGAACATATATTGATGACACTGATAGTAAAAACAGATACACGGAACATATATTGATGACACACTGATAGTAAAAACAGATACACGGACCATATATTGATGACACACTGATAGTAAAAACAGATACACGGACCATATATTGATGGCACTGATGGTAAAAACAGATACACGGACCATATATTGATGACACACTGATAGTAAAAACAGATACACGGACCATATATTTATGACACACTGATGGCAAAAACAGATACACGGACCATATATTGATGACACTGATGGTAAAAACAGATACACGGACCATATATTGATGACACACTGATAGTAAAAACAGATACACGGACCATATATTTATGACACACTGACAGTAAAAACAGATACACGGACCATATATTGATGACACACTGATGGTAAAAACAGATACACGGACCATATATTGATGACACTGATGGTAAAAACAGATACACGGACCATATATTGATGACACTGATAGTAAAAACAGATACACGGACCATATATTGATGACACTGATAGTAAAAACAGATACACGGACCATATATTGATGACACACTGATGGTAAAAACAGATACACGGACCATATATTGATGACACACTGATGGTAAAAACAGATACACGGACCATATATTGATGACACTGATCGTAAAAACAGATACACGGACCATATATTGATGACACACTGATAGTAAAAACAGATACACGGACCATATATTGATGACACTGATAGTAAAAACAGATACACGGAACTTATATTGATGACACACTGATGGTAAAAACAGATACACGGACCATATATTGATGACACTGATAGTAAAAACAGATACACGGAACATATATTGATGACACTGATAGTAAAAACAGATACACGGACCATATATTGATGGCACTGATAGTAAAAACAGATACACGGACCATATATTGATGACACTGATAGAAAAAACAGATACACGGAACATATATTGATGACACACTGATGGTAAAAACAGATACACGGAACATATATTGATGACACACTGATAGTAAAAACAGATACACGGACCATATATTGATGGCACTGATAGTAAAAACAGATACACGGAACATATATTGATGACACACTGATGGTAAAAACAGATACACGGACCATATATTGATGGCACTGATAGTAAAAACAGATACACGGACCATATATTGATGACACACTGATAGTAAAAACAGATACACGGACCATATATTGATGACACTGATGGTAAAAACAGATACACGGAACATATATTGATGACACTGATGGTAAAAACAGATACACGGACCATATATTGATGACACACTGACAGTAAAAACAGATACACGGACCATATATTGATGACACTGATAGTAAAACAGATACACGGACCATATATTGATGACACTGATGGTAAAAACAGATACACGGACCATATATTGATGACACTGATAGTAAAAACAGATACACGGACCATATATTGATGACACTGATAGTAAAAACAGATACAAGGAACATAAATTGATGACACTGATGGTAAAAACAGATACACGGACCATATATTGATGGCACTGATAGTAAAAACAGATACACGGACCATATATTGATGACACTGATAGTAAAAACAGATACACGGAACATATATTGATGACACACTGATGGTAAAAACAGATACACGAACCATATATTGATGACACACTGATGGTAAAAACAGATACACGAACCATATATTGATGACACTGATAGTAAAAACAGATACACGGACCATATATTGATGACACACTGATAGTAAAAACAGATACACGGACCATATATTGATGACACACTGACAGTAAAAACAGATACACGGACCATATATTGATGACACACTGATAGTAAAAACAGATACACGGAACATATATTGATGACACTGATGGTAAAAACAGATACACGGACCATATATTGATGACACTGATGGTAAAAACAGATACACGGACCATATATTGATGACACACTGATAGTAAAAACAGATACACGGACCATATATTGATGACACACTGATGGTAAAAACAGATACACGGACCATATATTGATGACACACTGACAGTAAAAACAGATACACGGACCATATATTGATGAGACACTGATAGTAAAAACAGATACACGGAACATATATTGATGACACACTGATGGTAAAAACAGATACACGGACCATATATTGATGACACACTGATAGTAAAAACAGATACACGGAACATATATTGATGACACACTGATGGTAAAAACAGATACACGGACCATATATTGATGACACACTGATGATAAAAACAGATACACGGACCATATATTGATGACACTGATAGTAAAAACAGATACACGGACCATATATTGATGACACTGATAGTAAAAACAGATACACGGACCATATATTGATGACACTGATAGTAAAAACAGATACACGGAACATATATTGATGACACACTGATAGTAAAAACAGATACACGGAACATATATTGATGACACACTGATGGTAAAAACAGATACACGGACCATATATTGATGACACACTGATAGTAAAAACAGATACACGGATCATATATTGATGACACACTGATAGTAAAAACAGATACACGGACCATATATTGATGACACTGATGGTAAAAACAGATACACGGACCATATATTGATGACACTGATGGTAAAAACAGATACACGGACCATATATTGATGACACTGATGGTAAAAACAGATACATGGACCATATATTGATGACACACTGATAGTAAAAACAGATACACGGAACATATATTGATGACACACTGATAGTAAAAACAGATACACGGACTATATATTGATGGCACACTGATGGTAAAAACAGATACACGGACCATATATTGATGGCACTGATAGTAAAAACAGATACACGGACCATATATTGATGACACTGATGGTAAAAACAGATACACGGACCATATATTGATGACACACTGATAGTAAAAACAGATACACGGACCATATATTGATGACACACTGATGGCAAAAACAGATACACGGACCATATATTGATGAGACTGATGGTAAAAACAGATACACGGACCATATATTTATGACACACTGATGGCAAAAACAGATACACGGACCATATATTGATGACACTGATAGTAAAAACAGATACACGGACCATATATTGATGACACAATGATAGTAAAAACAGATACACGGACCATATATTGATGGCACACTGATGGTAAAAACAGATACACGGACCATATATTGATGGCACTGATAGTAAAAACAGATACACGGACCATATATTGATGACACACTGATGGTAAAAACAGATACACGGACCATATATTGATGACACTGATAGTAAAAACAGATACACGGACCATATATTGATGACACACTGATAGTAAAAACAGATACACGGACCATATATTGATGACACACTGATGGCAAAAACAGATACACGGACCATATATTGATGACACTGATAGTAAAAACAGATACACGGAACATGTATTGATGACACACTGATGGTAAAAACAGATACACGGACCATATATTGATGACACTGATGGTAAAAACAGATACACGGATCGTATATTGATGACACTGATGGTAAAAACAGATACACGGACCGTATATTGATGACACTGATGGTAAAAACAGATACACGGACCATATATTGATGACACTGATAGTAAAAACAGATACACGGACCATATATTGATGACACTGATAGTAAAAACAGATATACGGACCATATATTGATGACACACTGATAGTAAAAACAGATACACGGACCATATATTGATGGCACTGATAGTAAAAACAGATACACGGAACATATATTGATGACACACTGATAGTAAAAACAGATACACGGACCATATATTGATGACACTGATGGTAAAAACAGATACACGGATCGTATATTGATGACACTGATGGTAAAAACAGATACACGGACCGTATATTGATGACACTGATGGTAAAAACAGATACACGGACCATATATTGATGACACTGATAGTAAAAACAGATACACGGACCATATATTGATGACACTGATGGTAAAAACAGATACACGGATCGTATATTGATGACACTGATGGTAAAAACAGATACACGGACCGTATATTGATGACACTGATGGTAAAAACAGATACACGGACCATATATTGATGACACTGATAGTAAAAACAGATACACGGACCATATATTGATGACACTGATAGTAAAAACAGATACACGGACCATATATTGATGGCACTGATAGTAAAAACAGATACACAGACCATATATTGATGACACACTGATAGTAAAAACAGATACACGGACCATATATTGATGACACTGATGGTAAAAACAGATACACGGACCATATATTGATGACACTGATGGTAAAAACAGATACACGGACCGTATATTGATGACACTGATGGTAAAAACAGATACACGGACCATATATTGATGACACTGATAGTAAAAACAGATATACGGACCATATATTGATGACACACTGATAGTAAAAACAGATACACGGACCATATATTGATGGCACTGATAGTAAAAACAGATACACGGAACATATATTGATGACACACTGATAGTAAAAACAGATACACGGACCATATATTGATGACACACTGATGGTAAAAACAGATACACGGACCATATATTGATGACACACTGATGGTAAAAACAGATACACGGACCATATATTGATGACACTGATAGTAAAAACAGATACACGGACCATATATTGATGACACTGATAGTAAAAACAGATACACGGAACATATATTGATGACACACTGATAGTAAAAACAGATACACGGACCATATATTGATGACACACTGATGGTAAAAACAGATACACGGAACATATATTGATGACACACTGATAGTAAAAACAGATACACGGACCATATATTGATGACACACTGATAGTAAAAACAGATACACGGACCATATATTGATGGCACTGATGGTAAAAACAGATACACGGACCATATATTGATGACACACTGATAGTAAAAACAGATACACGGACCATATATTTATGACACACTGATGGCAAAAACAGATACACGGACCATATATTGATGACACTGATAGTAAAAACAGATACACGGAACATATATTGATGACACACTGATGGTAAAAACAGATACACGGACCATATATTGATGACACTGATAGTAAAAACAGATACACAGACCATATATTGATGACACTGATAGTAAAAACAGATACACGGACCATATATTGATGACACACTGACAGTAAAAACAGATACACGGACCATATATTGATGACACACTGATGGTAAAAACACATACACGGACCATATATTGATGACACTGATGGCAAAAACAGATACACGGACCATATATTGATGACACACTGTTAGTAAAAACAGATACACGGACCATATATTGATGACACACTGATGGCAAAAACAGATACACGGACCATATATTGATGACACTGATAGTAAAAACAGATACACGGACCATATATTGATGACACACTGATGGCAAAAACAGATACACGGACCATATATTGATGAGACTGATGGTAAAAACAGATACACGGACCATATATTTATGACACACTGATGGCAAAAACAGATACACGGACCATATATTGATGACACTGATAGTAAAAACAGATACACGGACCATATATTGATGACACACTGATGGCAAAAACAGATACACGGACCATATATTGATGAGACTGATGGTAAAAACAGATACACGGACCATATATTTATGACACACTGATGGCAAAAACAGATACACGGAACATATATTGATGACACTGATAGTAAAAACAGATACACGGACCATATATTGATGGCACTGATAGTAAAAACAGATACACGGACCATATATTGATGACACAATGATAGTAAAAACAGATACACGGACCATACATTGATGGCACACTGATGGTAAAAACAGATACACGGACCATATATTGATGGCACTGATAGTAAAAACAGATACACGGACCATATATTGATGACACACTGATGGTAAAAACAGATACACGGAACATATATTGATGACACACTGATAGTAAAAACAGATACACGGACCATATATTGATGACACACTGATGGCAAAAACAGATACACGGACCATATATTGATGACACTGATAGTAAAAACAGATACACGGAACATGTATTGATGACACACTGATAGTAAAAACAGATACACGGACCATATATTGATGACACTGATGGTAAAAACAGATACACGGATCGTATATTGATGACACTGATGGTAAAAACAGATACACGGACCGTATATTGATGACACTGATGGTAAAAACAGATACACGGACCATATATTGATGACACTGATAGTAAAAACAGATACACGGACCATATATTGATGACACTGATAGTAAAAACAGATACACGGACCATATATTGATGACACTGATAGTAAAAACAGATACACGGACCATATATTGATGACACACTGATAGTAAAAACAGATACACGGACCATATATTGATGGCACTGATAGTAAAAACAGATACACGGAACATATATTGATGACACACTGATAGTAAAAACAGATACACGGACCATATATTGATGACACACTGATGGTAAAAACAGATACACGGACCATATATTGATGACACTGATAGTAAAAACAGATACACGGACCATATATTGATGACACTGATAGTAAAAACAGATACACGGACCATATATTGATGACACACTGATAGTAAAAACAGATACACGGACCATATATTGATGACACTGATAGTAAAAACAGATACACGGACCATATATTGATGACACACTGATGGTAAAAACAGATACACGGAACATATATTGATGACACACTGATAGTAAAAACAGATACACGGACCATATATTGATGGCACTGATGGTAAAAACAGATACACGGACCATATATTGATGACACACTGATAGTAAAAACAGATACACGGACCATATATTGATGACACTGATAGTAAAAACAGATACACGGAACATATATTGATGACACACTGATAGTAAAAACAGATACACGGACCATATATTGATGACACACTGACGGTAAAAACAGATACACGGACCATATATTGATGACACACTGATGGTAAAAACACATACACGGACCATATATTGATGACACACTGATGGCAAAAACAGATACACGGACCATATATTGATGACACACTGTTAGTAAAAACAGATACACGGACCATATATTGATGACACACTGATGGCAAAAACAGATACACGGACCATATATTGATGACACTGATAGTAAAAACAGATACACGGACCATATATTGATGACACACTGATGGCAAAAACAGATACACGGACCATATATTGATGACACACTGACAGTAAAAACAGATACACGGACCATATATTGATGACACACTGATGGTAAAAACACATACACGGACCATATATTGATGACACTGATGGTAAAAACAGATACATGCACCATATATTGATGACACTGATGGTAAAAACACATACACAGACCATATATTGATGACACACTGATGGTAAAAACACATACACGGACCATATATTGATGACACTGATGGTAAAAACAGATACACGGACCATATATTGATGACACTGATAGTAAAAACAGATACACGGACCATATATTGATGACACACTGATAGTAAAAACAGATACACGGACCATATATTGATGACACTGATAGTAAAAACAGATACACGGAACATATATTGATGACACTGATAGTAAAAACAGATACACGGACCATATATTGATGACACACTGATGGTAAAAACACATACACGGACCATATATTGATGACACTGATGGCAAAAACAGATACACGGACCATATATTGATGACACACTGATAGTAAAAACAGAGACACGGACCATATATTGATGACACACTGATGGTAAAAACAGATACACGGAACATATATTGATGACACACTGATAGTAAAAACAGATACACGGACCATATACTGATGACACTGATAGTAAAAACAGATACACGGACCATATATTGATGACACTGATGGTAAAAACAGATACACGGACTATATATTGATGACACTGATGGTAAAAACAGATACACGGACCATATATTGATGACACTGATGGTAAAAACAGATACACGGACCATATATTGATGACACACTGATAGTAAAAACAGATACACGGAACATATATTGATGACACACTGATGGTAAAAACAGATACACGGACCATATATTGATGACACTGATGGTAAAAACAGATACACGGACCATATATTGATGACACACTGATAGTAAAAACAGATACACGGACCATATATTGATGGCACTGATGGTAAAAACAGATACACGGACCATATATTGATGACACACTGATAGTAAAAACAGATACACGGACCATATATTGATGACACTGATAGTAAAAACAGATACACGGAACATATATTGATGACACACTGATAGTAAAAACAGATACACGGACCATATATTGATGACACTGATAGTAAAAACAGATACACGGAACATATATTGATGACACACTGATGGTAAAAACAGATACACGGAACATATATTGATGACACACTGATAGTAAAAACAGATACACGGACCATGTACTGATGACACTGATGGTAAAAACAGATACACGGAACATATATTGATGACACACTGATAGTAAAAACAGATACACGGACCATATATTGATGACACACTGATGGTAAAAACAGATACACGGAACATATATTGATGACACACTGATAGTAAAAACAGATACACGGAACATATATTGATGACACACTGATGGTAAAAACAGATACACGGACCATATATTGATGACACACTGATAGTAAAAACAGATACACGGACCATATATTGATGGCACTGATAGTAAAAACAGATACACGGAACATATATTGATGACACACTGATAGTAAAAACAGATACACGGACCATATATTGATGACACTGATAGTAAAAACAGATACACGGAACATATATTGATGACACTGATAGTAAAAACAGATACACGGACCATATATTGATGACACACTGATAGTAAAAACAGATACACGGACCATATATTGATGACACTGATAGTAAAAACAGATACATGGACCATATATTGATGACACACTGATGGTAAAAACAGATACACGGAACATATATTGATGGCACACTGATAGTAAAAACAGATACACGGAACATATATTGATGACACACTGATAGTAAAAACAGATACACGGACATATATTGATGACACACTGATAGTAAAAACAGATACACGGACCATATATTTATGACACACTGATAGTAAAAACAGATACACGGACCACATATTGATGACACACTGATAGTAAAAACAGATACACGGACCATATATTGATGGCACTGATGGTAAAAACAGATACACGGACCATATATTGATGACACACTGATAGTAAAAACAGATACACGGACCATATATTGATGGCACTGATGGTAAAAACAGATACACGGAACATATATTGATGACACACTGATAGTAAAAACAGATACACGGACCATATATTGATGGCACACTGATGGTAAAAACAGATACACGGACCATATATTGATGGCACTGATAGTAAAAACAGATACACGGACCATATATTGATGACACACTGATGGTAAAAACAGATACACGGACCATATATTGATGACACACTGATAGTAAAAACAGATACACGGACCATATATTGATGAGACTGATGGTAAAAACAGATACACGGACCATATATTTATGACACACTGATGGCAAAAACAGATACACGGACCATATATTGATGACACTGATGGTAAAAACAGATACACGGACCATATATTGATGACACTGATAGTAAAAACAGATACATGGACCATATATTGATGACACTGATGGTAAAAACAGATACACGGACCATATATTGATGACACAATGATAGTAAAAACAGATACACGGACCATATATTGATGACACACTGATAGTAAAAACAGATACACGGACCATATATTGATGACACACTGATAGTAAAAACAGATACACGGAACATATATTGATGACACACTGATAGTAAAAACAGATACACGGACCATATATTGATGAGACTGATGGTAAAAACAGATACACGGACCATATATTGATGACACAATGATAGTAAAAACAGATACACGGACCATATATTGATGACACTGATGGTAAAAACAGATACACGGACCATATATTGATGACACACTGACAGTAAAAACAGATACACGGACCATATATTTATGACACACTGATGGTAAAAACAGATACACGGACCATATATTGATAACACACTAATGGTAAAAACAGATACATGGACCATATATTGATGACACTGATGGTAAAAACAGATACACGGACCATATATTGATGACACTGATGGTAAAAACAGATACACGGACCATATATTGATGACACTGATGGTAAAAACAGATACACGGACCATCTATTGATGACACTGATGGTAAAAACAGATACACGGACCATATATTGATGACACTGATAGTAAAAACAGATACACCGACCATATATTGATGACACTGATGGTAAAAACAGATACACGGACCATATATTGATGACACTGATAGTAAAAACAGATACACCGACCATATATTGATGACACTGATGGTAAAAACAGATACACGGACCATATATTGATGACACTGATAGTAAAAACAGATACACGGACCATATATTGATGTCACTGATGGTAAAAACAGATACACGGACCATATATTGATGACACACTGATGGTAAAAACAGATACACGGACCATATATTGATGACACTGATAGTAAAAACAGATACACCGACCATATATTGATGACACACTGATAGTAAAAACAGATACACGGACCATATATGGATGACACTGATGGTAAAAACAGATACACGGACCATATATTGATGACACACTGATAGTAAAAACAGATACACGGACCATATGTTGATGACACTGATGGTAAAAACAGATACACGGACCATAAATTGATGACACTGACAGTAAAAACAGATACACGGACCATATATTTATGACACTGATGGTAAAAACAGATACACGGACCATATATTGATGACACACTGATGGTAAAAACAGATACACGGACCATATATTGATGACACTGATGGTAAAAACAGATACACGGACCATAAATTGATGACACTGATGGTAAAAACAGATACACGGACCATATATTGATAACACACTGATGGTAAAAACAGATACACGGACCATATATTGATGACACTGATAGTAAAAACAGATACACCGACCATGTATTGATGACACTGATGGTAAAAACAGATACACGGACCATATATTGATGACACTGATAGTAAAAACAGATACACCGACCATGTATTGATGACACTGATGGTAAAAACAGATACACGGACCATATATTGATGACACTGATGGTAAAAACAGATACACGGACCATATATTGATGACACTGATAGTAAAAACAGATACACGGGCCATATATTGATGAGACTGATGGTAAAAACAGATACACGGACCATATATTGATGACACTGATAGTAAAAACAGATACACGGACCATATATTGATGACACTGATAGTAAAAACAGATACACGGACCATATATTGATGACACACTGATGGTAAAAACAGATACACGGATCATATATTGATGACACTGATAGTAAAAACAGATACACCGACCATATATTGATGACACTGATGGTAAAAACAGATACACGGACCATATATTGATGACACACTGATGGTAAAAACAGATACACGGACCATATATTGATGACACTGATAGTAAAAACAGATACACGGGCCATATATTGATGACACACTGATGGTAAAAACAGATACACGGACCATATATTGATGACACACTGATAGTAAAAATAGACACACGGAACATATATTGATGACACACTGATGGTAAAAACGGATACACGGACCATATATTGATGACACTGATAGTAAAAACAGATACACGGACCATATATTGATGACACACTGATAGTAAAAACAGATACACGGACCATATATTGATGACACACTGATAGTAAAAACAGATACACGGACCATATATTGATGAGACTGATGGTAAAAACAGATACACGGACCATATATTGATGACACAATGATAGTAAAAACAGATACACGGACCATATATTGATGACACTGATGGTAAAAACAGATACACGGACCATATATTGATGACACACTGACAGTAAAAACAGATACACGGACCATATATTTATGACACACTGATGGTAAAAACAGATACACGGACCATATATTGATAACACACTCATGGTAAAAACAGATACATGGACCATATATTGATGACACTGATGGTAAAAACAGATACACGGACCATATATTGATGACACTGATGGTAAAAACAGATACACGGACCATATATTGATGACACTGATGGTAAAAACAGATACACGGACCATCTATTGATGACACTGATGGTAAAAACAGATACACGGACCATATATTGATGACACTGATAGTAAAAACAGATACACCGACCATATATTGATGACACTGATGGTAAAAACAGATACACGGACCATATATTGATGACACTGATAGTAAAAACAGATACACCGACCATATATTGATGACACTGATGGTAAAAACAGATACACGGACCATATATTGATGACACTGATAGTAAAAACAGATACACGGGCCATATATTGATGTCACTGATGGTAAAAACAGATACACGGACCATATATTGATGACACACTGATGGTAAAAACAGATACACGGACCATATATTGATGACACTGATAGTAAAAACAGATACACCGACCATATATTGATGACACACTGATAGTAAAAACAGATACACGGACCATATATGGATGACACTGATGGTAAAAACAGATACACGGACCATATATTGATGACACACTGATAGTAAAAACAGATACACGGACCATATGTTGATGACACTGATGGTAAAAACAGATACACGGACCATAAATTGATGACACTGACAGTAAAAACAGATACACGGACCATATATTTATGACACTGATGGTAAAAACAGATACACGGACCATATATTGATGACACACTGATGGTAAAAACAGATACACGGACCATATATTGATGACACTGATGGTAAAAACAGATACACGGACCATAAATTGATGACACTGATGGTAAAAACAGATACACGGACCATATATTGATAACACACTGATGGTAAAAACAGATACACGGACCATATATTGATGACACACTGATAGTAAAAACAGATACACCGACCATGTATTGATGACACTGATGGTAAAAACAGATACACGGACCATATATTGATGACACTGATAGTAAAAACAGATACACCGACCATGTATTGATGACACTGATGGTAAAAACAGATACACGGACCATATATTGATGACACTGATGGTAAAAACAGATACACGGACCATATATTGATGACACTGATAGTAAAAACAGATACACGGGCCATATATTGATGAGACTGATGGTAAAAACAGATACACGGACCATATATTGATGACACTGATAGTAAAAACAGATACACGGACCATATATTGATGACACTGATAGTAAAAACAGATACACGGACCATATATTGATGACACACTGATGGTAAAAACAGATACACGGATCATATATTGATGACACTGATAGTAAAAACAGATACACCGACCATATATTGATGACACTGATGGTAAAAACAGATACACGGACCATATATTGATGACACACTGATGGTAAAAACAGATACACGGACCATATATTGATGACACTGATAGTAAAAACAGATACACGGGCCATATATTGATGACACACTGATGGTAAAAACAGATACACGGACCATATATTGATGACACACTGATAGTAAAAATAGACACACGGAACATATATTGATGACACACTGATGGTAAAAACGGATACACGGACCATATATTGATGACACTGATAGTAAAAACAGATACACGGACCATATATTGATGACACACTGATAGTAAAAACAGATACACGGACCATATATTGATGACACACTGATAGTAAAAACAGATACACGGACCATATATTGATGACACTGATGGTAAAAACAGATACACGGACCATATATTGATGACACTGATAGTAAAAACAGATACACGGACCATATATTGATGACACTGATGGTAAAAACAGATACATGGACCATATATTGATGACACACTGATAGTAAAAACGGATACACGGACCATATATTGATGACACACTGATGGTAAAAACAGATACACGGACCAAATATTGATGACACAGATGGTAAAAACAGATACACGGACCATATATTGATGACACTGATGGTAAAAACAGATACACGGAACATATATTGATGACACTGATGGTAAAAACAGATACACGGACCATATATTGATGACACTGATGGTAAAAACAGATACACGGAACATATATTGATGACACTGATGGTAAAAACAGATACACGGACCATATATTGGTGACACTGATAGTAAAAACAGATACATGGATCATATATTGATGACACACTGATAGTAAAAACAGATACACGGACCAAATATTGATGACACAGATGGTAAAAACAGATACACGGACCATATATTGATGACACTGATGGTAAAAACAGATACACGGACCATATATTGATGACACTGATGGTAAAAACAGATACACGGACCATATATTGATGACACTGATGGTAAAAACAGATACACGGACCATATATTGATGACACTGATAGTAAAAACAGATACACGGACCATATATTGATGACACACTGATAGTAAAAACAGATACATGGACCATATATTGATGACACACTGATAGTAAAAACAGATACCCGGACCATATATTGATGACACACTGATGGTAAAAACGGATACATGGACCATATATTGATGACATACTGATAGTAAAAACAGATACACGGACCATATATTGATGACACTAATAGTAAAAACAGATACACGGAACATATATTGATGACACACTGATGGTAAAAACGGATACATGGACCATATATTGATGATACTGATAGTAAAAACAGATACACGGACCATATATTGATGACACTGATAGCAAAAACAGATACACGGACCATATATTGATGACACTGATGGTAAAAACAGATACACGGACCATATATTGATGACACACTGATAGTAAAAACAGATACACGGACCATATATTGATGACACACTGATGGTAAAAACAGATACACGGAACATATATTGATGACACTGATGGTAAAAACAGATACACGGACCATATATTGATGACACTGATAGAAAAAACAGATACACGGACCATATATTGATGACACTGATAGAAAAAACAGATACACGGATCGTATATTGATGACACTGATAGTAAAAACGGATACATGGACCATATATTGATGACACTGATAGTAAAAACGGATACATGGACCATATATTGATGACACTGATAGTAAAAACAGATACACGGAACATATATTGATGACACTGATGGTAAAAACGGATACATGGACCATATATTGATGACACTGATAGTAAAAACAGATACACGGAACATATATTGATGGCACTGATAGTAAAAACAGATACACGGACCATATATTGATGACACTGATAGTAAAAACAGATACACGGAACATATATTGATGGCACTGATAGTAAAAACAGATACACGGAACATATATTGATGACACTGATAGTAAAAACAGATACACGGACCATATATTGATGACACACTGATAGTAAAAACAGATACACGGACCATATATTGATGACACTGATGGTAAAAACAGATACACGGACCATATATTGATGACACACTGATAGTAAAATCAGATACACGGACCATATATTGATGACACTGATGGTAAAAACAGATACACGGACCATATATTGATGACACACTGATGGTAAAAACAGATACACGGACCATATATTGATGACACACTGATAGTAAAAACAGATACACGGAACATATATTGATGACACAGATAGTAAAAACAGATACACGGACCATAAATTGATGACAATGATGGTAAAAACAGATACACGGACCATATATTGATGACACTGATGGTAAAAACAGATACACGGACCATATATTGATGACACTGATGGTAAAAACAGATACACGGACCATATATTGATGACACACTGATGGTAAAGACAGATACACGGACCATAAATTGATGACACACTGATGGTAAAAACAGATACACGGACCATATATTGATGACACTGATAGTAAAAACAGATACACGGACCATATATTGATGACACTGATAGTAAAAACAGATACACGGACCATAAATTGATGACAATGATGGTAAAAACAGATACACGGACCATATATTGATGACTCTGATGGTAAAAACAGATACACGGACCATATATTGATGACACTGATAGTAAAAACAGATACACGGACCATATATTGATGACACACTGATAGTAAAAACAGATACACGGACCATATATTGATGACACTGATGGTAAAAATAGATACACGGACCATATATTGATGACACTGATAGTAAAAACAGATACACGGACCATATATTGATGACACTGATGGTAAAAACAGATACACGGACCATCTATTGATGACACTGATAGTAAAAACAGATACACGGACCATATGTTGATGACACTGATGGTAAAAACAGATACACGGACCATATATTGATGACACTGATGGTAAAAACAGATACACGGACCATATATTGATGACACTGATAGTAAAAACAGATACACGGACCATATGTTGATGACACTGATGGTAAAAACAGATACACGGACCATATATTGATGAGACACTGATAGTAAAAACAGATACACGGACCATATATTGATGACACTGATAGTAAAAACAGATACATGCACCATATATTGATGAGACACTGATAGTAAAAACAGATACACGGACCATATGTTGATGACACTGATGGTAAAAACAGATACACGGACCATATATTGATGACACTGATGGTAAAAACAGATACACGGACCATATATTGATGACACTGATAGTAAAAACAGATACACGGACCATATGTTGATGACACTGATGGTAAAAACAGATACACGGACCATATATTGATGACACTGATAGTAAAAACAGATACACGGACCATATATTGATGACACTGATAGTAAAAACAGATACACGGACCATATATTGATGACACTGATAGTAAAAACAGATACACGGACCATATATTGATGACACTGATAGTAAAAACAGATACACGGACTATATATTGATGACACACTGATGGTAAAAACAGATACACGGACCATATATTGATGACACACTGATAGTAAAAACAGATACACGGACCATATATTGATGACACACTGATAGTAAAAACAGATACATGGACCATATATTGATGACACACTGATAGTAAAAACAGATACATGGACCATATATTGATGACACACTGATAGTAAAAACAGATACACGGACCATATATTGATGACACACTGATGGTAAAAACAGATACACCGACCATATATTGATGACACACTGATAGTAAAAACAGATACACGGACCATATATTGATGACACTGATGGTAAAAACAGATACACGGACCATATATTGATGACACTGATAGTAAAATCAGATACACGGACCATATATTGATGACACACTGATAGTAAAAACAGATACACGGACCATATATTGATGACACTGATGGTAAAAACAGATACACGGACCATATATTGATGACACTGATAGTAAAATCAGATACACGGACCATATATTGATGACACTGATAGTAAAATCAGATACACGGACCATATATTGATGACACTGATAGTAAAAACAGATACATGGACCATATATTGATGACACACTGATAGTAAAAACAGATACACGGACCATATATTGATGACACTGATAGTAAAAACAGATACACGGACCATATATTGATGACACTGATAGTAAAAACAGATACACGGACCATATATTGATGACACTGATGGTAAAAACAGATACACGGACCATATATTGATGACACTGATGGTAAAAACAGACACACGGACCATATATTGATGACACTGATAGTAAAAACAGATACACGGACCATATATTGATGACACTGATAGTAAAAACAGATACACGGACCATATATTGATGACACTGATAGTAAAAACAGATACACGAACCATATATTGATGACACACTGATAGTAAAAACAGATACACGGACCATATATTGATGACACTGATGGTAAAAATAGATACACGGACCATATATTGATGACACTGATAGGAAAAACAGATACACGGACCATATATTGATGACACTGATAGTAAAAACAGATACACGGACCATATATTGATGACACTGATAGTAAAAACAGATACACGGACCATATATTGATGACACTGATAGTAAAAACAGATACACGAACCATATATTGATGACACACTGATAGTAAAAACAGATACACGGACCATATATTGATGACACTGATGGTAAAAATAGATACACGGACCATATATTGATGACACTGATAGTAAAAACAGATACACGGACCATATATTGATGACACTGATGGTAAAAACAGATACACGGACCATAAATTGATGACACTGATGGTAAAAACAGATACACGGACCATATATTGATGACACTGATGGTAAAAACAGATACACGGACCATATATTGATGACACTGATAGTAAAAACAGATACACGGACCATATATTGATGACACTGATGGTAAAAACAGATACACGGACCATATATTGATGACACTGATGGTAAAAACAGATACACGGACCATATATTGATGACACACTGATAGTAAAAACAGATACATGGACCATATATTGATGACACACTGATAGTAAAAACAGATACATGGACCATATATTGATGACACACTGATGGTAAAAACAGATACACCGACCATATATTGATGACACTGATGGTAAAAACAGATACACGGACCATATATTGATGACACTGATAGTAAAATCAGATACACGGACCATATATTGATGACACTGATGGTAAAAACAGATACACGGACCATATATTGATGACACTGATAGTAAAAACAGATACACGGACCATATATTGATGACACTGATAGTAAAATCAGATACACGGACCATATATTGATGACACACTGATAGTAAAAACAGATACATGGACCATATATTGATGACACACTGATAGTAAAAACAGATACATGGACCATATATTGATGACACACTGATGGTAAAAACAGATACACCGACCATATATTGATGACACTGATGGTAAAAACAGATACACGGACCATATATTGATGACACTGATAGTAAAAACAGATACACGGACCATATATTGATGACACTGATGGTAAAAACAGATACACGGACCATATATTGATGACACTGATAGTAAAAACAGATACACGGACCATATGTTGATGACACTGATGGTAAAAACAGATACACGGACCATATATTGATGACACTGATGGTAAAAACAGATACACGGACCATATATTGATGACACTGATAGTAAAAACAGATACATGCACCATATATTGATGAGACACTGATAGTAAAAACAGATACACGGACCATATATTGATGACACTGATGGTAAAAACAGATACACGGACCATATATTGATGACACTGATAGTAAAAACAGATACACGGACTATATATTGATGACACTGATGGTAAAAACAGATACACGGACCATATATTGATGACACACTGATAGTAAAAACAGATACACGGACCATATATTGATGACACACTGATAGTAAAAACAGATACATGGACCATATATTGATGACACACTGATGGTAAAAACAGATACACCGACCATATATTGATGACACTGATGGTAAAAACAGATACACGGACCATATATTGATGACACTGATAGTAAAATCAGATACACGGACCATATATTGATGACACTGATGGTAAAAACAGATACACGGACCATATATTGATGACACACTGATAGTAAAAACAGATACACGGACCATATATTGATGACACACTGATAGTAAAAACAGATACACGGACCATATATTGATGACACACTGATAGTAAAAACAGATACACGGACCATATATTGATGACACACTGATAGTAAAAACAGATACATGGACCATATATTGATGACACACTGATAGTAAAAACAGATACATGGATCATATATTGATGACACACTGATAGTAAAAACAGATACATGGACCATATATTGATGACACACTGATGGTAAAAACAGATACACCGACCATATATTGATGACACTGATGGTAAAAACAGATACACCGACCATATATTGATGACACTGATGGTAAAAACAGATACACGGACCATATATTGATGACACTGATAGTAAAATCAGATACACGGACCATATATTGATGACACACTGATAGTAAAAACAGATACACGGACCATATATTGATGACACTGATGGTAAAAACAGATACACGGACCATATATTGATGACACTGATAGTAAAAACAGATACACCGACCATATATTGATGACACTGATGGTAAAAACAGATACACGGACCATATATTGATGACACTGATCGTAAAAACAGATACACGGACCATATATTGATGACACACTGATAGTAAAAACAGATACACGGAACATATATTGATGACACACTGATAGCAAAAACAGATACATGGATCATATATTGATGACACTGATGGTAAAAACAGATACACGGAACATATATTGATGACACACTGATAGTAAAAACAGATACATGGACCATATATTGATGACACTGATAGTAAAAATAGACACACGGACCATATATTGATGACACACTGATGGTAAAAACAGATACATGGACCATATATTGATGACACACTGATGGTAAAAACAGATACACAGACCATATATTGATGACACTGATGGTAAAAACAGATACACGGACCATATATTGATGACACACTGATGGTAAAAACAGATACATGGACCATATATTGATGACACACTGATAGTAAAAACAGATACATGGATCATATATTGATGACACACTGATAGTAAAAACAGATACATGGACCATATATTGATGACACACTGATGGTAAAAACAGATACACCGACCATATATTGATGACACTGATGGTAAAAACAGATACACGGACCATATATTGATGACACTGATAGTAAAATCAGATACACGGACCATATATTGATGACACACTGATAGTAAAAACAGATACACGGACCATATATTGATGACACTGATGGTAAAAACAGATACACGGACCATATATTGATGACACTGATAGTAAAAACAGATACACCGACCATATATTGATGACACTGATGGTAAAAACAGATACACGGACCATATATTGATGACACTGATCGTAAAAACAGATACACGGACCATATATTGATGACACACTGATAGTAAAAACAGATACACGGAACATATATTGATGACACACTGATAGCAAAAACAGATACATGGATCATATATTGATGACACTGATGGTAAAAACAGATCCACGGACCATATATTGATGACACTGATAGTAAAAACAGATACACGGACCATATATTGATGACACACTGATAGTAAAAACAGATACATGGACCATATATTGATGACACTGATAGTAAAAATAGACACACGGACCATATATTGATGACACTGATGGTAAAAACAGATACACGGACCATATATTGATGACACACTGATGGTAAAAACAGATACACGGACCATATATTGATGACACACTGATAGTAAAAACAGATACATGGATCATATATTGATGACACTGATAGTAAAAACAGATACACGGACCATATATTGATGACACACTGATGGTAAAAACAGATACACGGACCATATATTGATGACACTGATGGTAAAAACAGATACACGGACCATATATTGATGACACTGATAGTAAAATCAGATACACGGACCATATATTGATGACACACTGATAGTAAAAACAGATACACGGACCATATATTGATGACACACTGATAGTAAAAACAGATACACGGACCATATATTGATGACACTGATGGTAAAAACAGATACACGGACCATATATTGATGACACTGATAGTAAAAACAGATACACCGACCATATATTGATGACACTGATGGTAAAAACAGATACACGGACCATATATTGATGACACTGATAGTAAAAACAGATACACGGACTATATATTGATGACACACTGATAGTAAAAATAGACACACGGACCATATATTGATGACACTGATCGTAAAAACAGATACACGGACCATATATTGATGACACACTGATAGTAAAAACAGATACACGGAACATATATTGATGACACACTGATAGTAAAAACAGATACATGGATCATATATTGATGACACTGATGGTAAAAACAGATACACGGACCATATATTGATGACACTGATAGTAAAAATAGACACACGGACCATATATTGATGACACTGATGGTAAAAACAGATACACGGACCATATATTGATGACACACTGATAGTAAAAATAGATACACGGACCATATATTGATGACACTGATGGTAAAAACAGATACACGGATCATATATTGATGACACACTGATGGTAAAAACAGATACACGGACCATATATTGATGACACTGATAGTAAAAACAGATACACGGACCATATATTGATGACACACTGATAGTAAAAACAGATACACGGACCATATATTGATGACACACTGATAGTAAAAACAGATACACGGACCATATATTGATGACACTGATGGTAAAAACAGATACACGGACCATATATTGATGACACTGATGGTAAAAACAGATACACGGACCATATATTGATGACACTGATAGTAAAAACAGATACACCGACCATATATTGATGACACTGATGGTAAAAACAGATACACGGACCATATATTGATGACACTGATAGTAAAAACAGATACACGGACTATATATTGATGACACACTGATAGTAAAAATAGACACACGGACCATATATTGATGACACTGATCGTAAAAACAGATACACGGACCATATATTGATGACACTGATGGTAAAAACAGATACACGGACCATATATTGATGACACACTGATAGTAAAAACAGATACACGGAACATATATTGATGACACACTGATAGTAAAAACAGATACACGGAACATATATTGATGACACACTGATAGTAAAAACAGATACATGGATCATATATTGATGACACTGATGGTAAAAACAGATACACGGACCATATATTGATGACACACTGATAGTAAAAATAGACACACGGACCATATATTGATGACACTGATGGTAAAAACAGATACATGGACCATATATTGATGACACACTGATAGTAAAAACAGATACATGGATCATATATTGATGACACTGATAGTAAAAACAGATACACGGACCATATATTGATGACACTGATGGTAAAAACAGATACACGGACCATATATTGATGACACTGATAGTAAAAACAGATACACGGACCATATATTGATGACACTGATGGTAAAAACTGATACACGGATCATATATTGATGACACTGATAGTAAAAACAGATACACGGATCATATATTGATGACACTGATGGTAAAAACAGATACACGGACCATATATTGATGACACTGATGGTAAAAACAGATACACGGACCATATATTGATGACACTGAGGGTAAAAACAGATACACGGACCATATATTGATGACACACTGATAGTAAAAACAGATACACGGACCATATATTGATGACACACTGATGGTAAAAACAGATACACGGACCATATATTGATGACACACTGATGGTAAAAACAGATACACGGACCGTATATTGATGACACTGATGGTAAAAACAGATACACGGACCATATATTGATGACACACTGATGGTAAAAACAGATACACGAATCATATATTGATGACACACTGATGGTAAAAACAGATACACGGACCATATATTGATGACACACTGATAGTAAAAATAGACACACGGACCATATATTGATGACACTGATGGTAAAAACAGATACATGGACCATATATTGATGACACACTGATAGTAAAAACAGATACATGGATCATATATTGATGGCACTGATAGTAAAAACAGATACACGGACCATATATTGATGACACTGATGGTAAAAACAGATACACGGACCATATATTGATGACACTGATGGTAAAAACAGATACACGGACCATATATTGATGACACACTGATAGTAAAAACAGATACATGGATCATATATTGATGACACACTGATAGTAAAAACAGATACACGGACCATATATTGATGACACTGATGGTAAAAACTGATACACGGATCATATATTGATGACACTGATAGTAAAAACAGATACACGGATCATATATTGATGACACTGATGGTAAAAACAGATACACGGACCATATATTGATGACACTGATGGTAAAAACAGATACACGGACCATATATTGATGACACTGAGGGTAAAAACAGATACACGGACCATATATTGATGACACTGAGGGTAAAAACAGATACACGGACCATATATTGATGACACACTGATAGTAAAAACAGATACACGGACCATATATTGATGACACACTGATGGTAAAAACAGATACACGGACCATATATTGATGACACACTGATGGTAAAAACAGATACACGGACCGTATATTGATGACACTGATGGTAAAAACAGATACACGGACCATATATTGATGACACACTGATGGTAAAAACAGATACACGGACCATATATTGATGACACTGATGGTAAAAACAGATACACGGACCGTATATTGATGACACACTGATAGTAAAAACAGATACACGGACCATATATTGATGACACACTGATGGTAAAAACAGATACACGGACCATATATTGATGACACACTGATGGTAAAAACAGATACACGGACCATATATTGATGACACACTGATGGTAAAAACAGATACACGGACCATATATTGATGACACACTGATGGTAAAAACAGATACACGGACCATATATTGATGACACTGATGGTAAAAACAGATACACGGACCGTATATTGATGACACTGATAGTAAAAACAGATACACGGACCATATATTGATGACACTGATGGTAAAAACAGATACACGGACCATATATTGATGACACTGATGGTAAAAACAGATACACGGACCGTATATTGATGACACTGATAGTAAAAACAGATACACGGACCATATAGTGATGACACACTGATAGTAAAAACAGATACACGGACCATATATTGATGACACTGATCGTAAAAACAGATACACGGACCATATATTGATGACACACTGATAGTAAAAACAGATACACGGACCATATATTGATGAGACACTGATAGTAAAAACAGATACATGGACCATATATTGATGACACTGATAGAAAAAACAGATACACGGACCATATATTGATGACACTGATGGTAAAAACAGATATACGGACCATATATTGATCACACTGATAGTAAAAACAGATACACGGACCATATATTGATGACACTGATAGTAAAAACAGATACACGGACCATATATTGATGACACACTGATGGTAAAAACAGATACACGGACCATATATTGATGACACTGATACTAAAAACAGATACACGGACCATATATTGATGACACACTGATAGTAAAAACAGATACACGGACCATATATTGATGAGACACTGATAGTAAAAACAGATACACGGACCATATATTGATGACACACTGATAGTAAAAACAGATACACGGACCATATATTGATGAGACACTGATAGTAAAAACAGATACACGGACCATATATTGATGACACTGATAGTAAAAACAGATACCCGGACCATATATTGATGACACACTGATAGTAAAAACAGATACACGGACCACATATTGATGACACTGATGGTAAAAACTGATACACGGACCATATATTGATGACACACTGATAGTAAAAACAGATACACGGACCATATATTGATGACACTGATAGTAAAAACAGATACACGGAACATATATTGATGACACACTGATAGTAAAAACAGATACTCAGACCATATATTGATGACACTGATAGTAAAAACAGATACACAGACCATATATTGATGACACTGATGGTAAAAACAGATATACAGACCATATATTGATGACACTGATAGTAAAAACAGATACACAGACCATATATTGATGACACTGATAGTAAAAACAGATACACGGACCATATATTGATGACACACTGATAGTAAAAACAGATACACGGACCATATATTGATGACACACTGATAGTAAAAACAGATACACGGAACATATATTGATGACACACTGATAGTAAAAACAGATACACGGACCATATATTGATGACACTGATGGTAAAAACAGATACACGGACCATATATTGATGACACACTGATAGTAAAAACAGATACACGGACCATATATTGATGACACACTGATAGTAAAAACAGATACACGGAACATATATTGATGACACTGATAGTAAAAACAGATACACAGACCATATATTGATGACACTGATGGTAAAAACAGATACACGGACCATATATTGATGACACACTGATAGTAAAAACAGATACACGGACCATATATTGATGACACACTGATAGTAAAAACAGATACACGGAACATATATTGATGACACACTGATAGTAAAAACAGATACACGGACCATATATTGATGACACTGATAGAAAAAACAGATACACGGACCATATATTGATGACACTGATAGAAAAAACAGATACACGGACCATATATTGATGGCACTGATAGTAAAAACAGATACACGGACCATATATTGATGACACACTGATAGTAAAAACAGATACACGGACCATATATTGATGACACACTGATAGTAAAAATAGACACACGGACCATATATTGATGACACTGATGGTAAAAACAGATACATGGACCATATATTGATGACACTGATAGTAAAAATAGACACACGGAACATATATTGATCACACTAATAGTAAAAACAGATACACGGACCATATATTGATGACACACTGATGGTAAAAACAGATACACGGACCATATATTGATGACACACTGATGGTAAAAACAGATACACGGACCATATATTGATGACACTGATGGTAAAAACAGATACACGGACCATATATTGATGACACACTGATGGTAAAAACAGATACACGGACCATATATTGATGACACTGATGGTAAAAACAGATACACGGACCATATATTGATGACACTGATAGTAAAAACAGATACACGGACCATATATTGATGGCACTGATAGTAAAAACAGATACACGGACCATATATTGATGACACACTGATGGTAAAAACAGATACACGGACCATATATTGATGACACACTGATGGTTAAAACAGATACACGGAACATATATTGATGACACTGATAGTAAAAACAGATACCCGGACCATATATTGATGACACTGATAGAAAAAACAGATACACGGACCATATATTGATGGCACTGATAGTAAAAACAGATACACGGACCATATATTGATGACACACTGATAGTAAAAACAGATACACGGACCATATATTGATGACACACTGATAGTAAAAATAGACACACGGACCGTATATTGATGACACTGATGGTAAAAACGGATACATGGACCATATATTGATGACACTGATAGTAAAAACAGATACATAGACCATATATTGATGACACTGATAGTAAAAACAGATACACGGACCATATATTGATGACACTGATAGTAAAAACAGATACATGGACCATATATTGATGACACACTGATGGTAAAAACAGATACACGGACCATATATTGATGACACTGATGGTAAAAACAGATACACGGAACATATATTGATGACACACTGATGGTAAAAACAGATACACGGACCATATATTGATGACACACTGATAGTAAAAACAGATACACGGACCATATATTGATGACACACTGATAGAAAAAACAGATACACGGACCATATATTGATGACACTGATGGTAAAAACAGATACACGGAACATATATTGATGACACTGATAGAAAAAACAGATACACGGACCATATATTGATGACACACTGATGGTAAAAACAGATACACGGACCATATATTGATGACACTGATAGTAAAAACAGATACACAGACCATATATTGATGACACACTGATAGAAAAAACAGATACACGGACCATATATTGATGGCACTGATAGTAAAAACAGATACACGGACCATATATTGATGACACTGATAGTAAAAACAGATACACGGACCATATATTGATGACACACTGATGGTAAAAACAGATACACGGACCATATATTGATGACACTGATGGTAAAAACAGATACACGGACCACATATTGATGGCACTGATAGTAAAAACAGATACACGGACCATATATTGATGACACTGATAGTAAAAACAGATACACGGACCATATATTGATGACACTGATAGTAAAAACAGATACACGTACCATATATTGATGACATGTCACACTGATAGAAAAAACAGATACACCGACCATATATTGATGACACTGATGGTAAAAACAGATACACGGACCATATATTGATGACACACTGATAGTAAAAACAGATACACGGACCATATATTGATGACACTGATAGTAAAAACAGATACACGGACCATATATTGATGACACACTGATGGTAAAAACAGATACACGGACCATATATTGATGACACTGATGGTAAAAACAGATACACGGACCATATATTGATGACACACTGATAGTAAAAACAGATACACGGACCATATATTGATGACACTGATAGTAAAAACAGATACACGGACCATATATTGATGACATGTCACACTGATAGAAAAAACAGATACACGGACCATATATTGATGACACACTGATGGTAAAAACAGATACACGGACCATATATTGATGACACTGATGGTAAAAACAGATACACGGACCATATATTGATGACACTGATAGAAAAAACAGATACACGGATCATATATTGATGACACTGATGGTAAAAACAGATACACGGACCATATATTGATGACACTGATAGTAAAAACAGATACACGGACCATATATTGATGACACACTGATGGTAAAAACAGATACACGGACCATATATTGATGACACTGATGGTAAAAACAGATACACGGACCATATATTGATGACACTGATAGAAAAAACAGATACACGGACCATATATTGATGACACACTGATGGTAAAAACAGATACACGGACCATATATTGATGACACTGATGGTAAAAACAGATACACGGACCATATATTGATGACACTGATGGTAAAAACAGATACACGGACCATATATTGATGACACTGATGGTAAAAACAGATACACGGACCATATATTGATGGCACTGATAGTAAAAACAGATGCACGGACCATATATTGATGACACACTGATAGTAAAAACGGATACACGGACGATATATTGATGACACTGATAGTAAAAACAGATACAAGGACCATATATTGATGACACACTAATAGTAAAAACAGATACACGGACCATATATTGATGACACTGATAGTAAAAACAGATACACGGACCATATATTGATGACACACTAATAGTAAAAACAGATACACGGACCATATATTTATGACACTGATAGTAAAAACAGATACAAGGACCATATATTGATGACACACTAATAGTAAAAACAGATGCACGGACTATATATTGATGACACTGATAGTAAAAACAGATACACGGACCATATATTGATGACACACTGATAGTAAAAACAGATACACGGACCATATATTGATGACACTGATAGAAAAAACAGATACACGGAACATATATTGATGACACTGATAGAAAAAACAGATACACGGACCATATATTGATGGCACTGATAGTAAAAACAGATACACGGACCATATATTGATGACACACTGATAGTAAAAACAGATACACGGACCATATATTGATGACACACTGATAGTAAAAATAGACACACGGACCATATATTGATGACACACTGATGGTAAAAACAGATACACGGACCATATATTGATGACACTGATAGTAAAAACAGATACACGGACCATATATTGATGACACTGATAGTAAAAACAGATACACGGACCATATATTGATGACACACTGATGGTAAAAACAGATACACGGACCATATATTGATGACACACTGATGGTAAAAACAGATACACGGACCATATATTGATGACACACTGATGGTAAAAACAGATACACGGACCATATATTGATGACACTGATAGTAAAAACAGATACACGGACCATATATTGATGACACTGATAGTAAAAACAGATACACGGACCATATATTGATGACACACTGATGGTAAAAACAGATACACGGACCATATATTGATGACACACTGATGGTAAAAACAGATACACGGACCATATATTGATGACACTGATAGTAAAAACAGATACACGGACCATATATTGATGACACTGATAGTAAAAACAGATACACGGACCATATATTGATGACACTGATAGTAAAAACAGATACACGGACCATATATTGATGGCACTGATAGTAAAAACAGATACACGGACCATATATTGATGACACTGATAGTAAAAACAGATACACGGACCATATATTGATGACACTGATAGTAAAAACAGATACACGGACCATATATTGATGACACACTGATGGTAAAAACAGATACACGGACCATATATTGATGACACTGATAGTAAAAACAGATACACGGACCATATATTGATGACACTGATAGTAAAAACAGATACACGGACCATATATTGATGACACACTGATGGTAAAAACAGATACACGGACCATATATTGATGACACTGATGGTAAAAACAGATACACGGAACATATATTGATGACACACTGATAGTAAAAACAGATACACGGACCATATATTGATGACACACTGATAGTAAAAACAGATACACGGACCATATATTGAGGACACACTGATGGTAAAAACAGATACACGGATCATATATTGATGACACTGATGGTAAAAACAGATACACGGACCATATATTGATGACACTGATGGTAAAAACAGATACACGGAACATATATTGATGACACTGATAGAAAAAACAGATACACGGACCATATATTGATGACATGTCACACTGATAGAAAAAACAGATACACAGACCATATATTGATGACACACTGATGGTAAAAACAGATACACGGACCATATATTGATGACACTGATAGTAAAAACAGATACACGGACCATATATTGATGACACTGATAGTAAAAACAGACACACGGACCATATATTGATGACACTGATAGTAAAAACAGATACACGGACCATATATTGATGACACTAATAGTAAAAACAGATACACGGATCATATATTGATGACACACTGATAGTAAAAACAGATACACGGACCATATATTGATGACACACTGATGGTAAAAACAGATACACGGACCATATATTGATGACATGTCACACTGATAGAAAAAACAGATACACGGACCATATATTGATGGCACTGATAGTAAAAACAGATACACGGACCATATATTGATGGCACTGATAGTAAAAATAGATACACGGACCATATATTGATGACACTGATAGTAAAAACAGATACACGGACCATATATTGATGACACACTGATGGTAAAAACAGATACACGGACCATATATTGATGACACTGATGGTAAAAACAGATACACGGACCATATATTGATGGCACTAATAGTAAAAACAGATACACGGACCATATATTGATGGCACTGATAGTAAAAATAGATACACGGACCATATATTGATGACACTGATAGTAAAAACAGATACACGGACCATATATTGATGACACTGATAGTAAAAACAGATACACGGACCATATATTGATGACACTGATGGTAAAAACAGATACACGGATCATATATTGATGACACACTGATGGTAAAAACAGATACACGGACCATATATTGATGACACTGATAGTAAAAACAGATACACGGACCATATATTGATGGCACTGATAATAAAAACAGATACACGGACCATATATTGATGACACACTGATAGTAAAAACAGATACACGGACCATATATTGATGACACTGTTAGTAAAAACAGATACACGGACCATATATTGATGACACACTGATAGTAAAAACAGATACACAGACCATATATTGATGACACTGATAGTAAAAACAGATACACGGACCATATATTGATGGCACTGATAGTAAAAACAGATACACGGACCATATATTGATGGCACTGATAGTAAAAATAGATACACGGACCATATATTGATGACACTGATAGTAAAAACAGATACACGGACCATATATTGATGACACAGTGATGGTAAAAACAGATACACGGACCATATATTGATGACACTGATGGTAAAAACAGATACACGGACCATATATTGATGACACACTGATAGTAAAAACAGATACACGGACCATATATTGATGACACTGATAGTAAAAACAGATACACGGACCATATATTGATGACACTGATGGTAAAAACAGATACACGGATCATATATTGATGACACACTGATGGTAAAAACAGATACACGGACCATATATTGATGACACTGATAGTAAAAACAGATACACGGACCATATATTGATGGCACTGATAATAAAAACAGATACACGGAACATATATTGATGACACACTGATAGTAAAAACAGATACACAGACCATATATTGATGACACTGATAGAAAAAACAGATACACGGACCATATATTGATGACACACTGATGGTAAAAACAGATACACGGACCATATATTGATGACACTGATGGTAAAAACAGATACACAGACCATATATTGATGACACTGATGGTAAAAACAGATACACGGACCATATATTGATGACACACTGATGGTAAAAACAGATACACGGACCATATATTGATGACACACTGATGGTAAAAACAGATACACGGACCATATATTGATGACACTGATGGTAAAAACAGATACACGGACCATATATTGATGACACTGATAGAAAAAACAGATACACGGACCATATATTGATGACACTGATAGTAAAAACAGATACACGGACCATATATTGATGACACACTGATGGTAAAAACAGATACACGGACCATATATTGATGACACTGATGGTAAAAACAGATACACGGACCATATATTGATGACACACTGATGGTAAAAACAGATACACGGACCATATATTGATGACACTGATAGAAAAAACAGATACACGGACCATATATTGATGACACACTGATGGTAAAAACAGATACACGGACCATATATTGATGACACTGATGGTAAAAACAGATACACGGACCATATATTGATGACACTGATAGAAAAAACAGATACACAGACCATATATTGATGACACTGTTGGTAAAAACAGATACACGGATCATATATTGATGACACTGATGGTAAAAACAGATACACGGACCATATATTGATGACACACTGACAGTAAAAACAGATACACGGACCATATATTGATGACATACTGATGGTAAAAACAGATACACGGATCATATATTGATGACACTGATAGTAAAAACAGATACAGGTACCATATATTGATGACACTGATAGTAAAAACAGATACACGGACCATATATTGATGACACACTGATAGTAAAAACAGATACACGGACCATATATTGATGACACACTGATAGTAAAAACAGATACATGGACCATATATTGATGACACACTGATGGTAAAAACAGATACACCGACCATATATTGATGACACTGATGGTAAAAACAGATACACCGACCATATATTGATGACACTGATGGTAAAAACAGATACACGGACCATATATTGATGACACTGATAGTAAAATCAGATACACGGACCATATATTGATGACACACTGATAGTAAAAACAGATACACGGACCATATATTGATGACACTGATGGTAAAAACAGATACACGGACCATATATTGATGACACTGATAGTAAAAACAGATACACCGACCATATATTGATGACACTGATGGTAAAAACAGATACACGGACCATATATTGATGACACTGATCGTAAAAACAGATACACGGACCATATATTGATGACACACTGATAGTAAAAACAGATACACGGAACATATATTGATGACACACTGATAGCAAAAACAGATACATGGATCATATATTGATGACACTGATGGTAAAAACAGATCCACGGACCATATATTGATGACACTGATAGTAAAAACAGATACACGGAACATATATTGATGACACACTGATAGTAAAAACAGATACATGGACCATATATTGATGACACTGATAGTAAAAATAGACACACGGACCATATATTGATGACACTGATGGTAAAAACAGATACACGGACCATATATTGATGACACACTGATGGTAAAAACAGATACACGGACCATATATTGATGACACACTGATAGTAAAAACAGATACATGGATCATATATTGATGACACTGATAGTAAAAACAGATACACGGACCATATATTGATGACACACTGATGGTAAAAACAGATACACAGACCATATATTGATGACACACTGATAGTAAAAACAGATACATGGATCATATATTGATGTCACTGATGGTAAAAACAGATACATGGACCATATATTGATGACACACTGATAGTAAAAACAGATACATGGATCATATATTGATGACACTGATAGTAAAAACAGATACACGGACCATATATTGATGACACACTGATGGTAAAAACAGATACACGGACCATATATTGATGTCACTGATGGTAAAAACAGATACACGGACCATATATTGATGACACACTGATAGTAAAAACAGATACATGGATCATATATTGATGTCACTGATGGTAAAAACAGATACATGGACCATATATTGATGACACACTGATGGTAAAAACAGATACACAGACCATATATTGATGACACTGATGGTAAAAACAGATACACGGACCATATATTGATGACACACTGATGGTAAAAACAGATACATGGACCATATATTGATGACACACTGATAGTAAAAACAGATACATGGATCATATATTGATGACACACTGATAGTAAAAACAGATACATGGACCATATATTGATGACACACTGATGGTAAAAACAGATACACCGACCATATATTGATGACACTGATGGTAAAAACAGATACACGGACCATATATTGATGACACTGATAGTAAAATCAGATACACGGACCATATATTGATGACACACTGATAGTAAAAACAGATACACGGACCATATATTGATGACACTGATGGTAAAAACAGATACACGGACCATATATTGATGACACTGATAGTAAAAACAGATACACCGACCATATATTGATGACACTGATGGTAAAAACAGATACACGGACCATATATTGATGACACTGATCGTAAAAACAGATACACGGACCATATATTGATGACACACTGATAGTAAAAACAGATACACGGAACATATATTGATGACACACTGATAGCAAAAACAGATACATGGATCATATATTGATGACACTGATGGTAAAAACAGATCCACGGACCATATATTGATGACACTGATAGTAAAAACAGATACACGGAACATATATTGATGACACACTGATAGTAAAAACAGATACATGGACCATATATTGATGACACTGATAGTAAAAATAGACACACGGACCATATATTGATGACACTGATGGTAAAAACAGATACACGGACCATATATTGATGACACACTGATGGTAAAAACAGATACACGGACCATATATTGATGACACACTGATAGTAAAAACAGATACATGGATCATATATTGATGACACTGATAGTAAAAACAGATACACGGACCATATATTGATGACACACTGATGGTAAAAACAGATACACGGACCATATATTGATGACACTGATGGTAAAAACAGATACACGGACCATATATTGATGACACTGATAGTAAAATCAGATACACGGACCATATATTGATGACACACTGATAGTAAAAACAGATACACGGACCATATATTGATGACACACTGATAGTAAAAACAGATACACGGACCATATATTGATGACACTGATGGTAAAAACAGATACACGGACCATATATTGATGACACTGATAGTAAAAACAGATACACCGACCATATATTGATGACACTGATGGTAAAAACAGATACACGGACCATATATTGATGACACTGATAGTAAAAACAGATACACGGACTATATATTGATGACACACTGATAGTAAAAATAGACACACGGACCATATATTGATGACACTGATCGTAAAAACAGATACACGGACCATATATTGATGACACACTGATAGTAAAAACAGATACACGGAACATATATTGATGACACACTGATAGTAAAAACAGATACATGGATCATATATTGATGACACTGATGGTAAAAACAGATACACGGACCATATATTGATGACACTGATAGTAAAAATAGACACACGGACCATATATTGATGACACTGATGGTAAAAACAGATACACGGACCATATATTGATGACACACTGATAGTAAAAATAGATACACGGACCATATATTGATGACACTGATGGTAAAAACAGATACACGGATCATATATTGATGACACACTGATGGTAAAAACAGATACACGGACCATATATTGATGACACTGATAGTAAAAACAGATACACGGACCATATATTGATGACACACTGATAGTAAAAACAGATACACGGACCATATATTGATGACACACTGATAGTAAAAACAGATACACGGACCATATATTGATGACACTGATGGTAAAAACAGATACACGGACCATATATTGATGACACTGATGGTAAAAACAGATACACGGACCATATATTGATGACACTGATAGTAAAAACAGATACACCGACCATATATTGATGACACTGATGGTAAAAACAGATACACGGACCATATATTGATGACACTGATAGTAAAAACAGATACACGGACTATATATTGATGACACACTGATAGTAAAAATAGACACACGGACCATATATTGATGACACTGATCGTAAAAACAGATACACGGACCATATATTGATGACACTGATGGTAAAAACAGATACACGGACCATATATTGATGACACACTGATAGTAAAAACAGATACACGGAACATATATTGATGACACACTGATAGTAAAAACAGATACACGGAACATATATTGATGACACACTGATAGTAAAAACAGATACATGGATCATATATTGATGACACTGATGGTAAAAACAGATACACGGACCATATATTGATGACACACTGATAGTAAAAATAGACACACGGACCATATATTGATGACACTGATGGTAAAAACAGATACATGGACCATATATTGATGACACACTGATAGTAAAAACAGATACATGGATCATATATTGATGACACTGATAGTAAAAACAGATACACGGACCATATATTGATGACACTGATGGTAAAAACAGATACACGGACCATATATTGATGACACTGATAGTAAAAACAGATACACGGACCATATATTGATGACACTGATGGTAAAAACTGATACACGGATCATATATTGATGACACTGATAGTAAAAACAGATACACGGATCATATATTGATGACACTGATGGTAAAAACAGATACACGGACCATATATTGATGACACTGATGGTAAAAACAGATACACGGACCATATATTGATGACACTGAGGGTAAAAACAGATACACGGACCATATATTGATGACACACTGATAGTAAAAACAGATACACGGACCATATATTGATGACACACTGATGGTAAAAACAGATACACGGACCATATATTGATGACACACTGATGGTAAAAACAGATACACGGACCGTATATTGATGACACTGATGGTAAAAACAGATACACGGACCATATATTGATGACACACTGATGGTAAAAACAGATACACGAATCATATATTGATGACACACTGATGGTAAAAACAGATACACGGACCATATATTGATGACACACTGATAGTAAAAATAGACACACGGACCATATATTGATGACACTGATGGTAAAAACAGATACATGGACCATATATTGATGACACACTGATAGTAAAAACAGATACATGGATCATATATTGATGGCACTGATAGTAAAAACAGATACACGGACCATATATTGATGACACTGATGGTAAAAACAGATACACGGACCATATATTGATGACACTGATGGTAAAAACAGATACACGGACCATATATTGATGACACACTGATAGTAAAAACAGATACATGGATCATATATTGATGACACACTGATAGTAAAAACAGATACACGGACCATATATTGATGACACTGATGGTAAAAACTGATACACGGATCATATATTGATGACACTGATAGTAAAAACAGATACACGGATCATATATTGATGACACTGATGGTAAAAACAGATACACGGACCATATATTGATGACACTGATGGTAAAAACAGATACACGGACCATATATTGATGACACTGAGGGTAAAAACAGATACACGGACCATATATTGATGACACACTGATAGTAAAAACAGATACACGGACCATATATTGATGACACACTGATGGTAAAAACAGATACACGGACCATATATTGATGACACACTGATGGTAAAAACAGATACACGGACCGTATATTGATGACACTGATGGTAAAAACAGATACACGGACCATATATTGATGACACACTGATGGTAAAAACAGATACACGGACCATATATTGATGACACACTGATGGTAAAAACAGATACACGGACCATATATTGATGACACACTGATGGTAAAAACAGATACACGGACCATATATTGATGACACACTGATGGTAAAAACAGATACACGGACCATATATTGATGACACACTGATGGTAAAAACAGATACACGGACCATATATTGATGACACTGATGGTAAAAACAGATACACGGACCGTATATTGATGACACTGATAGTAAAAACAGATACACGGACCATATATTGATGACACTGATGGTAAAAACAGATACACGGACCATATATTGATGACACTGATGGTAAAAACAGATACACGGACCGTATATTGATGACACTGATAGTAAAAACAGATACACGGACCATATAGTGATGACACACTGATAGTAAAAACAGATACACGGACCATATATTGATGACACTGATCGTAAAAACAGATACACGGACCATATATTGATGACACACTGATAGTAAAAACAGATACACGGACCATATATTGATGAGACACTGATAGTAAAAACAGATACATGGACCATATATTGATGACACTGATAGAAAAAACAGATACACGGACCATATATTGATGACACTGATGGTAAAAACAGATATACGGACCATATATTGATCACACTGATAGTAAAAACAGATACACGGACCATATATTGATGACACTGATAGTAAAAACAGATACACGGACCATATATTGATGACACACTGATGGTAAAAACAGATACACGGACCATATATTGATGACACTGATACTAAAAACAGATACACGGACCATATATTGATGACACACTGATAGTAAAAACAGATACACGGACCATATATTGATGAGACACTGATAGTAAAAACAGATACACGGACCATATATTGATGACACACTGATAGTAAAAACAGATACACGGACCATATATTGATGAGACACTGATAGTAAAAACAGATACACGGACCATATATTGATGACACACTGATAGTAAAAACAGATACACGGACCATATATTGATGAGACACTGATAGTAAAAACAGATACATGGACCATATATTGATGACACTGATAGTAAAAACAGATACCCGGACCATATATTGATGACACACTGATAGTAAAAACAGATACACGGACCACATATTGATGACACTGATGGTAAAAACTGATACACGGACCATATATTGATGACACACTGATAGTAAAAACAGATACACGGACCATATATTGATGACACTGATAGTAAAAACAGATACACGGAACATATATTGATGACACACTGATAGTAAAAACAGATACTCAGACCATATATTGATGACACTGATAGTAAAAACAGATACACAGACCATATATTGATGACACTGATGGTAAAAACAGATATACAGACCATATATTGATGACACTGATAGTAAAAACAGATACACAGACCATATATTGATGACACTGATAGTAAAAACAGATACACGGACCATATATTGATGACACACTGATGGTAAAAACAGATACACGGACCATATATTGATGACACACTGATAGTAAAAACAGATACACGGACCATATATTGATGACACACTGATAGTAAAAACAGATACACGGAACATATATTGATGACACACTGATAGTAAAAACAGATACACGGACCATATATTGATGACACTGATAGAAAAAACAGATACACGGACCATATATTGATGACACTGATAGAAAAAACAGATACACGGACCATATATTGATGGCACTGATAGTAAAAACAGATACACGGACCATATATTGATGACACACTGATAGTAAAAACAGATACACGGAACATATATTGATGACACACTGATAGTAAAAATAGACACACGGACCATATATTGATGACACTGATGGTAAAAACAGATACATGGACCATATATTGATGACACTGATAGTAAAAATAGACACATGGAACATATATTGATCACACTAATAGTAAAAACAGATACACGGACCATATATTGATGACACACTGATGGTAAAAACAGATACACGGACCATATATTGATGACACACTGATGGTAAAAACAGATACACGGACCATATATTGATGACACTGATGGTAAAAACAGATACACGGACCATATATTGATGACACTGATGGTAAAAACAGATACACGGACCATATATTGATGACACACTGATGGTAAAAACAGATACACGGACCATATATTGATGACACTGATGGTAAAAACAGATACACGGACCATATATTGATGACACTGATAGTAAAAACAGATACACGGACCATATATTGATGGCACTGATAGTAAAAACAGATACACGGACCATATATTGATGACACACTGATGGTAAAAACAGATACACGGACCATATATTGATGACACACTGATGGTTAAAACAGATACACGGAACATATATTGATGACACTGATAGTAAAAACAGATACCCGGACCATATATTGATGACACTGATAGAAAAAACAGATACACGGACCATATATTGATGGCACTGATAGTAAAAACAGATACACGGACCATATATTGATGACACACTGATAGTAAAAACAGATACACGGACCATATATTGATGACACACTGATAGTAAAAATAGACACACGGACCGTATATTGATGACACTGATGGTAAAAACGGATACATGGACCATATATTGATGACACTGATAGTAAAAACAGATACATAGACCATATATTGATGACACTGATAGTAAAAACAGATACACGGACCATATATTGATGACACTGATAGTAAAAACAGATACATGGACCATATATTGATGACACACTGATGGTAAAAACAGATACACGGACCATATATTGATGACACTGATGGTAAAAACAGATACACGGAACATATATTGATGACACACTGATGGTAAAAACAGATACACGGACCATATATTGATGACACACTGATAGTAAAAACAGATACACGGACCATATATTGATGACACACTGATAGAAAAAACAGATACACGGACCATATATTGATGACACTGATGGTAAAAACAGATACACGGAACATATATTGATGACACTGATAGAAAAAACAGATACACGGACCATATATTGATGACACACTGATGGTAAAAACAGATACACGGACCATATATTGATGACACTGATAGTAAAAACAGATACACAGACCATATATTGATGACACACTGATAGAAAAAACAGATACACGGACCATATATTGATGGCACTGATAGTAAAAACAGATACACGGACCATATATTGATGACACTGATAGTAAAAACAGATACACGGACCATATATTGATGACACACTGATGGTAAAAACAGATACACGGACCATATATTGATGACACTGATGGTAAAAACAGATACACGGACCACATATTGATGGCACTGATAGTAAAAACAGATACACGGACCATATATTGATGACACTGATAGTAAAAACAGATACACGGACCATATATTGATGACACTGATAGTAAAAACAGATACACGTACCATATATTGATGACATGTCACACTGATAGAAAAAACAGATACACCGACCATATATTGATGACACTGATGGTAAAAACAGATACACGGACCATATATTGATGACACACTGATAGTAAAAACAGATACACGGACCATATATTGATGACACTGATAGTAAAAACAGATACACGGACCATATATTGATGACACACTGATGGTAAAAACAGATACACGGACCATATATTGATGACACTGATGGTAAAAACAGATACACGGACCATATATTGATGACACACTGATAGTAAAAACAGATACACGGACCATATATTGATGACACTGATAGTAAAAACAGATACACGGACCATATATTGATGACATGTCACACTGATAGAAAAAACAGATACACGGACCATATATTGATGACACACTGATGGTAAAAACAGATACACGGACCATATATTGATGACACTGATGGTAAAAACAGATACACGGACCATATATTGATGACACTGATAGAAAAAACAGATACACGGATCATATATTGATGACACTGATGGTAAAAACAGATACACGGACCATATATTGATGACACTGATAGTAAAAACAGATACACGGACCATATATTGATGACACACTGATGGTAAAAACAGATACACGGACCATATATTGATGACACTGATGGTAAAAACAGATACACGGACCATATATTGATGACACTGATAGAAAAAACAGATACACGGACCATATATTGATGACACACTGATGGTAAAAACAGATACACGGACCATATATTGATGACACTGATGGTAAAAACAGATACACGGACCATATATTGATGACACTGATGGTAAAAACAGATACACGGACCATATATTGATGACACTGATAGTAAAAACAGATACAAGGACCATATATTGATGACACACTAATAGTAAAAACAGATACACGGACCATATATTGATGACACTGATAGTAAAAACAGATACACGGACCATATATTGATGACACACTAATAGTAAAAACAGATACACGGACCATATATTTATGACACTGATAGTAAAAACAGATACAAGGACCATATATTGATGACACACTAATAGTAAAAACAGATGCACGGACTATATATTGATGACACTGATAGTAAAAACAGATACACGGACCATATATTGATGACACACTGATAGTAAAAACAGATACACGGACCATATATTGATGACACTGATAGAAAAAACAGATACACGGAACATATATTGATGACACTGATAGAAAAAACAGATACACGGACCATATATTGATGGCACTGATAGTAAAAACAGATACACGGACCATATATTGATGACACTAATAGTAAAAACAGATACACGAACCATATATTGATGACACACTGATAGTAAAAATAGACACACGGACCATATATTGATGACACACTGATGGTAAAAACAGATACACGGACCATATATTGATGACACTGATAGTAAAAACAGATACACGGACCATATATTGATGACACTGATAGTAAAAACAGATACACGGACCATATATTGATGACACACTGATGGTAAAAACAGATACACGGACCATATATTGATGACACACTGATGGTAAAAACAGATACACGGACCATATATTGATGACACACTGATGGTAAAAACAGATACACGGACCATATATTGATGACACTGATAGTAAAAACAGATACACGGACCATATATTGATGACACTGATAGTAAAAACAGATACACGGACCATATATTGATGACACACTGATGGTAAAAACAGATACACGGACCATATATTGATGACACACTGATGGTAAAAACAGATACACGGACCATATATTGATGACACTGATAGTAAAAACAGATACACGGACCATATATTGATGACACTGATAGTAAAAACAGATACACGGACCATATATTGATGACACTGATAGTAAAAACAGATACACGGACCATATATTGATGGCACTGATAGTAAAAACAGATACACGGACCATATATTGATGACACTGATAGTAAAAACAGATACACGGACCATATATTGATGACACTGATAGTAAAAACAGATACACGGACCATATATTGATGACACACTGATGGTAAAAACAGATACACGGACCATATATTGATGACACTGATAGTAAAAACAGATACACGGACCATATATTGATGACACTGATAGTAAAAACAGATACACGGACCATATATTGATGACACACTGATGGTAAAAACAGATACACGGACCATATATTGATGACACTGATGGTAAAAACAGATACACGGAACATATATTGATGACACACTGATAGTAAAAACAGATACACGGACCATATATTGATGACACACTGATAGTAAAAACAGATACACGGACCATATATTGAGGACACACTGATGGTAAAAACAGATACACGGATCATATATTGATGACACTGATGGTAAAAACAGATACACGGACCATATATTGATGACACTGATGGTAAAAACAGATACACGGAACATATATTGATGACACTGATAGAAAAAACAGATACACGGACCATATATTGATGACATGTCACACTGATAGAAAAAACAGATACACAGACCATATATTGATGACACACTGATGGTAAAAACAGATACACGGACCATATATTGATGACACTGATAGTAAAAACAGATACACGGACCATATATTGATGACACTGATAGTAAAAACAGACACACGGACCATATATTGATGACACTGATAGTAAAAACAGATACACGGACCATATATTGATGACACTAATAGTAAAAACAGATACACGGATCATATATTGATGACACACTGATAGTAAAAACAGATACACGGACCATATATTGATGACACACTGATGGTAAAAACAGATACACGGACCATATATTGATGGCACTGATAGTAAAAACAGATACACGGACCATATATTGATGGCACTGATAGTAAAAATAGATACACGGACCATATATTGATGACACTGATAGTAAAAACAGATACACGGACCATATATTGATGACACACTGATGGTAAAAACAGATACACGGACCATATATTGATGACACTGATGGTAAAAACAGATACACGGACCATATATTGATGGCACTAATAGTAAAAACAGATACACGGACCATATATTGATGGCACTGATAGTAAAAATAGATACACGGACCATATATTGATGACACTGATAGTAAAAACAGATACACGGACCATATATTGATGACACTGATAGTAAAAACAGATACACGGACCATATATTGATGACACTGATGGTAAAAACAGATACACGGATCATATATTGATGACACACTGATGGTAAAAACAGATACACGGACCATATATTGATGACACTGATAGTAAAAACAGATACACGGACCATATATTGATGGCACTGATAATAAAAACAGATACACGGACCATATATTGATGACACACTGATAGTAAAAACAGATACACGGACCATATATTGATGACACTGATAGTAAAAACAGATACACGGACCATATATTGATGACACACTGATAGTAAAAACAGATACACAGACCATATATTGATGACACTGATAGTAAAAACAGATACACGGACCATATATTGATGGCACTGATAGTAAAAACAGATACACGGACCATATATTGATGGCACTGATAGTAAAAATAGATACACGGACCATATATTGATGACACTGATAGTAAAAACAGATACACGGACCATATATTGATGACACAGTGATGGTAAAAACAGATACACGGACCATATATTGATGACACTGATGGTAAAAACAGATACACGGACCATATATTGATGACACACTGATAGTAAAAACAGATACACGGACCATATATTGATGACACTGATAGTAAAAACAGATACACGGACCATATATTGATGACACTGATGGTAAAAACAGATACACGGATCATATATTGATGACACACTGATGGTAAAAACAGATACACGGACCATATATTGATGACACTGATAGTAAAAACAGATACACGGACCATATATTGATGGCACTGATAATAAAAACAGATACACGGAACATATATTGATGACACACTGATAGTAAAAACAGATACACAGACCATATATTGATGACACTGATAGAAAAAACAGATACACGGACCATATATTGATGACACACTGATGGTAAAAACAGATACACGGACCATATATTGATGACACTGATGGTAAAAACAGATACACAGACCATATATTGATGACACTGATGGTAAAAACAGATACACGGACCATATATTGATGACACACTGATGGTAAAAACAGATACACGGACCATATATTGATGACACACTGATGGTAAAAACAGATACACGGACCATATATTGATGACACTGATGGTAAAAACAGATACACGGACCATATATTGATGACACTGATAGAAAAAACAGATACACGGACCATATATTGATGACACTGATAGTAAAAACAGATACACGGACCATATATTGATGACACACTGATGGTAAAAACAGATACACGGACCATATATTGATGACACTGATGGTAAAAACAGATACACGGACCATATATTGATGACACACTGATGGTAAAAACAGATACACGGACCATATATTGATGACACTGATGGTAAAAACAGATACACGGACCATATATTGATGACACTGATAGAAAAAACAGATACACGGGCCATATATTGATGACACTGTTGGTAAAAACAGATACACGGATCATATATTGATGACACTGATGGTAAAAACAGATACACGGACCATATATTGATGACACACTGACAGTAAAAACAGATACACGGACCATATATTGATGACACTGTTGGTAAAAACAGATACACGGATCATATATTGATGACACTGATGGTAAAAACAGATACACGGACCATATATTGATGACACACTGACAGTAAAAACAGATACACGGACCATATATTGATGACATACTGATGGTAAAAACAGATACACGGATCATATATTGATGACACTGATAGTAAAAACAGATACAGGTACCATATATTGATGACACTGATAGCAAAAACAGATACACGGACCATATATTGATGACACACTGATAGTAAAAACAGATACACGGACCATATATTGATGACACACTGATAGTAAAAACAGATACACGGACCATATATTGATGACACACTGATAGTAAAAACAGATACACGGACCATATATTGATGACACTGATAGTAAAAACAGATACAGGTACCATATATTGATGACACTGATGGTAAAAACAGATACACGGACCATATATTGATGACACTGATAGTAAAAACAGATACAGGTACCATATATTGATGACACTGATAGCAAAAACAGATACACGGACCATATATTGATGACACACTGATAGTAAAAACAGATACACGGACCATATATTGATGACACACTGATGGTAAAAACAGATACACGGACCATATATTGATGACACACTGATAGTAAAAACAGATACACGGACCATATATTGATGACACACTGATAGTAAAAACAGATACACGGACCATATATTGATGACACTGATAGTAAAAACAGATACAGGTACCATATATTGATGACACTGATAGCAAAAACAGATACACGGACCATATATTGATGACACACTGATAGTAAAAACAGATACACGGACCATATATTGATGACACACTGATAGTAAAAACAGATACACAGACCATATATTGATGACACTGATAGTAAAAACAGATACAGGTACCATATATTGATGACACTGATGGTAAAAACAGATACACGGACCATATATTGATGACACTGATAGTAAAAACAGATACACGGACCATATATTGATGACACACTGATAGTAAAAACAGATGCACGGACCATATATTGATGACACTGATAGTAAAAACAGATACACGGACCATATATTGATGACACACTGATAGTAAAAACAGATACACGGACCATATATTGATGACACTGATAGTAAAAACAGATACACGGACCATATATTGATGACACTGATGGTAAAAACAGATACACGGACCATATATTGATGACACTGATGGTAAAAACAGATACACGGACCATATATTGATGACACACTGATAGTAAAAACAGATACACGGACCATATATTGATGACACTGATAGTAAAAACAGATACACGGACCATATATTGATGACACTGATAGTAAAAACAGATACACGGACCATATATTGATGACACACTGATAGTAAAAACAGATGCACGGACCATATATTGATGACACTGATAGAAAAAACAGATACACGGACCATATATTGATGACACTGATAGAAAAAACAGATACACGGACCATATATTGATGACACTGATAGAAAAAACAGATACACGGACCATATATTGATGACACTGATAGTAAAAACAGATACACGGACCATATATTGATGACACACTGATAGTAAAAACAGATACATGGACCATATATTGATGACACTGATAGAAAAAACAGATACACGGACCATATATTGATGACACACTGATAGTAAAAACGGATACAAGGACCATATATTGATGACACTGATAGTAAAAACAGATACACGGACCATATATTGATGACACTGATAGCAAAAACAGATACACGGACCATATATTGATGACACTGATAGCAAAAACAGATACACGGACCATATATTGATGACACTGATAGTAAAAACAGATACACGGACCATATATTGATGACACTGATGGTAAAAACACATACACGGACCATATATTGATGACACTGATAGCAAAAACAGATACACGGACCATATATTGATGACACTGATAGCAAAAACAGATACACGGACCATATATTGATGACACTGATAGCAAAAACAGATACACGGACCATATGTTGATGACACTGATGGTAAAAACAGATACACGGACCATATATTGATGACACTGATAGTAAAAACAGATACACGGACCATATATTGATGACAGTGATGGTAAAAACAGATAAACGGACCATATATTGATGTCACACTGATAGTAAAAACAGATACACGGACCATATATTGATGACACTGATAGTAAAAACAGATACACGGACCATATATTGATGACACTGATAGTAAAAACAGATACACGGACCATATATTGATGACACTGATGGCAAAAACAGATACACGGACCATATATTGATGACACTGATAGTAAAAACAGATACACGGACCATATATTGATGACACTGATAGCAAAAACAGATACATGGACCATATATTGATGGCACTGATAGTAAAAACAGATACACGAACCATATATTGATGACACTGATAGTAAAAACAGACACATGGACCATATATTGATGACACTGATAGTAAAAACAGACACATGGACCATATATTGATGACACTGATAGTAAAAACAGATACACGGATCATATATTGATGACACACTGATAGTAAAAACGGATACACGGACGATATATTGATGACACTGATAGTAAAAACAGATACAAGGACCATATATTGAAGACACTGATAGTAAAAACAGATACACGGATCATATATTGATGACACTGATAGTAAAAACAGATACACGGACCATATATTGATGACACACTGATAGTAAAAACGGATACACGGACGATATATTGATGACACTGATAGTAAAAACAGATACAAGGACCATATATTGAAGACACTGATAGTAAAAACAGATACACGGATCATATATTGATGACACTGATAGTAAAAACAGATACACGGACCATATATTGATGACACTGATGGTAAAAACAGATACATGTATCATATATTGATGACACACTGATAGTAAAAACGGATACAGGTACCATATATTGATGACACTGATAGTAAAAACAGATACACGGACCATATATTGATGACACTGATGGTAAAAACAGATACATGTATCATATATTGATGACACACTGATAGTAAAAACAGATACATGGATCATATATTGATGATACACTGATAGTAAAAACAGATACACGGACCATATATTGATGACACACTAATAGTAAAAACAGATACACGGAACATATATTGATGACACACTGATAGTAAAAATGGATACAGGTACCATATATTGATGACACTGATAGTAAAAACAGATACACGGACCATATATTGATGACACTGATGGTAAAAACAGATACACGGACCATATATTGATGACACACTGATAGTAAAAACAGATACACGGACCATATATTGATGACACTGATAGTAAAAACAGATACACGGACTATATATTGATGACACACTGATGGTAAAAACAGATACACGGACTATATATTGATGACACTGATAGTAAAAACAGATACACGGACCATATATTGATGACACACTGATAGTAAAAAGAGATACATGGACCATATATTGATGACACACTGATAGTAAAAACAGATACACGGACCATATATTGATGACACACTGATAGTAAAAATGGATACAGGTACCATATATTGATGACACTGATAGTAAAAACAGATACACGGACCATATATTGATGACACTGATGGTAAAAACAGATACACGGACCATATATTGATGACACACTGATAGTAAAAACAGATACACGGACCATATATTGATGACACACTGATAGTAAAAACAGATACACGGACCATATATTGATGACACACTGATGGTAAAAACAGATACACGGACTATATATTGATGACACTGATAGTAAAAACAGATACACGGACCATATATTGATGACACACTGATAGTAAAAAGAGATACACGGACCATATATTGATGACACTGATGGTAAAAACAGATACACGGACCATATATTGATGACACACTGATGGTAAAAACAGATACATGGACCATATATTGATGACACACTGATAGTAAAAACAGATACACGGACTATATATTGATGACACTGATAGTAAAAACAGATACACGGACCATATATTGATAACACACTGATAGTAAAAACAGATACACGGACTATATATTGATGACACTGATGGTAAAAACAGATACACGGACCATATATTGATGACACACTGATAGTAAAAAGAGATACACGGACTATATATTGATGACACTGATAGTAAAAACAGATACACGGACCATATATTGATGACACACTGATGGTAAAAACAGATACACGGACTATATATTGATGACACTGATAGTAAAAACAGATACACGGACCATATATTGATGACACACTGATAGTAAAAACAGATACACGGACTATATATTGATGACACTGATGGTAAAAACAGATACATGGACCATATATTGATGACACACTGATAGTAAAAACAGATACACGGACCATATATTGATGACACACTGATAGTAAAAACAGATACACGGACCATATATTGATGGCACTGATAGTAAAAACAGATACACGGACCATATATTGATGACACACTGATAGTAAAAACAGATACACGGACCATATATTGATGACACTGATAGTAAAAACAGATACACGGACCATATATTGATGACACTGATAGTAAAAACAGATACAGGTACCATATATTGATGACACTGATAGCAAAAACAGATACACGGATCATATATTGATGACACTGATAGCAAAAACAGATACACGGACCATATATTGATGACACTGATAGCAAAAACAGATACACGGACCATATATTGATGACACTGATAGTAAAAACAGATACAAGGACCATATATTGATGACACTGATAGTAAAAACAGATACACGGACCATATATTGATGACACTGATAGTAAAAACAGATACAGGTACCATATATTGATGACACTGATAGCAAAAACAGATACACGGACCATATATTGATGACACTGATAGCAAAAACAGATACACGGACCATATATTGATGACACTGATAGTAAAAACAGATACACGGACCATATATTGATGACACTGATGGTAAAAACAGATACATGGACCATATATTGATGACACTGATAGTAAAAACAGATACACGGACCATATATTGATGACACTGATGGTAAAAACAGATACACGGACCATAAATTGATGACACACTGATAGTAAAAACAGATATACGGACCATATATTGATGACACACTGACAGTAAAAACAGATACATGGACCATATTTTGATGACACTGATGGTAAAAACAGATACACGGACCATATATTGATGACACTGATAGTAAAAACGGATACATGGACCATATATTGATGACACTGATAGTAAAAAGAGATACACGGACCATATATTGATGACACTGATAGTAAAAACAGATACACGGACCATATATTGATGACACTGATAGTAAAAACAGATACAGGTACCATATATTGATGACACTGATAGCAAAAACAGATACACGGACCATATATTGATGACACTGATAGCAAAAACAGATACACGGACCATATATTGATGACACTGATAGTAAAAACAGTTACACGGACCATATATTGATGACACACTGACAGTAAAAACAGATACACGGACCATATATTGATGACATACTGATGGTAAAAACAGATACACGGACCATATATTGATGACACACTGATAGTAAAAACAGATACACGGACCATATATTGATGACACACTGATAGTAAAAACAGATACACGGACCATATATTGATGACACTGATAGTAAAAACAGATACACGGACCATACATTGATGACACACTGATAGTAAAAACGGATACATGGACCATATATTGATGACACTGATAGTAAAAACAGATACACGGACCATATATTGATGACACTGATAGTAAAAACAGATACACGGACCATATATTGATGACACTGATAGCAAAAACAGATACACGGACCATATATTGATGACACTGATAGCAAAAACAGATACACGGACCATATATTGATGACACTGATAGTAAAAACAGATACATGGACCATATATTGATGACACTGATAGTAAAAACAGATACACGGACCATATATTGATGACACTGATAGTAAAAACAGATACACGGACCATATATTGATGGCACTGATAGTAAAAACAGATACACGGACGATATATTGATGACACACTGATAGTAAAAACAGATACACGGACCATATATTGATGACACTGATAGTAAAAACAGATACACGGACCATATATTGATGACACTGATAGTAAAAACAGATACACGGACCATATATTGATGGCACTGATAGTAAAAACAGATACACGGACGATATATTGATGACACACTGATAGTAAAAACAGATACACGGACCATATATTGATGACACTGATGGTAAAAACAGATACACGGACCATATATTGATGACACACTGATAGTAAAAACAGATACAGGTACCATATATTGATGACACTGATGGTAAAAACAGATACACGGACCATATATTGATGACACTGATGGTAAAAACAGATACACGGACCATATATTGATGACACTGATAGTAAAAACAGATACACGGACCATATATTGATGACACTGATAGTAAAAACAGATACATGGACCATATATTGATGGCACTGATAGTAAAAACAGATACACGGACCATATATTGATGACACTGATAGTAAAAACAGATACACGGACCATATATTGATGACACTGATAGTAAAAACAGATACATGGACCATATATTGATGACACTGATAGCAAAAACAGATACACGGAACATATATTGATGACACTGATGGTAAAAACAGATACACGTACCATATATTGATGACACTGATAGTAAAAACAGATACACGAACCATATATTGATGACACACTGACAGTAAAAACAGATACACGGACCATATATTGATGACACTGATAGTAAAAACAGATACACGGACCATATATTGATGACACACTGACAGTAAAAACAGATACACGGACCATATATTGATGACACTGATAGTAAAAACAGATACACGGACCATATATTGATGACACACTGACAGTAAAAACAGATACACGGACCATATATTGGTGACACTGATAGTAAAAACAGATACACGGACCATATATTGATGACACACTGACAGTAAAAACAGATACACGGACCATATATTGATGACACTGATAGTAAAAACAGATACACGGACCATATATTGATGACACACTGATAGTAATAACAGATACATGGACCAGGCACTGATGATGTACTGATGGTAAAAACTGACACATGGACCATACGCTGATGACACACTGATGGTAAAAACAGACACACGGACCTGACACTGATGGTAAAAACAGATACACGGACCATATATTGATGACACACTGATAGTAAAAACAGATACACGGACCATATATTGATGACACTGATAGTAAAAACAGATACACGGACCATATATTGATGACACTGATGGTAAAAACAGATACACAGACCATATATTGATGACACTGATGGTAAAAACAGATACACGGACCATATATTGATGACACACTGATAGTAAAAACAGATACACGGACCATAAATTGATGACACTGATGGTAAAAACAGATACACGGACCATATATTGATGACACTGATGGTAAAAACAGATACACGGACCATATATTGATGACACTGATAGTAAAAACAGATACACGGACCATAAATTGATGACACTGATAGTAAAAACAGATACACGGACCATATATTGATGACACACTGATGGTAAAAACAGATACACGGACCATATATTGATGACACACTGATGGTAAAAACAGATACACGGACCATATATTGATGACACTGATGGTAAAAACAGATACACGGACCATATATTGATGACACTGATAGTAAAAACAGATACACGGACCATATATTGATGACACTGATAGTAAAAACAGATACACGGACCATATATTGATGACACTGATGGTAAAAACAGATACACAGACCATATATTGATGACACACTGATGGTAAAAACAGATACACGGACCATATATTGATGACACTGATGGTAAAAACAGATACACGGACCATATATTGATGACACACTGATGGTAAAAACAGATACACGGACCATATATTGATGACACTGATGGTAAAAACAGATACACGGACCATATATTGATGACACTGATAGTAAAAACAGATACACGGACCATATATTGATGACACTGATAGTAAAAACAGATACACGGACCATATATTGATGACACTGATGGTAAAAACAGATACACAGACCATATATTGATGACACACTGATAGTAAAAACAGATACACGGACCATATATTGATGACACTGATAGTAAAAACAGATACACGGACCATATATTGATGACACTGATGGTAAAAACAGATACACAGACCATATATTGATGACACTGATGATAAAAACGGATACACAGACCATATACTGATGACACACTGATGGTAAAAACAGATACACGGACCATATATTGATGACACTGATTGTAAAAACAGATACACGGACCATATATTGATGACACTGATGGTAAAAACAGATACACGGAGCATATATTGATGACACTGATGGTAAAAACAGATACACAGACCATATATTGATGACACTGATGATAAAAACGGATACAAGGACCATATATTGATGACACTGATAGTAAAAACAGATACACGGACCATATATTGATGACACTGATGGTAAAAACAGATACACAGACCATATATTGATGACACTGATAGTAAAAACAGATACATGGACCATATATTGATGACACTGATGGTAAAAACAGATACACGGACCAAATATTGATGACACACTGATAGTAAAAACAGATACACGGACCATATATTGATGACACTGATAGTAAAAACAGATACACGGACCATATATTGATGACACTGATAGTAAAAACAGATACACGGACCATATATTGATAACACTGATGATAAAAACGGATACACGGACCATATATTGATGACACACTGATGGTAAAAACGGATACGTGGACCATATATTGATGACACTGATGATAAAAGCAGATACACGGAACATATATTGATGACACTGATAGTAAAAACAGATACACGGACCATATATTGATGACACTGATGATAAAAACAGATACACGGACCATATATTGATGACACTGATAGTAAAAACAGATACACGGACCATATATTGATGACACTGATGGTAAAAACAGATACACGGACCATATATTGATGACACTGATGGTAAAAACAGATACACGGACCATATATTGATGACACTGATGATAAAAACGGATACACGGACCATATATTGATGACACACTGATGGTAAAAACGGATACGTGGACCATATATTGATGACACTGATGGTAAAAGCAGATACACGGACCATATATTGATGACACTGATAGTAAAAACAGATACAGATACCATATATTGATGACACTGATAGCAAAAACAGATACACGGACCATATATTGATGACACTGATGATAAAAACGGATACACGGACCATATATTGATGACACACTGATGGTAAAAACGGATACGTGGACCATATATTGATGACACTGATGGTAAAAGCAGATACACGGACCATATATTGATGACACTGATAGTAAAAACAGATACAGATACCATATATTGATGACACTGATAGCAAAAACAGATACACGGACCATATATTGATGACACTGATAGTAAAAACAGATACACAGACCATATATTGATGACACTGATAGTAAAAAAAGATACACGGACCATATATTGATGACACTGATGGTAAAAACAGATACACTGACCATATATTGATGACACTGATGGTAAAAACAGATACACGGACCATATATTGATGACACACTGATAGTAAAAACAGATACACGGACCATATATTGATGACACTGATAGTAAAAACAGATACACGGACCATATATTGATGACACACTGATAGTAAAAACAGATACACGGACCATATATTGATGACACTGATAGTAAAAACAGATACACGGACCATATATTGATGACACTGATAGTAAAAACAGATACACGGACCATATATTGATGACACTGATGGTAAAAACAGATACACGGACCATATATTGATGACACACTGATAGTAAAAACAGATACACGGACCATATATTGATGACACTGATGGTAAAAACAGATACAAGGACCATATATTGATGACACTGATCGTAAAAACAGATACACGGACCATATATTGATGACACTGATAGTAAAAACAGATACACGGACCATATATTGATGACACACTGATAGTAAAAACAGATACACGGACCATATATTGATGACACTGATGGTAAAAACAGATACACGGACCATATATTGATGACACTGATGGTAAAAACAGATACACGGATCATATATTGATGACACACTGATAGTAAAAACAGATACACGGACCATATATTGATGACACTGATAGTAAAAACAGATACACGGACCATATATTGATGACACTGATAGTAAAAACAGATACACGGACCATATATTGATGACACTGATGGTAAAAACAGATACACGGACCATATATTGATGACACACTGATAGTAAAAACAGATACACGGACCATATATTGATGACACTGATGGTAAAAACAGATACAAGGACCATATATTGATGACACTGATAGTAAAAACAGATACAAGGACCATATATTGATGACACTGATCGTAAAAACAGATACACGGACCATATATTGATGACACACTGATAGTAAAAACAGATACACGGACCATATATTGATGACACTGATGGTAAAAACAGATACACGGACCATATATTGATGACACTGATAGTAAAAACAGATACACGGACCATATATTGATGACACTGATAGTAAAAACAGATACACGGACCATATATTGATGACACACTGACAGTAAAAACAGATACACGGACCATATATTGATGACACACTGATAGTAAAAACAGATACAAGGACCATATATTGATGACACTGATGGTAAAAACAGATACACGGACCATATATTGATGACACTGATAGTAAAAACAGATACACGGACCATATATTGATGACACTGATAGTAAAAACAGATACACGTACCATATATTGATGACACTGATAGTAAAAACAGATACACGGACCATATATTGATGACACACTGACAGTAAAAACAGATACACGGACCATATATTGATGACACTGATAGTAAAAACAGATACACGTACCATATATTGATGACACTGATGGTAAAAACAGATACACGGACCATATATTGATGACACTGATAGTAAAAACAGATACAAGGACCATATATTGATGACACTGATCGTAAAAACAGATACACGGACCATATATTGATGACACACTGATAGTAAAAACAGATACACGGACCATATATTGATGACACTGATGGTAAAAACAGATACACGGACCATATATTGATGACACTGATAGTGAAAACAGATACACGGACCATATATTGATGACACACTGATGGTAAAAACAGATACACGGACCATATATTGATGACACTGATAGTGAAAACAGATACACGGACCATATATTGATGACACACTGACAGTAAAAACAGATACACGGACCATATATTGATGACACACTGATAGTAAAAACAGATACACGGACCATATATTGATGACACACTGATAGTAAAAACAGATACACGGACCATATATTGATGACACACTGATGGTAAAAACAGATACACGGACCATATATTGATGACACTGATAGTAAAAACAGATACACGGACCATATATTTAAGACACACTGATGGTAAAAACAGATACACGGACCATATATTTAAGACACACTGATGGTAAAAACAGATACACGGACCATATATTTAAGACACACTGATGTTAAAAACAGATACACGGACTATATATTGATGACACTGATGGTAAAAACAGATACACGGACCATATATTGATGACACACTGATAGTAAAAACAGATACACGGACCATATATTGATGACACTGATGGTAAAAACAGATACACGGACCATATATTGATGACACTAATAGTAAAAACAGATACACGGACCATATATTGATGACACTGATGGTAAAAACAGATACACTAACCATATATTGATGACACACTGACAGTAAAAACAGATACACGGACCATATATTGATGACACTGATGGTAAAAACAGATACACTAACCATATATTGATGACACACTGACAGTAAAAACAGATACACGGACCATATATTGATGACACTGATGGTAAAAACAGATACACGGACCATATATTGATGACACACTGATAGTAAAAACAGATACACGGACCATATATTGATGACACTGATGGTAAAAACAGATACACGGACCATATATTGATGACACTGATGGTAAAAACAGATACACGGACCATATATTGATGACACACTGATGGTAAAAACAGAAACACGGACCATATATTGATGACACACTGATAGTAAAAACAGATACATGGACCATATATTGATGACACTGATAGTAAAAACAGATACACGGACCATATATTGATGACACACTGATAGTAAAAACAGATACACGGACCATATATTGATGACACACTGATAGTAAAAACAGATACACGGATCATATATTGATGACACTGATAGTAATAACAGATACACGGACCATATATTGATGACACTGATGGTAAAAACAGATACACGGACCATATATTGATGACACACTGATAGTAAAAACAGATACACGGAACATATATTGATGACACACTGATAGTAAAAACAGGTACACGGATCATATATTGATGACACTGATGGTAAAAACAGATACACGGACCATATATTGATGACACTGATAGTAAAAACAGATACACGGACCATATATTGATGACACTGATGGTAAAAACAGATACACGGACCATATATTGATGACACTGATAGTAAAAACAGATACACGGACCATATATTGATGACACACTGATAGTAAAAACAGGTACACGGATCATATATTGATGACACTGATAGTAATAACAGATACACGGACCATATATTGATGACACACTGATAGTAAAAACAGATACACGGACCATATATTGATGACACACTAATAGTAAAAACAGATACACGGACCATATATTGATGACACTGATGGTAAAAACAGATACACGGACCATATATTGATGACACTGATAGTAAAAACAGATACACGGAACATATATTGATGACACTGATGGTAAAAACAGTTACACGGACCATATATTGATGACACTGATAGCAATAACAGATACACGGACCATATATTGATGACACTGATAGTAAAAACAGATACACGGACCATATATTGATGACACACTGATGGTAAAAACAGATACACGGACCATATATTGATGACACTGATGATAAAAACGGATACACGGACCATATATTGATGACACACTGATGGTAAAAACGGATACACGGACCATATATTGATGACACTGATGATAAAAACAGATACACGGACCATATATTGATGACACTGATAGCAATAACAGATACACGGACCATATATTGATGACACTGATAGTAAAAACAGATACACGGACCATATATTGATGACACACTGATGGTAAAAACAGATACACAGACCATATATTGATGACACTGATGGTAAAAGCAGATACACGGACCATATATTGATGACACACTGATAGTAAAAACAGATACACGGACCATATATTGATGACACTGATAGTAAAAACAGATACACGGATCATATATTGATGACACTGATGGTAAAAACAGATACACGGACCATATATTGATGACACACTGATGGTAAAAACGGATACGTGGACCATATATTGATGACACTGATGGTAAAAGCAGATACACGGACCATATATTGATGACACACTGATAGTAAAAACAGATACACGGACCATATATTGATGACACTGATAGTAAAAACAGATACACGGACCATATATTGATGACACTGATGGTAAAAACAGATACACAGACCATATATTGATGACACTGATAGTAAAAACAGATACATGGACCATATATTGATGACACTGATGGTAAAAACAGATACACGGACCATATATTGATGACACTGATGGTAAAAACAGATACACAGACCATATATTGATGACACTGATGATAAAAACGGATACACGGACCATATATTGATGACACTGATAGTAAAAACAGATACACGGACCATATATTGATGACACTGATAGTAAAAACAGATACACAGACCATATATTGATGACACACTGATGGTAAAAACAGATACACGGACCAAATATTGATGACACACTGATAGTAAAAACAGATACATGGACCATATATTGATGACACTGATAGTAAAAACAGATACACGGACCATATATTGATGACACACTGATAGTAAAAACAGATACACAGACCATATATTGATGACACACTGATAGTAAAAACAGATACACGGACCATATATTGATGACACTGATAGTAAAAACAGATACACGGACCATATATTGATGACACTGATGGTAAAAACAGATACACAGACCATATATTGATGACACTGATGATAAAAACGGATACACGGACCATATATTGATGACACTGATAGTAAAAACAGATACACGGACCATATATTGATGACACTGATAGTAAAAACAGATACACGGACCATATATTGATGACACTGATAGTAAAAACAGATACACGGACCATATATTGATGACACTGATAGTAAAAACAGATACACGGATCATATATTGATGACACTGATGGTAAAAACAGATACACGGACCATATATTGATGACACACTGATGGTAAAAACGGATACGTGGACCATATATTGATGACACTGATGGTAAAAGCAGATACACGGACCATATATTGATGACACACTGATAGTAAAAACAGATACACGGACCATATATTGATGACACTGATGGTAAAAACAGATACACAGACCATATATTGATGACACTGATGATAAAAACGGATACACGGACCATATATTGATGACACTGATAGTAAAAACAGATACATGGACCATATATTGATGACACTGATGGTAAAAACAGATACACGGACCAAATATTGATGACACACTGATAGTAAAAACAGATACACGGACCATATATTGATGACACACTGATAGTAAAAACAGATACACAGACCATATATTGATGACACACTGATAGTAAAAACAGATACACGGACCATATATTGATGACACTGATGGTAAAAACAGATACATGGACCATATATTGATGACACTGATAGTAAAAACAGATACACGGACCATATATTGATGACACACTGATAGTAAAAACAGATACACAGACCATATATTGATGACACACTGATAGTAAAAACAGATACACGGACCATATATTGATGACACTGATAGTAAAAACAGATACACGGACCATATATTGATGACACTGATGGTAAAAACAGATACACAGACCATATATTGATGACACTGATGATAAAAACGGATACACGGACCATATATTGATGACACACTGATGGTAAAAACGGATACGTGGACCATATATTGATGACACTGATGGTAAAAGCAGATACACGGACCATATATTGATGACACACTGATTGTAAAAACAGATACACGGACCATATATTGATGACACTGATAGTAAAAACAGATACAGATACCATATATTGATGACACTGATAGCAAAAACAGATACACGGACCATATATTGATGACACACTGATTGTAAAAACAGATACACGGACCATATATTGATGACACTGATAGTAAAAAAAGATACACGGACCATATATTGATGACACTGATAGTAAAAACAGATACACGGACCATATATTGATGACACTGATGGTAAAAACAGATACACGGACCATATATTGATGACACTGATAGTAAAAACAGATACACGGACCATATATTGATGACACACTGATAGTAAAAACAGATACACGGACCATATATTGATGACACTGATAGTAAAAACAGATACACGGACCATATATTGATGACACTGATGGTAAAAACAGAAACACGGACCATATATTGATGACACACTGATAGTAAAAACAGATACACGGACCATATATTGATGACACTGATGGTAAAAACAGATACAAGGACCATATATTGATGACACTGATCGTAAAAACAGATACACGGACCATATATTGATGACACACTGATAGTAAAAACAGATACACGGACCATATATTGATGACACTGATGGTAAAAACAGATACACGGACCATATATTGATGACACTGATGGTAAAAACAGATACACGGACCATATATTGATGACACTGATAGTAAAAACAGATACACGGACCATATATTGATGACACTGATAGTAAAAACAGATACACGGACCATATATTGATGACACTGACAGTAAAAACAGATACACAGACCATATATTGATGACACACTGATAGTAAAAACAGATACAAGGACCATATATTGATGACACTGATGGTAAAAGCAGATACACGGACCATATATTGATGACACTGATAGTAAAAACAGATACACGGACCATATATTGATGACACTGATAGTAAAAACAGATACACGGACCATATATTGATGACACTGATGGTAAAAACAGATACACGGACCATATATTGATGACACACTGACAGTAAAAACAGATACACGGACCATATATTGATGACACTGATGGTAAAAACAGATACACGGACCATATATTGATGACACACTGACAGTAAAAACAGATACACGGACCATATATTGATGACACACTGATAGTAAAAACAGATACACGGACCATATATTGATGACACACTGACAGTAAAAACAGATACACGGACCATATATTTAAGACACACTGATGGTAAAAACAGATACATGGACCATATATTTAAGACACACTGATGGTAAAAACAGATACACGGACCATACATTGATGACACACTGATGGTAAAAACAGATACACGGACCATATATTGATGACACACTGATAGTAAAAACAGATACACGGACCATATATTAATGACACTGATAGTAAAAACAGATACATGGACCATATATTGATGACACTGATGGTAAAAACAGATACACGGACCATATATTGATGACACACTGATAGTAAAAACAGATACACGGACCATATATTAATGACACTGATAGTAAAAACAGATACATGGACCATATATTGATGACACTGATGGTAAAAACAGATACACAGACCATATATTGATGACACTGATGGTAAAAACAGATACACGGACCATATATTGATGACACTGATGGTAAAAACAGATACACGGACCATATATTGATGACACTGATAGTAAAAACAGATACACGGACCATATATTGATGACACTGATAGTAAAAACAGATGCACGGACCATATATTGATGACACACTGACAGTAAAAACAGATACACGGACCATATATTGATGACACTGATGGTAAAAACAGATACACGGACCATATATTTAAGACACACTGATGGTAAAAACAGATACAAGGACCATATATTGATGACACTGATGGTAAAAACAGATACACGGACCATATATTTAAGACACACTGATGGTAAAAACAGATACACGGACCATATATTGATGACACACTGATAGTAAAAACAGATACACAGACCATATATTGATGACACTGATGGTAAAAACAGATACACGGACCACATATTGATGACACTGATGGTAAAAACAGATACACGGACCATATATTGATGACACTGATAGTAAAAACAGATACACGGACCATATATTGATGACACACTGACAGTAAAAACAGATACACGGACCATATATTGATGACACACTGATAGTAAAAACAGATACAAGGACCATATATTGATGACACTGATGGTAAAAACAGATACACGGACCATATATTGATGACACTGATAGTAAAAACAGATACACGGACCATATATTGATGACACTGATGGTAAAAACAGATACACGGACCATATATTGATGACACTGATGGTAAAAACAGATACATGGACCATATATTGATGACACACTGATGGTAAAAACAGATACACGGATCATATATTGATGACACACTGATAGTAAAAACAGATACACGGACCATATATTGATGACACACTGATAGTAAAAACAGATACAAGGACCATATATTAATGACACTGATAGTAAAAACAGATACACGGACCATATATTGATGACACTGATGGTAAAAACAGATACACGGACCATATATTGATGACACTGATGGTAAAAATAGATACACGGACCATATATTGATGACACTAATAGTAAAAACAGATACACGGACCATATATTGATGACACTGATAGTAAAAACAGATACACGGACCATATATTGATGACACTGATGGTAAAAACAGATACACGGACCATATATTGATGACACTGATGGTAAAAACAGATACACGGACCATATATTGATGACACTGATAGTAAAAACAGATACACGGACCATATATTGATGACACTGATAATAAAAACAGATACAAGGACCATATATTGATGACACTGATCGTAAAAACAGATACACGGACCATATATTGATGACACACTGATAGTAAAAACAGATACACGGACCATATATTGATGACACTGATGGTAAAAACAGATACACGGACCATATATTGGTGACACTGATAGTAAAAACAGATACACGGACCATATATTGATGACACTGATAGTAAAAACAGATACACGGACCATATATTGATGACACACTGACAGTAAAAACAGATACACGGACCATATATTGATGACACACTGATAGTAAAAACAGATACAAGGACCATATATTGATGACACTGATCGTAAAAACAGATACACGGACCATATATTGATGACACACTGATAGTAAAAACAGATACACGGACCATATATTGATGACACTGATGGTAAAAACAGATACACGGACCATATATTGATGACACTGATAGTAAAAACAGATACACGGACCATATATTGATGACACTGATAGTAAAAACAGATACACGGACCATATATTGATGACACACTGACAGTAAAAACAGATACACGGACTATATATTGATGACACACTGATAGTAAAAACAGATACAAGGACCATATATTGATGACACTGATGGTAAAAACAGATACACGGACCATATATTGATGACACTGATAGTAAAAACAGATACACGGACCATATATTGATGACACTGATAGTAAAAACAGATACACGGACCATATATTGATGACACTGACAGTAAAAACAGATACACGGACCATATATTGATGACACACTGATAGTAAAAACAGATACACGGACCATATATTGATGACACACTGACAGTAAAAACAGATACACGGAACATATATTGATGACACACTGATGGTAAAAACAGATACACGGACCATATATTGAGGACACACTGATGGTAAAAACAGATACACGGACCATATATTGATGACACTGATGGTAAAAACAGATACACGGACCATATATTGATGACACACTGATGGTAAAAACAGATACACGGACCATATATTGATGACACACTGATAGTAAAAACAGATACACGGACCATATATTGATGACACACTGATGGTAAAAACAGATACACGGACCATATATTGATGACACACTGATAGTAAAAACAGATACATGGACCACATATTGATGACACTGATGGTAAAAACAGATACACGGACCATATATTGATGACACACTGATAGTAAAAACAGATACATGGACCACATATTGATGACACTGATGGTAAAAACAGATACACGGACCATATATTGATGACACTGATGGTAAAAACAGATACACAGACCATATATTGATGACACTGATGGTAAAAACAGATACACGGACCATATATTGATGACACTGATAGTAAAAACAGATACACGGACCATATATTGATGACACTGATAGTAAAAACAGATACACGGACCATATATTGATGACACTGATGATAAAAACAGATACACGGACCATATATTGATGACACTGATGGTAAAAACAGATACACGGACCATATATTGATGACACACTGACAGTAAAAACAGATACACGGACCATATATTGATGACACACTGATAGTAAAAACAGATACACGGACAATATATTGATGACACTGATAGTAAAAACAGATACACGGACCATATATTTAAGACACACTGATGGTAAAAACAGATACACGGACCATATATTGATGACACACTGATGGTAAAAACAGATACACGGACCATATATTTAAGACACACTGATGGTAAAAACAGATACACGAACCATATATTGATGACACACTGATGGTAAAAACAGATACACGGACCATATATTGATGACACACTGATGGTAAAAACAGATACACGGACCATATATTGATGACACACTGATGGTAAAAACAGATACACGGACCATATATTTAAGACACACTGATGGTAAAAACAGATACACGGACCATATATTGATGACACACTGATGGTAAAAACAGATACACGGACCATATATTGATGACACACTGATAGTAAAAACAGATACACGGACAATATATTGATGACACTGATAGTAAAAACAGATACACGGACCATATATTTAAGACACACTGATGGTAAAAACAGATACACGGACCATATATTGATGACACACTGATATTAAAAACAGATACACGGACAATATATTGATGACACTGATAGTAAAAACAGATACACGGACCATATATTTAAGACACACTGATGGTAAAAACAGATACACGGACCATATATTGATGACACACTGATGGTAAAAACAGATACACGGACCATATATTGATGACACACTGATAGTAAAAACAGATACAAGGACCATATATTGATGACACTGATGGTAAAAACAGATACACAGACCATATATTGATGACACTGATGGTAAAAACAGATACACGGACCATATATTGATGACACTGATAGTAAAAACAGATACACGGACCATATATTGATGACACTGATAATAAAAACAGATACAAGGACCATATATTGATGACACTGATCGTAAAAACAGATACACGGACCATATATTGATGACACTGATAGTAAAATCAGATACACGGACCATATATTGATGACACTGATGGTAAAAACAGATACACGGACCATATATTGATGACACTGATAGTAAAAACAGATACACGGACCATATATTGATGACACTGATAGTAAAAACAGATACACGGACCATATATTGATGACACACTGACAGTAAAAACAGATACACGGACCATATATTGATGACACACTGATAGTAAAAACAGATACAAGGACCATATATTGATGACACTGATGGTAAAAAGAGATACACGGACCATATATTGATGACACTGATAGTAAAAACAGATACACGGACCATATATTGATGACACTGATAGTAAAAACAGATACACGTACCATATATTGATGACACTGATAGTAAAAACAGATACACGGACCATATATTGATGACACACTGACAGTAAAAACAGATACACGGACCATATATTGATGACACTGATGGTAAAAACAGATACACGGACCATATATTGATGACACACTGATAGTAAAAACAGATACACGGACCATATATTGATGACACTGATAGTAAAAACAGATACACGTACCATATATTGATGACACTGATAGTAAAAACAGATACATGGACCATATATTGATGACACACTGACAGTAAAAACAGATACACGGACCATATATTGATGACACACTGATAGTAAAAACAGATACACGGACCATATATTGATGACACACTGACAGTAAAAACAGATACACGGACCATATATTGATGACACACTGATGGTAAAAACAGATACACGGACCATATATTGATGACACTGATGGTAAAAACAGATACACGGACCATATATTGATGACACACTGATGGTAAAAACAGATACACGGACCATATATTGATGACACACTGATAGTAAAAACAGATACACGGACCATATATTGATGACACACTGATGGTAAAAACAGATACACGGACCATATATTGATGACACACTGATAGTAAAAACAGATACATGGACCACATATTGATGACACTGATGGTAAAAACAGATACACGGACCATATATTGATGACACTGATAGTAAAAACAGATACACGGACCATATATTGATGACACTGATGGTAAAAACAGATACACAGACCATATATTGATGACACTGATGGTAAAAACAGATACACGGACCATATATTGATGACACTGATAGTAAAAACAGATACACGGACCATATATTGATGACACACTGACAGTAAAAACAGATACACGGACCATATATTGATGACACTGATGGTAAAAACAGATACACGGACCATATATTGATGACACTGATGGTAAAAACAGATACACGGACAATATATTGATGACACCCTGATAGTAAAAACAGGTACACGGATCATATATTTAAGACACACTGATGGTAAAAACAGATACACGGACCATATATTGATGGCGCTGATGGTAAAAACAGATACACGAACCATATATTGATGACACACTGATGGTAAAAACAGATACACGGACAATATATTGATGACACCCTGATAGTAAAAACAGATACACGTACCATATATTGATGACACTGATGGTAAAAACAGATACACGGACCATATATTGATGACACTGATGGTAAAAACAGATACACGGACCATATATTGATGACACTGATGGTAAAAACAGATACACGGACAATATATTGATGACACCCTGATAGTAAAAACAGATACACGGATCATATATTGATGACACTGATAGTAATAACAGATACACGGACCATATATTGATGACACACTGATGGTAAAAACAGATACATGGACCATATATTGATGACACTGATAGTAAAAACAGATACACGGACCATATATTGATGACACTGATGGTAAAAACAGATACATGGACCATATATTGATGACACACTGATAGTAAAAACAGGTACACGGATCATATATTGATGACACTGATAGTAATAACAGATACACGGACCATATATTGATGACACACTGATGGTAAAAACAGATACACGGACCATATATTGATGACAGACTGATAGTAAAAACAGATACACGGACCATATATTGATGACACACTGATAGTAAAAACAGATACACGGACCATATATTGATGACACTGATGGTAAAAACAGATACATGGACCATATATTGATGACACACTGATGGTAAAAACAGATACATGGACCATATATTGATGACACTGATAGTAAAAACAGATACACGGACCATATATTGATGACACACTGATGGTAAAAACAGATACACGGACCATATATTGATGACACTGATAGTAATAACAGATACACGGACCATATATTGATGACACACTGATGGTAAAAACAGATACACGGACCATATATTGATGACAGACTGATAGTAAAAACAGATACACGGACCATATATTGATGACACACTGATAGTAAAAACAGATACACGGACCATATATTGATGACACTGATGGTAAAAACAGATACACGGACCATATATTGATGACACTGATAGTAATAACAGATACACGGACCATATATTGATGACACACTGATGGTAAAAACAGATACACGGACCATATATTGATGACAGACTGATAGTAAAAACAGATACACGGACCATATATTGATGACACACTGATAGTAAAAACAGATACACGGACCATATATTGATGACACTGATAGTAAAAACAGATACACGGAACATATATTGATGACACACTGATGGTAAAAACAGATACACGGACCATATATTGATGACAGACTGATAGTAAAAACAGATACACGGACCATATATTGATGACACACTGATAGTAAAAACAGATACACGGACCATATATTGATGACACTGATAGTAAAAACAGATACACGGAACATATATTGATGACACACTGATGGTAAAAACAGATACACGGACCATATATTGATGACAGACTGATAGTAAAAACAGATACACGGACCATATATTGATGACACACTGATAGTAAAAACAGATACACGGACCATATATTGATGACACTGATGGTAAAAACAGATACACGGACCATATATTGATGACACTGATAGTAATAACAGATACACGGACCATATATTGATGACACTGATAGTAAAAACAGATACACGGACCATATATTGATGACACTGATGGTAAAAACAGATACACGGACCATATATTGATGACACTGATGGTAAAAACAGATACACAGACCATATATTGATGACATGTCACACTGATAGCAAAAACAGATACACGGACTATATATTGATGACACTGATAGTAAAAACAGATACACGGACAATATATTGATGACACTGATAGAAAAAACAGATACAAGGACCATATATTGATGACACACTGATGGTAAAAACAGATACACGGACCATATATTGATGACACACTGATGGTAAAAACAGATACACGGATCATATATTGATGACACACTGATGGTAAAAACAGATACACGGATCATATATTGATGACACTGATAGTAAAAACAGATACACGGACCATATATTGATGACACTGATAGTAAAAACAGATACACGGACAATATATTGATGACACTGATAGAAAAAACAGATACAAGGACCATATATTGATGACACACTGATAGTAAAAACAGATACACGGATCATATATTGATGACACACTGATGGTAAAAACAGATACACGGATCATATATTGATGACACTGATAGTAAAAACAGATACACGGACCATATATTGATGACGCTGATAGTAAAAACAGATACACGGACAATATATTGATGACACTGATAGAAAAAACAGATACAAGGACCATATATTGATGACACTGATAGTAAAAACAGATACACGGACCATATATTGATGACACTGATAGAAAAAACAGATACAAGGACCATATATTGATGACACTGATAGTAAAAACAGATACACGGACAATATATTGATGACACTGATAGAAAAAACAGATACAAGGACCATATATTGATGACACTGATAGTAAAAACAGATACACGGACCATATATTGATGACACTGATAGTGAAAACAGATACACGAACCATATATTGATGACACTGATGGTAAAAACAGATACAAGGACCATATATTGATGACACTGATGGTAAAAACAGATACACGGACCATATATTGATGACACTGATGGTAAAAACAGATACAAGGACCATATATTGATGACACTGATGGTAAAAACAGATACACGGACCATATATTGATGACACTGATGGTAAAGACAGATACACGGACCATATATTGATGACACTGATGGTAAAAACAGATACACGGACCATATATTGATGACACTGATGGTAAAGACAGATACACGGACCATATATTGATGACACACTGATGGTAAAAACAGATACACGGACCATATATTAATGACACACTGATAGTAAAAATAGATACACGGACCATATATTGATGACACAATGATAGTAAAAACAGATACACGGACCATATATTGATGACACACTGATGGTAAAAACAGATACACGGACCATATATTGATGACACACTGATGGTAAAAACAGATACACAGACCATATATTGATGACACTGATGGTAAAAACAGATACACGGACCATATATTGATGACACTGATGGTAAAAACAGATACACGGACCATATATTGATGACACACTGATAGTAAAAACAGATACACGGACCATATATTGATGACACTGATAGTAAAAACAGATACACGGACCATATATTGATGACACTGATAGTAAAAACAGATACACGGACCATATATTGATGACACACTGATAGTAAAAACAGATACACGGACCATATATTGATGACACTGATGGTAAAAACAGATACATGGACCATATATTGTTGACACACTGATAGTAAAAACAGATACACGGACCATATATTGATGACACTGATGGTAAAAACAGATACACGGACCATATATTGATGACACTGATAGTGAAAACAGATACACGGACCATATATTGATGACACTGATAATAAAAACAGATACAAGGACCATATATTGATGACACTGATCGTAAAAACAGATACACGGACCATATATTGATGACACTGATAGTAAAAACAGATACACGGACCATATATTGATGACACTGATAATAAAAACAGATACAAGGACCATATATTGATGACACTGATCGTAAAAACAGATACACGGACCATATATTGATGACACACTGATAGTAAAATCAGATACACGGACCATATATTGATGACACTGATGGTAAAAACAGATACACGGACCATATATTGATGACACTGATAGTAAAAACAGATACACGGACCATATATTGATGACACTGATAGTAAAAACAGATACACGGACCATATATTGATGACACACTGACAGTAAAAACAGATACACGGACCATATATTGATGACACACTGATAGTAAAAACAGATACAAGGACCATATATTGATGACACTGATGGTAAAAACAGATACACGGACCATATATTGATGACACTGATAGTAAAAACAGATACACGGACCATATATTGATGACACTGATAGTAAAAACAGATACACGGACCATATATTGATGACACACTGACAGTAAAAACAGATACACGGACCATATATTGATGACACTGATGGTAAAAACAGATACACGGACCATATATTGATGACACACTGATAGTAAAAACAGATACACGGACCATATATTGATGACACTGATAGTAAAAACAGATACACGGACCATATATTGATGACACACTGATAGTAAAAACAGATACATGGACCATATATTGATGACACTGATAGTAAAAACAGATACATGGACCATATATTGATGACACACTGACAGTAAAAACAGATACACGGACCATATATTGATGACACACTGATAGTAAAAACAGATACACGGACCATATATTGATGACACACTGACAGTAAAAACAGATACACGGACCATATATTGATGACACACTGATGGTAAAAACAGATACACGGACCATATATTGATGACACACTGATAGTAAAAACAGATACACGGACCATATATTGATGACACTGATGGTAAAAACAGATACACGGACCATATATTGATGACACACTGATGGTAAAAACAGATACACGGACCATATATTGATGACACACTGATAGTAAAAACAGATACACGGACCATATATTGATGACACACTGATGGTAAAAACAGATACACGGACCATATATTGATGACACTGATGGTAAAAACAGATACACGGACCATATATTGATGACACTGATAGTAAAAACAGATACACGGACCATATATTGATGACACTGATGGTAAAAACAGATACACAGACCATATATTGATGACACTGATGGTAAAAACAGATACACGGACCATATATTGATGACACTGATAGTAAAAACAGATACACGGACCATATATTGATGACACACTGACAGTAAAAACAGATACACGGACCATATATTGATGACACTGATGGTAAAAACAGATACACGGACCATATATTGATGACACTGATGGTAAAAACAGATACACGGACAATATATTGATGACACCCTGATAGTAAAAACAGGTACACGGATCATATATTTAAGACACACTGATGGTAAAAACAGATACACGGACCATATATTGATGGCGCTGATGGTAAAAACAGATACACGAACCATATATTGATGACACACTGATGGTAAAAACAGATACACGGACAATATATTGATGACACCCTGATAGTAAAAACAGGTACTCGGATCATATATTTAAGACACACTGATGGTAAAAACAGATACACGGACCATATATTGATGACACTGATGGTAAAAACAGATACACGGACCATATATTGATGACACTGATGGTAAAAACAGATACACGGACAATATATTGATGACACCCTGATAGTAAAAACAGGTACACGGATCATATATTGATGACACTGATAGTAATAACAGATACACGGACCATATATTGATGACACACTGATGGTAAAAACAGATACATGGACCATATATTGATGACACTGATAGTAAAAACAGATACACGGACCATATATTGATGACACTGATGGTAAAAACAGATACATGGACCATATATTGATGACACACTGATAGTAAAAACAGGTACACGGATCATATATTGATGACACTGATAGTAATAACAGATACACGGACCATATATTGATGACACACTGATGGTAAAAACAGATACACGGACCATATATTGATGACAGACTGATAGTAAAAACAGATACACGGACCATATATTGATGACACACTGATAGTAAAAACAGATACACGGACCATATATTGATGACACTGATGGTAAAAACAGATACATGGACCATATATTGATGACACACTGATGGTAAAAACAGATACATGGACCATATATTGATGACACTGATAGTAAAAACAGATACACGGACCATATATTGATGACACACTGATGGTAAAAACAGATACACGGACCATATATTGATGACACTGATAGTAATAACAGATACACGGACCATATATTGATGACACACTGATGGTAAAAACAGATACACGGACCATATATTGATGACAGACTGATAGTAAAAACAGATACACGGACCATATATTGATGACACACTGATAGTAAAAACAGATACACGGACCATATATTGATGACACTGATGGTAAAAACAGATACACGGACCATATATTGATGACACACTGATGGTAAAAACAGATACACGGACCATATATTGATGACACTGATGGTAAAAACAGATACACGGACCATATATTGATGACACTGATAGTAAAAACAGATACACGGACCATATATTGATGACACTGATAGTAATAACAGATACACGGACCATATATTGATGACACACTGATGGTAAAAACAGATACACGGACCATATATTGATGACACTGATGGTAAAAACAGATACACGGACCATATATTGATGACACTGATAGTAAAAACAGATACACGGAACATATATTGATGACACTGATGGTAAAAACAGATACACGGACCATATATTGATGACACTGATAGTAATAACAGATACACGGACCATATATTGATGACACTGATAGTAAAAACAGATACACGGACCATATATTGATGACACTGATGGTAAAAACAGATACACGGACCATATATTGATGACACTGATGGTAAAAACAGATACACAGACCATATATTGATGACATGTCACACTGATAGCAAAAACAGATACACGGACTATATATTGATGACACTGATAGTAAAAACAGATACACGGACCATATATTGATGACACTGATAGAAAAAACAGATACAAGGACCATATATTGATGACACACTGATGGTAAAAACAGATACACGGACCATATATTGATGACACTGATGGTAAAAACAGATACACGGACAATATATTGATGACACTGATAGAAAAAACAGATACAAGGACCATATATTGATGACACACTGATGGTAAAAACAGATACACGGACCATATATTGATGACACACTGATGGTAAAAACAGATACACGGATCATATATTGATGACACACTGATGGTAAAAACAGATACACGGATCATATATTGATGACACACTGATGGTAAAAACAGATACACGGACCATATATTGATGACACACTGATGGTAAAAACAGATACACGGATCATATATTGATGACACACTGATGGTAAAAACAGATACACGGATCATATATTGATGACACTGATGGTAAAAACAGATACACGGATCATATATTGATGACACTGATAGTAAAAACAGATACACGGACCATATATTGATGACACTGATAGTAAAAACAGATACACGGACAATATATTGATGACACTGATAGAAAAAACAGATACAAGGACCATATATTGATGACACACTGATAGTAAAAACAGATACACGGACCATATATTGATGACACACTGATGGTAAAAACAGATACACGGATCATATATTGATGACACTGATAGTAAAAACAGATACACGGACCATATATTGATGACACTGATAGTAAAAACAGATACACGGACAATATATTGATGACACTGATAGAAAAAACAGATACAAGGACCATATATTGATGACACTGATAGTAAAAACAGATACACGGACCATATATTGATGACACTGATAGAAAAAACAGATACAAGGACCATATATTGATGACACTGATAGTAAAAACAGATACACGGACAATATATTGATGACACTGATAGAAAAAACAGATACAAGGACCATATATTGATGACACTGATAGTAAAAACAGATACACGGACCATATATTGATGACACTGATAGTGAAAACAGATACACGAACCATATATTGATGACACTGATGGTAAAAACAGATACAAGGACCATATATTGATGACACTGATGGTAAAAACAGATACACGGACCATATATTGATGACACTGATGGTAAAAACAGATACAAGGACCATATATTGATGACACTGATGGTAAAAACAGATACACGGACCATATATTGATGACACTGATGGTAAAGACAGATACACGGACCATATATTGATGACACTGATGGTAAAAACAGATACACGGACCATATATTGATGACACTGATGGTAAAGACAGATACACGGACCATATATTGATGACACACTGATGGTAAAAACAGATACACGGACCATATATTAATGACACACTGATAGTAAAAATAGATACACGGACCATATATTGATGACACAATGATAGTAAAAACAGATACACGGACCATATATTGATGACACACTGATGGTAAAAACAGATACACGGACCATATATTGATGACACACTGATGGTAAAAACAGATACACGGACCATATATTGATGACACTGATGGTAAAAACAGATACACGGACCATATATTGATGACACACTGATAGTAAAAACAGATACACGGACCATATATTGATGACACTGATAGTAAAAACAGATACACGGACCATATATTGATGACACTGATAGTAAAAACAGATACACGGACCATATATTGATGACACACTGATAGTAAAAACAGATACACGGACCATATATTGATGACACTGATGGTAAAAACAGATACATGGACCATATATTGTTGACACACTGATAGTAAAAACAGATACACGGACCATATATTGATGACACTGATGGTAAAAACAGATACACGGATCATATATTGATGACACTGATGGTAAAAACAGATACACGGACCATATATTGATGACACACTGATAGTAAAAACAGATACACGAATCATATATTGATGACACTGATGGTAAAAACAGATACACGGACCATATATTGATGACACTGATGGTGAAAACAGATACACGGACCATATATTGAGGATACTGATGGTGAAAACAGATACACGGACCATATATTGATGACACTGATGGTATAAACAGATACATGGACCATATATTGATGACACTGATGGTAAAAACAGATACACGGACCATATATTGATGACACACTGATGGTAAAAACTGATACACGGACCATATATTGATGACACTGATGGTAAAAACCGATACATGGACCATATATTGATGACACTGATAGTAAAAACAGATACACGGACCATATATTGATGACACTGATAGTAAAAACAGATACACGGACCATATATTGATGACACTGATGGTAAAAACAGATACATTGACCATAAATTGATGACACACTGATGGTAAAAACAGATACACGGACCATATATTGATGACACTGATGGTAAAAACAGATACACGGACCATATATTGATGACACTGATGGTAAAAACAGATACACGGACCATATATTGATGACACTGATAGTAAAAACAGATACACGAATCATATATTGATGACACTGATGGTAAAAACAGATACACGGACCATATATTGATGACACTGATGGTAAAAACAGATACATTGACCATAAATTGATGACACTGATGGTAAAAACAGATACACGGACCATATATTGATGACACTGATGGTAAAAACAGATACACGGCCATATATTGATGACACTGATGGTAAAAACAGATACACGGATCATATATTGATGACACTGATGGTAAAAACAGATACACGGACCATATATTGATGACACTGATGGTAAAAACAGATACACGGCCATATATTGATGACACTGATGGTAAAAACAGATACACGGACCATATATTGATGACACTGATGGTAAAAACAGATACACGGCCATATATTGATGACACTGATGGTAAAAACAGATACACGGACCATATATTAATGACACTGATGGTAAAAACAGATACACGGACCATATATTGATGACACACTGATAGTAAAAACAGATACACGGACCATATATTGATGACACACTGATAGTAAAAACAGATACACGGCCATATATTGATGACACTGATGGTAAAAACAGATACACGGACCATATATTGATGACACTGATGGTAAAAACAGATACACGGCCATATATTGATGACACTGATGGTAAAAACAGATACACGGACCATATATTGATGACACTGATGGTAAAAACAGATACACGGCCATATATTGATGACACTGATGGTAAAAACAGATACACGGACCATATATTAATGACACTGATGGTAAAAACAGATACACGGACCATATACTGATGACACACTGATAGTAAAAACAGATACACGGACCATATATTGATGACACTGATGGTAAAAACAGATACACGGACCATATATTGATGACACTGATGGTAAAAACAGATACACGGCCATATATTGATGACACTGATGGTAAAAACAGATACACGGACCATATATTGATGACACAGTGATGGTAAAAACAGATACACGGACCATATATTGATGACACACTGATGGTAAAAACAGATACACGAATTATATATTGATGACACACTGATGGTAAAAACAGATACACGGACCATATATTGATGACACTGATGGTAAAAACAGATACACGGCCATATATTGATGACACACTGATGGTAAAAACAGATACATGAATCATATATTGATGACACACTGATGGTAAAAACAGATACACGGACCATATATTGATGACACTGATGGTAAAAACAGATACATGGACCATATATTGATGACACTGATGGTAAAAATTGATACACGAATCATATATTGATGACACTGATGGTAAAAACAGATACACGGACCATATATTGATGACACTGATGGTAAAAACAGATACACGGACCATATATTGATGACACTGATGGTAAAAACAGATACACGGCCATATATTGATGATACTGATGGTAAAAACAGATACACGGACCATATATTGATGACACTGATAGTAAAAACAGATACACGGACCATATATTGATGACACACTGATAGTAAAAACAGATACACGGACCATATATTGATGACACTGATGGTAAAAACAGATACACGAACCATATATTGATGACACTGATGGTAAAAACAGATACACGGACCATATATTGATGACACTGATGGTAAAAACAGATACACGGACCATATATTGATGACACACTGATGGTATAAACAGATACATGGACCATATATTGATGACACTGATAGTAAAAACAGATACACGGACCATATATTGATGACAAACTGATGGTAAAAACTGATACACGGACCATATATTGATGACACTGATGGTAAAAACCGATACATGGACCATATATTGATGACACTGATAGTAAAAACAGATACACGGACCATATATTGATGACACTGATAGTAAAAACAGATACACGGACCATATATTGATGACACTGATGGTAAAAACAGATACACGGACCATATATTGATGACACTGATGGTAAAAACAGATACACGGACCATATATTGATGACACTGATAGTAAAATGAGATACATGGACCATATATTGATGACACTGATAGTAAAAAGAGATACATGGACCATATATTGACGACACTGATAGTAAAAAGAGATACATGGACCATATATTGATGACCCTGATAGTAAAAACAGATACACGGACCATATATTGATGACACACTGACAGTAAAAACAGATACACGGACCATATATTGATGACACTGATGGTAAAAACAGATACACGGACCATATATTGATGACACACTGATAGTAAAAACAGATACACGGACCATATATTGATGACACTGATAGTAAAAACAGATACACGGACCATATATTGATGACACACTGATAGTAAAAACAGATACATGGACCATATATTGATGACACTGATAGTAAAAACAGATACATGGACCATATATTGATGACACACTGACAGTAAAAACAGATACACGGACCATATATTGATGACACACTGATAGTAAAAACAGATACACGGACCATATATTGATGACACACTGACAGTAAAAACAGATACACGGACCATATATTGATGACACACTGATGGTAAAAACAGATACACGGACCATATATTGATGACACACTGATAGTAAAAACAGATACACGGACCATATATTGATGACACTGATGGTAAAAACAGATACACGGACCATATATTGATGACACACTGATGGTAAAAACAGATACACGGACCATATATTGATGACACACTGATAGTAAAAACAGATACACGGACCATATATTGATGACACACTGATGGTAAAAACAGATACACGGACCATATATTGATGACACTGATGGTAAAAACAGATACACGGACCATATATTGATGACACTGATAGTAAAAACAGATACACGGACCATATATTGATGACACTGATGGTAAAAACAGATACACAGACCATATATTGATGACACTGATGGTAAAAACAGATACACGGACCATATATTGATGACACTGATAGTAAAAACAGATACACGGACCATATATTGATGACACACTGACAGTAAAAACAGATACACGGACCATATATTGATGACACTGATGGTAAAAACAGATACACGGACCATATATTGATGACACTGATGGTAAAAACAGATACACGGACAATATATTGATGACACTGATGGTAAAAACAGATACACGGACAATATATTGATGACACCCTGATAGTAAAAACAGGTACACGGATCATATATTTAAGACACACTGATGGTAAAAACAGATACACGGACCATATATTGATGGCGCTGATGGTAAAAACAGATACACGAACCATATATTGATGACACACTGATGGTAAAAACAGATACACGGACAATATATTGATGACACCCTGATAGTAAAAACAGGTACACGGATCATATATTTAAGACACACTGATGGTAAAAACAGATACACGGACCATATATTGATGACACTGATGGTAAAAACAGATACACGGACCATATATTGATGACACTGATGGTAAAAACAGATACACGGACAATATATTGATGACACCCTGATAGTAAAAACAGGTACACGGATCATATATTGATGACACTGATAGTAATAACAGATACACGGACCATATATTGATGACACACTGATGGTAAAAACAGATACATGGACCATATATTGATGACACTGATAGTAAAAACAGATACACGGACCATATATTGATGACACTGATGGTAAAAACAGATACATGGACCATATATTGATGACACACTGATAGTAAAAACAGGTACACGGATCATATATTGATGACACTGATAGTAATAACAGATACACGGACCATATATTGATGACACACTGATGGTAAAAACAGATACACGGACCATATATTGATGACAGACTGATAGTAAAAACAGATACACGGACCATATATTGATGACACACTGATAGTAAAAACAGATACACGGACCATATATTGATGACACTGATGGTAAAAACAGATACATGGACCATATATTGATGACACACTGATGGTAAAAACAGATACATGGACCATATATTGATGACACTGATAGTAAAAACAGATACACGGACCATATATTGATGACACACTGATGGTAAAAACAGATACACGGACCATATATTGATGACACTGATAGTAATAACAGATACACGGACCATATATTGATGACACACTGATGGTAAAAACAGATACACGGACCATATATTGATGACAGACTGATAGTAAAAACAGATACACGGACCATATATTGATGACACACTGATAGTAAAAACAGATACACGGACCATATATTGATGACACTGATGGTAAAAACAGATACACGGACCATATATTGATGACACTGATAGTAATAACAGATACACGGACCATATATTGATGACACACTGATGGTAAAAACAGATACACGGACCATATATTGATGACACTGATGGTAAAAACAGATACACGGACCATATATTGATGACACTGATAGTAAAAACAGATACACGGAACATATATTGATGACACTGATGGTAAAAACAGATACACGGACCATATATTGATGACACTGATAGTAATAACAGATACACGGACCATATATTGATGACACTGATAGTAAAAACAGATACACGGACCATATATTGATGACACTGATGGTGAAAACAGATACACGGACCATATATTGATGACACTGATGGTAAAAACAGATACACAGACCATATATTGATGACATGTCACACTGATAGCAAAAACAGATACACGGACTATATATTGATGACACTGATAGTAAAAACAGATACACGGACAATATATTGATGACACTGATAGAAAAAACAGATACAAGGACCATATATTGATGACACACTGATGGTAAAAACAGATACACGGACCATATATTGATGACACTGATGGTAAAAACAGATACACGGACAATATATTGATGACACTGATAGAAAAAACAGATACAAGGACCATATATTGATGACACACTGATGGTAAAAACAGATACACGGACCATATATTGATGACACACTGATGGTAAAAACAGATACACGGATCATATATTGATGACACACTGATGGTAAAAACAGATACACGGATCATATATTGATGACACACTGATGGTAAAAACAGATACACGGACCATATATTGATGACACACTGATGGTAAAAACAGATACACGGATCATATATTGATGACACACTGATGGTAAAAACAGATACACGGATCATATATTGATGACACTGATGGTAAAAACAGATACACGGATCATATATTGATGACACTGATAGTAAAAACAGATACACGGACCATATATTGATGACACTGATAGTAAAAACAGATACACGGACAATATGTTGATGACACTGATAGAAAAAACAGATACAAGGACCATATATTGATGACACACTGATAGTAAAAACAGATACACGGACCATATATTGATGACACACTGATGGTAAAAACAGATACACGGATCATATATTGATGACACTGATAGTAAAAACAGATACACGGACCATATATTGATGACACTGATAGTAAAAACAGATACACGGACAATATATTGATGACACTGATAGAAAAAACAGATACAAGGACCATATATTGATGACACTGATAGTAAAAACAGATACACGGACCATATATTGATGACACTGATAGAAAAAACAGATACAAGGACCATATATTGATGACACTGATAGTAAAAACAGATACACGGACAATATATTGATGACACTGATAGAAAAAACAGATACAAGGACCATATATTGATGACACTGATAGTAAAAACAGATACACGGACCATATATTGATGACACTGATAGTGAAAACAGATACACGAACCATATATTGATGACACTGATGGTAAAAACAGATACAAGGACCATATATTGATGACACTGATGGTAAAAACAGATACACGGACCATATATTGATGACACTGATGGTAAAAACAGATACAAGGACCATATATTGATGACACTGATGGTAAAAACAGATACACGGACCATATATTGATGACACTGATGGTAAAAACAGATACAAGGACCATATATTGATGACACTGATGGTAAAAACAGATACACGGACCATATATTGATGACACTGATGGTAAAAACAGATACACGTACCATATATTGATGACACTGATGGTAAAGACAGATACACGGACCATATATTGATGACACTGATGGTAAAAACAGATACACGGACCATATATTGATGACACTGATGGTAAAGACAGATACACGGACCATATATTGATGACACACTGATGGTAAAAACAGATACACGGACCATATATTAATGACACACTGATAGTAAAAATAGATACACGGACCATATATTGATGACACAATGATAGTAAAAACAGATACACGGACCATATATTGATGACACACTGATGGTAAAAACAGATACACGGACCATATATTGATGACACACTGATGGTAAAAACAGATACACGGACCATATATTGATGACACTGATGGTAAAAACAGATACACGGACCATATATTGATGACACACTGATAGTAAAAACAGATACACGGACCATATATTGATGACACTGATAGTAAAAACAGATACACGGACCATATATTGATGACACTGATAGTAAAAACAGATACACGGACCATATATTGATGACACACTGATAGTAAAAACAGATACACGGACCATATATTGATGACACTGATGGTAAAAACAGATACATGGACCATATATTGTTGACACACTGATAGTAAAAACAGATACACGGACCATATATTGATGACACTGATGGTAAAAACAGATACACGGATCATATATTGATGACACTGATGGTAAAAACAGATACACGGACCATATATTGATGACACACTGATAGTAAAAACAGATACACGAATCATATATTGATGACACTGATGGTAAAAACAGATACACGGACCATATATTGATGACACTGATGGTGAAAACAGATACACGGACCATATATTGAGGATACTGATGGTGAAAACAGATACACGGACCATATATTGATGACACTGATGGTATAAACAGATACATGGACCATATATTGATGACACTGATGGTAAAAACAGATACACGGACCATATATTGATGACACACTGATGGTAAAAACTGATACACGGACCATATATTGATGACACTGATGGTAAAAACCGATACATGGACCATATATTGATGACACTGATAGTAAAAACAGATACACGGACCATATATTGATGACACTGATAGTAAAAACAGATACACGGACCATATATTGATGACACTGATGGTAAAAACAGATACATTGACCATAAATTGATGACACACTGATGGTAAAAACAGATACACGGACCATATATTGATGACACTGATGGTAAAAACAGATACACGGACCATATATTGATGACACTGATGGTAAAAACAGATACACGGACCATATATTGATGACACTGATAGTAAAAACAGATACACGAATCATATATTGATGACACTGATGGTAAAAACAGATACACGGACCATATATTGATGACACTGATGGTAAAAACAGATACATTGACCATAAATTGATGACACTGATGGTAAAAACAGATACACGGACCATATATTGATGACACTGATGGTAAAAACAGATACACGGCCATATATTGATGACACTGATGGTAAAAACAGATACACGGATCATATATTGATGACACTGATGGTAAAAACAGATACACGGACCATATATTGATGACACTGATGGTAAAAACAGATACACGGCCATATATTGATGACACTGATGGTAAAAACAGATACACGGACCATATATTGATGACACTGATGGTAAAAACAGATACACGGCCATATATTGATGACACTGATGGTAAAAACAGATACACGGACCATATATTAATGACACTGATGGTAAAAACAGATACACGGACCATATATTGATGACACACTGATAGTAAAAACAGATACACGGACCATATATTGATGACACACTGATAGTAAAAACAGATACACGGCCATATATTGATGACACTGATGGTAAAAACAGATACACGGACCATATATTGATGACACTGATGGTAAAAACAGATACACGGCCATATATTGATGACACTGATGGTAAAAACAGATACACGGACCATATATTGATGACACTGATGGTAAAAACAGATACACGGCCATATATTGATGACACTGATGGTAAAAACAGATACACGGACCATATATTAATGACACTGATGGTAAAAACAGATACACGGACCATATACTGATGACACACTGATAGTAAAAACAGATACACGGACCATATATTGATGACACTGATGGTAAAAACAGATACACGGACCATATATTGATGACACTGATGGTAAAAACAGATACACGGCCATATATTGATGACACTGATGGTAAAAACAGATACACGGACCAAATATTGATGACACAGTGATGGTAAAAACAGATACACGGACCATATATTGATGACACACTGATGGTAAAAACAGATACACGAATCATATATTGATGACACACTGATGGTAAAAACAGATACACGGACCATATATTGATGACACTGATGGTAAAAACAGATACACGGCCATATATTGATGACACACTGATGGTAAAAACAGATACATGAATCATATATTGATGACACACTGATGGTAAAAACAGATACACGGACCATATATTGATGACACTGATGGTAAAAACAGATACATGGACCATATATTGATGACACTGATGGTAAAAATTGATACACGAATCATATATTGATGACACTGATGGTAAAAACAGATACACGGACCATATATTGATGACACTGATGGTAAAAACAGATACACGGACCATATATTGATGACACTGATGGTAAAAACAGATACACGGCCATATATTGATGATACTGATGGTAAAAACAGATACACGGACCATATATTGATGACACTGATAGTAAAAACAGATACACGGACCATATATTGATGACACACTGATAGTAAAAACAGATACACGGACCATATATTGATGACACTGATGGTAAAAACAGATACACGAACCATATATTGATGACACTGATGGTAAAAACAGATACACGGACCATATATTGATGACACTGATGGTAAAAACAGATACACGGACCATATATTGATGACACACTGATGGTATAAACAGATACATGGACCATATATTGATGACACTGATAGTAAAAACAGATACACGGACCATATATTGATGACAAACTGATGGTAAAAACTGATACACGGACCATATATTGATGACACTGATGGTAAAAACCGATACATGGACCATATATTGATGACACTGATAGTAAAAACAGATACACGGACCATATATTGATGACACTGATAGTAAAAACAGATACACGGACCATATATTGATGACACTGATGGTAAAAACAGATACACGGACCATATATTGATGACACTGATGGTAAAAACAGATACACGGACCATATATTGATGACACTGATAGTAAAATGAGATACATGGACCATATATTGATGACACTGATAGTAAAAAGAGATACATGGACCATATATTGACGACACTGATAGTAAAAAGAGATACATGGACCATATATTGATGACCCTGATAGTAAAAACAGATACACGGACCATATATTGATGACACTGATAGTAAAAAGAGATACATGGACCATATATTGATGACACTGATAGTAAAAACAGATACACGGACAATATATTGATGACACACTGATAGAAAAAACAGATACATGGACCATATATTGATGACACACTCATGGTAAAAACAGATACACGGACCATATATTGATGACATTGAGGGTAAAAACAGATACACGGATCATATATTGATGACACTGATAGTAATAACAGATACACGGACCATATATTGATGACACTGATAGTAAAAACAGATACACGGACCATATATTGATGACACTGATAGTAATAACAGATACACGGATCATATATTGATGACACTGATGGTAAAAACAGATACACGGACCATATATTGATGACACTGATAGTAATAACAGATACACGGACCATATATTGATGATACTGATAGTAAAAACAGATACACGGACCATATATTGATGACACTGATAGTAATAACAGATACACGGATCATATATTGATGACACTGATAGTAATAACAGATACACGGACCATATGTTGATGACACTGATGGTAAAAACAGATACACGGACCATATATTGATGACACTGATGGTAAAAACAGATACACGGACCATATATTGATGACATTGAGGGTAAAAACAGATACACGGATCATATATTGATGACACTGATAGTAATAACAGATACACGGATCATATATTGATGACACTGATGGTAAAAACAGATACACGGACCATATATTGATGATACTGATAGTAAAAACAGATACACGGATCATATATTGATGACACTGATAGAAAAAACAGATACACGGACCATATATTGATGACACTGATGGTAAAAACAGATACACGGATCATATATTGATGACACCGATAGTAATAACAGATACACGGATCATATATTGATGACACTGATAGTAAAAACAGATACACGGACCATATATTGATGACACTGATAGTAAAAACAGATACACGGACCATATATTGATGACACTGATGGTAAAAACAGATACACGGACCATATATTGATGACACACTGATGGTAAAAACAGATACACGGACCATATATTGATGACACACTGATAGTAAAAACAGATACACGGACCATATATTGATGACACTGAGGGTAAAAACAGATACACGGACCATATATTGATGACACTGATAGTAAAAACAGATACACGGGCCATATATTGATGACACACTGATGGTAAAAACAGATACACGGACCATATATTGATGACACACTGATAGTAAAAACAGATACACGGACCATATATTGATGACACTGAGGGTAAAAACAGATACACGGACCATATATTGATGACACTGATAGCAAAAACAGATACACGGACCATATATTGATGACACTGATAGTAAAAACAGATACACGGACCATATATTGATGACACTGATAGTAAAAACAGATACACGGACCATATATTGATGACACTGATAGTAAAAACAGATACACGGACCATATATTGATGACACTGATAGTAAAAACAGATACACGGACCATATATTGATGACACTGATAGTAAAAACAGATACACGGACCATATATTGATGACACTGATAGTAAAAACAGATACACGGACCATATATTGATGACACTGATAGTAAAAACAGATACACGGACCATATATTTATGACACTGATGGTAAAAACAGATACACGGACCATATATTGATGACACTGATAGCAAAAACAGATACACGGACCATATATTGATGACACTGATGGTAAAAACAGATACACGGACCATATATTGATGACACACTGATAGTAAAAACAGATACACAGACCATATATTGATGACACTGATAGTAAAAACAGATACATGGACCATATATTGATGACACTGATAGTAAAAACAGATACACGGACCATATATTGATGACACTGATAGTAAAAACAGATACACGGACCATATATTGATGACACTGATAGTAAAAAGAGATACATGGACCATATATTGATGACACTGATAGTAAAAACAGATACACGGACAATATATTGATGACACTGATGGTAAAAACAGATACACTGACCATATATTGATGACACTGATGGTAAAAACAGATACACGGACCATATATTGATGACACTGATAGTAAACTGAGATACATGGACCATATATTGATGACACTGATAGTAAAAAGAGATACACGGACCATATATTGATGACACTGATGGTAAAAACAGATACATGGACCATATATTGATGACACTGATAGTAAAAAGAGATACATGGACCATATATTGATGACACTGATAGTAAAAAGAGATACATGGACCATATATTGATGACACTGATAGTAAAAACAGATACACGGACAATATATTGATGACACTGATGGTAAAAACAGATACACGGACCATATATTGATGACACACTGATAGTAAAAACAGATACACGGACCATATATTGATGACACACTGATAGTAAAAACAGATACACGGACCATATATTGATGACACTGATGGTAAAAACAGATACACAGACCATATATTGATGACACTGATAGTAAAAACAGATACACGGACCATATATTGATGACACTGATGGTAAAAACAGATACACGGACCATATATTGATGACACACTGATGGTAAAAACAGATACACGGACCATATATTGATGACACTGATAGTAAAAACAGATACACGGACCATATATTGATGACACTGATAGTAAAAACAGATACACGGACCATATATTGATGACACTGATAGTAAAAACAGATACACGTACCATATATTGATGACACTGATGGTAAAAACAGATATGCGGACCATATATTGATGACACTGATTGTAAAAACAGATACACGGACCATATATTGATGACACTGATAGTAAAAACAGATACACGTACCATATATTGATGACACTGATGGTAAAAACAGATATGCGGACCATATATTGATGTCACTGATGGTAAAAACAGATACACGGACCATATATTGATGACACTGATAGCAAAAACAGATACACGTACCATATATTGATGACACTGATGGTAAAAACAGATATGCGGACCATATATTGATGACACTGATAGTAAAAACAGATACACGTACCATATATTGATGACACTGATGGTAAAAACAGATACACCTACCATATATTGATGACACTGATAGTAAAAACAGATACACGGACCATATATTGATGACACTGATGGTAAAAACAGATATGCGGACCATATATTGATGACACTGATGGTAAAAACAGATACACGGACCATATATTGATGTCACTGATGGTAAAAACAGATACACGGACCATATATTGATGTCACTGATGGTAAAAACAGATACATGGACCATATATTGATGACACTGATAGTAAAAACAGATACACGTACCATATATTGATGACACTGATAGTAAAAACAGATACACGGACCATATATTGATGACACTGATAGTAAAAACAGATACACGTACCATATATTGATGACACTGATGGTAAAAACAGATATGCGGACCATATATTGATGACACTGATGGTAAAAACAGATACACGGACCATATATTGATGTCACTGATGGTAAAAACAGATACACGGACCATATATTGATGACACACTGATAGTAAAAACAGATACACAGACCATATATTGATGACACACTGATAGTAAAAACAGATACACGGACCATATATTGATGACACTGATAGTAAAAACAGATACACGGACCATATATTGATGACACTGATAGTAAAAACAGATACACGGACCATATATTGATGTCACTGATGGTAAAAACAGATACACGGACCATATATTGATGACACTGATGGTAAAAACAGATATGCGGACCATATATTGATGACACTGATGGTAAAAACAGATACACGGACCATATATTGATGTCACTGATGGTAAAAACAGATACATGGACCATATATTGATGACACTGATAGTAAAAACAGATACACGTACCATATATTGATGACACTGATGGTAAAAACAGATATGCGGACCATATATTGATGACACTGATAGTAAAAACAGATACACGTACCATATATTGATGACACTGATGGTAAAAACAGATACACGTACCATATATTGATGACACTGATAGTAAAAACAGATACACGGACCATATATTGATGACACTGATGGTAAAAACAGATATGCGGACCATATATTGATGACACTGATGGTAAAAACAGATACATGGACCATATATTGATGACACTGATGGTAAAAACAGATACACGGACCATATATTGATGTCACTGATGGTAAAAACAGATACACGGACCATATATTGATGTCACTGATGGTAAAAACAGATACATGGACCATATATTGATGACACTGATAGTAAAAACAGATACACGTACCATATATTGATGACACTGATAGTAAAAACAGATACACGGACCATATATTGATGACACTGATAGTAAAAACAGATACACGGACCATATATTGATGACACTGATAGTAAAAACAGATACACGGACCATATATAGATGACACTGATGGTAAAAACAGATACACGGACCATATATTGATGTCACTGATGGTAAAAACAGATACACGGACCATATATTGATGTCACTGATGGTAAAAACAGATACACGTACCATATATTGATGACACTGATAGTAAAAACAGATACACGGACCATATATTGATGACACTGATAGTAAAAACAGATACACGTACCATATATTGATGACACTGATGGTAAAAACAGATATGCGGACCATATATTGATGACACTGATAGTAAAAACAGATACACGGACCATATATTGATGACACTGATAGTAAAAACAGATACACGTACCATATATTGATGACACTGATGGTAAAAACAGATATGCGGACCATATATTGATGACACTGATGGTAAAAACAGATACACGGACCATATATTGATGTCACTGATGGTAAAAACAGATACACGGACCATATATTGATGACACTGATAGTAAAAACAGATACACGTACCATATATTGATGACACTGATGGTAAAAACAGATATGCGGACCATATATTGATGTCACTGATGGTAAAAACAGATACACGGACCATATATTGATGTCACTGATAGTAAAAACAGATACACGGACCATATATTGATGTCACTGATGGTAAAAACAGATACACGGACCATATATTGATGTCACTGATAGTAAAAACAGATACACGGACCATATATTGATGACACACTGATAGTAAAAACAGATACACGGACCATATATTGATGACACTGATAGTAAAAACAGATACACGGACCATATATTGATGACACTGATAGTAAAAACAGATACACGTACCATATATTGATGACACTGATGGTAAAAACAGATACACGGACCATATATTGATGACACTGATAGTAAAAACAGATACACGGACCATATATTGATGTCACTGATGGTAAAAACAGATACACGGACCATATATTGATGACACACTGATAGTAAAAACAGATACACGGACCATATATTGATGACACTGATAGTAAAAACAGATACACGGACCATATATGGATGACACTGATGGTAAAAACAGATACACGGACCATATATTGATGACACACTGATAGTAAAAACAGATACACGGACCATATATTGATGACACACTGATAGTAAAAACAGATACACGGACCATATATTGATGTCACTGATGGTAAAAACAGATACACGGACCATATATGGATGACACTGATGGTAAAAACAGATACACGGAACATATATTGATGACACACGGATGGTAAAAACAGATACACTGATCATTTATTGATGACACACTGATGGTAAAAACAGATACACAGACCATATATTGATGACACACTGATAGTAAAAACAGATACACGGACCATATATTGATGACACACTGATAGTAAAAACAGATACACGGACCATATATTGATGACACACTGATAGTAAAAACAGATACACGGACCATATATTGATGACACTGATGGTAAAAACAGATACACGGACCATATATTGATGACACTGATGGTAAAAACAGATACACGGACCATATATTGATGACACTGATGGTAAAAACAGATACATGGACCTGATATTGATGACACTGATGGTAAAAACAGATACATGGACCTGATATTGATGACACTGATGGTAAAAACAGATACACGGACCATATATTGATGACACTGATAGTAAATACAGATACTCGGACCATATATTGATGACACTGATGGTAAAAACAGATACACGGACCATATATTAATGACACTCATAGTAAATACAGATACACGGACCATATATTGATGACACTGATGGTAAAAACAGATACACGGACCATATATTGTTGACACACTGATAGTAAAAACAGATACACGGACCATATATTGATGACACTGATTTTAAAAACAGATACACGGACCATATATTGATGACACACTGATAGTAAAAACAGATACACGGATCATATATTGATGACACTGATTTTAAAAACAGATACACGGACCATATATTGATGACACTGATTTTAAAAACAGATACACTGACCATATATTGATGACACACTGATGGTAAAAACAGATACACGGATCATATATTGATGACACTGATTTTAAAAACAGATACACGGACTATATATTGATGACACTGATTTTAAAAACAGATACACGGACCATATATTGATGACACTGATGGTAAAAACAGATACACGGATCATATATTGATGACACTGATGGTAAAAACAGATACACGGACCATATATTGATGACACACTGATAGTAAAAACAGATACACGAATCATATATTGATGACACTGATGGTAAAAACAGATACACGGACCATATATTGATGACACTGATGGTGAAAACAGATACACGGACCATATATTGAGGATACTGATGGTGAAAACAGATACACGGACCATATATTGATGACACTGATGGTAAAAACAGATACACGGACCATATATTGATGACACTGATGGTAAAAACAGATACACGGACCATATATTGATGACACACTGATGGTATAAACAGATACATGGACCATATATTGATGACACTGATAGTAAAAACAGATACACGGACCATATATTGATGACAAACTGATGGTAAAAACTGATACACGGACCATATATTGATGACACTGATGGTAAAAACCGATACATGGACCATATATTGATGACACTGATAGTAAAAACAGATACACGGACCATATATTGATGACACTGATGGTAAAAACAGATACACGGACCATATATTGATGACACTGATGGTAAAAACAGATACACGGACCATATATTGATGACACTGATAGTAAAATGAGATACATGGACCATATATTGATGACACTGATAGTAAAAAGAGATACATGGACCATATATTGACGACACTGATAGTAAAAAGAGATACATGGACCATATATTGATGACCCTGATAGTAAAAACAGATACACGGACCATATATTGATGACACTGATAGTAAAAAGAGATACATGGACCATATATTGATGACACTGATAGTAAAAACAGATACACGGACAATATATTGATGACACACTCATGGTAAAAACAGATACACGGACCATATATTGATGACATTGAGGGTAAAAACAGATACACGGATCATATATTGATGACACTGATAGTAATAACAGATACACGGACCATATATTGATGACACTGATAGTAAAAACAGATACACGGACCATATATTGATGACACTGATAGTAATAACAGATACACGGATCATATATTGATGACACTGATGGTAAAAACAGATACACGGACCATATATTGATGACACTGATAGTAATAACAGATACACGGACCATATATTGAGGATACTGATGGTGAAAACAGATACACGGACCATATATTGATGACACTGATGGTATAAACAGATACATGGACCATATATTGATGACACTGATGGTAAAAACAGATACACGGACCATATATTGATGACACACTGATGGTAAAAACTGATACACGGACCATATATTGATGACACTGATGGTAAAAACCGATACATGGACCATATATTGATGACACTGATAGTAAAAACAGATACACGGACCATATATTGATGACACTGATAGTAAAAACAGATACACGGACCATATATTGATGACACTGATGGTAAAAACAGATACATTGACCATAAATTGATGACACACTGATGGTAAAAACAGATACACGGACCATATATTGATGACACTGATGGTAAAAACAGATACACGGACCATATATTGATGACACACTGATAGTAAAAACAGACACATGGACCATATATTGATGACACTGATGGTAAAAACAGATACACGGACCATATATTGATGACACTGATAGTAAAAACAGATACACGAATCATATATTGATGACACTGATGGTAAAAACAGATACACAGACCATATATTGATGACACTGATAGTAAAAACAGATACACGAATCATATATTGATGACACTGATGGTAAAAACAGATACACGGACCATATATTGATGACACTGATGGTAAAAACAGATACATTGACCATAAATTGATGACACTGATGGTAAAAACAGATACACGGACCATATATTGATGACACTGATGGTGAAAACAGATACACGGACCATATATTGATGACACTGATGGTAAAAACAGATACACGGATCATATATTGATGACACTGATGGTAAAAACAGATACACGGACCATATATTGATGACACTGATGGTAAAAACAGATACACGGCCATATATTGATGACACTGATGGTAAAAACAGATACACGGACCATATATTGATGACACTGATGGTAAAAACAGATACACGGACCATATATTGATGACACTGATGGTAAAAACAGATACACGGCCATATATTGATGACACTGATGGTAAAAACAGATACACGGACCATATATTGATGACACACTGATGGTAAAAACAGATACACGGATCATATATTGATGACACTGATGGTAAAAACAGATACACGGACCATATATTGATGACACACTGATGGTAAAAACAGATACACGGACCATATATTGATGACACTGATGGTAAAAACAGATACACGGATCATATATTGATGACACTGATGGTAAAAACAGATACACGGCCATATATTGATGACACTGATGGTAAAAACAGATACACGGATCATATATTGATGACACTGATGGTAAAAACAGATACACGGACAATATATTGATGACACTGATGGTAAAAACAGATACACGGCCATATATTGATGACACTGATGGTAAAAACAGATACACGGACCATATATTGATGACACTGATGGTAAAAACAGATACATGGCCATATATTGATGACACTGATGGTAAAAACAGATACACGGACCATATATTGATGACACTGATGGTAAAAACAGATACACGGACCATATATTGATGACACTGATGGTAAAAACAGATACACGGCCATATATTGATGACACTGATGGTAAAAACAGATACACGGACCATATATTGATGACACAGTGATGGTAAAAACAGATACACGGACCATATATTGATGACACTGATGGTAAAAACAGATACACGGCCATATATTGATGACACACTGATAGTAAAAACAGATACACGAATCATATATTGATGACACACTGATGGTAAAAACAGATACACGGACCATATATTGATGACACTGATGGTAAAAACAGATACACGGACCATATATTGATGACACTGATGGTAAAAATTGATACACGAATCATATATTGATGACACTGATGGTAAAAACAGATACACGGACCATATATTGATGACACTGATGGTAAAAACAGATACACGGACCATATATTGATGACACTGATGGTAAAAACAGATACACGGCCATATATTGATGACACTGATGGTAAAAACAGATACACGGACCATATATTGATGACACTGATAGTAAAAACAGATACACGGACCATATATTGATGACACACTGATAGTAAAAACAGATACACGGATCATATATTGATGACACTGATGGTAAAAACAGATACACGGCCATATATTGATGACACTGATGGTAAAAACAGATACACGGATCATATATTGATGACACTGATGGTAAAAACAGATACACGGACAATATATTGATGACACTGATGGTAAAAACAGATACACGGCCATATATTGATGACACTGATGGTAAAAACAGATACACGGACCATATATTGATGACACTGATGGTAAAAACAGATACATGGCCATATATTGATGACACTGATGGTAAAAACAGATACACGGACCATATATTGATGACACTGATGGTAAAAACAGATACACGGACCATATATTGATGACACTGATGGTAAAAACAGATACACGGCCATATATTGATGACACTGATGGTAAAAACAGATACACGGACCATATATTGATGACACAGTGATGGTAAAAACAGATACACGGACCATATATTGATGACACTGATGGTAAAAACAGATACACGGCCATATATTGATGACACACTGATAGTAAAAACAGATACACGAATCATATATTGATGACACACTGATGGTAAAAACAGATACACGGACCATATATTGATGACACTGATGGTAAAAACAGATACACGGACCATATATTGATGACACTGATGGTAAAAATTGATACACGAATCATATATTGATGACACTGATGGTAAAAACAGATACACGGACCATATATTGATGACACTGATGGTAAAAACAGATACACGGACCATATATTGATGACACTGATGGTAAAAACAGATACACGGCCATATATTGATGACACTGATGGTAAAAACAGATACACGGACCATATATTGATGACACTGATAGTAAAAACAGATACACGGACCATATATTGATGACACACTGATAGTAAAAACAGATACACGGATCATATATTGATGACACTGATGGTAAAAACAGATACATTGACCATAAATTGATGACACACTGATGGTAAAAACAGATACACGGATCATATATTGATGACACTGATGGTAAAAACAGATACACGGACCATATATTGATGACACACTGATGGTATAAACAGATACATGGACCATATATTGATGACACTGATAGTAAAAACAGATACACGGACCATATATTGATGACAAACTGATGGTAAAAACTGATACACGGACCATATATTGATGACACTGATGGTAAAAACCGATACATGGACCATATATTGATGACACTGATAGTAAAAACAGATACACGGACCATATATTGATGACACTGATGGTAAAAACAGATACACGGACCATATATTGGTGACACTGATAGTAAAAACAGATACACGGACCATATATTGATGACACTGATGGTAAAAACAGATACACGGACCATATATTGATGACACTGATAGTAAAAAGAGATACATGGACCATATATTGACGACACTGATAGTAAAAAGAGATACATGGACCATATATTGATGACCCTGATAGTAAAAACAGATACACGGACCATATATTGATGACACTGATAGTAAAAAGAGATACATGGACCATATATTGATGACACTGATAGTAAAAACAGATACACGGACAATATATTGATGACACACTGATAGTAAAAACAGATACACGGACCATATATTGATGACACACTCATGGTAAAAACAGATACACGGACCATATATTGATGACATTGAGGGTAAAAACAGATACACGGATCATATATTGATGACACTGATAGTAATAACAGATACACGGACCATATATTGATGACACTGATAGTAAAAACAGATACACGGACCATATATTGATGACACTGATAGTAATAACAGATACACGGATCATATATTGATGACATTGATAGTAATAACAGATACACGGACCATATATTGATGACATTGAGGGTAAAAACAGATACACGGATCATATATTGATGACACTGATGGTAAAAACAGATACACGGACCATATATTGATGACACTGATAGAAAAAACAGATACAAGGACCATATATTGATGACATTGAGGGTAAAAACAGATACACGGATCATATATTGATGACACTGATAGTAATAACAGATACACGGATCATATATTGATGACACTGATGGTAAAAACAGATACACGGACCATATATTGATGATACTGATAGTAAAAACAGATACACGGACCATATATTGATGACACTGATAGAAAAAACAGATACAAGGACCATATATTGATGACACTGATGGTAAAAACAGATACACGGATCATATATTGATGACACCGATAGTAATAACAGATACACGGATCATATATTGATGACACTGATAGAAAAAACAGATACATGGACCATATATTGATGACACTGATAGAAAAAACAGATACATGGACCATATATTGATGACACTGATAGTGAAAACAGATACACTAACCATATATTGATGACACTGATAGTGAAAACAGATACACTAACCATATATTGATGACACACTGACAGTAAAAACAGATACACGGACCATATATTAATTACATACTGATGGTAAAAACAGATACACGGACCATATATTGATGACACACTGACAGTAAAAACAGATACACGGACCATATATTAATTACATACTGATGGTAAAAACAGATACACGGACCATATATTTATGACACTGATGGTAAAAACAGATACACGGACCATATATTGATGACACTGATGGTAAAAACAGATACACGGACCATATATTGATGACACACTGATAGTAAAAACAGATACACGGACTATATATTGATGACACAATGATAGTAAAAACAGATACACGGACCATATATTGATGACACACTGATGGTAAAAACAGATACACGGACCATATATTGATGACACTGATGGTAAAAACAGATACATGGACCATATATTGATGACACTGATAGTAAATACAGATACACGGACCATATATTGATGACACTGATAGTAAAAACAGATGCACGGACCATATATTGATGACACTGATAGTAAAAATAGATACACGGACTATATATTGATGACACAATGATAGTAAAAACAGATACACGGACCATATATTGATGACATTGATGGTAAAAACAGATACACGGACCATATATTGATGACACACTGATAGTAAAAACAGATACACGGACCATATATTGATGACACTGATGGTAAAAACAGATACACGGACCATATATTGATGACACACTGATAGTAAAAACAGATACACGGACCATATATTGATGACACTGATGGTAAAAACAGATACACGGACCATATATTGATGACACACTGATAGTAAAAACAGATACACGGACCATATATTGATGACACTGATGGTAAAAACAGATACACGGACCATATATTGATGACACTGATGGTAAAAACAGATACACGGGCCATATATTGATGACACTGATGGTAAAAACAGATACACGGACCATATATTGATGACACTGATAGTAAAAACAGATACACGGACCATATATTGATGACACTGATGGTAAAAACAGATACACGGACCATATATTGATGACACTGATAGTAAAAACAGATACACGGACCATATATTGATGACACTGATAGTAAAAACAGATACACGGACCATATATTGATGACACACTGATAGTAAAAACAGATACACGGACCATATATTGATGACACTGATAGTAAAAACAGATACACGGACCATATATTGATGACACTGATGGTAAAAACAGATACACGGGCCATATATTGATGACACTGATGGTAAAAACAGATACACGGACCATATATTGATGACACTGATAGTAAAAACAGATACACGGACCATATATTGATGACACTGATAGTAAAAACAGATACACGGACCATATATTGATGACACACTGATAGTAAAAACAGATACACGGACCATATATTGATGACACTGATAGTAAAAACAGATACACGGACCATATATTGATGACACTGATGGTAAAAACAGATACACGGGCCATATATTGATGACACTGATAGTAAAAACAGATACACGGGCCATATATTGATGACACACTGATGGTAAAAACAGATACACGGACCATATATTGATGACACACTGATAGTAAAAACAGATACACGGGCCATATATTGATGACACACTGATGGTAAAAACAGATACACGGACCATATATTGATGACACTGATAGCAAAAACAGATACACGGACCATATATTGATGACACTGATAGTAAAAACAGATACACGGACCATATATTGATGACACACTGATAGTAAAAACAGATACACGGACCATATATTTATGACACTGATGGTAAAAACAGATACACGGACCATATATTGATGACACTGATAGCAAAAACAGATACACGGACCATATATTGATGACACTGATGGTAAAAACAGATACACGGACCATATATTGATGACACACTGATAGTAAAAACAGATACACAGACCATATATTGATGACACTGATAGTAAAAACAGATACATGGACCATATATTGATGACACTGATAGTAAAAACAGATACACGGACCATATATTGATGACACTGATAGTAAAAACAGATACACGGACCATATATTGATGACACTGATGGTAAAAACAGATACACTGACCATATATTGATGACACTGATGGTAAAAACAGATACACGGACCATATATTGATGACACTGATAGTAAACTGAGATACATGGACCATATATTGATGACACTGATAGTAAAAAGAGATACACGGACCATATATTGATGACACTGATGGTAAAAACAGATACATGGACCATATATTGATGACACTGATAGTAAAAAGAGATACATGGACCATATATTGATGACACTGATAGTAAAAAGAGATACATGGACCATATATTGATGACACTGATAGTAAAAACAGATACACGGACAATATATTGATGACACTGATGGTAAAAACAGATACACGGACCATATATTGATGACACACTGATAGTAAAAACAGATACACGGACCATATATTGATGACACTGATGGTAAAAACAGATACACGGACCATATATTGATGACACACTGATGGTAAAAACAGATACACGGACCATATATTGATGACACTGATAGTAAAAACAGATACACGGACCATATATTGATGACACATTGATGGTAAAAACAGATACACAGACCATATATTGATGACACTGATGGTAAAAACAGATACACGGACCATATATTGATGACACTCATAGTAAATACAGATACACGGACCATATATTGATGACACTGATGGTAAAAACAGATATACGGACCATATATTGATGACACTGACGGTAAAAACAGATACACGGACCATATATTGATGACACATTGATGGTAAAAACAGATACACGGACCATATATTGATGACACATTGATGGTAAAAACAGATACACGGACCATATATTGATGACACTGATGGTAAAAACAGATACACAGACCATATATTGATGACACACTGATAGTAAAAACAGATACACGGACCATATATTGATGACACTGATGGTAAAAACAGATATGCGGACCATATATTGATGACACTGATAGTAAAAACAGATACACGGACCATATATTGATGACACTGATAGTAAAAACAGATACACGGACCATATATTGATGACACTGATAGTAAAAACAGATACACGGACCATATATTGATGACACTGATAGTAAAAACAGATACATGGACCATATATTGATGACACTGATAGTAAAAACAGATACACGTACCATATATTGATGACACTGATGGTAAAAACAGATATGCGGACCATATATTGATGACACTGATAGTAAAAACAGATACACGGACCATATATTGATGTCACTGATGGTAAAAACAGATACACGGACCATATATTGATGTCACTGATGGTAAAAACAGATACACGGACCATATATTGATGACACTGATAGTAAAAACAGATACACGTACCATATATTGATGACACTGATGGTAAAAACAGATATGCGGACCATATATTGATGACACTGATAGTAAAAACAGATACACGTACCATATATTGATGACACTGATGGTAAAAACAGATACACGTACCATATATTGATGACACTGATAGTAAAAACAGATACACGGACCATATATTGATGACACTGATGGTAAAAACAGATATGCGGACCATATATTGATGACACTGATGGTAAAAACAGATACACGGACCATATATTGATGTCACTGATGGTAAAAACAGATACACGGACCATATATTGATGTCACTGATGGTAAAAACAGATACATGGACCATATATTGATGACACTGATAGTAAAAACAGATACACGTACCATATATTGATGACACTGATAGTAAAAACAGATACACGGACCATATATTGATGACACTGATAGTAAAAACAGATACAAGGACCATATATTGATGACACTGATGGTAAAAACAGATATGCGGACCATATATTGATGACACTGATGGTAAAAACAGATATGCGGACCATATATTGATGACACTGATAGTAAAAACAGATACACGGACCATATATTGATGACACTGATAGTAAAAACAGATACACGTACCATATATTGATGACACTGATGGTAAAAACAGATATGCGGACCATATATTGATGACACTGATGGTAAAAACAGATACACGGACCATATATTGATGTCACTGATGGTAAAAAAAGATACACGGATCATATATTGATGACACACTGATAGTAAAAACAGATACACGGACCATATATTGATGACACTGATAGTAAAAACAGATACACGGACCATATATTGATGACACTGATAGTAAAAACAGATACACGGACCATATATTGATGTCACTGATGGTAAAAACAGATACACGGACCATATATTGATGACACTGATGGTAAAAACAGATATGCGGACCATATATTGATGACACTGATGGTAAAAACAGATACACGGACCATATATTGATGTCACTGATGGTAAAAACAGATACACGGACCATATATTGATGACACTGATAGTAAAAACAGATACACGTACCATATATTGATGACACTGATGGTAAAAACAGATATGCGGACCATATATTGATGACACTGATAGTAAAAACAGATACACGTACCATATATTGATGACACTGATGGTAAAAACAGATACACGTACCATATATTGATGACACTGATAGTAAAAACAGATACACGGACCATATATTGATGACACTGATGGTAAAAACAGATATGCGGACCATATATTGATGACACTGATGGTAAAAACAGATACACGGACCATATATTGATGTCACTGATGGTAAAAACAGATACATGGACCATATATTGATGACACTGATGGTAAAAACAGATACACGGGCCATATATTGATGACACTGATAGTAAAAACAGATACACGGGCCATATATTGATGACACACTGATGGTAAAAACAGATACACGGACCATATATTGATGACACACTGATAGTAAAAACAGATACACGGGCCATATATTGATGACACACTGATGGTAAAAACAGATACACGGACCATATATTGATGACACTGATAGCAAAAACAGATACACGGACCATATATTGATGACACTGATAGTAAAAACAGATACACGGACCATATATTGATGACACACTGATAGTAAAAACAGATACACGGACCATATATTTATGACACTGATGGTAAAAACAGATACACGGACCATATATTGATGACACTGATAGCAAAAACAGATACACGGACCATATATTGATGACACTGATGGTAAAAACAGATACACGGACCATATATTGATGACACACTGATAGTAAAAACAGATACACAGACCATATATTGATGACACTGATAGTAAAAACAGATACATGGACCATATATTGATGACACTGATAGTAAAAACAGATACACGGACCATATATTGATGACACTGATAGTAAAAACAGATACACGGACCATATATTGATGACACTGATGGTAAAAACAGATACACTGACCATATATTGATGACACTGATGGTAAAAACAGATACACGGACCATATATTGATGACACTGATAGTAAACTGAGATACATGGACCATATATTGATGACACTGATAGTAAAAAGAGATACACGGACCATATATTGATGACACTGATGGTAAAAACAGATACATGGACCATATATTGATGACACTGATAGTAAAAAGAGATACATGGACCATATATTGATGACACTGATAGTAAAAAGAGATACATGGACCATATATTGATGACACTGATAGTAAAAACAGATACACGGACAATATATTGATGACACTGATGGTAAAAACAGATACACGGACCATATATTGATGACACACTGATAGTAAAAACAGATACACGGACCATATATTGATGACACACTGATAGTAAAAACAGATACACGGACCATATATTGATGACACTGATGGTAAAAACAGATACACAGACCATATATTGATGACACACTGATAGTAAAAACAGATACACGGACCATATATTGATGACACTGATGGTAAAAACAGATACACGGACCATATATTGATGACACACTGATGGTAAAAACAGATACACGGACCATATATTGATGACACTGATAGTAAAAACAGATACACGGACCATATATTGATGACACATTGATGGTAAAAACAGATACACAGACCATATATTGATGACACTGATGGTAAAAACAGATACACGGACCATATATTGATGACACTCATAGTAAATACAGATACACGGACCATATATTGATGACACTGATGGTAAAAACAGATATACGGACCATATATTGATGACACTGACGGTAAAAACAGATACACGGACCATATATTGATGACACATTGATGGTAAAAACAGATACACGGACCATATATTGATGACACATTGATGGTAAAAACAGATACACGGACCATATATTGATGACACTGATGGTAAAAACAGATACACAGACCATATATTGATGACACACTGATAGTAAAAACAGATACACGGACCATATATTGATGACACTGATGGTAAAAACAGATATGCGGACCATATATTGATGACACTGATAGTAAAAACAGATACACGGACCATATATTGATGACACTGATAGTAAAAACAGATACACGGACCATATATTGATGACACTGATAGTAAAAACAGATACACGGACCATATATTGATGACACTGATAGTAAAAACAGATACATGGACCATATATTGATGACACTGATAGTAAAAACAGATACACGTACCATATATTGATGACACTGATGGTAAAAACAGATATGCGGACCATATATTGATGACACTGATAGTAAAAACAGATACACGGACCATATATTGATGTCACTGATGGTAAAAACAGATACACGGACCATATATTGATGTCACTGATGGTAAAAACAGATACACGGACCATATATTGATGACACTGATAGTAAAAACAGATACACGTACCATATATTGATGACACTGATGGTAAAAACAGATATGCGGACCATATATTGATGACACTGATAGTAAAAACAGATACACGTACCATATATTGATGACACTGATGGTAAAAACAGATACACGTACCATATATTGATGACACTGATAGTAAAAACAGATACACGGACCATATATTGATGACACTGATGGTAAAAACAGATATGCGGACCATATATTGATGACACTGATGGTAAAAACAGATACACGGACCATATATTGATGTCACTGATGGTAAAAACAGATACACGGACCATATATTGATGTCACTGATGGTAAAAACAGATACATGGACCATATATTGATGACACTGATAGTAAAAACAGATACACGTACCATATATTGATGACACTGATAGTAAAAACAGATACACGGACCATATATTGATGACACTGATAGTAAAAACAGATACAAGGACCATATATTGATGACACTGATGGTAAAAACAGATATGCGGACCATATATTGATGACACTGATGGTAAAAACAGATATGCGGACCATATATTGATGACACTGATAGTAAAAACAGATACACGGACCATATATTGATGACACTGATAGTAAAAACAGATACACGTACCATATATTGATGACACTGATGGTAAAAACAGATATGCGGACCATATATTGATGACACTGATGGTAAAAACAGATACACGGACCATATATTGATGTCACTGATGGTAAAAAAAGATACACGGATCATATATTGATGACACACTGATAGTAAAAACAGATACACGGACCATATATTGATGACACTGATAGTAAAAACAGATACACGGACCATATATTGATGACACTGATAGTAAAAACAGATACACGGACCATATATTGATGTCACTGATGGTAAAAACAGATACACGGACCATATATTGATGACACTGATGGTAAAAACAGATATGCGGACCATATATTGATGACACTGATGGTAAAAACAGATACACGGACCATATATTGATGTCACTGATGGTAAAAACAGATACACGGACCATATATTGATGACACTGATAGTAAAAACAGATACACGTACCATATATTGATGACACTGATGGTAAAAACAGATATGCGGACCATATATTGATGACACTGATAGTAAAAACAGATACACGTACCATATATTGATGACACTGATGGTAAAAACAGATACACGTACCATATATTGATGACACTGATAGTAAAAACAGATACACGGACCATATATTGATGACACTGATGGTAAAAACAGATATGCGGACCATATATTGATGACACTGATGGTAAAAACAGATACACGGACCATATATTGATGTCACTGATGGTAAAAACAGATACACGGACCATATATTGATGTCACTGATGGTAAAAACAGATACATGGACCATATATTGATGACACTGATAGTAAAAACAGATACACGTACCATATATTGATGACACTGATAGTAAAAACAGATACACGGACCATATATTGATGACACTGATAGTAAAAACAGATACACGTACCATATATTGATGACACTGATGGTAAAAACAGATATGCGGACCATATATTGATGACACTGATAGTAAAAACAGATACACGGACCATATATTGATGACACTGATAGTAAAAACAGATACACGTACCATATATTGATGACACTGATGGTAAAAACAGATATGCGGACCATATATTGATGACACTGATGGTAAAAACAGATACACGGACCATATATTGATGTCACTGATGGTAAAAACAGATACACGGACCATATATTGATGACACTGATAGTAAAAACAGATACACAGACCATATATTGATGACACTGATAGTAAAAACAGATACACGGACCATATATTGATGACACTGATAGTAAAAACAGATACACGTACCATATATTGATGACACACTGATAGTAAAAACAGATACACGGACCATATATTGATGACACTGATAGTAAAAACAGATACACGGACCATATATGGATGACACTGATGGTAAAAACAGATATGTGGACCATATATTGATGTCACTGATGGTAAAAACAGATACACGGACCATATATGGATGACACTGATGGTAAAAACAGATACACGGAACATATATTGATGACACGGATGGTAAAAACAGATACACTGATCATTTATTGATGACACACTGATGGTAAAAACAGATACACGGACCATATATTGATGACACACTGATAGTAAAAACAGATACACGGACCATATATTGATGACACTGATGGTAAAAACAGATACACGGACCATATATTGATGACACTGATGGTAAAAACAGATACACGGACCATATATTGATGACACTGATGGTAAAAACAGATACATGGACCTGATATTGATGACACTGATGGTAAAAACAGATACATGGACCTGATATTGATGACACTGATGGTAAAAACAGATACACGGACCATATATTGATGACACTGATAGTAAATACAGATACTCGGACCATATATTGATGACACTGATGGTAAAAACAGATACACGGACCATATATTAATGACACTCATAGTAAATACAGATAAACGGACCATATATTGATGACACTGATGGTAAAAACAGATACACGGACCATATATTGATGACACTCATAGTAAATACAGATACACGGACCATATATTGATGACACTGATGGTAAAAACAGATACACGGACCATATATTGTTGACACACTGATAGTAAAAACAGATACACGGACCATATATTGATGACACTGATTTTAAAAACAGATACACGGACCATATATTGATGACACTGATTTTAAAAACAGATACACGGACCATATATTGATGACACTGATAGTAAAAACAGATACACGGACCATATATTGATGACACTGATTTTAAAAACAGATACACGGACCATATATTGATGACACTGATTTTAAAAACAGATACACGGACCATATATTGATGACACTGATAGTAAAAACAGATACACGGACCATATATTGATGACACACTGATAGTAAAAACAGATACACGGATCATATATTGATGACACTGATTTTAAAAACAGATACACGGACTATATATTGATGACACTGATTTTAAAAACAGATACACGGACCATATATTGATGACACTGATAGTAAAAACAGATACACGGACCATATATTGATGACACACTGATAGTAAAAACAGATACACGGACCATATATTGATGACACACTGATAGTAAAAACAGATACACGGACCATATATTGATGACACACTGATAGTAAAAACAGATACACGGATCATATATTGATGACACTGATTTTAAAAACAGATACACGGACTATATATTGATGACACTGATTTTAAAAACAGATACACGGACCATATATTGATGACACTGATAGTAAAAACAGATACACGGACCATATATTGATGACACTGATTTTAAAAACAGATACACGGACCATATATTGATGACACACTGATAGTAAAAACTGATACACGGACCATATATTGATGACACTGATGGTAAAAACTGATACACGGATCATATATTGATGACACTGATGGTAAAAACAGATACACGGACCATATATTGATGACACACTGATAGTAAAAACAGATACACGAATCATATATTGATGACACTGATGGTAAAAACAGATACATGGACCATATATTGTTGACACACTGATAGTAAAAACAGATACACGGACCATATATTGATGACACAGATGGTAAAAACAGATACACGGACCATATATTGTTGACACACTGATAGTAAAAACAGATACACGAATCATATATTGATGACACTGATGGTAAAAACAGATACACGGACCATATATTGTTGACACACTGATAGTAAAAACAGATACACGGACCATATATTGATGACACTGATGGTAAAAACAGATACACGGACCATATATTGATGACACTGATAGTAAAAACAGATACACGGACCATATATTGATGACACTGATGGTAAAAACAGATACACGGACCATATATTGATGACACTGATGGTAAAAACAGATACACGGACCATATATTGATGACACTGATAGTAAAAACAGATACACGGACCATATATTGATGACACTGATGGTAAAAACAGATACACGGACCATATATTGATGACACTGATGGTAAAAACAGATACACGGACCATATATTGATGACACTGATAGTAAAAACAGATACACGGACCATATATTGATGACACTGATGGTAAAAACAGATACACAGACCATATATTGATGACACTGATGGTAAAAACAGATACACGGACCATATATTGATGACACTGATGGTAAAAACAGATACACGGACCATATATTGATGACACTCATAGTAAATACAGATACACGGACCATATATTGATGACACTGATGGTAAAAACAGATACACGGACCATATATTGATGACACTGATGGTAAATACAGATACACGGACCATATATTGATGACACTGATGGTAAAAACAGATACACGGACCATATATTGTTGACACACTGATAGTAAAAACAGATACACGGACCATATATTGATGACACTGATGGTAAAAACAGATACACGGACCATATATTTATGACACTGATGGTAAAAACAGATACACGGACCATATATTGATGACACACTGATAGTAAATACAGATACACGGACCATATATTGATGACACTGATTTTAAAAACAGATACACGGACCATATATTGATGACACACTGATAGTAAAAACAGATACACGAATCATATATTGATGACACTGATGGTAAAAACAGATACACGGACTATATATTGATGACACTGATGGTAAAAACAGATACATGGACCATATATTGTTGACACACTGATAGTAAAAACAGATACACGGACCATATATTGATGACACTGATAGTAAAAACAGATACACGAATCATATATTGATGACACTGATGGTAAAAACAGATACACGGATCATATATTGATGACACTGATGGTAAAAACAGATACATGGACCATATTTTGTTGACACACTGATAGTAAAAACAGATACACGGACCATATATTGATGACACTGATAGTAAAAACAGATACACGGACCATATATTGATGACACTGCTGGTAAAAACAGATACACGGACCATATATTGATGACACTGATGGTAAAAACAGATACACGGACCATATATTGATGACACTGATAGTAAAAACAGATACATTGACCATAAATTGATGACACACTGATAGTAAAAACAGATACACGAATCATATATTGATGACACTGATGGTAAAAACAGATACACGGACCATATATTGATGACACTGATGGTAAAAACAGATACACGGACCATATATTGATGACACTGATGGTGAAAACAGATACACGGACCATATATTGAGGATACTGATGGTGAAAACAGATACATGGACCATATATTGATGACACTGATGGTAAAGACAGATACACGGACCATATATTGAGGATACTGATGGTGAAAACAGATACACGGACCATATATTGAGGATACTGATGGTGAAAACAGATACACGGACCATATATTGATGACACTGATGGTAAAAACAGATACACGGACCATATATTGATGACACTGATAGTAAAAACTGATACACGGACCATATATTGATGACACTGATGGTAAAAACAGATACACGGACCATATATTGATGACACTGATAGTAAAAACAGATACACGGACCATATATTGATGACACTGATGGTAAAAACAGATACACGGACCATATATTGATGACACTGATGGTAAAAACAGATACACGGACCATATATTGATGACACACTGATAGTAAAAACAGATACACGAATCATATATTGATGACACACTGATGGTAAAAACAGATACACGGACCATATATTGATGACACTGATGGTAAAAACAGATACACGGACCATATATTGATGACACTGATGGTAAAAACAGATACACGGCCATATATTGATGACACTGATGGTAAAAACAGATACACGGACCATATATTGATGACACTGATGGTAAAAACAGATACACGGACCATATATTGATGACACTGATGGTAAAAACAGATACACGGACCATATATTGATGACACTGATGGTAAAAACAGATACACGGACCATATATTGATGACACTGATGGTAAAAACAGATACACGGACCATATATTGATGACACTGATAGTAAAAACAGATACACGGACCATATATTGATGACACACTGATGGTAAAAACAGATACACGGACCATATATTGATGGCACTGATAGTAAAAACAGATACACGGACCATATATTGATGACACACTGATGGTAAAAACAGATACATGGACCATATATTGATGACACTGATGGTAAAAACAGATACACGGCCATATATTGATGACACTGATGGTAAAAACAGATACACGGCCATATATTGATGACACTGATGGTAAAAACAGATACACGGACCATATATTGATGACACTGATGGTAAAAACAGATACACGGACCATATATTGATGACACTGATAGTAAAAACAGATACACGGACCATATATTGATGACACACTGATAGTAAAAACAGATACACGAATCATATATTGATGACACTCATGGTAAAAACAGATACATTGACCATAAATTGATGACACACTGATGGTAAAAACAGATACACGGACCATATATTGATGACACTGATGGTAAAAACAGATACACGGACCATATATTGATGACACTGATGGTATAAACAGATACATGGACCATATATTGATGACACTGATGGTAAAAACAGATACACGGACCATATATTGATGACACACTGATGGTAAAAACTGATACACCGACCATATATTGATGACACTGATGGTAAAAACCGATACATGGACCATATATTGATGACACTGATAGTAAAAACAGATACACGGACCATATATTGTTGACACTGATAGTAAAAACAGATACACGGACCATATATTGATGACACTGATGGTAAAAACAGATACACGGACCATATATTGATGACACTGATGGTAAAAACAGATACACGGACCATATATTGATGACACTGATAGTAAAATGAGATACATGGACCATATATTGATGACACTGATAGTAAAAAGAGATACATGGACCATATATTGACGACACTGATAGTAAAAAGAGATACATGGACCATATATTGATGACACTGATAGTAAAAACAGATACACGGACCATATATTGATGACACTGATAGTAAAAAGAGATACATGGACCATATATTGATGACACTGATAGTAAAAACAGATACACGGACAATATATTGATGACACACTGATAGTAAAAACAGATACACGGACCATATATTGATGGCACTGATAGTAAAAACAGATACACGGACAATATATTGATGACACACTGATAGTAAAAACAGATACACGGACCATATATTGATGACACACTGATAGTAAAAACAGATACATGGACCATATATTGATGACACACTGATAGTAAAAACAGATACACGGACAATATATTGATGACACACTGATAGTAAAAACAGATACACGGACCATATATTGATGACACACTGATAGTAAAAACAGATACACGGACCATATATTGATAACACTGATTTTAAAAACAGATACACGGATCATATATTGATGACACACTGATGGTATAAACAGATACACAGACCATTTATTGATGACACTGATTGTAAAAATGGATGCACATGTAATAGTGGGGACGCAGCCTTCCCTTGGCACTGAAGTAGTTAAAATAAGTGTCCCTGTAGTTAGACCTCTCTGAACTGTTGGTAAGCCAATCTAAGGGGTTAGCGTCAGTGGTCCAGTCAGTAGAGTAGAGGGGAAACTTAGTGCCCTGATCAAGCCTTGAGAATTATAGAGCTTGTTCCTGGCATAATTCCTTGTGGGCTGCAGTACTTGTAATCAGCCACAAGATGCCACTGTCCTGGGTGCCAATGTCAGGATGAGTCAGCTAGCAGTGTTACAGACAGTGATGGGGTTAATGCTGTGTGATGACAGTCCACAGAGGGTGGGCACTTTAGGAAAATCCCTGCTTAGTTTCTAGAAGCAGGAAGTGATGAGTAGCAAGAGATAGGACAGTGAACTGTACAGGGTGCCTGACTATATGGTGGCTGCTAGGGTAGACGGGAGCTCTATACCCTCAGACAGTCGGATCACCAGTGCAAAGATCTCCCTGCGCAAGAGTCCTGTTAGCCGGCCGGAGAAACTCAACAGAGGTATTGAGGACCCGAGGCACTTCTAGTCTGCAGGAAGCAGAGGAAGATAAATAGGACTCCAGGCTAAGACGTGGGGGAGATATTGGATCCGGAACACTGTTGGTATTGCAGAAGAGTCTCTTGGGCCAAAGATTAGAGTCACAGAGATGCTTCGCTTAAAGAGGGAACCAGGGCTGAAGATGTTGCCAGCGCCTGTGAGGGAGATAACCTGTCGGGCCTTATCCATTATGTCTGCCTGTAAATACTGTACATATTCCTCTTCCCCAAGTAAAGTCCAAGTTATGGTTAAGAACCTTGTGTCCTCTGAATTTATTGCTGCCTTGCTCCCAGAAGAGAAATGCCTGGAGACAGCCGCGATCGGATTGTTTGAAGTAAGTGGAGAGCCCCACATACACAGCCACACATCAGAGGGAGGACACGAATTGTCTGTAGGGTGCCAGAGTGAGAGGGGGCTACAGCTCGCCCACGACTACCTCGCTGGGGCACCTTACACACAGTCCATACATTGATGACACACTGATGGTAAAAATGGATACGCGGACCATATATTGATGATATACTGATAGTAAAAACAGATACACGGACCATATATTGATGACACACTGATGGTAAAAATGGATACGCGGACCATATATTGATGTCATACTGATCCAAAACACTGATGCAAATGAAACAAAGTATCGCTCCATGTGTGTATCGATCAAGCAGGAAAGAAGGGAGAAAAAAGGAGCAGGGCAATTGTGCTCACCTCAAATAGTTGTGCACACCATGCACAATAATGATAAGGGCATTGGAGCTCTCCCTGAGCCTTAGCTGCATCGGTCGCAAGCTCAGAGCGTGGACACACTGAGCAGAGAAGAAGACTAACAAGGAAATCAAAGGTGGTATTGTCCGGGCACTGTGCAGGAAGGAAACACAGATGACCAGCTCCAAGTAAGGAAAGCTGTTTAATTGGCTACGCATTTCAAGGACGGTCCGTCCTCTTCATTAGGGACATACCGCCTTTGATTTCCTTGTTAGCCAAAACACTGCTGACACCTGTGCCAATTTTTCACATACTTGTTTAGACATGGACGTGTGAATGAGGCCTAACAAAAATAACATAGTTCTAAAAAACAACGTTGCTAGTTAAGTACACACACAGACTGTAGGTTGCAACAGCAAACAACGGTATTGTTTTGGTGTGGACTTGATAAAACAGATACAAAACTCTTTTTTTACTCTTATTTTTTTATTCTCCTTGACCAAAAATGCAACGTAAACCTAAAAAGCTACTCTGCTAATCAGATGCATGTAGATTCACAACCAGATACAAACATACGGCAACAGCTTGCAGTTTGATTGTGGGGTGAATAGTTGCTAAATTGGACAATTAACCCCTTCACTACCGTTAACATACCTATACGTCATGGGTCGGGAAGGGGACCCCGACCCATGACGTACATATACATCATGACGATCATGCATGGTACAGAAGCGTGTGATCGCCGCTGGGAACTCTGCTTACGTGGTAGACGAGCCTCAGCTGCCACAGTCAGGAGCGGTGTCTGTACCCCAACAATAAAGTCACTGTACAGTACTGTACAGCCACATATGAGGTATTGCTACTTTCAGCAGAAATTATGTGACAAACTTTGGTGCCATTTGGTGCTATGTAAAAATGTAAAATCTGGAGCTAAAACAAAATTTTTGTGGTAAATTAATTTTGTGGTATAAAATTCTGTGACACATTCGTGATGTCAATATGATCACTGCACCCTTGGATGAATTAATTAAGAGGGGTACTTTGTAAAAATGGAATCACTTATGGGGGAGGATCTGCTGTTCTGGCACCTCTGGTGCTCTTCCAGTGGGTCATGGCACCCACAAACCATAACAGCAAAATCTGCACTATAATATGGCGCTCCTTCCCTTCTCCTTCCCTTCTGCCTGAAAAATAGTTCCCGATTTATATGTAGGGTATTGCCGCACTCAGGAGAAATTGCATAACAAATTGTACTGTCCATTTTCTCCTATTATCTCTTCTCAAAATTGAAAACTTGGGGCCAAAGCAACATTTTAGTGGAAACAATGGTAATTTTCTATTTACTCTGCCCAATGTTATACAATTCTGTGAATCGCCTGAGGGTCAAAAATACTCACTACACCACTAGATGAATTCCTCAAGAGGTGTAGTTTCCAAAATGTGACACGGCATCTACAAGCTATTCCAGCCAAAATTGCACTACAGAATTCAATTGGTGCTCCTTCCCTTCCGAGCCCTGCCATGCGCCAAACAGTAGTTTTCTGGGATTTCTGCTGTTCTGGCACAACAGGGGCTCTGCCAATGTGACATGGTACCTTCCAACCATTCCAGCAAAACCTGAACTCCAATATGGTGCTCCTTCCCTTCTGAGCTTTGCACTGTTCCTCAAAAGTAATTTTAAACCACATATGTGGTATAGGTGTACTCAGGAGAAATTGCATAACAAATTGTATGGTCCATTTTGCTCTATTACTCTTGTGAAAATAAAAAAAATTGTGGCAAAACCAACATTTTTGCGGGAAAAATTTATTTTTTCATTTTCACAGCTCAACTTTATAAACTTCTGTGAAGCACCTGTGGGTTCAAGTTGCTCACCACACATCTAGATACATTCCTTGAGGGGTCTAGTTTCCAAAATGGGGTAACTTGTGGGAGGTTTCCACTGTTTAGTCACATCAGGGGCTCTCCAAATGCGATATGGCATCCGCTAATTATTTCAGCAAATTTTGTGTTCAAAAAGTAAACTGGCGAGCTCCTTCTGAGCCCTGCTGTGTGCCCAAACAGTAGTTTTCCCCCACATATGGAGTATTGGCGTACTCAAGAGAAATTGCACAATAAGTTATATAGTCCATTTTCTCCTGTTACGCTTGTGAAAATGCAAATTTTTGGGTTAAAAGAACATTTTTGTGCGAAAAATGTGATTTTTTTTATTTTCACGGATCTACATTATAAACTTCTGTGAAGCACCCGGGGTTCAAGGTGTTCTAAGCACATCTAGATTCATTCCTTGAGGGGTCTAGTTTCCAAAATAAGGTCACTTGTGGGGGGTTTCCACTGTTTAGGCACATCAGGAACACTCCAAACGCGACATGGCACCTACTCTTGATTCCATTTTTTTGCGTTCAAAAAGTCAAAAGGTGGTTGTTCAAAACAGTAGTTTTTTTTCCATATATGGGGTATCGGTGTACTCAGGAGAAATTGCAAAACAAATGTTGGGGTTCATTTTCTCCTGTTATCCTTGTGAAAGTAAAAAATTTGGTGCTAAAGTAACATTTTTGTGAAAAAAGCTAAATGTAAATTTTTTTCTTCCACATTCAATTGATTCCTGTGAAGCACATGAAGAGGTAATAAACTTCTTGAATGTGGTTTTGAGGACTTTGAGGGGTGCAGTTTTTAGAATGGTGTTACTTTTGGGTATTTTCTGTCATATAGGCCACCCAAAGTCACTTCAAATGTTATGTGGTCCATAGAAAAATGGTTGTGTAAATTTTGTTGGAGAAATTAGAAATTGCTGATCAACTTTCTAACTTCCTAACAAAAAAAAAATGATGTTTCAAAAATGATGCAGATGTAATTCAGACATATGGGAAATGTTATTTATTAATTATTTTGAGTGGTATAACTAATTTTATGGCATAAAAATGTGAAGTTTGAAAATTGCTAAATTTTCTCATTTTTTGTCAAATTTTCAATATTTTCATAAATATACGCAAATCATATCGGCCATCGTTTACCTCTAACAAGAAGTACAACATGCCACTAAAATACAGTCTCAGAATCACTTGGATCCGTTGAAACATTCTAGAATTATTACCACATAAAGTGACACTGGTCAGATTTCAAACATTTGGCGTGGCCATTAAGGTCAAAATTAGCTCCGTCACTAAGGGGTTAACCCCTTTACAACCTTGGAAGTCTCCGTACATCCAGGTTGGTAAGTACTTAACGACCTAGGACGTATGGATACGTCCAGTCGATTTTGCGTGAACAGGAGCTGTGCGAGTGCAATCACCGACGGGTATTCAGCTGATGTGACAGCTGACAACCGGCACTCACTGCCAGGTGTGATGCCCGCACCATTCCTGGCATTTTAACCTACTAAATGCTACGATTGATAGCGATCGCAGAACTTAGAAGGCAGGCAGAGGGTAGGAGCCTCCTCTGCCCTCCGATCGGCACCCCCGCGCTATCAGTCATTGAAGGGTCCAGATCATTGCCATGGTGACCCGACGACATACAGGTCACCTGAGCTAGAAAACTTGTTACAAGTAACAAGTTTGTGTGTCAGTGCACCACTGACAGTTTATAAAGCATAGCAATGATCCTACATTGTTATGCTTTATAAGAAATCAGATTGCAAAAAGTCCCATAGGGGGACTAAGTAAAAAAAAAGTGGAAAAAAAATTGAAAAAATATATCTAGAAAAAAAATAATAAAATAGTATATATATACCATATATATTGTATCCATAAATTAATATTTTATGAAAAAAATATACAAAAAAAGTACACATATTTGGTATCACTGCATCAAGAACAACCCAACCTATAAAACTGTCTGAGACAAAAAAACAATGCTTTATCATCATACCGCTGACAAAAAATGGAATAAAACATGATGAAAAAGATGAATGTAAATAAAAATAGTATTTGTGAAAACGGTATCTTGTCCCGCAAAAAAATTACAATTTACAACCAAGATCTACCTACTCAATTAGTGGACAGGTGTCATCAGGAGGTCAGGTATATAATACCCATGTGGGTTGCTATCTGACATACTATGAAAAAAACTTCCCAGTCAAAACGCGTCGGTCCTTTCCTGTGGGTATTGTAGATTTGCCAGTCAGTACGTTTTTATGAGAATTTGAAAATAAAAGTGACTTTTTATATTATGATTCAACGCTGGAGAATACCTTTGTTTTTGCAAAAAACAAGCTGCCATCAAGCTCAATCAGCAGAAAAATAAAAAAGTTATAGCTCTCAGAATAAAGCAATGCAAATAATTATTTTTTCTCTAAAATAATTTTTATTGTGTCAAAGCGCCAAAACATAAAATTATATAAATATGGTATCACTGTAATCGTACTGACTCGAAGAATAAAGCTGCCTTATCAATTTAACCACACGCAGAACAGCATAAAAGAAAAACAACAAAAAGTCAATACCTGAACTGTTAGTTTTTGTTCATTCTGCCTCCCAAAAATCGGTATAGAAAGTGATAAAAAAGTCATGTGACCAAAAATGTTACCAATAAAAACGTCAACTCTTCCCACAAAAATTAAACCCTCACAAGACTGCATCAGCAGAAATATGGAAAAATTATAGCTATCAAAATATGGGGATGCAAAAACTTGTTTTTGCAATAAAAAGCGTCTTTTAGTGTGTGACAGCAGGCAAACATAAAAAATGGATATAAATCTAGTATCGCTGTAATCGCACCAACCCGGACAATAAAGTTGTCTAATCCCTTATACCGCACGATTTGTTCATTCTGCCTCCCAAAGATCGTAGCAAGGCTCTGCTTACACTTATCCTGCGCTGAGCGCTTACACTGGGGTTTCTTCGTATATCTCTGAAATACGTAATTCAAAAACGGAACCCCCGGTGGAAGATTCCCTATAATGAGGCAGATGGTGACACCGTGGACGTTGTCTGGTCTGTGATCCAGCGGTGTCCGTCTTTTTAGGTGTGCATAAAAGCGCAGTCTGCCACAGTTTGTGCACCTCTGAAATGAAGAACAATGCTGAACAGAGGCCAGATGGAGCCCAGAGTAACTCTACTGCCTCATTATGCTAAATGCATCCCTCAGGGTTTTCATCTGAATCACGTCACTTGGAGATTTCGATGGAAGCCCCAAAGTAAGTACTCAGCATAGAGCACGGGATAAATGTGATCCCAAACGTTATGTAAAATGTTCCCAATAAAAGCTTCAAGAAAAGTCCCCACTCAGGTTTGTCATCTGTTAACTGAAATATAGGGGGCTTCCACGTTACTGGTAGTACAAAGGCTCTAGAAAAGTGAAATGGCTTCTCGTACCCCCAAGAAATTCAGAAAATTCTGCGCTCCCAAATCCAAATGCACTTCTCCCTTCTAAACCCCAGTGTGCCTAAACCACATTTAGCATCCACATGTTTGGCATTTCTGTAGCGATGAGAGCCCTCCTAATTTACGGGTGCATGTCTCCTCTCAAGCATAAGCTGTACACTACAACATACTGGGCACTACAATTTTCGGGCAGTATAACGTGCTGGGGATTACAACGAACTGGGCACTACAATTGCAGTTTGTGACGCACCCCCTGGGCCATATTCTTTAGGGGGAATATCCGGAGCCGGATCAGATGGGAGTTGTAGTCTTCCGAGTGGCTGTGACCCGGTCCGTGCCCAGGGTGTCAAACTCAGTTGTATGTGGCAGTCCTACAGATGTTATAAGTTCTTTATTGTCGACTACGCCACCCGTTGTATTGCGGTCACTATGGCTGCCGCTGCAGCAGGGTCCGCTGAGGCTGATGGTGTAGGTGCAGCTTTTGGTGGTATAACCCCCAACGGGTGGGGTATAGCCTCAGGGGGTCAGGTGCAGAGGATGGGGGTTGTGGTGGTGCAGCATAGATGTGAAAGGAAGACAGAGTCGGGTTGTGCAGTTTAGGGTATTTACTCACTGCTGATGTTCCGGTCACTCCAGCTTCAAGTGACCTCCCGAGCCGTGCTGCATCCACCAGGTCCTGGATCCAGCCAACCCCCAAGCGAGTCCGGAGCGTGACCCTGAGCTCTCCTTCTGTCCTTTCTCTGGCCGTCCCCACTATTGATCCACCCAGGTCCAGCTCCCTCGGGCCTTCTGTTGGGAGACCCTTGGCCTTGGGTTCCCTGACCCTCCACGTGGTATGCCTTCGTGGTGGATGTGGTGGGTGGCCGTGGCAGACGCTGCCCACGGCCTCCGGTCTCTGGCTGGGGTGTGTTTTTGCCCCCACCAGCTTGGGTTCCGATACCCTAATGCCGACTCTTCACCCGTGGATTGGATTTGGGGTCTTAGAGTCCTCTCTTCTGCTTCCCCCTCTGGGTCTTTCCTTCTTTCTCCTCTCTCTCTCTCTCTAGGGCTGCTCTGCTCCTCTTCCTGTGACTCCTCTGCAAAGGCTGACTGACTGACTGACCCTGTTCTTTGATGGTGCCCACCTTATATACACCCTCTATGTGTGAGCTCAGGTGACCAGCACCCAATGAGCTCCTATCTTTACCCAGGCTGCTCCCCCTATCTGCCCCTACACTACTTGGGATGTACCACCCCCCTCCCACTCCAGCCAGGAACAGACTCGGTCGTACCTGCACATTTCTAAGTGGGAGTACCGTCGGCCTGTTCCTCGGAAATGGGATGTGTGTAGTGCATGCAGCCTACCGAGCTCAGGTCCACACTCCATCCTTACCCGGGAGTGGAATATCACACCTCTGGGTTGAGGTGCAATACCCCTGTAGCAGCCGAATCCTCAGGGTGCTACATTCCCCCCTGGTAAATCACAGCACGTCCTCGGGCTGTAAGACATAACATCCATAAACATACATTTTTTTTTTCATAAACATAAACATAATAAAACATCATATAAAACTTTTCATATAAACATTCTCGTCGCCTCAGGCTCCTCCTCCTCCGGTCACTGTGCAACGTGTGACCGGGTAAAGTGCGACAGTCTCTCTGGAAAACTGGTTTTCCTATAAAACCGGTAGGGGGCGCTTTAGGACGCGCAACTATTTACAGGGGTTATGGCCGCTCTCAGTCCTCGGCCAGGTATTGGGGAGGAATGACCGCTCTCAGTCCTCGGTCAGTGGGATTTAGGGATTAAACGGGTAACAGTTAACAGTTTCAGTTTATGGTGCCCCGACGGGCAACTATATACAGCTCCTGCTTCGCTGTACTTAACGACGGCGTCCTCCTGCTCTTTCTTTATTGTTACCTTTGGCTCTAGCTTCAGACCCGTCCGGGTCCTCCTGTTCTTCCTCCTCACACCGCAGCTCTTCCACCGTCAGGCGATGCACATGGAGGGCGTAGGGTCCTTTGGCACACTTGTGCCGGGTAAAGGTGACCTCGTCCCCGATGTAAAGGTCACGACCTCTGTGTCCCTCCGGTAGGTGGGACTCAACGTCTCTCCTCGTCACGAAGACGTCGCCTAGGGTGCGGTGGTCTTGGATGAAGCCCCACCCATGCTGCATGTTAAACTTTATCACAGTCCCGGTGGTGTGGGGACTATGCGCTGCACGGGGGTCTCTCCTGGCCCGGCTCTTCTGCTCCGCGCTCCTTATTTGAGCTTGCTGTTCCCGGACCCGCCTCTCTCTCCGCTCCCTCTCAAAGTCCTCGAGCTGTTGGCGGCAGCACTCAGCACGCTCCGCTGCAGCTGCCCGAGTCTCTTGAGTGAACCCTATGAGATCTTCTCCGGTGGGGTCCCACTCAAACTGCGCTTCTGCTAGCGGGGGCGAGATCCTCTTTACGGGCTTTGGAGCCGGGATCAGGGGTTCATCCAGGGGTCTCTCTCTCCGGAGTCGGGGATGGTGAAACTCCGGTGGCCATATAAATGGCTGCCCATCCGGGCACGTATGCTGGGCGTACAGGTCCTCTCCCAGATGCGGCACTTTAGGTCTTATGGGCGCGGTGGTGTTAGCGCCCGGGTTGCCCGGGCCTTGCGGCCAGGCCTGGGGTATCTGGAAGGTGAAGGGCACCGTAAGGACGGCGGCGCCCTGGGCTACTTGGCCCTGCGACCAGGCCGGGGGCTCTGCGGAGGTAGGGGGCGCTGTTGGTATTGCGGCGCCCGGGGGTACTAGGCCTTGCGACCAGGCTGGTGGTACTTCCTGCTTGGTCACGCCCGGGGTCGAGGCGTGTGACGTCACAGGGGTCGCGGCTCCCGTTTGAGGCCTAGTCTGCGGCGGTGACGTTGCAGCGACGGGCACGGCAGGATAGACTTCGGGCTCTGCGACGGGGAGCTGGGGCAGGTACGCGGTTTCCCGGTTTGGGGTATAGACGTCCCCTTTACCTGCCTCCACTCGTCCGGCTCCCTTCTCGGCGCCGTCTCCGGCCTTCATTCCTCCTGCGCCATCCTCAGAGGCGGTCTGTTTCCTCGTCTCGGGTGGCGTGCTCCGCTGACAGGTCTCGGTCTGCTGGGCCATCTCACGGCTCCACTCCGCCAACGTCTCTCGCTGCACCCGGGCCATCCTCCTTGCGAGGCCCTCCAGAGCGGTCTGCGCACACTCCCGATCTCGGGGGAGCTGTGCTAGGACCTCCACTAGGCCTAGTGGGGTCGTTGTTTCCAGCAGGCTCCTGACCAACGGGTCGGTGCTGCTCTGCTCTCCTTCTGTTGTTTCCAGCAGGCTCCTGGCCAGCGGGCCGGTGCTGCTCTGCTCTCTCGCCATCTCCGGGTAAGCTCCTCCGATATTCTTCTCCCGGCTTCTTGCCTCCGGGTGCGCTCGCTCTAGACTGCTCCAGGCGGCACCCATCTTTGTTCTCTCCTTTCGTCTCCTCCCACCTCGAGGGCGGTCCCGGGGCCACTTGGTGATTGTCAGCTCCAGGGGCTGTTCTTTCACGCTGACAGACACCTCTAGCATCACAGTCTCTGTTGGTGGGGGCGGTTTCCACTTTTGGCGCCATTTTCGGTCCTGGCCCACGATGGGAGGTGGCCTCTCGCCACCCTCTGGCACGCCCATAATGGCGTCCGCTCTTCCAAGGCGGGAAACCTTCGGAAATGGCGGGAATCGTCTCCCAGTGGCGGGAAACTCTGCAGATGGCGGGAAAACGCTGTTAATGGCGGACAACCGGCTGGAATCGACCTGTGATGGAGTCCGATGGCGGGGACCCTCCGGAACCGGCAGGAGACTTCTTTCTGAGGTAAACTCGTTCTTTTCTTCAGGCACGCAGTACCCGGGTGTTGCGGGCACGTAATCCTGCCGACTACGCCAAAGTTGACGCACCCCCTGGGCCATATTCTTTAGGGGGAATATCCGGAGCCGGATCAGATGGGAGTTGTAGTCTTCCGAGTGGCTGTGACCCGGTCCGTGCCCAGGGTGTCAAACTCAGTTGTATGTGGCAGTCCTACAGATGTTATAAGTTCTTTATTGTCGACTACGCCACCCGTTGTATTGCGGTCACTATGGCCGCCGCTGCAGCAGGGTCCGCTGAGGCTGATGGTGTAGGTGCAGCTTTTGGTGGTATAACCCCCAACGGGTGGGGTATAGCCTCAGGGGGTCAGGTGCAGAGGATGGGGGTTGTGGTGGTGCAGCATAGATGTGAAAGGAAGACAGAGTCGGGTTGTGCAGTTTAGGGTATTTACTCACTGCTGATGTTCCGGTCACTCCAGCTTCAAGTGACCTCCCGAGCCGTGCTGCATCCACCAGGTCCTGGATCCAGCCAACCCCCAAGCGAGTCTGGAGCGTGACCCTGAGCTTTCCTTCTGTCCTTTCTCTGGCCGTCCCCACTATTGATCCACCCAGGTCCAGCTCCCTCGGGCCTTCTGTTGGGAGACCCTTGGCCTTGGGTTCCCTGACCCTCCACGTGGTATGCCTTCGTGGTGGATGTGGTGGGTGGCCGTGGCAGACGCTGCCCACGGCCTCCGGTCTCTGGCTGGGGTGTGTTTTTGCCCCCACCAGCTTGGGTTCCGGTACCCTAATGCCGACTCTTCACCCGTGGATTGGATTTGGGGTCTTAGAGTCCTCTCTTCTGCTTCCCCCTCTGGGTCTTTCCTTCTTTCTCCTCTCTCTCTCTCTCTAGGGCTGCTCTGCTCCTCTTCCTGTGACTCCTCTGCAAAGGCTGACTGACTGACCCTGTTCTTTGATGGTGCCCACCTTATATACACCCTCTATGTGTGAGCTCAGGTGACCAGCACCCAATGAGCTCCTATCTTTACCCAGGCTGCTCCCCCTATCTGCCCCTACACTACTTGGGATGTACCACCCCCCTCCCACTCCAGCCAGGAACAGACTCGGTCGTACCTGCACATTTCTAAGTGGGAGTACCGTCGGCCTGTTCCTCGGAAATGGGATGTGTGTAGTGCATGCAGCCTACCGAGCTCAGGTCCACACTCCATCCTTACCCGGGAGTGGAATATCACACCTCTGGGTTGAGGTGCAATACCCCTGTAGCAGCCGAATCCTCAGGGTGCTACATTTGCAATTTTCACTCAGCAACATCCACTGCTGCTTGTTTCTGGAAAACACCCATGGAGGCAAAATTGTCACTACACCTGTAGATAAATTCCTGAGGGTATAATTTCCAAAATGCGGTCAGTTGAGGAGGAATTCTGCTCTTCTAGCACGTAGGGGCTCTGTATATCGAGTCCACAAACTATTATAGGAAAATCTGGGCTCCATGAGGCAAATAGCGCATTGTCCCTCCCCAGGCTCACTGTATGGCTAAGCAGTACACAGCCACATATGGGGTATGTCTACATTCAGCAGAAATTGTGGGTGCCATTTTTACCCATTTCTCAGTGTAAAAATGTAAAATCTGGGGCTAAAACAAAATTTTGGTGGTAAAAAATGTACTTATTTTTTCTTCACTGTCCAATGGTATAAAATTCTATGATACACCTGTGGTTTCAATACAATAATTGCACGCCTAGATGAATTCACTGAGAGGTGTAGTTTGTAAATAGGGTCACTTATGGGGGGTTCTACTATTCTGGCATCTTAGGGGCTCTACCAATGTGACATGGCACCCTCAAAACAGTCCAGCAAAATGTGAACTCCAATATGGCACTTCTTCCCTTCTGAGCTTTGCACTGTACCTCAAAAGTAGTTTTCAACCACATATGGGGTATAGGTGTACTCAGGCAGAATTGTACAACAAATTTTGGGTTCCATGTTCTCCTGCTTTTCTTGTGAAAATGAAAAAAATTGGAACTAAAATAACATTTTTGCAGAAAAATATTTTTTTTCATTTTCACATATCAACATTGTAAAATTCTGTGAAACACCTGTGGGTTCAAGGTGCTCACCACACATCTAAATAAATTTTGGGTCCCATTTTCTTATGTTACCCTTGTGAAAATAAAAAAATTAGGCTAGAATAATATTTTTTGGGGGAAAAATTTGATTTTTTTATTTTCACGACTCTAAGTTATAAACTTCTGTGAAGCTTCTAGGGGTTCAAGGTGCTCACCACACATCTAGATACATTCCTTGAGGGGTCTAGTTTCCAAAATGGTGTCACTTGTGTGGGGTTTCTGACGCGCCCCTTGGGCCGTGGGGTACTCGGTGCCGGGCCGGTCATTGCTAGGGGAGATGTCACAGTGGCGGTGACCCGGTCCGTGACCCAGGGCGGTCAGTAAAAAGGGGATATTTACAGGGGAATTAAAGTTCTTATATACAGTTCGTGACGCCACCTGTGGTATGCGGCTAAAAGGAGCCGCCGCTGCGGATCAGGTCCTCTGGAGCTGTTGTTAATGTAGCAGAGTTGGTTTAGCTCTCCACAGGTAGAGCTTAGCTCCAGGGCAGTGTAGACGTTGCTGTTATGGCGTAGTGCAGAGGATGGCGCAGTTAATAATAAGTCCACAACTTAATTGCGGTTTCCTCTTATCTTTACTTGCGGTGGTTAGGCAGACCGGGGCACGGGTACCAGAGCTGGTAGTAGAGGTCCGGGCAGCGTGGAAGCAAGTTGGGGGATCCACCTAGCCAGGTGGAATTGTAGGCCTTCCCTTTGCGCTACCTCTTTGGCCCTGCTGCGTATAGCTATGCTGCGGCCCTCGTCCCTGAGTAAAACGTCTTTGTGCTCACCCGTATGGCAGGCAGTTCGGGCCTTCCTGGAGTGTTGCTCCCACGTGGCGGTGCTGGGCCCTATCGTGCTGCTGAGCCTCCGGGCATCTGATGGGGCCAGGAGACCTGCAGTCTCCTGCCCTCTGGTTTCTGCTGCTGGGCCTTCGGTGCCCCACAACCTCGGATTCCGGTGTCCAGTTCTTCTGTGCTTCGCTCTGGGGTGAACTGCAGTGCAGCTCCACTCCCTAGGTCTTTCCTCGTCGACGTGCTGACTTCAACCCCTCTCTGCTCTCCTCACAGTAACTAACCCCGCCTCCAGATCCCAGTTGCTAAGGGGAGGAGCTCCCCTTGCTGGTCTGTAGCCAGGAATGTTGTGCATGCTAGCAAAACCTGATTAGGGGACCACTCCTTGCTTCCAGGCATAGCATCACCCCCTTGTGAGGGAGGCAATGCCACTGTGGTAACCGGACTCCTGGGGTGCCACATTCCCCCCTAGTTAACTTCAGTACTCCCGGACTGAGGATACCTTTTAAAATTAACAATTAACAATTAACAATAACAATTCACATTACAAAAAGATTACAAAATTAAAAATTACAAAAAACCCAACAAAAACGTACAGCAGTCACTGCAGCGCTTAGTCTTTATGCCACAATCCGGGTAACTGAAATTTGGCTGGTGGGAACCGCATCAACCCACTTTGTGTATCGTCCCTGGGCGTGGTTTCAGGGCACTCCTTCGGTGGGCCTGGTCTTCAGCCACGCCTGCGGTTTATTTTCTAGGCCAATAAGTAACTATATCCAACATTGTCCTGACCACACCTAGTCCTGTGGTCCAATTGTCCATAAATTTAACAAATATATATATATACATATAGCATTATTTAATGATTACAACTATTTATAGCATACTCTTTAGTTCTCTTACACTTTAGTTTCTCCAGCGGGCAGGGAGCTGACCTTTAGTACTCCGGGTCGATCTACATAGTACATTTGTTGTCACTGACCTACCCTGATCCCTAGTGTCTACCCCGGGTGTGGTGGGTTCAGTGTGAACTACACTACAGGTAGTCTGAGGTAACACCGGTAGGCTGGGTAATCTCCTATGAATTCTTTGACTCACCCTGGGTACGACAGGTTCACTGCTAGCAGTGGGTAGATTCTCCTGATCTGCTGCTGATGAAGCATCTGTCTCTGGGGCCGACTGGTCTTCCAGATGTTCTGGAGCCTCTGCAGCTTCCAGTGAGGCCGTTTGGAGAAAGGTCAGGACCGGTACCACAATTGCTCTGTTCACCTGCGTCCAAGACCGGGGAAATGCTCCAAGGACTGTCTGGACCGTTTCTTCCACCTCTTCTGTGGGCAGAGGGCTGTCTTGGTCTTCTTCTTTGTGTTTCAACCGTTCAGGACATATCTTCAAGTGGTCTCTTGAGTCTGCCGCTGAAGTTTCCCCTCCATCTTTACTGATGAGGCATACTTTGGTGTTACCGTAATTTGAGGGTAGGATGGTGTATGGCTCAACCTCCCACTGGTCATCTAATTTATGCACTCGCCTCTTCCTCTTGAGTACCTGTTCTCCAGGTGACTAGGGAACTGCAGGTGCGTGCCGATTGTAAGTTTTCTCTTGCTTCTGTCTCGCCTGGGACAAACTTCTCTCAACACATTCTTGCACCTTGCAGTATTGTTGCTGCCGCTCTGTATCCCAATCTGCATCTGGTGATGTCGTCTCTGGTGTTAAAACTCCCATGTCTAAGTCAATGGGTAGCTTACCAGGTCTTGCTCTCATCAGGTAAGCGGGTGTACAGTTGGTGGAGTTCACCAGAATGTGGTTATATAGGTCCACCAAATTTGGTAACTTCTCTGGCCACAGGCTACGTTCTTCAAGGGGCAACGTCTTCAACAGGTCTATTACCACCTGGTTCATCTTCTCACACAACCCGTTGGTCTGGGGATGATACGGCGTCGTCCTTATTTTCTTGCAGCTGTACAAGTTATAGAATTCCTGGAACACCTCTGCTTCAAAGGCTGGACCTTGGTCAGTAAGCACCTGTACAGGGTAACCGTGCGAGCGACAAAAGTGCTGTTGGAATGCTTTGGCTGCCGTCTGAGCCGTCTGGTCTTTCACTGGCACTACTACCAAGAACCTGCAGTAGTGGTCTACTATGGTGAGAGCGTAGACATAGCCTGACCGGCTTGGGGCTAGCTTCACGTGATCCAAGGCTACCAGTTCAAGTGGTTGTTTGGTGATTATGGGCTGCAGGGGAGCCCTCTGGCTATCACAGTCTTTTCGTCTCAGGTTGCATGGACCACATTCTTGCCACCATCTCTCGATTGCTTTCCTCATGCCAACCCAGTAGAATCGCTCACGTAGCAGGACTTCCAACTTCTTCCACCCGAAGTGTCCTGCTCCATCGTTGTATGCTTCTAAGACCATTGGCGCATCCCGCCTTGGGACTACTACCTGCCAGACCAGTTCGTGTGTCCAGGAGTTGATACTTCTTCGACGCAGCTTCCCCTCATAGATGAACAGTTTGCCCTTCTCCTTCCACAACTGTTGCGTCTCATGTGGAGTATCTGGATCAGGGTGCGAGTCAGCTTGTGCCAGCAACTCCTTTACCAGGCTGACAGCCGGGTCGCTATCCTGCGTCTCTGCCCATCCATGGTGGGGCAATGGGTTGAACGTGACCTCTCTGTTGGCGGAGCGCTTGTCCATCACACAGTGGGAGCACTGGGTCACCACATGACGATGAAAAGCGGGTAGCTCTATCTCCTCCAGCTCTTTCGGGTCTTCTCCTCCATCTGGCAAGTTGGGCATCCTGGACAGCACATCAGCATTTGTGTTTTTATGCCCCGCCCGATACTTGATGGTAAACTCGTAGTTAGACAGTCGGGCCATCCATCGTTGTTCTAGGGCACCAAGCTTCGCAGTCTCCAGGTGTATCAGCGGGTTGTTATCCATGAAGGCGGTAAATCTGGAGGAGGCGAGGTAGTGTTTGAAGTGCTCTGTCACAGCCCAGACTATGGTTAGAAACTCCAACTTAAAGGAACTATAGGTGTCGGGGTTCCTTTCCATGGGCCGGAGCTTCCTGCTGGCGTAGGCAATCACTCTCTGTACCTCGGACAGCACCGCTCACAATCCCACGTTGCTGGCATCCGTATAGAGTGTAAAGGGTTGGCCATAGTCGGGGTAGGCCAGGACTTCGTCTCCAGTAAGAGCCATTTTCAGTCAAGTGAAAGATTCGTCTTCTGGTTTACCCCATTTGAACTGAGGTTTCGGGTTCTTGGGCTTCTTGGACTGGCCCACTAAGAGGCCCTCCATGGGTGCCACTATCTGGGTGAAACCCTTGATGAATCTCCTGCCGTAGCCTACCAGCCTGAGGAACTGCCACACTTCCTTGATAGTGGAGTGTCTTGGCCAGTCCTTGATCACAGTGACTTTTTCAGGGTCTGGTGCTACACCCTCGGCGCTTACCACATGACCTAGGTACTGCACCTTGGGCTTCAACAGGTGGCACTTGGATGGCTTTACCTTCAGGCCATAACCAGATAGGGCTTCGAACACCTCGGCCAGGTGCTCCAGGTGGTCTTCATATGTCTTCGAGCAGACAATTACATCGTCTAGGTACAGCAGGACGGTTTTGAAGTTTTTGTGTCCCATGCAACACTCCATTAACCGCTGGAAGGTTCCTGGGGCGTTGCAGAGCCCGAATGGCATGCAGTTGATCTCGCTGAGGCCCATTGGTGTTGTAAACACGGTCTTTTCTCTGACCGCCTCTGCCACAGGAACCTGCCAGTACCCACTGGTGAGATCCAAAGTGGAGAAATAGTTAGCTGATCTCAATGCTGCTAACGATTCCTCAATTTTGGGTAATTTGTAGGCGTCTTTATGTGTAATGCGGTTAATCTGCCTGTTATCAACACACATCCTCATTGTACCATCCTTCTTTCTAACGAGAACTAATGGAGCTGGCCAGGGGCTACAACTATCTCTGATCACCCCAGCCTCCTTCATCTCCTGTAACATTCCTTTGGCACATTGATAGTGAGCTGGGGGTACAGGCCGGTACCTCTCTTTAATGGGCGGATGATCTCCTGTGGGGATATGATGTTGGACCCCTTTTACCTGCCCAAAGTCTAGTGGGTGTTTGCTGAAGACTCGCTCATATTCTTGGACCACCCGGTATACTCCATGCTTTTGGTGGAAAGGGGTGGAGTCAGTGCCTACTTGTAGCTTCTGACACCAATCCTCCATCTGCCCCTTGGAGCCATTATCCTCCGCCGGTTTGGATGGAGGCAAGGGTTCCACTGCCTTTATTGCATTGTTACTGACAGTGAACAGCTTAGCAAGGGTAGCATACCGGGGTAAATGGACCTCTTTCTCCCCACAATTCAGGATGCGTATCAGTACTCTCCCCTTGCGGACATCGACTACCCCCCTGGCTGTCAAGATGGTGGGCCTACTATCAGAGTACACAGGTTCTACCAGGGCCTGATAATCTTGACCCCTGAGACTTATTGCTGCCCGACACCATATTAACATTTCACTCCTAGGGGGCATTGCAATGGGGAATGGATCACTCATCCTGACACTGCCAACTTCTCCACCAGACAGTTCTACCTGTTGTCTTTTCATCAGGGCTCTGATCTCCTTCTGCAGAACTCGCTGCTGACTGGAACTGGCAGTCTCTGCGACCTGTTGCAATAAAAGAATAATTTCCCCAAGACAATTCTCTATCACATTGGTGCCTATAGTTATCATAGGATGACTTTCTCGGCGATAACAACAATAATCATTCCGTGTGATGGGAGTTCTACTCGGCCAACTTTTATGGTCACCTCTTTATACCCCACCTGAGGCAAGGGCTGACCATTGCTGGCATAGATACTAAGATGTTCATCTGGACTATGGGTAATGTCTGAATCAGTCCAGTATTGTTTATAAAGGATATATCATACATCGTTGTCACCTGGGACCCAGTGTCCAACAGTGTTCATCGGGATGCCATCAAGCAGGACAGGTAGGACCAGCCGTCCTTCCACGTACTTGTCTCACCAGCTTTGTGGGCCTGGTCGTCTTACTCCTGGGGGTTGGCCCTCTGCCCCAGGGGTTGCTCATTTAAATTACAGAATCTTGCGTAATGCCCCACCTTTTGACAGCGGCGGCAGATGGGTTGTCCGTCCTGGTCGTAGCGATCACTGTTCCTACCTCTGGTCGGTGGAATTCTTCTCTGTCATCGCCACGGCGCATCATCTGGACTGGAAGCCAGCTGGATTCTTTCCTTTGGAGACACTTGCACGGCCTGCACGGTTTTGGTTAACGCAGCCACACTTTTGGTCAGCTCCTGGACCTGAAGGCGTAGGTCTGCAGACGGGTCATTGTCTAGAGTCTGCGCGTCAGCCTCCACAGGTGCTGGGGGAAAGGACGCTACCTCCTGGTGGTATGTGATAGCTGGACGCCGGAGGGATGCAGTGCCGTCTGGGGTTGGTTCTCGCAGCACCCAGATGGCTCGGTCTTTAAATTGCGCAAAGTCCAGATCAGGGTTTTGCAGAGCCATTATGCGCAGCTGTGTCCGGTGACCGTTAGACAGGAGCCCCTCAATAAACTACTCAGTTAGCAATCTGTCTTTGTCTCGCACACTGTCGGGGTCTACCTGTTTGATAGCTCGCAGTGCCTCCTGCAGGTTTAGAGCATAGTCCTATACACTGTCCTGCACCCTTTGTTTGCACCCGTAAAACTTCATCTTAATTTCTGCTGCGGTGCGGGTGTCAAAGGTATCCTTCAACCGAGCCAGTATTTCCTTAATAGTGCCTTTGTCCCTGCCCGGCCAGGACTTAACCTCTCTCTGGGCTGCACCGATTAGCTGGCCTATGAGGATGCTGACTTTTTGCTCCTCAGACAGGGGGTACACTTTAAACAAACTGAGCAGTCTCTCCTCAAAGTCGTTCAGGGTGTGCGACTCCCCTGAGTAGTGGGGCAACCACGCCGCCCCTAATGAACCGCAGCCAGGTCCTGGGCATCTGCTGACGTACCAGTATGCTGCTCTGCAGGCGGAAGGATCTCTTAACTGGCGGTTCCGGATCGGGGCCTCCTGCTTCCCCTCGGCTGACGGCAAATGATGTGATAACACAGTTCAGTACAATCTATGGCACACAGGACCCGGTTATATCGGGCTTCGTGAATCCTGTTCGTGACGCCAAGTTGACGCGCCCCCTGGGCCGTGGAGTACTCGGTGCCGGGCCGGTCGTTGCTAGGGGAGATGTCACAGTGGCGGTGACCCGGTCCGTGACCCAGGGCGGTCAGTAAAAAGGGGATATTAACAGGGGAATTAAAGTTCTTATATACAGTTCGTGAGGCCACCTGTGGTATGCGGCTAAAAGGAGCCGCCGCTGCGGAGCAGGTCCTCCGGAGCTGTTGTTAATGCAGCAGAGTTGGTTTAGCTCTCCACAGGTAGAGCTTATCTCCAGGGCAGTGTAGACGTTGCTGTTATGGCGTAGTGCAGAGGATGGCGCAGTTAATAATCAGTCCACAACTTAATAGCGGTTTCCTCTTATCTTTACTTGCGGTGGTTATGCAGACCGGGGCACGGAAACCAGCTGGTAGTAGAGGTCCGGGCGGCCTGGAAGCAAGTTGGGGGATCCACCTAGCCAGGTGGAGTTGTAGGCCTTCCCTTTGCGCTACCTCTTTGGCCCTGCTGCGTATAGCTATGCTGCGGCCCTCGTCCCTGAGTAAAACGTCTTTGTGCTCACCCGTATGGCAGGCAGCTCGGGCCTTCCAGGAGTGTCACTCCCACGTGGCGGTGCTGGGCCCTATCGTGCTGCTGAGCCTCCGGGTTTCTGCTGCTGGGCTTTCGGTACCCCACAACCTCGGACTCTAGTGTCCGGTTCTTCTGCGCTTCCTTCTGGGGTGAACTGCCATGCAGCTCCACTCCCTAGGTCTTTCCTCGTCGACGTCCTGACTTCAACCCATCTCTGCTCTCCTCACCCTAACTAACCCCGCCTCCAGATCCCAGTTGCTAAGGGGAGGAGCTCCCCTTGCTGGTCTGGAGCCAGGAAAGTTGTGCATGCTAGCAAAACCTGATTAGGGGACCCCTCCTTGCTTCCAGGCATAGCATCACCCCCTTGTGAGGGAGGCAATGCCACTGTGGCAACCGGACTTCTGGGGTGCCACATTTCTACTTTTCAGGCACATCAGGGGCTCTCCAAATGCGACACGGCGTCTGCTAATTATTCCAGCCAATTCTGCACTCCAAAAGTCAAATGGTGCTCCTTCCGAGCCTTGCATGCGCTCAAATGGTAGTTTTCCCCCACATGTGGGATTTCGGTGTACTTAGGAGAAATTGCACAACAAATTGTATGTTGCAATTTCTCCTGTTATCCTTGTAAAAATGCAAAATTTGGGGCTAAAAAACATTTTTTGGGGAAAAATTAGATTTTTTTTATTTTCATGCCTCAACATTATAAACTTCTGTGAAGCACCTGGGGTTTCAAGGTGCTCACCACGCATCTAGATAAGTTCCCCAAGGGGTTTAGTTTCCAGAATGGTGTCACTTGTTGGGGGTTTCCACTGTTTAGGCACATCAGGGGCTCTCCAAACACGACATGGCATCCGATAATTATTCAAACAAATTTTGCATTCAAAAAGTCAAATGGTGCTCCATCCCTTCCGAGCCCTGCTGTACGCGCTCAAACAGTAATTTTCCCCCACATATGGGGTGTAAGCGTGCTCAGGAGAAATTGCACAACAAATTTTGCGGTCCATTTTCCACTGTTACCCTTGTGAAAATTAAAAAATTAGGAGCTTAAGTAAATTTTTTGTAAAAAAAAGTGAAATGTTCATTTTTTCCTTTCACATTCCATTAATTCCTGTGAAGCACCTGAAGGGTTAATAAACTTCTCGAATGTGGTTTTGAGCACCTGAAGGGGTGCAGTTTTTAGAATTGTGTGACTTTTGAATATTTTCTGTCAAATAGACCCCTCAAAGTCACTTCAAATGTGATGTGGTCCCTAAAAAATGGTTTTGTAAATTTTGTTGGAAGAATGAGAAATTGCTGGTCAAATTTTAATCCTTAGTAAACCGATTTACAAAAAATGATTCAATAGCCAAAAAGTACAATCAAATCAAAACTTTATTAGAACATAAAAAGGCACAGTGAGCTGTCACTAAGGCGACACATAAACAGCAGTAGGAGATAGAACAGATTTGTAATATAATAGATGAAGAAGATGGCAAAAGGCACATGATAGTTAGACCAATGTCATATAAATATAATCAAGTGACCAATAATAAAGAGAGTAATCAAATCATATACCTTTGCTCATCTCCTCCTGCTGGAATGGCGCCAGGTACCGTCCCTACACGTGTTTCGGCGTGTAGCCTTCCTCGGGGGGGTGCCCCCTGTCGCCATTCCAGAAATTCAACAGGCCTAATCCAACTTTCTCCCAACATCATCTGTGAGGGGAGAGTCAGGAGGTCCCCATACACTTTAGAGGACTGGCCGATCCCAGGGAAATCTATGTGTTCAGCTGACATTTATAAGACAGCACTAAGATGCAACTAGGATGCTCCCAGTGTGCACTTTGAGCATTTCACTGACCAATTCACTTCAGTGGGCAAGATAGAACATATCTCTGTTTTTATGCAGATCAGTCATATAACGCCCCCCTGACATAAATAGATCTATAGAGTATAATGTATCCATGTAATGTCAATGAACAATACTAATGTGACACCCCAGGGGTCTGGTTGCCACAGTGATAGAGATGTTATGTCTGAGAGCAGGTGGGAGGTCCTTTGGTCAGGGATCCTGTGCATGCCACACCTCCTGCCCAGTCTTGGGAGGGGAAGAACTTCCCCTATATAAACCCGGGGCTGAAGCAGGGTTAGGAGTCAAGGAGAGTAGAGACAAGAGACAGTCTGTCACACTGTCACAGAATACTGGAGGTAGGGGGCCTAAGCTGACCCTAAGCTGGGGCCCTGACTAATCCCTCATCCTGGAGGTACTGTTAAAGGTACAGAGGTCCAGGCCGCCAGCGTAACCCCTACCTCCTGAGGATCCCTGCACCACAGTAATCTAGTCCTGAGAAGGACCCCGATCACAACAATTGGGAACCAGCGATAATATGCCCACACACAGTATTTAGACGAACGAGACAGTACAAGGGAAAAACCAAAACCACCTTGCATACAACTTCAACAAAACTACAACAGAGGGAACACCAACGGGAAAGGAGATAAATGATAAAGCGAGGAAAGGGAAATAACACTTTCAAATACACTTATCTCAGCAACTCCAAACACCACGATCCGCTCTGTAAGTCTGAATGAAAAGCTTTCACCGACACCTCACAAACAGACCTGCAGGAAAATAAAGGAGTCTCACTAACGAAGCATTGATTGCAGCTGGGCGAGGCTGGACCTCAGCTAGCCCAGAGAGAGAGAGAATTAACTCCTTCACTGCCGAGAAAACACAAAGCACCAACAAGTCAGCTGCGAGAAGTCAGGCTGTGTACTCGTGACGATCTTCGTGGCAACACACCCGTGACAGTACCCCCCCTTCTACGAGGGGCCTCCGGACCCTCAGGGCCAGGTTTATCCGGGTGAGTCGTGTGGAAGGCCCGAACTAATCGGTCTGCGTTAATATCCGACGCAGGAACCCACATCCTCTCCTCAGGACCATACCCCTTCCAATGAACCAAGTACTGAAGGGACCGGCGATTAAAGCGTGAATCAATGACCCTCGATACCTGGAACTCCAAGTTACCATTGACAACCACAGGAGGGGGAGGTAAAGGTGACGGTACCACCGGCGCCACATACCTCTTAAGCAATGATCTGTGAAACACGTTGTGAATTTTAAACGTAGGGGGGAGGTCAAGACGGAATGCCACCGGATTAATAACAGAACTGATTCTGTACGGCCCGATGAACCTGGGACCCAGTTTCCAGGAGGGAACCTTAAGTTTAATATTCCTGGTAGACAACCATACCCGATCGTTCACACTTAGGTCCGGACCAGACACTCTCCTCCTATCAGCCATACGTTTGTATCGGTTCCCCATAGTATTCAGATTCTTCAGCACCCCTCTCCATACTGAAGCGAGAGATGAGGAAAATCGTTCCTCCTCCGGAACCCCCGAAGAGCCCCCCCTACTGAAAGTACAAAACTGGGGGTGAAAACCATATGCCCCAAAAAACGGGGACTTACCAGTGGACTCGCTTCGCCTATTATTGAGAGCAAACTCTGCCAGAGGTAGGAAAGAAGCCCAGTCCTCCTGGTTCTCTGACACAAAACACCGAAGATATGTCTCCAAGCTCTGGTTCATACGTTCCGTCTGACCATTGGTCTGAGGATGAAAAGCCGACGAGAATGACAAATGCATCCCCCGCCGTGCACAAAACGCCTTCCAGAACTTGGACACAAACTGAGACCCCCGATCAGACACCACCTCGGAGGGTACCCCGTGAAGCCTCACAATCTCCCCAATGAACACCTGCGCAAGAGTTTTAGCATTAGGGAGAGCCGGAAGAGCGATAAAATGTGCCATCTTGCTGAACCTGTCCACTACAACGAGTATGACCGTTTTACCCGAAGACGGAGGGAGGTCCGTAATAAAGTCCATAGACAGATGAGTCCAAGGACGCTCCGGGATCTTCAAAGGTAAGAGGGCCCCAGACGGACGGGTATGTGAGGTCTTAGAGCGCGCACAAACCCCACAGGACGCGACAAAAGTTACCACCTCTTTATGTAAGTTAGGCCACCAAAACCGACGCGAGAGGAGATCCACAGTTGCTTTACTCCCCGGGTGTCCTGCAAAAACTGAGTTATGGTGTGCCTCGATCACCTTTTGTCGCAACTGATCTGGAACGAACAGTCTCCCCGGAGGTCCAACAGGGGCGTCCCCCTGAGCCTCCAATATCTCCTCCTCCAGCTCAGAGCATACTGCCGAAACCACCACCCCCTCCTGAAGAACAGGAATCGGGTCGTCCGTATTCCCGGCCCCAGGGAAACTACGAGATAAGGCATCCGCCTTTACATTTTTAGACCCAGGACGATATGTAACGACGAAATTAAACCTGGTAAAAAACAATGACCACCTAGCTTGTCTGGGATTCAGACGTTTAGCGGACTCCAGATATAGCAGGTTCTTGTGATCGGTGATGACGGTGACCGGATGAACTGCCCCCTCCAAAAAATGGCGCCACTCCTCAAAAGCTAACTTAATGGCCAGGAGTTCCCTATTGCCGACATCGTAATTCCTCTCAGCGGACGACAATTTTTTAGAGAAAAAGGCGCACGGATGCCACTTACCAGGGGACGAACCCTGTGACAATACTGCTCCCACCCCTACCTCGGAAGCGTCTACCTCTACAAAGAATGGCTGAGACGCATCAGGTTGAATGAGTATGGGTGCCGAGGCAAAACATTTTTTCAAGGAGGAGAATGCTTGACAAGCCTTGTCAGACCACCTAGAAAAATCCGTCCCCTTTTTAGTCATGTCTGTGAGAGGCTTAACCACGGACGAGAAATTACGAATGAACTTCCGGTAATAGTTAGCAAACCCCAGGAAACGTTGTAGTGCCTTAAGATTCTCCGGCCGATCCCACTCAAGAACTGCCCGCACTTTCCCAGGGTCCATACGAAAACCGGACGCAGAAACCAGGAAGCCTAAAAACTGGAGTTCCTGTACGGCGAACACACACTTTTCCCACTTGGCATACAGTTTATTATCCCGCAAGATCTGTAACACCTGTCTAACATGCTCCTGATGAGACACCAGATCCGGCGAGTAAATTAAGATATCATCCAGATATATGACAACAAACTGTCCCACCAGGTGGCGAAAAATATCATTAACAAAGTGTTGAAACACCGCCGGGGCATTAGTCAGACCGAATGGCATGACAAGGTTCTCATAATGCCCCTCCGGAGTGTTAAAAGCCGTCTTCCACTCATCCCCCTCCTTCATCCTAATCAAATTGTACGCCCCCCTGAGATCCAACTTAGAGAACCATTTGGCGCCCACGATCTGATTAAAGAGATCGGGAATAAGTGGGAGCGGATACGGATCTCGGACCGTAATCCGATTAAGTTCACGGAAATCCAGGCAAGGGCGTAGGCCTCCATCTTTCTTCTTAACAAAGAAGAACCCCGCGGCCACCGGTGAAGATGAAGGTCTAATATGCCCCTTAGCCAGACTTTCAGAAATATAATCCTTCATGGCCTGCCTCTCAGGACCAGAAAGGTTATACAACCTAGCTTTAGGTAACTTGGCCTCAGGGAGCAGTTTTACAGAACAGTCATACTCGCGATGAGGAGGTAGTTCCTGACACCCATTCTCCGAGAATACATCCTCAAAGTCTGCCAGAAATGGAGGTAAGACCCAAGGAGTAACCGCACCGATGACCGTGTTCATGCAGTTTTTATTACAGAATTTACTCCATTGGCTTATCTCTCTGGTTTGCCAATTAATAACAGGGTTATGCTTAGCTAACCAAGGAAGGCCCAACACTATAGGAGTGGGAAGACCCTCCAACACGTAGCAAGACAACAGTTCTTTATGTATTGCCCCCACTTGAAGTTTTACGCCATGCACAGCTTGCAAAAAACTTCCCTGACCGAGAGGCCTGGCATCGATCGAGAATATGGGGATGGGTTTAGCCAACTCACTCAATCGCATACCTTGAACCCGGGCAAACCGAGCATCAACCAGATTAGCCCCGGCCCCACTATCCAGAAGAACAGATATCCTCTCAGTTCTCGTACCCACCACCACCTCCGCCGGTACGAGAAACTGAGACGAACCTAGGGACGAAATACCTACTCCCAGATTGCCGTCCACCACACAACCTGGGATCAACAGTTTTTTCGACGACTCTTTACTCAGCAAGGGGCGGGATGGACACCCCCCAATAAAATGTCCCTTTTTCCCGCAGAGGAAACACCTTCCTGTCTTATGGCGCACCACCGGTCCCCTTCCCCGAAATGATGTCCCTCCTAATTGCATAGGCTCCTCCGGACTGACCAGGGGAACCACCATATGAGGGGACCTTGTAAGAGGTGGAGACATTACAGGGGGTAGAGTTATCCCGCACCTCTCCCGAAGCCGTCTGTCAACGCGAATAGCAAGGGCCATAGCGGCTTCCAGTGACGCGGGAGAGTCATACTGTGCCACCACATCCTGTAATTTGTCGGATAAACCATGACAAAACTGGCTCCTAAGGGCCGGGTCATTCCACTGGGTGTCCGTGGCCCACCTACGGAACTCCGAACAGAATTCCTCCGCCGGACGATCTCCCTGCTGAATCCTACGTAACTTAGACTCAGCAAGGGAGATCCGATCTGGGTCATCATATACGAGTCCCAAAGCAGCGAAAAACCTATCCACTGACTGGAGAACTGGGGAGCTAGGGGGAAGAGAGAACGCCCAAGATTGTGGGTCCCCTTGTAGGAGCGAGATGACAATTCCCACCCTTTGTTCTTCACTGCCCGATGACCGAGGCCGCAGCCGAAAGTACAATTTGCATGCCTCCCGGAAAACAAAAAACTTGTCCCGCCCCCCAGTGAACCTGTCAGGGAGAGCTACTTTAGGTTCTGGTCCGGCTTGCTCCAGAGGATGCAAAACCTTGGACCTAACGTCCGCCAGCCCCATGGACAAACTCTGCAACTGCTGAGCTAGACCGGCTACTGGATCCATGGTAGCTGGAGAAAAACTAAGTTGGTCGGTGAAAATGTCACACTGTCACAGAATACTGGAGGTAGGGGGCCTAAGCTGACCCTAAGCTGGGGCCCTGACTAATCCCTCATCCTGGAGGTACTGTTAAAGGTACAGAGGTCCAGGCCGCCAGCGTAACCCCTACCTCCTGAGGATCCCTGCACCACAGTAATCTAGTCCTGAGAAGGACCCCGATCACAACAATTGGGAACCAGCGATAATATGCCCACACACAGTATTTAGACGAACGAGACAGTACAAGGGAAAAACCAAAACCACCTTGCATACAACTTCAACAAAACTACAACAGAGGGAACACCAACGGGAAAGGAGATAAATGATAAAGCGAGGAAAGGGAAATAACACTTTCAAATACACTTATCTCAGCAACTCCAAACACCACGATCCGCTCTGTAAGTCTGAATGAAAAGCTTTCACCGACACCTCACAAACAGACCTGCAGGAAAATAAAGGAGTCTCACTAACGAAGCATTGATTGCAGCTGGGCGAGGCTGGACCTCAGCTAGCCCAGAGAGAGAGAGAATTAACTCCTTCACTGCCGAGAAAACACAAAGCACCAACAAGTCAGCTGCGAGAAGTCAGGCTGTGTACTCGTGACGATCTTCGTGGCAACACACCCGTGACACAGTCATAGGAAGAAACAGCTGGAGCTCAGTGGGAGCAATACTACTACGAGTTAGGGGCTGGCAGCTGCAAAGCTCGCCCTGACTGAGAAGCTTTCTTACCGAACCCGGCGTCCGAGGCTGTGGGGACTAACTCTTACCCAGCAGCAGAAGCCGACCGGCAGGGGATTTCAGGTCCTCAGGCCCAGAAACCCGAAGGCACGGTCACACGTGTGGGACCAGCACCGCCATCGTGGAGCGGAAGCCAATAGAAGGCCCCGAGTCACCGGCCATACGGGTGAGCACCACACGGTACACTCAGGGACGTGGGCTACTTATATCCGCTTCTAGCAAGGTAGCCAGAAGAGTACAGTCAGTTTGGGAGGCCTACAACTCCGCCTGGCCAGGGGAGATCCCATCTGCTCAAGGACTGACCCGGCCCCGTTCGCTAGCAAGTACTCCGGGGGGGTCTATCGTTGTTACCAGTAAAGACCCTGAATTACACCGCACCGTCTCTGAGTGGTTCCTGCTACCCCCATCTTCCACGTCGGCTGCCCTGAGGCCATACCCCTCCCGTTGGGGGTTATACTATCACGCTGCACAATTCTACACCGGCCTCAGCGGTCTGCCCTGCAGCGGCAGCTCCATAGCTGCAAATCAACGGGTGGCGTAGTCGACACTCAAATAACATCTATCAAGACTGCCACACACTGAGTCTGACCCCCTGGGCACGGACCGGGTCCCCGCCACTCGGAGACTACAACCCTCATCTGATCCGGTTCCGGGTAAGCCCCCGTGCGCGAGACGCTGCGCGACACAGCAGGCCCAGGGGCGCGTCAACTTTGGCGTAGTCGGCAGGATTTCGTGCCCGCAACCACCGGGTACTGCGTGCCTGAAAAGCAAAGACTGTTCAAACTTACCAGTGGTGAGGTTTCCCACCATCCGGCGCCATCTTCTGCCTTCTTCCCGCCATCCGCGAAGTTTTCCCGCCATCCGGCGCCATCTTCGGCCTTCTTCCCGCCATCCGTGGAGTTTTCCCGCCGTTGGACGCCATCTTGAGGACGCCGCGCGGGAAGAAGAGGGGCGTGGACTTCGAAAGCGCGCGAGAACTGAAGCCCCGCCTCACGTCCGGACGTTGCGTAAGGTCCTGGAAGGAGCCCAGCAGACGCCGACGTCACCGGAGCGCGACGGAAGGTCCTCAACCCTGACGATCTACTGCGGAGCCGCGGCCTACGGAACAGGATCATCGCAAGGTAGGCCACGGTCCACTAGGGGGGAGGAAGATGTCGGATACGGAGGAGAGCTTCACTGCCTCAACCCCCGCCAGCGCCACCGCTGCTGCAGTTATGCCCTTCACCATGCCCTATATCCCGGGAGCAGCTTGGCTACCCCAGTACTCAGGGGAGTCACATACCCTGCCTGACTTTAGAGAAAAGCTGGATAGCCTCTTCCAGGTGTACCCCCTCACAGAAGAGCAAAAAGTGAGCATCCTGGTGGCCCAACTAACCGGGGCAGCTAAAAGGGAAGTAAAATCCTGGCCACCTGGGAGGAAGACTGTCGCAGGGATACTAACCCGGCTGAAGGATACCTTTGATACCCGCACCTCAGCCGAGATTAAGCTTAGATTCTACGGGTGCAAGCAGTGAGCTCATGAGAGTATAAGGGACTATGCACTAAACCTACAAGAGGCCCTGAGGGCCATTAAGCAGACCGACCCTGATGGAGTGGGAAACGAGGACAGGCTGTTGACTGAACAATTTATAGAGGGACTGTATTGTAATGCCCACCGAACCCAGTTGCGGGCGATGGCCTTACAGGATCCCCATCTGGGCTTTGCACAGTTCAAGGACAGAGCCATCCGGGTGCTCCGAGAACCGGCACCGGGTGGCGTTATGACCCACAGGCGCCCAGCTATTACTTACCACCAGGAGGCGGCGCCCTTGTCGGCAGGGCCTGTGGGAGCTGATGCGCAGGCTTTGGACAATGACCCGGCTCCAGACCTACACCATCAGGTCCAAGAGCTAGCTAAGAGCGTTGCTGCGCTAACCCGAACTGTGCAGTCTTTACAGGTTTCCACCCCAGGGAAGATCCAGCTGGCATCCGGACCGGAGGACATCCCGTGGCGTCGACCAAGGAGGACCCCACCGGCCAGAGGAAGACCCAGTGACCGATACAGCGAGGACGGACGACCCATCTGCCGCCGCTGCAATCAACCCGGACATATGGCAAGGTACTGTTCTTTAAACGGGCACAACCTGGGGTAGAGGGCCAACCCCCAGGAAAAAGATCACCAGGCCCATCGAACTGGCGCGACAGATATGTGGGAGGACGTCCAGTCTTGCCGGTGGTACTGGATGGCATTCCCATGAGTGCCCTACTGGACACCGGGTCGCAGGTCACCACCATCCCGTACGTGCTCTTTAAGCAGTACTGGAATGACTCGGATATTACCCGCTACCCTGACGACGACTTGAGTATCATCGCCAGCAATGGCCAGCCCGTGCCACAGATCGGATTTAAAGAGGTGACCATCAAAATCGGTAGAGTCGAACTGGCAGCACAGGGACTGATCATTGTAGATATTGACAAACATGAGAGTCACCCAAAAATAACTCTAGGAACTAATGTAATTGAAAATTGTCTTGCAGAGGTGATTTTCCTTTTACAGCAGGTTGCCAAGAACGCCAGCTCCGGCGAGCAGCGGGTGCTCCAGAAAGAGATCCGGGCACTGATGCGACGGCAACAGGTGGAACTCTCTGGCGGTGAGATTGGTAGCGTAAGAATGTGTGACCCTTTTCCTATTGCCATGCCCCCAAAAAGTGAAATGATGATTTGGTGCCGGGCAGCTATTGGTCTGAGAGGTAGGGATTACCAGGCAATGGTAGAACCAGTTTACTCAGACAGTAGGCCCACCATTTTGACAGCACGGGGGGTGGTTGATGTACGCCATGGGAGGGTGCCCGTTCGCATAATAAATATCGGGGAGAGGGAAGTGTACCTGCCCCCGTATGCCACGCTAGCCAAATTATATACCATTAACCAAAATTCTATACAATCTGTGGAACCCTTGCCTCCATCTCACCCGGAGGAAGGTAACGGCTCTAAGAAAAACATGGAGGACTGGTGTCAGCAACTACATCTGGGTACTGACTCCACTCCCTCACACCAGAAACAAGGAGTCTATCGGGTGGTTCAGGAGTACGAGAGAGTGTTCAGTAAACACCCGTTAGACTTCGGGCGAGTCAAGGGGGTAGAACACCACATCCCCACGGGAGACCATCCTCCTATAAAAGAGAGGTATCGACCCGTACCCCCTGCCCACTACCAACACGCCAAGGGGATGCTTAGAGACATGAAGGAGGCTGGGGTGATCAGGGATAGCTGTAGCCCCTGGGCAGCTCCACTAGTCTTAGTCAGAAAAAAAGACAACACCATGAGGATGTGTGTAGATTACCGGAAAATCAACCGTATCACACACAAGGATGAGTACCCCTTACCAAGGATAGAGGAGTCATTGGCTGCTTTAAGATCTGCTAACTTCTTCTCTACCTTGGATCTCACTAGCGGGTACTGGCAGGTTCCTGTAGCAGAGGCGGACCGGGAGAATACCGCATTCACCACCCCGATGGGACTTAGCGAGTTCACCTGCATGCCGTTCGGACTCTGCAACGCACCAGGAACCTTCCAACGACTAATGGAGTGTTGTCTGGGCCACAGAAACTTCGAGACGGTCTTGTTGTACCTGGACGATGTCATCGTATATTCCAAGACGTATGAGGACCACCTGAAACACCTGGCGGAAGTGTTCGAAGCTCTGGCGAGTTACGGCCTAAAGGTGAAACCCTCCAAGTGTCACCTCCTGAAACCAAAGGTGCAGTACCTGGGACACGTGGTGAGCACTGACGGAGTGGCTCCCGACCCTGATAAGATCACCGCAATTAAGGAATGGCCAAGCCCCTCCAGCGTAAAAGAAGTGCGGCAGTTCCTCGGGTTGGTAGGCTACTACCGAAGGTTTATTCCCGGTTTCACCAAAAAGGCAGCACCTATGCAGGACCTCCTGATAGGCCAGTCCCGGAAGGCCAAGAACCAGAATCCGCCCTTCAAGTGGGAGGAGTTGGAAGAAGAGTCCTTCCGCCAGCTGAAGATGGCCCTCACGGGGGACGAAATCCTGGCGTACCCGGATTATAGCCAGCCCTTTATCCTCTACACCGACGCCAGTAACATCGGGCTAGGAGCCGTACTGTCCCAGATCCAGCAGGGGAAGGAACGAGTAATCGCCTACGCCAGCCGAAAACTGCGACCCACCGAAAGGAACCCCGAGAATTACAGCTCATTTAAGCTAGAGTTCCTGGCCGTAGTATGGGCAGTCACCGAGCGCTTTAAGCATTACCTCGCTTCTTCCCGGTTCACCGTGTACACGGATAACAACCCGTTGACACACCTGGACACGGCAAGACTCGGTGCCCTGGAGCAGAGGTGGATGGCCCGTCTGTCCAACTACGAGTTCACAATCAAATACCGGGCCGGACGCTCCAATACCAACGCGGATGCCCTGTCCAGGATGCCCAACCTGCCGGACGAAGGAGAAGATCCGGAGGGACTGGAAGAAGTTGAACTCCCTGCGTTCCACCGTCATGGGACTATCCAGTATTCCCACCGGGTAAGGAGTAAGCAGGCTGCTACGTTGAACCCCTTACCTCACTACAACTGGGCGGAAACGCAAGACAGCGACCCTGCCGTCCGACTGGTGAAGGAGATGCTGACTCGCCCGGAGGCTTGCCTTGAACCAGACGCTCCGGAGGAAGCCAAACAACTATGGGCAGAGAAGAGTCGACTGTTCCTTTACAAGGGGAAGTTGTGCCGCAGAATGGTTAACTCCCGGACGCATGAACTACTCTGGCAAGTAGTGGTGCCACGAAGAGACGCAGCCATGGTGATGGAGGCATACCACGACGGAGCTGGACACTTCGGGTGGAAGAAGCTGGAGTTCCTGCTGCGCGAGCGATTCCACTGGGTAGGCATGAGGGGAACCATTGAGAAGTGGTGCAGAGACTGTGGCCCGTGCAACCTGAGAAGGAAGGACCGTGCCAGCCAGAAGACTCCCCTGCAGTCCATCGTCACCCGGCAACCGTTAGAACTGGTAGCCTTGGATCATGTAAAACTGACCCCAAGCAGAAGTGGCTATGTCTACGCGTTAACCATCGTGGATCATTACTCCCGGTTCTTGGTTGTCGTCCCCGTCAAGGACTTAATGGCTCAAACAGCAGCTAGAGCCTTCCAGCAGCACTTTTGCCGTCCACACGGGTACCCGGACCAAGTGCTGACGGACCAGGGACCTGCCTTTGAAGCGGAGGTCTTCCAGGAATTCTGCAATCTGTATGGCTGCCGGAAGATAAGGACGACACCCTACCATCCGCAAACTAATGGACTTTGTGAGAAAATGAACCAGGTGGTAATGGATCTTTTAAAAACGTTGCCCCTGGAAGAACGCAGTCTGTGGCCTGAGAAGTTGCCCGATCTGGTGGACCTATACAACCACATCCCGGTAGGTTCCACCAACTGTACCCCGGCTTACCTAATGAGGGCAAGACCTGGTAAGTTACCTGTTGACCTGGAAATGGGAGTCCTGACACCCGAGGACACTTCACCAGAAACAGACTGGGACACGGAGAGGCAGCAGCAGTACCGGAGAGTACAGGAGAGCGTGGAGCGAAGTCTCTGTCAGGCTAGGGAAAGACAAGAGAAAACTTACAACCAGTATGCTCCCGCTGTTCCCCTGGTACCCGGAGAGCAGGTCTTGAAGAGGAAGAGACGGCTCCACAAGTTGGACGACCAGTGGGAAAAGGACCCGTACACCGTACTGCCCTCAAGTCACGAGAACCCGAAGGTTTGTACCATCAGTAAAGACGGAGGGGAAACCACAGCTATTGTATCCCGGGACCACCTGAAGAAGTGTCCCAAACAACTGAGGAACCCTGAAGAGGAACAAGAAGACCATCGACCCGTAGAGGAAAGGGAAGATATGGTTAGTACTGTGCTCGGGGACTTCCCTCGGTCTTGGACTCAAGTCAATGGTGCAGTTGTGGTACCTGTACTCACCTTCCTCCAACCAGCATCCCAAGCACCTACGGAGCAACAGGTAGAGCTGGAAGAGCAGCCGGTCCAGGAGGCAGAAGACCCCACACCCGCAGACCAGGAGGATCAACCCTCTGCTTGCAGTGAGCCTGCCATATCCCTAGTGAGCCAAAGAGCCGGTAGACAGCTGCCCAGTTTACCCTTGACAGCTCCTACACCCTGTAGTTCAGGGCTAGGCAGTCAGCTCCGTAGGTCCACTAGGGCCACTAGAGGCCAGTTACCCGCACGGTAGAGGATTTGAAGTGTATAAATTGTTTTATTTATGTTTACCTGTGTATTGTTGCTTGTGTATAATTTTGTGTTTCTAGTTATTTGTAGGAGTCCTTGGTGGATTTACCGGGAATCCTTGTACATAGTTGGAGCGTAACCCAGGACGGACTAAAGACTGTTAAGGACTCGGGGTAGGACAAACCCCTACCTGGTTACGTCTCCCTGTTTTGGTGAAATGGACACCTTGCTTTTCTTCAAAGACTGCACCCGGTTACGGACATGCCGTAACCATCTTTATATGTTTTTCTTATTGTATTATTATTGTTTTTATCTTGTTATGTTTTTCTAAAATATGTTTAGTCCCGGAGTACTAAATTTCACTAGGGGGGAATGTGACACCCCAGGGGTCTGGTTGCCACAGTGATAGAGATGTTATGTCTGAGAGCAGGTGGGAGGTCCTTTGGTCAGGGATCCTGTGCATGCCACACCTCCTGCCCAGTCTTGGGAGGGGAAGAACTTCCCCTATATAAACCCGGGGCTGAAGCAGGGTTACGAGTCAAGGAGAGTAGAGACAAGAGACAGTCATAGGAAGAAACAGCTGGAGCTCAGTGGGAGCAATACTACTACGAGTCAGGGGCTGGCAGCTGCAAAGCTCGCCCTGACTGAGAAGCTTTCTTACCGAACCCGGCGTCCGAGGCTGTGGGGACTAACTCTTACCCAGCAGCAGAAGCCGACCGGCAGGGGATTTCAGGTCCTCAGGCCCAGAAACCCGAAGGCACGGTCACACGTGTGGGACCAGCACCGCCATCGTGGAGCGGAAGCCAATAGAAGGCCCCGAGTCACCGGCCATACGGGTGAGCACCACACGGTACACTCAGGGACGTGGGCTACTTATATCCGCTTCTAGCAAGGTAGCCAGAAGAGTACAGTCAGTTTGGGAGGCCTACAACTCCGCCTGGCCAGGGGAGATCCCATCTGCTCAAGGACTGACCCGGCCCCGTTCGCTAGCAAGTACTCCGGGGGGGTCTATCGTTGTTACCAGTAAAGACCCTGAATTACACCGCACCGTCTCTGAGTGGTTCCTGCTACCCCCATCTTCCACGTCGGCTGCCCTGAGGCCATACCCCTCCCGTTGGGGGTTATACTATCACGCTGCACAATTCTACACCGGCCTCAGCGGTCTGCCCTGCAGCGGCAGCTCCATAGCTGCAAATCAACGGGTGGCGTAGTCGACACTCAAATAACATCTATCAAGACTGCCACACACTGAGTCTGACCCCCTGGGCACGGACCGGGTCCCCGCCACTCGGAGACTACAACCCTCATCTGATCCGGTTCCAGGTAAGCACCCGTGCGCGAGACGCTGCGCGACACAGCAGGCCCAGGGGCGCGTCACTAACAAACACTTGATGTGTGAATGAGGACACTCTATCTTCTGGCTGATACTGTACAAAATAATTTTTCCTGTAACTAAAGTAAACCAGTATACAAAAGAAAACTTCAGTTCGCCCAAAGACCCAAGTGCCGGAATACACAGACTAATAGGACCAAGCTTGTATTACGGTAGTAAAGAGAGAACGTTGTCCAGCGCTCCGTAAAAAACCTTCAGGCTATATTTACTTGTATAATTCATACTTTTAAGATACAAATGACTCGCCCCCTGGGCCAGTGTTGTTTGGGGGATACCCGGAGCCGGATCAGATGGGGGTTGTAGTCTCCGAGTGGCGGTGACCCGGTCCGTGCCCAGGGTGTCAAACTCCGTGTGTGGCAGTCTTTACAGATGTTATTAGTGTTCTTTGTGTCGACTACGCCACCCGTTGATTTGCGGTCAATACGGCCGCCGCTGCAGCAGGGTCCGCTGAGGCTGGTGGTATGTGTGCAGCTTCCGATAGTATAACCCCCAACGGGAGGGGTATAGCCTCAGGGGGTCAGGTGTAGAGGATGGTGGTAGTGGTGGTGCAGTGTGGATGGTAAGAAGACTCAGAGTCGGGCTGTGCAGTTCAGGGTTTTTTACTTACTGCTGTTCTGTTGGTCACTCTGGCCTTGAGTGACCGCCCGAGCCGTGCTGCGTCCACCAGGTCCTGGACTCGGCCAACCCCCAAGCAATTCTGCAGCGTGGTCCTGAGCTCCCTTTCTGACTGTCCTCTCTACTGGCCTTTCTCACCAGGGGTCCACTTATATCCGGCTCCCTCGGGCCTCTTGGTGGGTGCACCTCTTCGGGGTTCCCTGACCCTATACCTGGTGTGCCTTCTTAGTGGACTTAGTGAGGGGCTGCTCCACATGTAATGTCGCAGCCTCCGGTTCTTAGCTGAGGGTTGTTTCTCTCCTCCACTAATTTGGGATCCGGTTCCCTTGCGTGCCAACCCTTCACCCTTCTGGTCTAATTCTGGGTTCTTGGGGTTCCTTCTTCTCCCCCTCTGGGTCCTTCTCTTCTCCTCTCTCTCTTCTCTCTGCAGGCGCTCCTGGACCTCTCTCAGGACTGACCGACCCTCTACAGAAGACTGACCCTGATCTAAGATGGTTCCCACCTTATATACTCCCTCTATGTGTGAGCTCAGGTGACCAGCACCCAATGAGCTCCTAGCTTTACCCAGACTGCTCCCCCTATCTGCCCCTACACTACTGGGATGTTCCACCCCCCTCCCACTCCAGCCAGGGGCAGACACTGTCGTACCTGCACATATACCTAGTGGGAGTACCATCGGTCTGTCCCTCGGAAATGGGATGTATGTAGTGTATGCAGCTAACTGAGCTCAGTTCCACACTCCATCCTTACCCGGGAGTGGAATATCACACCTCTGGCGTGAGGTGCAATACCCCTGTAGCAGCCGAATCCTCAGGGTGCTACATTCCCCCCTGGTAAATCACAGCACGTCCTCGGGCTGTAAGAAAACAAAACATCCACAAACATACAAAATTTTTTCAAAAACATCATAAACATATAAAACATTATAAACACTTTCAGCAGCATAAACTTTTTCTTGTTCCTCCGGCCACGGTGCAACTTGTGACCGGGTAAAGTGCCACAGTCTCTGGTAGAAAAACACGGCTTTCCTATAAAACCAGTAGGGGGCGCCTTAAAAAGCGCAACTATATACAAGGGGAAATATGGCCGCTCTCAGTCCTCGGCCAGGTATTAGGAAAGGAATGACCGCTCTCAGTCCTCGGTCAGTGGGAATAGGGACACACGGGTTTCAGTTCAATTTGCTGGTCCCAACGGGGACTATATTTTAACTAGCAGCAGTTACAGTTCTTATACCCTGACGGGTAACTATTTACAGTCTCTTTACCGTACTTTAATGACGGCGTCCTCCTGCTCCTTCTTTGTCTTCAGACCCGTCCGGGTCCTCTTGCTCCTCCTCACACCGCAGCTCCTCCTCCGTCAGGCGATGTACATGGAGGGCGTAGGGTCCTTTGGCACACTTGTGCCGGGTGAACGTGACCTCGTCCCCTACATATAGGTCACAACCTCTGTGTCCCTCCGGCAGATGGCTTTCTACGTCTCTGCGGGTGACAAAGACGTCGCCGGGGGTGTGATGGTCTTTTATGAAGCCCCACCCATGCTGCAGGTTGAATTTAATCACAGTCCCGGTGGTACGGGGACCATGAGCTGCACGGGGGTTCCTCCTGGTCCGGCTCTTCTGCCCTGCGCTCTGTTCCTGCAGCCGCTGCTCACGGATCCGCCTCTCTCTCCTCTCCCGGTCGAAGACCTCTAACTGCTGCCGGCAGCACTCCGCACGCTCAGCTGCGGCCGCCCGCGTTTCTTGGGTGAATCCCATGAGGTCTCCTCCGGTGGGGTCCCACTCGAACTGCGCTTCTTCCAGCGGGAGCGGGGTCCTCTTAACGGGCTTCGGAACCGGAATCAGGGGCTCATCTAGGGGTCTTTCTTTCCGGAGTTCCAGTTGGTAGTACTCCTGGGGCCATACAAAGGGCTGCCCATCCGGGCACGTGTGCTGGGCAAATAGATCTTCACCCAGGTGCGGCACTCGAGATGTTGAGGGCGCGTTGATGGTAGCGGCGCCCGGGTCGACCAGGCCTTGCGACCAGGCTTGGGGCACCCTAAAGGTAAAGTGCACCGTAAGGACGGCGGTGCCCGGGGTTACTCGGCCTTGCGACCAGGCTAGTGGCTCGGCAGAGGTAGAGGGCGCTGTTGGTACTGCGGCGCCCGGGGGCACTCGGCCTTGCGACCAGGCCGATGGTATTTCCTGCTTCGCCGCGCTCTGGGTTGAGGCGCGTAACGTCACAGGGGTCGCGGCCGCGGCTTCTGCTTGAGGCCTAGTCTGGCACGGTGACGATGCAGCGACGGGCACGGCAGGGGGAATTTCGGGCTCTGCGACGGGGAGCTGGGACAGGTACACGGTTTCTCGGCTCGGGGTAGAGACGTCCTCTTTACCTGCCTCCGTCCGTTCAGCTCCCTTCTCGGCGCCGTCTCCTGCCTTCATTCCTCCTGCGCCATCCTCAGAGGCGGTCTGTCTCCTCGTCTCGGGTGGCGTGCTCCGCTGACGGGTTCCGGTCTGCTGGGCCATCTCACGGCTCCACTCCGTCAGCGTGTCTTGCTGCACCTGGGCCATCCTCCGTGCGAGGCCCTCCAGCGCGGTCTGTGCACACTCCCGGTCTCGGGGGAGCTGTGCTAGGATCTCCACTAAGCCTAGTGGGGTTGTTGCTTGCAGCAGGCTCCTGACCACTGGGTCGGTGCTGCCTGTCTCTCCCTCCATCTCCGGGTACGCTTTCTCTGGACTCCTCTCCAGACTTCTTGTCTCCGGGTGCGCTCTCTCCAGACTCCTCCAGGCTGCACCCATCTTCGCTCCTTTGTTCTGTCTCCGCCCACATTGAGGATGGTCCCGGGGCAACTTAGTGATTGTCAGTTCCAGGGGCAGTTCTCTCACGCTGATGGACACTTCCAGCATCACAGTCTCTGTTGGTGGGCGCGGTTTCCGCTTTTGGCGCCATTCTTCGACCTGGCCCACGATGGGAGGTGGCCTTTTGCCACCCTCTGGCACGCCCATAATGGCGTCCACTCTTCCAAGGCGGGAAATCTTTGGAAATGGCGGGAATCGTCTCCCAGTGGTGGGAAACTCCATGGATGGCGGGAAAAAGCTGCTAATGGCGGACAACCGGCGGGAAACGACCTGTGATGGGGTCCGTTGGCGGGGACCCTCCGGAACCGGTGGGAGACTTCTTTTTGAGGTAACGGTGAACTTTTCTTCAGGCACGCAGTACCCGGTTGTTGCGGGCACGTTATCCTGCCGACTACGCCAAAGTTGACTCGCCCCCTGGGCCAGTGTTGTTTGGGGGATACCCGGAGTCGGATCAGATGGGGGTTGTAGTCTCCGAGTGGCGGTGACCCGGTCCGTGCCCAGGGTGTCAAACTCCGTGTGTGGCAGTCTTTACAGATGTTATTAGTGTTCTTTGTGTCGACTACGCCACCCGTTGATTTGCGGTCAATACGGCCGCCGCTGCAGCAGGGTCCGCTGAGGCTGGTGGTATGTGTGCAGCTTCCGATAGTATAACCCCCAACGGGAGGGGTATAGCCTCAGGGGGTCAGGTGTAGAGGATGGTGGTAGTGGTGGTGCAGTGTGGATGGTAAGAAGACTCAGAGTCGGGCTGTGCAGTTCAGGGTTTTTACTTACTGCTGTTCTGTTGGTCACTCTGGCCTTGAGTGACCGCCCGAGCCGTGCTGCGTCCACCAGGTCCTGGACTCGGCCAACCCCCAAGCAATTCTGGAGCGTGGTCCTGAGCTCCCTTTCTGACTGTCCTCTCTACTGGCCTTTCTCACCAGGGGTCCACTTATATCCGGCTCCCTCGGGCCTCTTGGTGGGTGCACCTCTTTGGGGTTCCCTGACCCTATACCTGGTGTGCCTTCTTAGTGGACTTAGTGAGGGGCTGCTCCACATGTAATGTCGCAGCCTCCGGTTCTTAGCTGAGGGTTGTTTCTCTCCTCCACTAATTTGGGATCCGGTTCCCTTGCGTGCCAACCCTTCACCCTTTCTGGTCTAATTCTGGGTTCTTGGGGTTCCTTCTTCTCCCCCTCTGGGTCCTTCTCTTCTCCTCTCTCTCTTCTCTCTGCAGGCGCTCCTGGACCTCTCTCAGGACTGACCGACCCTCTACAGAAGACTGACCCTGATCTAAGATGGTTCCCACCTTATATACTCCCTCTATGTGTGAGCTCAGGTGACCAGCACCCAATGAGCTCCTAGCTTTACCCAGACTGCTCCCCCTATCTGCCCCTACACTACTGGGATGTTCCACCCCCCTCCCACTCCAGCCAGGGACAGACACTGTCGTACCTGCACATATACCTAGTGGGAGTACCATCGGTCTGTCCCTCGGAAATGGGATGTATGTAGTGTATGCAGCTAACTGAGCTCAGTTCCACACTCCATCCTTACCCGGGAGTGGAATATCACACCTCTGGCGTGAGGTGCAATACCCCTGTAGCAGCCGAATCCTCAGGGTGCTACACAAACACATCATAACAAAATGTGGTTTTGACCTTATACATTTGGATCGTAAAAGTGTGGATTAGAAGTAAAGCCTGAATGTTTTGGTTTTTATTTTATACAGAACTCTGTAAACTTTCTGAGATTCATTTCATCACACAAGCAATCTACTGCTGCCACCAAAATCAATACCTTCATCCTTTAATGTGTAATCGATTTAAACAATTATAAATGAAAAAAATACATTTATTGTAAGGAAAACCTATCTGTTGTGTTACTAAAGTGTGTCTCAAGAGCTCAACCAAAAGTATTGCGGCATATACAGTATATTAGATGTTGGAACAGCAAAACAATCTTTATAGTTCAGATAATTTGCCCTGGGAATGTCCTCAGTAGGCCTTACCATGTAACAATGCCATAAAGTTTTTATTGGACAAAATGTAAACAAAAAGACTTTATGTATGGATAGATTAGACACGTTAGCAGTGAGAAAAATGCTAGAAGATGAATACACAGACAGTACATGTGAGAATGATGTATGTCATCTAGTTAAGAGTTTTAGAAAACACTTTGATTACTAGTCACAAATGTCAGCGCTCTCCACTCAAATATGTGCTTGTCCTCCACTTATGAAGAGGAGGCAACGTGGTGTGCTGTGGCACTGCCCACATTCTGCTTGTTATACAAGTGGACCTCATCTGAATGGTTCTCAAGGAGAACAGATCTCAGTTCCTCAGTCACATTGTTTGTCCTGGAGACAAAAACCCAAAGAACCCCATTCAATCCGAGCCTGGCTGTAGTGACCTTTGTGCAGGAGACTTCATCCATCACAGTCTCTGACAGATCTAACTGCTAAAATTACAACCAAAAACTTTATATTCATCCAAAATAAATTGATTGTTTTTTTTTCTTTGCTTATTTGTAGAACTCTATAGGGAAATATATTAAAAGATGTTAATATTCCAAAACATACTACTCTGTATACATCCTAGTAATAGCAGTAAAAAAATCAGAAAACACTAAAAGAAACACCTTAGTAAACATTGATTGAGACCAGAACCAATTTTCTGAACAATAGATTATTTTGCTGTTCTCTACATCTCATAAAGTGTATATGCTGTACATTAGGTTGTGTCCTAGTGTTTCACATTGGCTGCCATATAGATAGATAGTATCCCACTGTAATCTGCCACCTTCAATGTGGCTCCATAAGACGTATGTCTGTCAGGACTGTGTGCTGCGTGGTGAATTCCAGTATCACACATATAGGTTTAGGGCATCTTCCTGACGACACTTGCTTTCTGTTTGTCGCTATGGGACTGCAGATATCACAGGAGAATCAATTGGTGTATTCAATTCTTTCACTTTCATTGTGAGGATCATGGGACATATCCTTCACATTTTCCTTTCGGACCATGAGCATTGTTCAGAAATCCTTCTCCATTCTCTGCTAAGTTGATGGAACCGTACAAGTAAGTATGCCTGGATTAAAATGTATTGAGCAGGGACTCGTCCACCAACTCTGATGCGAGTCCTGTAGCGATGCTTTTGCACATAAAGGGTGTACTCTTCGAGACTCTCAGGGGACAGTACATTACATGGCAATGTTATTCATCAGTAACATGAGCAGATTCCTCTGGGTGACATTTATAGTGACACCAGCTCAGACATGTACTATCAGTGACACCCTGGGGATTCCCAGAATGCCACTGAGTCATAATTATACCATGCAAGGTGTCAACTGAAAGCCACAGATAGTAGAACCTGTGCTCCTACTATAAGGGAAAACACCGACTGGCACAGATATATTTCATCACCATACACTGTGTTCACTTGGGTATCGTTTACACTATCATGTTGATGTAGCAGAGAATATACAATCAGTGACATCCAGTGGAGGGGAGGCCCGAATGAGTAATAATTATGCCACCCAATGTGTCACTGATAGCCATACCTTGAAGGCCTTTAACAAAGTCCACATCAATGACACTAAATTCAGTGCTTTGCACCATCTCCTGGGAGTCAGGTATTGTCAAGTTAATGGCTCTGTAACAGTGGGTGCATTGTTTGCATAACCCAGGGAAGATGTTCCATGTTGCAATATTGGGACCATGGTCTATATCCAATGAGAACCTGAGTGCCATGCTTTGTGCCCCCTCAGTCCCTGGGCTCTACACGATCTCCTTAAAGTTGCCATTGCAAATTTCACACAAGGAGACTACAAAGAGCATTGACCATTAACCGCACCATGCATTGTGTTTACTGAGTGTATGAGTGCTGTCTATGAAACAAAACAATTTGGCTGAATAACTGGCACTTATAGGAGACAGCACATGGCACTGAGTAATAGCTGCGCTCTGTCCCTTTTGTACTGGTCCACTAAGTGCCAGTGTCACCTACTTATCAACATGTAAAGAATGCTCTTATAATGCCCTTAGGTTATGATTACACAACCATTTTGTCCGTTACACAGGTCGCAAGGCCAAGCTTCACTATGTGTCACGGCTATATCGTACCTACCTTTGTGATTGCAATGTGACCCCATTTACATGTATTGCTTTGCGATATCGCAGCAACACATAGTGAACTTTGGCCGATTGACCTGTGTCAAAATCGCCGCTAGCCTTATGTTCACTAAAAAAAATGTATTTCGTTACTGAACTTTCAAACTAAAAATTTTTTTGGGGCATGAAGATGTAACCATGCACCAGTTTGCTAACTGGCATTACTGCGAGAGATGGTGTCGGGGTGCTGGCTGCAATCAATTGTTTTGATTTACTTATGAAGTTTGGCTGTATGCCTGATTTTGTTACTTCTAGCACTGGGTGTGTCCGAAATGGAAAACCCACGAATTACTAGGGGTGTCTACATGCTTCTGTCCATGTAGTGTTCCATCTGTTGTCTATTCCATTTGCACAACAGCATGTGAAATTGATTGTCAATCAGTGTTGCTTCCTAAGTGGACAGTTTCATGTCACAGAAGTTTTACTTGGAGATATATTCTGTTGTTTAAGTGTTTCCTTTATTTTTTTGAGCAGTGTATATATATATGTGGCATTTCTTTGGAGGGCCGCATAGCCCTCCATATGCTCGTCAGAGGTAGCCTGACTGCCATGAGGTACTGAGAAGAGATCCTCAGACCCCTTGTGAGACCATATGCTGGTGCGGTTGGCCCTGGGCTCCTCCTAATGCAGGACAATGCCAGACCTCATGTGGCTGGAGTGTGTCAGCAGTTCCTGCAAGATGAAGGCATTGAAGCTATAGACTGGCCGCCCGTTCCCCAGACCTGAATCCGATTGAGCACATCTGGGACATCATGTCTCGCTCCATCCACCAACGTCACGTTGCACCACAGACTGTCCAGGAGTTGGCGGATGCTTTAGTCCAGATCAGGGAGGAGATCCCACAGGAGACGATCCGCAACCTCATCAGGAGCATGCCCACGCATTGTAGGGAGGTCATACAGGCACGTGGAGGCCACACACACAATACTGAGCCTCATTTTGACTTGTTTTAAGGACATTACATCAAAGTTGGATCAGCCTGTAGTGTGTTTTTCCACTTTAATTTTGGGGGTTGACTCCAAATCCAGGCCTCCATTGGTTAATAAATTTGATTTCCATTGATGATTTTTGTGTGATTTTGTTGTCAGCACATTCAACTTTGTACAGAACAAAGTATTCAATGAGAATATTTCATTCATTCAGATCTAGGATGTGTTATTTGAGTGTTCCCTTTATTATTTTGAGCAGTGTATGTATATATATATATATATATATATATATATATATATATATATATATATATATATATATATATATAATGTATACCTTGCTACTCTACATCCTTGTACAGGTGTCACATGATGAGAATGACTGGATTGCAATCCTACCAGAAATCTTTGTTCTGAGCTGTAATGACTGTGTCAAGGCACAAAGAGTATAGATAGGTATCATTATGCATAGGTAAATTAGGTGATTATTTGACTTGGTAATTTTAATTAGTTATAAGAATTTGAGTACAATGGGAAATAACCGAGGAATGTTGTGTTTTTTCCAAATTTGTTTCCAATTTTTATGATATAATACTAACTATCTAAAAAGATAGTGGTTCCATTTTTATCATAAAGAAATCAAACAAAACATTTTGGAAGACAATAAAATATATAAAAATAATTACCTTGAAAATACATTGTTCCAAAAACAAATGGTATTCTCATCTCGGCCTTTCATGGCTGTGATGGAAATAAGTCCTTTCTGCTCCAACTACTTGACTACAGGAGATATAGTCATGATAACAACAGAGAGCGACTGAGCTTTGCTGTTTCCTTAACTTCTGTAGAAATTGTCAAGTATAACAGCCGGGGGGTCGGCGCTGTTACCAATTGTTAAGGATAACAGGCGTGGAAAACAAAAGCAGTTGGAGCGCCAATGGTGAAAAGCCTGAGGAAGATAGCTTTTGCTATAGAAGGGCATCGTGGCGTTAGAGAGCGTATTAAACAATAAAAGCTTTGTGTGCTATAACCTTAATCCCCTGTCTAATTGTTCTAGCGCTTCCCTAACACCTCACAATTCTTTCTTTCTTGAAGGATAATAGCCGGTCACAGATGACACTGCTGCCACCAGTATTCCAGGGGAATGCAACTCTGTTGCCTGCAATGTCAGAGCAATTATGCAATTGACTGACAAGGGATAGTCAAAGCCGTGGCTGCTTCCACTACTAGACCAATTATTGGGCAACTCACAGTGAGCGTATGGTATATACACCTGCGATTCCAGCTCATGGAATATATATATATATATATAAATATATATACACACCCCAGTACAGTTGCTGCTAGCTCCACAATAACAAAAAAGGAACCACTCCTAGCGGCCACCACTAATTATTTATACAGGCCAGTTGGACACCAGTTAGAGGTAGTGTATGGCTTCAGGGGTGCAGTTTACAGAGCAAGAGGAACAGAGCAATTACATTTTATATATTTATTTCAGAAAGGTAGGCAGTGTTTATAAAAAAATATACAAAGATGATACAAAATGGCAACAAAACAATATGATATATACAATTACATGAAATAAAAAGGAATAATGAAAGAAAATTACTAAACCTAATGTCATGTAAATGTCTCAGAGTTAGCCAAGGGAAGCACTCTGATTAGGAAAATGGGACACTCTCACAGTGAACTTGTGTCTTCCAGAATGAACAAAGACAGAGACCCAAACTTTCATTTTTATTAGCTTAAATTTACGCCCACATATCACCTCCCACCAACTTAATGAGCACACATGGGGGCTGGTTGTGGGATGTGTTAGGTCCTTCAGAATTCCATGAAATCCCTAACTTTTGGGATATCTTCTCCCCTGGAGGTCCCAGGTGGTAGATATTGTCATCATGTTTCTTATTGAAATTTTATCTTTATGTAGAGATGAAATATGATCTGGATAGCACCATTTATCTGACCATTATGAAGTTGGAGGGGTTCTGCTGGCCTTACAGTGATTTGAGTTAATGCAGTCTGTTTGTCCCTTTGCTATGACGCCAAAAATATTTCTCCCATAAATTGAATTGATGCAAACCCCAATATTCATCATTGACCACTAGCTCTGACTGGTCTGCGAAAGATTCTTTGATGAGAGGAAGCCCTTTGGTTTGGAAGTGTGCTTCCCTGCTTCTGCATAAACGAATCTCAGCCTTGGTGTCTTCTTCCCAGCAAATCTCCCTGCTGTAATTGCCAGTTCACTGCAGGGGATCCTACCTCAATGAATGTTGAAGTGTCAGCTCTCTCTCCTACTTCCCCTGTTTTAGTTTATTTTTCTCTTCCTCAGTTATAATTAGTTCAATATGTTTAATGTGAAGGTGATATGTCCCCTCTCTTCAGATATCTTATGGATTTAAATTTTTCTCCATGACAGAAATGTATAGTAGTTATGGAAACAATATGGCACAGTTAGCAAGCTGAGAGCGACTGAGCTATGCCTTTTGCATAATAGCCATAGAGATAAATACGAGTTATGGAAGCAGCATGAATTTGGTGCTGCCTACATTGCCGTGAATTTGTGCTGACTAGATGGTCTGTACCAATAAAGTAGCTACCGGGGAAGAAAAGGGAGCAGACAATGCGGTGGTCCTGTGCACTTAACTATTTCAGCCTGCACAGTGTCGGGACTCTGACGTTCTGATGATGGCGAGTTGTTCCCCCCCGGAGGACTTGTCAGGACCTGGATTAGGTAAGTATATGATTTTTTAGTTTAGTTAAAACTTGTGATGTGACTGTGGCGGCCCTCATACATTGTAGGAGCTTCTGTGGGGGGGCCATTACACAGCATGGCAGCTAATGTGGGGGCCATTGTAAAGTTCGGGGTGTGTTCTGAGGCCATTGTACAGTTTTGGAGCCATTATATAGTAAGACAGCTAATTTGGGGGCCATTGTACAGTTTGGGGAGTGCTCTGGGGGCCATTGTACAGTTTGGGGTCATTATGTAATGTGAGAGCTAATGTGAGGGCCATTATACAGTGTGGGTCATTAGAATGTGTTTTGGGGGAGCAGTGAGGACATCTTTCTATGTATAGGGGAGCTGTGGGCCCAGCATACTATGTATAGAGGAGTTGTGCATAGGAGGACTCAGGGGGCATTATTAAATGTTAAGTGGGCACTTAAGAAACATTATTTTTATAAAGGCACTCAGAGTACTGTGATTGTCAAAGAGGCTCACAGGGGGCATTATTACTTTCTAGTGAAAAAATGTGAACACTGTTTTCTAGGGCACTTGTAGAGGGCATTAAAGGAGTGGTCCAAAGGTAAAGTGATTTTCCTCCTAAATAATCCCTAGTGTCATAATCTAAACTATTTTCTAGTATACTTGCATTAAAAAATCCCTACCATTCCCTAACTACATTATCTAACTGTTTCTGTTTTTTTCCCTACTTCCTTTCTGATATTTCTTTGTTAGCATAGATTATGGCACTAAGTAGATAAGGATTTAGTTGGAAAATTACTTTGCCTTTGGACGACACCTTTAATATTTTTTAGAGGGCAGTTTTACCCTCTAGAGGGCATAAAGGAGGCATTTTACTTTAAAAGGGGCACAGTGGGGCAGTAACAGGAGCCCTGTTATTGTGCTAAACAGCAGGTGCCGTAATAGGGATACATGAGGCAACAGTGGCTCAGAATTAGGGTATTAGTAGGATGAGGAGTTTGTGCAGGTTAGGAATAGATGGGGATGGTTTGGGAATATGAGAAGTCAAACTTGTCTTTGTTGCAAACTCTGTAGACGATTCCTGGCTGGAGAAGTCGTCATGTCGGTCTGGGTCAGGTGGAAAAGACAGGACAAGTGAATGACTCCACCAGAAAGAACGTCAGCTGTAAGTCACTATCTGTAAGTGTACTGTAATCTCTTTAGTGTTGTGCAGGACTGATATTTACTACTATATGGTCACCATATGGCAGTAATATCAGTGTTGGTCTTTATATAAAGATTTTTTTTTAGTAATGTCACGATCATCTGCTGAGATTCCCCTATATCCACAATTAGGATCCGCCACTATAGTTGTAATCAGGGTTACATGGTTAGGGGCCCTCTCAGATGTTTTGCCCCCCCCTGAGCAGAACCCTTAGCTGCACCTCTGGATCATACAAAATCAGAAAGGCTTATTTGACTTTGACTTGAGTCATGGATCAATCTCGCCATTGCAAGTCTATTGATCTATGGAAATTATTTGTGAAAGGACACACATCCTCTCATCTTATCCTGGATTCTAACAAGAAAGCCAAGCTTACCGTCATTTCATACAACCTCTTCAATTGTTGCTAAGCTACACACATAGTTACTACAGTAAGTGAGAAAAGGTATTCACTACGTATTATCATTACATGGACACTATGTTACCATAATGTTATTTTTATAGATAGATTCCCATTGTTTAGTCATAGGTGACAGGACACCAGCACATTCATCACCGTTCACACTTCTGAGACTATCACCTAATATCCTGACATAGACATAGTGCTGTATGGGGCTCACTTGCCTGTGCACTACAGATTGTTTTTCGTGATATACTTTTTACTCAATAGTCTTTAAAAATGTAAACAGTTTCTACCATAAAAGAAAATGTATTTTTTGACTAAATTCCTCAATACCTTTAATTAGCAAATTACATTTGTTTTGTCAAAAGAGGTAATCATTATAAAAGTAAAATGTCCTCCATCTGTTTACACTGACAAAAGGCTGTTGTAGAATATTAATAGTACAGGTGTCAGTGAGCATGTGCAGTAGGAAGCTCCGCTGCTGTGATCCTTAGATAGTTTGGCAGTAATGCACATGCTCACTAGCTCATGTCCTATTGACATTCTAGGACAGATTTCTGTCAGTGTAATAAGACGGTGGCAATTTTAGTTCTATAATGAATACCACCCTTGGAAAAATAAATGTGATTTCATAATTATAGATATTTAGGAATTTATTCATAATGATCTTTTTTTTCTTTATATATTTTTTTCAATTCAAGGAGAACAAGTTTAAATATGAAAACATTATTTTACCTAATATTAGACTAAACTGCTATAAAGGATCTGACACAAAGCATGAAGCACCTGGGTAAGAAGTGAGCACGGCCTCTCCTCCAAATTAAACAAAACCACAAAAAGGAATGTTATATATTATATAGCAGATAAAGCAGATCCTGAAGTTGAAAGACGAAAGCGAGAAGATGGGAAGTCCAACATAAAGATCAACAATCAAGAAATGGCGGTCGACAGCTTTATTTTTCTTGGGACACTCATTAAACACAGTGAAAAATGACAGCAGAGATCAAGTGCGATTAGCATTATGGGGTGCAGCCAAATATGGAAGTTCAAAGACATCTTAGCAGGGCAGAATCTAACTTTTCTGCTACCTAAGGCAAAAATTTAAATGGCACCCTTCCCTGCAATGCAATTGAAACCTGCAGTAAACAAATGCTATTCTATCATTGTGTTTTGCTGTTATGGTATTCATTCATTATTATTATTAGTCCCCTTAGGGGATATGAACCTGTGATCGACTGATTGCTTATGCTACAAACTGCAATACCAGAGTATTGCAGTATATAGAACAAATCAATGCCTCCTATCAAGGAATACAGCACTAATATCACAATCATCATATAAATACAGCAAAAGAACCACCATAATTACATGAAACCATCACCAGAAAAATCATTAGTACATGAATGCTTCATCAGAACCACATCCGTATATGAATACATTATCAGAACAACCATCAGTACATGAATACATCAACAGAACCATCATTAGTATATGTATGTACATGTATCTATCACCAACACCAACATTATGACATTAATACAGCGCCAAGCTTAGTATACCAATCAATTGCAATGTCAGGTCAGCCTCATATGCAATTGCATCCCATGAACCTACAACTCCTAGTATGTTCTAAACAATAGTAAGAAAATACACACGTGGTCAAAATTGTTGGTACCCCTCGTTTAATGAAAGAAAAACCCACAATGGTAACAGAAATAATTTGAATCTGACAAAAGTAATAATAAATTAAAAATCTATGAAAATGAACAAATGAAAGTCAGACATTGCTTTTCAACCCTGCTACCACAGAACTTTTAAAAAAATTAAACTCATGAAATAGGCCTGGACAGAAATTATGGTACCCTTAACTTAATATCTCGACATGTATTTTGGCCCACTCCTCATGAGTAGTGTTGAGCGAATTTGTTTGGCATTTCAAATTCGGGTTCGTGTTCGGGGTTCCGGCTTGTTCGCGCCAAAAATTGGCTCCGCCCACAAACATCCCTGATTTACCATGCTGTCACACAGATGTTATTTGTGTTTGTGTTACTGGTACAGCGTGGCAAACTGGGGATGTTCGTGGGCGAAGACAATTTTTTGGCGCGAATAAGCCGCAACCCTGAACACGAACCCGAATTTGAAATGCCGAACAAGTTCGCTCAACACTACTCATGAACAAACTGCTCCAGTTGTCTTGTGTTTGAAGGTTGCCTTTTACAGACAGCATGTTTCAGTTCTTTCCAAAGATGCTCAATAACATTTAGGTCTGGGCTCATAGAAGGCCACTTCAGAATAGTCCAATGTTTTCCTTTTAGCCATTCTTGGGTGTTTTTAGCTGTGTGTTTTGGGTCATTATCCTGTTGCAAGACCCATGACCTGCGACTGAGACCAAGCTTTCTGACACTGGGCAGCAAATTTCTCTCTAGAATCCCTTGATAGTCTCGAGATTTCATTATACTGTGCACAGATTCAAGACACCCTGTGCCAGATGCTGCAAAGCAGCCCCAGAACATAACAGAGCCTCCTCCATGTTTCACAGTAGGGACAGTATTCTTTTCTTGATATGCTTCATTTTTCCGTCTGTGAACATAGAGCTGATGTGCCTTGCCAAAAACTTCCACTTTTATCTCATCTGTTCAGAGGACATTCTCCCAGAGGCTTTGTGGCTTGTCAACATGTAGTGGCAAATTCCAGTCTGGCTTTTTTATGATTTTTTTTCAACAATGGTGTTCTCCTTGGTCGTCTCCCATGAAGTCCGCTTTGGATCAAACAACGACAGATGGTGCGATCTGACACTGATATTCCTTGAGCTTGAAGTTCACCTTTAATCTCTTTAGAAGTTATCCTGGGCTCTTTTGTTACCATTCGTATTATCCGTCTGTTTGATTTGTCATCAATTTTCCTCCTGCAGCCACGTCCAGGGAGGTTGGCTACAGTCCCATGGATCTTAAATTTCTGAATAATATGTGCAACTGTAGTCACAGGAACATAAAGCTGCTTGGATATAGTCTTATAACCTTTAGCTTTAACATGTGTCTATAATTTTCTTTCTAATCTCCTGAGACAACTCTTTCCTTTGCTTCCTCTGGTCCATGTTGAGTGTGGTACACACCATGTCACCAAACAGCACAGTGAGTATCTGTAGCCCTATATACGGGCCCACTGACTGATTACAAGATTGTAGACACCTGTGATGCTAATTAGTGGACACAACTTGATTTAACATGTCCCTTTTGTCACATTATTTTCAGGGGTACCATCATTTCTGTCCAGGCCTATTTCATGAGTTTAATTTCTTTAAAAATTCTGTGGAAGCAGGGTTGAAAAGCAATGTCTGACTTTCATTTGTTCATTTTCATAGATTTTTAACATATTATTACTTTTGTCATATTCAAGTTATTTCTGTGACCATTGTGGGTTTTTCTTTCATTAAACGAGGGGTACCAACAATTTTGACCATGTGTGTACTTGGAGTTGTTGTTGTCAGTCATCATGACATTGTGAACCAGGGAAAATCTTCTTTGATTGGAGTTGTACTCGTCCCTTTCATCTCCATCTGGTCCAGACACCATCATAACTTTGGACAACACAGCGTCTCTCTGCAGTCTTCCATCTTCTCCAGTTTTCTGTTGACCATCCCAACATTGGGGATGAGGGGTGCCATACATACCAGGATTGGGGGTTGAGGGGTGCCATGCATACCAGCATTGGGGATGAGGGGTGCCATGCATACCAGCATTGGGGATGAGGGGTACCATGCATACCAGAATAGGGATGAGGGGTACCATGCATACCAGGATAGCAATGCGGGGTTCCATGCATGCCAGGATGAGGAATGGGGTGCCATGCATACCAGGATGAGGGGTACCATGCATACCAGAATAGGGATGAGGGGTACCATACATACCAGGATTGGGGGATGAGGGGTAACATGCATACCAGAATAGGGATGAGGGGTACCATGCATACCAAGATTAGGGGGTAAGGGGACTATGAATACCAGGTTTGGCTATGTGTTAGCCAGTGTTCAAGAGTTTTTCACTAGAAATGCGTATGGCATTTTTTATACACACCACCCCATAATATATGCTTTGTCGTCTGAGATGTCCATTTTTTGTCTTTCCTACAAGTTTTTAAAAGGATTTGCCAATAAAGATTGTTGAATTTTAATTAATTGCCCGGTGTGTTGAGGTGGATCCATCTTCACTTGCTCATTGACCCAGGTGCTGTGCAGCAGCGAGGATGCCGTGCTCCATGCCAGACTGGGATTACAACTCAGGGGTGAACTGAAATTTTCTCTTTATTCATGAGGAATGCCATGCATACCAGGATAGGAATGAGGGGTACCATGCATACCAGGATAGGGATGTGGGGGTGCCATGCATACCAGGATTCGGATGAGGGGCCATGCATAACAGCATAGGGATGAGGGGTACCATGCATACCAGGATAGGGATGTGAGGGTGCCATGCATACCAGGATTCGGATGAGGGGCCATGCATAACAGGATAGGGATGAGGGGCACCATGCATAACAGGATGAGGGATGGGGTGCCATACATACCAGGATAGCGATGAGGGGTACCATCCATACCAGGATGAAGGGTACCATACATACCAGGATAGGGATGAGGGATGGGGTACCATGCATACCAGGATGGGGGTGAGGGGTGCCATGCACACCAGGATAAGGCTGAGGGGGCCATGCATACCAGGATTGGGTATGACGGGGCCATGCATACCAGGATGAGGGATGAGGGGCGCCATGCATGCCATGATTGGGATGAGGGGTGCCATGCATACCAGGATTGGGGGTGAGGGGTGCCATGCATACCAGGATTGGGGGTGAGGGGTGCCATGCATACCAGTATGGGGGTGAGGGGTGCCATGCATACCAGGATGGGGATGAGGGGTGCCATGCAAACCAGGATAGGGATGAGGGGTGCCATGCATACCAGGATGGGGATGAGGGGTTCCATGCAAACCAGGATAGGGATGAGGGGGGCCATGCATACCAGGATAGGGATGAGGGGTGCCATGCGTACCAGGATAGGATGGGGGGGGACAGGATGGAGACAGCAAAAATACCAGGATGGGGGCAGCACAAATACCAGGATGGTGGGCAGCACATACCAGCATCGGAGACCATATACCAATAAAAATGCTCGCCACCCGGGCGTAGAACGGGTTCAATAGCTAGTACTATGTGTAAGAGAGGATTATACTCTGTAGAGGGGAGCAGTACATGGAGGGAGACTCAGGACATTATTAAATGTTAAGTGGGCAGTTATCGTTATAGTGGAACTCAGGTTATTATGACAGTCAAAGGGGCACCAGAGGGCATTATTACTTTCTGGGGAGCAAAATGTGGGCACTGTTTTCTAGGGCACTTGCACACGGCATTACTATATTCTAGAGGTTTTTTTACCATCTAGAGAGCACACAGTAGGTGCAGTAATAGGGACACGTACAGCAACAGAGGCTCAGTATTGGATTATCAGCAGGATGAGGGGTTTGTGCAGGTTGGGAATAGATGGGGACGGTGCCTGAAATGTAAGGAGTCAAATGTGTCTTTGTTGTGATCTCTGCAGACCGGAGACTCTGAGTCCTGGATGGAGAAGTCGTCGTGTCGGTCTGGGCCAGATGGAAAAGTCGGGAAAAGTGAACAATTTAATCAGAAAGAACATCAGCTGTAAGATACTATATATAACTGTGCTGTGATCTCTTATATGTTCTGCAGGACTGATATCTATCAATATTTGGTCACCATATGGCGGTAGTATCAGTGCTGGTCTTTGTATAGAGATTATTTTTAGTAACAGCGCGGTCATCTGATGAGGTTCTCCTACATCCACTATCTGGGTGCGCCACCATAGCTGTAATCAAGGGTACCTTGTTAGGAGCCCACTCTGAAGTTTTGCCCCCCCTGGACCAAAGCACTAGGTAGGCCTCTGGAATGTACATCGAGCAATTGAAAGAAGTTGTGAACTGGCCTACAGAGAATCCAAGGGCCGGACAAAATTTAATTCACTGGCGGACACAGACAGAAAAGGGCTCCTGTGCAAGAGCAATATATGAGCCATTTGCAGCCCAAGTGCAAAATTGCACTTGCTCTAGAGGTAGAAATGGGCCCCCTTACCTCTAGGGCCCTATGAGGCTGCAAAGGTTGCCCTTGCACCAATGATATGTCCATCCCTAAATGAATTAATGTAATCAGAATAAAATACAACACTGTACACATAGTGCATGTGCAGAATCCACATGCTGACAAGCTGTGCCAATTCTGAAAATGTACTACTACATGCTGGATGCCAGCTACAGATTGAGTCCCTTGCTTAGTGTTTGCTACCTATACTTTTTAACCTGTATTGTACTTTTTTCTCCCTCATCCTAATTTTTACTTTATCAGTTTGTGATAGCATTGCTCTCACATTTCTATGCTGTTATTCATTCAGTTAATATGAAACTCCCCACTCTCTGCTGTACCAGTGAGGCTGGATTCCTGAAGGATTTCTCACTTGTGTACACTTCCTTGGTGAGGTGTGGAGGAAAAGAACAACTGCATTCCCATCCAGCTCATTGAAGAGTCTATTGAGGTATTTCATAATTGACCTCTCTACACCCTACAGAGATATGCAGAATGTGTCATGTGATGTATCATTCAATCGTTTATCATATGATAAAAAACTAATTACTGAACAACGTTGGCTGAATGTGAGATTTAAATAGTTGTGATAATGGATTACCTGTTGGAATGGTATTGCCTTATCTATGAATAAAAAAAAATTGTCATGATGAAAATAAATGATCTGCATAAGCAATGAAACCAAGTATGAAATCTAAGTGTTACAACTATTAAGGTGCAGATAGCACATTAAACTAATATTGGTCCATATTGGTGGGCTTGGTCAACCGTCAAATGTATATGGAATATATGGGGGCCTCCAGACTCTCTACTGACAAATGATGTCAGGGGAGAGAAGGATCCAGTTTGTCTGATTTCGGACTACTGATTCTTTTGTTCTCGGTGAGATGGGCCACAGCCAGAAGAGTCTGGTAGCAGTTCTCTCATAGAGAATACATCCTGTGTATGAAGGAGTTGGGAGAGATAGTTGTCGGCTGAAAGATCAGCCAAACGATCAACAGCTATCTATAGTTTATGGGGGACTTTAGACATATAGGCGAAGCTTAATATTGCCATGTTTTTTCTTTTGTTTACAGCTTGTTGCAAACGAGATCGATGACTACTGCTGACTATCTTGTAAGCACTGTTCTGATGCTGGCCGAGATTAGGAGCTAACAATGCTCAAGGTTAGCTTCAAAGCAATGCTTACAGACTCAATAGAATAGAACTTGCAAGCACTGCGCTTGTGTGTCCCCCACCCCTAGAATGCAGTACTGGCCCATCTCCTGGGCAACAAGCTGTAAACAATTCAGACTAGTTAAAAATAATAAAATGAAATAATACTCACCCTCACTGGTCCTTCACATATTCCATCGCTCACCCACTCTGATTCTTGGTCCCATCTTCAAAACAGAAGGAATGTATGGAAATGCCCACTCAGCCAAGCACTGGCTGAGGAGGGTCACTGCTTCAGTCAGTGGCTGACTTAGGCATCTTCAACTATTTCCATTGTTTAAAGTATGGGATCTGAAAGCAGGAGCCACAAGGGATCGGGTAAGCTCCAGAACAATCAAACATTTGTATTGCGCTTTTCTCACAGATGGTGGAGTATATCAGTTTGGTATAATGTATGATGTAGAGGGCAAGCCTGTTATTTACCTTTAATCGCCAAACTGAACAGGTGCATTTTAAGTCATCATTTAAATGTGTCCAGGGATCTGAGTGATCGGCTAGGAGTGTAGGGCTTCAGTAGCTCTGAAGTAGTTGGGATCTAAGTTGGTCATAGCTTTAAATGTCATCAGGTAAATTTTAAGAGTTATTCTCCATTTTTACTGGCAGCCAGTGCAATGTGCAGATGATTAGTGTTATTGGAGAATGTCGAGGCTGTTTGGAAATTAAGTTAGCTGCGGCATTTTGCACTAAAAGAAGGCAAAGTATTTCATTGTCTATGAGGCCTCATATAGGACATTACAGAAGTCCAGCCAAGAGGTTAGGGCATGTACCAGTGTAGAAAGGTATTCTACTGAAATTAGATGTGTAATTTTAGCAATATGCCAAAGATCGAAAAAATGAGGACTTAATAGCACCAAATTTAATGGGGGTAAAAAATTTCACACCTGGCCACCACAAAGGGGGGAATTATACTAAATGAGATCCCAAGAGGGGGACATTACACTAGATGGTGGCCAAAGAGGGGTACATTAAGCTAAATAAGGGCCAAAGAGGGGAACATTATACTAAATAGGGTCCCAAAAGTGGGACATTATACTATATGGGGAGCTCAAGAGGTGGTCGTCATCATAATAGATGGAGGTCCTAAAGAAAGGGGGTCAAAATAGGGACATTATACTAAACAGGGGTCAAAGAGGGGGACATTATACTAAATGACGGCCAAAGACGTGGACATTATACTAAATGGAAGCCCAAGAGGGGTGGACATTATCCTACATGAAAGTCAAAGGGGAAACATTATCTTAAATGCGGGCCAAACACGGGGGCATTATGCAAAATGAGAGCCAAATATTGGGACATTATATTGTATGGGAGCTAAACAGGTGGACACTATATTGTATGGGTGGCTAAAGAGGGCGACACAATAATATATGGGGGCCATGGAGGGGGACATTATAACATATGTGGTAAAAGACTGCTACATTATACTGTATGGGGATCAAAGAGGGTGACATTATAACATGGTGGCCAAAGACAGGTACATTATACAGTATGGGGATCAAACAGGAAGACATGGTACAACCCCAATTCCTAAAAAGTTGAGACACTGTGTAAAACGTAATAAAAACAAGAATCTAACGATATGGAAACCTCCTACAGCCATCTTTTATTCACAGCAGAACATAGAACACAGATCAAAAGTTGAAAGTTAGACATTTTTCTATTTCATTTGAAATAGCTCATTTAGAAAATGATGTCAGAAACAATCTGAAAAAAGTTGGGACAAGGTTAACAAAAGGCCGGAAAAGTAAGTGTTGTTCATGCCAAAATGATGGAGGGTCAGTATAAGAAGATTAGGTTAAAGAGGCAGAGTCTCTTAGAAGCAAAGATGGTTAGAGGTGTATCAACCTGTGAACAAGTGCGTCTAAAAATTGTGAAACAATTTTCCTTAACGTAAAATTGCAATTGAATATCTCACCATCTACAGTAAATATCATCAAAACATTAAGACATTTTGGAGAAATCCATGTGCCCAAGGGACAAGGCTGACGGTCAATATTGGTTGCAGTCCAGAGTTTTCACCAACAGAAAATATTTGTTGCATTATGAAATGGAAAACCCATCAGGCAGCTAGAATCCTACAGCAGACAGCATGGGGCAACATTCATCCCCCAAATCTCTACCAATTGGTCTCCTCTCTTACTAAACTTTTACAGATTGTTCTGAAAAGAAGAGGGCATATTGCACAATGGTAGATACACAATGGTAGACAGGGTCCTGTCTCATCTTTTTTGAGAAGTGTCGCTTCCATCAATTTCTAAATGAGTTAATTTTTTCAAATGAAATTTCTAACTTTCAACTTTTGATATGTGTCTTATCTTATGTTGTGAATAAAATATGGTTAAAAGAGATTTCCAAATAAATTAATTCTTATTTTCCTTACATTTTACACAGCTGTACCAACTTTTTTTGGGATTTGGGGTTATAATATTTGGATCCTAAAGAAGGGAGTGTTATACTATATGAGGACCAAAGAGGGAGACATTACACATTATGGGAGGCAAAAAAGGGGACATTACAACATATGGGGGCCACAGAGGGGGACATTATAAAATATAGCGGCAAATGATTGGGACATTATACAGTATGATGGTCAAAGAGGGGTACATTATACTATATGAGCGCTAAAGAGGATGACATTATAGAGGATGACATTATGCAATGATTAAGGATAATTATCCGAAACCGTTTGCTATTAAAACTATTTTCCTATGCTTGTCATGGTTGTGATTTTTCTATTTATGTGGCCTTTGGATTTTATATAGATTAAATAAAGTGATTTTTTATCTGAAACCCCTGTGCTGAATATCTCTCTGACCATAGTCCTCCATATAGTATAATGCACTCCCCATAGTCCTCCATATAGTATAATGCATCCCCATAGTCCTCCATATAGTATAATGCACTCCCCATAGTCCTCCATATAGTATAATGAATTGCCCATAGTCTTCCATATAGTATACTGCACTTGCCATAGTCCTCCATATAGTATAATGTACCTCATAGTCCTCCATACAGTATAATGCACTCCCCATAGCCCTCCATATAGCATAATGCACTCCCAATAGTCCTCTATACAGTATAATGGACTCCCCATAGTCCTCCATACAGTATAATGCACTCCCCATAGTCCTCCATATAGCATATTGCACTCATCATAGTCCTCCACAGAGTATAATGCACCCCCATAGTTCTCCATATAGTATAATGCACTCCCCATAGTCCTCCATATAGTAAAATGCACTACCCATAGTCCCCCATGTACAATAACGCATCCCATAGCCCTCCATATAGTATACTGCACTCCCATTAGTACTCCATATAGTATAATGCACCCCATAGTCGTCCATATAGTATACTGCACTCCCCATAGACCTCCTTATAGTGTAATGCACCCCATAGTCCTCTATATAGTATACTGCACTCCCCATAGTGCTCCATATAGTATAATGCACTCCCCATAGTCCTCCATATAGTAGAATACATTCACCATAGTCGTCTATATAGTATATTGCACTTCCCACAGTCCTTCATATAGTATAATGCACTCCCGGTATTCCTTCATACAGTATAATGCACTCCATATAGTATACTGTACTCCCTATTGTCCTCTATACAAGTATAATACACTTCCAATAGTCCATCTTATAGTATACAGCAGTCCCCTTAGTTCTCCATATAGTATACTGCACTCTCCATAGTTCTTCATACAGTATAATGTGTTCCATAGTCCTCCATATAATAGACTGCACTCCCCATAGTCCTTCATACAGTATAATGTATTCCCAATAGTCCAAGCAGTATAATTCACTTCCCATAGTCCTCCATAGTCCACACAGTATAATGCACTCCATAATCCTCCATATAGTATACTGCACACTCCATAGTCCTCCATACAGGATAATGTATTCCATAGTCCTCCATATAGTATACTGCATTCCCCATAGTCCTCCATACAGTATAATGCACTCTCCATAGTCCTCCATATAGTATACTGCACTCCCCATGGTCCTCTATAAAGGATAATGCACTTCATAGTCCTCCATAGTCCATACAGTATAATGCACTCCATAGTCATCCATATAGTATACTGCACTCTCCATAGTCCTCCATATAGTATACTGCACTCCCCATGGTCCTCTATAAAGGATAATGCACTCCATAGTCCTCCATAGTCCATACAGTATAATGCACTCCATTGTCATCCATATAGTATACTGCACTCCCCATAGTCCTTCATACAGTATAATGCACTCCCCATAGTCCTCAATATAGTATAATGCACTCCCCATAGTACTCCATATAGTATACTGCACCTTCTATAGTACTCCATACAGTATAATGCTTCCATAGTCGTCCATATAGTATATGAGCACTCTGAAGTGCCCGCACATCTCAGGTCAGCAGGAGCCATGTCTCCAGGGCAGCAGGAGACATTGACGCGCCCCCTGGGCCGTGTGTGGGGGAAATACCCGGAGCCGGGTCTCTGTGTAATGCTGGGGGTTTTTAGTCTCCGTGGCAGCGACCCGGTCCCGTGGCTCAGGGTGGTCAAACCAGTGGCGGATCTGTTTATTTGTTTTTTTAATGTTTAAATGTCCGACTACACCACCCGTGGATTGCGGTCACTGAGAACCGCCGCTGCGAGGCAGACCGCTGAGGCTGATGTTGTGTGCGCAGCAGAGGGTAGTATAACTCCCCACGGGAGGAGTATAGCCTCAGAGCAGTGAGTGCAGATGATGGGGGTGATGGTGCGCGGGAGCAACAGTAATGACTCAGAGTCCAGTGATGCAGTCCAGGGTCTTTACTCACAGTTTTACACTCCAAGCCACTTCTGCAGGTAATGGCTGCCCACGTCGTACTGTGCTCACCAGGTGAGGGGCTCGGCCAACTCCCAGGTACCTTTGGAATGCTTTTCAGGACCCCCTTCGTGTGTCCTTTCTCTGGTCCGTCGTACCCCACAATTGAACACGTTTCTGTCCAGCTGCCTCAGGCCTTGGCGGGCAAACGTATGTTCCGTTTCCCTGGGCCCTATATGGTGCCTTCCTAACGGGTATAGTGAGGGGCCGTGCACGTACAATGCCACGGCCTCCGGTTACTAGCTGAGGGTACTTGCTCTCCTCCACTAGATGAGGGATCCGGTTCCCTTTCTTGGCATGACCCCCCTACTCTGGTAGCGGCGGGCGTACGGTGGCGACTGGCCGGTCCGCACCCCTGGGGTCCCTTCACTCCACTCCTGGAGCCTCCTCCGTTCCTCTCCTCTCCTTTCTTCTCCTCCAGGCCCAGGCCTTGTGACTTGGCCTGCCTGCGGAGCAGAGCTCGTACAGAGCCCCTGCTCCCTGTCTTCTTCTCTCTCTTCTCCTTGCTCTTTCAGTCCTGGCTGGGCCTCACAGGCTAGGCCCACCTCCGGAGCAGAGCTCCACAGAGGCCCTGCTCTGTCACTTCTTCCCTCTGACTGAACACTGTCTCTAAGATGGCTCCCACCTTTTATACCTCTCTCATCAGTGCACCCAGGATCTACTCTCCCCACTCACACACTACCGGGTGCCCCCTTTCTAGGTGTTCCCTCCCCCCACTCCAGCCAGGGACAGGGGCAGTTGTGCTTACTCTTGGGAGCATTGTCGCCCTGTCCCCCGGAAATGTGGTGTAGTGCATGTGGGTGTTAGGGTCCTGAACCACACTCCATCCTTACCTGGAAGTGAGATATCACACCTCTGGGTGAGATGCAATACCTCTGTAGCGACCGAACCCTCGGGGCGCTACAACATCATCGCTCCCACTGCACTGAGAAGTCAGACGCTGAAGAAGAATGATGGAGGGGGGAGCGACAGTTGATACTCCCTCTTTCATCATCGTTTTCAACTGTATCGGCATCAGTTGACCTTGCGATGACAGGCATCAGGAGGTGAGTATAAGTGTTTTTATTTTATTGGCACCAAACATTTAGATCGAGAAGGGGTTGTCCTAGTAGTGGACAAACCAATTAAATACTCAAAGGTTTAATTCTTATTTGTCCCGTGGCATATTATTACGCAGTGGCAGAGATGCATTTAACTTGTTTTCCTGGAGAACCCCTTTACTACCTATCCAAAGGATAAATAACTTATTGATTGGTGGGGTCTGACTGCTCTGATTTGCACTTACCATCAGAATGGATAACGTTTATCCTTGTTAGAATAGAGTGTCATGTTCGACCACCACTCCATTAATTCCCTATTTTGCTGCCAAGCGCTACACTCGGCTTTTCTGGCAGACTCAAAGAGGATGATTGGAGCGGTGGTCAGACATCCGACCTGCCATTCCATTTTTAGACTGTGATAAAAGTGACTTAGCAGGTCCCAGCAGTCAGAACCTCAGCAATCAAAAAGTTGTCAACCATCCATAGGATAGGCAATAACTTGTTTTCACCAAAGAAACCAAAGAATCTATCATTAGGTTTTCACCACCTAGTCTGAGAGCAGCATCATGTAGAGACAGAGACCCCGATTCCACTGATATGTCACTTACTGGGCTGCTTGATGTAGTTTTGATAAAATCACTGTTTTATTAGCAGTAGATTATCACAAGAGGTCTAGTAAACCTGCTGCCAGGTAGCCAAACAGCTTTGTATCACCATGTCCCCGCCACTGATTGGCAGCTTTCATTGTACACTAGATATGGGCAGAAAGCTGACAATCAGTGATGTCAGCGGGGTTATAAAGAGCTCAACATTCAGAGAACTGCTAGATCTGCAGCAGATAAAATAGTCATTTTATCAAAATAACAGCAAGCAGACCGGTAAGTGTCACATCGCTGGAATCATGATCTCTACCCCTACATCATGTTGCTCTCAGCTGGGGGAGCAAAAACCTGGTGATAGATTCACTTTAATGCAAGCCACCATAATTATACATCACAGTTATGGCGTGGGCACAGTAGAGCCACCTGTATTTTACATTTGACACTCCATTTTTACAGGTATAACAGCTATTTGCAAATAACTGTAGTGTGGCCTCTAGAGTCAATACTATCTTTGGGCCCTAGGAATCCTAGTTTGAAACTGCTCATCGGTTACGTATTCTCTGATCACAGTCGTTCACCTTTCTTTTCATCTTCATTCAGTCCAGACCATTATTCTTTAATTTACCAGCCATGTTTCACTCTTTTATAAAAATATGCCACAAACCGTGTCCCCTTAACCCCTCAGTGACCACCAATACGTCTTTTTACTGTCCTGCGATATAAAAGGCTAGCATCCTCCGATGGGTGACAATCCTGTAGTAGTCAGCTGTACACTATGGCTGACAACTTGCTGCATCAACCACAATCAATGTTGGCACCGACCAAGGCCGTTTAACCACTTAGATGCTGCTGTCAATAATGACTACAGAATCTAAATAGTTAACAGAGTGTGGGGGCTTCCTCTTTAACCCCCTTGGCACCCTGTGATCCTGATGTTTACCTTGGCTGCTCACAGCCAAATAAAGGCCTAAGGCTATGTGCCAACGATGCAGAAATGCTCCGGATTTTTCCTGAGCGTTTCTGCATCTCCCTGGCAGAAAAAAACACATGCGGATTGTACATGCAGATTGTGCATGCGGATTGTGCATGCGGATTGTACATGCGGATTGTACATGCGGATTGTGCATGCGGATTGTACATGCGGATTGTACATGTGGATTGTACATGCAGATTGTACATGCGTTTTTCCTGCCAGGGACATGCGGATGTGAAGCGGTCTTCACTTGCATTTCCGCATGCAGGTTGACAAGCGCTTTCCAAGCGATTTTAGCATCACTTAGAAAGTGCTTGACAACTTTGTCACACTACATAAATCCATGCAACCAGCATGGATTTATATAGTGTGACCTCAAAGAATGGTAAAAAATAAAAAAATAAATATATACTTACTTTCTGATGGCCACCGGAGTCTTTATTCGATCCTTCCTGGCTTGCTGGCAGCTCACGGTACACTGAAGGACCTGCCGTTACATGACTATGACGTCAGCGCAGGTCCTTCAGTCCACCACGATCTGCCGGCAAGCAAGGACAAGGAGACCGGGGGCCATCAGAAGGTAAATATAATATTTGTTTTTTATTTTATTTTTTTTTTTACAGGTTCTTTGGTACCTGGATCCGGAGGAGAGTCTCCTGTCCTCCAGACCCGAGTACCATCCGCACATTGAATCGCATGGATTCCGCATCTACAGATGCAGTGATGCGGAATGCAAGCGATTCAATGCAAGTCAATGGAGGCGAAAACACAGCGCTTCCGCAAAATAATTGTTAGTGCTGCGTTTTTTTCCGCAATGATAACCCGCAGCAGAAATTTCTGCAGCATGTGCACAGCACATGTGGATTATCATTGGGGAACATGGCAGACCTTCTACCAAGAGTTTTTTAAGCATTTCTGCAGCGGAATTGCCGCTGCGGAAAAGCTTAAAAAACGCATCGTGGGCAGAAGTGCCTGTGCAGAAGTTATCAAAATTTAGGTGGTAAAAATAAACTTCTTCTTTCCTGTCATGCGACTTTGCAATAATTGTTGAAAAGCACCTGAAGGGTTAATGAACTACCTGAATTTGTTGAGGGGTGCAATTTTTAAAATGGTATGATTTTTGGGTGGTTTCCAATATATAGGACCCCCAAAGTCCCTTCAAAACTGAATAGGTTCCTAAAAAATACGCTTTGTAAATTTCCATGAAAAATTACTGCAACATTATTAAACCTTATAGAATGCTAACAAAATAAAACAACATTTTTCAAACGGTGCTGTTGTAAAGCAGACATGAGTGAGATGTTCTTTCTTAATGTTTTGTGTGGTATGACGTTCTGGATTAAAGGGATAGTCATTCAAAAATTGCAATTTTTTAAAAAATTTTGTCAAATTACTGATATTTTTATAAATTAACATTAGGCTCAAACTCTGTTTGTGTGAGCAAGCTCTAAGCGTTTTTATGTTAAAGGAGGCAAATATTCAGATTGAGAAGGGGTTGTCCCTGTAATGGACAACCTATTAAATAATGAAATGCCCTCACTGTGCCCTCTTAATAAAAAAAAGCCACTAACTGCTCTATGAATAAAACAAACTCTGATTCTCACCCCAGTAAAGAATACTCACTGCCCAATGTTTTGCAGTACCTTCTATCTGCTGCCATGGCCTCTTCTGGCTATCCTTGCAGGGCTGATTGCAGTGCTACTATAACATTCCTAGCTGTTATTTTTATAAGGACGAACTGGCAGCATTCCATACATGGTTTTATGGACCAATGAATATAAATGTGAAACCTCTGAATATAACAGTTGGTAACATGTACACTGTTCAAGCTGAGGACCCTTTGAACCAAATCTTGAGCCACCAGGCAAGCATAATGGAGGACCTGTTCAAATTTGGCAGTACACTACATCAGGAATTGGAAACTATATTTTGAAGTATGAAATAATGAATGCAAATAAATACATATTTTAATAAATTATTTAATACTGTATTAACATACACATTGTTGAGATGATCGAGATGTACATAGACATAGTAATAAATTCATGAAATACATGGGCACAATAAAATACCTTTCAGATTTTATAGCAAAATAAAAGAATAATTAGAGAGGACTTAGCGTTTTCCTGGAATACTGTGGTACTTGAAAGTTTGCAAACCTTTCAGAATTCTCCATATTTTTGCATAAATTTTAACTATAACTACATCAGATCTTCACACAAGTCCTTAAAAGTAGATCAAAAGAACTAAATGAAACAAATGAGTAGAAAACATAAAAACTTTTTTTATTAAAGAAAATTATTGACTATAACATGTCTGAGTGGCAAAAGTATGCGAATCTTTAGGAAAGTAGTCTGATGTTTTCAATCAATGGGATGACTATCAGATGTGAGTAACCAACCAGTACTATTTAAGGAACAAGGATTTATCAAAGTCTGATCTTCACAACATGTTTGTGGTAGTGTATCATAGCACAAACAAAGGATATTGCTCAGTAGTTGTTGATGGCGATCAGTCTGGAAAAAGTCACAAAACAATCTCTAAAGAGTGTGGATACTAGTCTTGGAGTCTTTTCAGTCGTTATTTGTGCTTGTTTTTATTTTTTTACTTATAGAAATAAAATAGTGTCTAACAAGCAGAAGCCACCTGAAGAATGGTCAGGTCAATTCTTTTAACTGCTTTGCATCTTTACAAACATGAAGCTGTTAAAAGAAGCTCAGACTGAACATATGGACAGCAAGTCGTTTTTACATTCCTATATGACGCGCCCCCTGGGCCGTGGGGTACTCGGCAGCCGGGCCTCTGGTTGCTGGGGGATATCACGGTAGCTGGCCCGGTCCATGACCCAGAGTGGTCAGTAAAAGGGGGAATAAATTATAGGGGATTTGGGAAAGTTCGTGACGCCACCTGTGGAATGCGGCTAAGGGGTGCCGCCGCTGCTGAGCAGTCCTCTGGAGCTGGTGTTACGGCAGCAGGGATGGTGTGGCTCTCCACAGGTAGAGCTAGCTCCAGGGCAGCGTGGGGAGTAATAGATGGTGGTGCAGGGGAGAGACGGTAGGACGGTCCCGGAGGAAAGACGGACACTCACACGGGGGTAAGCTTCAGTACCTTTACTGGTGATGGTGCCGGCACGGTCCAGGGTACTCCGGATGAAGGGCGCACTTTTGGACTCTCCCCAGTGAGTGGGTATAGGGCCTCCTGATCCGTGGCCTTACTTGCTAAGCTTCTGACCTGCCTGGAGCTAGGCCTAGCTTGGTTACTGTCTCTCTTTGCACCTGCTGACCTGGTGGTAGGGCCTTCTCTTGGAGATCACTCTCCCTGGACGCTGGGGCCTCCGTGACTCCTAGCCCTGGTACTGTAATCAGCGTTTGGTGAACCTGGGACCTGTAGTCCTCCAGGGGTTCCAGTGGTTCCTACTGGGTGTAAAGGGTCCCTGTAGGCGCGGACCCGGTGTCCGGTATATATATCGGGGTGAGCCTGGTATGCTCCTCTGCCCCCTCGCTACTTCTTCCTTCTCCTCTCAGGGCCCTCACTAGGCCTTCACACGTGCTGTAGGCCTAGGCACGCCTAAGCACAGCAGCCAGCTTGCTGCCTCTTCGCTGCTCTCTGAGTGTCAGCACGCTCTCAGACTCTCTCTGTCTGACTGGACACTGCACTAACTTCTCACTAACAAACTGGTTCCACCTTCCCTATATATATCCCTATCAGGCTCCCTCTGCTGGTCTGAGATGGTAGGGTGGAAGTGTGTGAATGTGTGAGGGCCTCTTGTGGAGAAGTCCATCCATGCACCCTTCTGGGTTCTGTGGCACCAATGCGCAGCAGGGCGCCACATATACATGTGTTCTTTATTTTTAACAATTATTTAGAGCTTTACAGACAGTTTACAAAGGGTACCTGTAACATCTGTGACGGTTTCTGGGACTTTTGGCGCTGCTGGATCAGAAAGCTATGGGGTTAATTGTCTGTTTTTTTGATTACTCATTTTTGAGACCTCTGGGTGGGGCTACCTGCTATTTAAACCCCTGGGTCTCTGACTTCTACTGCCAGTCAATTAAATAGGTGAATCACTACAATGTTTAATTCGCCCATCAATTTAAACCTTTTAAATACGTTTTTTTGTAAATACCTTATGTTGCCATATTTACCTGTGAGCTGCACTATCGCTGCTCGCTGCTCATGACTCCTGTCTGCAGCCTCTGCTGATATCCACTGATATCATGTCAACTTCCGGACTCCCTTGGATCACTGAGGCCTGGCCCAGTCTCACGCACTCCCCCTGATTGACTGGGCTGTGGGTGGCGCTTCACCACACGTCACAGCCCAGTATTCAGCACCCACTTGTGGCCAATGAAAGCAGAGGAGAGAGGGAAAGCACGCGCTGGATACTGGGCTGTGAGGTGAGGTGAAACCCACCCATGGCCCAGTCAATCAGGGGGAGTGCGTGCGACTGGGTCACACCTCAGTGATGCAAGGGAGTCCAGAAGTTGATGTGATAGCAATGGATGTCAGCGGCAGCTGCAGCATAGGGGTCTGTGCTAAGAAATCAAGAAATGTTGTACTCGATACTGCGTATTACAATGTGATGAACTTGAACTCTCCAGTAAACTTTGTGTTGGGTGTCCCCTATGTTATGAATGACAGCTCTTGAAGTTGGAGGTACTGAGAGACGGGAGGCCTGCAGCCTACATGTGAGTGTGATGCACTACAATCCTGACAGCACATTGGGATACAATTTTTCTATAAAGTGCCAGGACGTCATGGAGCAGCAGCTCATCCATGGCTACCACCCTCGGTCACCTTACAAGTCCATGAAATGCATACTTTTCTTCTTATTTATATAGCGCCAACATATTCCGCAGCACTTTACAATTCAGACAATTTACTGACATTATGGACACTGTCCCCATTGGGGTTCACAATCTAAATTCCCTATCAGTATGTCTTTGGAGTGTGGGAGGAAACCCAGGCAAACACAGGGAGAACATACAAACTCCTTGCACATGTTGTGCTTGGTGGGATTTGACCCCAGGACCCCAGCACTGCAAGGCTGCAGTGCTAACCACTGAGCCACCATGCTGCTTGATGGGGTTAAGATCTGGTGAATGACTTGGCCATTCTAGAATATTCCACTTCTTTTACTTAAACTCCTTGGTTGCTCTCGCAGTATGTTTTGGGTCATTGTCCATCTATATTATGAAGTGCCATCCAACCAACCTTTCCATATCATCAATAAACACTAGTGACCCGGTGTCAATAGAAGCCTTGCATGCCCATGCCATCACACTGCCTCCACCATGTTTTACAGAGGATGTGGTGTGCTTTGGTTCATGAGCCATTTCTACTTCCAATTATTCTGGTACAGGTTGATCTTAGTTTCATTTGTCCAAAGAATGCTTATCCAGAACTGGGCTTGCATCTTTAGATTTATATTGGCAAAGTCTAGTTTGGCCTTTCTATTTTTAAGGCTGATTAATGGTTTGCCTTGTGGTAAACGCCCAGTATTTTTTCTCATGATGTCTTTTCTTTATGGTAGACTTAGATACTGAAACATCTACTTTCTAGAGAGCTATAGCCTTACACCAGGGATAGTAGGGCGAGGCATGTGATCGGCGACAGCTGCGGAGGCTGTATAGGGACGTTAGGGGAAGACAGGGTGACGCTAGTCCACATTAGGAGGTCACCTCTTCCCCCTTTCTCTAGTGTCTGGGCTCCCTTTCCCGTTCCCATCTGTGTTGCACTCACACCTGGCGTGATTCTCTGTGTTGCACTCACAGCTGGCGTGACATTATAACTGGCCGAGCACGTTTTGGAAAAAAAAAGAAAAAAAAAACGACACAAGATTGACATTTTGTTTTTTTTTCTTTGTGTGTTTTAGGGCGTGCACCATTTTTTTCCTTACTTCCTTTAGTATGGGATCAGTTGCCGAGCTCACAGAGCAGTTCCGCTGTCTGTCTCTGGAGGTGAATGACCTCCACTGTGAGGTTCAGCAGCAGCATCAGCGGTTACAGGCCGCCAATGTGGGGGTCTTTGCATGTAGGCCTGTCAAGCCTGAACCCAAGGTTGCCCTCCCGGACAGGTTTTCAGGAGGTAGGGACAGTTTTTTTGTGTTTAAGGAGGCATGCAAATTGTATCTCAAGCTTCGTCCCTACTCCTCTGGTAATGAGGAGTAACGGGTTGGCATTGTGATCTCTCTACTGCAGGCAGATCCTGAGTCGTGGGCGTTTTCATTACTGCAGGATTTGGTTTGTCTCCAATCTGTGGAGGGGTTTTTTGGAGCTCTTGCCCTTATCTATGATGACCCTGACCGAGTCGCCTTGGCTCAGTCTAAGCTACGTCGCCTTCAGCAGGGGATTCGGTCAGTGGAAACATACAGTTCGGAATTCCGTAGCTGGGCAACGGATTCTAAATGGAATGACTCAGCCCTTAAAAGTCAATTTTGTGAGGGGCTAACGTAAAGGTTGAAAGATGCCTTGGCTGTATATGATACCCCTCAGTCCTTGGAGGCTGCCATGTCTTTGGCCATACGTCTGGATAGGCGCCTTCGGGATAGACAGGTGCGACATCCTTCTCCGGGGCCTTCTTGTCGGGGTTGTGTACTTTTGCAAAGGGAACGGTCTGGGGGTGAACCAGTACTGGGGGAGGTGGAGGAACCTATGCAGTTAGGGGGTATCTCTACATCATACATCTACCCGGATATTTGTAAGAAAAAAGGCGTATGTTTTTCTTGTGGGAAAAAGGGACACTTTATTGGGACCTGTCCTTCAATTCCTAAACAAAAAGAGACTTGATTAACTCTCGGTAGTCTGGAGTTGGATAAACAAGGGGTGCATTTGTGGCCAAACTGCAGTTCCCTCTTTGTCCTGACTGTAGAGGTGGTGCTAGAGAGCAAAATCGAAAAAATTTCTGTGTTTGTTGACAGTGGAGCCGGGGTCAGCATGGTTAATGCTGAGTTTGTGAAAACTCATGGTCTCGCTTGCTGTGCTTTAGCTGAACCTATTTCCATCTTTGCCATTGACTCGGCGCCACTTGCACAGAAAGCATTTACTCAGATTGTACATAATGTGAAACTGATGGTGGGGTCAGTTCATTGTGAAATCATTCCTTGCTATGTTTTGGAGAATCTCCCTACTCCGATTGTTTTAGGTATCCCCTGGCTTGTTAAACATAATCCATTGGTGCTTTTCTGTTCTCGTTTTGAGGATGTTTTTTTCTGAGAAGGGGTGTCAGGATTTGAGTTCTCATCGTGCTTATGACTGTCCTATTAACCTGAGCTAAACTACCCAAGTCCACACTGTATAATCTTTCTAGCCCTGAGAGACAAGCCATGAAGGATTTCATTGCGAAAAATTCTGGAGAAGGGACATATCAGACCCTCATCGTGAAAAAAAAAGATGGCGGTCTACGTCCCTGTTTAGATTTCCGGGAATTAAATCAAATTACCATCCGTGATCCATACCCTCTTCCTCTGATTCCTTATTTGTTCAGCCAGGTTGTGGGAGCTAAGGTATTCTCCAAGACGGATTTAAGGGGAGCCTACAATCTGCTTAGAATCAGAGAAGGGGACGAATGGAAGACAGCGTTCAATACCCCGGAAGGTCATTTTGAGATTCTGGTTATGCCTTCGTCTTGACCAATGCACCTGCGGTATTCCAGCATTTCATAAATTATATTTTTCATCATTTGGTGGGGAGGTTTATTTTTGGTTTATTCACCTGATTTTGAGACCCATTGGGGGCATGTTAAGCAGGTGCTCCAGATATTAAGGGATAAGAAACTGTATGCCAAACTAAATGTGTTTTCACTGTTCAGGAGGTGCAGTTTTTGGGGTACTTGTTGTCATCTTCAGGTTTTTGGATGGATCCGGAGAAGATCCGTGCAGTCTTTGACTGGGAACGTCTCGAGAACCTGAAGGCTCTACAACGTTTTCTGGGCTTTACTAATTTTTATAGGAAATTCATCCAAAATTACTCTGTTGTAGTGAAACCCCTTACTGACATGACTAAGAAAGGGTCTGATTTTTCCAAATGGTCGGAGGCTTCCCTCCAGGCTTTTTCTTCCTTAAAGAATCACTTTGCCACTGCACCTATACTCAGTCAACCCGATGTTTCTCAACCCTCTATTGTGGAGGTCGATGCTTCGGATGTCGGGGTTGGAGCTGTGTTGTCTCAGGGTTCGTCCCCTGGTAAATGGCGTCCATGCGCCTTCTTTTCTAAAAAATTGTCTTCGGCTAAGAGAAATTATGATGTGGGTAATAGGGAACTTTTGGCGATCAAATTGGCATTCGAGGAATGGCGACACTGGTTGGAGGGGGCTGTCCATCCTATTACTGATATTACTGACCATAAGAACCTGTCATATCTCCAGTCAGCTAAACATCTCAACCCTAGGCAAGCCAGATGGTCTCTGTTTTTTACTAGGTTCAATTTTGTTGTCACTTTTCATCCAGGGGTCAAAAACGTCAAGGCTGATGCTTTGTCCCGAAGCTTTCCTGGTGGTGGTGACCATAAGAACTCTGCCCCGATATTACAGAAAGGGGTAGTTATTTCGGCTCTTTTTCCTGAACTTAAGGAGGAGGTGCTGGAGGCTCAAGGGAAAGCTATTTGTACCACCTGATCTGCGCCGTAAAGTAATCAAGGAACATCATAACTCTGTGCTTGCTGGGCATCCAGGTGGTAGGGCAATTGCGGACCTCCTCTCTTGTCATTTTTGGTGGCCGGGGTTGCATCGAGATGTAATTGTACGTAGCTGCTTGTAGTATTTGGTACTCTTCCGCTACCCATCCCTAGCAGGCCATGGACACACTTGTCCATGGATTTTATTACTGACCTACCGGTTTCTGCAGGCAAAACGGTGGTTTTGATAGTAGTAGATAGGTTCAGTGAAATGGTTCACTTCGTCACTTTACCTGCACTTCCTAATGCTAAGACACTTGCCCAAGTGTTCATAAATGAGATTGTGAAGCTTCATGGGGTTCCCACCGATGTGGTGTCTGATTGGGGGACCCAGTTTGTTTCCAAGTTCTGGAAGGCATTCTGTTCTTGACTGGGGGTGCAGCAGTCCTTTTCCTCTGCCTTCCACTCTCAGTCGAATAGTCAGACCGAGCATGTCAATCAGAACTTGGAGACATACCTCAGGTGTTTCGTCTCCGAAAATCAGGAGGATTGGGCATCCTACTTACCGCTGACAGAATTTGCCATCAATAATCATCGTCAAGAATCCACTGGCAGGTCACCGTTCTTCGGTGCATATGGTTATCATCCACAGTTTAGTACCTTTAGTTGGGGTGCAGCTTCAGGAGTTCCTGAGGAGGAACGGTTTGCTTCGTCGCTATCCTCGGTATGGCCGGGTGTTCTGTGTTATTTAAAGACCATGGGTGACAGGTATAAACGTATGGCTGACAAAAAACGCTTGCCAGGTCCGGACCTGAATGTGAATGACTTTGTGTCGTTGTCTACCAAGAATATAAGATTGAAAGTTCCTTCTTGGAAGCTTATACCTAGATTTATTGGTCCCTACAAAATAACCACCGTCATTAACTCAGCAGCGTTTCCTCTTGAACTTCCTCGAGCCCTTAAGGTCGATAATGTGTTTCATAGGTCCTTACTCAAAAGGTACATAGAACCTCTTGAGCCCTCACCTCTACCACCGCCCCCAGTAATGGTTGATGGTTCTCTACTATACTTGGTGCACTGGAGAGACTATGGTCCGGAGGAGAGGACGTGGGTTTCGGTGTCAAAGGTGAACACTCCCAGATTGGTTCGCTCTTTTCACACCTCTTTTCCTGAGAAACCCGGTCCTGAGTGACAGACAGTCGCCCTGCAGTGGTTTGCAGGAGATCTCCACGTTTGGCAATGGAGACAGCTGCCTAGATAGGAGGCTGTGTTTAGGACCCAGCGACTACCTTCCTTTAGTCTGGGTGTATATATACCTGGTGTGTCTAGGTGGGTGTCGCCAGATATACTAATTTCTGCTTGGAACTTGGCTGAAGCAGCATCATGTCCTCTCTGGAGTCTTGAGGCCGTGTGCCCTGTTGGAGTTTCTTCTAAAGCTAAGTTGATATTCCCTTGTGTTGTCTTCCGCTTTTGTCTTTAGAGTGCTAGCGGAGGTTGACTAGTGCTCATCTTCTTCCACCCCCAGCTATAGTCTTACACCAGGGATAGTAGGGCGAGGCACGTGATCGGCGACAGCTGCGGAGGCTGTATAGGGATGTTAGGAAAAGACAGGGTGACGCTAGTCCAGATTAGGGGGTTATATCTTCCTCCTTTCCCTAGTGTCTGGGCTCCCCTTCCCCTCTGTGTTGCACTCACACCTGGTGTGACTCTCTGTGTTGCACTCACACCTGGAGTGACAGTAGTGCTCTCAATTGCTTCCAGACTGACTTCCTCCGAGCATTCTTGCATGAACTCCTCAAGCTCTAGTGGCATTTTTGACAATCCATCAGCATGTACTTGATGCTGAAATTAAGTCAGCTAGTTCAGCGACCCATCTCTGACCCGTTGCATTCAGTTTGGCTGTAGTGAGGACATAGGTCAAAGGGTTGTTGTCAGTGTATACCTCAAACTCTTGGCTGTAGTAGAGATAATCTCTAAATCGTTCACAGATAGCCCATTTCAATGCCAGGAACTCCAATTTTCCAGAATATAGATGGTAATTCTTCTCGGCGTCTGTCAACGTTCTAGAACCGTAACCAATGACTCAATTTTCCATCTTGATGCTGATACAGGGCAGCTCCCAGTCCAACTTGAGAAGCATCACAATGAAGAACAAATTGTAAGTTGAAATCAAAATATCCCAAGATGGGTGGTTTTACCAGATAGTCTACTAGTTCTTCCAATACCTCCTGGTGGTCTGCTGTCCAGAGAATGGGCTGTTGGGATGAAACTGTGTTATTTCTTTTAAGCCCGGTCCTACCCGCGTTCTTCTCTTTCTCCGTGGGAGTTGTTGACTCTGTTGTCCCCCACAAGAGGAGGTATAGCGGGGCGACAATCCTGGAGATGTTCCGAACGTAAGTACGATAGTAGGAGAGGAATCCTAAGATCCCCGACAGTAGAGGGCCACTTGTCTTTTAAGGCCAGTACCAGAGCGATTTCTGCTGGGTCCATGGTATATCCTTCTCCGGACACAATTTTTCCTAGAAATCGGACTTGCCTTTTGAACAGTTCAAACTTCTTTGGGGTCAACTTAACTCCGTGTTGTTGATACCGCTGTAATACGGCCCTCACGTGTTCAACATGCTCCCGGAAGGTTTTGCTGTGTACCACATTGTCATCCATGTACAGCTGGCAGATATCATCCCTCAATCCTTCCAAACAGGTCTCCATGCTCCTCTGAAATTCTGCTGGAGCTGAACTGAGCCCAGACAGTATGGGGATCCACTCATATAACCCCCACGGTGTGATGAATGCTGTCAAGGGTCTACTGGACTCTTCAACAAACCCTTGATGGTGTGCTTTACCTTGATCGAGTACAGAGAACTAGGTACTTCCTGATAGGCTATCCAGCATATCTTGAATTTTTGGTATCGTGTGCCGATCAGGTACTGACTTTCGGTTTAGTTCCCAGTAATCACAGCAGAGTCTCCACGTACCGTCCTTCTTCCTAACACAAATAATAGGAGAGAAATAAGACGACTTTGACTTTTGGACCCAACCTCTGTTGATTAGATTTTGTAAATACTCTTTCACTTCACAGTGTAATGGTTTCGGCACAGACATGTAACTTCTGGTTACTGGGGTCGTGTCTTTCAATTGATTGTCAATTGCAACGATGGGATACAGCCTATATCAGAGTCATCTTTAGAGAATGCATGACACTCTTCCTTCAGCATCTGTTTTGCTATCGCCATATCTTAAGCACACAAGTGTTCCAGGGGTACAGGTGGATACCAGGACCCCAAGGTGAGTCATGCAATTTCCTCCTGTCACGAGTCCAGGTGGTGGAACCTCTGTCCTTTAGTGCAAGGAGGGACCAGAGGGGCGTGACTAAGTGCCTACTCGGCCAGACCAAGGTCGCACGGAGGCTCAATCGACTCCGTGAACCAGTCTGGGACCAGGTAGGTGGACCAGGTGTCACTCTGGGACCGACCTTGTGTGAGGGCAGGTGACTACCACGGGTCAGATGGCAGGAACTGACCGGTACAGCGGATGAGCACGGGCAGGAAGGCAGACGGATGGTCCGAGTAGATAAGCAGGCTGGTACGGCAGATAGCCAGATGGGTGCTCCGGGTAGGCAGGCTGGCGGGCACGGCAGATTACAGGCAGGTGCTCCAGGTAGGCTGGCTGGCGGGCACAACAGGTAACAGACTGGTGCTCCAGGTAAGCAGGCTGGCGGGCACGGCAGGTAACTGGCAGGTGCTTCCAGGTAAGCAGGCTGGCGGGCAGGACTGTAGACAGACTGGCGGACTGGACTGAAGACAGACTGGCGGGCAGGGCTGTAGACACACTGGTGGACTGGACTGAAGACAGACTGGCGGGCAGGACTGTAGACAGGCAGCGGGACCTGAGGGCTGAAGCAAGTGTTAGCACATGGAACACAACCTTGCACAGGCACCTCCATTTTGGAGGAGGCGCCTTATATAGGGGCTGTCCTCCGGTCATTGGTCGGGGACTCTATAGGACGGCGCGCGTGGCCCCTTTAAGAGGGACGGAGCATGCCCTAAGCACAGAGCCCGGGAAGCTGCGCACGGTGCGCGCCATAGCAGCAGGGGAGCGGGAGGACTCCGGACCTGGACCGCAGCGGTGATGGGAACGGCGTCTCTGCCCGGCAGGAGGCAGATACGCCGATGCTACACCTCCCCTGGGCAACTCCTGTTCCTTGGTGGGGAGACTGAATTCACAGTAGACCCCTGGGCGGGTCTCACACTGGCTGGATATACAGTTTTAATGATTTTGATGTGACCTAACACAGTCTTTGGATCCAGTCTAATTTTGTGTTTCGTAGTATTCATCACCGGTACTGTCGCTGGAGCAAACCCACCAGTAGGAATCGTAAGCACAGTCTCACCTTGAACTAGGCCTTCCGGAAGTTCTGAAGAGTCTTTTGGCACTAACAGTCTTTTCTGGACTTTTCTTCCCGGTTCTACCCGGACTCCACACCTCACCCCCACCATTTGGTTTGCTGGGATGATGGTTGGGCATCAGCCTACCTTGACTTCTAATAGGTCCATTGTATTCTATGCTTTCTTTACTCTATGAATCACATTTTCCGCCATGGCGTTGGGTATGGCAAGCGATGTGGCAATTGCATCCACCACTAGCGTCCCTGATTTGTGTTTTGTGATGACCTCACTGATTACATTATAACCCCGGATAGGATCCTCTGCCTCGTCCTGATCACTGGTCACGAGAAAAGGTACCAAAAGCTCAATGGTGTTGCTGTTCTTCGTGGCCCTCAGTTGGAAAGTCACTTCCACCCAGCCTATGAAAGGGATTTTACCAGGCGTCCATCTAGCTGGCACTGTATAAAGCTGATGAGGCTATCTTTACTGACCGAGCAATCCTCCTCCCAGGAGTACATAATTTGACCTCCGCACGGGGCATTAAGTAACTGATGCCCCTGTCTCTCTTGCAGCTGTTGTAGACGGGAACACACTTGGGGATAGTACTGACGCAGCTGTTTTACCTCATTCTGGGGTTTGGTGAGATTTGGATTTGATTTGGGGCCTCCTCCGTGTCGCAGTTACCAGTCGCCCCGCACTGGCAACCTCCTGTATTTTAACCCCAAACGACAGTGACCATTGGCATTCCTAGGCATAATGTCCTTCCTTAGACAGTGAACACACACCGTACTCTGATTTGATGAACGGCATGCTTCACAAGCCGGGTATCTCCTGTTTTGGAACCCACTTCTGCGTCTGAGGTGTACAGGTTCTGGCCTGGAGCAAATCAACTTTTTCACCTCAATCAAGCAGTTCTCCTATTACTTCCTCCCAGTCAGCGCTGGCGGTCCTCTCTTTTGTTGGTGCTTTAGGGTTCCCTCTTGGAGGTGGCACTGGAGGGTCTCCATGATTATTTTTGGACTGGCCACCGGGGGTCTCCAACTTCAGCTGACTCATTTTGGTGATTTTAGGAGCAGAGCCTTTCTTTAACTTTTGTTCGCTCTCTGACTCCAAACTAGCTGCCTCATTCATTTTTTCAATTAGGACTTTGTCCAGAATGCCAGGATCTTCTAGGTACTGTTTCAGCTGCAACTTGATGTCTTTGCTGATTAACCCCGTACCCAATGATCTCAAGAACTTCTTCTGGACTAGTCCAGCATCAAAGCTCTCCTCCGCTTCTACATCTATGGATGCAAACAACAGTCTATCCTTCAGTTCAGTTCCTCTGAACAAGAAACTTTGGGGTGATCCATTATTTTTCTGTGAGAGGTTAATGAGTCGGTGGAACAATTCTGAAGTACTCTCTTCTTTCTAATGCCCTTTTAAATTCATCTTCAGCTGTTGCAAGGTCAATTGACTCTTCATTTCTAGCATACTACAGAGGTTCAATCCTGGGCTGATCGCTTTCACCACCCCTTCAACGATCTCATCTGGCTGGTAGCCTTTCTGTAAGACTGCATCGATCTGGTGCAACAAGTTCATATAAGACAGTTTCTCTTTCTGTTCACACTCTCCAATCTGTCCCAGGATCTTGAATTCTTTCCTTACGGTGATTTGTGGTGTTATAGAGGACTGTCTTCCTGATTTATCTAACCCGAGCAGATTAACGGTTCTGTCTGAGTCTGTCACCCGTTCAGAGGTTTTGGTTGATTCCAGCAGGGCTGTTGTTAGGGCTTTGAGTTGTTCTTTCAATTCCTGTAGTTCTGTCTGCGGACGGAGATTCCCGCTTTTGATAATTGGTGCCGCCCCTCCATCCTCCAACTTCAACCCGGTAAGAAACTGTGTTAGTTCCTGGACGAATGTGCCCATGACGTCTTCAGCTTCTTTCTTCCCAGCTCATCCATTTTTGCATTGATGGCAGCTAACAGTTGCCTGCAGATGTGTGCTTTAGAAATCTGTTCTACTGACATCTTTATGTTACGGATCCGAGTGATGGAACCTCTGTGTTGTGATACAAGGAGGGACCAGAGGGGATTAACTAAGTGCCTACACGGACCGACCCTGGTCACACGTCGGCTTAGTCGACTCCGTGAACCAAGGAGGGACCGGGAAGGTGAACCAGGTGCCACTCTGGGACCGACCTTGTGTGAGAGCAGGCGACTCCCACGGGACTGATGGCCAAAGCCGACAGGCATAGCAGATGAGCATGGCTGGTAGACAGGCAGGTGATGCGAGTAGACAAGCAGGCGGGCACGGCTGATAGACAGGCTGGCGGGCACAGCAGATAGACAGGCGGGCACGGCTGATAGACAGGCTGGCGGGCACGGCAGATAGACAGGCAAGCGGGCACGGCTGATAGGCAGGCGGGCACAGCTGACAGACAGGCAGGCGGGCACGGCTGATAGACAAGCTGGCGGGCACTGGAACTTGAGGACTGAGGAGAGTGATAGCACACAAACAACAATCTTGCACAGGCACCTCCATTTTGGAGGAGGTGCCTTATATAGAATCATAGAATCATAGAATGGTAGAGTTGGAAGGGACCTCCTGGGTCATCTGGTCCAACCCCCTGCTCAAAGCAGGATTCACTAAATCATCTCAGACAGATGTCTGTCCAGCCTCTGTTTGAAGATGTCCATTGAAGGGGAACTCACCACCTCTCGTGGCAGCCTGTTCCACTCATTAATCACCCTAACTGTCAAAAAGTTTTTTCTAATATCTAATCTGTGTCTCCTCCCATTTAGTTTCATCCCATTGCTTCTAGTCTTTCCTTGTGTAAATAATAAAGATGATCCTTCTACAATGTGACAGCCCTTGACATATTTGTAGACAGCTATTAAGTCTCCTCTCAGTCTTCTTTTTTGCAAGCTAAACATTCCCAAATCCTGCAACCGTTCCTCATAGGACATGGTTTGCAGACCAGTCACCATTCTGGTCGCTCTTCTCTGAACTTGCTCCAGTTTGTCTATGTCTTTTTTAAAATGTGGTGCCCAAAACTGTACACAGTATTCCAGATGAGGTCTGACCAAAGAGGAGTAAAGACCGATAATGACTTCACGTGATCTAGACTGTATGCTTCTGTTAATACATCCCAGAATTGTATTTGCCTTTTTTGCTGCTGCATCACACTGTTGACTCATGTTCAGTCTATGATCTATTAGTATACCTAAGTCTTTTTCACATGTACTGTTGCTTAGCTCTATTCCTCCCATTCTGTATATGCTTTTTTCATTTTTATTGCCCAGATGTAGTACTTTGCATTTTTCCCTGTTAAAAACCATTCTGTTGGTTCCTGCCCACTGCTCCAGTTTATTTAGGTCTTTTTGAATCCTCTCTCTCTCTTCTCTAGTATTAGCTATCCCTCCTAGCTTTGTGTCATCAGCAAATTTAATCAGTTTACCCTCAATTCCTTCATCTAAATCATTGATAAAGATGTTGAACAATACAGGTCCCAAGACGGAGCCCTGTGGTACCCCACTTGAGACATTCATCCAGCTGGATGTGAAGCCATTTACAACCACCCTTTGAGTCCGATCACTAAGCCAGTTATGAATCCACCTAACAGTTGCCTGGTCCATTGCATACTTGGTCATTTTTTCAATAAGGATGGTGTGAGATACTTTGTCAAATGCTTTGCTGAAGTCAAGATATACTATATCTACAGCATTTCCCTGATCCACCCAGTCAGTGATTCTGTCATAGAAGGAAATTAAGTTAGTCTGACATGACTTGTTAGTTACAAACCCATGCTGACTCTGGTTAATCACTTCATTCTTATCCATGTACTTACATACATGTTGTTTAATAATTTGTTCAAAGATCTTTCCTGGTATAGAAGTCAGACTCACCTGCCTATAGTTCCCTGGGTCCACCTTCTTCCCCTTTTTGAAGATAGGAACAACATTTGCTCTTCTCCAGTCTTCTGGGACTTCTCCTGTTCTCCAAGAATTTTCAAAGATTATGGAGAGTGGTTCTAAAATTTCTTCTATGATCTCCTTCAGTACTCTGGGGTGTAATTCATCTGGACCTGGAGACTTGAACTCATTTATGTTAGCTAAATATTCCCTCACAATCTTTCTGTTTACAGATAACTTGGATTCCTCTATTCCTTTAAAAGGACAGTGAAGATCAGTTGATGTTACATTTTCTTTCTGAGAGAAAACAGATGCAAAATAGGAATTAAAAAGTTCGGCCTTCTCAACATCCTCTCTTACCATTTCTCCATTTTCATCCTGTAAAAATCCTATAGCATCTTTGACTTTTCTTTTACTTTTGACATATCCCCAAAATCCTTTTTTATTGCTTTTGACATCTCTTGCAAGCCTTAATTCATTGTCAGCTTTAGCTAACCTGATACGTGCCCTGCAGGATCTGCAGACTGCATTATAATCTTCTTTAGATATGCCTCCCTCTTTCCATTTAATAAACATTTCTTTCTTTCTTTTTAGCATGTGTTTAAGTTCTGTGTTCATCCATCCTGGTTTCCTTAAATGCTTCCCATTCTTCCTACTTTTCGGGATTGTTAACGATTGTGCTTTGAGAATCTCATTTTTAAAAATTTCCCATCCTTCCTGGACATTTTTGTCCTTAAGGACATCCAGCCATTGGATCCCTCCTATTCTCTTTCTGAGTCTCTTAAAATCTGCCTTTCTAAAATCTAACCTTGAAGTTTGAGTCTTCACATGTCTTCCTCCTCTAGTTATCCAAAATTCTATAATAGCATGATCGCTGCCTCCTAGCGTCCCAGCCACCTTTACCTCCTCAACCATTTCCTCCCTGTTTATAAGGATTAGATCCAAAGTAGCAGATCCCCTTGTTTTCTCCCCTACCTTTTGGAAGATAAAGTTGTCAGCAAGAGAGGATAAGAATTTGCTTGACCTGTTAGTTTTACTTGAGAGAGATTCCCAACAAATGTCTGGATAGTTGAAATCTCCCATGACCACTACGTCATATTTTTTGGAGAACTTGGTCATTTGATACATAAAGAGTTCATCCATATCTTCAGCTTGCCCAGGTGGCCTGTAGTAAATGCCTACAATGGTGTCCTTTCCGTTGTTCTCTCCTTGTATTCTTACCCAAACAGTTTCTACAGAACTCCCAGTCTCTGAAGCTTCAATCTCTGTGCAGATATACGCTTTTCTAACATACAATGCGACACCTCCTCCCCGTTTATCAAGTCTGTTTCTTGCAAATAAGTTGTATCCTTTTAGCCTTTTATTCCAATCATGTGTATCGTCCCACCAAGTTTCAGTGATTCCAATGACATCATATTCCTTTTCCTGCGTTAGTAGTTCCAATTCTCCTTGTTTGTTGCCCATGCTTTGTGCATTTGTATAAAAACATTTTAGTTTGTGATTGGTTTCTCTTCCTCCCATATTTTTATTATTTAAATTGTTTTGTCTTTGTTCTTCCTTTCCACTTCCAGTAGCAGAGATCTCAATAGTATTTGTCAGCTGTATGGCTTTTTCTGGCCTTTTGCTTCCCTTCCCACATTGTTCTAGTTTAAAGCTCTCCTGATGAGTGTAGCAAGGCGACTTCCAAATACATGTTTTCCAGTCTTCGTAAGGTGCACCCCATCTCTAGCAAGTAGATATAAGGGCTGTCCTCCGGCCATTTGGCCGAGGACTGTTTAGGACGGCGCGCGGCCCCTTTAAGAGGGAGGGAGTGCACGCACGTGCGCCCTAAGTACAGTGCCTAGGGAACTGCACGCAGTGCGCGCGCCCCAGGCAGACGCAGGAGGGGAGCCGGAGGACGCCAGACCGGGACCGCGGCTGCGGCAGTGAGGGGATCGGCGTCTCTGCCCGGCAGGAGGCAGAGGCGCCAACGCTAAAGTACCCCCCCCCATTCATGCCCCCTCTTCTTTAGGCCCGCAAGAAATTTTTCTAGAAGACGAGGAGCATGAATGTTCTCCCTGGGCTCCCAAGACCTCTCCTCAGGACCAAACCCCTTCCAATCCACAAGAAAGAACGTCTTTCCTTTTACCCTCTTGATGGCCAAAATATTCTCTACCTCAAAGACGTCCTCAGTGGAGACTGGAGCTGGAGTGGTACCTGGATCGGCAGAGAAAGGATTAAGGACAACAGGCTTGAGGAGAGACACCTGAAAGGAATTGGGAATCCGTAAGGAGGCAGGGAGTTTCAGCTTGTACGCCACTGGATTTATTTGGTTCAAAATCTCGAAAGGACCGATGAACCGCGGGCCCAACTTGTATGATGGTATCTTGAGACAGACATATTTGGAGGAAAGCCAGACCTTGTCTCCCGGACGAAATAGAGGCGGATCCAGACGTCTCTTATCAGCATGCTTCTTCATCTGCTTGGAGGACTGAAGAAGTGCAGATCTAGTGTCTTCCCAAATCACAGAAAAGTCTCTGACGAGAGACTCCGCCGCAGGATTGTCCACAGAAGAAGAGATGGGAAACGGAATTCGGGGGTGTCGACCGTAAACCACAAAAAAGGGAGACTTAGCCTGAGGACTCACTCACATGGTTGTTATAAGAAAACTCGGCCCAAGGCGGAAGTTCTACCCAATCGCTATGGTGAGCGTTGACAAAGTGCTGAAGAAAACTGGTAAGGATCTGATTAATAAGTTCCACCTGAACATTGGACTGAGGATGATAGGCCGAAGAAAAGTCCAAAGTGACATACAGCAGCTTGCACGTGGCTCTCCAGAAGCGAGAAGTGAACTGAACTCCTCTGTCCGAGATAATGTGGAGGGGTAAGCCGTGGAGATGAAAGATGTGATGATTGAAGTCCTTAGACAGCACAGGTGCGGACGGAAGACCAGGCAAAGGAATGAAGTGAGCCATCTTGGAGAAGCGGTCAGCGATCACCCATATGACGGTAGAACCGGCTAATACCGGAAGATCAGTGATGAAGTCCATAGCAATGTGTTGCCAAGGAGCAGAAGGCACGGGGAGAGGAAGAAGACGACCAGCTGGGAGGTGCCTAGGTATCTTGTTACGGGCACAGGAGGAACAAGCCGTGACAAAATCCGCAACATCCTTGCACAGGGTTGGCCACCAATAATGTCGGTCAATGAGCAGAAGCGTCTTCCTCTGGCCGGCATGACCAGCCATTTTGGACGAATGACCCCACAGTAAGACCCTATTCCAATCCTGAGCAGCTACAAAGGTCTTACCAGAAGGTAGATGAGACAGGTCAAATGGAGCAACAGTCATTATTCTGGAGGGGTCAATGATGTGTAGAGGCTCCTCCTCTAGGTCGGTAGACAGGAAAGAGCAGGATAGAGTGTCAGCTTTAATATTCTTGTCTGCCAGGCGGTATTGGAGAGTGAAACTGAAACGAGCAAAGAACAAAGACCATCTGGCCTGACGAGGATTTAGCCTTTAGGTGGTCTGCAAGTAAGCAAGGTTTTTATGGGCAGTGTAGATGACCACCGAGTGCAGAGCCCCCTCAAGCAAGTAGCGCCACCCCTCCAGCGCTAATTTGATGGCCAACAGTTCTCGATTACCTATGGAATAATTGCACTCGGACGGAGAAAAGAGTTTGTGGAAACAGTCGCAGGTCACCATTTGCCCGGACGAGGATTTCTGGGTGAGCACTGCTCGGGCCCGGTGGCATCAACCTCCAGAAAGAACTGTTTATTGCAATCTGGACAATGGAGGACTGGAGCGGAGGAGAAGGCTTGTTTAAGAGAGACAAAGGCACTTTCCACCTCGGAAATCCATTCCCTGGGATTTGCTCCTTTATGGGTGAGAGCAGAGATGGGAGCAGTCCAGCAGGAGAAATGAGGAATAAAGAGGCGGTTTATAGTTAGCGAATCCCAGAAACCGCTGAATAGCCTTCAACCCCTCAGGTCGGGGCCACTTTAAGACGGCAGACACCTTCTCGGGATCCATCCGCAGTCCGGTCTCAGAGATGATATACCTCAAAAATGGTAGGGAGGTCTGCTCAAAGAGGCATTTCTCGTACTTTGCATACAGGCGATTCTTCCGGAGCCTCAGCAGTACCTGACGAACATCCCTCCGGTGAGATCAGGGGAGAACACCAAGATATCGTCCAGGTACACCACCACGCAGGAATACAGGAGATCTCGGAAGATGTCGTTCACTAACTTCTGGAAGACGGCTGGAGCATTACAGAGACCGAAGGGCATAACGTGGTACTCGTAGTGACCATCCCAAGTGTTGAATGCCGTCTTCCACTCGTCTCCCTGGTGAATCTGGACCAGATTGTACGCCCCACAAAGATTGAGCTTAGTGAAGGTCTTCGCGCCTTTTAGGTGGTCAAACAGTTCCGAGATGAGAGGCAGGGGGTACTTATTTTTTATGGTAATCTGGTTTAGGCCCCTATAGTCGATACATGGACGAAGAAAGACGTCTTTCTTTTTGATGAAGAAGAATCCTGCTCCAGCCGGAGAGGTGGATTTCTGGATAAATCCCCTAGCAAGATTCTCTTCTATATACTCAGACATAGCACGGGTCTCGGCCAGCGACAAGGGGTGGATTCGCCCGCGAGGAGGTGAAGCACCAGGTATTAGGTCAATGGGGTAATCATATGGCCTATGAGGTGGTAGTGTCTCTCTCTCCTTTTTATCAAAGACGTCCGCATATAACCAATAAGATGCCGGCAGGCCAGGTAGGTTAGCTGGAGTAGACAGAGGTCGAGCAGTACGAACCGGAACCAGACAGAACTTATGACATTCCTGACCCCAAAGGAGCACCTCCCCCGAGCTCCAATTCAGGACAGACCCATGTCTCTGTAACCAAGGCAGACCAAGCAAAAGGGGATGAGAGGGACCGGACAGCACGTAAAAGGAGATCCTCTCCGAGTGTAGCATTCCCACCTGAAGAGTTACAGGCTCAGTGACAAACAAGATGGTCTCAGAGAGAAGCTTTCCATCCACAGACGAACCGCTAAAAGATCAGCCAGACGTATGGTAGGCAACCATATCAGTGTCTCCCATGTGATGTTTGTATAGGAGACTCAGTGTATACAGAAACCTCACTGTTTCCTATGTGATGTATACAGCAGTCTCGGTGTCTCCTATTTCATGTATATAGCACAAAGAGTCAACTGTGCTCCAGACTAACGCAAACCTGGAAAAAAGATATGAGAAGGAAAATCATTAATGCCACCTAACATCACAGTCTCACCAAAGAGAAGCAGTTTCAGCCATCACATTAGAGTGAGTGAAATAAATGTCTGACAAAATATAACAATTTAATTTTTAACTTGATGATTTTGTATGGCCCGTGAATAATCCAAATGGCCGTTTGCAAAAAAAAAGTTTCCCAGCCCCTGTTATGTAAGACATTAAAAATGCTGGTGGCGAGGCCATCGCAAAAACATTGCATAAGATTTCAAAAAAGATGCTTCAGGAAAAATCACTGACTGAGCTTGCTTTACAACCCTAAATGAGGTATCAATAAATTTGTGTATGAAGTATCAATTATTACTTTACTCCTCAAAGATACTATGGCTGTTTTGGCATGTGCAATATGTAGATACTTAAACAAAAATATATAAATAAAATTATAGAATTTCCAGAAAACAGCCATCGCTGCACCAATGCTACAAACAGCTACTTACATGGCATCAAACAGCACTTACAGAAGCCTCAAACTTCAGTAACAATCACATTTGGTATTATGAGAACAAAATTGAATGTTACAGTATGTTTCTGGGTGGGTCAACAATGCCTATGATAAGAAGAAATTCCCTGAAATTTCACACAGATGTAGAAATGTAATGTTGAAAGCTTTCATTTATGCACTGACATGCAAAATGTTAACAATGTATTGAAATTTTGACTTTCAGGCTCCATATATCACCATCCACTACTGCTTTGAACGTGAGACTACCATACTACAATAATCTTGACTATCTCATACAAAAATTTGACTTGCAACTATTTTGCATATGATTAGTTATGCAGATGTTTGTCACGTCACTGCATTGTTACTGTTTTACTCCTGGTGGTGGAAAAATCTTTTTCTTCCTGTATGCTACAAATTACAACCTGATCTCACATTCCCTAATAGCTCAGTGAGTTATTAGGTTTATTCCCAAGTGAAAGTTCACTGGTTTGAATCGAGGAGCAGCCATGAAGTAGATTTCCCAAGATAAGAGAAATGTCATCATCCAGCTCATCGATAGCGGTCTGTTGGCAAAGAAAATTGCCAAACTGCATCATTTGAGTGCCAGGACAGTTAGAGGAATACAAAATGAAGTCCGTCCATCTATTCAAAAGCCAAGAGGTGAATGTCCAGGCAAAATATCTGGATCAACAAGTTGGCTCATCACAAGGTCTATCAGTTCTGGCGCGACAAACATGACAGTGGAGATGGCTCATATGCTTCGTAATAGAGAGATCACAGACATCCATGCAAGCATCGTACGATGCACATTACACAAGTCTGGAATGGTGGCCCGAAATAAGGTGAAGAAGCCTCGACTTTAATATCGTCATAAGAAGTGTCAGCTCGAGTTTGCAAAAAAAGTACATAAAGTGAACAGTAGAAGATTGGAAATGGATAATTTGGAGCGATGAGACAAAAGTCAATAGACTAGGCTCTGATTGGTGCAAATGGGTCTGGAAGAAACAAGGGAATAAGGGGCTAACGGATAGAGAAATTGAAGGAAATGTCAAGTTTGGTGGAGGAATCCTGATGATATGGAGTTGTTTCACAGCCAAAGGCGTTGGATACTTGACCAGGATCTGTGGTGGTATCATTGTTGAGCTATATGTGAGTATCCTGCAAGATGAGTTACTTTTTTACACTTGAGACCTATGGGTATGAAAAGGACGACATAGTGTTCCAGCAGGAAAATGACCAGAAGCATACGTCAAGATTGGGGAAGAAATGGTTCAATAACGATGAAGTAAAGGTGCTAGATTGGCCCCCATAGTCCCCAAGCCTCAACCCAATCGATCACTTGTGGGTAGAGTTGAAGAAAAATCTGTATACATACCCAAGTGAGTCGACCAGAATGCACCAGCTTTGGGAACGTGTAAAAGAGACTTAGGCTGGGTGCCCACGTAGCGTTTTTCAAGCGATTATGCTGCGGAATTTCCGCAGCGTAAACGCTTGTGAAACGCTAGGTAATCCGCACCCCATGGTCCCCAAGGGGATTCCGCATGTTCTATGCACATGCTGCGGATTTTTCCGCAGCGTTTATGCTGTGTACAAAAATCCGCAGCATGTCATTTAATTTTGCGGAAGCGCAGCGGAATGGCCGCCATTGACTTGCATTGAGACGCATAGAATGCGCGTCTGTACATTTGACAAGCGGATTCTATATGCGTTTCAATGTGAGGATGGTACCCAAGTCTGGAGGAGAGAAGACTCTCATCCAGACCTGGGTACCATTGTACCTGTAAAAAAAAAGAATAAAATGATAAATAAAGTTTATACTCACCTTTCCGAAGGCTTCTCTCTAAATGCCGGCATCGCTTGAGGACCTGCGGTGACGTCACAGTCATGTGACCGCAGGCCCTTCACCGCTCTGTCTCGCGAGATGCCGGCAGCCGGGAACCAGACAGGAACGAGCGCTGCAGCCACGCCGGAGCATCGGGGGTGAGTATAGCTTTATTTTATTTATTTTTACGGTTCACACTGTATAAATCCACGCTGTTTGCATGGATTTATACAGTGTGACCTAGTTGTCAAGCACTTTCCAAGTGATGCTATCACCTGGAAAGCGCTTGTCAATCTGCATGCGTTTTTTCTGCCAGGGAGATGCAGAAATGCTGCAGAAATTTTCTGCTTCATTTCTGCATCGTGGGCACATAGCCTTAGGAACAGATTTTGTTTAAGACATGTTTGAATCTGATGGAGAGCATGCACAGAAGGATTCAGGCAGTGTTGAAAGCCAAAGTTTGATTTACATAATACTAACAAAATAATAAAAATTGAAATTTAGATTTTTGGGAGCAAAACAATAACAATGCAGTGACATGAAAATAATCTGCATAACTATTCATCTGCAAAATAGTGGCAAGTCAAATTTACGTATGAAATAGCCAAAATGATTATCTACAAAATGATGGTAGCCTCATGTTTGAAGCAGTAGTGGATGGTGCGATATGGAGCCTGAAAGTCAAAAGTTCAAAGCATTGTTACCCTTTTCCTCAAAAGTGTATCTCAAATTAATCTACCCATGCCATGAGCCTTTGATGCTCTTCTTTCACATAGTAATGTATATATTGACTTTTCTCTTGAATCATTCTCAAATAACCTCTAGATACTCGCCAAGGAAATTCTTTAGAATCCATTGAAATGCACAAATAAAATCACGCTGAGGACAGTTTAAAGCCTCATTCTGACTCCCATTTTTCCTGTACGTGTTCTATCTATTTTTTCATGGATAGAAAATATACTTGTTTTAGGCTATGGGGCTGTTAACATGTTCGTGTTTCTTTTATGATGAGAAAAAAAAACAATTGGAAATGTCTATTTTATTTAGTCATAGATCAAAATACCTCACCCAAATCTAAGGGATTGTGAAAATCTCGGACAGCACATGGGTGTCATCCGTGTCTGTTTTTTTCATTCTAATGGGAAGGAGAAGCATTAAAACATTTTTTTGCATGTGAGAAAATCATTGATGGTAAAAACTGTCACACTGACTGTTTACACTGATGAAAATCAGATCCGGCACACTGATGAAAATTGGTTAGTTTTTTCACATACCAGAAAGAAATGGATGTCTTAATGAGGCCTTACACAAGAGAAATATATGTGCATTTCTGCACTTGTATTAACCCCTTCACAACTTTTTTTTAATAACTGAATATTTATTGAACTTTTTCATTACAAAGATACAAAATACAGAAATAGAACATATGGTAGTATCATTCAATGTGTAACAATACAGTTATATGAAAAAGTTTAGGCACCCCTATTAATCTTAAGCTTAATGTTTTATAAAAATTGGTGTTTTTGCAACAGCTATTTCAGTTTGATATATGTAATAAGTGTTAGACACAGTAATGTTTCTGGCTTGAAATGAGGTTTATTGTACTAACAGAAAATGTGCAATCTGCATTCAAACAAAATTTGACAGGTGCATAAGTATGCGCACCCTTATCATTTTCTTGTTTTAAATACTCCTACCTACTTTTTACTGACTTACTAAAGCACTTTTTTGGGTTTTGTAACCTCATTGAGCTTTGAACTTCATAGCCAGGTGTATGCAATCATGAGAAAAGCTACTTAAAGTGGCCACTTGCAAGTTGTTCTCCTGTTTGAATCTCCTCTGAAGATTGGCATCATGGGCTCCTCAAAACAACTGTCAAATGATCTGAAAACAAAGATTATTCAACATAGTTGATCAGGGGAAGGATACAAAAAGCTGTCTCAGCGATTTAACCTGTCAGTTTCCACTGTGAGGAACATAGTAAGGAAATGGAAGAACACAGGGACAGTTCTTGTTAAGGCCAGAAGTGGCAGGCCAAGAAAAACTTCAGAAAGGCAGAGAAGAAGAATGGTGAGATCAGTCAAGGACAATCCTCAGACCACCTCCAGAGAGCTGCAGCATCAACTTGCTGCAGATAGTGTCACTGTGCATCGGTCAACTATACAATGCACTTTGCACAAGGAGAAGCTGTATGGGAGAGTGATGCGAAAGAAGCCGTTTCTGGAAGCACGCCACAAACAGAGTCGGCTGAGGTATGCAAAAGCACATTTGGAGAAGCCAATTTCTTTTTGGAAGAAGGTCCTGTGGACTAATGAAACCAAGATTGAGTTGTTTGGTCATACAAAAAGGTGTTATGCATGGCGGCAAAAAAACACAGCATTCCAAGAAAAACACTTGCTACCCACAGTAAAATTTGGTGGAGGTACCATCATGCTTTGGGGCTGTGTGGCCAATGCCGGCACCGGGAATCTTGTTAAAGTTGAGGGACGCATGGATTCCACTCAGTATCAGCAGATTCTTGACAATAATGTTCAAGAATCAGTGACAAAGTTGAAGTTACTCAGGGGATGGATCTTTCAGCAAGACAATGATCCAAAACACCGCTCCAAATCTACTCAGGCATTCATGCAGAGGAACAATTACAATGTTCTGGAATGGCCATCCCAGTCCCCAGACCTGAATATCATTGAACATCTGTGGGATCATTTGAAGAGGGCTGTCCATGCTCGGCGACCATCAAACTTAACTGAACTGGAATTGTTTTGTAAAGAGGAATGGTCAAAAATACCTTCATCCAGGATCCAGGAAATTATTAAAAGCTACAGGAAGCGACTAGAGGCTGTTATTTTTGCAAAAGGAGGATCTACTAAATATTAATGTCACTTTTCTGGTGAGGTGCCCGTACTTATGCACCTGTCAAATTTTGTTTGAATGCAGATTGCACATTTTCTGTTAGTACAATAAACCTCATTTCAAGCCAGAAACATTACTGTGTCTAACAGTTATTACATATATCAAACTGAAATAGCTGTTGCAAAAACACCAATTTTTATAAAATATTAAGCTTAAGATTAATAGGGGTGCCCAAACTTTTTCATATAACTGTAACTCCTTAAGAACTACAATCGGCAGGGAGTGGATCCAACACTGAAGTGTCCACATCATAAAACTGAAAATGGAAAAATATAAAGACAAGAGATTGACACAGAAGGGGAGGAGGAAGGCGAAAACTTATCTAGTTCAATACAGTCTCTGAGAACTGTCCTTTATGTGTATATCAATTAATATTCTCTTTATACCCAATAAATGTCCCAAAGACTCCAAACCACCTTAAAACATTTCAGTGTATTATTTATGCTCCGTATATCTTGTATACGGGACTGTAACTCACTGTTTGGTGGAGGCTGTACCAACCTCCACTCGCAGGCTATTAAACATCTTGCTGCTGTGGTAATATGAAGTATAAGTTGTTGAGATTCACGGCTAATCTGGGAATGGTGGGATATTGAGTAGGTAAAATTTTGGGGATAAGAGGAGGATCCATAACTCTCAAGATAACAGTTTTAATATTTTCACCAAAGCTTTGAATACTTGTACATTACCGAAACAAGTGGGATAAATCTCCACCATCATTACCACACCACCTCCAACACTGATCGGAAATGGCAGGGTTAAGTTTATGCAATAAGGAAGGGGTGTAATACCAAAACATAAGTACCGGTAATTTAAATTTATTTTCCCTATAAAAATCTTGGCTGCCCTTCTCCATATCCCTTGCCAGCCAGTAGGTGATAAAGATTCCCCCAGGAAATTTTCACATTTACTCATATATGGATGTTTCAGGTGGTCACGGGGAAAGGATTAATACATTTCTTATATAAGACCCTTGGTGGAGATTCCTACCCTATATAGTCTTTCAAAGTGGGTTAGATGACAAACTGTAACAGAGGAGAAAAGCGAGTACACGTAGTGTCTAATTTGTAAGAACTGAAAATGATATTGTAAGGGGAAATTAAAACGAGATAGTAACGTTTTAAAAGGAAGTAAGGCCCTAGAGTGGGTGTCAACTATGTCTTCAAAGCAAAAATGTTGCTTGTTGAACCATGGTTTAGTCAAGCTGCCATTCAAACTCTCGGGCAGTGAAGGGTTGAATAGAAGAGCGTTCAGACATTAATGAGAATTTTTACGAAGAGGCCTGCCATATTTTCTTAGTAAAAGAGATTGGTCCCAACATGGAGGTGCCTAGCTTATTGGAGATAGTAGCCCAGAGGTATGAGTTTGGATGAATTGGGCAACACCGCTATTTCCCCATTTCCATCCACCTGGAGCTGACTATGCTGGAATACAACGCAGATGAGTTGCCAAATGATATTTAATAATCTCCGGTACACCCAATCCTCCTCTCGTTTTACCTGTTATCATAATTAGATTTTTAATTCTGTGCCTTTTGTGGGCCCAGATCAATTGGACAATAGATGACTAAATATCTTTCAGCTTCTTATAAGGAACATTAATATGCAGAGTTTCAAATAAGTATAGAAGTTTAGGCAGTATAGTCAACCGCTGAGATTCTCCCAAAAAAAGATAATGGCAGTTTCATTTAGGCTATGTGCCCACAATGCGGAAATGCTCCGGACTTTTTCCTGCGCATTTCTGCATCTCCTGGCAGAAAAACCGCATGCGGATTGTACATGCGGGTTGTACATGCGGATTGTACATGCGTTTTCCTGCCAGGGACATGCGGATGTGAAGCGTTCTTAACTTGCATTTCCACATGCGGGTTGACAAGCGCTTTCCAAGCGATTTTAGCATCACTTGGAAAATGCTTGTCAACTTGGTCACACTATATAAATCCATGCAACCGGCATGGATTTATATACTGTGACCGAAAGAATGTTAACAAATAAAAAATAAATATCATACTTACCTTCTGATGGCCCCCGGAGTCTTTATTCGATGCTTTTCGGCTTGCCGGCAGCTCGCGGTACACTGAAAGGACCTGCTGAAGGCAGCGGTCGCGTGACCCGTCACAAGACTAAATGACGTCAGGGCAGGTCCTTTAGTCTACCGTGAGCTGCCGGCAAGCAGAGACAAGCACACCGGAGGCCATCAGAAGATAAGTATAATATTTATCTTTTATTTTATTATTTTTTTTACAGGTTCTATGGTACCCGGGTCTGGAGGAGAGTCTCCTCTTCTCCAAACCTGGGTACCATCCGCACATTGAAACGCATGTAATGCGCATCTGCAGATGAAGTGATGCGGATTCCATGCATTCCAATGCAAGTCAATGGAGGCGAAAACGCAGCGCTTACGCAAAATAATTGGTAGTGCTGCGTTTTTTTCTGCAATGATAATCCGCAGCGGAAATTTCCGCAGCATGTGCACAGCGGATTATCATTGGGGAACATGGCAGACCTTCTACCAAGCGTTTTTTAAGCGTTTCTGCAGCGGAATTGCCGTTGCGGAAACGCTTAAAAAATGCATCGTGGGCACACAGCCTTATTAAGTTTATTAAGTAGCCATTTGAGTTTGTTGTGTCAGGGTGTGACAGAGGCTGCCATGTGCCTCTCCCTTACTAAACAGTTTTTGTTGTTTATGGATCTCTAATGAAATGTATAATGTTATTTATATATGGTATATAGGGAAAGTATAGGACATTGCTTAGTGTTTGGTTAGTGATAGTTAGAAACAATAGGGCTGATAGGCAGAGGTGGGCCTAATAGTGTATGGGATTTAGGACATAGTTTAGAGTATAGGAAGTTCAGTGTACGTTATTAGTGGGTAAATACGGCAGTTCATTGGTGAAGGGAGTTTGCCCAGCAATCACCGGAGACGGCTGGTGATTGATCCAGTTAAAAGGGAGAGGAGGTTGGGCCAGTGGGGAGCAACGGTTATTCCTGTCAGGAATCAGTTCTGTCGGAGATGTAGTAGTTAGTGGTAATGTGCTGGAGGAAGACTGAGGAAAAGTTCAGGGCCCTGGGGGCTGAAGGTCAATAGAGATACAGATGGATGATGGAAAAAGAGTTAGGCAGCTTGGGGAACGATAAAGTGGATAACTCTGAGGAAAATTCCCTAAACATCCGAGGTCTAGGCCTGTAGAAGGGCTGATGGAGCCAGCCTTTACTACTCCCAAGGAGGGGAGCACAGACAAGGACATACCTGAGAAGAGTAGGACTGTGTTCTGGAAAGCTGCGGTACCGGGGAAACTAACTCTGAGGATAGGACAAGAATGGACAGAAGAGAGGATGAAAACTGTAACTGTGATGTTCAAAGAGACTGTATCTGTGACCAGAACTGAACAAAAGAAGCTAAGTAAAGTTGTTTTTTATAAAAAAGAAACTGAGCGTGAAAGTGGTTGCTTGCCTTTAACTTCTGGATTCCTAAAGAAGATAGAGAAGCAGCAGAAAACTGTAAGTGTTTTACACGACATGCAAAGCACAGGACAAACCAGACATTATGTTTTATTTGTGGACAGTCAGGGTGAGAATGCACATCTACAGCAGTCTTTCACCACTACTACCACCCTGCACCCCTCACAGTTGATCAAGAGAGGGTAATTTTGTTGGCACAGTGATTGTAAGTGGAGGTCAACTAGATTCCCAAATAAGTCAGGGAGGAGTCCTTCAATGGTTTTAAAGATGTAATAGAAACATTGAGAGGAAGGGCTTACGCTTTACCATTATTCATTTCGTAACCTGATAAATGGCCAAATTGTCTCAAGAGTGCATGTAAGTTAGAAAGGATAATATGTAATTGTGTTAACGTCAGTATCGTGTCTTCTGCAAACAGAGATCCTTTGAATTCTTTGTCCCTTACCATTATTCCATGGCTATTTGGGTTTAGGCAGGTAGCTGTGGCCAGAGGTTCTATACTATGCCATTACGAATTTTAAAGGGTTGGGACATTGCATGTGGCAATTTGACAGTAGCTGAAGGCTTGGAGTAAAGGGCCTTTAGAATATTAGCAAAAGCTCCATATTAGGAAAAGCTCCAGAGGTACCAAATTGGGTCAAAGTTTTGAACATAAATGACCACCAAGGCGATTGAGTACTTTTTCAGCATCTAAACTATGTGAAAGTGTTGAGCTCTCTGTTTTTTTTACCACTTCTATAAGGTCTATTACCTTTCTCGTGTTGTCACCTCCTTGTCTGCATTATATGAAGCCTACCTGATCATTATGGATCAAATGGGGAAGCCACATAGATTAGATAGGTGTATGGCCAATAATTTGGTGAATATTTTAAAACCTGCATGAAAAAGGGCTACAGACCTATCATTTCCACAGTCAAATGGGTAATTTCTTGGCTTTGGAATGAGAGTGATATCAGAATAAAGCATAGTAGGTGGAATTGGTGAAACTAAGAGAAATTCATTAAAAAAGTAGCTAAATGTACAGTCAAAATAATTTTGTAGTAAAGATAGGTCAGTCCATCCGGGCCAGGAGATTTTTCATTGGCAAGGGAGGTGAGCACCTCCAAAATTTTCTTTCGGTTAGTCTTTATTAAGGGAAGCTATGGCTTCAGTGGAAAGGTAGGGAGTTTACATTGCTGAAGGAATGATTGAATAATTTCCTTCTTCTTAACGGGATCACTGGGTAAGGTGGGGTGTATAGTGTGGATACGCAGAGGTTCCTAAGACTCCAAGGCACCAGAGATAGTTGGTATAAAACGTAGCTTATATTCCGTCCTTAAAAACGCATGGAGGAAATACAAAACTGAGGTAGGCAATGCACCCATGAACCTGAACACCCCACACCCTGTCATTACAGTACTGCTGTGAAAGCCAGTGTTTAGCTGGCGTTCATTGGAGATCATGATTTTAGCTATACATTGCAGTGCTAAAGCATTGCTATATATAGTACTAGTGATTAGATGATCACATCTTCAAGTCCGCTAAGGGGACTAACAAGTACAAAATATGAAAAAAATTTAAAAAATACCAACGTTCAAATCACCCCCCATTAAAAATAAAACAATTTAAAAAGACATATTTGGTATCTCTGTGTTCGTAGAAGTCCCATCTATCAAAACATAAAATAAATGAACCTGATCGGTAAACGGCGTAACAAGAATTTTTTTTCAGAATATGGAGAGATGGTGAAGGCTTGTTTTCTGCTCCATGAGCCGACATTTTTACTGATGCCATTTTGGGGTAGGTTCGATGTTTTGATTGCCTCTTACTGCATTTTATTACAATGGTGTGGCGGCAAAAAAAACATAATTCTGGTGTTTTGATTTTTTTCTCCTCACGCTGTTTACTGATCAGATTAATTTCTTTTAGATTTTGATAGATGGGACTTTTACGAACGTAGAGATACTAAATATGTTTTTTTTAATTGTTTTATTGGGGCAAAAGAGAAGTGATTTGAATGTTTGTATTTTTTAATTTTCTTCATATCTACATATCTCTGTATCCTCTGCATGTTGAACCCAGGGGATATTACCGGAAGCGCTGCTATTCTTCTCTTTGCAGTGTAATAACTTTTTTTGAATATGAGGGTAGAAAATTAAAAGCATTCAAAGAAACATTAGTTTTGTGCCTATTCTTGGTGTGCTATTCCCTTGTACAATATTAATTTTCTGACGAAGTAAGGAGTAATGTGGCCGGCTCCATTGGAATCAGCACCCATTCTCTTCCTTACAACATACAGTAAATTGGAGGTTGATCTACCGACCTTTTGTCTATTATAAAAATATGGATGTCTTCTTACCAAACTATGCCACATCTGGCCACAGGTTGTCTGTGGTATTGCAGCTGAAGGGCATTTTGCCAGAACATTTACAAAACAATAAACCATAAATTATATTGGGTTTTCTTATTTTATTGTCCATGTTGTGACATGAAAACATAAACGTGATGTTGGTTGTAATCCTTGATTCTGATCCTTGCTGTGCATACTTCTTTCCCAATATTGTATGGAGCTGTCAGACAGGTCCAGGTGTGTCTCTTCCTTGCTTTTCTTTCTAACACACCCACTTTTGTGACAGAAACTCCTTGTGGGTTTATAGATTGCTAGAAGCCAGTAGGTAAGCAGAACGCCGGAGTGGAGCGCTAGCGAGGTATGTGCCAACATCCCTGGATTAGATGAGCAGTTAGCGCAGGGCACAGGTTAGATTGATAATATCAGGTATAACTACACTATGTGTCAGAGGAGTTTATATCTGACTGTTCATTCATTATCTAGTTTTCTTATCAATATTAATCTTTCTGCGGTGCCCGTGTCCCGTCTGATCAAATGCTTTATAAAATGTTATGTATCAGACATCACAACAGGGAAGCAGAGAAATCTTTCACTTCACTATTTATTGATTGGGAGATTCTGGCGAAAAATCCAAAATAGTCACAATTAGCTCCAATGCTGGGGCTCACAAGGTTACAAGTTTAATAGTGTATGAGGTCCTATAAAATTGTACATTTAATAATTTGTAGGACGAAGCATAGAATAGTCCACGAATAAATAGTAACCGATATTACAGTACGTAGCGTACGGCATTTCCTAAAGTGATGGACTGCTGTTTGTAGAAAGTGAAGTCCAAAACATTTTATAGGAACAATTAAGAGAAAAAGTGAAATATCTAGAATGTTTCCTACTTCCAATAATATTTTAGCATGTTTTACAAATTTCCATGTGTATAAAATGCCATCATTCTAGTGAACTTGTAGAAGTATAATAAGTAACTATTAGTGCTATACAAATCTGTTTATTCTTATTTTTCTGCCCTTCGTATTATTTTTGTCTGCCCACACTATAATTGCAAGGAGATCACTTTCCTCTTGAGGGATATATCAGTAAAGGTTGATTTAGTGATCAATTTCTTTTGGAAAGTTTGCTGTTGAAATACAGGTATTACCTAGGAGAAGCCTTGGGTACCAGAGGTGGAGACTGAGGTCAATACAGTTCGGCATAAAGCCTATAAAGGCACATTACCTATATCTCTGTATACCTTGTGTGCCACTGTCCTTTGATTTCCAAGGTCTATGGGAAATTGCAATGTATGTGGAAAACCTTATGTATGGTTGTATATCAAATTTTTATTACAGGACACAGATTTTCACAATATGCCCTGACAAGTTGATCAGTTTTTGGACACGTTTTGCCATTAATATATGGTCACTACTTTATATGTATTCGGCAGTCATCTAAAGTGATCACAGTGATTCACTATGAAATTTGCTTATGTGGTCAAATAAGTATTCACAGCGTCTACAAAAAGATTCTGGGTGTTGTAGATAGCGTGACATTGATCCATGGAAATCCAACTGTGAGGATGACAGATTCTTCTATACTGGGAAAATTACAAGTAAATTGATATTGTCTGCTCAGAAAATAGGCGCTGTACATCAATCACAGGTCAGATATAGGGCCATGTAGATGGAAAACCTACTTCGCCATAAGAGGGCTTGAGTTTTGTGGGACAATGTGTAGTTTTCCCTTATCCATATTATGTACTGGAAACCAGAAAAAAAATCCCAACCATGGCGAAATGGTAATAAAACTGAAATCCACAATTTTGGGGTTTTTTTTATACCATTTAGTGCGTGCAAAGAATTACATGGCAACATGATTCTTCAGGTCAGTACAAATTACATGATATTAAACTTTGTTAAAAAAAGACAAAAACTGGAAAGTGTTGCCATTTTCTGAGTAATTGCAATTTTTTTTAATTTTACTTCGTTAAATTTTTTCTATTTTCATTTTGTTATTTTTTTTATATTTGCATGTAAGGGCTTATTTTTGAGTGACAGCCTTTTGTTTTCATTGGTTTCATTTTGCGGTACATATGATATTTTTATTGCTTTTTATTGCACATATTGGGAGTTGTGATAACTGAAAATGGCAATTCTGGTGTTTTGGTTCTTTTTTTGCATTATGAAATTTATTGTACAGGCTAAATCATTTTATATTTTATAGATTGGACTTTTACAGACACGACAATACAAAATAAGCAATTTTTTTTAAGCTTTCACTTTGATTTTGGGAAAAGGGGAGGAGGTTGAATAAAAATTATTTTCAAATATTTTAAATTGATCACATGTACTATATACTACAGTGCAGTTATAGTGAAATTGACTATGTCCTATGAAGCCAGGCTGGTCTTCAAAGGAGTTCAAAGATGGCAGCAGCAGAGGCCTTCAGTAGGCCCACATTCACTATGTCAACCCTCTGGCGTGCTGCAATCACATTGTGGCCAATGGGAACTTCAACAGGCGCCTCATCTGGATTGTGCCACTTACTGTAAATACCACTGTCAGATTGTTTCACTTATATTTCATTGGAGTGATAGAATACAAAAATAGTATCTATCAAACTATCTATCTATCTATCTATTATCTATCTTTCTATTATCTATCTATTATCTATCCATATCTATCTATTATCTATCTATTATCCATCTATTTATCTATCTATCTATCTATCCATAACTCTATCTATCCATTATCTATCTATCCATCTATTTATCTATCTATATATCTATCAATCTATCTATCTATCTATCATCTATCTATCATCCATATATCTATTATCTATCTATTAACCATCTATCTGTCTATCTATCCATATATGTATCCATATATCTATTATCTATCTATCTATATCTATCTATCTATTCATATATCTATCCATCTATCTATTATCCATCTATCTATCTATCCATCTATTTATCTATCTATATATCTATCTGTATCGTATCTATCTATCTATTATCTGTCTATCTATCTATTATCTATCTATTATCCATCTATTTATCTATCTATCCATAACTCTATCTATCCATTATCTATCTATCCATCTATTTATTTATCTATATATCTATCTATCTATTCATTATCTATATATCTATCTATATATATATATCTATATATCTATCAATCTATCTATCCATATATCTATTATCTATCTATCTATTAACCATCTATCTATCTTTCTATCCATATATCTATCCATATATCTATTATCCATCTATCTATCTATCCATCTATTTATCTATCTATATATCTATCTGTATCGTAACTATCAATCTATCTATCTATCAACCATCTACCTATCTATCCATATATCTATTATCCATCTATCTATCGATCTATTTATCTATCTATATATCTATCTGTATCGTATCTATCTATCTGTCTGTCTGTCTCATTTCTATCTATTTATTATCACATTAGGCCTGTAATAAAAGTTTGTTCTCTGTTGACCAATCGCACTGCAGCTTGTTTGTCGGCTGATGCATATCTTATGTTGGCTTACAGACCTTAGTTGCCGGCGACATCTTCACTTGTAAACAGAAGATGTGTTGCTGATAATATACAAACTGTATAGGAGCTAAATGAATGCACTAACAATGGTTCATCCCCATACAATTTGCACCAGGCCATAAGAAAAAGCCTTCAATGACCATAGAATCATAGAATCATAGAATCATAGAATGGTAGAGTTGGAAGGGACCTCCTGGGTCATCTGGTCCAACCCCCTGCTCAAAGCAGGATTCACTAGATCATCTCAGACAGATGTCTGTCCAGCCTCTGTTTGAAGACGTCCATTGAAGGGGAACTCACCACCTCTCGTGGCAGCCTGTTCCACTCATTAATCACCCTAACTGTCAAAAAGTTTTTTCTAATATCTAATCTGTGTCTCCTCCCATTTAGTTTCATCCCATTGCTTCTAGTCTTTCCTTGTGCAAATGAGAATAAAGATGATCCTTCTACAATGTGACAGCCCTTGACATATTTGTAGACAGCTATTAAGTCTCCTCTCAGTCTTCTTTTTTGCAAGCTAAACATTCCCAAATCCTGCAACCGTTTCTCATAGGACATGGTTTGCAGACCAGTCACCATTCTGGTCGCTCTTCTCTGAACTTGCTCCAGTTTGTCTATGTCTTTTTTAAAATGTGGTGCCCAAAACTGTACACAGTATTCCAGATGAGGTCTGACCAAAGAGGAGTAAAGACCGATAATGACTTCACGTGATCTAGACTGTATGCTTCTGTTAATACATCCCAGAATTGTATTTGCCTTTTTTGCTGCTGCATCACACTGTTGACTCATGTTCAGTCTATGATCTATTAGTATACCTAAGTCTTTTTCACATGTACTGTTGCTTAGCTCTATTCCTCCCATTCTGTATATGCTTTTTTCATTTTTATTGCCCAGATGTAGTACTTTGCATTTTTCCCTGTTAAAAACCATTCTGTTGGTTGCTGCCCACTGCTCCAGTTTATTTAGGTCTTTTTGAATCCTCTCTCTCTCTTCTCTAGTATTAGCTATCCCTCCTAGCTTTGTGTCATCAGCAAATTTAATCAGTTTACCCTCAATTCCTTCATCTAAATCATTGATAAAGATGTTGAACAATACAGGTCCCAGGACGGAGCCCTGTGGTACCCCACTTGAGACATTCATCCAGCTGGATGTGAAGCCATTTACAACCACCCTTTGAGTCCGATCACTAAGCCAGTTATGAATCCACCTAACAGTTGCCTGGTCCATTGCATACTTGGTCATTTTTTCAATAAGGATGGTGTGAGATACTTTGTCAAATGCTTTGCTGAAGTCAAGATATACTATATCTACAGCATTTCCCTGATCCACCCAGTCAGTGATTCTGTCATAGAAGGAAATTAAGTTAGTCTGACATGACTTGTTAGTTACAAACCCATGCTGACTCTGGTTAATCACTTCATTCTTATCCATGTACTTACATACATGTTGTTTAATAATTTGTTCAAAGATCTTTCCTGGTATAGAAGTCAGACTCACCGGCCTATAGTTCCCTGGGTCCACCTTCTTCCCCTTTTTGAAGATAGGAACAACATTTGCTCTTCTCCAGTCTTCTGGGACTTCTCCTGTTCTCCAAGAATTTTCAAAGATTATGGAGAGTGGTTCTAAAATTTCTTCTACGATCTCCTTCAGTACTCTGGGGTGTAATTCATCTGGACCTGGAGACTTGACCTCATTTATGTTAGCTAAATATTCCCTCACAATCTTTCTGTTTACAGATAACTTGGATTCCTCTATTCCTTTAAAAGGACAGTGAAGATCAGTTGATGTTACATTTTCTTTCTGAGAGAAAACAGATGCAAAATAGGAATTAAAAAGTTCGGCCTTCTCAACATCCTCTCTTACCATTTCTCCATTTTCATCCTGTAAAAATCCTATAGCATCTTTGACTTTCCTTTTACTTTTGACATACCCCCAAAATCCTTTTTTATTGCTTTTGACATCTCTTGCAAGCCTTAATTCATTGTCAGCTTTAGCTAACCTGATACGTGCCCTGCAGGATCTGCAGACTGCATTATAATCTTCTTTAGATATGCCTCCCTCTTTCCATTTAATAAACATTTCTTTCTTTCTTTTTAGCATGTGTTTAAGTTCTGTGTTCATCCATCCTGGTTTCCTTAAATGCTTCCCATTCTTCCTACTTTTCGGGACCATCAATTGACTAGGTTATATTGTTGATGGGTGCTCATAATGGGCAGAAGTCGGCCTGTGTAAATTTACCATAAATGTGGAAAGAGGCTGCCTTCTTTATGGGCCCAAGCCAAAGCCAGAAGGGGATTTAAGGGCTGCAGAATATGAAGCAAGGACATCTGCTTCTCCTTCTTCGTGGATTAAATTTTGGTTTTGGTTCAAATAGCTGCATAAAAAATCTACAGTGGTGTTTAAAAAAACCCAGTGAGGGTAGATGTAATATGAGACACATTTCCGCTCACACTGAGCCTTTTTCAAACAACATGTTTGTGAAAGATTCAGTGTGAGCCGAAACACAACGTATATGATGATCTGCATGATACTTTTATGAACTATACTTTGAAAAAAAGCATCAGAAATGTGAGTACCGGTCTTCTTACTACTGATGTAAACAGGACGCCATCCCAGGGTGCGAGCACCACAAATATACTCGCATGCCCCCTGGACTTTTTGGTGGATGGACTCATGCTGTATTGGGAAATTCAGGGCACCCTATGATGTCCCACAATCTGGAATCTATATGCATAGATTAGCCCTAAAACCAAAGAAGAATAATTACAGTGACTAAATATTATTACCACAGTATTATACTGTGGCTGCATAATACTGTTATTAAAGGGAACCTGCCACATGAAAAAATGCTATTAACCTGCAGATATGGGGTTAATCTGCGGGTTAGTAGCGTTCTGAACCTGCTGGGCGCCTGCACTTAGACATCTGCTGCTGGGAGGAAATGAACTATATTCCCCCTGACAGAAGTCTTAGGGGTGGGCCACCGTAATCGCGCCATCGCACTGACTGACGGCTTGCTAGATTTACATATACATATTTATAAATAAGTATATGTGTATATAATATGTACACTATACAAATATCTTACTTGTCACATATAACAAGCTTTGTACTGTAAAGATAGTTTCTTCTATGTGATATATAAAGTATGTATATTTACAGAAAATATATATACACATACATATACCACCCTCTTCCCACTCTGTGTGCCTGTTGGCCCTCAACCCCTCACCATCCTATCCTACATGGACATATTTTCACATATAGTTCTACTTACACTCACTGAGTTTCAGCCATTGTACCAACTTCCTTCTCCCTGATTGGTGTTGATGAACAATAAGTGTAAGACCTCATTCACATGTCCGTGTTGCATGTATGTGTGGTATCCGTTTTTTTCATGGATACAATATGTACCCATTATAATCTATGGTGCTATTCACATGTCCATGTTGCACATATGTGTGGTATCCGTTTTTTTCATGGATACAATATGTACCCATTATAATCTATGGTGCTATTCACATGTCTGTCTTTCTTCCTGGCTCTTGCATTTGTGCAAAACACACGGAGACGGTGACTTTTTTCACGCACATGTTTGAACATGGATGTGTGAATGAGGCCTAACAGTGTACAGCTAGCTCACTGATATAGTAGGTAACACCACATTCACCGATGCACACAATTAAATAACCACAATATTTATCCTACATGGAAAACACATAAAAAAATGGTAATATTTATGTATTTTATTAACTCCACTTCTCTATAAACTATTGCAAGTCTCAGCAAAAATCTCGCCCTCATGTAGCTCTGTCAAAATAAATGTTTAGGGTCTTTAAAACAAATGATTTTAAAGATTATATAAGATAACAATGACCTTCAAAATCAAAGAAAAGAAAAAAATTAAAACAAAAACTCGGCTGTGTCGTTAAGCACCAAACTGGTCCCCATCCTCTCACTTATGATATATAACTAAAACCAGGTCATGAAGCATTTTTTTTTTTCTAAACATTTTTCACTTTCTGATTGTAGACTTATTTTTATTTTATTTTCTGAACACGGTTTCTTGGTTGAGCTGCTGTAACAGCATCAGGGACCATAATCGGCAATAATCTGGAGATGTTCATTGACTTCTATGGAAGTTTTCTAGGGATGCAGGTGACATCACCTATTGTGAATAGTGTGATCCTCTGTTATCTGTATACTGGCGTTGTCTTTCATGGTAATCCTGCCTGTGATGATTTGGAGTTGACTATTTGAAGGGGTTGCCCAGGCTAAATAAAACTTAATGAGGACATGAAAGTTGTGAAAATACCGAACTGAGCCCTCCTTTACCCGATCAGACAATAGTACATTAGACCCTTTGTTACAGCAGACACCTCTTATTGCTGCACCTGCCCTGACTCCTTTCTCAGAGCATTAGTCATCCATTGTACAAACAGCGCAGACAATGCAGTCACTTGAATAAATTCCTTCTTTCTATGAATACTTCAATCATACACAATATTTTAATCTGGTGCATATTTCCCTAGAAGTCACAAGTCCATATTTTCATCCAGAGCTGATATCAAAGCTATTTGCTAGTTTGGAGACTCTTGGGAAATAGCATTTTATCAATCCAGGCTGCTATGTTTCGGGGGGAGGTGGTGGGGCCTCCCTGTCCTTCAGACATGCACATTACTTCCAGACAGTGTTTTAAACCCATCATCACCACTTGACCACATACGTGACCATGTACCTCTATAGAGGACCATGTACCACTATAGAAGTAAAAAGTTATAAAAGAGGGTATGAACAAACATAACTGTTAGCATTTGTCTGACAGAGACCACATTTTTGTAAAATGTCTATTTATGCAACAGTTATCGTTCCCTTAAATACTATCAGTATATGTTTATATGTAGCAGCGACAAGCGTTCTCAGTGTATAAGTACATAATATAGGACTGTCACTACAATAGATTAGTCACAATCAGCCAGTGAATCCTCCCCATTTACTAAACTGCCAAAAACAATGAACAAGCTGTATAACACTATGTATATTTAAGTTGCTCAATAAATATACTGTACGTTTAAAAGGAATCTGTCAGTATGATCAACCCTCTTAAGGGCATGTATGCCATAGGAGATGGAATAAAAGCATACAGTCCTGCTCATTGTTATTGGCACCCATGAAGTTTAAGTACATAATATTGAATATCTCCTGAAAAAAATGAATCAAGTGAAACAGTTTTTTTGTATAGAGACTCGTGTTAAATACAAAAGAGCAAATGATAAACAATAATTTAAAACCAAAAACAATGGGAGGAAAAAATAGAAAAACCTAAAGCTTGCTGTGACTCTGGTACCGGGCACCCTTTACAGTAATTTAGTATGAAAACACATTTTGACTCGCCTGTGGTTAATCACAAAAGAGATTCTCCTGTGATTGTCAGTGCCCATGTGACATGAAATAACCAATGAATGATGACTTCAGTATTTTAAAAAGCCACATGGTAGGCCCTGATCCTTGGTGAAGACAAAGGAGTTGTCTGAGAACATCAGAACTGCTTTGTTAGGAAACACAAGACTTCCAAAGGGTATAAGGCCATCTCCAAAGACCTTGGTATCCCAGTTTCAACAGTGCACACTGTTATTAAGAAGTTTGCCAAGCATGGAAGAATAAAGTACCTCCCTGGATGTAGGAGAAAGAGGAAAATTGACAAGAGATGTCTTCGAAGGTTGGTGCGAATGGTGGAAAAAACATCTCATCAAACATCAAAGACCTTAAGGCCAACCTGGAACAGTCTGAGCTTGTGGTTTCAACAAGTACCATACGCTACACACAAAACCAAGCAGAGCTTTATGGGAAAAGGCCAAGGAAGAAACCATTGCTGAGGAAAAGACACAAAAAGGAACTACTGACCTTTGCCAAAGAGTACTTTAACAAATCACAATCCTTCTGGGAAAATGTTCTGTGAACAGATGAAACAAAAATAGAGCTTATTAGCAATGCAAAGCAACGTTTTGTTTACAGATGGCACAATGAAGCTTGTAAGGAAAAGAACACCTTACCAACAGTGAAGTATGGTGGAGGATCCATAATGCAGTGGGGTTGCTTTGCTGCATCAGGTACTGGAAGTCTTGACTGTATCACAGGAATCATGAAATCAGAAAATTATCAAGAGATTTTAGAGGGAAATGTCCTACCCAGTGTAAGAAAACTTGGTTTGATTCGAAGATCATGGGCCCTCCAGCAAGACAATGACCCAAAGTGAAAATCTTGAAAATCTTTGGGGTGAGCTGAAATCTGCCTTTGGGAAAAAGAACCCTGCAAACATTGAAGAGCTTGCAATGAAGAGTGGGAGAAAATTCCAGCTGAGAAGTGCAAGAAGCTTATAGTTGGCTACAAGAAACGTTTGGAGGCTGTCAGCAATGCCAAAGGGTGTGCAACCAAGTATTAATTAGGGGTGCTTCTATTGCTGCACATGCTGTTTATTCTGTTTTTTTCTTTGAAATTGCAACATGGAAGTTGAAAAACAATGTTTTATTGTTGTATTACTTTGGACCACTAATCAAAAGATGCTGATGATATTATTTTGGTACATTTCTATTTATTTCTGAAGATATTGTACTGTCTATGAAAAAATGAAGGGGTGCCAATAACGGTGAGCAGGACTGTATCTTGATCTCTGAGATCCGATGTCTTATTCCAGAGAAATTTATGTTTTTCTTTTATGAGCTATTATGATCTATGGGACTGACAGAGATCGTCCTGAGAATCTGCCTCCAGAGCTTATTATAAATGAAAGGGGGAGTTATCAGTGTGAGACATGTAATGACTGACAGTCTGCTCTCTTGATCTACGTGTCTCACACTGGTAAATTACTCCTTTCATTTAAAATAATCTTTGGAGACAGATTCTCATGCAGATCAGTGTCCAGCCCATAGCCTAGAACAGCTCATTTACATATAAGAAAAACATGGATTTCCCTGAAATAAGACATTAGATAACAGATATCATCAAGGTATCATTTTATTCTGCTCTCTATAACCTGCATGCCCATATAGAAGATGGCTTAGGAGGGTTGATCCTAATGACAGATTCCCTTTAAATTCCCATATCCATAATTACAATATCAATAGGTTTGTCTTTACCATATTCGGAGCCTTAGTGCCTCATCATTGTCACTCCTTACTAACACCACCAATTTCAGATCAACAGTGTGGATACAGATTTAGATTCATCACAAAGACGCTGAGGCCTGTGTTTGGCTGCAGCGGTCAGGTGACTAGAAGAGCACATGATCTTCTTTCTGGTGCATCTGTAAGGAGATGGATATACTGCCCACATTCCTCATTGAAGACACGCGTATTGTTGTAATGTGAATTGTGACATATGTGATTGGTGATAGTATTATGTTCTGCCTGACAGTAGGGACAGTTAGAGTTATTGGTTGGGACTAGCCCAGGGTGGGAGGGGATAAAGTGCAGGGACAGATACAGTTTCCTGTCAAGAACAGAGATAGGGCCCAGCCTGCAGTAGAAGCAGACCTAAGGGCTGACTAGTCACTAGAGCCGCATGATGTGGGTGTCCCTGACGTGAGTGAAGACCGAGGCAGTGGACAGCGAGATCCTGAGTAGAGAAAGGAAAAGTGACAGAAGGACAGAGTGATGCACTGGAGACAGGTTCTGGGCAGGACACCTAGCAACATTACCCTGAAAATGCAAGTCGGAGAGGTAAAGGGCCAGGGCGAAACAGGAAAATGTGAGACAATGAGAGTGCTCGGCAAGGTAGTTCAAAGGCCTTCAGCAAGCAGAGATGTAACGGCCATAGTGGCGAACTAGCTCTCCTAGGGGAAAAAAGAACGCGGAGCTACGGATTGAGGACAGGACTCTCACTTACTGGACTGTAGTACTGTGCTTGGTTGTGGTGAAGGCGGAGGACAGAAGGAGGACAGAAGCACGTAAGCCTGGAAGAGGTAGAGAGACTTTGTGTGAAGATGCTCCATGTTGTAAAGGAAACGTTCGTGACGTTATGCACCCGCTATCTATTGTACATAATTCCTGCCAAGTTACTGTTCAGTAAAAACCTGTTTATTGTTGGTTGGTGGTCTATCTCATTGAACTTCTCAACATGTGGTCCTGGCCAGCCAAAGTCACTGGCACCATGCGGCCTTCAAGGAGTAGCACAAGCATGCCTGCGCTCTGCAAGTGTCCATGAAGGATGGCATGCTGGATGGCAGCGCTCAGCGGCGATCCAGCCTGTCATCTCAATGCCATCCATCCCAGCTGGGAGAATTCTCCTGCTCAAGCGCTGAGCGCAGGAGATTTCTCCCACGCTGTCAGTGACGTGCATGAGGTGAGCTGAGTTCATTGGACATGAGCTCACCTCATGCACGTCACTGACAGCGTGGGAAAATTCTCCTGCGCTCAGCGCTTCAGCAGGAGAATTCTCTCACGCTCACTGCAAGCGCAGGAGAATTTTCCCACGCTGACAGTGACGTGCATGAGGTGAGCTGAGTTCATTGGACATGACCTCGGCTAATCTTTATGCCGTCACAGCCAGACACTGAGGAGCGCAAGCATGCCTGTGCTTTTCAGTGTCTGCAGCATGGCAAGCTGGATGGCAGCTTTCGGCTGCGATCCAGCCTGTCATGTGAATGTAGCAGAGCTGGAGCCGTCGTGGGAACCATGGTAAGGTAAGGATGATGTTGGTTTATTATTTTACTTTTATTGCAGAAGACATTGGCTTCAGCTGGAATGAGCGTGATGGTAAGTATGGTTTAATTTAGAACATTAAAGAATTGTGTGTTTATTTCAATTAAAGGACTTTATTCTGGGTGTTTGTGTTTTTTTTTTAACTTTGACTATGGGGTTAGTAATGGGGGTGTCTTATAGACGCCTCTCCATTACTAACCTGGGCTTGATGTCAGCTGGCATTATAAGCTGACATCAACCCCAACCCTATTACACCACTGCCACCGCTACAGGGCAGTGGGAAGAGCGAGGCTAAGTGCCAGAATTGGCGTATCCTATGGATGCGCCATTTCTGGGGCGGCTGACGGCTGGTGTTTCTAGCCTGGGAGGGGGCCAATATTCATGGCACCCTTCCTAGGCTATTAATATCAGCCCCCAGCTGTCTGCCTAGCCTTTGCTAGCTATTAAGATAGGGGGAACCCCACATCATTTTTTTTTGGGTCCCCCATTTTAATAGCTAGTAAAGGCTAGGTATTCAGCTGGGGGCTGATATTAGTAGCCTGGGAAGCTCCGTGGGTATTACCCCCTTCCCAGGCTTCAAACATCTGCCCCAGCCGTCTGCTTAACCTCCGCTAGAGACTAAAATTACGGGGAACCCCATGCCAATTTTTTTTTTAATAAATCCTTTATTTTAACACTAAACGACAAGTACAGTAATCAATACTATCACTGTACTTATTATATATGTGACTGACATGTTTCTATCTATCTAATCTATGTGTGATGCTCTATTCTTTCTGTTCTAAATTGTCGGGTACCGGTGTATGCCGCAGCTGAATTGCCGGCTTTTCATGTTTCACTGTGAGCACTGTTCCCATTTGGGCAATCACTGTAATGCCACAACCACCATGGCTGTGCCATTACAGTGAGTGGCAGACAATCCCTGCATGATTGGTGCTCTAAATAGCGCCAGACATGCAGGACACGCTTTTGGTGCACGAACAGTTATTGAACATAACCTCGAACAGCCGAATTGTTTGCAAATCGTTCGCGTTCGTCGAACTACTCGAACACCGCCCAAAACAGCTCGAATTTGAGATTGGCGAACAGTTCTAGTCGAACACCGCTCATCTCTAATCTGCACCCCACAATCGTATTGTATGGGGGGGGGCATGGAAATTGGTGCATGAGCGATTGCTCTATTTAAATGCCGCTATCAGTGATGGACAGCATTGTTTAAGTGGTTAGACAGCAGTGATTAGAGCAAACTTTGGTCACTGTTGTTACAGGAGGATGTCAGCAACACATCCAGTGTCAGCAGAGTATGCTGTGCTCCATACACTGACAACCCTGCATCACACTTCAGGAGTTAAGGAACTAATAAAGATTTTGTCAATGTTTTGCAAAATATTTTGTATTGCATGTAGTCTGCATCCTTTTAGGAATGTAATGTAGAGCCTGCTCTGTTTATATACTGTCACATGACATAAATGTATCTAATTCATGACTTTAATGCTTTTTGTTAAACATGTTTACAATGATTCACATGAGCTGACCATGCTGTCTCCTGTGGGGACATGATACCAACGTCTGTACTACGACAATGTCCTCTATATGTGTATGTTATACATTGTGTTATTTTGTTTTATGACTTCTGAATCCTACATAGCATAAATAGAGGTATTTTGATTAGCGGTAAAGTTTTCATGTTTTTACTAATTATAACATTTATATTTTTCTTGACAGACTCTGGCAGACCTGGCACGGGCTTAATACAAGATGTCTTGCAATGTTGCTAGCGACTATGTATTTTTGTGCAGTGCCCAGGATGCGTGGGGCATTGTACTGGAAACGTTGGCTGCAGCAGGGGTTCTGTTTACTATCGCTCTCATGCTAGCACTTCTTATTATGGTGCCACGTATTTGTGACAATGCCAAACGGGCTTTGGTTCCTATTCAGTTCATCTTCCTTATAGGCACACTTGGAATCTTTGGTCTTACATTTGCCTTCATCATCAAACTTAACTTACAGACTTGCCCAACGCGTTTCTTTCTTTTTGGAGTGCTATTTGCCATCTGTTTTTCTTGCCTTTTAGTTCATGCTAGTAAATTAGTGAGACTGGTTAGGGGTGGACTGGGTATGTCATGGTGGGTGATGCTAATCACAGTAATTTCCCTGTCACTTGTACAAATTATTATAGCTATTCTTTATGTAGCAATCTATCTGGGAAGAAATATGGATCAGTGCAGTCCGGGAACAGCAAATCTTCCGGCACGTAACCTTGACTTTGTGCTTATACTTATCTATGTTTTGGCATTGATGGCTGTCGCTTTTCTCATTTCAATGATAGCTATGTGTGGACCTTGTAAATACTGGAAACGACATAGCGTCCATATCTATGTAACAATGTTTTTCTCAATTGGCATTTGGGTAGCTTGGATTTCTATGTTGTTAAGAGGGAATATATCTTTAGAAACTGCTCCTCAGTGGGATGACCCTGTGAGAGCCATAGCGTTAGTAGCCAATGGATGGGTTTTCCTCATTATGTACATGGTTCCAGAGCTTTGTTCAATGACACGACAACAATCAAATTGTGCCAAACCGTGTAACCAGTCACAACCACATCTTCTACGGCAAACTGTTGGAGTGGACAATCGAGTATTCTGTCAAGATGATATATCCCAAGGTTAGTTTACATGTAGATATCAACTATTTTCTATCATAAGGAGATGGTTGCTTTTTCCCAGGATTTGTATATTAATACTTTTCTTTTCTTTTTCTTTTTACATTACCTGATACTGAGGTGCAAAGCTGCAGTTAGATTATACCAAGCGACAACAATGTTGAAATGTAATCTACCCTTTGTCTTATGTGTCATAGGAACATATTAGATCACACTAAGCCATTTTATTCTTTGTGAGTTATGTGAGAGCAGGAAAGTCAAATGCCAGTTATTTGTAACAAAATTGAGTTGTAGAGCCAATATATTAAAATGGGTGTAGGTAAGGACCTTTTATGAAAGGCATGCATAATATCACACCATTGAGTAAAAGTTTCCAATCATTGTGCAATGCAAACATGCTACGATTGCACGATCAGTGACAAATTGCATTTTGTCATGATGACAACCCAAAAATGACTGTTTGTTAACAGTACATCTTCCCATGAAAAAAAGGAGAATTATAAAGGACAAACGATCTTAAAATAATCATAATTACAAAAAACATACATTTATAAGTAACAATAATTGTATGTCTTCGAAAGGTCGCTCCAAAAATATGTTCACATATAAAAGGTCCTTTATATTTGTTAGAAAACAAAGTAACTCATAAAATTACAAAGTACATTTTATGGTAACACAGTATCTAATATATACAGTCATGAGAAAAACTAATTACACCCTCTTTAAATTGAATGGTTTTCATATCAAGACTTACTAATAGCAATATATATGGCCCTTAAAAGGTCTTAAGAATAGGTAAATACAACGTCAGATGAACAAGAACACATACACATGATAAAATTATACCATGTCATTATTTATTTAACAAAAATTATGCCAAAATGCAGAAGTAATGTTGTGAAAAATTAAGTTAACCCTTACTGTTTCTATACAAATTAAGTGGGTTAGGAGTAGCCAGGTGCTGCAAAATCAAATATTATTTCTTAATTATTCATTAGCATGTATGACCACCTCTATAAAAGCAGAAGTTTTGACAGTTTGCTGGTCTGGAACATTCAGAAGTGTTAGCACAATGCCAAGCGAGGAAAACCTTCAGCAATAAAGAAACAAATGACGCTGCCCACCAATCTGGGGAGGGTTTTAACCCCTTCACAACCATTGGCTGGAGTCTCAAACCCGCAGCTCCTGTCAGTTTACACTATGGATATGTTTCGCAGCATGAGCATGAGATTTCTTAAAATCTCATACACTTTGCTGGCATTGTAAAATGGAGCCAATTTTCCTCAAGTGAATACGTACTTGTTTTTGCACTGTGGGAACTTACCCTAAAAAATGGAGGAGTGTGTGTTTGGTAAAGGTAGGGCAGTATAGTTGGTACCAGCTGGAAATAACTAATGCTATTAGCAGAAGAATGTTGAGTGGGAAAATACTTCAAACTCGGTGATGTATAAACTAAGTTTTGATGTCATTGCTATTGATTTTCATGACTCATGCCTAATTTCAAAATGCATGGCTACAGAGCTTGTTTATTACAAATATATATTTAAAAGGGCAGGCGTAACATTAGGAGGGCAGGGGTGCGTCCGTCTATGAGGTATGTGGTATAAATAGCTATTGTCTCTGGTTTGGTTTGAGTCATGCACCCAAATACCCAATGCCTGATGCAACTAGGAATATAGATGTAAATGTCTTTTGTTCTATTGTGTTGCTGCTTCGAAGAAACTTGTCATACACGTTGAGTATCAGAACTTTCAGTGGGTATAGTTCAATTTGGCCAAAGAAAAGACACCGTTAGCAAAAGAAGGTACTTAAGATACATGGGGTACTTAAGATAAATCCCCACACAATATCCTGTTTTATACAGTGACAGTCACAAAGTGACATGTTCACAAATTATAAATACATTTCTTTTGTCCATGATAAACAGTTTGTGTTTTACTACAATGATTTTTATTAAATGTATAAACCAAGCAGTCATAATATTTAAGCCACCTGCCTACAATTGTGCAGGTTTCCCTCATGTCGGCATAACAGCTCTGAGCCCTTGAGGCATGAACTCCAGGAGACCTCGGAGGGTGTGGTGGTATCTGACTCCTAAGACATTAGCAGCTGATCCATTAAGTCCTGTGTGTTGCAAGGCAGAACTTTAATGATTCAGACTTGTTTTTCCAGCACATCCCACAGATTCTCAATTTGATCAAGATCTGGGGAATTCGGAGGCCAAGTCAATACCTTGAACTCTTTCTCATCTTCTTTAAAGGAAATCTGTCAGTAGGATCAACCCTTCTAAGCCGTCTATGTGAGAATGTAGGTCATAGGAAGGACTTAGGGCTGGACACTGATCTCCCTGAGAATCTGCCTCCAGAGCTTATTTTAAATGAAAGGGGACATTACCAGTGTAAGACATGTAACTAACACAGAACAGTAGAACTGAACTTTGTCTCCTTACAAACACATTTCCAACTGCAGCTCTCACAGCTCTGCTGTATTGTAACAATATTATGCACTGTCTGCCTGTGAGATGGAAGGTGAAGGTGAGCTTTCACCTTCAGATGTGTCAGGTATAATCGCACACAGCTCTGCAGAGACATCAGGAGAGCAGAGAGCGGCCGTTACACATCACACTGGTAACTCTCCTTCATGTAAAATAAGTTCTGGAGGAAAATTCTCATGCAGATCAGTGTCTGGTCCAAAGTCCTGAACAGCTCATTTACATATAAGAAAAACATGGATTTCTCTGGAATAAGACATCGGATCGCAGATATCAATGTATCATGTTATTCAGCTTCCTATTACCTGCATGTCCATATAGATGGCTTAGGAGGATTCATCCTAATGACTGATTCCCTTTGAACAAACGTTTTTTGAAGTTCCTTAAACATGTATTGAACAATTTTTGCAGTGTGATAGGGTGCATTATCCTACTGAAAGAGGCCACTGCCAATAGGTAATGTAGGGATGTCATCTTGGGATATTCTTGGCCTTTAACAATATTTAGCTAGGTGTTCGGTATTAAAGTATCATTCACGTGAATGGCAGAACGCAGGGATTCCTACCGAAATAGAGCATAACACTACCTCCATCAATTTGTCTTCTCCCGCAGTGCTCCCTGGTGCCATCTCTTCTCCATGTCGTGTCGCAAAAAAATGTGACTCTTCAGTTCTGATGTTCACTTGCCCATCATAGGTGCTTTGCTAGTGAACATGGATCACTGTGAGCTCTCTGCGGACTACGACTGTGCAGTCCAAAACACAGCAGGCTGTGATGCCCTATGTGTTAAGATCTCATAGCCAGCATTAACTTTTTGAGAATTTTGTACTATAATAGCACTTTTGGGATCTACCCAGAAAATGTGACAAAAAATGACAGTAAAAATAAAAGGGAACATAGAGCAAAATGTCTGATGTTTAACATCCCAACCAAAAGTAAAAAATACAAGCAGCTTTGTACAGAAAATACTTTTACCTTATTTATTTCTATATTATACTCTATTACTACCAAAGCTATTAAAATTAACTACTACCAGCTGTCCTGTTCTTAAGTGGATAAGAGTAAAGTTTTATCAACTGTTACAGCCAATATGTACTAGTATGTTTGGCTGTGACGGCTTTATGATCATTCATCAGAGAATCATCTATTCAGCAGGTACTGAGACGAATCTTCTCTATTGTATGGCCGACTTTAGAATGTGGTGCAGCAAACCTTCATTTGCCTGATTTCACAGCTCAGTAGTTGGACACAACTAAAATACATGTCCGACTTCAGCAACTAGTTTTTGATAAAAGAATTTAATACAAATATTTAAACCACTGGAATGAGTTTTGTAATGTTAACATAAATCATGGGAATTACTTAGAATTCATGGGAATTACAAGGAAAGTTCAACTTTTAAAATTGTACGAGAATTATCATCATAGTGGAAGATAAAATAAAATACAGTAAAATAATAAGTAATATGGAAGTCCCTTTTTTCCCATAGTAAATTCTATAATTATGTATACTGGGTATGGTATAGTTAAATACATACAGAACACACCTATTAGAAGGACATTTTAAGTAACTGGGAGTGGTAGCACAAATAAAAAGCCTTCTTGTTCTCCAGGTGTCTACTTACTACATTTTGGAGAATGTGTTGTAATTGTCAAGTTGGTAAATATGTGGAACGTTAATACCAGCCATGTATGCTTTAACTGAGACTGTTAAAATCAACATTAATAAGAAATTATGGCCTCTGACATTACAATTAGTGTGTTCTTTTCTTTAAACAGCCCAGGATTCTGGAAGAAGTTCACCATCTTCTGTTCCACGGTTCGATGCAACCTTAGCAATGAGGGTGAGTATTGAACCTTGCAGAATGTTCAGAACTTCACAGTAACTGAACCTAACAGTCTAGCTAAACTTTACTAATTCTTTTTATATATTTTGTAGTCCTTTAATTCCTTGTGAATCGGTGGGGTCTAGATCCTGAGACCTCCAATGATTGTGCAAAACCCCACTCAATAGTGTGTAGCTCAGGAGCCAGAATTTCTATTGAATCTCTGCACATACTTTTGTGCTTCAGCTTCCTAAGCTGTCCACTACTGAGAGGGTTTTTTTTAGGAGTGATTGATGGGGGTCTCAGTACATAGACCCCCACCAATCTACAGGGAATTTAAGGAATTACTAAATATAAACATTCTTACCCACTTTGAGTTACAGTTTAAAGTGAACATCTAACCTCAAACACCAGTCCAAAACTTGTATGTACTGATTAGTTTTCTTAATCTCTTAAAGGGGTAATTTTATATTTATTTTATTAGATGCTTGGGGGACATGGAAAAACACTTCACATGGGATAGCACCTTTTCTGTTGGAGGAGGCTAAATGGACAGGTCTGGTCACATGCTCCTCCACCAGCAGCCATTGTATGGACAGGTCACATGCTCCTCCACCAGCAGCCATTGTATGGACAGGTCACATGCTCCTCCACCAGCAGCCATAGTATGGACAGGTCACATGCTCCTCCACCAGCAGCCATTGTATAGACAGGTCACATGCTCCTCCACCAGCAGCCATTGTATAGACAGGTCACATGCTCCTCCACCAGCAGCCATTGTATGGACAGGTCACATGCTCCTCCACCAGCAGTCATTGTATGAACAGGTCACATGCTCCTCCATCAGCAGCCATTGTATGGACAGGTCACATGCTCCTCCACCAGCAGCCATTGTATGGACAGGTCACATGCTCCTCCACCAGCAGCCATTGTATGGACAGGTCACATGCTCCTCCACTAGCAGCCATTGTATGGACAGGTCACATGCTCCTCCACCAGCAGCCATTGTATGGTCAGGTCACATGCTACTCCATCATCAGCCATTGTATGGACGGGTCACATGCTCCTCCACCAGCAGCCATTGTATGGACAGGTCACATGCTCCTCCACCAGCAGCCATTGTATGGACGGGTCACATGCTCCTCCATCATCAGCCATTGTATGGAGAGGTCACATGCTCCTCCACCAGCAGCCATTGTATGGACAGGTCACATGCTCCTCCACCAGCAGCCATTGTATGGACAGGTCACATGCTACTCCATCATCAGCCATTGTATGGACAGGTCACATGCTCCTCCACCAGCAGCCATTGTATGGACAGGTCACATGCTCCTCCATCAGCAGCCATTGTATGGACTGGTCACATGCTCCTCCATCATCAGCCATTTATGGACAGGTCACATGCTTCTCCACCAGCAGCCATTGTATGGACAGGTCACATGCTCCTTCACCAGCAGCCATTGTATGGACAGGTCACATACTCCTCCATCATCAGCCATTGTATGGACAGGTCACATGCTCCTCCACCTGCAGCCATTGTATGGACAGGTCACATGCTCCTCCATCAGCAGCCATTGTATGGACAGGTCACATGCTCCTCCATCATCAGCCATTGTATGGACAGGTCACATGCTCCTCCATCAGCAGCCATTGTATGGACGGGTCACATGCTCCTCCATCATCAGCCATTGTATGGACAGGTCACATGCTCCTCCACTAGCAGCCATTGTATGGACAGGTCACATGCTCCTCCACCAGCAGCCATTGTATGGACAGGTCACATGCTCCTCAACCAGCAGCCATTGTATGGACAGGTCACATGCTCCTCCACCAGCAGCCATTATATGGACAGGTCACATGCTCCTCCACCAGCAGCCATTGTATGGACAGGTCACATGCTCCTCCACCAGCAGCCATTGTATGGACAGGTCACATGCTCCTCCATCAGCAGCCATTGTATGGACAGGTCACATGCTCCTCCACCAGCAGCCATTGTATCGACAGGTCACATGCTCCTCCATCATCAGCCAACCTGTATGGACAGGAGCCCAGTCTGTGAGGAAAGCTGTGCTAACAACTACCACAGGAGGAGAATCTGTAATAATGTATTAGTAAATGTACTAAAATTCATGTCCTCAACATATATCTATTAAAGTAAATATAATGCAGCCAATCCCTTTAAGGATGCAGCCAATTTTCATTTTTGTGTTTTCTTTCTGCACTCTGTACCGATCCTTGCTATTAAAGGGGTTTTCCCATGAACGAAAGTTCATTTTAATCAATAGATCTTGGAATAATAATAATTTCCACAATTGGATGTGTTTAAATAAAATGTTCCTGTGTTGAAATAACCTTATAAATGTGCCCCTGCTGTGTACTGTGTGATGGTTGTCTCTGACCATGTACGAAACACGTTCTGATCATACCACAGCTCCTGGGCAGGGGAGGAAGCAAAAGAGTATACAGACATTACAGCAGGGGATCACAGCTGATTCTTTCTTTGAGGTAAAACATTTCCCTGCCTGTTTTTAAATAATGTTTTACTTCAAAGAAAGAATCATCTGCGATCCCCTGCTGTAATGTCTGTATACTCTTTTGCTTCCTCCCCTGCCCAGGAGCTGTGGTATGATCAGACCATGTTCCTGTACGGTCAGACACAGCCATTACACAGTACACAGCAGCGGCACATGTATAAGATTATCTCAGCACAGGAACATTTTCTTTAAACACATCCAATTGTGAAAGTTATTATTATTCCAAGATGTATTGATTAAAAATAACTTTTATTTGTGGGACAACCGCATAAAATGCATAAGTCGACTATGTATAATAGTATCTTCATCTTCCCTGTGTAGAGCAGGATCAGCTCCTGAGCCTGCTCCAAACACCCTGACACGCTCCATGACGTATATATCCATCATGTAGTGCTAAGGGGTCAGCACACTGAGATTTGGGCCTAGTTTGAAACATCTTTATGGTGGTTGGAGCTCAGTTTTTGGGTACGGAGCTTCAAATCTCTTGCATACAAGTTATGGCCACCTGTAGATTCCTCTATGTGCTTTTAGTAACTCATTGAATACTGTTTATGCATCACAGTGGTTTTTTTTTAATCTTAGAGTACATTGAGATGTAAGTGTCCTCCATTTTAGTCCTACTGCTGTGGATCCAATGATTCTCAGTTCCTTTTGCATTCATCTACAATGGCCACCAGTTTCTCAGACTATTCTATGCATATAGTGCTTTAAAGGGGTTGTCCAGGCTTGTGGTGCCAGTCTGCAGTCACTCAATATGCACGCTGTCAGGATTCTCTGGTTCAGGAGCAGGCGAGCACACCACCACAAATATTCCATTTGCATACATGTAGTCAAGTGCTGATTAGACGTGCACGGCCTTGCTCAAGAAAAGGGCAATGAGTGAGGCTGAATATGTCTAGTTGGAATGTGGCCGGAAGTGTGTAAACTGCACACTTGCTGTCACACATCTGCCTCATCCCGGACCCGGCGAATCCTGACAGCACACACACTGCGCGCGGTGAGGTTTCACAAGGCTGCAGTTGCATAAAATAACTCCAGACTTGCAACCCAAGCCTGGACAACCCCATTAAGCTTAAAATACCAAACTGTAATTGTCGGGTGTGCCACTAACATAAACGGATGGGAGAGGGGGATTTAAGGTTTCTCTGAGCTCTCCTGTAGATCCGTAAAGATGCACAATCAGTCTAATAATAGATTGTAACCTGTCCATTATCAGACAAAAATCTGAGGTCTTCTAAGGGATATGCAGGGTTGCAGCAAGGCATCCTAGCAGAAGCTCTTCGGTATATTCATATTTAATGATTAAAGGTAGAAACATTTGAAAGAAAACCTCATCAGAGATCTATTCTCCAGAAAAGCTCCTACATTTTCATCAGACTTTATGCTGGGATGAAGTGTAGCGGAGGTGAGAATTTCCCATCACAATTAATCTAAATATACATGTTTTATAGTGGGGTTATTGTGTAAATTGCAATTGTTTATGACAGTACACCGTTTCCTGTCATCGGTGAAACACCCAAATAATATGCCCATTCAGTCATTAAGTCATTATATTTGCATTTTTGGTGCCCAGATTTCCACAATTTATAGCTGGAGCCTCCCTTTCTAATAATGGTGTTACAATATGCTGTACCTAATGAATGGTATCACATAAGACACAGCAATGACTCAGGACGGTGCCCAACTATATTATTAATGCTGCCGAATTGGGTTCCCATATAACTTTTGCTAACAAGCATCATATTGTTTTATCACATGTTTTTTTTTTATTGAACCAGTAACATAAGCAAGTAAATGTTACTTACACATGTTTTGGAACCACATAAGGCATTTACAAAATAAAAGTTGGGCAGAATTAGAAGAAAGAACATTTTTCCTAATGCAGCGCTGCTCTTGTCCTCAGGCTGCGTCTTCTATTGCAGCTCCATTTACTCAAAGGACTTAGACACAATACTTGGAACAGCTCCTAGAAGAGTGTCACTAGTTTTGTATTAGTCATGAATAATTTTCATTTCCAAACTAATAGTTCACACTTTGTACAAATTAGGAACAAGCTACTTGTTCGTAAACTAGAAAATAATAAGATAAGACCCTTGTATGAAATATTGTCCTTTTCCCCATTTACAGGACATGCAACCAGCCAAGGAATTCTCCATACCTCGCCCTCAGCAGAAACCAGACTCATATCTGCAGTATCGCACCCATGACTTGACCCAAATGTAAACCTTTATTGCACTGGACATGGCCGCCTCCGTCTCTTCACTGCAGAGGCTGATATTTTTATGCTGAAGATTTCATAAGAACCAGGAGAGAATAGACAAGCACTGGACTATTTTGCTGAAAGACTTTTTTTGGATCAGATTAATACGATCACTTGGCACCATGGAATCTCTGACAGTAATTTGCATAATGTCTGCAATATATTAATTAGTAAGGCCAGGTAGTGCTGCCATGACATTATTTTTTGCACTTTGTTTTGTGGATGAAACAGCCAATCTCCTGCAAATTCAAGTACTTCTTTAATAGTCAATTAAACCATTTTTGCAATAGAGTCTCCTTAAAACTTCTGGACATTTTGGCTTTTGCAGCTTCTACGAATCAAAACAATAACCAAGAATAATTTAACAGCAAATCTGTCAATAAGATTGTCTGACAGCGTGATGGTTAACCGTTGTCTCGATAGTCTAAGCTGGTGTATGATCAGTTAAAAGTGATTTGGTCATAAATCAGCTTCGAAGATGGTTTAGGAGAAGAGTGATAAGAGTTATACAAAACAGAGTGCCAGATGAGCTCCCTGATAGATTAACAGTTAACTTATTCGGCAGCCTGCTATGTATGGTGATACATGGTAGCAATAGAAGCCAAACTGTCCCTCATTCTTTATGGAAACCTGTTGCAAAAATGCTTTTGAGCCAAAATGTGTATGCATTTAAGTAAACAAAAATGCCCCCTAAGTGGTCCATGTTCTTTAAACAATAAAACTCTGGTGCCCTACAGCCACCACCATAAGGGAATTCAGACATAAAGACTTGTACAGCTCTCAACTGTATAAGGAGCCAAAAGAAGATTAAGGGTACTTTCACACATCTGGCACCTGTTCAGTGGCTCCATCGGGGCTTATGTCTGAACCCCCCACAAAATGGGATTTGGGTGTACGTGCCAACGGGGCCATAGACTATAATGGTGCCAACAGAGTGAACGTGCGCTCTGACATGCATCAATTTCAGTCATGTACACCAGCTGGAGCATCTACTACATCTGAGTGTCCGCTCCAGTAGGCATACATGGCCGAAAATGATGCACGGCAGAGCGCACGTTCACTCTGTCAACACGATTAGTGGGAAATATGTATTTGACTCTAGTCATAACAAACAACATCATAGTAAAAAATGATGTATGTGAGATGATTGTCAACCATCAGAAACCTCAGCAAAGCCACCATTCAATTAACTATGAAAAGCAAACAGTGTCGAAGGTGGAAAAGAAAGGTTTTTGTGGCATGTTAATACTTAAACTGATCTAACAAAAGCATGATTTTCCAGTAAATACGCCAATCAGTATTTATTTATTGTTCTTTTAATATAAATATAGTTACTTTCTAGAATTTTATTTATGACAATAATAAATGAGCATATGGAATTTAACAGCGCTTTATTTGTTAACCTGGGATAATTGTATGTTTACTTTTTAAAAAATATAGTGAGCTATTTGCTATCACTGCTATATTTAAAGGGAATCTGTCAGGAGGTTTTTGCTGTGTTTTGACAAGCTGCCTCGTGCCTCCTGGTCCAATCACACATCCATCACTGATTAGCAGCTTTCTGTCAATATAAATTGTACACAAAAAGCAACCAATCAGTGGTGTGGGCGGGGTTATATGGGGCTCCGCCTTCTGAACGCTGCTAGATCTGCAGCAGAGAAAACTGTGATTCCATCATCTGCGCACCCAGTAAACTAAGTGATACATTGCTGGAATCAGGGTATCTGCCTCTATATCATGCTGATGTCAGATTATACAGCAAAAACCTGGTGACAGATTCCCTTTAAGAGGGTTTTTCCACTTTTAGCGTTCTGGCCTATAATGCCCCCCACTGGGAAAATATAATAAAATCAGACATTACTCACCCTTCCTGTGTCCCGTTATACCTTTCTGCAACTGCCTTGGTCTTTATTTACTGGCTACAATGGTGGCATAATGACTAAAGTGCACATCACAGCTACAGCCAGTCACCGATTTCAGTGGCTTTGCCAATGTAGACTGCACAAGCAGTTGAGCTCGGTGATTGGCTGCAGAAGTGATGTGTGCTGTAGTTGTGAGGTCATCAGAGACCGAAACAGAGGTGAAAAAGCATCACCCAGAGAGGGTGAGTAACATCTGACTTTATCATTTTAACCCATCAGAGGCTGTAAAGCGATAAACCCTTTTTAGTTAGTAATGATTGCTTACCCCAAATATGAAAGTCACACTTCAGGTTAAAATTGGAAGAAGGCACCTATAAATAACAGTTTGTAAAAATGCCCAGCTCTATAATGGCTTGAAGTAGTAAGCAGACGTGTGCAACTTCTGTCATTGTATATAATGAGCACATTAGTGGAATTTGTGTATTTTTCCTATACTGTTTCATGCCATTGTTTTCTGTTTGTTATGTGACAAAATAGATAATTTCAACCAAGGTGCAATTCTGTATACATGTACGACAAGGCTCCGACTCAACAGTGAATTTAATAGAAACTCTACGTCTGAGCATTAACTATGTAGTTTGCATTTTTTAAATTGCAGTTTCAGTTGATTGTGAATAATTCTCCCATACGCACTTAGGGCACCTTTACATGCGGCTGATTTATGGTACTCTCGTGCAGTTTTCTATCTCTTTAAAAAAAATGAAGCGTAAAATCTGGTTAATACCAAGCAGGTTTCCTGCAGTTTTCATGCTGTGGCAGTGGGGATCTCAGTCACACCATTATGCTACATGCACCAGGACCCTAAGATTTCTAAATATAAAGCTACTACTTTTGACAGAATACATGTCAAAGGTTTTAACAGTTTCTGGATTGCCAAAAAATATTTTTAGGTATAATTTAGACAAAAAAACAAATAAAAAAACAGCAAAAGGTAATGAAAGTATATAACAAAGAAGCTTAGATTTTACATTTATGGACTACATAACCAATGTTATGCTGAGCAGGTAACAGCTATATTCTCTGTTTTTATAAGTATTAATTTCCTACATGTGTCTGTAAATAGATATGTCACATAAGTAAAATGTGTTAAATTATTTATCCTAAAACTATAATAAAGGCTTATACAAGAGAGTATCATGCAGTGATCTGTTCTATAATTCACCTGTCCAAAGGAAAGAGAAGACGGAGTCACATCACTGACTGTGAGTGTACACAACGGCTCCAAGACGCCGTTCACACACTGTGTCCACAACAGCCATAGACAGGACAGAAAGCAAGAGAAAAAGAAAAATCCACCAAGAAGGTGCTTCATTTGATGCACACTCCATCTTGTTCTGATGGTCCTGGGCAGGAAAGCCATCGGAGAATTTTGGGTCCCATACAGTTCAATACTCAGAGCACCATGGACTGAACGTGGGTCTCTTGACCTGAACACAACCGCTTGAAATGGTAATATTGGTGTGCTATTGATTTTTGATATATTACGTACATGACAGCACTGGGGACTAGCTGTGTCACGGTATCGGAGCTCAGAGGCGAGGAGTTAAATTCAGGTCATATTTGCTTATTGGCCAGTTGAGTTCAGGTCAGGGGATGTGGTGTCGGTGGGAGCATTGCAATCTGTATACGGACTGTGAAATATTGTACATACAAGCAAACTCATTCAGACGTCTGTTTTTGACTTACAGTGGGGAAAATAAGTACACTGTGTGCAGAATTATTAGGCAAATGAGTATTTTGATCACTTTGATACTTTTTATACATGTTGTCCTACTCCAAGCTGCATAGGCTTGAGAGCCAACTACCAATTAAGTAAATCTGGTGATGTGCATCTCTGTAATGAGGAGGGGTGTTGACTAATGACATCAACACCCTATATAAGGTGTGCTTAACTATTAGGCAACTTCCTTTCCTTTGGCAAAATGGGTCAGAAGAGAGATTTTACGGGCTCTGAAAAGTCCAAAATTGTGAGATGTCGTGCAGAGGGATGCAGCAGTCTTGAAATGTCCAAACTTTTGAAGCGTGATCCCCGAACAATCAAGCGTTTCATGGCAAATAGCCAACAGGGTCGCAAGAAGCTTGTTGGCCAAAAAAGGCGCAAAATAACTGCCCATGAATTGAGGAAAATCAAGCATGAAGCTGCGAAGATGCCATTCACCACCAGTTTTGCCATATTTCAGAGCTGCAACGTTACTGAAGTATCAAAAGCACAAGGTGTGCGTTACTCTGGGACATGGCCAAGGTAAGGAAGGCTGAAAAACGACCACCTTTGAACAAGAAACATAAGATAAAACGTCAAGAATGGGCCAAGAAATATCTTAAGACTGATTTTTCAAAGGTTTTATGGACTGATGAAATGAGAGTGACTCTTGATGGGCCAGATGGATGGGCCAGAGGCTGGATCAGTAAAGGGCAGAGAGCTCCACTCCGACTCAGACGCCAGCAAGGTGGAGGTGGGGTACTGGTATGGGCTGGTATCATCAAAGATGAACTTGTGGGACCTTTTCGGGTTGAGGATGGAGTGAAGCTAAACTCCCAGACCTACTGCCAGTTTCTAGAAGACAACTTCTTCAAGCAGTGGTACAGGAAGAAGTCGGTATCGTTCAAGAAAAATATGATTTTCATGCAGGACAATGCTCCATCACATGCAACCAAGTACTCGACAGCGTGGCTGGCCAGTAAAGGTCTAAAAGAAGAAAAAATAATGACATGGCCCCCTTGTTAACCTGATCTGAACCCCATAGAGAACCTGTGGTCCATCATAAAATGTGAGATCTACAGGGAGGGAAAACAGTACACCTCTCGGAACAGTGTCTGGGAGCCTGTGGTGGATGCTGCACGCAATGTTGATCGAAAACAGATCAAGCAACTGACAGAATCTATGGATGGAAGGCTGTTGAGTGTCATTCATAAAGAAAGGTGGCTATATTAATCACAAATTTTTTTGGTTTTGGTTTTTGCATGTCAGAAATGTTTATTTCTAAATGTTGCGCACTGATATTGGTTTACCTGGTGAAAATAAACAAGTGAGATGGGATTATATTTGGTTTTTATTAAGTTGCCTAATAATTCTGCACAGTAATAGTTACCGGCACAAACAGATATCCTCCTAAGATAGCCAAATCTAAAAAAAAAACACTCCAACTTCCAAAAATATTAAGCTTGGATATTTATGAATCTTTTGGGTTGACTGAGAACATAGTCGTTGATCAATAATAAAAATAATCCTCTAAAATACAACTTGCCTAATAATTCTGCACACAGTGTATTTGATACACTGCTTATTTTGCAAGTTTTCCCACCTACAAAGAATGGAGAGGTCTGTAATTTTTATCGTAGGTACACTACATCTGTGAGAAACAGAATCTTAAAAAAATCTAGAAAATCACATTGTATGATTTTTTCATAATTAATTAATATTTTATTGCATGAAAATAAGTATTTGATACTATAGAAAAACAGAACTTAATATTTGGTTCAGAAACCTTTGTTTGCAATTACAGAGGTCAGACTACAGTTTCCTGTAGTTCTTGACCAAGTTTGTTCACACTGCAGCAGGGATTTTGCCCACTCCTCCATACAGATCTTCTCCAGATCTTTCATTTTTCAGGGCTGCCACTGGGCAACATTGAGTTTCAGCTTCTTCCAAAGTTTTTCTTTTGGGTTCAGGTCTGGAGACTGGCTAGGCCACTCCAAGACCTTGAAGTGCTTCTCACGGAGCCACTCCTTAATTGCCCTGGCTGTATGTTTTGGGTCATTGTCATGCTGGAAGACCCAGCCACGACCCATCTTCAATGCTGTTACTGAAGGAAAGAGGTTGTTGGCCAAAATCTCGCAATACATGACCCCATCCATCCTCCCTTCAATACAGTGCAGTAGTCCTGCCCCCTTTTCAGAAAAGCACCCCCAAAGTATGAGGTTTCGACCACCAAGCTTCACTGTTGGGATGGTGTTCTTGGGGTTGTACTCATCCTTCTTCTTCCTCCAAACACGGCAAGTAGAGTTGATACCAAGCAGGGCAGGGGGATCATGCATGCCCTGCAGGATTTTAATCCATGACAACTTTGTGTGTTACTAACGTTAATGTTTGAGACTGTGGTCTCAGCTCTCTTCAGTGTTAGGTAGAAGAGAAAAGAGGATATATCCGGCACCAGACATCCATGTTAATATATAAGATATATAAAGACAGATGAAAAAGAACACTTTATTGATACCAAACACATACACAAAAATGTACATATAAAAACATTACAAAAAGGGCAAGCACATAGATCTTGCAAGGAGCCCCAGACCAAGGAAGATCGACAGTCATCTTGTGTTTCTTCCATTTTTTAATAATTTAATCAACAATTGTTGACTTCTCACCAAGCTGTTTGCCTATTGTTTTGTAGCCCATCCCAGCCTTGTGCAGGTCTACAATTTTGTCCCTGGTGTCCTTTGACAGCTCATTGATCTTGGCCATGTTGGAGAGGTTGGAGTGTGATTGTGTGGACAGGTGTCTTTTATATAGGTAACAAGTTCAAACAGGTGCAATTAGTACAGGTAATGAGTGCAGAGTAGGAGGGCTTCTTAAAGAAAAACTAACAGGTCTGTTAGAGCCAGAATTCTTGCTGGTTGGTAGGTGATCAAATACTTTTTTGATGCAATAAAATGCAATTTAATTATTTAAAAATCATACAATATGATTTTCTGGTTTTTATTTTTAGATTATGTCTCTCACAGATGAAGTGTAGCTACGATAAAAATTACAGACCTCTCCATTCTTTGTAGGTGGGAAAACTTGCAAAATCGGCAGTGTATCAAATACTTATTTTCCCCATATTTTCCCCACTGTAAGTCAAAAACAGACATCTGAATGAGTTTGCTTGTATGGACAATATTGCGCAGTCCGTATACAGATTGCATTGCTCCCACTGACTCCATAACTCCTGACCTGAACTCAACATTTCAATAAGGCAAATATGACCTGAATTTAACTCCTCATCTTTGAATTCTTATACCTTGATACCGCTATCCAAGTTTTTCACATATACCTGTACATACCCATTATAGTCTATTGTGCTGCTCAAGAGGTCCTGGAGGGAAGTGGTGGAGGGGGGAACCGAGTATCTCCCCCCCCCCCGAAAACATCAGAGATCAATTTTCTTTTGATCAGAATCATTGATAAAAAATTTCCCATACAAGCCTATGGATCCGTAAATATCACAGACAGCACACCGGTGACATCCATGTACAATCTATTTTTAACATTGTAAGGCTAGGTTCACATGGTCTTCTTAATTTGTTGGACCTATCATTGAACTAGCACATAGGCTAACATTGGTCAGTGCGCAGCCCATAAGATCTGGCATGGTTCAATTTGAATAAAAAGTGTTAGGAGATGTTTGGAAAATAGAGTCTGTAAGATTTTATAGAATTCACCTGAGAACCTGTCTGGACCTTGAGATGTATCTCATATTTAATTACAATGTTGACCTCTTCGATAGAAATTGGTTTATTCAGTATTTCTCTTTGATCTTTGGTTAGTTTGGGGGCATTAGCTTTACTAAGAAACGTGTAACTATCATTAAAAATATCAAGCTAAGGGCTATATAAATCTATAAAAAAGGATCGAAATACATCACTAATTTCCCTGTTGTCTCTGTTTACACCTGTTTCTTGGGAATAAATAAGAGATTTAAAGGGTTTTGTGAGCGAGAAAGTTTATTTCACCAGCAGAGATATTTATTTATTTGTGATGCCAACTGAGAAAAGCTTGTTCATGAAGGACAGAATCTAAAGCTTTTCAGATTGTAGATCATTTTCTTTGGCCTCAGTAGTCCGTAAGATTTTAAAAGCTTTGTTTGCCCTTGTAAGACTGTAGAGTAAGAGACAAGTGATGGACAGTAATTATTTCTGCTGCAGCCCACAATAAATTGATAGCATCCAGATGACTCAGATCTTCTGCCACATATTCCTACCAAAGTGCCTCCAAAAAACATCTGACGACTTCAGAATTGTAGAGGTGCGAGAGGAATCAACATCTCAAAGATTTTTGTTCAGGAAGATCTAAATATAATGTGACAAAATCCTGTTCTGAAATGTAATTTTAATGAATGTTGATGGTTTGTAGTCTGCGTAAAAGATTTGACTTGATAAGCCAATAAAAAAAAACAAAAATGAGCATATACCCTACAACAAGTAAATAAGTAAGTAGTAATAGTATTAGTATTTCATCAGTATAGCTTCCTATGGATGCGTGTCTCAGTCGGGGCCCTGTCCTGCACAGCCTTTTTGCACATTGACATCATTTTAACAAGGTAAGGTTTTAATACTAGAGACAGGTTAAGACCGTTCCGATAGGTACACCTTGACGTTAGGGGGATGGCTTTTATGCTTTTTTGATCAAAATAGCATTTACTAAGTACCCTGTATTGTTTTATTTACATGTACTATTGCTATTTATCGTATTTTTCGGACTATAAGACGCACCGGACCATAAGACGCACCTAGGTTTTAGAGGAGGAAAATAATTAAAAAAAATTTAAGCAAAAAATGTGGTCATGATGCACTTTTAAGGGGGAGGGGGTCTTCTGCTGACACTGGTATAGGGGTGATGTCCCCCAATTCTGACAATATCCCCCATCCTGGTATATATGCCCCCCCCTTCCTTTAATACATGGTCCCCATCCTGGTATGCCTGGCACCCCTCCATCCTGGTATGCATGGCACCCCTCATCCCCAATCCTGGTATGCATGGCTCCCTCATCCTTATCCTTGTATGCATGGCACCCATCATCCCTATCCTGGTATGCATGGCACCCCTCATCCCAAATCCTGGTATGCATGGCACAGTAATCCCCATCCTGATATGCATGGCACCCCTCATCCCCAATCCTGGTATGCATGGCACCCCTCATCCTTATCCTGGTATGCAAGGCACCCCTCATCCCTATCCTGGTATGCATGGCACCTCTCATCCCTATCCTGGTATGCATGGCACCCCTCATCCCTATCCTGGTATGCATGGCACCCCTCATCCCTATCCTGGTATGCATGGCACCCCTCATCCCTATCCAGGTATGCATGGCCCCCCATCTTTATCCTGTTATGTATGGCACCCCTCATCCCTGTCCTGATATGCATGGCACCCCTCATACCTGTCCTGGTATGCATGGCACCCCTAATCCCTGTCCTGGTATGCATGGCACCCCTCATCCCTGTCCTGGTATGCATGGTCCCCTCATCTTTATCCTGTTATGCATGGCACCCCGCATCCCTGTCCTGATATGCATGGCACCCCTCATCCCTGTCCTGGTATGCATGGCACCCCTCATCCTTATCCTGTTATGCATGGCACCCCTAATCCCTGTCCTGGTATGCATGGCCTCCTCATCTTTATCTTGTTATGCATGGCACCCCTAATCCATGTCCTGGTATGAATGGCACCCCTCATCCATGTCCCGGTATGCATGGCCCCCTCATCTTTATCCTGTTATGCATGGCACCCCTAATCCCTGTCCTGGTATGCATGGCACCCCTAATCCCTGTCCTGGTATGCATGGTCCCCCTAATCCCCATCAAGATGTACATACAAAAGAAAATAAACACTCCTACTCACCTTTCTTCTCTCCTCCAGCGCTGCGTCCTGCCTGCACTGATTTCTCCATGTGAGCCACGCATGACGTCACTGCCATGCGCGGCTCACATGGAGAGATCAGCTGCCGGAAGTCACTGCTCCCCACGCCGGGACTGTGTACGTGGGGAGCAGTGACTTCACTCTCCTTCATAGCTGGCACACAGCGGAGCCTGCGGCTCCTGCTGCTGCCGGCTATCTCCTGTGCCCGCTCATTAAAGGGCATGAATATTCACCCCTCTCCACTCCCATGGGCGTGGAGAGAGGTTGAATATTCATGCCCTTTAACAGCGGGCACACGCGATTCCAGCAGCAGCAGGAGCCGAGCTTCGCTCCGCTGTGTGCCACTATTAAGGAGCATGAATATTCAGTGCTCCCCATGCCCAATGGGCGTGGGGAGCAGTGAATATTCATTTTCTGTAGCAGCGGGGACAGTGTAGGCTGCAGTGGGTAGCTGCTGCCTCCTGTGCCCCGCTCCTCCACTGCTACCGCTCCCCCCACACCCCGTATATATATACACCCCCCCAACATTCGGACTATAAGACGCACCCCCCATTTTCCTCCAAAATTTTGGAGGAAAAAAGTGCGTCTTATGGTCCAAAAAATACGGTACTTATTTTCTTGCCATAGGGTTCCCTTGGTTTTGCCAGTGAAATGGCAACATGCTCTTACACTTTGCACATATTCCAACTAAGGCTGTGTGCCCACGATGCGTTTTTTAAGCGTTTCCACAGCGGCAAAAACGCTGCAGAAATGCTTAAAAAACGCATGGTAGAAGGCCTGCCATGGTCCCCAATGATAATCCGCATATGCTGTGCACATGCTGCGGAAATTTCCGCTGAGGGTTATCATTGCGGAAAAAAACGCAGCACTACCAATTATTTTGCGGAAGCGCTGCGTTTTCGCCGCCATTAACTTGCATTGGAACGCATGGAATCCGCATCACAGCATCTGTACATGTGGATTCCATGCGTTTCAATGTGCGGATGGTACCCGGGTCTGGAGAGGAGGAGACTCTCTTCCGGACCCGAGTATCATAGAACCTGTAAAAAAAAAAGAATAAAATAAAAAATAAATATTATATTTACCTTCTAATGGCCCCCGGTGTGCTTGTCTTCGCTTGCCGGCAGATCGCGGTGGACTGAAGGACCTACGCTGACGTCATTTAGTCATGTGAAGGCAGGTCCTTCAGTCCACCGCGAGCTGCCGGCAGCCAGGACGGAGCGAAGCAAGACTGCAGGGGCCATCAGAGGGTAAGTATAGAATTATTTTTTGACATTCTTTGGGGTCACATTAACCCCTTAATAACATTTGACGTACTAATACGCGTCTGTGCCCTGGGACTTAAGAGCCAGACCCGTATTAGTACGTCATGGCGATCGCGCGCGCACACAGGCTGTGCGGGCGCGATCGCCGCTGGGTGTCAGCTGATTGTCACAGCTGACACCCGGTACTATGTGCAGGGAGCGGTCCTGCACCGCTCCCAGCACATTAACCCCCGCTATGCTGCGATCGAAGTCGATCGAAATCGATCGCGGCATTGCGGGGCGCAAGGGGAGGTGATCGGCGATACTCACCTCCTCTTCCGGCTTCCAGCGCAGTCTGCAAAGGCTTCCCGGGTGTTGCCATGACGACCCGATGTCGTCATGACAACATCCGGGTCACCAGAGAGCAGGAAGATTGCTTGGACATGCGCAGTGCATCTCCAAGCAATCTTAACACTGTGCACTTCTGACAGCCTGCATGGCATAGGGATGGTGCTCCATTCCTATGCCATGCAGGCGATCAGAAAAAAAAAAGTGAAAGTCCCAGAGTGGGACAAAGTAATAAGGTGTACAAACTGTCTGAAAGTGGAAAAAAAAAAAAAAAATGTGCAAAAATATTATAAAAAAATAAAAAAAATAATACACCAAAAATAAAAATATAATGTACCCATCAATAAATATTATTATAAAAAAAATAAAAAAAAAACAATAAAAGTACACATATTTGGTATCGCCGCGTCCGGAACAGCCTGACCTATAAAACTGTCCCACTAGTTAACCCCTTCAGTGAACACGGTAAAAAAAAAAAAAAAAAAAAAACGCAGCAAAAAACAATGCTTTATCACCATACCGCCAAACAAAAAGTGGAATAACACGCGATCAAAAAGACGCATATAAATAAAAATGATACCGCTGAAAACGTCATCTCGTCCCACAAAAAACAAGCCGCCATACAGCTCCATCAGCCGAAAAATAAAAAAGTTTCAGCTCTCAGAATAAAGCGATGCTAAAAAATATTTTTTTCTATAAAATAGCTTTTATTGTGTATAAGCGCCAAAACATAGAAAAATTATACAAATGTGGTACCGCTGTAAACGTACTGACCCGAAGAATAAAGCTACCTCATCAATTTTACCACACGCGGAACAGAATAATAAAAAAAAAAAAAAAACAATTCCTGAATTGTTGGTTTTTGTTTATTCTGCCTCCCAAAACTCGGAATAGAAAGCGATCAAAAAATGTCACGTGCCTGAAAATGGCACCAATAACAACGTCAAGTCATCCCGCAAAAAACGAGCCGTCATATGACTGTCTGCCAAAATCTGGAAACATTATAGCTCTCAAAATATGGCGATGCAAAAACTAGATTTTATAAAAAATGCGTCTTTTAGTGTGTGACAGCTGTCAGTCATAAAAACCCCATATGATTCTGGCATTGCTGTAATCACACTGACCCGAAGAATAAAGTCGTCTAATCACTTATACCGCACAAGGAACGGCGTCAAAAATAAACTCTTGGGTTAGGATTGGGCTAGGGTTAGGGCTGGGTTTGGGGCTAGGGTTGTGCTGGGGCTAGGGTTGTGCTGGGGCTAGGGTTGTGCTGGGGCTAGGGTTGTGCTAGGGCTAGGGTTGTGCTAGGGCTAGGGTTGTGCTAGGGCTAGGGTTGTGCTAGGGCTAGGGTTGTGCTGGGGCTAGGGTTGTGCTGGGGCTAGGGTTGTGCTGGGGCTAGGGTTGTGCTGGGGCTAGGGTTGTGCTGGGGCTAGGGTTGTGCTGGGGCTAGGGCTGGGGTTGGGATTTTTTTCAAAAGTAAGAAAAAAAGATGACGATATGGTGACTAGTGTTGAGAGCAAGTGCTCGCTACTTGAGTTTGCATTGGCTGCTCTGGTATGCATTGAGTATCGTGGGTATTTGAGTGACATGCTCGAGTCTCTGCCCCATATGCTTCGCGGCCAAAAAACTTTACGGGGATTGCCTGCCATGCACGAGCGATCCCCGCATGTTTTTTTTTGGGTGCCTAATAACCGTGAAACATGCGGAGCAGGGACTCGAGCATGTCACTCAAGCACACGCTGTACATGGTGCATACCTGAGTACCCGATGCAAACTCAAGTAGCGAGCACTTGCGCTCAAGAATAATGACAACTTATTCAATATGATGACCTAATGTAAACAAATTCTGTGCCGTACCTCTGGGTTCAAAATGTTCACTATACACCTTAATAAAATCCTTGAGGGGTATAGTTTCCAAAATGGGGACACTTGTGGGGGGGCTCCACTGTTTAGGCACATCACGGGCTCTCCAAACGTGACATGGTGTCCGCTAACAAATTGAATGGAAAATCGGCTCAAATTGTTAGCGGACGTCATGTTGCGCTTGGAGAGCCTCTGTGTGCCCAAACATTGGAGCTCCCCCACAAGTGACCCCATTTTGGAAACTAAACCCCCCAAGGCACCTATCTAGATGCATAGTAAGCACTTGGAACCCCCAGGTGCTTCACAAATTGATTCGTAAAAATGAAAAAGTGAAAAAAAAAACACTTTTTCATTTTTATGAATCAATTTGTGAAGCACCTGGGGTTCCAAGTGCTCACTATGCATCTAGAAAGGTGCCTTGGGGGGTCTAGTTTCCAAAATGGGGTCACTTGTGGGGGAGCTCCAATGTTTGGGCACACAGGGACTCTCTAAATGCAACATGGTATCCGCTAACAAATTGAATGGAAAATCGGCTCAAATTGTTAGCGGACACCACATTGCGTTTGGAGAGCCCCTCTGTGCCCAAACTTTGGAGCTCCCCCACAAGTGACCCCATTTTGGAAACTAGACCCCCCAAGGCACCTATCTAGATGCATAGTGAGCACTTGGAACCCCTAGGTGCTTCACAAATTGATTCGTAAAAATGAAAAAGTGTTTTTTTTTTTCACTTTTTCATTTTTACGAATCAATTTCTGAAGCACCTGGGGGTTCCAAGTGCTCACTATGCATCTAGAAAGGTGCCTTGGGGGGTCTAGTTTCCAAAATGGGGTCACTTGTGGGGGAGCTCCAAAGTTTGGGCACAGAGGGGCTCTCCAAATGCAATGTGGTGTCCGCTAACAATTTGAGCCGATTTTCCATTCAATTTGTTAGCGGATACCATGTTGCATTTAGAGAGTCCCTGTGTGCCCAAACATTGGAGCTCCCGCACAAGTGACCCCATTTTGGAAACTAGACCCCCCAAGGCACCTATCTAGATGCATAGTGAGCACTTGGAACCCCTAGGTGCTTCACAAATTGATTCGTAAAAATGAAAAAGTGTTTTTTTTTTCACTTTTTAATTTTTACGAATCAATTTGTGAAGCACCTGGGGGTTCCAAGTGCTCACTATGCATCTAGAAAGGTGCCTTGGGGGGTCTAGTTTCCAAAATGGGGTCACTTGTGGGGGAGTTCCAAAGTTTGGGCACACAGGGGCTCTCCAAACAGAACATGGTGTCCGCTAATTATTCAAGCAAATTTTACAATCGAAAAGTCAAATGGCGCTCCTTCCCTTCCGAGCCCTGCCGTGCGCCCAAACAGTGTTTCTTCCCCAAATATTGGGTATCTGCGTGCCCAGGGGAAATTGCACAACAAATTTTGGGGTCCATTTTTTCTTGTTAGCCCTGTGAAAATAAAAAAAAATGGGTCTAAAGTAACATTTTTGTGAAAAAAGTTAAATGTTCATTTTTTTCTTCCACATTCAAAAAATTCCTGTGAAGCACCTGAAGGGTTAATAAAGTTCTTGAATGTGGTTTTGAGCACCTTGAGGGGTGCAGTTTTTAGAATGGTGTCACTTTTGGGTATTTTCTGTCATAAAGACCTCTCAAAGTGACTTCAAATGTGATGTGGTCCCTAAAAAATGGTTTTATAAATTTTGTTGGAAAAATGAGAAATCGCTGGTCAACTTTTAACCCTTATAGCTCCCTAACAAAAAAAAATTTTGGTTCCAAAATTGTGCTGATGTAAAGTAGACATGTGGGAAATGTTATTTATTAACTCTTTTGTGTGACATATCGCTCTGATTTCAGGGCTTAAAAATTCAAATTTTGAAAATCGCAAAATTTTCAAAATTTTCGCCAAATTTCCGTTTTTTTCACAAATAAACGCAAGTGATATCGAAGAAATTTTTCCACAATCATGAAGTACAATATGTCACGAAAAAACAATCTCAGAATCAGGGGGATCCGTTGAAGCGTTCCAGAGTAATTACCTCATAAAGTGACAGTGGTCAGAATTGTAAAAATTGGCCCGGTCATTAACGTGCAAACCACACGCGGGGCTTAAGGGGTTAAATAAATCCATGCCGTTTGCATGGATTTATATAGTGTGACCAAGTTGTCAAGCACTTTCCAAGTGATGCTAAAATCGCTTGTCAACCCGCATGTGGAAATGCATGTGAAGAACGCTTCACATCCGCTTCCCCCTGGCAGGAAAACGCATGTACAATCCGCATGTACAATCCGCATGTAAAATCCGCATGCGTTTTTTCTGCCAGAGAGATGCAGAAACGCTCAGGAAAAAATCCGGAGGATTTCTGCATCGTGGGCACATAGCCATATGGTGTGGCTCATTTCTTTGGTTTTGACAATATAAAACAAGAGAATGAAATGGAGGGATGCGGCACTCCCCATTGGTATGTGAAAAAATGGCAACTTTATTAGGTCGTCATATGAGGAGAGGACACATGAAGGAATGATTGAGCAACAGCTGTTTCACGTAAACTAGGCTTCTTCCGGCTCTTACTTCATCATGTACACACTCCTTATATCTTAAATCCCATCTCTATTAACATATCAAAAGGAAAAAACAAACAAAAAAGTAAAAAGGAACAATAAGAACAATATAAAAATGCTGCAACAAGAGATATGAGGCACTATATATTAATGTAAAAATGGACTAAGGCTATGTTCACACATGTTTTTTTCAGCGTTTTTTCCTGCAGATTTTTATGCAAATTTTCAGCTGCCTTTTGCAGTACCAGCAAAATCTATGAGATTCCAGAATTCTTAGTTCACACATAAAGTTGTTTTTTTTGTTCAGGATTTTGTGCCTTTCATGTTTTTTTTTAAAATAGAGCATGTCACTTCTTTCAGCATTTTTTCAGTGTTTTTTCACTCATAGGAAGTAATAGGTGGTGAAAAAAACGCTGAAAAAACGCACCAAAAAAGCAGGTAACTTTTTTTCAGCATTTTTTCTGTGTTTTTTGTGCATTAACCAGAATGAGATTTTTTTTCACTGAATTTTATGTACATGCAGAACAGACAAAAGGACAGTGAAAAAATTGCTGAAAAAACACACCAAAAACGCACCTCCAAAAAAGCAAGAAAACAGCAACAAAAATCCTGAAGAACCTCCTGGCAGGAGACGAGGTTTTGCTGCAGAAAATGAAAAACATGATGTGTGAACATAGCCTTAGATCATTTCAGTCATTCAAACCAATAGGTCCTAAAGCTTCTGTTCTCGGAACAAAAAAGATCTCTTTTCTGAGTAGCAGATTACAGTGAAGGAAATAATTATTTGATCCCTTGCTGTTTTGTAGTTTTTCCCACTGACAAAGACATGAACAGTCTATAATTTTAAGGGTAGGTTAATTTTAACATTGAGAGATAGAATATCCCAAAAAAATCAAGAAAATCACATTGTATAAATTAGATAAATTTATTTGCATTTTGCAGTGAGAAATACGTATTTGATCCCCTACAAACCATTATGAGTTCTGGCTCCTACAGACCAGTTAGGCTATGTGCCCACGTTGCATTTATGAAGCAGAAAATTTCTGCTGCATAAATGCAAGTCCTCTCCCGGAAAAACGCATGCGGAATTCCGCACGCGTTTATCGCGCATTTTTCGCGCGTTTATCACGCGTTTTCCACATGCGGAATTGCCTTGCGTTTTTTATGCATTGGACAAAGGCAATTCCGCTTGCGGAAACGCAAAATTAAATGACATGCTGCGGATTTTTGAACGCGGCATAAACGCTGCGGAAAAATCCGCAGCATGTGCATAGAAATTGCGGAATCCCATTGGGGACCATGGGGTGCGGATATACATGCGTTTTTCAAGCGTTTACGCTGCGGAAATTCCGCAGCATATACGCTTGAAAAATGCTACGTGGGCACACAGCCTCAGACGCTCTTAATCAACTCGTTACCTGCATTAAAGGCAGCTGTCTTACATAGTCACCTGTATAAAAGACTCCTGGCCACAGACTCAATTAATCAGTCAGACTCTAACCTCTACAACATGGGCAAGACCAAAGAGCTTTGTAAGGATGTCAGGGACAAGATCATAGACCTGAACAAAGATAGAATGGGCTACAAAACCAGAAATGCTGCCTATGACCCAAAGAACACCGTCCCCACTGTCAAGCCTGGAGGTGGAAACATTATGTTTTGGGGGTGTTTCTCTGCTAAGGGCACAGGACTACTTCACTGCATCAATGGGAGAATGGATGGAGCCATGTACCGTAAAATCTTGAGTGACAACCTCCTTCCCTCCACCAGGACATTAAAAATGGATCGTGGCTGGGTCTTCCAGCAAGACAATGACCCAACACATACAGCCAAGGCAACAAAGGAGTGGCTCAAAAAGAATCACATTAAGGTCATGGAGTGGCCTAGCCAGTCTCCAGAACTTAATCCCATAGAAAACTTATGGAGGGAGTTGAAGCTCCGAGTTGCCAAGCTACAGCCTCAAAATCTTAATGATTTAGAGATAATCTGCAAAGAGGAGTGGACCAATATTCCTCCTGACATTTACGCAACCCTCATCATCAACTACAAGAAACGTCTGACTGCTGTGCTTGCCAACAAGGGTTTTGCCATCAAGTATTAAGTGTTGTTTGCCAGAGGGATCAAATACTTATTTCTCACTGCAAAATGCAAATTATTATTATTATTTATTATTACAGCACCATTAATTCCATGGCGCATTACATGTGAGAAAGAGGTATACATAGCGAAAACAATAATCTTGAACAAAACATGACAGCGACTGGTACAGGAGGAGCGAGGACCCTTCCCGCGAGGGCTCACAGTCTACAAGGGATGGGTGAGGGTAGGGCTGGTCGTGCAGCGGTATAGTGGAGCGGTGGTTACTGCAGGTTCTACGCTTGTCTGAAGAGGTGGGTCTTCAGGTTCCTTTTGAAGGTTTCCACGATAGGCGAGAGTCTGATATGTTGGGGTAGAGCATTCCAGAGTAGGGGGGATGCGCGGTAGAAATCTTGTATGCGATTGTGGGAAGAGTAGATAAGAGGGGAGTAGAGAAGGAGATCTTGTGAGGATCGGAGGTTGCGTCAGGGTATGTACCGGGAGACTAGATCAAAGATATATGGAGGAGACAGGTTGTGAATGGCTTTGTATGCCATGGTTAGGGTTTTGAACTGGAGTCTCTGGGGAATGGGGAGCAAGTGAAGAGATTGACAGAGAGGAGAGGCTGGGGAATAGCGGGGGGACAGGTGGATTAGTCAGGCAGCAGAGTTTAGCATAGATTGGAGGGGTGCGAGAGTGTTGGAAGGGAGGCCACAGAGCAGGAGGTTGCAGTAGTCGAGGCGGGAGATGATGAGGGCATGCACTAGTGTTTTTCCAGATTCATGGTTGAGAAATGTGCGGATCCGGGAGATATTTTTAAGTTGGAGTTGTCAGGAAGTAGAAAGGCCTTGGATATGTGGTTTGAAGGAGAGTTCAGAGTCCAGGTTTTCCCCAAGGCAGCGAGCTTGCGGGACTGGGGAGAGTGGACAGCCATTGACGTTGATAGATATGTCAGTTGGGGCGGTTGAGTGAGATGGCGGAAATATGATGAATTCTGTTTTATCCATGTTAAGTTTTAGAAATCTAACAGAGAAGAAGGATGAGATAGCGGACAGACATAGTGGGATTTTGGTTAGTAAGGAGGAGATATCGGGTCAAAAGAGGTAGATCTGTGTGTCATCGGCAGAGAGGTGATATTGAAAGCCATGAGACTCTATGAGCTGTCCCAGGCCTAAGGTGTAGATGGAGAAGAGCAGGGGTCCTAAAACTGAACATTGGAGAACATTGACAGATAGGGAGCGAGATGAGGAGGTGGTGTGTGAGTGGGAGACACTGAATGTCCGGTCTGTTAGATATGAGGAGATCCAAGATAGGGCCAAGTCTGTGATGCCGAGAGATGAGAGAGTCTGTAGTAAGAGGGAATGGTCCACTGTGTCGAAGGCAGATGACAGATCCAGGAGGAGAAAAGAGTAGTGTCGCTTTAATTTGGCAGTTAGTAGGTCGTTGGTGACTTTAGTCAGTGCAGTTTCAGAAGAATGGTGCGATTGAAAACCAGATTGTAGGCGGTCGAAGAGGGAGCAGGAGAGATGGGAAGACAGTTAAGAATGGATGTGTTGTTCCAGTAGTTTTGAGGCATAGGGAAGAAGTGATATGGGGCGAAAGCTGGCCAGAGTGAAAGGGTCAAGGGAGGGATTTTTGAGGATGGGTGTGATTGAGGCATGTTTGAAGCATGAGGGGAAGATGCCAGTTGTTAGTGACAGGTTGAAAAGGTGGGTTAGGGTTGGGATGAAGATAGTGGTAAGGTATGGGATGAGGTGGGACGCGATTGGGTCTAGTTTACAGGTGGTGAAGTAAATGTATCTAATTCATACAATGTGATTTTCTTGATTTTTTTTTTTGATATTCTATCTCTCAATGTTAAAATTAATCTACCCTTAAAATTATAGACTGTTCATGTCTTTGTCAGTGGGCAAACTTACAAAAACAGCAAGGGATCATATAATTATTTCCTTCACTGTATGTCGATCTCCACCCTCATTAGATTCTGGAGCAGAATGAAGCCCCAGAAATTGCATACAATTAGGATCACTATGGTGTTCCTGTCTCATGGGAGCAATCAGTCAAGGAAACCTTTTCCTTAGGACAGCGAACATAAATGTTCACTAATGCGCCTATGCCTAGGACGGATAGTTTTTCCTATATGAAATCTTCCACAATCATAGATAATTGCACAGACTAAAATCTTACTTTGGGAAGTTAACAAGTGATTCATTTTGTAAACATAATTGCCCAATTTAATTTGTTTACCACCATGCATATATTTGCAGTAATTACAGTGTTCACACACATAGCTCCCTTTCGGTGCACTTTTACTTAGCCGTCTATTTTATTTTTTTCTACCATTCTTTCTTTGATTAAAGTGTATTTTAAATTTCTACTCCTTCTAAAGATAATAGATTATTTACTAGCAATATCTGACGGCATAGGGTCACCTTTGATCATATACCCGTTCTTTTTAATCGTGGATTTAATAATATTGCTCATAGGATTATGTTGGAAGGATAGCACAAATCTTTTCTCTTTCCTTTTTTTTTACAATATTGAATTAACCAATTGCTATCTTGACTGTATGCATTTTGGAAACCTTTATTAATGATATCCCATGGATAACCACATTCTATCAGCCTAGTTTTTAAATTCATCTGCTTGTAAAAAAAGTAACATCGGTAATTAATATGGTGCAATCATAAAAATTGGCTGTAATGTAAAGAATTTTTAATATGAAATGGATGATAGCTATCGCATCCCATCAGAGAATTAGTGGCTGTAGGTTTATGACAACCTTTTGTGTGAATGGCACCTTCAAAAATCTCAACTTATACATCTAGAAACTCAGTAGAATTGGTTCCCATATGGCTGGTAAACTTCATGTTAACTTGGTTGCCATTTAAATACTCCATAAATAATTGTAATGTGCCATCCCCTACAATAAAAGCATTTTATAACAATAAACAGTTGACCAGATTTGGCAGTGCACAGCTTGAAGAAAATATGCACAATATAAAACAAGAGGATGAAAATGGAAGGAAGTGGCACTCGCCACCGGTATGTGAAAAAATTGCAACTTTTTTAGGTTGTCATATTAGGAGAGAAGACCTGAAAGAATGATTGAAGGACAGCGGTTTCGCTTAACCTACATTCTAAAAAAGTTGAGGAACCCTCTAATCTGGTTAAGGATTAGGTCTATCCATGAAAGGATCATGACTATTATTTAGGTTTCCTCCAATAATTAATTCAGAGGGATGCCATTCACTACATTTTCCAGGGTAGACGAGTTTTAAGCACGTGTTTTTATCTAAGAGATCTTTGCAGATTGGGGAGAAGGCTTTATGTTTTGCAAATACATTTTCAGAAAAATTCTGAAAGATAAAAAGGTTGTGTCCATGGTATTATAGATGAGAGTCTTTTCTGTAAGAATTTCTGTTTTATCTTGGTAGCTGAGTAGTTTGATAATAACTGTTCTTGCCCATTCTGTGGAGTTTTGCTTGTCTGGCGCTGGACGATGGGCTCTTTCACTGGATAAAGAGTGAGGAAGCTGCAGAGCATTTGGTGCCAAGTTAAGGTAAATTCCTGTAAATCTATTATTGATGCTAGAAACCCAATTAAGTGTAGATTGCTTCTTTGGCTGCGGTTTTCAAGATTGTCTAACTTTTCTGTTGACTAACGAAGCTGCTGTTCTCTATCCTCTGTATTATCCTAATAGGCCCGGTCACACTTAGCGACGCTGCAACGATCCCGACAACGATACGACCTGTCAGGGATTGTTGCTGCGTCGCTATGTGGTCGCTGGTGAGCTTTCAAACAGGCAGGCTCACCAACGATCAGAGGAGCAGCGACATCGTGGAAAGAATCTTTCCACTATGTCCTGCTCCTGGTTACCAGCCTGCTGAAGCAGGAGCAGGCTGGTAACCATGATAAACATCGGGTTACTAGGGGCACACGTGCACCTAGTAACCCGTTGTTTATCATGGTTACCACTCTGCTACGGTGAGCGGGAGGTTACTGCTCACTTTAGCAGGCTCGTAACCATGATAAACAGCGGGTTACTAGGTGTGCGTGTGCCCCTAGTAACCCGATGTTTATTATTGTTACCAGCCTGATCGCTGGTCACACACAGCGATGTGTGCTGACCAGCAGGAGGGCAACGACCAAAAAATGGTCCAGGACACTTTACAGCGATCAGCAACCTCACAGCAGGGGCCTGATCGCTGCAAAGTGTCACACATAGCGACATCGCTGGTGAGGTCGCTGTTGCGTCACCAAAACCGTGACACAGCAGCGATCTCGCTAGCGATCTCGCTATGTGAGACAGGGGCTTTAGCCATATTTAGATGGGAGACATCTGAGGGTGATGAATCTTCCTATATCAATGATGACGAGGATTGTGCTCCTTTAGGTTTCCTTGCACGTTTCATTGTTCTCTTGGATTGTGAAGTATGAATGAATTTGTCCCCATGTTATTATTAATCAACCAATAAGATCCCACTTTAATTTAATCTTTAAATGAGTTTTTAGGATTTCAGTACACTAACTTTCATTGAATTTATGTTATAATTGTTGAACTGTGGGCTCATATCAGGTTAAGTATACAAGTTTGTTTAAATTAGGCCTTTTCAAGTCCAGAGAGAATAGGAGATGCAATATATTATTTGAACACTAGATGGCAGCAATACCTTACAAATGGATAAAAAGGCTGATTAGTCAGTGAAACCACAAAACAGCATTAATTTGCAAGTGATAATAAAAAAGAGAATGAAATCCACTAAATACTTTACCAAATGTTGTGTCTGCAGTAGGTAATCAGATAAAAAAAATAAACATTATAATGTGAAAAAGTGGTGGACAATGACTGTCACATTCCCATAAAGACACCAATCATGTTGTATTGTGTAATGTGAATAATGTCCTTTTGGTATACTTTGTGTATTGTGACAAGATAATGCTTAGTGTTAGTAGTGTACAGTGTTATGTAAGACATAGGTTAGAGCTTAGGGCACATGATAGGTAGCACAGATAATGACTGTAGATAGATAGTAACGTTAGGGTACGTAAGTGTTAATGTTCGGGACTAGCCCATAGTGGGGTGGGCTTAGTGTTAGGACACGTGACTGCTTCCTGTAGATAGACAGATAGGGACAAGTTCAAGCTGAAGTGAACTACAGCAAAGGATACGGAACAAGAGAGTATCGCAACCTGGCACTGACTGAAGAGACAGAGTGGCCTTCCACCTTAAAGGGGTCCGTGGACAGGACGACAAGTCACGAGAAACCCAACACTTGCTAAACGCTGAAGGTAACTTAAACGGGACTGTGTTCGTGGGACTAGTGGGTGGTCTCGAGCAGTTGATCCAGGGCACCAGTAGTGGAAGAAATAGGACGCATAGCTGATGAGTAGGTAGAGAGACTTGCTGATCAGGCCTGTGGCAACAAGCTAGGCTGTGACGTAGTAGGGAGAACCAGAGTGTTTCACTGGCCCTGAAGTAGACTACAGTGGATGGAAACCATGTTTGTAAAAATGTTCTGTGCACTGTGAAGGAAAAGGCCAAAACATTTTGTATCTGCTACCCCTTGTGCATAACCCTTATCAAGTCACCATTTATTAAAGACTGTGCGTTAGAACAGAAGTCTTCTTTATTGAACTGTAACACCTACGTTCCTGGCTGGCCAATACTATCAGCCACAGGCGTTCTGCACGGGCACAAGTCCGTCACATCATCAACAACTATCCAGGACCCATCTTTTCCTGTAAAGTGCCAGGGTGACATGGAGCAATAGCTCGCTCCCAACTACCTTCTCTGGCACCTTACAAGCGGACCTTCATTCGGTAATCAGATACGTGGCTGCCTTACCTATGAGCGACCAGTGCAGTTGTACAGGGTGCCGGCCGCCAGACATCAGAGTTGGGAGCAGCAGGAAAAGATTAACTCACCTTGCTGCTCCACACTGAGCTTCAGCAGGCAGGTGCCTGGGACGCCTTCCCACTCATTCTGTGCTTTCTGTCCTGTCTTCTTGGCCATCTACACCAGAGAATGGGGTGAGGTACTACTGGCTGCCAAAACTGCGGCCAAACATCCACTGCTCTCCTGATGCCCCACAAATGAAAAGTATTCCACATAGTGAGTATAATTTGTAGATTAATGTATTTTGTGAAATCTTGTGTTATGTATATGATGTAATATAATATACATAGAATATTGCACCCTATACTTAACACACACTATATATAGATAGCTAAATAAAAATACTAGATGGTGGCCCGATTCTAACACATCGGGTATTCTAGAATATGTATGTAGTTTATTCTGTCATCCTCATTGGCGTATTTTCGCTTGCGACCCATTGGAAGACAGGAACCGTAAATTGTGATAGCGTACAGTAAAGAAGTATCTGTTCAGTGCGCTGTGACTGACAGAATGTGTTCAGTAAACGTGAGTGAACTACATCACACTGTGATTGACAGAACTTGTCCAGTAAAATTGAGTGAACTACGTGGCACTGTGACTGACAGAACGTGTTCAGTAAACGTGACTGAACTACATCACACTGTGACTGACAGAACTTGTCCACTAAACGTGAGTGAACTACGTGGCACTGTGACTGACAGAACTTGTCCAGTAAACGTGAGTGAACTACATCACACTGTGACTGACAGAACTTGTCCAGTAAACGCGATTGAACTACGTGGCACTGTGACTGACAGAACTTGTCCAGTAAACGTGAGTGAACTACGTGGCACTGTAAATGACAGAACGTATTCAGTAAACGTGAGTGAACTACATCACACTGTGACTGACAGAACTTGTCCAGTAAACATGAGTGAACTACGTGGCACTGTGACTGACAGAACGTGTTCAGTAAACGTGAGTGAACTACATCACACTGTGACTGACAGAACTTGTCCAGTAAACGTGAGTGAACTACACCACACTGTGACTGACAGAACTTGTCCAGTAAACGTGACTGAACTACATCACACTGTGACTGACAGAACTTGTCCAGTAAACGTGAGTGAACTACGTGGCACTGTGACTGACAGAACTTGTCCAGTAAACGTGAGTGAACTACGTGGCACTGTGACTGACAGAACTTGTCCAGTAAACGTGAGTGAACTACGTGGCACTGTGACTGACAGAACTTGTTAAGTAAACGTGACTGAACTACGTGGCGCTGTGACTGACAGAACTTGTCCAGTAAACGTGAGTGAACTACGTGGCACTGTGACTGACAGAACTTGTCCAGTAAACGTGAGTGAACTACGTGGCACTGTGACTGACAGAACTTGTCCAGTAAACGTGACTGAACTACATCACACTGTGACTGACAGAACTTGTTCAGTAAACGTGACTGAACTACATCACACTGTGACTGACAGAACTTGTTCAGTAAATGTGAGTGAACTACATCACACTGTGACTGACAGAACTTGTCCAGTAAACGTGATTGAACTACGTGGCACTGTGACTGACAGAACTTGTCCAGTAAGCGTGAGTGAACTACATCACACTGTGACTGAAAGAACTTGTCCAGTAAACGTGAGTGAACCACGTGGCATTGTGACTGACAGAACTTGTCCAGTAAATGTGAGTGAACTACATCACACTGTGACTGACAGAAATTGTTCAGTAAACGTGACTGAACTACGTGGCACTGTGACTGACAGAACTTGTCTAGTAAACGTGACTGAACTACATCACACTGTGACTGACAGAACTTGTTCAGTAAACGTGATTGAACTACGTGGCACTGTGACTGACAGAACTTGTTCAGTAAACGTCAGTGAACTACGTGGCACTGTGACTGACAGAACTTGTCCAGTAAACGTGATTGAGCTACGTGGCACTGTGACTGACAGAACTTGTTTAGTAAACGTGACTGAACTACATCACACTGTGACTGACAGAACTTATCCAGTAAACGTGACTGAACTACGTGGCACTGTGACTGACAGAACTTGTTCAGTAAACGTGAGTGAACTACGTGGCACTGTGACTGACAGAACTTGTCCAGTAAACATGAGTGAACTACATCACACTGTGACTGACAGAACTTGTCCAGTAAACGTGAGTGAACTACATCACACTGTGATTGACAGAAGTTGTTCAGTAAACGTGAGTGAACTACATCACACTGTGACTGACAGAACTTGTCCAGTAAACGTGAGTGAACTACATCACACTGTGACTGACAGAACTTGTTCAGTAAACGTGAGTGAACTACATCACACTGTGACTGACAGAACTTGTTAAGTAAACGTGACTGAACTACGTGGCGCTGTGACTGACAGAACTTGTCCAGTAAACGTGACTGAACTATGTGGCACTGTGACTGACAGAACTTGTCCAGTAAACGTGAGTGAACCACGTGGCACTGTGACTGACAGAACTTGTCCAGTAAACGTGAGTGAACTACATCACACTGTGACTGACAGAACTTGTTCAGTAAACGTGCGTGAACTACGTGGCACTGTGACTGACAGAACTTGTTCAGTAAACGTGAGTGAACTACGTGGCACTGTGACTGACAGAACTTGTTCAGTAAACGTGACTGAACTACAAGGCACTGTGACTGACAGAACTTCATCAGTAAACGTGAGTGAACTACATCACACTGTGACTGACAGAACTTGTCCACTAAACGTGAGTGAACTACGTGGCACTGTGACTGACAGAACTTGTCCAGTAAACGTGAGTGAACTACATCACACTGTGACTGACAGAACTTGTCCAGTAAACGCGATTGAACTACGTGGCACTGTGACTGACAGAACTTGTCCAGTAAACGTGAGTGAACTACGTGGCACTGTAAATGACAGAACGTATTCAGTAAACGTGAGTGAACTACATCACACTGTGACTGACAGAACTTGTCCAGTAAACGTGAGTGAACTACGTGGCACTGTGACTGACAGAACGTGTTCAGTAAACGTGAGTGAACTACATCACACTGTGACTGACAGAACTTGTCCAGTAAACGTGAGTGAACTACACCACACTGTGACTGACAGAACTTGTCCAGTAAACGTGACTGAACTACATCACACTGTGACTGACAGAACTTGTCCAGTAAACGTGAGTGAACTACGTGGCACTGTGACTGACAGAACTTGTCCAGTAAACGTGAGTGAACTACGTGGCACTGTGACTGACAGAACTTGTCCAGTAAACGTGAGTGAACTACGTGGCACTGTGACTGACAGAACTTGTTAAGTAAACGTGACTGAACTACGTGGCGCTGTGACTGACAGAACTTGTCCAGTAAACGTGAGTGAACTACGTGGCACTGTGACTGACAGAACTTGTCCAGTAAACGTGAGTGAACTACGTGGCACTGTGACTGACAGAACTTGTCCAGTAAACGTGACTGAACTACATCACACTGTGACTGACAGAACTTGTTCAGTAAACGTGACTGAACTACATCACACTGTGACTGACAGAACTTGTCCAGTAAACGTGAGTGAACTACATCACACTGTGACTGACAGAACTTGTTCAGTAAACGTGAGTGAACTACGTGGCACTGTGACTGACAGAACTTGTTCAGTAAACGTGAGTGAACTACGTGGCACTGTGACTGACAGAACTTGTTCAGTAAACGTGACTGAACTACAAGGCACTGTGACTGACAGAACTTCATCAGTAAACGTGAGTGAACTACATCACACTGTGACTGACAGAACTTGTCCAGTAAACGCGATTGAACTACGTGGCACTGTGACTGACAGAACTTGTCCAGTAAACGTGAGTGAACTACGTGGCACTGTAAATGACAGAACGTATTCAGTAAACGTGAGTGAACTACATCACACTGTGACTGACAGAACTTGTCCAGTAAACGCGATTGAACTACGTGGCACTGTGACTGACAGAACTTGTCCAGTAAACGTGAGTGAACTACGTGGCACTGTAAATGACAGAACGTATTCAGTAAACGTGAGTGAACTACATCACACTGTGACTGACAGAACTTGTCCAGTAAACATGAGTGAACTACGTGGCACTGTGACTGACAGAACGTGTTCAGTAAACGTGAGTGAACTACATCACACTGTGACTGACAGAACTTGTCCAGTAAACGTGAGTGAACTACACCACACTGTGACTGACAGAACTTGTCCAGTAAACGTGACTGAACTACATCACACTGTGACTGACAGAACTTGTCCAGTAAACGTGAGTGAACTACGTGGCACTGTGACTGACAGAACTTGTCCAGTAAACGTGAGTGAACTACGTGGCACTGTGACTGACAGAACTTGTCCAGTAAACGTGAGTGAACTACGTGGCACTGTGACTGACAGAACTTGTTAAGTAAACGTGACTGAACTACGTGGCGCTGTGACTGACAGAACTTGTCCAGTAAACGTGAGTGAACTACGTGGCACTGTGACTGACAGAACTTGTCCAGTAAACGTGAGTGAACTACGTGGCACTGTGACTGACAGAACTTGTCCAGTAAACGTGACTGAACTACATCACACTGTGACTGACAGAACTTGTTCAGTAAACGTGACTGAACTACATCACACTGTGACTGACAGAACTTGTTCAATAAATGTGAGTGAACTACATCACACTGTGACTGACAGAACTTGTCCAGTAAACGTGATTGAACTACGTGGCACTGTGACTGACAGAACTTGTCCAGTAAGCGTGAGTGAACTACATCACACTGTGACTGAAAGAACTTGTCCAGTAAACGTGAGTGAACCACGTGGCATTGTGACTGACAGAACTTGTCCAGTAAATGTGAGTGAACTACATCACACTGTGACTGACAGAAATTGTTCAGTAAACGTGACTGAACTACGTGGCACTGTGACTGACAGAACTTGTCTAGTAAACGTGACTGAACTACATCACACTGTGACTGACAGAACTTGTTCAGTAAACGTGATTGAACTACGTGGCACTGTGACTGACAGAACTTGTTCAGTAAACGTCAGTGAACTACGTGGCACTGTGACTGACAGAACTTGTCCAGTAAACGTGATTGAGCTACGTGGCACTGTGACTGACAGAACTTGTTTAGTAAACGTGACTGAACTACATCACACTGTGACTGACAGAACTTATCCAGTAAACGTGACTGAACTACGTGGCACTGTGACTGACAGAACTTGTTCAGTAAACGTGAGTGAACTACGTGGCACTGTGACTGACAGAACTTGTCCAGTAAACATGAGTGAACTACATCACACTGTGACTGACAGAACTTGTCCAGTAAACGTGAGTGAACTACATCACACTGTGATTGACAGAAGTTGTTCAGTAAACGTGAGTGAACTACATCACACTGTGACTGACAGAACTTGTCCAGTAAACGTGAGTGAACTACATCACACTGTGACTGACAGAACTTGTTCAGTAAACGTGAGTGAACTACATCACACTGTGACTGACAGAACTTGTTAAGTAAACGTGACTGAACTACGTGGCGCTGTGACTGACAGAACTTGTCCAGTAAACGTGACTGAACTATGTGGCACTGTGACTGACAGAACTTGTCCAGTAAACGTGAGTGAACCACGTGGCACTGTGACTGACAGAACTTGTCCAGTAAACGTGAGTGAACTACATCACACTGTGACTGACAGAACTTGTTCAGTAAACGTGCGTGAACTACGTGGCACTGTGACTGACAGAACTTGTTCAGTAAACGTGAGTGAACTACGTGGCACTGTGACTGACAGAACTTGTTCAGTAAACGTGACTGAACTACAAGGCACTGTGACTGACAGAACTTCATCAGTAAACGTGAGTGAACTACATCACACTGTGACTGACAGAACTTGTCCACTAAACGTGAGTGAACTACGTGGCACTGTGACTGACAGAACTTGTCCAGTAAACGTGAGTGAACTACATCACACTGTGACTGACAGAACTTGTCCAGTAAACGCGATTGAACTACGTGGCACTGTGACTGACAGAACTTGTCCAGTAAACATGAGTGAACTACGTGGCACTGTAAATGACAGAACGTATTCAGTAAACGTGAGTGAACTACATCACACTGTGACTGACAGAACTTGTCCAGTAAACGTGAGTGAACTACGTGGCACTGTGACTGACAGAACGTGTTCAGTAAACGTGAGTGAACTACATCACACTGTGACTGACAGAACTTGTCCAGTAAACGTGAGTGAACTACACCACACTGTGACTGACAGAACTTGTCCAGTAAACGTGACTGAACTACATCACACTGTGACTGACAGAACTTGTCCAGTAAACGTGAGTGAACTACGTGGCACTGTGACTGACAGAACTTGTCCAGTAAACGTGAGTGAACTACGTGGCACTGTGACTGACAGAACTTGTCCAGTAAACGTGAGTGAACTACGTGGCACTGTGACTGACAGAACTTGTTAAGTAAACGTGACTGAACTACGTGGCGCTGTGACTGACAGAACTTGTCCAGTAAACGTGAGTGAACTACGTGGCACTGTGACTGACAGAACTTGTCCAGTAAACGTGAGTGAACTACGTGGCACTGTGACTGACAGAACTTGTCCAGTAAACGTGACTGAACTACATCACACTGTGACTGACAGAACTTGTTCAGTAAACGTGACTGAACTACATCACACTGTGACTGACAGAACTTGTCCAGTAAACGTGAGTGAACTACATCACACTGTGACTGACAGAACTTGTTCAGTAAACGTGAGTGAACTACGTGGCACTGTGACTGACAGAACTTGTTCAGTAAACGTGAGTGAACTACGTGGCACTGTGACTGACAGAACTTGTTCAGTAAACGTGACTGAACTACAAGGCACTGTGACTGACAGAACTTCATCAGTAAACGTGAGTGAACTACATCACACTGTGACTGACAGAACTTGTCCACTAAACGTGAGTGAACTACGTGGCACTGTGACTGACAGAACTTGTCCAGTAAACGTGAGTGAACTACATCACACTGTGACTGACAGAACTTGTCCAGTAAACGCGATTGAACTACGTGGCACTGTGACTGACAGAACTTGTCCAGTAAACGTGAGTGAACTACGTGGCACTGTAAATGACAGAACGTATTCAGTAAACGTGAGTGAACTACATCACACTGTGACTGACAGAACTTGTCCAGTAAACGTGAGTGAACTACGTGGCACTGTGACTGACAGAACGTGTTCAGTAAACGTGAGTGAACTACATCACACTGTGACTGACAGAACTTGTCCAGTAAACGTGAGTGAACTACACCACACTGTGACTGACAGAACTTGTCCAGTAAACGTGACTGAACTACATCACACTGTGACTGACAGAACTTGTCCAGTAAACGTGAGTGAACTACGTGGCACTGTGACTGACAGAACTTGTCCAGTAAACGTGAGTGAACTACGTGGCACTGTGACTGACAGAACTTGTCCAGTAAACGTGAGTGAACTACGTGGCACTGTGACTGACAGAACTTGTTAAGTAAACGTGACTGAACTACGTGGCGCTGTGACTGACAGAACTTGTCCAGTAAACGTGAGTGAACTACGTGGCACTGTGACTGACAGAACTTGTCCAGTAAACGTGAGTGAACTACGTGGCACTGTGACTGACAGAACTTGTCCAGTAAACGTGACTGAACTACATCACACTGTGACTGACAGAACTTGTTCAGTAAACGTGACTGAACTACATCACACTGTGACTGACAGAACTTGTTCAGTAAATGTGAGTGAACTACATCACACTGTGACTGACAGAACTTGTCCAGTAAACGTGATTGAACTACGTGGCACTGTGACTGACAGAACTTGTCCAGTAAGCGTGAGTGAACTACATCACACTGTGACTGAAAGAACTTGTCCAGTAAACGTGAGTGAACCACGTGGCATTGTGACTGACAGAACTTGTCCAGTAAATGTGAGTGAACTACATCACACTGTGACTGACAGAAATTGTTCAGTAAACGTGACTGAACTACGTGGCACTGTGACTGACAGAACTTGTCTAGTAAACGTGACTGAACTACATCACACTGTGACTGACAGAACTTGTTCAGTAAACGTGATTGAACTACGTGGCACTGTGACTGACAGAACTTGTTCAGTAAACGTCAGTGAACTACGTGGCACTGTGACTGACAGAACTTGTCCAGTAAACGTGATTGAGCTACGTGGCACTGTGACTGACAGAACTTGTTTAGTAAACGTGACTGAACTACATCACACTGTGACTGACAGAACTTATCCAGTAAACGTGACTGAACTACGTGGCACTGTGACTGACAGAACTTGTTCAGTAAACGTGAGTGAACTACGTGGCACTGTGACTGACAGAACTTGTCCAGTAAACATGAGTGAACTACATCACACTGTGACTGACAGAACTTGTTCAGTAAACGTGAGTGAACTACATCACACTGTGACTGACAGAACTTGTTAAGTAAACGTGACTGAACTACGTGGCGCTGTGACTGACAGAACTTGTCCAGTAAACGTGACTGAACTATGTGGCACTGTGACTGACAGAACTTGTCCAGTAAACGTGAGTGAACCACGTGGCACTGTGACTGACAGAACTTGTCCAGTAAACGTGAGTGAACTACATCACACTGTGACTGACAGAACTTGTTCAGTAAACGTGAGTGAACTACGTGGCACTGTGACTGACAGAACTTGTTCAGTAAACGTGAGTGAACTACGTGGCACTGTGACTGACAGAACTTGTTCAGTAAACGTGACTGAACTACAAGGCACTGTGACTGACAGAACTTCATCAGTAAACGTGAGTGAACTACATCACACTGTGACTGACAGAACTTGTCCACTAAACGTGAGTGAACTACGTGGCACTGTGACTGACAGAACTTGTCCAGTAAACGTGAGTGAACTACATCACACTGTGACTGACAGAACTTGTCCAGTAAACGCGATTGAACTACGTGGCACTGTGACTGACAGAACTTGTCCAGTAAACGTGAGTGAACTACGTGGCACTGTAAATGACAGAACGTATTCAGTAAACGTGAGTGAACTACATCACACTGTGACTGACAGAACTTGTCCAGTAAACGTGAGTGAACTACGTGGCACTGTGACTGACAGAACGTGTTCAGTAAACGTGAGTGAACTACATCACACTGTGACTGACAGAACTTGTCCAGTAAACGTGAGTGAACTACACCACACTGTGACTGACAGAACTTGTCCAGTAAACGTGACTGAACTACATCACACTGTGACTGACAGAACTTGTCCAGTAAACGTGAGTGAACTACGTGGCACTGTGACTGACAGAACTTGTCCAGTAAACGTGAGTGAACTACGTGGCACTGTGACTGACAGAACTTGTCCAGTAAACGTGAGTGAACTACGTGGCACTGTGACTGACAGAACTTGTTAAGTAAACGTGACTGAACTACGTGGCGCTGTGACTGACAGAACTTGTCCAGTAAACGTGAGTGAACTACGTGGCACTGTGACTGACAGAACTTGTCCAGTAAACGTGAGTGAACTACATCACACTGTGACTGACAGAACTTGTTCAGTAAACGTGACTGAACTACATCACACTGTGACTGACAGAACTTGTCCAGTAAACGTGAGTGAACTACATCACACTGTGACTGACAGAACTTGTTCAGTAAACGTGACTGAACTACAAGGCACTGTGACTGACAGAACTTCATCAGTAAACGTGAGTGAACTACATCACACTGTGACTGACAGAACTTGTCCACTAAACGTGAGTGAACTACGTGGCACTGTGACTGACAGAACTTGTCCAGTAAACGTGAGTGAACTACATCACACTGTGACTGACAGAACTTGTCCAGTAAACGCGATTGAACTACGTGGCACTGTGACTGACAGAACTTGTCCAGTAAACGTGAGTGAACTACGTGGCACTGTAAATGACAGAACGTATTCAGTAAACGTGAGTGAACTACATCACACTGTGACTGACAGAACTTGTCCAGTAAACGTGAGTGAACTACGTGGCACTGTGACTGACAGAACGTGTTCAGTAAACGTGAGTGAACTACATCACACTGTGACTGACAGAACTTGTCCAGTAAACGTGAGTGAACTACACCACACTGTGACTGACAGAACTTGTCCAGTAAACGTGACTGAACTACATCACACTGTGACTGACAGAACTTGTCCAGTAAACGTGAGTGAACTACGTGGCACTGTGACTGACAGAACTTGTCCAGTAAACGTGAGTGAACTACGTGGCACTGTGACTGACAGAACTTGTCCAGTAAACGTGAGTGAACTACGTGGCACTGTGACTGACAGAACTTGTTAAGTAAACGTGACTGAACTACGTGGCGCTGTGACTGACAGAACTTGTCCAGTAAACGTGAGTGAACTACGTGGCACTGTGACTGACAGAACTTGTCCAGTAAACGTGAGTGAACTACGTGGCACTGTGACTGACAGAACTTGTCCAGTAAACGTGACTGAACTACATCACACTGTGACTGACAGAACTTGTTCAGTAAACGTGACTGAACTACATCACACTGTGACTGACAGAACTTGTCCAGTAAACGTGAGTGAACTACATCACACTGTGACTGACAGAACTTGTTCAGTAAACGTGAGTGAACTACGTGGCACTGTGACTGACAGAACTTGTTCAGTAAACGTGAGTGAACTACGTGGCACTGTGACTGACAGAACTTGTTCAGTAAACGTGACTGAACTACAAGGCACTGTGACTGACAGAACTTCATCAGTAAACGTGAGTGAACTACATCACACTGTGACTGACAGAACTTGTCCACTAAACGTGAGTGAACTACGTGGCACTGTGACTGACAGAACTTGTCCAGTAAACGTGAGTGAACTACATCACACTGTGACTGACAGAACTTGTCCAGTAAACGCGATTGAACTACGTGGCACTGTGACTGACAGAACTTGTCCAGTAAACGTGAGTGAACTACGTGGCACTGTAAATGACAGAACGTATTCAGTAAACGTGAGTGAACTACATCACACTGTGACTGACAGAACTTGTCCAGTAAACGTGAGTGAACTACGTGGCACTGTGACTGACAGAACGTGTTCAGTAAACGTGAGTGAACTACATCACACTGTGACTGACAGAACTTGTCCAGTAAACGTGAGTGAACTACACCACACTGTGACTGACAGAACTTGTCCAGTAAACGTGACTGAACTACATCACACTGTGACTGACAGAACTTGTCCAGTAAACGTGAGTGAACTACGTGGCACTGTGACTGACAGAACTTGTCCAGTAAACGTGAGTGAACTACGTGGCACTGTGACTGACAGAACTTGTCCAGTAAACGTGAGTGAACTACGTGGCACTGTGACTGACAGAACTTGTTAAGTAAACGTGACTGAACTACGTGGCGCTGTGACTGACAGAACTTGTCCAGTAAACGTGAGTGAACTACGTGGCACTGTGACTGACAGAACTTGTCCAGTAAACGTGAGTGAACTACGTGGCACTGTGACTGACAGAACTTGTCCAGTAAACGTGACTGAACTACATCACACTGTGACTGACAGAACTTGTTCAGTAAACGTGACTGAACTACATCACACTGTGACTGACAGAACTTGTTCAGTAAATGTGAGTGAACTACATCACACTGTGACTGACAGAACTTGTCCAGTAAACGTGATTGAACTACGTGGCACTGTGACTGACAGAACTTGTCCAGTAAGCGTGAGTGAACTACATCACACTGTGACTGAAAGAACTTGTCCAGTAAACGTGAGTGAACCACGTGGCATTGTGACTGACAGAACTTGTCCAGTAAATGTGAGTGAACTACATCACACTGTGACTGACAGAAATTGTTCAGTAAACGTGACTGAACTACGTGGCACTGTGACTGACAGAACTTGTCTAGTAAACGTGACTGAACTACATCACACTGTGACTGACAGAACTTGTTCAGTAAACGTGATTGAACTACGTGGCACTGTGACTGACAGAACTTGTTCAGTAAACGTCAGTGAACTACGTGGCACTGTGACTGACAGAACTTGTCCAGTAAACGTGATTGAGCTACGTGGCACTGTGACTGACAGAACTTGTTTAGTAAACGTGACTGAACTACATCACACTGTGACTGACAGAACTTATCCAGTAAACGTGACTGAACTACGTGGCACTGTGACTGACAGAACTTGTTCAGTAAACGTGAGTGAACTACGTGGCACTGTGACTGACAGAACTTGTCCAGTAAACATGAGTGAACTACATCACACTGTGACTGACAGAACTTGTTCAGTAAACGTGAGTGAACTACATCACACTGTGACTGACAGAACTTGTTAAGTAAACGTGACTGAACTACGTGGCGCTGTGACTGACAGAACTTGTCCAGTAAACGTGACTGAACTATGTGGCACTGTGACTGACAGAACTTGTCCAGTAAACGTGAGTGAACCACGTGGCACTGTGACTGACAGAACTTGTCCAGTAAACGTGAGTGAACTACATCACACTGTGACTGACAGAACTTGTTCAGTAAACGTGAGTGAACTACGTGGCACTGTGACTGACAGAACTTGTTCAGTAAACGTGAGTGAACTACGTGGCACTGTGACTGACAGAACTTGTTCAGTAAACGTGACTGAACTACAAGGCACTGTGACTGACAGAACTTCATCAGTAAACGTGAGTGAACTACATCACACTGTGACTGACAGAACTTGTCCACTAAACGTGAGTGAACTACGTGGCACTGTGACTGACAGAACTTGTCCAGTAAACGTGAGTGAACTACATCACACTGTGACTGACAGAACTTGTCCAGTAAACGCGATTGAACTACGTGGCACTGTGACTGACAGAACTTGTCCAGTAAACGTGAGTGAACTACGTGGCACTGTAAATGACAGAACGTATTCAGTAAACGTGAGTGAACTACATCACACTGTGACTGACAGAACTTGTCCAGTAAACGTGAGTGAACTACGTGGCACTGTGACTGACAGAACGTGTTCAGTAAACGTGAGTGAACTACATCACACTGTGACTGACAGAACTTGTCCAGTAAACGTGAGTGAACTACACCACACTGTGACTGACAGAACTTGTCCAGTAAACGTGACTGAACTACATCACACTGTGACTGACAGAACTTGTCCAGTAAACGTGAGTGAACTACGTGGCACTGTGACTGACAGAACTTGTCCAGTAAACGTGAGTGAACTACGTGGCACTGTGACTGACAGAACTTGTCCAGTAAACGTGAGTGAACTACGTGGCACTGTGACTGACAGAACTTGTTAAGTAAACGTGACTGAACTACGTGGCGCTGTGACTGACAGAACTTGTCCAGTAAACGTGAGTGAACTACGTGGCACTGTGACTGACAGAACTTGTCCAGTAAACGTGAGTGAACTACATCACACTGTGACTGACAGAACTTGTTCAGTAAACGTGACTGAACTACATCACACTGTGACTGACAGAACTTGTCCAGTAAACGTGAGTGAACTACATCACACTGTGACTGACAGAACTTGTTCAGTAAACGTGACTGAACTACAAGGCACTGTGACTGACAGAACTTCATCAGTAAACGTGAGTGAACTACATCACACTGTGACTGACAGAACTTGTCCACTAAACGTGAGTGAACTACGTGGCACTGTGACTGACAGAACTTGTCCAGTAAACGTGAGTGAACTACATCACACTGTGACTGACAGAACTTGTCCAGTAAACGCGATTGAACTACGTGGCACTGTGACTGACAGAACTTGTCCAGTAAACGTGAGTGAACTACGTGGCACTGTAAATGACAGAACGTATTCAGTAAACGTGAGTGAACTACATCACACTGTGACTGACAGAACTTGTCCAGTAAACGTGAGTGAACTACGTGGCACTGTGACTGACAGAACGTGTTCAGTAAACGTGAGTGAACTACATCACACTGTGACTGACAGAACTTGTCCAGTAAACGTGAGTGAACTACACCACACTGTGACTGACAGAACTTGTCCAGTAAACGTGACTGAACTACATCACACTGTGACTGACAGAACTTGTCCAGTAAACGTGAGTGAACTACGTGGCACTGTGACTGACAGAACTTGTCCAGTAAACGTGAGTGAACTACGTGGCACTGTGACTGACAGAACTTGTCCAGTAAACGTGAGTGAACTACGTGGCACTGTGACTGACAGAACTTGTTAAGTAAACGTGACTGAACTACGTGGCGCTGTGACTGACAGAACTTGTCCAGTAAACGTGAGTGAACTACGTGGCACTGTGACTGACAGAACTTGTCCAGTAAACGTGAGTGAACTACGTGGCACTGTGACTGACAGAACTTGTCCAGTAAACGTGACTGAACTACATCACACTGTGACTGACAGAACTTGTTCAGTAAACGTGACTGAACTACATCACACTGTGACTGACAGAACTTGTTCAGTAAATGTGAGTGAACTACATCACACTGTGACTGACAGAACTTGTCCAGTAAACGTGATTGAACTACGTGGCACTGTGACTGACAGAACTTGTCCAGTAAGCGTGAGTGAACTACATCACACTGTGACTGAAAGAACTTGTCCAGTAAACGTGAGTGAACCACGTGGCATTGTGACTGACAGAACTTGTCCAGTAAATGTGAGTGAACTACATCACACTGTGACTGACAGAAATTGTTCAGTAAACGTGACTGAACTACGTGGCACTGTGACTGACAGAACTTGTCTAGTAAACGTGACTGAACTACATCACACTGTGACTGACAGAACTTGTTCAGTAAACGTGATTGAACTACGTGGCACTGTGACTGACAGAACTTGTTCAGTAAACGTCAGTGAACTACGTGGCACTGTGACTGACAGAACTTGTCCAGTAAACGTGATTGAGCTACGTGGCACTGTGACTGACAGAACTTGTTTAGTAAACGTGACTGAACTACATCACACTGTGACTGACAGAACTTATCCAGTAAACGTGACTGAACTACGTGGCACTGTGACTGACAGAACTTGTTCAGTAAACGTGAGTGAACTACGTGGCACTGTGACTGACAGAACTTGTCCAGTAAACATGAGTGAACTACATCACACTGTGACTGACAGAACTTGTCCAGTAAACGTGAGTGAACTACATCACACTGTGATTGACAGAAGTTGTTCAGTAAACGTGAGTGAACTACATCACACTGTGACTGACAGAACTTGTCCAGTAAACGTGAGTGAACTACATCACACTGTGACTGACAGAACTTGTTCAGTAAACGTGAGTGAACTACATCACACTGTGACTGACAGAACTTGTTAAGTAAACGTGACTGAACTACGTGGCGCTGTGACTGACAGAACTTGTCCAGTAAACGTGACTGAACTATGTGGCACTGTGACTGACAGAACTTGTCCAGTAAACGTGAGTGAACCACGTGGCACTGTGACTGACAGAACTTGTCCAGTAAACGTGAGTGAACTACATCACACTGTGACTGACAGAACTTGTTCAGTAAACGTGAGTGAACTACGTGGCACTGTGACTGACAGAACTTGTTCAGTAAACGTGAGTGAACTACGTGGCACTGTGACTGACAGAACTTGTTCAGTAAACGTGACTGAACTACAAGGCACTGTGACTGACAGAACTTCATCAGTAAACGTGAGTGAACTACATCACACTGTGACTGACAGAACTTGTCCAGTAAATGTGAGTGAACTACATCACGCTGTGACTGACAGAACTTGTCCAGTAAACGAGAGTGAACTACATCACAATGTGACTGACAGAACTTGTTCAGTAAACGTGAGTGAACTACATCACACTGTGACTGACAGAACTTGTCCAGTAAACGTGAGTGAACTACATCACACTGTGACTGACAGAACTTGTCCAGTAAACGTGAGTGAACTACGTGGCACTGTGACTGACAGAACTTGTCCAGTAAACGTGAGTGAACTATGTGGCACTGTGACTGACAGAACTTGTCCAGTAAACGTGAGTGAACTACGTGGCACTGTGACTGACAGAACTTGTTAAGTAAACGTGACTGAACTACGTGGCGCTGTGACTGACAGAACTTGTCCAGTAAACGTGACTGAACTATGTGGCACTGTGACTGACAGAACTTGTTCAGTAAACGTGAGTGAACTACGTGGCACTGTGACTGACAGAACTTGTCCAGTAAACGTGAGTGAACTACGTGGCACTGTGACTGACAGAACTTGTCCAGTAAACGTGATTGAACTACGTGGAACTGTGACTGACAGAACTTGTCCAGTAAACGTGAGTGAACTACATCACACTGTGACTGAAAGAACTTGTCCAGTAAACGTGAGTGAACCACGTGGCATTGTGACTGACAGAACTTGTCCAGTAAATGTGAGTGAACTACATCACACTGTGACTGACAGAAATTGTTCAGTAAACGTGACTGAACTACGTGGCACTGTGACTGACAGAACTTTTCTAGTAAACGTGACTGAACTACATCACACTGTGACTGACAGAACTTGTTCAGTAAACGTGATTGAACTACATGGCACTGTGACTGACAGAACTTGTCCAGTAAACGTGATTGAACTACGTGGCACTGTGACTGACAGAACTTTTCCAGTAAACGTGATTGAACTACGTGGCACTGTGACTGACAGAACTTGTTAAGTAAACATCAGTGAACTACGTGGCACTGTGACTGACAGAACTTGTCCAGTAAACGTGATTGAACTACGTGGCACTGTGACTGACAGAACTTGTTTAGTAAACATGACTGAATTACGTGGCACTGTGACTGACAGAACTTGTCCAGTAAACGTCAGTGAACTACGTGGCACTGTGACTGACAGAACTTGTTCAGTAAACGTGAGTGAACTACGTGGCACTGTGACTGACAGAACTTGTCCAGTAAACATGAGTGAACTACATCACACTGTGACTGACAGAACTTGTCCAGTAAACGTGAGTGAACTACATCACATTGTGATTGACAGAATTTGTTCAGTAAACGTGAGTGAACTACATCACACTGTGACTGACAGAACTTGTCCAGTAAACGTGAGTGAACTACATCACACTGTGACTGACAGAACTTGTTCAGTAAACGTGAGTGAACTACATCACACTGTGACTGAGAGAACTTGTTCAGTAAACGTGAGTGAACTACATCACACTGTGACTGACAGAACTTCTTAAGTAAACGTGACTAAACTACATGGCGCTGTGACTGACAGAACTTGTCCAGTAAACGTGACTGAACTATGTGGCACTGTGACTGACAGAACTTGTTCAGTAAATGTGACAGAACTACGTGGCACTGTGACTGACAGAACTTGTTCAGTAAACGTGAGTGAACTACGTGGCACTGTGACTGATAGAACTTGTCCAGTAAACGTGAGTGAACTACGTGGCACTGTGACTGACAGAACTTGTTAAGTAAACGTGAGTGAACTACGTGGCACTGTGACTGACAGAACTTGTCCAGAAAACGTGATTGAACTACGTGGCACTGTGACTGACAGAACTTGTTAAGTAAACGTGACTGAACTACATCACACTGTGACTGACAGAACTTGTCCAGTAAATGTGACTGAACTATGTGGCACTGTGACTGACAGAACTTGTCCAGTAAACGTGACTGAACTACATCACATTGTGACTGACAGAACTTGTTCAGTAAACGTGAGTGAACTACGTGGCACTGTGACTGACAGAACTTATTGAGCAAAAGAGAGTGAACTACGTGGCACTGTGACTGACAGAACTTGTCCAGTAAACGTGACCGAACTACGTGGCACTGTGACTAACAGAACTTGTTCAGTAAACGTGAGTGAACTAAGTGGCACTGTGACTGACAGAACTTGTCCAGTAAACATGAGAGAGCTACGTGGCACTGTGACTGACAGAACTTGTCCAGTAAACATGAGAGAACTACATCACACTGTGACTGACAGAACTTGTCCAGTAAACGTGAGTGAACTACATCACACTGTGACTGACAGAACTTGTCCAGTAAACGTGAGTGAACTACATCACACTGTGACTGACAGAACTTGTTCAGTAAACGTGAGCGAACTACATCACACTGTGACTGACAGAACTTGTTAAGTAAACGTGACTGAACTACGTGGCGCTGTGACTGACAGAACTTGTCCAGTAAACGTGACTGAGCTATGTGGCACTGTGACTGACAGAACTTATTCAGTAAACGTGACTGAACTAAGTGGCACTGTGACTGACAGAACTTGTTCAGTAAACGTGACTGAACTACGTGGCACTGTGACTGACAGTACTTGTCCAGTAACCGTGAGTGAACTACGTGGCACTGTGACTGACAGAACTTGTTAAGTAAACGTGAGTGAACTACGTGGCACTGTGACAGACAGAACTTGTCCAGTAAACGTGATTGAACTACGTGGCACTGTGACTGACAGAACTTGTTAAATAAACGTGACTGAACTACATCACACTGTGACTGACAGAACTTGTCCAGTAAACGTGACTGAACTATGTGGCACTGTGACTGACAGAACTTGTCCAGTAAACGTGACTGAACTACATCACACTGTGACTGGCAGAACTTGTTCAGTAAACGTGACTGAACTATGTGGCACTATGACTGACAGAACTTGTCCAGTAAACGTGACTGAGCTATGTGGCACTGTGACTGACAGAACATGTTCCGTAAACGTGAGTGAACTACGTGGCACTGTGACTGACAGAACTTATTCAGTAAACGTGAGTGAACTACGTGACACTGTGACTGACAGAACTTGTTCAGTAAACGTGAGTGAACTGCGTGGCACTGTGACTGACAGAACTTGTCCAGTAAACGTGAGTGAACTACATCACACTGTGACTGACAGTACTTGTTCAGTAAACGTGAGTGAACTACATCACACTGTGACTGACAGAACTTGTTCAGTAAACGTGAGTGAACTACGTGGTACTATGACTGACAGAACTTGCTCAGTAAATGTGAGTGAACTACGTGGTACTGTGACTGACAGAACTTGTTCAGTAAACGTGAGTGAACTACGTGGCACTGTGACTGACAGAACTTGTTCAGTACATGTGAGAGAACTACATGGCACTGTGACTGACAGAACTTGTTCAGTAAACGTGAGTGAACTACATCACACTGTGACTGACAGAACTTGTTCAGTACATGTGAGAGAACTACATGGCACTGTGACTGACAGAACTTGTTCAGTAAACGTGAGTGAACTACATCACACTGTGACTGACAGAACTTGTTCAGTAAACGTGAGTGATTTACGTGGCACTGTGACTGACAGAACTTGTTAAGTAAACGTGACTGAACTACGTGGCGCTGTGACAGACAGAACTTGTTCAGTAAACGTGACTGAACTATGTGGCACTGTGACTGACAGAACTTGTTCAGTAAACTTGACTGAACTACGTGGCACTGTGACTTACAGAACTTGTTCAGTAAACGTGACTGAACTACGTGGCACTGTGACTGACAGAACTTGTCCAGTAAACGTGACTGAACTATGTGGCACTGTGACTGACAGAACTCTTTCAGTAAACCTGACTGAACTACGTGGCACTGTGACTGACAGAACTTGTTCAGTCAATGTGACTGAACTACGTGGCACTGTGACTGACAAAACTTGTCCAGTAAACGTGAGTGAACTAAATGTCACTGTGACTGACAGAACTTGTTAAGTAAACGTGAGTGAACTACGTGGCACTGTGACTGACAAAACTTGTCCAGTAAACGTGAGTGAACTACGTGGCACTGTGACTGACCGAACTTGTTAAGTAAACGTGAGTGAACTACGTGGCACTGGGACTGACAGAACTTGTCCAGTAAACGTGATTGAACTACATGGCACTGTGACTGAGCGAACTTCTTAAGTAAACGTGACTGAACTACATCACACTGTGACTGACAGAACTCGTCCAGCAAACGTGACTGAACTATGTGGCACTGTGACTGACAGAACTTGTCCAGTAAACGTGACTGAACTACATCACACTGTGACTGACAGAACTTGTTCAGTAAACGTGAGTGAACTACGTGGCACTGTGACTGACAGAACTTGTTCAGTAAACGTGAGTGAACTACGTGGTACTGTGACTGACAGAACTTGTTCAGTAAACGTGAGTGAACTACGTGGCACTGTGACTGACAGAACTTGTCCAGTAAACATGAGTGACCTACATCACACTGTGACTGACAGAACTTGTTCTGTAAACGTGACTGAACTACATCACACTGTGACTGACAGAACTTGTTCAGTAAACGTGACTGAACTACATCACACTGTGACTAACAGAACTTTTTCAGTAAACGTGAGTGAACTATGTCGCACTGTGACTGACAGAACTTGTCCAGTAAACGTGAGTGAACTACATAACACTGTGACTGACAGAACTTGTTCAGTAAACGTGGCTGAACTACATCACACTGTGACTGACAGAACTTGTTCAGTAAACGTGAGTGAACTACGTGGCACTGTGACTGACAGAACTTGTCTAGTAAACTTGATTGAACTGTGTGGCACTGTGACTGACAGAACTTGTTAAGTAAACGTGAGTGAACTACGTGGCACTGTGACTGACAGAACTTGTTAAGTAAACGTGACTGAACTACATCACATTGTGACTGACAGAACTTGTCCAGTAAACGTGACTGAACTACGTGGCACTGTGACTGACAGAACTTGTTCAGTAAACTTGACTGAACTACGTGGCACTGTGACTGACAGAACTTGTTCAGTAAACGTGACTGAACTACGTGGCACTGTGACTGACAGAACTTGTCCAGTAAACGTGACTGAACTATGTGGCACTGTGACTGACAGAACTCTTTCAGTAAACGTGACTGAACTACGTGGCACTGTGACTGACAGAACTTGTTCAGTCAACGTGACTGAACTACGTGGCACTGTTACTGACAAAACTTGTCCAGTAAACGTGAGTGAACTGCGTGGCACTGTGACTGACAGAACTTGTTAAGTAAACGTGAGTGAACTATGTCGCACTGTGACTGACAGAACTTGTCCAGTAAACGTGAGTGAACTACATAACACTGTGACTGACAGAACTTGTTCAGTAAACGTGGCTGAACTACGTGGCACTGTGACTGACAGAACTTGTTCAGTAAACATGACTGAACTACATCACACTGTGACTGACAGAACTTGTTCAGTAAACGGAAGTGAACTACGTGGCGCTGTGACTGACAGAACTTTTTCAGTAAACGTGAGTGAACTACATCACACTGGGACTGACAGAACTTGTCCAGTAAACATGACTGAAATACATCACACTGTGACTGACAGAACTTGTCCAGTAAACGTGACTGAACTACATCACACTGTGACTGACAGAACTTGTTCAGTAAACGTGAGTGAACTACGTGGCACTGTGACTGACAGAACTTGTCCAGTAAACGTGATTGAACTGCGTGGCACTGTGACTGACAGAACTTGTTAAGTAAACGTGAATGAACTACTTGGCACTGTGACTGACAGAACTTGTTAAGTAAACGTGACTGAACTACATCACACTGTGACTGACAGAACTTGTCCAGTAAACGTGACTGAACTACGTGGCACTGTGACTGACAGAACTTGTTCAGTAAACGTGAGTGAACTACGTGGCACTGTGACTGACAGAACTTGTCCAGTAAACATGAGTGAACTACATCACACTGTGACTGACAGAACTTGTTCAGTAAACGTGACTGAACTACGTGGCACTGTGACTGACAGAACTTGTTCAGTAAACGTGACTGAACTACATCACACTGTGACTGACAGAACTTGTTCAGTAAACGTGAGTGAACTATGTGGCACTGTGACTGACAGAACTAGTCCAGTAAACGTGAGTGAACTACATCACACTGTGACTGACAGAACTTGTCCAGTAAACGTGACTGAACTACATCACACTGTGACTGACAGAACATGTTCAGTAAACGTGAGTGAACTACATCACACTGTGACTGACAGAACATGTTCAGTAAACGTGAGTGAACTACATCACACTGTGACTGACAGAACTTGTCCAGTAAACGTGACTGAACTACATCACACTGTGACTGATAGAACTTGTTCAGTAAACGTGAGTGAACTACATAACACTGTGACTGACAGAACTTGTTCAGTAAACGTGGCTGAACTACGTGGCACTGTGACTGACAGAACTTGTTCAGTAAACATGACTGAACTACATCACACTGTGACTGACAGAACTTGTTCAGTAAACGGAAGTGAACTACGTGGCGCTGTGACTGACAGAACTTTTTCAGTAAACGTGAGTGAACTACATCACACTGGGACTGACAGAACTTGTCCAGTAAACATGACTGAAATACATCACACTGTGACTGACAGAACTTGTCCAGTAAACGTGACTGAACTACATCACACTGTGACTGACAGAACTTGTTCAGTAAACGTGAGTGAACTACGTGGCGCTGTGACTGACAGAACTTGTCCAGTAAACGTGACTGAACTATGTGGCACTGTGACTGACAGAACTTGTTCAGTAAACGTGACTGAACTACGTGGTACTGTGACTGACAGAACTTGTTCAGTAAACGTGACTGAAATACGTGGCACTGTGACTGACAGAACTTGTCCAGTAAACGTGACTGAACTATGTGGCACTGTGACTGACAGAACTTGTTCAGTAAACGTGACTGAACTACGTGGCACTGTGACTGACAGAACTTGTTCAGTAAACGTGACTGAACTACGTGGCACTGTGACTGACAGAACTTGTTCAGTAAACGTGAGAGAACTACGTGGCACTGTGACTGACAGAACTTGTTAAGTAAGCGTGAGTGAACTACGTGGCACTGGGACTGACAGAGCTTGTCCAGTAAACGTGATTGAACTACGTGGCACTGTGACTGACAGAACTTGTTAAGTAAACGTGACTGAACTACATCACACTGTGACTGACAGAACTTGTCCAGCAAACGTGACTGAACTATGTGGCACTGTGACTGACAGAACTTGTCCAGTAAACGTGACTGAACTACGTCACACTGTGACTGACAGAACTTGTTCAGTAAACATGAGTGAACTACGTGGCACTGTGACTGGCAGAACTTGTTCAGTAAACGTGACTGAACTACATCACACTGTGACTGACCGAACTTGTTCAGTAAACGTGACTGAACTACGTGGCACTGTGACTGACAGAACTTGTTAAGTAAACGTGAGTGAACTACATCACACTGTGACTGACAGAACTTGTTAAGTAAACGTGACTGAACTACATCACACTGTGACTGACAGAACTTGTCCAGTAAACGTGACTGAACTACGTGGCAGTGTGACTGACAGAACTTGTTCAGTAAACGTGAGTGAACTACGTGGCACTGTGACTGATAGAACTTGTCCAGTAAACATGAGTGAACTACGTGGCACTGTGACTGACAGAACTTGTCCAGTAAACATGAGTGAACTACGTGGCACTGTGACTGACAGAACTTGCTAAGCAAACGTAACTGAACTACATCACACTGTGACTGACAGAACTTGTTCAGTAAACGTGAGTGAACTATGTCGCACTGTGACTGACAGAACTTGTCCAGTAAACGTGAGTGAACTACATCACACTGTGACTGACAGAACTTGTTCAGTAAACGTGACTGAACTACGTGGCACTGTGACTGACAGAACTTGTTCAGTAAACGTGACTGAACTACGTGGCACTGTGACTGACAGAACTTGTTCAGTAAACGTGAGAGAACTACGTGGCACTGTGACTGACAGAACTTGTTAAGTAAGCGTGAGTGAACTACGTGGCACTGGGACTGACAGAGCTTGTCCAGTAAACGTGATTGAACTACGTGGCACTGTGACTGACAGAACTTGTTAAGTAAACGTGACTGAACTACATCACACTGTGACTGACAGAACTTGTCCAGCAAACGTGACTGAACTATGTGGCACTGTGACTGACAGAACTTGTCCAGTAAACGTGACTGAACTACGTCACACTGTGACTGACAGAACTTGTTCAGTAAACATGAGTGAACTACGTGGCACTGTGACTGGCAGAACTTGTTCAGTAAACGTGACTGAACTACATCACACTGTGACTGACCGAACTTGTTCAGTAAACGTGACTGAACTACGTGGCACTGTTACTGACAGAACTTGTTAAGTAAACGTGACTGAACTACATCACACTGTGACTGACAGAACTTGTCCAGTAAACATGAGTGAACTACGTGGCACTGTGACTGACAGAACTTGTTAAGCAAACGTAACTGAACTACATCACACTGTGACTGACAGAACTTGTTCAGTAAACGTGAGTGAACTATGTCGCACTGTGACTGACAGAACTTGTCCAGTAAACGTGAGTGAACTACATCACACTGTGACTGACAGAACTTGTTCAGTAAACGTGAGTGAACTACATCACACTGTGACTGACAGAACTTGTCCAGTAAACGTGATTGAACTACATCACACTGTGACTGACAGAACTTGTTCAGTAAACGTGAGTGAACTACATCACACTGTGACTGACAGAACTTGTTCAGTAAACGTGATTGAACTACATCACACTGTGACTGACAGAACTTGTTCAGTAAACGTGACTGAACTACATCACACTGTGACTGACATAACTTGTCCAGTAAACATGACTGAACTACGTGGCACTGTGACTGACAGAACTTGTTCAGTAAACGTGAGTGAACTACGTGGCAATGTGACTGACAGAACTTGTCCAGTAAACATGAGTGAACTACGTGGCACTGTGACTGACCGAACTTGTTCAGTAAACGTGAGTGAACTACATCACACTGTGACTGACAGAACTTGTTCAGTTAACGTGAGTGAGCTACGTGGCACTGTGACTGACAGAACTTGTTAAGTAAACGTGAGTGAACTACATCACACTGTGACTGACAGAACTTGTTAAGTAAACGTGAGTGAACTACGTGGCACTGTGACTGACAGAACTTGTTCAGTAAACGTTAGTGAACTACGTGGCACTGTGACTGACAGAACTTGTCCAGTAAACGTGATTGAACTACGTGGCACTGTGACTGACAGAACTTGTTAAGTAAACGTGAGTGAACTACGTGGCACTGTGACTGACAGAACTTGTTAAGTAAACGTGAGTGAACTACATCACACTGTGACTGACAGAACTTGTTCAGTAAACGTGACTGAACTACGTGGCACTGTGACTGACAGAACGTGTTCAGTAAACGTAAGTGAACTACATCACACTGTGACTGACAGAACTTGTTCAGTAAACGTGACTGAACTTCGTGGCACTGTGATTGACAGAACTTGTTCAGTAAACGTGACTGAACTACATCACACTGGACTGACAGAACTTGTTCAGTAAACATGAGTGAACTACATCACACTGTGACTGACAGAACTTGTTCAGTAAACGTGAGTGAACTACGTGTCACTGTGACTGACAGAACTTGTTAAGTAAACGTGACTGAACTAAATCACACTGTGACTGACAGAACTCGTTCAGTAAACGTGAGTGAACTACGTGGCACTGTGACTGACAGAACTTGTCCAGTAAACGTGATTGAACTACGTGGCACTGTGACTGACAGAACTTGTTCAGCAAACGTGAGTGAACTACATCTCACTGTGACTGACCGAACTTGTTCAGTAAACGTGAGTGAACTACGTGGCACTGTGACTGACAGAACTTGTTAAGTAAACGTGAGTGAACTACATCACACTGTGACTGACAGAACTTGTTCAGTAAACGTGACTGAAATACGTGGCACTGTGACTGACAGAACTTGTCCAGTAAACGTGAGTGAACTACATCACACTGTGACTGACAGAACTTGTTCAGTAAACGTGACTGAACTATGTGGCACTGTGACTGACAGAACTTGTTCAGTAAACGCGACTGAACTGCATCACACTGTGACTGACAGAACTTATTAAGTAAACGTGAGTGAACTACGTGGCGCTGTGACTGACAGAACTTGTTCAGTAAACGTGACTGAACTACGTGGCACTGTGACTGACAGAACTTGTTCAGTAAACGTGACTGAACTACATCACACTGTGACTGACAGAACTTGTTCACTAAACGTGAGTGAACTACATCACACTGTGACTGACAGAACTTGTTCAGTAAACGTGAGTGAACTACGTGGCACTGTGACTGACAGAACTTGTTAAGTAAACGTGACTGAAATACGTGGCACTGTGACTGACAGAACTTGTTCAGTAAACGTGACTGAACTGCATCACACTGTGACTGACAGAACTTGTTCAGTAAACGTGACTGAACTACGTGGCGCTGTGACTGACAGAACTTGTTAAGTAAACGTGAGTGAACTACGTGGCGCTGTGACTGACAGAACTTGTTAAGTAAACGTGAGTGAACTACGTGGCGCTGTGACTGACAGAACTTGTTCAGTAAACGTGACTGAACTACATCACACTGTGACTGACAGTACTTGTTCAGTAAACGTGACTGAACTACGTGGAACTGTGACTGACAGAACTTGTTCAGTAAACGTGACTGAACTACATCTCACTATGACTGACAGAACTTGTTCAGTAAACGTGAGTGAACTACATCACACTGTGACTGACAGAACTTGTTCAGTAAACGTGACTGAACTACGTGGCACTGTGACTGACAGAACTTGTTAAGTAAACGTGACTGAACTAAATCACACTGTGACTGACAGAACTCGTTCAGTAAACGTGAGTGAACTACGTGGCGCTGTGACTGACAGAACTTGTTAAGTAAACGTGAGTGAACTACGTGGCGCTGTGACTGACAGAACTTGTTCAGTAAACGTGACTGAACTACATCACACTGTGACTGACAGAACTTGTTCAGTAAACGTGACTGAACTACGTGGAACTGTGACTGACAGAACTTGTTCAGTAAACGTGACTGAACTACATCTCACTGTGACTGACAGAACTTGTTCAGTAAACGTGAGTGAACTACATCACACTGTGACTGACAGAACTTGTTCAGTAAACGTGACTGAACTACGTGGCACTGTGACTGACAGAACTTGTTAAGTAAACGTGACTGAACTAAATCACACTGTGACTGACAGAACTCGTTCAGTAAACGTGAGTGAACTACGTGGCTCTGTGACTGACAGAACTTGTCCAGAAAACATGATTGAAGTACGTGGCACTGTGGCTGACAGAACTTGTTCAGTAAACGTGAGTGAACTACATCTCACTGTGACTGACCGAACTTGTTCAGTAAACGTGAGTGAACTATGTGGCACTGTGACTGACAGAACTTGTTAAGTAAACGTGAGTAAACTACATCCCACTGTGACTGACAGAACTTGTTCAGTAAACGTGACTGAAATACGTGGCACTGTGACTGACAGAACTTGTCCAGTAAACGTGAGTGAACTACATCACACTGTGACTGACAGAACTTGTTCAGTAAACGTGACTGAACTATGTGGCACTGTGACTGACAGAACTTGTTCAGTAAACGCGACTGAACTGCATCACACTGTGACTGACAGAACTTGTTCAGTAAACGTGAGTGAACTACATGGCGCTGTGACTGACAGAACTTGTTCAGTAAATGTGACAGAACTACGTGGCACTGTGACTGACAGAACTTGTTCAGTAAATGTGACTGAACTACATCACACTGTGACTGACAGAACTTGTTCACTAAACGTGAGTGAACTACATCACACTGTGACTGACAGAACTTGTTCAGTAAACGTGAGTGAACTACGTGGCACTGTGACTGACAGAACTTGTTAAGTAAACGTGACTGAAATACGTGGCACTGTGACTGACAGAACTTGTCCAGTAAACGTGAGTGAACTACATCACACTGTGACTGACAGAACTTGTTCAGTAAACGTGACTGAACTATGTGGCACTGTGACTGACAGAACTTGTTCAGTAAACGTGACTGAACTGCATCACACTGTGACTGACAGAACTTGTTCAGTAAACGTGACTGAACTACGTGGCACTGTGACTGACAGAACTTGTTAAGTAAACGTGAGTGAACTACGTGGCGCTGTGACTGACAGAACTTGTTAAGTAAACGTGAGTGAACTACGTGGCGCTGTGACTGACAGAACTTGTTCAGTAAACGTGACTGAACTACATCACACTGTGACTGACAGAACTTGTTCAGCAAACGTGAGTGAACTACATCACACTGTGACTGACAGAACTTGTTCAGCAAACGTGACTGAACTACGTGGCACTTTGACTGACAGAACTTGTTAAGTAAACGTGACTGAACTACATCACACTGTGACTGACAGAACTCGTTCAGTAAACGTGAGTGAACTACGTGGCACTGTGACTGACAGAACTTGTCCAGTAAACGTGATTGAACTACATCACACTGTGACTGACAGAACTTGTTCAGTAAACGTGAGTGAACTACATCTCACTGTGACTGACCGAACTTGTTCAGTAAACGTGAATGAACTACGTGGCACTGTGACTGACAGACCTTGTTAAGTAAACCTGAGTGAACTACATCACACTGTGACTGACAGAACTTGTTCAGTAAACGTGACTGAAATACGTGGCACTGTGACTGACAGAACTTGTCCAGTAAACGTGAGTGAACTACATCACTCTGTGACTGACAGAACTTGTTCAGTAAACGTGACTGAACTATGTGGCACTGTGACTGACAGAACTTGTTCAGTAAACGTGACTGAACTGCATCACACTGTGACTGACAGAACTTGTTCAGTAAACGTGACTGAACTACATGGCACTGTGACTGACAGAACTTGTTCAGTAATCGTGACTGAACTACATCACACTGTGACTGACAGAACTTGTTCAGTAAACGTGAGTGAACTACATCACACTGTGACTGACAGAACTTGTTCAGTAAACGTGAGTGAACTACGTGGCACTGTGACTGACAGAACTTGTTCAGTAAACGTGACTGAACTACATCACACTGTGACTGACAGAACTTGTTCAGTAAACGTGACTGAACTACGTGGCACTGTGACTGTCAGAACTTGTTAAGTAAACGTGACTGAACTACATCACACTGTGACTGACAGAACTTGTCCAGTAAACGTGAGTGAACTACGTGGCACTGTGACTGACAGAACTTGTCCAGTAAACGTGATTGAACTACGTGGCACTGTGACTGACAGAACTTGTTAAGTAAACGTGACTGAACTACATCACACTGTGACTGACAGAACTTGTTCTGTAAACGTGAGTGAACTACGTGGCACTGTGACTGACAGAACTTGTTAAGTAAACGTGAGTGAACTATATCACACTGTGACTGACAGAACTTGTTCAGTAAACGTGACTGAACTACGTGGCACTGTGACTGACAGAACTTGTCCAGTAAACGTGAGTGAACTACATCGCACTGTGACTGACAGAACTTGTTCAGTAAACGTGACTGAACTACGTGGCACTGTGACTGACAGAACTTGTTCAGTAAACGTGACTGAACTGCATCACACTGTGACTGACAGAACTTGTTCAGTAAACGTGACTGAACTACGTGGCACTGTGACTGACAGAACTTTTTAAGTAAACGTGAGTGAACTACGTGGCGCTGTGACTGACAGAACTTGTTAAGTAAACATGAGTGAACTACGTGGCGCTGTGACTGACAGAACTTGTTCAGTAAACGTGAGTGAACTACGTGGCACTGTGACTGACAGAACTTGTTAAGTAAACGTGAGTGAACTATGTGGCGCTGTGACTGACATAACTTGTTCAGTAAACGTGAGTGAACTACGTGGCACTGTGACTGACAGAACTTGTTAAGTAAACGTGACTGAACTACATCACACTGTGACTGACAGAACTTGTTCAGTAAACGTGACTGAACTACGTGGCACTGTGACTGACAGAAGTTGTCCAGTAAACATGAGTGAACTACATCACACTGTGACTGACAGAACTTGTTCAGTAAACGTGACTGAACTACGTGGCACTGTGACTGACAGAACTTGTTCAGTAAACGTGACTGAACTACTTGGCACTGTGACTGACAGAACTTGTTAAGTAAACGTGACTGAACTACATCACACTGTGACTGACAGAACTTGTTCAGTAAACGTGACTGAACAACGTGGCACTGTGACTGACAGAACTTGTTCAGTAAACGTGACTGAACTACGTGGCACTGTGACTGACAGAACTTGTTAAGTAAACGTGACTAAACTACATCACACTGTGACTGACAGAACTTGTTCAGTAAACGTGAGTGAACTACGTGGCACTGTGACTGACAGAACTTGTCCAGTAAACGTGATTGAACTACGTGGCACTGTGACTGACAGAACTTGTTAAGTAAACGTGACTGAACTACATCACACTGTGACTGACAGAACTTGTTCAGTAAACGTGAGTGAACTACGTGGCACTGTGACTGACAGAACTTGTTAAGTAAACGTGAGTGAACTACATCACACTGTGACTGACAGAACTTGTTCAGTAAACGTGACTGAACTACGTGGCACTGTAACTGACAGAACTTGTCCAGTAAACGTGAGTGAACTACATCACACTGTGACTGACAGAACTTGTTCAGTAAACGTGACTGAACTACGTGGCACTGTAACTGACAGAACTTGTCCAGTAAACGTGAGTGAACTACATCACACTGTGACTGACAGAACTTGTTCAGTAAACATGGCTGAACTACGTGGCACTGTGACTGACAGAACTTGTCCAGTAAACGTGACTGAACTACATCACACTGTGACTGACAGAACTTGTTCAGTAAACGTGACTGATCTACGTGGCACTGTGACTGACAGAACTTGTCCAGTAAACGTGATTGAACTACATCACACTGTGACTGACAGAACTTGTTCTGTAAACTTGACTGAACTACATCACACTGTGACTGACAGAACTTGTTCAGTAAACGTGAGTGAACTACGTGGCACTGTGACTGACAGAACTTGTTAAGTAAACGTGAGTGAACTATGTGGCGCTGTGACTGACAGAACTTGTTCAGTAAACGTGAGTGAACTACGTGGCACTGTGACTGACAGAACTTGTTAAGTAAACATGACTGAACTACATCACACTGTGACTGACAGAACTTGTTAAGTAAACGTGACTGAACTACATCACACTGTGACTGACAGAACTTGTCCAGTAAACATGAGTGAACTACATCACACTGTGACTGACAGAACTTATTCAGTAAACGTGACTGAACTACGTGGCACTGTGACTGACAGAACTTGTTCAGTAAACGTGACTGAACTACTTGGCACTGTGACTGACAGAACTTGTTAAGTAAACGTGACTGAACTACATCACACTGTGACTGACAGAACTTGTTCAGTAAACGTGACTGAACAACGTGGCACTGTGACTGACAGAACTTGTTCAGTAAACGTGACTGAACTACGTGGCACTGTGACTGACAGAACTTGTTAAGTAAACGTGACTAAACTACATCACACTGTGACTGACAGAACTTGTTCAGTAAACGTGAGTGAACTACGTGGCACTGTGACTGACAGAACTTGTCCAGTAAACGTGATTGAACTACGTGGCACTGTGACTGACAGAACTTGTTAAGTAAACGTGACTGAACTACATCACACTGTGACTGACAGAACTTGTTCAGTAAACGTGAGTGAACTACGTGGCACTGTGACTGACAGAACTTGTTAAGTAAACGTGAGTGAACTACATCACACTGTGACTGACAGAACTTGTTCAGTAAACGTGACTGAACTACGTGGCACTGTAACTGACAGAACTTGTCCAGTAAACGTGAGTGAACTACATCACACTGTGACTGACAGAACTTGTTCAGTAAACGTGACTGAACTACGTGGCACTGTAACTGACAGAACTTGTCCAGTAAACGTGAGTGAACTACATCACACTGTGACTGACAGAACTTGTTCAGTAAACGTGACTGAACTACGTGGCACTGTAACTGACAGAACTTGTCCAGTAAACGTGAGTGAACTACATCACACTGTGACTGACAGAACTTGTTCAGTAAACGTGGCTGAACTACGTGGCACTGTGACTGACAGAACTTGTCCAGTAAACGTGACTGAACTACATCACACTGTGACTGACAGAACTTGTTCAGTAAACGTGAGTGATCTACGTGGCACTGTGACTGACAGAACTTGTCCAGTAAACGTGATTGAACTACATCACACTGTGACTGACAGAACTTGTTCAGTAAACGTGACTGAACTACATCACACTGTGACTGACAGAACTTGTTCAGTAAACGTGAGTGATCTACGTGGCACTGTGACTGACAGAACTTGTCCAGTAAACGTGATTGAACTACATCACACTGTGACTGATAGAACTTGTCCAGTAAACGTGATTGAACTACGTGGCACTGTGACTGACAGAACTTGTTCAGTAAACGTGACTGTACTATGTAGCGCTGTGACTGGGGGTTAAATTCCGCGCCATTATCTCTGATTGGTCGCGGCTATTCATTGACAGAGCGCGCAGTGGATGCCGGGTGTGACGCAATGGGGGATAACCCCGCCCACAACCGGTCACTCACCATGGAACGCGGAACAGGAGACCCCTGGCTGCAGCCGCAAATAGTCGTGACGTAAGCGGAAGCAAGAGCCGGCTGCAGCGGGGATCACGTTCTGCCTGTGCACGGTCAGCGATAGCGCCGCGCACAGGCAGTATTGGCAACATGAGGTATTTACGAAATTCATTAGGAGCCCCGGGGGGATACATTGGGGGGTTAATTTAAAGTAGCCGGGCCAATATCGCTGATTGGTCGCGCCCGGCCGGCTGCGACCAATCAGCGAAGCGTGGTTCAAATCCCGCGCCAATTCGCGGCCGGACTGCGCCTGTCGCTGATTGGTCGCGAGCATCTGGCGGAACCAATCAGCAATGCGGGATTTCCGTTACAGACAAACAGACAGAATTAGACAATTATATATATAGATTACATCCTATACATAATATAGAGTATAATATATATGTATATGGTGTAATATATATTCTATTACACCCCACCCCATGCATGACACACAGGGGAAGACATATAGCCGATGCAGTTACACCGGGCCCAGAGGGGATGGGGGCCCTCACAACTAGAAGAGAGACATGAACTGTAATAAATACTGTATATGGCCGAGGTCCGACTGGCTCACTGGGAAACTGCTGAATCCTGATGGACTCTGGAACCAGTGAGAGACCCTATCTATTAAAAAGCTCCCCAGCAGCTCTGCATAAATTCCACTCTTCCCTGGGCTGAGTGAGAGCATAGGGGAGAAGATGGCTGAGAATCATTGCTCAGGAGAGTATGGCGTCTCCAGCACTTGCAGCCAATGATGAGAACAGGCATGCAAGAGAGGAATGCATAAATGAAGGGACAGCAGGAAGATGAAGGTAGTACAGTTCCACATCCAGTCCACCGCTCCTATCCATAGAGGACACAGCAAGAGAGGAAGCACGAGACATAAACTCCAGGAGGTCTTCTGCAACTTATGAAGAAACAGAGATGTAATTATAATTGTTGGATCTGTTTCAATAGCATAGCTACCATGGGGTAGAAAGTGAGGTCGCCCCAGGCCCCGCACTATGCAGGACCCACCCGGAGCTACGCTACTTTTAACTGTATCGGCATCCGCAGCCCGCCAATACAGTTAAACTCTGCAGCAGAGCAGCGAGACAAGATCCCTGCACTGCCGCTCTCCATTCTAGACTGTATGTCGTTCAGTCCTACAGAATGGCAGGCGCAGAGCGACACGATGACATCATCATAAGTCCCGGTGCGATGATGTTACCGCATTCGCCTGCCCAGGATCTGCCACCGTCTGCTGCTGGACTCGCTGTGGTAAGGGGAGTATATGATGTTTATTTTTTTATTTTAAAATTGTTTATGGCCATTAATGTGAGGGGGCCTCTATAAATATTGGGTGCTACTAAGGCGACCCCATAAATAACTGGGGCTACAAAGAGTGCCCCCATAAGTAGTGGGGGCTACAAAGGGCATGTCATCATACCTATTGGGGTCTATCATAGAGTGTGGGGGTTACTAAGGGGGCCATGACAGTTTCCGTGGCTACTAAGAGAGTCAAGACACAGTGTGGGGGCTGCTAAAAGGCCATGATACAGAGTGGGGGCTACTAAAGGGGCCATGATACAGAGTAGGGGCTACTTAGGGGGCAATGAAACTATGGGGGCTACTGAGGGGGTTATCATACAGTTTGGGGACTACTGTGAGGGCCATCATACAGTGAGGGGGCCATCATACAGTGTGGGAGCTAATGTGGGGCCTTTGTACAGTATGGGTGCCATCATACAATGTTGGGGCCATCAAATAGTTTGGGAGCTACTAAGAGGTCAGTATACTGTGTGGGGGATACTATACAATGTGGGGGCATTATACTGTGTATAAGAGAGCATCATACTGCGTAGACCTGAGCTGTACAGGGGGGAGACTAGGGACATTATTAAATGTTAAATGGGCACTTCCGGCCCTCTGGCTGTTCCAGTTCGGCCCACGGATAAAGACAACTGAGAGGCTGAAAACAGTGGACCATAGATGCACCATGGCCTCCCCCACCCGCCGTCCATCCGCCGCCACCCCACGCTGTCACTGCTCTCTGTATCCTCAGGATGCCGAGAGCAGTGAATACATTGGTGGAAGAGCGGCCGCTGCCCCCCTCTTCCACCAATCAGCGCGTGAGACAGCTGACGCCATGACATCATTACATCGTATCAGCTGTGCACTGCGGAGAGTCAGTGCATCTGAGATTGGAGTAGAGGCTGGGCGCCGATGGAACGGGTGCAAGGTATGTGGTGTTTTTTTCATGTATATGGGATTTTTGTATATACATAGGAAGCTATGTGGGGCTCATACTGTATATAGGGGGATCAAGCTGTATATACTGCAGGAGGCTATGTGGAGTTCATACTGTATATAGGGGGGCTCAAGCTGTATATAGGAGGCTATGTGGGGCTCATACTGTATATGGGGGGTCCCAAACGGTATATAAGTGAATATGTGGGGCTCATACTGTATATCGGGGGCTCATGTTGTTTTTGGGAGGCTATGTGGGGCACATGCTGTGTATAGGAGGCTATGTGGCACTCATCCTATATATAGGAGGATATGTGGGGGCTCATACTGTATATAGAAGGCTATTTGGGGCTCATGCTGTATATAAGAGGCAATATGGGGATTCTTTTGTATATAGGAGGCTGTGTGGTGCTCATGCTGTTTATAGGAGGCTATGTGAGGCTCATGCTACATATAGTAGGTGTGAGACAGTGAGGGGAATCATATACAAGGGCTGGTATGTATCCCCTAGGATGCGCATAGAGGCATATTAAACCCACTGGAGCGCATTGTGATTACAGCAACACCTGTTGTTACAATGCAGAATAAAAGAGTGTGTGGATTTGGTCAAACTATTTGACCAATGCAGATTTTAGGAAAACCCGATATGAGCATTTATTTTTCGAGAGATTTGCAGGTTTGGTAGTGGTAGTGGGGCGAATCTCTCCCTCCACTCCGGGATTTGGGGGTAGCCCATGTCCATGAAACACATTTAAACATTCAGTTGAGCTTTTGGTATGTCAGTGTTTTGTTTGCAAGCTGCAGAGTAGGAGGCTCTATGCAATATACAGTAGGCCTGTGTGAGGAGAACACAGAGCCAAGGAAAGCAAAGCTTCTGACACACTTGAGAGTAATACGGTAGTGCTTTGTGCTTATACAAGGCTGACTTGTGTATATTAATACGGCGGTGCAGTCGCCCACGGCAACGGGTTTTGACATGGACCGTTTGGATGACCTGGCTGCGATCTGGAGGACACCGTTTGCCTTTAATTTGTGAGTTTTGAAAATAAAGACATTTAAGTTGAACTTGCTTGGGTCACTGCCTCATTGCCGCACTATGTGAATACTGCTGCAATACATATTGTGGAGAATGGGGGCAGTGTGAACCAAGGCATACCATGAAAAAAAGCTGCATGTCTGTGATTAAGCCGACAATGCTACAGCCAAGACCTGCTGACAAAATGGAGGCGATACTGAAGCAGTTGGCCCTCTTTCAGGCGCAGCAGCAAAAATTGCAGGTGTTTCAGCAGCAGCTACATCTGCAGCAGCAGACGAACAACCTGGTACAGCAGCAGATTGCAGCCCCGTGAGAGACACCCCAACCACCGACCCCGATTCGTCATGAGGCCCGGGACAAAGTGAGGTTAGCACTGAACAAAATTAGTCCAGAGGACGACATGGAGGCCTTCCTTATTGTCTTTGAACACACAGCAGAGCCTGCCAACTTCCCAGTGAGCTGAAGTAGTGACCCCGTTCCTGATAGAAGACGCTCAGAAGGCCTACTTTGACCTCAGTCGGGAGGATGCCCAGGACTCTGGGAAGCTGAAAGGTGAGATCCTTGTCAGACTGGGGGTTAACACATATGTACATGCACAACGGGTGTGTCAGCGGTCCTTTGTGGAGGCCCGACCCACTAGGTCTCAAGCATATGACTTGTTGCAGCTAGTCAAAAGATGACTCCAACCTGAGACCTTGACTCCAACCAAGATGGTAGAGAGGGTGGTGGTCGACCAGCTTGTGAGAACTTTGCCAGCGGCTATACAGAGTTGGGTGGGGCAATGGGACCTTGGCACCCTAGACTAAGTGGGTAGCATGATTGAGCATTATACAGCCACCCAGGACTTCATATGGGTGCCAGCCTAGGAGCCTGGGAAAGGATCATAACCCTCTGCTGAGGTCAGTGAGAGACAAGCCCATACAGGGGGGGTACCCTGGAGAGAGTTTTCCCTAAACAGGTGTAAGAGTAATGATTCTTGCAACAGTGGAATTTGAACCCACACCTCCAAAGAGACTAGAGCCTTAAACCAGCACATTAGCCCACTCTGCAATGTTACCGTTAAAGACTTGCAGATGCTAGCTTCTTTGGAGTAAGTGAAGCACATCTGACTATACTAAATCTACTAGATTTTGGAAAATAGGCAAATCACCAGGAATAAGCAATGATTGTGGCACCAGTGGGGTTTGAACCCTCACTTCCAAAGAGACTAAAGCTTTAAACCAGTGCATTAGCCCATTGGTTACTGTTAAAGCTTTGCACATGCTAGCTTCCTTGGAGTAAGTGAAGCTCACATCTGACTATGTTAAAACTATTAGATGTTGGAAAATCACCAGGAAGAATTAATGATTCTGGCACCAGTGGGATTTGAACCCACACCTTGAGACAGACTGAAGACTTAAGCAACATGTTAGCCCACTCAGCCATGTTACTGTTAAAAGCTAGCACATGATATCAGACCATGCCCTGGTAACTTTCAGTTCGCGCTTAGTCTGCCCAATAACGAGAGAGAGAAGTTGGAGATTTCCCGCCTATTTATATAAATCAGATGATTTTAGGGCATTTCTACAATCCTTTTGGGACATTTATGAGAACGATAACAAGGAACAGAGTCAAAATGCTTCCTTATTCTGGGCAGCATCCAAAGCTGTGATGATAAGGGGACAAATCATTTCTTATATAAGTAATAAAAGGAAGAAATTAATGGAAAAAAACATAAAAACACAGAAACTATTAACACAAACATACAAATATTTCAAATCCAACAACATTCCCACTAACAAAAAAAAATTCTCAGAGGCGAAAGAAATAGCGGACACTTTGGCACATGAAAGAGCATTGCACAATTTAGACTACCAAAAGCACAAATACTTCAAATGGGGAAACAAACCAGGACGTCTGCTAGCATCCCTCCCCAAACCCTTCAGAACACAAACTAGAATAAACAAGATCCATAAAAAAGTGGCCAGCTAGTATCTAAAAATGAAGAGATAGTGGATGAGTTCAGGACATTCTTTAGTTCGCTGTACGAAGAGAGAGGGGTGGAAATCGATCAAGGCTCATGTTTTCTCCAAAGCAACGTTATCCCTACACTCACAGAAGACAGACTGAGAGCTCAATTAAAAGACATCAAGTGGTATCTCCTTAAATGCGTTGAAGGTTGTGTCCCGATCCCATAAATTCTAGTTCTTTTTTTTTTTTTCCCCTTCGGGGAGAGCACGCAGAAAGGGGGGGGGGGGAGGGTGGGAAGGGAAAATAAAATAAGTAAAGTTTGAATAAGATTCTTGCTGTACCATGTCATACACACATTAAAATGGAATGTAAAGGATAAAATAAGAAACAACACAGAATTTATGACATCTAATTGGATTGATCTGTATTGCTTGAAAATCAATAAACAAAAGTTTTAAAAAAAAGCTAGCACATGCTGGCTTACTTGGAGTAACTGAAGCATATCTGACTATATTAAAACTACTTGATGTTGGAAAATAGGCAAATCACCAGGAAAAAGCAATGATACTGGTACCAGTTGTATTCAAACCCAGATCCCTGAAGAGACTGGGACCTTAAACCAGTGCAATAGCCCACTCAGCCATGTTTCCATTAAAGACTTGTATACGCCAGCTTCTTTGGAGTAAGTGAGCCACATCTGACTATATAAACATACAGATTTTTGTAAAATAGCAAAATCACCAGGTAAAAGTAATGCTTCTGGCTTCAGTGGGTTTTGAACTCACACCTCCAAAGAAGCTGAAGCTTTAGAACCAGTGCATTAGCCCACACAGCCATGTCACCATTAAAGACTTGCACATGTTGCTTCCTTGGAGTAAGTGAAGCACCTCTGACTATATTAAAAACAGTGGATGTTGGAAAATACTCAAATCATCAGGAAAAAGATATGATTCTGGCAGTAGTGGGATTTGAACCCACACTTCCAAAGAGACAGGCATGTTAAACCAGGGATAAAGCCCACTGAACAAAGTTACCGATAATTACATGCACATGCTAGCTTCCTTGCAGTCAGTGAAGTACATCTGACTATATTAAAACTACTGGATGTTGGAAAATAGGCAAATCACCAGGAAAAAGGAATGATTCTAGCATCAGTGACATTTGAACTCACACCTCCAAAGAGAGTGGAACTTTAAACCAGCATATTAGATCACTCAACCATGATAGTTTGAAAGACATACACATGCTAGCTTCTTTGGAGTAAGTGAAGAACATCTGACTAAATTAAATACACTAGATGTTGGAAAATGGGCAAATATCCAGGATAAAGTAATGTTTCTGGCACAAGTGGGAATAAAAAACCCCATCTCCAAAGAGACTGGAGCCTTAAACCAGAGTACTAGCCCACTATGCCATGTTACCATTAAAGACTTGCATAAGCTAGCTTCCTTTGAGTAAGTGAAGCACATCTGACTATATTAATACTATTGGATGTTGAAAAATATTCAAATCACCAGGAAAAGTGAATTATTCTGACACCAGTGGGATACAAACCCACACTTCCAAAGAAACTGGAAGCAAACATCAGCACATTAGCCCACTCAGCCATGCTACTATTAAAGAGTTGCATATGCTAGCTTCCTTGGAGTAAGTGAAGCACATCTGACTACATTAAAAATACTGGATGTTGGAAAATACTCAAACCACAAGGAAAAAGAAATGATTCTGGCATCAGTGGGATTTGAAGACACACCTCCAAAGAGAAAGGTGCCTTGAACCAGTGCACCACTGGATCATCACAAAGCCGAAGGTAATGCAAATTTCCAATTGCTGGATAGATAGCTTTATAGTGAGTAGTTGAAAAATAAGCTATACATGGATTCAAGCTTATGACATACTGTTTACAAGACAGCCGCATTAACCCAGTAAGCCAGTAAGCCACCCACTGGATCATACAGGTGCAAAGTTTTGTCAAGAAGGGCAATGAACATTGAATCACTAATTGGTAAGTTCAAAAAGAAAACCATTGCTAATGGCAATCTATACAGCGTATGATGACATTTTGTTCATTATGAACAGCTAATACAGATTCTATAGCTCACAATTGCACTACCTCAAAGCCAAAGGTAATGCAAACTTTAAATTGCTGGATAGATAGCTTTATTGTGAGTACTTGAAAATAAAGCACTCTGTGAATTCAAACTCATTACAGGCACATTAATCCTGTAAGCCACCAGATCACCACAGGTGCAATTGGTTGTCAAGAAGGGCAGTGAACATTCAATCGCTAATTGGTAAGTTCAAAAAGAATTCCATTAGTTTTACTTTGTCTTTGTCATTCTTAATGCCAATCTATACAGCGCATGATGACATTTTGTTCTTTATGAACAGTTAATACAGATTATATAACTTAAAATTGCACTGTCTCAAAGCCAAAGGTAATGCAAATTTCCCATGGCTGGATAGATAGCTTTATAGTTAGTATTTGAACAATAAGCTCTATGTGGACTCAAACTCATCACCTCCTGTATACAAGACAGGTGCATTAACCCAGTAAGCTGCTGTATCATCAGAGGTGAAAACTGTTGTCAAGAAGGGCAATGAACATTGAATCGCTAACTGGGAAGTGCAAAAAAAATCCATTGGTTTTACTTTGTCATTGTTAATGCCAATCTACACAGCGTATGATGACATTTTGTTCTTTATGAACAGTTAATACACATTTGATAGCTCACAATTGCACTATCTAAAAGCCATTCCTGGATAGATATCTTTATTGTGAGTATTCTGAAAACTAAGCTCTACTTGGTTTTGAACTCATGACCTCTTATTTAAAAGCCAAGTGCATTAACCCAGTAAGCCACAGGATAATCACAATGGCAAATTGTTGTCAAGAAGGGCAGTGAACATTGAATCGCTAATTGGTAAGTTCTCAAAGCCAAAGGTTAGGTAAACTTCCCATTGCTGTATAGAAAGCTTTATTGTGAGTATTTTAAAAATAAGCACTTCGTGGATGTGAACTCATGTCTAGAGATGAGCGAATGTTTCAATATTTAATTTGGATTACGATCGCCGAATTTGCAATATTCGCTGATTTATTCATCGAATATTCGTCAAACGTTACCGATCGCGATAGGATTCAATGGGGGGCAAAAAACCCATACACAACACCTTCAAACGGGCCCAAAAGCTGCCAAAACACATCAAATTAGGGGTAGACACCTGAAAATTGCCATCAATTGACCCAGAGTACAAGTACTATAATTATTATTACTATTACAGCAACATTTATTCCATGGCGCTTTACATGTCAAATGGGGTCACCGACTGATACAAAAGTAGATAGGACCCTGCTCACGAGGGGGCACAAACAATCTATTTGGGATGGGTGAGGATACAATATATCAGGGTACATCTAGTCGTGCAGCGGTATGCTGGAGCGAGGGTTACTGCAGATTGTACGCTTGTCACAAGAAGTGGGTCTTCAGCTTCCTTTTCAAGGTTTGCACAGTAGGCGAGAGTCTGATGTGTTGGGGTACAGAGTTACACAGTAGAGGAGATGCACAGGACAAATCTTGTATGTGATCATGACAAGAAGAGATAAAAGGGAAGTAGAGAAGGAGATTTTGAAAGGATGGGAGGTTGCATGCAGTTAACTAGTACAGGGAGACTAGGTCACACATGAATGGAGGAAACAGGTTTTCGATGGCTTGATATGCCAAAGATAGGCTTTTCAACTGGAGTCTCTGGGCAACAGGGAGCCAGTGCAGGAATTGACAGGGGAGAAGCCTGGGAATAGCAGGGTGACAATTGGATTAATCGGCCAGCACAGTTTAGGATAGATTGGAGGAGTCCGAGAGAGGTAGAAGGGAGGCCACAGAGCAGGAGCTTGTAGTAGTCGAGTCAGGAGATGATGAGGGTGTTTTTCTAGATTCATGGTTGAGGAATGCGCAGATCCCCAATATACTTTGGAGTTGGAACCAGCACCAATTGGAAAGGGCTTGGATCTGACATTTGAAGGACAGATCAGAGTCAAGCTTGCAGGACTGGGGAGAGTGGGCAGCCATTCACTTTGATGGATAGGTCAGTTGTGGTGGTGGTGAATGAGATGGTGGAAAGATGATGCATTCTGTTTTATCCATGTTAATTTTTACAAATCTAGCAGAGAAGAAAGATGAAATACAAGACACACATTGTGGGATTCTGGTTAGTAAGGAGGTGATATCAGTTTTCGAGAGGTAGATCTGTGTGTCATCAGCATAGAGGTGATACTGAAAGCCGTGAGACCATGAACTGTCCCAGGCCGAAGGTGTAGATGGAGAAGAGCCTGGGGGACACCAACACATAGGGGGTGAGATGAGGAGGTGGTGTGTGAGTGGGAGAAACTAAATGTCCTGTCATTTAGATAGGAAAAGATCCAAGACAAGGCCAAGTCTTTGATGCCAACAGATGAGAGTCTGTAGTAAGAGGGTATGGTCTACTGTGTTGAAGGTAGATGACAGGTCTAAGAGGAGGAAGACAGAGAAGTCTGGCTTGGATTTGGCAGTTAGTAGGTCGTTGGTGACTTTAGTCACGGCAGTTTTAGTGGAATGGTGAGGTCGGAAGCCTGTATGCGGTCAAAGAGGGAGCAGGAAGAGAGGTGGGAGGACAGTTCAAAATAGATGTGCTGATCCAGTAGTTTGGAGGCATAGGGGAGAAGTGAGATGGGGCGATAGCTAAACATAAGATGGGTCAAGGGAGGCTTTTGGAGGATGGGTGTGATCGAGGTATGTTTGAATCATGAGGGGAAGATGCCAGTTGTTAGTGACAGGTAGATGAGGAAGGTTAGGCTTGGGATAAAGACTGTGGTACGGTTTGGAATGAGGTGGGATGGTATTAGGTCAAGTTCACAGGTGGTGAGATGTGATTTGGAGAGTAAAGATGATCTTCTGTGATGGCGGAGAAGCTGGTTTTGGAGGAGGAGAGTTGAGTAGTTATGAGAAGGGTCTGTTGAAACTTTAAGCAAAAGCTTTGCCCTATGTTGTCAATCTTCTGCTTGAAGAATGAGGCTAAGTCTTCAGCTGGGATGAGCGGAGAGGGAGGGGGAGCTGGTGGACAGAGGAGGGGCTTGAAAGTAGTGAATAGCTGCTTAGGGTTGTGAGACATGTATGATATGAGAGATGAGAATTATGTTTGTTTTGCTGCAGTGAGCAATTGTGCAGCATTTTTAAAATTGACCTTTCTTTGGCAGTCGCACAGCGGTACACCTTGTAGATGAGGGGCAGTAAGAACATGTGCTCCAGTAGATGACAAGCGCTGCATCAAGTGGCCTCTGTGTTAGGCCGGTACACAGGAGAAGGGCTTTCTCGCGGCGTCCAGCCAGGCCCTTTCCTGCTGGTCAGTAATTGTCAGCATTTAGGTTCCGTTCTAGGGATTCTAAGTGTGGTTTCTGCGTTTCTGCTCATGTGCCGCTAAGCCACGCCCTTGTGGTCATGTGCATCTAAGCCATGCCCCATTACGGTCATGTGCCTCTAAGCCACGCCCCCTGCTGTCTGGTACAGCGTGGTTGGTTGTCCTGGGGGGCTGGGGTTGTCTCTAGTGTATTTAAGGGCTCCGTGGGCTCCGCCCCGGTGCCTAGTCTATCTCTTTCTAACCTGGGGTGAGGTCTCTGGCAGTAAATGCAGTGTGTGTGAGTCGTTGTCAAAGGGTTCCTGCTGTGTGCTCCCTAGTCATCCTAGCCATCAATTAGGGTAGGGGAAGGCTGTGAGCAGCACTCTCTACCGTGTCGGTTCACCGGTTGGTGTCCATGCCACGGAGGCGTCCTCGCTACCGATCCAGCATTCCAGGTGCCCGCCATGATTCTTGGGCATCGTTGCTACCCTGGGCGGAGTTTGCCTTAAACAACTCTGTGGCAGATTCTATGGGGCAGACGCCATTCTTGATGAATTTCGGACAACATCCTCGGGTTCCGATGCCCGTACCTGGTACTAATCCTCTTCCTGCTGTGGAGGATTGGGCAACTAATGCCAGGGATATCTGGGATAAGACTCAGAAGTCTTTGCGTGCTTCTAAGGAGCGTATGAGGGTCACGGCCGATAGGCATCGGCGTCCTGCTCCAAGTTATGCTTCTGGGGACTTGGTGTGGCTTTCTGCACGCAATATTCGCCTCCGGGTGGTTTCGACTAAATTTGCTCCCCGGTATTTGGGGCCATTTAAAATCCTGGCCAAAGTGAATGATGCGGCTTATCGGCTGAAATTGCCGGCCCCTTGGCGAATTTCTAACATCTTCCATGTTTCTTTACTCAAGCCGGTTACTCTCAATGAATTCTCTGGTTCCTTTCCGGCTAAATCGGAATCTGCACAGGATGACTTCGAGGTAAATGAAATCATTGCTTCTAAGGTGGTTAGAGGCAAGAAGTTTCATTTGGTGGACTGGCGGGATTATGGTCCGAAGGATAGGACTTGGGAGCCGGTAGACAATATCAATGCTCCGGATCTTATTGCCGCTTTTGAGCGTATCCATAATTCCGGGGGGGGGAGCCCTAGGGAGGGGGGTAATGTTAGGCCGATACGCAGGAGAAGGGCTTTCTCGCGGCGTCAGGCCAGGCCCTTTCCTGCTGGTCAGTAATTGTCAGCATTTAGGTTCTGTTCTAGGGATTCTAAGTGTGGTTTCTGGTCATGTGCCGCTAAGCCACGCCCTTGTGTCATGTGCCGCTAAGCCACACCCCTTGTGGTCATGTGCCTCTAAGCCACGTCCCCTGCTGTCTGGTACAGCGTGATTGGTTGTCCTGGGCGGCTGGGGCTGTCTCTAGTGTATTTAAGGGCTCAGTGGGCTCCACCCCGGTGCCTAGTCTATCTCTTTCTAACCTGGGGTGAGGTCTCTGGCAGTAAATGCCGTGTGTGTGAGTCGTTGTCAAGGGTTCCTGCTGTGTACTCCCTAGTCATCCTAGCCATCAATTAGGGCTAGGGGAAGGCTGAGAGCAGCATGCTCTACCGTGTCGGTTCACCGGTTGGTGTCCAAGCCACGAAGGCGTCCTCGCTACCGATCCAGCATTCCAGGTCTCCACCATTGTATGTGTGGTCACACTGCCACTTTTACACCCATGTGTTGGGTGCTGCAGAGATCCTCCTCCTCTTTAGGAACTTAGGTATCTGCAGCTCTATACGCCATCATCTAGTGCTCAGGCGTTTCTTGCTGCCAAATCTTTCCTGCTCTGCACAGCGGTGTCTTGTAGTGCAGAAGTTTATTAGTTTCGTTTCTGGAGTGTTGCAACTCCCAGCATAGTACCATGTTTAGTTACTACTTGTGTATGCACTTAACACACTAGTTTATTTCTTTCTCTGTGCTTAGCTGAACATTCCTCTGGGATTCAGCTGCTGCAGCTCCTCTGCAGTCCGGTGGACCCCGACATGTCCTTTAGGTTTTATTTTATTTTATTAAAGGACACGCCAGCATAACACTCTGCTCCTCTTCCTCCACCTTAACATCACACACAGTACAGTCCTCAGAGGTGCCACCCCAATTACCCTTGTTTTCACCCACACCACAACTCTCCAACTGGCCAACTGACTATGGGGAAGCACAAATGGGCGAGTCTGCAGAGCTGTTCACATATTCTATTCCGGAGCTTCAGAGGTCTGATCCAAATCTTCACAGACTCAAGAGGGGGAAAGCATGTGTAGCGATGCCCAAAATATTTTTTAGCTGATCTGGGCCCGGACAAAGTAGGGTCCGAGAAGAATCCAAACCCTCGTCACCAGACGTTAACCCCTGGGCATGGATGGGTTGGAGAATGAAACAAATACACACCAGAACATGAAGAACTAAACTAACAGAAAACAAGGGTTGGATAACTAAACTAATAATACAACAGGGGTTGGAGTACTAACCTACTAAACAGCTAGGGTTGGAGAACTAAACCACTACACACCAGGGGATGGCAAACTAAACCTCTAGACACCAAGGTGTCATTAGAAAGCAAGTGTTGGAATCTCCAAGGCTTGCGGGACAAACCTCTGTATCTAACACTTCCTCCAGTGCTTCTGCATCCTCCACCTCCTCTAGGGCCTCCACATGCGCCTTCAACCTCTGCCTTACTGAGACACAGGTTCCAACAGTACAGAGAGAATTCCTCCCACCTCCATACTGCGCAGCCAAGTCTCACAGCAATCAAGCAGTGTTAAAATTAATATGCTTTGGAGATCGCAGTCATACAGCTGAAGAGTTGTGGACAGCTCTCCAGGCAGAGTTTGAGCAATGGCTGTCTCCACTGAACCTGGAGCAAGGGAAGTCTGTGTGCGATAACGGTGCAAACCTGGTGGCGGCCCTATGCCGGGGCAACCTCAGACATGTGCCTTGCATGGCTAGCATCCTCAACCTGATGGTACAGCAATTTCTCCGCCACTATCCCGGCCTGGATGCGCTGCTGCAGAAACCACGATCTCTGCGTGATCACTTAAAACCATAAAAATGACAGGATCTTTAGTATAAAAGCCAGACTACTAGACAACGAGCAAACTCCTTCATGATGATAGAGGCCACCATCTCCTTAGCTTGCTGGTACTTTTCTGTGGGAATGAGCTTGTCTCCAACCAGCCAGGAATATCCAGGAACATCCAGTGAATGGCATGCCACGGTTTGGTATTAGCACACAGTACCAGAAGCAAAGTCATCCACAATTTCCGTACCTCAGGAATTTTATTTGGTAGACTAGCTGATCAAACGTTAGTTTCTCACAAATGAGCTGAAGACACTGAGTGGAAGTAGGTGCAAGTTTCTCCAGCATGACCTGTTTGTTATTGTTAAATATCAGAGGGAGAACATAACTGGGCTTTGCCAAGGTGCCATATTGCATCTTAAGTCTTATAGACCCTGCACTTGTGGCCTTACATTCTACAAGATGGTGAGGAAAGAGACAGTAGGTTGTGGAGTTGCATTAGCTCCGGAGATGGCAGTGAGGCAATGGCAGGCTGTAGGCTGTCTTGAAGTGATGGGTTTGCAGGTTGTGTCTGAAGGATCCGAATGTGGTGGCTAATCGGACGTGTTGAGGCACAGAATTCCAGAGGATAGGGGATATTTGGTAGAAGTATTGGAGGTGATTGGGTGAGGAACAAATAAGTGTGGAAAGAAAGAAGTCTTGGGAGGACCGGAGATTACGTAAGGGAATATATTGGGAGATTACTTCAGAGATGTACAGAGAAGAAAGATTATGGATGGCTTTGTACGTCAGTGTTAGTAGTTTGAACTGGATACGCTGGGCAATTGGGAGCCAGTGAAGGGTTCTTATAGATTGCCACATTTCTGGACAGCTGCTTGCACTTGAAATGTTGCCTTTTAGGCTCATGGTGACGGAAGCTTTTCACAACCTCCTGGCAGCAGTGGCCGGGTCACCATACTGGCTCCCCAGCCGCCACTATTTCTCCCGGTGTCGTACCCGCCTTCCACAAGCCTTCCCAGAACATTACCCGTGCCCTCCCCAGTGCACTTAGTGGGAAGGACCGCCTAACCACAAACACGTGGACAAGTGAATGTGGCCAGGGACGGTACATGTCATTGGAGTCAGGGCACAGTAAAAAAAAGCAGCCATAGAGTGTCTGGGAACTTTCCCACAGACTTTTCTTAGCCAGGGCTGCTTCTCAGCAGGGTTGGACGGACCCATCGGAGAAGCGGAGACTCCTCCGGTGGGCCCTGGCTTCTCCTTCAGGAGAGTTCATAGTGCCGAGGTCGAGATGATGATAGAGGTCATGATGATGATAGAGGCCACAATCTCCTTAGGTTTCTGCTGGTACTTTTCTATCAGAATCAGTTTGGAACATTTCCAGTGAACTATGGCACGATGCAATGATATTAGTATTGCCCCCAGTACCAGTAGTGAAGCCATCCACAATTTCCTTCCCAGGAATTTTATTTGGTAGACTGAGTGGCTGCCCAAATACATTAGTTTCTCACAAAGGAGCTGAAGATACTGAGTGGCAGTAGGTGCAAGTTTCTCCAACATGTTAGATATGACAACATCTGCAAGGATTTTGTATGTTCTCCCCGTGTTTGCGTGGGTTTCCCCCTTCAGTAAAAAAGCAGACATAGAGTGTCCGGGAGCCTTCCCACATACTTTTCTTAGCCAGGGCTGCTTCTCGGCAGGGTTGGATGAGCCCACCAGAGAGTCCTCCGGTGGGCCCTGGCTTCTCCATCAGGAGAGTTCATAATAGCACAAACTATGCAGCTGCTATGGGGCTCTTGAACAGGGGAGAAAGGTGGGCCCTCAGAATCAAATCCTCTGGTGGGCCCAATTCTTTTCAGTCTGGCACTGCTTCTCGGTGAGAGTTGTATTTCACCACAGCCATATTCTTTAGCTCGGTAAAAGGACTGGCATAGAGGGAAACCGTATCTACTCCAGGTGTCATTTCTCCCAGGAAGTCCTCTAATGCAGCTTGTTGCATAAGCAATGGCAGCCCGTCCAGCATCAGCTCACACCTCTCGGTGGTGCTTAGCCACAGACAAACATCTTTCTTTACGCCTTGAATTTAATCAATACAGAGTTGGACAATGGCCTGATGGCAATGCGTTTTGAGAAATAACGTGCATAAGCAAAGCCGCGATTTAGGCCACTGAAGGTCATTAAGCGAAACTATACAGCTTTCCCACAGACTGAAAGAGGGGTATTAAGTCTTCCAAGACAGCCAAGAGTTCCCTATCCTCTCCAAGAGGATGACTGTCCATGTTCTCCTCCTCATCCTCCTCCTCATTATCACCCAATCTGCATTGAGATGAGGCTGGTCTGCATAGTTCCTTGCTCCGCCTGTGATGCCTCCATTTTAACTGTGAGCACCGAGCGTTTCAGTAGAGAGAAGCGGGATGGTGCCGCTTATTATGGAGTCATCGCCGCTCACCATCTTGCTGGAGTTCTCAAAGTATTGGAGGGCAGCACAGATGTCAGACAACCATGCCCACTCATCAGCTCTTATGTGCGGAGGCTGACCCGAGTGCCGATGGGTGTGTTGAAGCTGGTACTCATCAACTGCCATCTGCTGCTCACAAATCCTTTCCAACATCTGCAACGTTGATTTCCAACATGTGGTGACATCGTACAACAGTCGGTAAGCTGGAAGGTGCAAATGCTGATGAAGCAGTACCAGGGTGGCAGAAGCTATAGCTGACTTTCTCAAATGGGCACACACGCGTTGTACTTTCACAAGCAGCTCTGGCAGATCTGGGTATGTTTTGAGAAACCGCTGAACCACTAAGTTAAGCATATTTAGTGCTCTCTCATTACTAATGTGTACCCCTGTATGGAGAACAATATCAGCACCTAAAAATTAAAAGATGAAATATAGCCTGCTTTATATACCATGGTAATAAGAAAAACAATTTTGATTATATCTTGTGTACAACTGTGACAAAAATATCAGCACCAAAGAATTAATTTCACTAGAGTAGAACTAGTATAATGGTGGGTGACCGACAACTCTTCCACTACAGTCAACCCAGGAGATGGAGACCAAATCAGGATTCTCCACATTTCCAAAAATTAGTGGCAGACACCAGCAAAGTGGCATCAATTTAACCAGAGTAGAAGTAGTTTAATAGAGACAGAAACCTCTTCCACTACAGCCAAACCCAATAGATGGAGACCCAATCAGGATTTCCCACATTTCCAAAAATTAGTGGCAGACACCACCAAAGTGGCATCAATTTAACCAGAGTAGAAGTAGTTTAATAGAGACAGAAACCTCTTCCACTACAGCCAAACCCAATAGATGGAGACCCAATCAGGATTTCCCACATTTCCAAAAATTAGTGGCAGACACCACCAAAGTGGCATCAATTTAACCAGAGTAGAAGTAGTTTAATAGAGACAGAAACCTCTTCCACTACAGCCAAACCCAATAGATGGAGACCCAATCAGGATTTCCCACATTTCCAAAAATTAGTGGCAGACACCACCAAAGTGGCATCAATTTAACCAGAGTAGAAGTAGTTTAATGGAGACAGAAACCTCTTCCACTACAGACAAACCCAATAGATGGAGACCCAAACAGGATTCTCCATATTTAAAAAAAATAGTGGCAGACACCAGCAAATTGGCATCAATTTCAGTACAGTAGAAATTGTAGAATTAGGAACGACACGTCTTCCCCTAAAGCCAACCCAGTAGATGGAGACTCAATCAGAAGTGTTTACATTTCCCTAAATTAGGGCTTAACACCAGCAAAGTGGCATCAATTTCACCAGAGTAGAAGTAGTTTAATGGAGACAGAAACCTCTTCCACTACAGCCAACCCAATCAGGAGTGTTCACTAGTGATGAGCGAGCACTAAAATGCTCGGGTACTCGTTGCTCAGGTCGAGCAAATTGGAATGCTCGAGTGCTTGATCCGAGTAACGAGCCCAATGTAAGTCTATGGGAAACTCGAACATTTTTCCGGTGCCCCCCCCGCTGGTGGTTTGCGGAGGGCCTAAAAATTGCCCAAATCGATGGGAACAGTGCTCAAATGACATGGGAACAGCATGAGGAAGACCCCTTGAAGCATTTCTGACTCCCAGGTCACTGCTGTTAACAATGTTGTCAGAGGTATTATGCCACTCTTACGGACTCACAATAAAACATACAAAAATTAAACCGAAATGGATTTTCCTGGAAAATATGTTAAGGAACATCCTTTCCAGGGTAATGACTTGTATAATAATCAAAATAAATAACCAAAAACAAAAATGCTCCTCCACATCTTGGGCTATGTTCAGGCCCGGCGTCAGCACCCGGCGCACCCGGACAAGTGCCGGGGCCCTGAGCGGGTGGGGGCACTCGCCATCGGGCACCCCTGGGAACTATGGGACTCGTGAGCGGAGGAGAGCGGTGCCAGTGCTCGTTCCCCCCCTTGCTCAGAGCCCCGGCACAATACTTACCTCTCCCCGTGCCTCCGCAGCAGGTCCTGTATCTTCCGCGGCTGCTGCACTGTGACGTCTCAGGTCAGAGGGCGCAATGACGTCTTCCCATCACGCCCTCTACTGAGCAGTTACAGCGCAGAACGGGAAGACGGCGAAGTGGCTGGGGAGTCCAGAGCAGCAGCAGCAGGCGAGTGTTTTATTTTATTTTATTTTATTATGTATGGAGGCATGTGGCATTATATGGGGCACCGGCATGGGGAATTATATGGGGGCCCAGGAGGCATGGGGCACCTGCATGGGGCATTATATAGGGCAACTGCATGAGGCATTATATGGGGCACCTGCATGGGGCATTATATGGGTGCCCAGCCTGCATGAGACATTATATGGGGGCCCAGTCTGCATGGGGCATTATATGGGGGCCCAGCCTGCATGGGGTATTATATGGGGGCCCAGTCTGCATGGGGCATTATATGGGGGCCCAGCCTGCATGGGGCATTATATGGGGGCACAGCCTGCATGGAGCATTATATGGGGGCTCAGTCTGCATGGGGCATTATATGGGGGTCCAGCTTTCATGGAGCATTATATGGGGGCCCAGACTGCATGGGGCATTATATGGGGGCCCAGCCTGCATGGGGCATTATATGGGGGCTCAGCCAGCATGGGGCATTATATGGGGGCACAGCCTGCATGGAGCATTATATGGGGGCACAGCCTGCATGGGGCATTATATGGGGGCCAGTATTCTGTATGGAGCATTATATGGGGGCCAGTATTCTGTATAGAGCATTATATGGGGGCCAGTATTCCATAGCTAACTCTTTTTGACTTCACTCTCAGAATAATAACCTTCCTGACATCTGCTGTCACATTTGGCTTTGTCTTTGCTATGTTTAACCTAAAAATACACACACAAAAAAAAAAAAAAATTTAGGCAAAATTTGACTTCCCATGACAAAATATGCAAAATATTTGGCCCAGCAAATGTTGAAAACTAACACATAAAGGGATATAATAATGTCAAACAGAATTTTTGGCCTTATAGCTGACAATCATTTGCTTCCAGTTTACTAAAATCGCCAGAAAAATGGCAACACAACAACCAGACAGAAGTAATCACACTTTTAAAAACAATGCAAAACCTTTGGTCGCCACTGTGTGCTTGACTCTGAAACACTGCAGTAGCTCAGAGAAAAACATGCTTTAAAAGCTGCCGGGTTACTACCTCTCCAAGCAGTCTACAGCATTTTCTAGCAATGCTGCAGTGCATCAGCTGTCAGGTTCACTTTAATCTGTCTCACGGAATTTGAGGCTATGTGCCCACGTTGCATTTATGAAGCAGAAAATTTCTGCTGCATAAATGCAAGTTCTCTCCCGGAAAAACGCATGCGGAATTCCGCACGCGTTTATTGCGCATTTTCCACATGCGGAATTGCCTTGCGTTTTTTATGCATTGGACAAAGGCCAATTCCGCAGCATATACGCTTGAAAAATGCTACGTGGGCACACAGCCTAACTACTGTGCAAACTTGGATGGGGTCTGTAGGCTAAGCTCCTCCATGGAAATGAGCTGTACACTAAAACAAGAAAAAAATTGTCATTGCAGGACAATGTTAGCAGATAGAAAAAGCAAGAAAATTGAAAACATGCTTATTTTAATGCTAACTAAAGCAATTTTAGAACAATTTTAAAACATTACTGTAGAACTTTACACTACAGAGTAAAGAAGAGTGAACCCGTGGATGTTCGGGTCTGCTGAAAAATACAGTAAAAAGCTTGGTTTGTCCGAACCTGAGCCTGGATCCGAACCCAATAGAAGTTAATGGGGGCCGGAACTTTGGTGCTTTAAAATGGTCATAGTCATGGCTATTAGGCTGCAAAAGGAAGCTAAATGGGGGTAAGAGCAGGATAATTTCCCTGCAAACAAATGTGGATAGGAAAAGGAATTAAAATAACACAGAATAAAAAAAAAAGAAAATATAATAATCTTGAACCAGGAGGTGGAGGTCCAAATGGAGGAGGTGGAGGAGGTGAATGCAGTGGTATAGATGGGAGAGGCAGGGGAGGAGGTATCCAACACTCTCTTTGTGGGGTTTTTATTGTTTTTGTTAGGGAACTGACTTAAAAGAACATAGAATAAAAAATAAAAAAATAACGATCTAGAACCAGGAGGCAGAGGTCTAAGTGGAGGAGGAGGTTGAGGTGGAGGTGTAGGTGGAAGAGGCAAAGGAGGAGGAGATAGCCAACACTGTTTTTGTTTTTTGTCCTTTTTTTTTTTGTTTGGAGATGGGTATTCTGTAATTTTGTAGGCACGAGTAGCGCTGGGTGAATGGTGAGGCCAAAACAAGTAGAGCTGGTTTTAGATTGGTTGGTTGAGAGTGCCTTCAGTTCCTTTGCTTCGTCTTCCATCCAGTCCCCTGCTTGAAAGTAAATATTTTGCACCTGCGGCCCATGGGCATCTGTTTTCCATCTCATCCCTTGCAAATCAGGGAAGCAGTCTGAGCCCCAAGTCATGCAGCAGTCCCTTCTGCTTTTTGATGACCAATTTCTAGAGGGCAGTGGAACACCACTATTGAAGCCAGAGCAGTATGAAAAGGTTGTTGGTTGGATAGCAGATAAAGTTTCCAGTCAGTTTGCCACCACCCAGTCTCAGTAGATGTGAGTCTGGATCACATTATTATTATTACTTTATCGCCAAATATTCCATGACGCTTTACATGTGAAAAAGGGGTATACATCGTAAAAACTATTACAATAATCTTGAACAAAAATGTGACAGCTTCTAGTACAGGAGATTAGAGGACCCTGCCCGCTAGGGCTCACAGTCTACAAGGGATGGGTGAGGATAGAGCTAGTCGTGCAGCGGTATGGTGGAGCGAGGGTTACTGCAGGTTGTACGCATGTCTCAAGAGGTGGGTCTTCAGGTGCTTTTTGAAGGTTTCAACAGTAGGCGAGAGTCAGAAATGGTGGGGTAGAGAGTTCCAGAGAAGGGGGGATGCACGGGAGAAATCTTGTATGCGATTGTGGGAAGAGGAGATAAGAGGGGAGTAGAGAAGGAGATTTTGTGAGGATCGGAGGTTGCGAGCAGGTAAGTACCAGGAGACTAGGTCACAGATGTATGGAGGAGACAGGTTGTGGATGCCTTTGCATGCCAAGGTTAGGGTTTTAACTGGAGTCTCTGGGCAATAGGGAGCCAGTGAAGGGATTAACAGAGAGGAGAGGCCAGGGAATAGCGAGGAGACAGGTGGATTAGTCGGGCAACAGAGTTTAGGATAGATTGGAGGAATGTGAGAGAAATAGAAGGGAGGCCACACAACAGGAAGTTGCAGTCGTCGAGAAGGGAGATGATGAGTGAGTGCACTAGTGATTTTCTAGATTTGTGGTTGAGGAATATGCGGATCCGGGAGATTATTTTTACTTGGAGTCGGCATCTTCCTTACCCAGATGCTCCTTCCTCCCACCATTCCGAGTGCCCTGAGACAACTGATCCCACACTTTGACACTCAGAAGAGCTGTTTTGTTCATCTCTCCATTTATAGATTCTGGACTCTCGCTCGGTCCGCTCGGAAGTGGAAAGAGCTTGGATATGTGGTTTGAAGGAGAGATTAGAGTCCAGGGTTACCCCAAGAGCTGTTCACTTTTCCATCAATAACTTCGGGCCTCTCGACCAGCCAGCTTCGAACAGGGCAACAGAAGATCGTATGTAGTGATTTGAGCAGCTATGGTCACCCGAAGGTGACAGTGGGAAAGTGCAATTCCTGTTGCAAGAGGTGGATAATGATGAGACCCAATAGACAGAAAGTCAGGAGGAGGACCAGGGTGCGGAAGTGGAAAATGAAGCTGTGGACGATGAAGTCACTAACCCAACCTGGCAAGGGGACATGTAGAGCAAGGACAGCAGCACACAGGGGGAGGGAGGTGTAGCACCACAACAGGCAGGAACAAGCAGTGTGGTGGCCACAGACACAAAGCGGGCGACTGCACCCCGACTGGTGTGCGATATGACTATGCTTTGGAAATCAATGTTGCAGATGTTTGGAATGATTTTGAGCAGCAGAGAGCAGTTGCTGAGTTCCAGCTTCAACACGTCCGTCAGCATTCAGGTCAGCCTCCGTACATAAGGGACTCCACCAAGATGGTGAGTGGCGATGACGCCATAATTAGTGCCATCATCCCGCTTCTCTGTCTACTGAAACGCTCGCTGCTCACAATTAAAGAAGAGGCTTTGCAGGCGGAGCAAGGAACTATACAGGGTGATGCTACCCAGCCCTACCTCATCTCATCTCAACGCGGATTGGGTGATAATGAGGAGGCGGAGGAGGGAGAGAACATAGACAGTCGTACTCTTGGTGAGAACAGAGAAGTCTTGGCTGTTGGCAGTCTGGCACACAAAGCCGACTTTATGTTCCCCTTCCTTTACCATCGCGTTGTACACATTTTGGGCATTATAGAAAACTGGCACGGCACAAGAGAATTCATGGAGACGGAGGTGTGAGGTTCTGATTAAGGAGGATGTCAGTCTTAGATCAGTTGCAGAACGGAGGCACAGGAGGGGTAATACACAGAAATGAGGGAAGAGATATAGGCCACTGCAGAACTGTGGACTGTTTGGTGGGTGAGAGAGATGAGTTTGTATTGTATTCTGTAGTGATTGTTTAACCTAACCCGTGCAATGACTGGCACAGGGTAGAGGCATCGGTGAAGCGGCTTGATAGAAATACGACCCTAGCTGCTGCATTCAGAAGGAATTGGAGAGGAGACAGTTTGTTTAGAGGGAGACCGATTAGAAGAGAGTTGCACTAGTGAATAAGAGCAACAGTAAGAGTTTTTGCAGTATCAAAGGTGAGAAAAGGTCGACTTCTGGAGCAGTTTTTAAGGTGCAGGTGACATGAGCAAGTGAGTGATTTTCCACGTTGAATAAAGAAAAGTTGTGTGTTAAATATGACTCCAAGATAACAGGCGTGCCGATTGGGAGTTATGGTGGCAGCACCAAAAGGAAATTGCAAAGTCAGGTATAGGTAGGTTAGTAGAGCGAGGAAACAGAAGGAGTTCATTTTTGGAGATATTAAGTTCAGACTCTTGTTGAAGAATTATAACAAAAAAAAATTCCCATCTGACAACGCTGGCAGCAGAGGTCACAGACAGACAGTTCATTGGATAACCAAGGAGTACAAGCAAGGGAGTCACAAACCAGATGTGGCAGAGGCAGGAGAACGCTGTCACAGGTCTGAGACAGTTTTCTCAGACCCTCCCAGCACCCAGGCCCTGATACATGGGGTACTCTCACAAGGAGGGAAAAGTTTTGGAACATGCAAGCTGGACACGTGGCATGAACTGTCTTTCTACGCCTTGGAGGTCCTGGCCTCTAGCGTTTTGTCAGAGATGGTTTTTAGTGTTGCTGAGGGCATTATAACTGATAAAACTGATAGGTGCATCGGCCTGTCAACTGAAAATGCTGACAGGCTGACTCTTATAAAAATGAACAAAAGCTGAATTGGCCCACACTTTTCAACACTACCAGATGATAGCATCAAACATAAACTCAAATCCAGTGGTTATTTTTTGGGGGGGTGTATTTCAATGCACCCCTTCATACCCAGACATGGGTATACCCTTCAGGAATTGTTCTATTTTATGTCACCCTCCTCCTTCGCCTCATCCTCCACCACCATATCACCAGGAAAACCGTTATGCACACCCAAATAATTTTTTTAATGGTGTTTCTGATTAGAGACGAGGGAATATTTCAATATTCGTTTCGGATTACAATCGCCGTTTTTGCAATATTCGCCAATGTAATTATCGATTATTCGCCGAACATTGCCAAACGTCATTGGATTCAATGGGTGCCAAAACCAAACGTATACACAACACTTTCAAACAGGACCAAAAGCTGCCAAAACACATCAATTTAGGGGCAGTCACCAGGAAAGTGCCATCAATTGACCCAGAGTACAAGTAGTATTGTTATTATTTATTATTATAGCGCCATTTATTCCATTGCGCTTTACATGTGAAAAGAGGTCACTGACTGGTATAAGAGCAGAGAGGACCCTGCCCGTGAAGGCAAACCAGGGGAGGAGTCCTGAGGAGATAATTTGCATATTTCCACTGCATTTTGGGGTAAGTGAAGAGTCTCCGCGAGCTCAAAGAACACTGGATTTTGGCTGTTGGAGCTGAAAAGAGGACATCGGTAAACCAGGGGAGGAGTCCTGAAGCATTTTTCACTGTTTTCAGAACATTAACAGTAAGAACATGGAAGAGTCCAGGAGCCATTTGGTGAGCTGCATATCCTGCTACATGTTCACAGACTTGCCAGTGGAAAAGCCAAACTTCACATGCCAGAAATGCAAGCTTGTGTCCCTGTTGGAGGAAAAGTTGCGAAATCTAGAAGAGAGGTTAACTACCTTGAAAATCATTAAGGAAGGTGAAGAGTTCTTAGACAGAGCAGAATTATCTCTTCATGATTCAGAAAGAGAAGAAATTCGAACTGCACCTGACGAAACAGAGGAATGGAAGCATGTGACCCACAGAAGCAGGAGGATCGAGAGGCAGTCAGCACCCATACTGAGAGCCACTGATCAGGCTGCTGTGTTACAACTTTCAACAACTCTGCAGAGGTGGGCGTTTGTCACCTAAGCATTAAGCATATTATCTTCAGCACAGCCTGTTGCCGCTTGGCCAACGCAGTGATGCAGTGCTTCCAGCTTGTGACTGATATGTTCATTTTGGAGATGGAGGCTGAACTGGAGGAGGAGGAGGTGCAGGAGATTACATTGAGGTAACATTGGCGAGTCTGGTTTTTATACTAAAAAGATCTGCTGTGTTTTTATTTTTATTTTTAATTTTTTATGTCTCTTCAATTGTGTATTGGAGTTCGTCCTAATTTTTGGCAGCCCTTGAAATTGCTGCATATGCAATAGCAGTATAGGAGACACACTCCTTAATAATGGGAAGGACAATTCAAATAGATTCTGTATTCTAGAATATTAACTGTCTTATCTGAAATTCTTTTATGGGTTAGGTATCACAGTATGGATAGCGTATTACATCGATCCAGCCAGGTATTATTGCGTGATGCTGGTGCCCAAAAAAATTAAAAATCTATTCTATTCCCTATCAATAATGCTGTTAGATGACTTTACAATATGGACAGGTACTGCTAGATGGTATCATCACCAGCTACAGATGAGTGTTCATTCTGGTTGCGTGTCTTCCACAGTCCAGAACTTTATTTTTTTTATTTCTTTGGCATTATATACAAGTAATTACCCTGGAATGAATGTTTTTTAACATTTTTTCCATTTTAGCTTGTTTTTTGTATGTTTTTTTTGTCAGTCTGCAAAAGTGGCGTAATACTCTGACAACATTGTTCACACAGATATGCTATTTGTCAGCGGCCAACTGAGAATAGGTTTGAACCCTCAACTGCAATAATTCAAATGGAGTGTAATATTTGACACGCTCACAATAATTACTGGATTATTTGGGCAGTCATATGGGATAACGTCTGATGGCCATGGTTTCAGGCAGTCGCCTAATAGTATGGTATTTGTCAGCGACCAAGTGTCAATTGGTTCAACAAAACACAGGTGGCTGACTTCAAATGGAGTGGAATATTTGCCACGCCCCACAAAATTTCTATATTATTACAGCAGTCATTTGGATCACGTGTGTCTAATCATTGAAAAAAGTTCCTCTGCTTCCACAATGCAGTAATATGAATAAAACTAAAAAAATCTGGCTGTATTCTGCAAACAAGCAAATGGAGCTGTAAAATGGTGTACACTGACACACTGCTACAATCTATAAATAGAGGACAATATTTTCCACGTTCACTACAAATGGTTGGATTTGAACCGCAGTTATATGTGATACGTCTGACAGAGAACCATGGTTTTAAATAGTGGGCCTGTAATTTACTAATACTATTCTTCACAGCGACCTAGTGTGAATAGCTTGAAAGACACACTGCAATGAAATGGAAGGCAGAAATGGCTGATTTTGGAACGCTGTTATATGTGATATGTCTGTCAGAGAACCACGGTTTTAAATAGCAGGCCTGTAATTTACTAATACTATTCTTCATATAGACCTAGTGTGAATAGCTTGACCGACGACACACTGCAACAGAATGGAAAAGGAGGACAATATTTTCCACATTCAGTTCAAATTTCCGGATTTTTAGCGCTGAAATATGGAACAGATCTGGCTGTATTCTGCAGTGCTAACAAGCAAATGGAGCAGAAAAATGGTGTACTCTGGATTGCTTTTTAAGCAAATAACAAGGATTAAGATAAAAAAATATTTGCCCTGGCCCCTGATATATGGGGCTATGTCTACAAATATATGTAAGAACAGCAGCTGCAGGAATGTGATATGGACCCTCCTGCACTATATGCACTGCAGTCTGCCACATACACTGCCTGCCTGCCTAACTCCTGCTATCATCACTGAATATATGCAGCTGGATTAGTGCTCAGAAGGACTGTTAGTTCAGGTGGATATACAGATATGCTGTGGAATATTTTTATTAACTATAAACAAGCAAATCTCTCCCTGACTCAGAAGCAGCTCTCCCTACTCTGCCTGGTTCGGGGGTAGACTGTGACGCTGCGCGGTCTGACCACAACCAACATGGCTATGGCATTACAGTGCGTGGCAAGCAATCCCTGCATGTTCATTGGCTCTCTAAAGAGTGCCAAATATGCAGGGCGGGGACCGGAGTTCCCGCCCGAGCAACACGGAAATACTCGCCGAGCTTGTCGAGCACCGTGATGCTCGGGCGAGTACCGAACAGTGGCAAGCACGTTCGCTCATCACTAGTGTTCACATTTAAAAAAATGAGGGCCTAAAACCACCAAAGTGGCATCAATTTCACTAGAGCTTAAGTAGTATAATGGGGGCTGACACCGCTTCCACTACAGCCAACCCAGTAGATGCATATCCAATCAGGATTCTCCACATTTCCAAAAATTAGTGGCAGTTCCCAGCAAAGTGGCATCAATTTCACCAGAGTAGAAGTAGTTTAATGGAGACAGAAACCTTCCAGTACAGCCAGCCAAACCCAATAGACAAAGACCCAATCAGGATTCCCCACATTTCCAAAAATTAGTGGCAGACACCACCAAAGTCGCATCAATTTCACTACAGTAGAAATTGTAGAAATAGGAATGACACATCTTCCCCTAAAGCCAACCCAGTAGATGGAGACTCAATCAGAAGTGTTTAGATTTCCCTAAATTAGGGCCCAACACCACCAAAGTGGCATCAATTTCACCAGAGTAGAAGTAGTTTAATGGAGACAGAAACCTCTTCCACTACAGCCAAACCCTATAGATGGAGACCCAATGTAACATACCTGGCGGCGTCCTTGCATAGTGGTCCATCTCCCACTGTGCAAGAGCGCGCACTTGATCTCCAGTCCAGAATGTCTCTCTGGCTTCCCTCCATGCTGTCTGTTTGCCTCTGTGTCAGCTGCTTAAGGGCGGCGCCCGATCACTTCCTGCTTTTTGTACCTGCTGCAGGCACACCCCTTGTGCGTCCTCAGCCTATTGCTGTCTGTCACCTGGTATTTAAAACAGCTGCTCCAATTAACCCATGCCTGAGCATCTTGCCCTGTCAGTTGGCTTTTGTCTCTGACATGCCAGGTCCTGTCTATGTTACCTGTCTTGCAGTATCTGTTCCCATGTCTGTACTGTGTCCTATCTGTGTATCTTAACCTGCAGTCTATACTCGTTCCTTGCCTGTTTGTTCCGCCTTCCTGGAGGCTGTATTTCCAGGCCAGTCTGAACACGCTCCTTGCCTGTTCATCCCGCCTCTCTGGGGGCCGTATTCCCAGACCCGCTCCTGTATCCCGCTGCAGTGTCGGTCTCCTCCGTACACTCAGTTCCAGTCTGAACTCTCTCCTATCTTTTACCTGTTTTTTCTCTATGTCCGTTCCTTTCCTTTTTCTGCAGAGTCTGAACTCGTACCTAACTCCTGCTCGTTGTCACTGTACTTCCGTTTGTGAGTTTGTGGTCCACTCGCTACTTCTCTGCAAGTACCCTGTGGGTATCTGGTTCTGCCTTTCCCTTCTAGTCTGTTCCGTGTGAACAGAGTCCTGTTCCCTCTGCGTCTGCGGTTTTTCGCTTTGCTCAGCTCTGTCCACCGCGTCTGCGGTTTTCGCTTTGCTCAGCTCTGTCCGCCGCGTCTGCGGTTTTTCGCTTTGCTCAGCTCTGTCCGCCGCGTCTGCGGTTTTCACTTTGCTCAGCTCTGTCCGCCGCGACTGCGGTTTTCGCTTTGCTCAGCTCTGTCCGCCGCGTCTGCGGTTTTCGCTTTGCTCAGCTCTGTCCGCCGCGTCTGCGGTTTTCGCTTTGCTCAGCTCTGTCCGCCGCATCTGCGGTTTCGCTTTGCTCGGCCCTGTCCGCCGCGTCTGCGGTTTCGAATTTGTCTCCCAGTCTGTACTGGACCCTACCCAGCCTGCGCTCTAGTCTGCCTGTTCCTGTATTCTCCGGTGTGGGTCAACAGCCGTGTCCGGAGTCTGACCTGGAGTAGACCCTGGTTCCTCTGCTCGGTTCCTCCCTGGTGCACTGGCGTCGTATGCCGTCGTGCGACCTTGGTCGGATCGGGCAGATACTTAGTTATGCCCCTCCAGGCACTCTCCGGTTCATGGCACAGTGGAATCACCACATAAACATGCACACGCCAGTCAGTTCGGGCGTGTGCATTACAGCATGCTCAGGCCATGGTTGCCGTTGAGCCCCACGGCCTTCGCACTCTGAGATGTTTTCCAGCAAATACGTGCATTAAAAATAAATAAATACATTTTTTTTCCTTAGCTGAGTTCCAGGCGAATTACGCACCCGTCCAGATGGATCTATCAGCTCTCGTTCCTGCGGATCCGCCACGTTACTATGGGGATCCAAGACAGAGTCGTGCATTTGTGGAGCAATGCATGCTACACTTCAAGTTCTACCCTCTATGTTTTCCCACAGATCGGGTTAAGGTGGGATTCATGATGTCTTACCTAGCGGGTGATGCCTTGAATTGGATCATTCCCCTGTGGGACGCACAGGATCCTATCGTCCTAGACATAATGGCCTTCCTGGTGGCCTTTCTAATGGTCTTCGATGATCCTAACCCGGAGGCTCCTGCTGAAGCTTCACTTCCCAGTATCCCGGAGCAGCCCCGATGGGTAATGTGTGTGGGTAGCGCAATAGTCCTCCAGCCCAATGAGACTACTGCCCATCCAGAATCCTCACAGGGTGACTACACTCTCCGGAATACTTCTCCCAACCTCAAGAGGCAGTCCAGACGTGCTAGACGTAGAGGCAAGCCGTCACGCCAGGGTCTGTCCTCCCTGAGACCTCCTGACCCCAACCTTGAAGTCCCTACTGAAGCTTCATCTCCCTGTATCCTGGAGAAGCCCCAACGGGTAATATGCGTGGGTAGTGCACCAGTTCTCCTGTCCGAAGAGACTGCTGCCCACCCAGAATTCACACCGGAGGACCCCCTGTTGCCTCCTGAATCCCCCGTGATACCACTTGAGGACAATTGGAGAGAGACTTCCCTATACCCTGCACCTGATACCTCGCCCGCTTCGTCCAGTGAGTCCGACCTAGTGTTCTCCGAAGCAGAGGTTACCCCTGAGTCTCTACACCCCTCCGATCAGGCGGAGGATCTCCAGTTGTCTCCTGAACCCTTTGGGGTGCTACCTGGCAGCGAATGGACAGAGACTTTCCTATACTCGGTACCTGATACCTCGGCTGCTTCATCCAGTGAGTCCGACCTAGTGTACTCTGAAGCAGAGGTTACCCATGAGTCTCTTCACCCCTCCGACCTGGCGGAGGACCTCCAGTTGTCTCCTGAGCCCTTCGGGGTGCTACCTGGTAGCGAAAGGACAGAGACGCTCCTATACTCTGTACCTGATACCTTGCTCGCTTCGTCCAGTGAGTCCCACCTAGTGTACTCCGAAGCAGAGGTTACTCCCGAGTCTCTACACCCCTCCGACCAGGCGGAGGACCTCCAGTTGTCTCCAAAACCCTTCGGGATGCCACCTGGTGGTGAATGGACAGAGACTTTCCTATATCCTGGATCTGATACCTCGCTTGCTTCGTCCAGTGAGTTCGACCTAGTGTACTCTGAAGCAGAGGTTACCCATGAGTCTCTACACCCCTCTGACCAGGCGGAGGACCTCCAGTTGTCTCCAGAACCCTTCGGGGTGCCACCTGGTGGTGAATGGACAGAGACTTTCCAATACTCGGTACCCGATACCTCGTCTGCTTCGTCCAGTGAGTCCGACCTAGTGTACTCTGAAGCAGATGTTTTCCCCGAGCCTCTGCACTCTTCTGACCCGGCAGAGGACCTCCAGTTGTTTCCTGACTCCTCCGGGGTACCACCAGATAACAAAGAGACAGTGACTTTTTCTCACCCTGTACCTGATAACCCGTCTATTTCTTCCTGTGAATTTGACAAGATGTACCTCGAAGCAGAGGTTATCCCCGAGTCTCTACACCCCTCCGACCAGGCAGAGGACCTCCAGTTGTCTCCTGAACCCTTCGGGGTGCTACCTGATAGCGAATGGACAGAGACTTTCCTATACTCGGTACCTGTTACCTCGGCCGCTTCTTCCAGTGAGTCCGACCTAGTGTACTCCGAAGCAGAGATTATCCCTGAGTCTCTACACCCCTCCAACCAGGCGGAGGAGCTCCAGTTGTCTCCTGAACCCTTCGGGGTGCTACCTGATAACGAATGGACAGGTACTTTTCTATACTCGGTACCTGATGCCTCGCCCGCTTCATCTAGCGAGTCCGACCTAGTGTACGCCGAAGCAGAGGTTACCCCCGAGTCTCTGCACTATTCTGACCCGGCGGAGGATCCCCAGTTGTTTCCTGAATCCTCCTGGGTACCACCAGATAACAAGGTAACAGGGACTTTTCTACACCTTGTACCTGATACCTCGCCCATTTCATCCTGTGAGCTTGACAAGATGTACCCCGAAGCAGAGGTTACCCCCGAGTCTCTGCACCCCTCCAACCCGGCGGAGGACTTCCAGTTGTCTCCTGAACCCTCTGGGGTGCTACCTGATAATAAGTGGAGAGAGACTTCCCTGTGTGCTGTTCCTGGTACTCCACCCTTTTCGTCTGTTGCTGAGGATGGCTGGATAGGAGGTAGCATCCTAGCTAACCAGATGAGACCAGTTTCTCCAGTGGACAGTGGAAGTGATCTCCTTGAAGTGAAGGATTGGCCCTCGAATTCCCTGCGGAACATTCTGGCAGGCCTGAAGAAGAGGGGGCGTAAAGGGGGGGGGGTACTGTAACATACCTGGCGGCGTCCTTGCATAGTGGTCCATCTCCCACTGTGCAAGAGCGCGCACTTGATCTCCAGTCCAGAATGTCTCTCTGGCTTCCCTCCATGCTGTCTGTTTGCCTCTGTGTCAGCTGCTTAAGGGCGGCGCCCGATCACTTCCTGCTTTTTGTACCTGCTGCAGGCACACCCCTTGTGCATCCTCAGCCTATTGCTGTCTGTCACCTGGTATTTAAAACAGCTGCTCCAATTAACCCATGCCTGAGCATCTTGCCCTGTCAGTTGGCTTTTGTCTCTGACATGCCAGGTCCTGTCTATGTTACCTGTCTTGCAGTATCTGTTCTCATGTCTGTACTGTGTCCTATCTGTGTATCTTAACCTGCAGTCTGTACTCGTTCCTTGCCTGTTTGTTCCGCCTTCCTGGAGGCTGTATTTCCAGGCCAGTCTGAACACGCTCCTTGCCTGTTCGTCCCGCCTCTCTGGGGGCCGTATTCCCAGACCCGCTCCTGTATCCCGCTGCAGTGTCGGTCTCCTCCGTACACTTAGTTCCAGTCTGAACTCTCTCCTATCTTTTACCTGTTTTTTCTCTATGTCCGTTCCTTTCCTTTTTCTGCAGAGTCTGAACTCGTACCTAACTCCTGCTCGTTGTCACTGTACTTCCGTTTGTGAGTTTGTGGTCCACTCGCTGCTTCTCTGCAAGTACCCTGTGGGTATCTGGTTCTGCCTTTCCCTTCTAGTCTGTTCTGTGTGAACAGAGTCCTGTTCCCTCTGCGTCTGCGGTTTTCGCTTTGCTCAGCTCTGTCCACCGCGTCTGCGGTTTTCGCTTTGCTCAGCTCTGTCCGCCGCGTCTGCGGTTTTCGCTTTGCTCAGCTCTGTCCGCCGCGTCTGCGGTTTTCGCTTTTCTCAGCTCTGTCCGTCGCGTCTGCGGTTTTCGCTTTGCTCAGCTCTGTCCGCCGCGTCTGCGGTTTTTCGCTTTGCTCAGCTCTGTCCGCCGCGTCTGCGGTTTTTCGCTTTGCTCAGCTCTGTCCGCCGCGTCTGCGGTTTTCGCTTTGCTCGGCTCTGTCCGCCGCGTCTGCGGTTTTCGCTTTGCTCGGCCCTGTCCACCGCGTCTGCGGTTTCGAATTTGTCTCCCAGTCTGTACTGGACCCTACCCAGCCTGCGCTCTAGTCTGCCTGTTCCTGTATTCTCCGGTGTGGGTCAACAGCGTGTCCGGAGTCTGACCTGGAGTAGACCCTGGTTCCTCTGCTCGGTTCCTCCCTGGTGCACTGGCGTCGTATGCCGGATCGGGCAGATACTTAGTTATGCCCCTCCAGGCACTCTCCGGTTCATGGCACAGTGGAATCACTACATAAACATGCACACGCCAGTCAGTTCGGGCGTGTGCATTACACCCAATCAGGATTCTCCACCTTTCCAAAAATTAGTGGCAGACACCTGCAAAGTGGCATTCATTTAACTATAGTAGAAATTCACATTGCTTGGTTTATAGTAGAAATTGTAGAATTAGGAACCAAAACCTCTTCCACTACAGCCAACCCAGCAGATAGATACTCAATCAGGAGTGCACCATCCTCTCCAGTCGTTCACCACGTGTCAGACTTGTACTCTGTTGTGCAGGTGCACGAGCTAGTCTAAAAAATGTGTGAAAGGACTCACAGAAATTGCTTCTGCCACTTACACTACTGCTGCTGCTACTAATATTTTGGCATTGACGAATTGACGTGGCGGAGGTTGGAAATGTAGAGCTGCGATGAACTCTGTGTGCCTCATTGCTGGCTTGGGGAAAACCTATGTTAAGGTTGTATAAAAGCATGTTTTGATACTCCAACATTCTCAGGTCTCTTTCCATAGCGGGAAGGATCTGACAAAATTAACTCTTATAACGTGGCTCTAACAGAGTGGCAACCCAGTCGTTAGCACTATTTTGAATCATAACTATACGGGGATCATGTTGCAGCAAGAAAGCACTCATATGTCGGCCTCTTTCCTGAGGTTCAAGCCCATGCTGTGTTGGTGGCTAATTCTGATGCTTGTTTCCTCTGTCCCCTCCCGCCAAACACGAACAGAAAGGGGATGATTATCCTCTTCATGTTCTGACTGTTGCTCGCCCATCACCTCTTCCTCTTCCATTTGTTCCTCGCCTTCACTAACACCTTCACTAACAGTTTTTCTGGTATCGCCAACCCACCTCGATGGCACCCTGAGAAGTCCCCTAGTGTATGATGGTAGTAACAGAAGAAAGTATTTTTTTAGTGTGGATGAGGCCTGTATAACACAGGAGATATGCTACGAACAATTTCAAACTGAGATATCCCCTACTGTATAACATTAGTAACAGAAGAAAGTATTTTTTATTATGGATGAGGCCTGTATAACATACAAAATATTCTCCAAACTAATTCAAACTGAGATATCCCTTGCTGTATAACTTTAGGAATCGAAGAAAGTATTTTTTGTCTGTGGATGAGGCCTGTATAACATACAATATATGCTCCAAGATATTTCAAACTCAGATCTAGCCTGCTGTATTAGTTAGTCACAGTAAAAAATGTAGCATCGGCGTCTCTGCCTCCTGCAGGACGGAGACGCAGTTCCCCTCACTGCCACGACCCTGGTCCGGCGTCTTCCGGCTCCCGTCCTGCAGCTACTGTGGCGCGCATTGCGCGCAGCTTCCCAGGCACTATGTTTAGGGCAAGCGCGCTCCCTCCCTCTTAAAGAGGCCGTGCGCGCCGTCCTAAAAAGTCCCCGGCCAATGGCCGGAGGACTTCCCCTATTTAAAGCACCTCCTCCAATATGGAGGTGCCTGTGCAAGGTTGTTGTTCTGTGTGCTAACACTTGCTTCAACCCTCAGGTCCCGCTGCCTGTCAGTCCGGCCCGCAAGTCTGCCTGTCAGTCCTGTCCGCCAGTCAGCCTGCCAGTTACCTGCCGTGCTCACCAGCCTGCCTACCTGGAAGCACCTGCCAGTTATCTGCCGTGCCCACCAGCCTGTTTACCTGGAAGCACCTGCCTGTTACCTGTAGTACATGCCAGCCAGCCTACTTGGAGCACCTACCTGTTACCTGTCGTACCCGCCAACTTGCCTACCCGGAGCACCCGTCTGTCTATCCACCGAACAAGCCTGCTTATCTATCCAGACCACCCATCAGCCTTCCTGCCGTGCTCATCCGCTGTACCGGTCAGTTCCTGCCATCTGACCTGTGGGAGTCACCTGCTCTCACACAAGGTCAGTCACAGAGTGGCACCTGGTCCCCCTGCTCAGTCCCTCCCTGGTTCACGGAGTCGACTGAGCTGCCGTGCGACTTTGGTCAGGCCGAGTAGGCACTTAGTCACGTCCCTCTCGTCCCTCCTTGCACCGAAGCACAGAGGTTCCACCACCCGGACACGTAACAAAAAATAGATTTTTTTACTCTGCATAAGCTCTGCATACAGCTGAATTTCATCGCCACTAAAATAGTATGTGGCTTTTAGCAAAGTGTATCACGTTTGTGACACCAAAAAATATTTTGTGGACTCTGCCTAGCAACAGAAAAAAATACATTTTTTACTCTGAAAACAGCTGAAGTTCACCGCCACTAACGCGGTAGCTGACGTATAGCAGAGTGTATGACGTTTGCCACGCAAAAAAATCTTTGGTGGACTGTGGCTAGCAACAGAAAAATACTATTTTTTTATTCTGAAAACAGCTGAATTTCACTGCCACTAAAAGCACTGGGTGGCTTATAGCAGTGTGTAACACGTCTGCGACACAAAATAATCTTTGGTGGACTGTGGATAGCAACAGAAAAAAATCTTTTTTTTTACTCTGAAAGCAGATGAATTTCACCCAAAAAAATGACAAACTGGGCTAACACAGCCTGCGCTATCACATTAGCAAATGGAAAAAAGGGTTTTGTGCCCCGCACTCAGAAGCTCTGCACTGACAAGCTCTGCAGATAGCTGAACTATTTTTTTCATTTGCCAATGTGATAGTGCAAGCTGTGTTAGCCCAGTTTGTCATTTTTTTGGTGGGTGAACTTCAACTGTATGCACAGTAAAACAAATATATTTTTTCTGTTGGCAGGCAGAGTCCACAAAAGATTTTTTTTGTGTCACAAATGTGATACACTCTGCTAAAAGCCACCTACTATCTTAGTGGCGGTGAACCTCAGCTCTTTTCAGAGTAAAAAATTTATTTTTTTTCTGTTGCTAGCCACAGTCCACCAAAGATTTTTTTTGTGTGGCAAACGTCATACACTCTGCTATACATCAGCAACTACGTTAGTGGCGGTGAACTTCAGCTGTTTTCAGAGTAAAAAAAATTGTTTTTTTTCTGTTGCTAGGCAGAGTCCACAAAAGATTTTTTGGTGTCACTAAGGTGATACACTTTGCTAAAAGCCACAAACTGTGGCGGTGTAAATTCAGAGTACCGAGGGATGGCTGTCGCCATCAGGTTGTGGAAAGATTCCGTATCCACAAGTCTAAAAGGCAACATTTCAAGTGCAAGCATTCTTGAAATGTGGGAGTTTAGTAGTGTGGCCGGTGGGTGCTTGGCTGGGTATTTGCGCTTGCGTTCAAAGGACTGGGGTACGGAAAACTGATTGCTGCACTGGGACAAGGACGTGGTTGATGATGATGATGGTGGTTGCAAGTGTGCAATGACAAGTGCAGGGTGGGTGGCAACTTCGCCTGCGTCATGGACAGGGGATTGGCATGCACGCACAACAGCAGAACAGGTAGTGGTGGCACCCGCAGACACGGTTTCTGGACCTTGGTGTTCGGCCCACAAAGTCGGGTGCTTTACTGTCATGTGCCTGAGCTGGTGGTGGTCAGGCTGGTAGTTTTGCTGCCCTTGCTGATGCTGGCCTGGCAGATGTTGCAAATGGCCTTTTTGGGGTTATCTGGACAGTCTTTAAAAGAGAGCCAGACTCGGAATACCTAATAGTTGGACAGGCAACTTCCCTCCTGTTGGTGTTCTGGGGAGCAGTTGCCCACCTTGTGTCTGTGCCCCCCCCCCCCACTGCTTGTTCTTGCTTGTTGTGGTGCTACGCCTTCCTCCCCCTCTGTGCTGCTGTCCTCTCTATGCAAGTCACCTTGCCAGGTTGGGTCAGTGACTTCATTGTCCACCACCTCGTCTTCCACTTCCGCACCCTGGTCCTGACGTGCCCCCTGGGCCAGTGTTGTTGGGGATACCCGGAGCCGGATCAGATGGGGGTTGTAGTCTCCGAGTGGCTGTGACCCGGTCCGTGCCCAGGGTGTCAAGCTCAGTGTGTGGCAGTCCTTATGATGTTACTAGATGTTCTTTTGTGTCGACTACGCCACCCGTTGATTTGCGGTCAAAAGGCCGCCGCTGCAGCAGGGTCCACTGAGGCTGGTGATGTGTGTGCAGCTTAGGTAGTATAACCCCCAACGGGAGGGGTATAGCCTCAGGGGGTCAGTTGCAGAGGATGGGGGTTGTGGTGGTGCAGCGGGGATGGAAATGAGACTCAGAGTCAGGTTGTGCAGTTCAGGGTTTGTTTACTTACTGCAGTTGTTCTGGTCACTCCGGCCTTAAGTGACCACCCGAGCCGTGCTGCGTCCACCAGGTCCTGGACTTGGCCAACCCCCAGGTGATTCTGGAGCGTGGTCCTGAGCTCCCTTTCTGTCCTGTCCTCTTCTCTGGCCTTCCCCACCAGGGATCCACCTATGTCCGGCTCCCTCGGGCCTCTTGGTGGTAAACCCTTGTCTCTGGGTTCCCTGACCCTATTCCTGGTCTGCCTTCCGGGTGGATTTAGTGGGTGATCGTGGCAGATCAGTCCTGCCCACGACCTCCGGTTCCTGGCTAAGGTGTGCTGTAGCCTCTGCCAGCTTGGGATCCGGTACCCTGTTGCCAACTCTTCACCCTCTGGTCTAATTTGGGCTCTTGGAGTTCCTTCTGTCTCCCCCTCTGGATCTTTCTTTCTCCTCTCTCTCTCTGGGCCTTGGAGCTGCTCTTCTCCTCTGCTCTCTTCCTCTACAAAAGACTGACTGACCCTGATCTAAGATGGTTCCCACCTTATATACTCCCTCTATGTGTGAGCTCAGGTGACCAGCACCCAATGAGCTCCTAGCACTACCCAGACTGCTCCCCCTATCTGCCCCTACACTACTGGGATGTTCCACCCCCCTCCCACTCCAGCCAGGAACAGACTCTGTCGTACCTGCACATTTCTCTAGTGGGAGTACCATCGGTCTGTTCCTCGGAAATGGGATGTGTGTAGTGCATGCAGCTAACTGAGCTCAGTTCCACACTCCATCCTTACCCGGGAGTGGAATATCACACCTCTGGGTTGAGGTGCAATACCCCTGTAGCAGCCGAATCCTCAGGGTGCTACATTCCCCCCTGGTAAATCACAGCACGTCCTCGGGCTGTAAGATATAAACATCCAAAACATACATTTTTTTTTCATAAAACATAAACATATAAAACATCATATATTATCAGCATAAACTTTTCATATATAACATTCTTGTTTCTGGTTCCTCCGGTCACGGTGCAACTTGTGACCGGGTAAAGTGCGACAGTCTCTCTTGGAATAAAACAGTTTCCTATAAAACCGGTAGGGGGCGCTTTAGGAAGCGCAACTATATACAAGGGGATATGGCCGCTCTCAGTCCTCGGCCAGGTATTAGGAACTAGGGACACACGGGCATCAGTTCAATTGACTGGTCCCAACGGGGACTATATTTTAACTAGAACAGTTTTTGGTACCCTGACGGGCAACTTTATACAGTCTCTCTCTACCGTACTTCAACGACGGCGTCCTCCTGCTCTTTCTTGTTGGTTGGTTTCAGTTTCAGACCCGTCCGGGTCCTCTTGCTCCTCCTCACACCGCAGCTCCTCCTCTGTCAGGCGATGCACATGGAGGGCGTAGGGTCCTTTGGCACACTTGTGCCGGGTGAAGGTGACCTCGTCCCCTACATACAGGTCACGACCTCTGTGTCCCTCCGGCAGATGGCTTTCTACGTCTCTGCGGGTTACAAAGACGTCGCCGGGGGTCTGATGGTCTCTGATAAAGCCCCATCCGTGCTGCATGTTGAATTTTATCACAGTCCCGGTGGAAGGGGGACCATGAGCTGCACGGGGATTCCTCCTGGTCCGGCTCTTCTGCTCCGCACTCCTTATCTGCATTTGCTGTTCCCGGACCCGCCTCTCTCTCCGCTCCCTCTCGAAGACCTCGAGCTGCTGGCGGCAGCACTCTGCACGCTCCGCTGCGGCTGCCCGAGTCTCCTGAGTGAACCCCATGAGGTCTTCTCCGGTGGGATCCCACTCAAACTGGGTCTCTTCTAGCGGGGGCGAGATCCTCTTCATGGGCTTTGGAGCCGGGATCAGGGGTTCGCACATGGCCCTTGCTTTTTGCAGCTCCAGCTGGATGTATTCCTGGGGCCATACGAAGGGCTGCCCATCCGGGCACGTATGCTGGGCAAATAGATTTTCACCCAGGTGCGGCACTCTAGATGTTGAGGGCGCGTTGATGGTAGTGGCGCCCGGGTCGACCAGGCCTTGCGACCAGGCTTGGGGCACCCTAAAGGCAAAGGGCACCGTAAGAACGGCGGCGCCCGTGGTTACTCGGCCCTGCGGCCAGGCCGGTGGCTCCGCGGAGGTAGGGGGCGCTGTTGGTATTGCGGCGCCCGGGGGTACTAGGCCTTGCGACCAGGCCGGTGGTATTTCCTGTTTGGCCACGCTCGAGGTCGAGGCGTGTGACGTCACAGGGGTCGCGGCCGCGGTTTCCGGTTGAGGCCTAGTCGGCGGCGGTGACGATGCAGCGACGGGCACGGCAGGGGGAATTTCGGGCTCTGCGACGGGGAGCTGGGGCAGGCACGCGGTTTCCCGGCTCGGGGTAGAGACGTCCCCTTTACCTGCCTCCGTCCGTTCAGCTCCCTTCTCGGCGCCGTCTCCTGCCTTCATTCCTCCTGCGCCATCCTCAGAGGCGGTCTGTCTCCTCGTCTCGGGTGGCGTGCTCCGCTGACGAGTCTCGGTCTGCTGGGCCATCTCTCGGCTCCACTCCGCCAACGTCTCTCGTTGCACCCGGGCCAACCTCTGTGCGAGGCCCTCCAGCGCGGTCTGTGCACACTCCCGGTCTCGGGGGAGCTGTGTTAGGATCTCCAGCAGGCCTTCTGGAGTGGCGACCTGCAACAGGCTCCTGACCACTGGGTCGGTGCTGCCTGGAGTGGCGGCCCGCATCAGGCTCCTGACCGCTGGGTCGGTGCTGCCTGGCTCTCCCTCCAGACGTCTTGTCTCCGGGTGCGCTCTCTCCAGACTGCTCCAGGCGACACCCATCTTTGTTCTCTTCTTCTGTCTCCGCCCACATTGAGGGTGGTCCCGGGGCAACTTAGTGATTGTCAGTTCCAGGGGCAGTTCTCTCACGCTGATGGACACTTCCAGCATCACAGTCTCTGTTGGTGGGCGCGGTTTCCGCTTTTGGCGCCATTCTTCGACCTGGCCCACGATGGGAGGTGGCCTCTTGCCACCCTCTGGCACGCCCATAATGGCGTCCGCTCTTCCAAGGCGGGAAATCTTCGGAAATGGCAGGAATCGTCTCCCAGTGGCGGGAAACTCCATGGATGGCGGGAAAAAGCTGCAAATGGCGGACAACCGGCGGGAAACGACCTGTGATGGGGCCCGATGGCGGGGACCCTCCGGAACCGGCAGGAGACCTCTTTTTAAGGTAACGGTGTACTTTTCTTCAGGCACGCAGTACCCGGTTGTTGCGGGCACGTTATCCTGCCGACTACGCCAAAGTTGACGCGCCCCCTGGGCCAGTGTTGTTGGGGATACCCGGAGCCGGATCAGATGGGGGTTGTAGTCTCCGAGTGGCTGTGACCCGGTCCGTGCCCAGGGTGTCAAGCTCAGTGTGTGGCAGTCCTTATGATGTTACTAGATATTCTTTTGTGTCGACTACGCCACCCGTTGATTTGCGGTCAAAAGGCCGCCGCTGCAGCAGGGTCCACTGAGGCTGGTGATGTGTGTGCAGCTTAGGTAGTATAACCCCCAACGGGAGGGGTATAGCCTCAGGGGGTCAGTTGCAGAGGATGGGGGTTGTGGTGGTGCAGCGGGGATGGAAATGAGACTCAGAGTCGGGTTGTGCAGTTCAGGGTTTGTTTACTTACTGCAGTTGTTCTGGTCACTCTGGCCTTAAGTGACCACCCGAGCCGTGCTGCGTCCACCAGGTCCTGGACTCGGCCAACCCCCAGGTGATTCTGGAGCGTGGTCCTGAGCTCCCTTTCTGTCCTGTCCTCTTCTCTGGCCTTCCCCACCAGGGATCCACCTATGTCCGGCTCCCTCGGGCCTCTTGGTGGTAAACCCTTGTCTCTGGGTTCCCTGACCCTATTCCTGGTCTGCCTTCCGGGTGGATTTAGTGGGTGATCGTGGCAGATCAGTCCTGCCCACGACCTCCGGTTCCTGGCTAAGGTGTGCTGTAGCCTCTGCCAGCTTGGGATCCGGTACCCTGTTGCCAACTCTTCACCCTCTGGTCTAATTTGGGCTCTTGGAGTTCCTTCTGTCTCCCCCTCTGGATCTTTCTTTCTCCTCTCTCTCTCTGGGCCTTGGAGCTGCTCTTCTCCTCTGCTCTCTTCCTCTACAAAAGACTGACTGACCCTGATCTAAGATGGTTCCCACCTTATATACTCCCTCTATGTGTGAGCTCAGGTGACCAGCACCCAATGAGCTCCTAGCACTACCCAGACTGCTCCCCCTATCTGCCCCTACACTACTGGGATGTCCCACCCCCCTCCCACTCCAGCCAGGAACAGACTCTGTCGTACCTGCACATTTCTCTAGTGGGAGTACCATCGGTCTGTTCCTCGGAAATGGGATGTGTGTAGTGCATGCAGCTAACTGAGCTCAGTTCCACACTCCATCCTTACCCGGGAGTGGAATATCACACCTCTGGGTTGAGGTGCAATACCCCTGTAGCAGCCGAATCCTCAGGGTGCTACAGTCCTCCTCCTGACTTTCTGGCAATTGTGTCTCATCATCATCATCCACCTCTTGTGACAGTAATTACACTTTCCCACCGTCACCTTCGTGTGACCGTGGCTGCTCAAATATTTGGGCATTGCTACATGCGACCTCCTCTTGCCTCACTTGAAGCTGGCCATGCGATCGGCCCGAATCTATAAATGGAAAAGTGAACAGCTCTTCAGAGTGTCGAAGTGTGGGATCAGTTTTCTCTGGGCACTAGGCATGGCGAGAGGAAGGAGGAGCAGGGTGAGGAATATATGGTTCAGTCTCACGGCTACTAAGACTTGACCGTGTGGAAGACAGGGTGGTGGTAAAGTGACTGGAAGCATTATCTGCTATCCAACTAACTACCTTTTGACACTGCTCTGGGTTCAATAGTGGTGTGCTGCAGTCCCCTAGTAATTGGGAGAGGAAGGCAGGGCGACATGATATGGGTGCTTGTTGTGGCTCAATTTCAGCTTGCCCAAGGCCTCGGCCTCTGAATGCACCATCACCGTTACATCCACTTCCCCATCCCTTGCCACGCACCTTGCCCATTTTAAATGGAGTAAAATATTTTACACGTCCCTTACAAATTGCAGCATTTGTATCACAGTAATATCTGACGGAAGCCCACGGTTTTAAGCACTGCCCTTCTAGTTTAGTATTGCTCAGCCAGCACGTCTGAATAGGTTCACTACCACACTGCTGCCAATCTGTAAATGGAGTGTAATATCTTGCACATCCCCTATAAATTGCTAGATTTGCATCACAGTAATATGGGATCAAGTCTGATGATGGAAAAGAGCTGGCTGTATTCTGCAGTGCACATGGAGCAGTAAAATGTTGGACTGTATTGCTTTTCAAAGAAATAATCACGATTAAGAGCAAAAAAAAACAAATTAGACCTGATATCTAGTCCAATGGATATCTGTAACAGGCAGCAGCAGACAGAACGTGCAATGGACCCTATTGTGCTGTATACACTGTCCACAAACCCTGCCTAACTCCTGCTATCACCCTCACCAGTAATATATGCAGCTGGATTAGTCCTCAGAAGGACGGTTAGTTCAGATGGATATATATATATGTTGTGGAATACCCATACTAACTAATAAACAAGCAAATCTCTCCCTCATTCAGCAGCAGCTCTCCCTACTATGCCTGTTTCCGGGGTACACTGTGACGAGCATAGGATCACCAGGTCTGTTATAGACCCGATGACGCTATGCGGCCAGCCAATCACTGTAATGTTACAACCAACATGGCTACGGCATTACAGTGAGTGGCAGGCAATCACTGCATGTTAATTGGCTCTCTAAAGAGTTCCAAACATGCGGTGAGGGGACCCAAGTTCCCGCCCAGGCATCCCAAAAATACTCGCAGAGCATCTCGAGCAGTGAGATGCTCTGGCGAGTACCGAGCAGTGTGAGGCTATGTGCACACGATGCAGACATGCTCAGGATTTTTTCCTGAGCGTTTCTGCATCTCCCTGGCAGAAAAAAACGCATGCGGATTGTACATGCGTTTTCCTGCCAGGGACATGCGGAAATGAAGCGGTCCCACTGACATTTCCGCAAGCGGATTGACAAGGGCTTTCCAGGCGATTAGCATCACTTGGAAAGTGCTTGTGATAACTAGGTCACACTATATAAATCCATGCAAACAGCATGGATTTATATAGTGTGACCCGAGAGAGTGGTAAAAATAAAAAAATAAATGTATACTTACCCTCCGATGGCCCCCGGTGTCCCGCTCACTCCGTTCTCCCTTGCCGGCAACAGTGAATTGAAAGACCTGCCGACGTCAGCAGCACGTGACCCGTCACATGACTCTGACGTCAGCGCAGGTCCTTCAACTCACTGCAAAGTGCCGGGAACCAAGCAGGAGCAGTGCGCGGGCCGACAGAAGGTAAGTATACATTTATTTTTTATTTTATTCTTGTTTTTACAGCTTTTTTATGGTACCTGGGTGTGGAGGAGAGTCTCATCTTCTCCACACTCGGGTACCATCCGCACATTAGAACGCGCCAATAACGCAAGTACAAATGCAGTCTTGCGGTATTGGCGCGTTCTAATGCAAGTCAATGGCGGCAAAAACGCCGCATTTCCTCAAAATTAATGGACATGCTGCGGATTTTTGAGCGCAGCATAAACGCTGCGGAAAAATCCGCAGCATGGGCACAGCACATGCGGATTTCCATTGGGGAACATTGCTGCCCTTCTACCATGCGTTTTTAATGCATTTCCGCAGCTGCAAAAACGCCGCGGAAACGCATTAAAAATGCATCATGTGCAGACAGCCTAAAGCACGCTAGCTCATCACTACTGTTGACGATTAAATTAGCTTTGGAGGACTGGTACTTTCTACTTGAAGGAGCAGTTCATCCAGTAATTACAGTATTTACATTGATCACAAGAAGTTAGCCTACCTGCAGTCTGCACAGAGGCTAAGGCTTAGTGCCCACGATGCAGAAATGAAGCAGAATTTTTCCTGAGCATTTCTGCATCTCTTTGGCAGAAAAACGCATGCGGTTTTTACATGCGTTTTTGACGCGTATTTGCATGCGTATTTGCCATGCGTTTTTCCAATGCATTGTATAGGCAAATACGCATGCAGAAACGCACAAGAATTGGTCATGTCCGTAATTTTTCTGCGAGTAAAATCTGCGCAGAAAAACTACGGACCATGTGCATAGAACTTGCAGAATGTCATAGGAAGTCATGGGATAAGGTATGCAATGCGTTTCTGGAGCGCTTACGCGCTGCAAATACGCACCAAAATACGCACCAAAATACGCAGCCTAAATCTGCATCAAGCCAGGTGGTTATTGTTCTTCGCCCGCTTTGATTTTGTTCTCCATTTCCAGCTGGTGGACAAGAACATCATGAACTTTCTATATCCTTTCTATCTTCTGACCAGGAGAAAGAGCCTCAACGCATACTTGAGCCCTCCAAGATGCTTACGCTCTGGTGGACTTGTCTCAGGTTCCACCTGGAAAGATTGCGAAATCAGACAGGAAACAGGATCATGCCAGGCAGAAGAAAACGGTTCTTCTCATTTCACAGCATTATTGGCGGACATCTCTTTTCAAAGATATGGCAGATTTTGTCACGTCCTGCCTGTCCTGTGCCCAGAATAAGACTCTGAAACAGCTTCTGTCCAGTCGGTTATTACCCCTGCCCATACCGTCAGCTCCCTGACAGCACATCATGAAGGACTTTATTAATGATCTTCCAATGTCCATTTAATGTGTGAAGATCTGAGTTTGTGGATTGTAAGTAATCACCTAGGCAGGTTAACGATACAACAATATTTTATTAATCACATCCATGGTAATGCAGCAATTCCAAGTAAATAGACAAAATACAGTTCTCTCAGTCCTTAAGTTCTCAACCTGGGATCAGTGGTTCCACTGGCTTTGTATTAGGCCATATTACTGTCTCCCAGCTTTTGGTTGGCCCACAGATTTCGCATCTCCAGCCAGTATAGTCTGTAGCCACAGTCCACAATCCTCTAGACAACAGATAAAACAATCGAATCACAGATATCCAGTAGCAGCAGTCCTTCAATATAGTTTAAATCCAAACGATATATCTACAACTGGAGAACGTTTATCCAGTTCAGTTGATAACTGATCTCCAACACTTCGTAAGCCATCCATCAGCTCCACATCTACAGCCATAGATCCTATCCCTTCGGCGTCCTTCCACCAACTCCCCCCTAAACATGTCTCTTTTTCCCTCCCTGGGCTCAGCCCCCTCAAGGTCAGAAGTCAAGACACCCTCCCCCTTAAGCATTTACTTTTCGCTGAAACAATGAAGAATATTCCAGAAGCCTTCACCTGAGACTCTGAAAGACCCCCTGCGGTGAAGGTTCCACTGTGTCTACAATCAACACTCACACAATGAGCTTATTCGCTGTTGAAACAATGGTTAGAGGCTCCTGAAATACTCATGAGATTAGTGGAATGCTGGACACTTAACAAGTAAAATTAATGTACATAAACTGACAAGCAAGCAGAACATTAATAAAACACAGCCATCAAATCTCTAATAAAATACAATAATAATATTGATGAAAATGGGTGCTGGTGCTGGAAAAGTCTTCAATAAGTGGCCAGTTCCTCACAGTCTTCCCCCACTTTTTCAGCACGGACACGAATGTTAGAGGTTTCACCGTTGTGAGAATGAAACTTTGTATCTTCCAGTTTCCTCAAAGCATATTCCATGTCGCCCTTACGAATAAACTCCACAGTCCCCATTCCAACCTGGTGTACATCAGTATAATAGACATCTCCAGCTTCTCTCATATGATCTTTCAGATTCTGCCAACTACCCAATAACATTTCTGATCCCAAGAAGACAAGTTATTAAAAGCTTCTCTTGCTTTTCCAGTCAGGCCAACGCAAAAAAATCTGGGCCAGTCACTGACTGACACCTCATGTAGCAGGCAAGCGTAAAAATCATTTCACTCCGCAAACAGACATTTTGCTTGTGCATCGAGCATTTGGCAGCCTCTTTAAAAAGGCCGCTATTCCGTTTCCGATTATAAGACGTAGTGTAATTTTTTTTATGTTTTAGGCCCATTTATTCTGAGTAGATTAGTGGGGAATGCAGTCCTGAGACCCCACCAGTTGCTCTACAGACCAATTTGAAATGCACATTTCAGGAGACAGAAGATCATACACAACAGAGTTGATATAGTAGAAAGTCATAGTCCTGTCTCCAGACCTACGCACTACTAAGAGGTCAGTTGAGCAATCAGTGGAGGGACCCAACTCCCCGCCCAATTAATGAGCCTAAAACATATAAGATATCTCCAAAAATGTAAGTTTCTGTTTAAATGCTTAATAGCACTGCTGCCCAAGTCTAATCAGTACTGTGGTTCATGTATGGTCCGCAGCCTGATGATAGCTGGTAACCTCTCCCAGTATCTTCTTACCATTGTTAAGCAGATACTGGGAGTTGCAGGTTCATGCGATACAATTGTATATTATGGAGACGGTCCTGACATTGTAGTTGATTGCTGTACTAAGCTTGGTACTATATTTGTGCACTGATGGTGGTTCTGGTGATGAATTAATGCATTTATGGTGTTTCAGGTGAGGTATTTGTGTACAGATGGTGGTTCTGATGTTGTTATCATGCACTGATGGTGGTTCTAGTGCTGTATTCTTTTGCTGATGGTGGTTCTGGTGATGTAGTCATGTACTGACGGTGGTTCTTATAATGTAGCAATGAACTTTTGGTGGTTCTGGTGATGTAGTCATGCACTGATGGTGGTTCTGGTGATATAATCATTTACTGAAGGTGGTTCTGGTGATTTAGCCATGTAGATGTAGTAATCTTTAATTTATTAGACTTGATACTTGATCATTATAGGGTCAGTGTGTTGGACTGAAAATACGATCATTTGAATGAAGCAATATATATCAGTCAATCAAGTGTTTGACCAAAGCCTTATACATTTTAGACAGCGGTCCGATCTCGCCTGATTCTCCCATATACAGGTGTTGAGCAGTCCTATGTTCTCTATGAGAAAACTTCTGCCAGACATCTTTGGTGGCGGCTTATTTGTTAGAGAACAAAAGGATCAACAGTACAAAATTGGACATGCAAGATCCTTATCTCCCCTGACATTCAATAGTCTAAGGTATTCATACACATTACTGTCAATTGATCCCATCGATTTCAGCTGGTTTGGCCAATTTTAAAGGGGTGGTCCAGACCTTTCTTTCAGTCCCTGCTCTGTCACTGTACGATGTGCACAATGACAGTGCGCTCTCTGGCCGGCTCAGATCAGAAGTAATGAGCCGGTGACAGAGCGCACTGTCATTGTGCACATAGTGAACATTGCGCAGGGACTAGCCCAGCCCCTGAAACAAATGTCACTGATGAAACTTCATTTCACAGAGAAGCCAAATGACCGCTGCCTCTGCCCCCTGATGATGCTTCGTTTGAGCATCCCAGCATGCACTGGGATCCTCAAACGAAGCATCATCAAAAAGGAATTAGAAAAAAAGAAGTAAAACATTTAGATAGTGTAGTTAGGGAAGGATAGGAAATTTTTAATGAAAGTATAGTAGAAAGTAGATTAGATTATGGCATTAAATAGATTCAATAGGCATTTAGGATAAAAATTAATTTGCGTTTTTGGACCCGCCACATGACTAAATGACGTCATGGCAGGTCCTTTTTAGACCATCGCGAGCTGCCAGCAAGCCAGGACGCATCGCTAAGGACACTGGGGGCCATCAGAAGGTGAGTAAAATGTATCTTCTTTATTTTATTCTTTTTTTTACAGGTACTATGGTACCCGGGTCCGGACGAGAGTCTCCTCTTCTCCAAACCCGGGTACCAGCCGCACATTGAAACGCATGGAATCCGCATCTGCAGATGCAGTGATGCGGATATCATGCGGTCCAATGCAAGTCAATAGCGGTGAAAACGCCGCGATTCCGTAAAATAATTGGTAGTGCTGCGGATTTTTCCGCAATGATAATCCGCAGCGGAAATTTCATATCATTGGGGAACATGGCAGACCTTCTACCAAGAGTTTTTTAAGAGTTTCTGCAGCGGAATTGCCGCTGCAGAAACGCTTAAAAAACGCATAGTGGGCACACAGCCTAAGATGCACTTTTTTCCTCTAAAATTTTGGAGGAAAGTGGGGGGGGAGTTTTATAGTCTGGATATACCTAATAGTCCAGCTGTGGATGGGGGGCAGTGATAGAGGAGGCATGAGCTGGCTGCTGCAGCTAACACTGTGCCTGCTGTTAAAGAAAATGAATATTCTCTGCTCCCCATGCCATAGTCCCTCCCACTTCTATGCACTGAAGCCGGCACTAAGAGGTGTGAGGGACTATGGGCGTGTGGAGCAGTGAATATTCATTCTAATTAATAGTAGGCACATGTGATCGTCCAGCTGGCGGCTGCGGTTAACAGTGTGCCCGCTATTAAAAAGAATGAATATTCACTGCTCTCCATTCCCATACTCCCCGGCGAGGGGAGCAGTGAATATTCCGGCAGCTGACCTCGGCATATGGGGGGCGCATGGCAGTGATGTCATGCGCTGCTTACAAAGCTGAAATCAGCTGCTGGCATCAGAACAGGATGCCGAGCTGCGAGGGAGCAGAGGAAGGTAAGTAGGATTGTTTATTTTTTTATGTGCGCAGCATGATGGGGGCTATATATACAAGGATGGGGATGGAGGGGCCATGTATACCAGAATGGGGATGGAGGATCATATACAACAGAATGGGGATGGGGGACCATATATACCAGAATGGGGATGGAGGACCATATATATCAGAATGGGGGAATATGTATACCAGGATGGGGATGGGGGGGTCATGTATACCAGGAAGGGGGGGCCATGTATACCACGATGGGGGGGGCCATGATTACCTGGATGGGGATCATATGTATCAGGATGGGGGCCATATATACCAGGATGGGGACATATATATATATATACACCAGGATGGGGGATATTAGTACAGAATTGGGGAACATCACACCTATAACAGTGTCAGCAGCAGACCCCCCCAGCATAACTGTCCCTCATAACCACATTTTGTGCTTCACATTTTTTTATTATTTCCCTCCTCTAAAGCCTAAGTGCATCTTATGAATTGGTGTGTCTCATAGTCTGAAAAAATATGGTAATTATTACATCATGTGGCAGGAAGTTCCATAATCTCACTGCGCTTACAGTAAAGAATCACCATTTGTGATGCTGATTAAACCTGCTTTCTTTTTGACAAAGAGGATGACTTTTTGTCACTGTTGCAGACCTAGGTGTATAAAGATCTGTCCCTTCATATATTTGTACATTGTAATACAATTGCCCCTAAGCCTTCGTTTTTCCAAACTGAATAACCTCAAGTTTGATAACCTGTCTTGGTATTGCAGTTTTCCCATTCCCTTAATAATCTTGGCTGCTCTTCTCTGCATCTTCTCTAGTACAACTATGTTTTTTTATACACTGGAGTCCAAAATTGTATACCGTCAGGGCTGATTCTAGCTTTTCTGCTGCCTGAGGTGAAAATTTAAATGGCATCCCTTCTGATAGTGCAATTTAAACCTGCAGTGAATAAATGCAATTCAGTCATTGTTTTTAAGGTTTAACTTTTACGATATTCATTCATTATTATTTAGTTTCGTTTGGGGGACTTGAACCTGTGATTGTCTGATTGCTTATTCTATATACTGTAATATCACAGCATTGCAGTATATAGAACAAATCTCCTATCTGCTATGAAGGACTACAGCACCAGAATCATCATCAATGCAGGAATACAGCACTGGAACCACCATCAGTACAGTTATACAGCAACAGAATCATGAGTACAGGAAAACATTACAAGAACAACGATCAATACATGAATGCATCCTTTAGAACAACCATCAGTAAAGGAGTAAAGCACTATAACCACCATCAGTACATTGATACAGCACTGGAATAACCATCACTATATGAATACATCACCAGAACCACCATCAGTGCATGAATACAGCACCAAGCTTAGTACAGTGAACAACTGCAATGTCAGGTCAGCCTACACAATATACATTAGTATCACATGAACCTACAACTCCCAGTCATCATGAGATTACAGACCACACAGGAACCACCCATACAGATTATAAGTAGGCAATATCACAAAAACATTTACACCCAGGTACCTCTTTTCAACACTTAAATTTAAAAAAAATACAATTTTGGTATCACTGTAATTGTACTGACCTGGAGAATTATGTTCACAAGTAATTTTTAAAATACAATGACTACCATAAAAAAACCTCAAAAAACAATTGCAGAATTAAGTTTTTATTCACAATTTCACTGAAAGTTTTCACATTTTCCAGTACATTGAATGGTAAAAACTACATCTTGTCCCACAAAAAGCAAGCCATCATCTTGCTACATAGATGTAAAATTAAAAAACTTATGGCTCTTGGAAGAAGGGGAGGAAAAAAAAGAAAATTGGTTGCAGAGTGAAGGGATGAAGTCGAGTATCCTTCCAGCAATTCTTGACATATGTAAATGAGGCTTGCATTTGTTGCACGCAGATAGTTTATGAAGCCTAAATAAACTAGCAAATGGCCATCAGGTTCGCAGGCATATAGGATCATCCAGTACGATTTCCAGTACCATTCAAAACTACAACTTGTCCGACAAAAAAGCCCTCATATGTTAATAGAAAAAAACAAACAAACGTTATAGCACTTGGAAGAAGGGAAGGAAAACATTTAAGCACAACAACAATCAAGAAGGGGCTGATAGTTCACTTTTAGATTATTATACAAAAAGTAAATACCAAATTAATTATGACTGAAAAAATTGATGAAACCTTATATCTGTGTAGCTATTTTTCAATTTATTGGTTGCAGAAGATAATTTTGTTACTATAGAACTCTTTCAAGAAAAATGCTCTTTTAGGTGTTCTTAACAAACCAGACTTCATTACGTCTTCCATAAGGTTTCATCGGTGGGTCGTAACCACAACAGATATAGTAGTCTTTATGGTAAGATGCCTCTGGTCCAAGACAAGAACGGAGCTTTTCAGCACATGATACATAGTCTGTCTCTTTAGCATATCCACCAAACTGCCTGTAGGTTAGAGCAGAAAATGCTTGTGAGCTGCTTTCAAACCGTATAGAAATTCCAAGCATTAAATATTCATCAGTGGTAATCGTCTCAAACTGTGATGCACCCCTGGTGTTGGTATGGCTCACAGCTGAGAGGCACTTTTGAGTAAATGATTTACAGGTTTTTGGTATGGTTCCTCACACATATGGTTTAGCAATGGAATGGGCTTTTTTTGTCAGAAACTTAAATCCCCCAAATAATTTTTATGACTGAGTATCACTTTAAAAGATAAGCCAGACGATCAGTTTATGATTCTAAAGTGCTGCTACAGCAACGAAAAATCGTATTATGAAGTTGTGTCTGGAAGTGCATTGGGGCATGATGATGCACCTACAGCTCCTCAGTCTCACACAGTGGCTGCTGTAACCATGACCGGCACTGACTGACAGCGCTGTACTGATGCACTGCAGAGCTGGCTGTCAGTCAGTGCTGGGGGTGCAGTTACATCCACCACTCACTATGTACTGAACGGTGACTGAAGCCACGCTGGCCCACATCTATGACTGAAAGACCAAGGTTGCCGGGAGGAATAAAGTTAATTTCCTCCGGCTCTCAGTGCGCTCTCCAGGCTGCTTCAGACTCTCATTAACCTGTAGATTAACCCCATATCTGCAGGTTAATACAGGTTTTTTTACATGACAAGTTCCCTTTAATGTGTTTCCTAAACACTTTCAATTTTTAATAATATCACTCACAATTGATCGTTTAATATTTTGGAGGGAAGAAATTTCACATACTGACTTGTTGCAATGGTGGCTTCCTATTACTGGACCACACTCACATTCAGTGAGCACTTTAAAAAGACCCATTCTTTCACAAATCAATCAGTAGGTTAGAAAAAACAGATTGGAAATATTAGTAGATTATGAAACATATAAGTAAATAATTTCATCCCGCTGTGAAATAAAGACTTCTTTGCCAGTTCTCAATTGCATTATAAAAAAGACAAGTGTGGAATTTTTAACAGTGAGGCAAGCAGCGCATGAAAATTATAGCTTTCCCACTCAATACATGTCTCCATATTCACATTTAATGTGGCTCAGTGATAAACAGTAAGCCACATTCAGATGAGGCTTGAATTCCGAATATGCCACTTGAATTATCTATTCCTCTTCATCTGCCTCGAATGGACATGGAGTGAACCTCAAATTGACGATGGGTGTGAGTAATACTGGAAAATTCTGTGGGCATGGAGCCATGATATATATCTTTACAGATGAGCGTTCACCAAATTTTTCATGTTGAATTGGACACAGGATGTAAGGCTATATTCACACATCATGGTTTTTTCAGAGTTTTTTGATGTGTTTTTTATGCAAATTGTTTTGCAGTTCTAGCAAAGTCTATGAGATTTCAGAAATCTCATGCACACATCATAGTTTTTCTTGTTCAGGATTTTCTGCTTTGCATGGTTTGTTGAAAGATGGAGCATGTCACTTCTTTCAGCATTTTTTCACCCATTGGAAGTAATGGCTGGAGAAAAAAACGCTGAAAAAACACACCAAAAACTCAGGTGCCAAGTTTTCAGCAGGAAAAAGAAGTATAACCCCCCAGTGAAAAGTATCTGATAACCCCCACTTAGACTAAAGGGGCTGTCCAGTCTTGGGGTACAAGTCTGCTGTCACTCTATGTCACTTGTACTGAGCGAGGCCATGCAAGTCTAATCAGCATGTGACCACATGTATGCAAATCACATATTTGCAGTCACGTGCCCGACACGACCAATTCCCGGCGAATCCTGACAGCCAGCACACTGAGGATTCACAGTGACTGCAGACTTGTACCCTAAGGCTGGACAACTCCATTAACTAAAGTTAACCCATTAGGTTAACTTTGATTTCTAATATCTCTGCAAAGAAGAGCTGAAATTATGAAATAAGAACAAAGTTTTATTCTGCTCTGCAGCCACTATTACATTGTGCATCCAGTTCAACATGAAAAATTTTGTGTAAGGTCCTCTTTAAGCTGCGCTGAATGGGAATATGGAGATAGGTTTTTAAAGCGCACTTAAAGACATGGTGGCTATCTCTTTAAACAAGCGTACCACCTCAACAACTCAGTAAACTAACTTTCCCCTGTTCCCTCCTTCTAAATATTATTCAGAATCTGCTCCCTTGTATTCATCTGTCTCCACATCCTCCATGCACACGATAACTGCACTTAATACTTGATTATTGCACATATACTGGCTGATGACCGGATCATGCAGCCTTGTATGAAAATCCCTATTTATTATAATTGCCAGACCTGAAATAACAAGCACTTTCCACCTATTGTGTCCCCCCATTTCCTTGTAGATTGTAAGCTTGCGAGCAGGGACCTCACTCCTGATGTAACTGTTTAAACTGTCTCACCTTGTATTGAATCTATTGTCTGTACATGTCCCTGCTTAATTGTAAAGTGCTGCGGAATATGTTGGCGCTATATAAATAACAATTATTATTATTATTATATGTATGAAAAGTCTTCAGTTTTCATGATTGGCTGCTTTGATGCTAAAATGGCCATACTTGTCTAATTTATGATGTGATTGAGAACTGTATGGCTTAATCTACTATATGCAGTTTATTCTTTCTAGTCTAATGACTCATGTAATTTATTTGTACTTTTCAGAAATCTTTTCTCATTTTTATACATTAGTGAATTTTTCCTTCCACTATTTGGTGTGCTGGCATAGGGTATCTTTTGTGTAATACTTGCCAACTATTGAGAAGGACAGTGGTGTTACTTGAACATCATAGGCCCCAATGCAAAAGCTCCAACGAGGCCCCCAATTATTGCAAGTTAATACTATTGGTCTTTTCATATAGACCAAAGAGACATTTTGGGCCCCTTAGACTCCAGGGCCCGGGTGCAATTGCAACCACTGCAATTATTTTAGTTATGCCCCTGGAGAAGGAATTGCAGGGGGTTTCTGAAGATTTGTAGAAAAAGTGTCCTGTGTTAGAAGCCCCCAAATTTTTTTTCCTTATCTCTTACTCATTTACATAGGACATACTTCTAACCTATGGCACTTGAATAAAAAATAGTGCACATAACTCCCTTTAGCACACCCCAATAGTTTAGAGACCTCAGAACCCTAATACCCCCTACACTCTGTTTATTTCATATCTGAGACCATCCCTCTTTTTACAGCCCCAGACAAGAGCACCAAAAAAGATAAGACCATCAGTTTCCCCTAAAGAAAAATATTCCACCCATTTCAAGGCATCTGTTGTAACTGCTGAGCTATTCGCGAGATCCTGCGAGTCCTACTTCTAACCACAAGAGGTTTGTTTTATCACTTCTTTTCATTACACACCAAGAAATTTATTACAGTGCTCAAGGGGAAAACTGCTCACACCCACTGTGGCTACGAAATATCTTCACGATGCAGGAACTTAGTATGATGACACAGGAACTTAATGCCAAGACAGAAAGAAGGATAAAGGGGTTGTTTTCAACGTCTATGTTCAGAACTCCCCAAACTCCCGGCTTCCTGCTTGTCGGAGGAGCAGTTCGCTCCTGAATTGATAGTTTGGACCGGCAGCATGGTTGAGCCTCTGGTCCGAGCTGTGTGCTCCCCCATACAGCTGGCAGAGATTGCAGAATCATAGGGGTGCAAGGACACTAAAGCTGTTCGGACCTAGCAATCTAGTCAGCATCCAAAAAGCACTAACAAATTATACAACAAAGAGCTTAGAAGAACTGCACTCATTCCCTATGAGACTGGCCACCTCTAATAACTGCTTAAGTGGCCGGTAACCTAGGCAATGAACAGTAAACTATACAACAAAAGGTCCCCCCATACTTGAGAACGGAGAGGATTTTTAATAACAAATAAAATGCAAAGTTTCAATTTTTCCATTTCATTTTCAGCTTTACCAATTCAGCTCTAATGCTGAGCCGGCTGTCAGAGCCAGTGTTACAGCCGCCGCGCACTTTACACTAAGCGGTGCGCCGGCCGCACCCCTATGACTGAAAGCCCTAGGCTGCTGAGAGGAATAAAATTAATTTCTTCCTGGCAGATGGGCTCTTAGTGCGGACGCCAGGCCGCTTCAGAACACTATTAACCGGCAGATTAACCCTATATCTGCAGGTTAATAGCGTTTTTTACACAACAGGTTCCCTTTAAAGTAAAGTCCAACATATTATTGTTATTATTGCTATTTTCTTACATGGAATACACCGACAGTCCTTCTCTGCTTTCAATATGAATGCTTTCATCTGTAGGAAGTGGAGGATCTGCCTGGAATTGGCTTGGAATTCGAAGTATGACCTTGACTTTTGGTTGGAGGGATTCGTCCTCTGTAGGATAACTAATAATTGAGACAGGGGATGTCATTCCCATTCCTGCACCTTCAAAAGAGAAAAAAGACATTTGCCGATGAGTATTTATAACTTTCTATCCATTCATAAGAGAACCAGTCATAGATCATGGTTGTGATCTGAAATGTTAATAAAACATATTGACAAAATAAAAAGACAGACTGTAAAACAACTATAATCATCTTTTAAATGTACTTATGGTTCTAAATGTATAAATCCTAAATTTTACATAGCGGTTGAACGTCAACATTATGAATCTTATTAGCTATCTGTGTAAATTTGGTAACATAGCCAATTTTACTGTAATCCCTGAACGTCATGTACTTTTTTCAATACGAGTGGCTGAATAAGGCTAAGCTGCATTCAGTGGCATAACTAGAGTCCTATGGCACCAGGGCAAAATTTTAACCTGCCTCCCCCACCAGCATGCTGCTCAGATGTTTGTGCGGAGTGTCATTGATAGAGTTTGTTTTTCCCACCTCCTTTAAAAAAAATTATACAAATACAATATAAAAATCTGAAAGAAAAACAAATATCACTATACTGGTAGTGAGCAAAAGTCCATTATAACAAGACCAATATTACCAATAATACCACATACAAGGGCAAAATAATGTCATCACACCATGACCATATATTAAAAATACATAGTGTCTGAACATAACCACCATCCTGTTACTTAACAAAACCTGCTATAAGTCTAATATATCAATGATATTTGACCAGACCATATATTACAATCACACAGTGACCAAATAACCATAATGATTATTAATAAAAATCTCAATACTTACCGGCAGCTCTGTTTTGGATTTTCTACTGGACTGATTATTTAAACGCTAAGGACCAGCGGTAAGCCTTCATCCTTCTCCTAGGAAATCAGAGGCCCACAGCTGCAGAGCACAACGGAGTAATGACATCAAACATTGCACACCTTGCAGCCTGACTTCATTATGCTTGCGTGCTCTGCAGCTGTGTGCCTGTGATAGGCCTGTGGCTGTCAAGTAATTGAGAGGTGGGGAACTGGAGGCTCTCTGCTCCGCAATAGAATTAAAATGGAGGTGCATCTGAGGATGCATCCCAAGGTTGAACATAGCGTTGGACCTGGTGGGCCTTCATCCGCCACTATTGTTCCCTATTAGATGGTGAACTGTATATCCTCCAGTTATTGCATGCCAACTATAAATATATCTGTCATATGTTTGTCTTTTCCTTTAAGTGGATTAAATAGTGACTGTACGTACAGACAACTTGATTCCCAATCTGCAAATCACTTTGTTTAATTATTATGTTGTTGTACCTTTGAAAATAACTGCAAGGTGCACGCCACTAGATGCTTCTCTGCAGTTTTTGCAGTCCACTGCCTGTTGTCGAGTGCAATCTGTTTCTAGCAGCAATGACGTCAAGATGGATGGAAGGAAGTGTAAACAGGTTTTGTACCTCTGCTACTTCTTCCCTGGAGAATGAAGGTTGCAAAACCATGCATTTCTTCAGATCTGAGGTGTAAAGGGTGGAAACGATTTAAGGAAATTGAGAGACTAATCGATAGTTCACTTCTTCCTTCTTGTATATATTCTGTTTTGTTTATGTTGTACTATGTACATACTATGGGTTATTTTGCAGTGTCACGCACGCAGGTGGTGCATGTAGATCATGGACCCACTGTGCCACAGGGCTGGGCTTGCCTAGGAGGAGCGCAGCTAAGTGGCCACCTGGTTTTCACTAGAGTTCCTGATGGTGGAGTCAGGCTTGAGCTTCAGGTAGCCACCAGGTACCACTCCTAGGCAGTCCCTGGTACCGCAGCTGCTGACCCCAAGGGTCGGGTTTGCTGGCACGGACTGGACTCAGAGTCACAGACAAAGCTGGATTCGGAACCTGTTCAGACACTTGCGGCTTCAGGGTTCAGATACCGCAGGAGTGGATTTAGGTTCAGGGTCCGCCGATGCGGCTACAGAATTCAGGTACCGCCGGAGTGACTTCAGGGTTCAGGAATAAGGGGACAGAATCAGGATAACGTACTAACTTCAATGGATTAGGACAGGGGACCTGGCAACATACAGTTGCACACTCAAGAGTTGTAGGGAAACTGCAGGGGTTGCTGAGGCACCTCCCAACTGGGGAGGGTGCCTTTTATACTAGATGCCTCCCAGCTATTGGCTGGGGGCATTTACAAGGTGGGCGCGCTGCCCCTTTAAGAACAGGGGAGTGCACTCACGCATTAGGTGCGCCACGGGAAAGTCTGTGCGGAGTGCACAGGAAGCAGCACACATGATAGGAGACAGGGCAGGGAGGTCACCGCGCATCCGGGTTGGGGAGTATGCCGGCGTCTCTGCATGGGGGGGGGGAGAGAGACCATGCAGGGGAGCCAGCATTAGTGTTACATGCAGGTTGCTTAAACGGCGAGTCATGATACTTTGCCACCAAGTAAGCATGTGGCTGCTAGCTATCAGCTGCAGTGAGTGTTGCATATGGCAATGTAAGGATGATTTGAGTTGCAATGAGCTTGGTAACATCCTCCTGCTACACTACCATGCTGTTAGGAAGTAACTATATGGGGAGGTATGACTTTTGAAGCAATTGATGTCTTATGCTGGGAATAGGATTGAGATTTGTTCCACCTGTGAGAAGCTGCAGTGTACTAGAGGCTTATGCTGATGTACTAGAGCCATGGGGAGACATGATATGAGTCTCAGGCTATGTGCCCACGTTGCATTTATGAAGCAGAAAATTTCTGCTGCATAAATGCAAGTCCTCTCCCGGAAAAACGCATGCGGAATTCCGCACGCGTTTATCGCGCATTTTTCGCGCGTTTATCACGCGTTTTCCACATGCGGAATTGCCTTGCGTTTTTTATGCATTGGACAAAGGCAATTCCGCTTGTGGAAACGCAAAATTAAATGACATGCTGCGGATTTTTGAACGCGGCATAAACGCTGCGGAAAAATCCGCAGCATGTGCATAGAACTTGCGGAATCCCATTGGGGACCATGGGGTGCGGATATACATGCGTTTTTCAAGCGTTTACGCTGCGGAAATTCCGCAGCATATACGCTTGAAAAATGCTACGTGGGCACACAGCCTTAGAAAGCCTATGAGGAAATTCAACAAGCATATTTGGGTGACTCTTTGAAAGTGTAGTTGTTTGGCTGCTTTTCAGAGCAAGGCCTAATTGCCAGGGAGAGGATGAAGAGCTAAATATGTGGCAGCTAGTTATGAGCGAACATTTACGAGCATGCTCGGGTGTTTTCTGAGTATATTCAGCGTGCTCGGGTGTTATGTTTTAGTCACTCCGTGCTCATGATTTGCGACTGTTTGACAGCTTTAATACATGTGAGGAATGCTTGTTTCTTAGGCATTCCTCACATGTATTAAAGCTGTTGACGCGCCCCCTGGGCCGTGGGGTACTCGGCAGCCGGGCCTCTGGTTGCTGGGGGATATCACGGTAGCTGGCCCGGTCCGTGACCCAGGGCGGTCAGTAAAAAGGGGGATAATATATAGGGGATTTGGGAAAGTTTGTGACGCCACCTGTGGAATGCGGCTAAGGGGTGCCGCCGCTGCGGAGCAGTCCCCTGGAGCTGGTGTTATGGCAGCAGGGATGGTGTGGCTCTCCACAGGTAGAGCTAGCTCCAGGGGGTTTAACGGATGGTGGTGCAGGGGAGAGACGGCAGGACGGTCCCGGCGGAAAGATGGACACTCACACAGGGGTAAGCTTCAGTACCTTTACTAGTGATGCTGCAGGCACGGTCCAGTGTACTCCAGGTGAAGGGCACACTTTTGGACTCTCCCCAGTGAGCGGGTAGAGGGCCTCCTGATCCGAGGCTTTACTCTCTAAGCTTCTGGCCTGCCTGGAACTAGGCCTAGCTTGGTTACTGTCTCTCCTTGCACTTGCTGACTTGGTGGTAGGGCCTTCTCTTTGGATATCACTCTCCCTGGAAGCTGGGGCCTCCGTGACTCCTAGCCCTGGTACTACAATCAGCATTTGGTGAACCTGGGACCTGTAGTTCTCCAGGGGTTCCGGTGGTTCCTACTGGGTATAAATGTCCCTGTAGGCGCGGACCCGGTGTCCGGTATATATATCGGGGTGAACCTGGTATGCTCCTCTGCCCCCTCGCTACTTCGTCCTACTCCTCTCGCCTTCGGCCACACTCAGGCCCTCCCTAGGCTTCCACACGTGCTGTAGGCCTTGGCTCGCCTAAGCACAGCAGCCAGCTTGCTGTCCTCTTCACTGCTCTCAAGAGCGTCAGCACGCTCTCAGTTCCCTCTGAGCTCTGTTCCTCTCTGTCTCAAAGCAGGAACTAGACTGGGCTGCCTAGCTCCACCCTCCCTTTATATATCCCTATCAGGGCTCCCTCTGCTGGTCTGAGGTGGTAGGGTGGAGGTGTGTGAATGTGTGAGGGCCTCTTGTGGAGAAGTCCATCCATGCACCCTTCTGGGTTCTGTGGCACCAATGCGCAGCAGGGCGTCACACTGTTAAAGAGTCGCAAATCATAAGCATGGAGTGACTAAAACATAACACCCGAGCACGCTGAAGATACTCGGCGAGCACCCGAGCATGCTCTCTGAAAGGGTTAACAGAACATGCTCACTCATCACTAGTGGCAGCTTTTAATAAATGGAGTAAAGGGAGGTGGTTTGCAAGAGTTTTCTGCAGGCCACCAAATAAGTGGTATTTGCTAAGTGAACTATTAGTCTGGGTTATGTTACTTCCTGAAGGGGGTCTGCCATGACAGAAAGACATATTGTCAGCCTCGAGAGAACCAGGGCAGAGTGAGTGGTGCTGAGCTCAAATCGAGGAAAGCCTATAGCTGGGTCAGGTTATGGTTATGATTTAGGATGTAGGGCCTTGAAGAAAGATCATGGGTAGAAGGTGACAAGGCCCTTGAGTTCAGAGTTGGGACAAATAGGACTGGGTCAAGAAACTGGAAATGGAGAAGTCAGGACCCTTTGGATGAAGGCCTAGAAAAAAATGAAATTTTATCCTTGGATACCGGGTCATGGTAGATGAGAATGCCCTAAAGTTGTTGCCCGACTTTATGTGAAGTACTTCACATAAATGTAAAAACTATAGGGGTATGGCATGTAAGCCAAAAGGACAAACTCACACTGGTTGTGACTAGTGATGAGCGTGCATGCTCGTTACTCGAGATTTACGAGCATGCTCGGGTGTTTTCCGAGTATCTTCAGCATGCTCAGGTGTTATGTTTTAGTCACTCCATGCTCATGATTTGCGACTGTTTGACAGCTTTAATGCATGTGAGGAATGCCTATTTCTTAGGCATGAGAATCTGCCTTCAGGGATTAATTTTAAATAAAAGGGGGCATTATCAGTGCGATATCTGCTCCCCTGATCTCACTGCAGAGCTGTGTGTGATTATATCTGACACAGGTTCCTCTACGCTTCAGCTTCCATTTCACAGGCAGACAGTGTTGCAATACAGTTGAGCTGTGAGAGCTGCAGCTGCTAAAGTGTTTGTTATGAGACAAATTTCAGTTATACTGTTCTGTGTTAGTTAATATCTTACACTGGTAATGCCCCCTTTTATTTACAATAATCTCTGGAGGCAGATTCTGATGCAGATAAGCATCTGGCCCATAGTCCTGAACAGCTCATTTACATGTAAGAAAAACATGGATATCTCTGGTATAAGACATCGGATCATAGATATTAAGGTATCATTTTATTCAGCTTCCTATGACCTGCAGGTCCATATAGACTGGTTAGACGGGTTGATCCTACTAACAGATTCCCTTTAACCCCTTCACACCCCAGCCTGTTTTCACCTTCCTGATCAGGCCAATTTTTTCAATTCTGCATGCATGCGCCGAGGCTCTTTGACCTTTCCCGGCGCCTCATCAGGGCAGAGAAGTACGCCTGCGCAGGAGCGCATTGCCAGGAAGACTGTGTGGATGACGTAGGGAGGCGTCATCCACACAAAGCAAGAAGGAGGACGACATCGAAAGAAGGGAGGCACCGGACCAGGACGAGCAACACCCATCAGACCGGATCGCCCCCAGGTGAGTATAATAAAAGTACATTTTTTTCTCTTGCAGGTCTGATTTGGCACATATACACAGCATTATAGAATGCTGTTCATGAGGGTTAAAAGGTGCTGGCCGTATCTCATATGGGCCAAACCAGGTGACAGGTTCCCTCTAAACCAGATAGATATACCACACAAAATAGATAATAAATAACCTTTACCACATGTCTACTTCACATCAGCATAATTTTTTAAACATAATTTTTTTGTTAGGAAGTTAGAAACGTTAAAATTCTTCAGCAATTTCTCATTTTTGCAACAAAATTTACAAAACCGATTGTTTTCAGGGACCAAATCACATTTGAAATTACTTTGATGTGCCTATGACAGAAAATACCCAAACATTACACTATTTTAAAAACTACACCCTTCAAAGAGCTAAAAACTGCATTCAAGAAATCTATTAACCCTTTAGGGGCTTCATCAGAATTAAAGCAATGTGGAAGGAAAAAATGAAAAGTTTACTTTTTCCCACCAAAGCATTTATTTAGTCCCAAATTTTGCATATTCAAAAGGGTAACAGGAGAATATAGACCATACAATTTGTTGTGCACTTTCTTCTGAGTACACATATATGTGGTGGAAAACTACTGTTTAGGTACATGGCAGGGCTCGAAAGGAAGAGCCCCTGACGTGTCTAATCAGTGGAAATCCCCAAAAAATAACTTCATTTTGGAAACTACACCATTCAGGGAACTTATCTAGTGGTGTGGTGAGCACCTTGAACCCACAGGTGTTTCACAGAACTTTATAACATTGACCAGTGAAAATAAAGAATCACATTATTCCCACAAAAAATGTTGCTTTAGCCTCAAATTATTAATTCTCACTAGGGTAACAGGAGAAAATGGACCATACAATTTGTTGTGCAATTTCTCCTGAGTACACAGATACGCCATATGTGGTGGAAAATTACTGTTTGGGTGCACGCCAGGCTCGGAACAGAAAAAGCACTATTTGACTTTTGGAGCGCAAAATTGTCTGGAATCGATAGTGCACGCCATGTCATATTTGCAGAGTCTCTAATGTGCCTAAACAGTGAAAATCCCCCACAAGTGTCTCCATTTTAGAAGCTACATCCCCTCAAGTAACTTATCTAGAGACATGGTGAGCACCTTGAACCAACAGGTGTTTCACAGCATTTTATAACATAGAACTGTGAAAATGAAAAAAATAAATTTTTCCAAAAAAAATGTTGCTTCAACCCCAAATTCTTCATTTCCACAAGGATAACAGGATAAAATGGACCATACAATTTTTTGTGCAATTTCTTCTGAGTAGACCGATATCCCATATGTGGTGGAAAACTACTCTTTAGGTGCACAATTGGTTGGAATACTGTAGATAGCGGATGTGATGTCGCATTTGCAAAGCTCCTGATGTGCCTAAACAGTGGAAACCCTGAACAAGTGACCCCATTTGGTAAACTACCCCCTCAAGGAACTTATTTAGAGGTGTGGTGAGTACCTTGAACCCACAGGTGCTTCACAGAATTTTATAATGTTGTGCGGTAAAAATTAAAAAATAAATTTTTCCCACAAAAATGTTGTTTTAGCCCCAGATTTTTCCTTTTCACAAGGATAACAGGGGAAAATGGACCACAAAATATGATGTGCGATTTCTCCTGAGTACACTGATACCCTATATGTTGTGGAAACTACTGTTTAAACACGTGGCAGGGCTTGGAAGGGAAGAAGCGCCAATTGAATTGTGGAGCACAATTTTGGCTGGAATAGATTGCGGATGCCATGTCACATTTGAAGAATCCCTGACATGCCAAAACAGCAAAAACCCTCACAAGTGACCCCATTTTGGAAATTACACCTCTTGAAGAATTCATCTAGGGGTGTAGTGACCATTTATAACCCTCAGGAGATTCACAGAATTGCATAACATTGGGCTGAGTCAATAGAAAATTACTATTTTTTCCACTAAAGTGTTACTTAGCCCCAAGTTTTTAATTTTCAAAAGGAATAATAGGAGAAAATGGACCTTACAATTTGTTACACAATTTCTCCTGAGTTCACCAATACCCCATATGTGGTTGAAAACTACGTTTGAGACACAGTGCAAAGCTCAGAACAGAAGAAGCGCCATATTGGAGTTTAGATTTTGCTGGAATGGTTTGAGGGTGCTATGTCAGGTTGGCAGAGTCCCCGAGGTGCCAGAACAGCAGAACCCTCCATAAGTGACTTAATTTTACAAACTGCACTTCTTAATGAATTCATCTTGGGGTGCAGTGAGCATATTGACGCCGCATGTGCCTCACAGAATTTTATACCATTGGGCGGTGAAGAAAGAATAATTACATTTTTAACATTAAAATGTTGTTTTCGCCCCAGGTTTTTTAATTTTTATAAAGGGTAATAGGAAAAAATGGACCTCATAATTAGTTGTGCAATTTCTCCTGTCAATACCATACATGTAATGGGAAAATACTTTTCAGGCACAGTGGAAAGCTCAAAAGGGAAAGAGAGACATATTGTAATGCAGATTTGGCTGGTATGGTTTGGGGTTGCTATGACCCACTGGTAGAGACCTTGAGGTGCCATAACAGCAGAATCCCCCCATACGTGACCCCATTTCACAAACTATACCTCTCAATTAATTAATCTAAGTGTGCAGTGATCTTATTTACACCCCGGGTGTGTCACAGAATGTTATACCATTGGGCAATCAAGAAAAAATTACATTTTTACCACAAACATTTTGTTTTAGCCCCAGATTTTACATTTGCACAAGGGGAAATGGCTAAAACTGGCAACACAGTTTGTCACACAATTTCTGCTGAAAATGGCAAAACCCCATATGTGGCTTTATAGTACTGCTTAGCCACTTGGCAAAACTCAAGAGTGAAGGAGCGCTATTTGACTTTTGGAGAACAAATTATTGTAGAATAGTTTGCGGATTCCATACATTACAGAGTCCCTAAAGTGCCAGAACAGCAGAATCCCCCTCAAGTGACCCCATTTTGGAAATAACACTCCTCTAGGAATTTATCTACAGATGTAGTGACGATCTTCACTCCTTGTGTGTTTTCCACAAACAGTAGTGGATTTTGCTGAGTGAAATTTACAAATCTGCCATTGTAGTGCCCACACATTGTGCCCAGCTCATGCTTCTGGAGAGAATGGACCCAGTAAATTAAGTGGGCTCTCATCGCTACAGAAATGGCAAACATGTGGACGCTAAATGTGTGTCACGGGTGTGTCAGGTGTGACAGACAGTTGTTCTGGATCCAGCTGTACAAGGTCATTGCGCTTGGCTCCTCAGGCACTTTCTTGATCTTTTCATCTCTGTAGTGTAGTGATATCCTCTTCTCCCTCTAGGACCTAGCACCCTTGCTGGGTGTTTAAATACCTTCAGTCTCTCCAGAGAGTCGCCGGTGATAGCTCTATTTTCCTCTGTCCAGGCCTGAAGTACTAGTAGTTGGCTAGTGTCTTCTTGGAGTTCCCTTGGAGGAGAGTTGGCGTGATCTCTCTGGTGTCTTCTCAAGCTATGTGTATTCCCGTGTTTGTTTATCTGTTTGTCTTTAGTTGCAGTGGGGACTGACTAGTGCTCACCACGTCTGTCACGCCAGGTGTGGGGAAGACTTAGTGCAACACAGAGGGAAAAGGGAAAGGGAGCCCAGACACTAGGGAAAGGGGGGAAGTGGAGACCTCCTAGTCTGGTCTAGCGTCACCCTGTCTCAGCTATTGTCAATATATTGCCTCCTCAGCAATCGCCGCACGTGTGCCTCGCCCTACTCTCCCTGGCATATGGATACGGCTAGGGATGGAAGGAGATGAACACTAGTCAACTGCCACTAAACTCTATAGACAACAAGGGTGGACAAAACAGGGGAAATGGCTTAGCTTTAGATGAACTCCAAATAAGCACACAGCCTCAAGCTCCAGAGAGGACGAAGTATTGCTCCTGCTAAGTTCACAAGTAGAAATGGATATAGCCGGCGACTCCCTCTCAGACACACCAGGTATATATACACCCAGGCCAGAGAGCTAATTAGCAAGAGAGAGGTAGCTGCTTAGTCCTAAAGACAGCCTCTTATCTAAGAAACTGTCTGCATTTCCAAACGTAGAGATCTCCTGCAACACACTGCAGGGCGACTGTCTGTCACCTCTGACACACCCTTGACAACGTCCCCTCCCTACTAAGGGCCTATCACTAGGGGCAGTCAGGGACTAGGTTTCCTGCTCGGTTATAGGTGTGGGACCTATTTAGGGACATTAGGGGAGTCAGGGTATTGTCAGATCTGCATAGGGGTCTCGACTCCCCCTTTCCCTAGTGTTTGGGCTTCCTCCCCCTCTTCCCGTCGTTGTGCACTTACTCTTTCCCTCACCTTGCGTGACAATGTGGTTTAGGCACACTGTGGGGCTCAGAAGGGAGAGGGGCATTAGGCTCTGGGAGTGCAGAATTCACTGGATTTATTATGGCGAGGAGCCATAGTGCTTTTCCAAAGAATTTGTGCTACCAATAACGTGGAAGCCTCCAATATTTCCGGTAACAGATGACGGACCTGAGGGGGAACTTGTTTTTTTTGTGGATTGAGTTGAAGTTTTTGTTGGGAACATTTTACATAACATATTGGATCACGCTTTTCCTGCGCCGTACGCTGAGCACTTACATTGGGGTTTCCATCTAAATCTCTGAATGACGTGATTCAGATGAAACCCCTAAAGGATCCATTCACTATAATGAGGCAGCAGCGTTACTCTGGAATGCGTCTGGTCTCTGCTCAGCGGTGTCCATCTTTTCAGAGGTGCACAAAACTGTGGCTAATCGCATTTTTATGCACATGAACCGCTGAATCATAGGACAGACAGAGTCCAAAGTGTCCCCATCTGCCTCATTATTGGGGTTCTGTCTAAATCTTGTATTTCAGAGATTTACATGGAAACCCTGGTGTAAGTACTCAGCACAGAGCGCAGGATAAATGTGAGACGAGCTTTACTGCAATCTTTGGGAGGCAGAATGAACAAAACAGCAGGTCAAGAATTGGATTTATTTTTTTAGGCCGCTCCTCGTATAAGTGATTAGGCGACTTTGTTCTTCGGGTCAGTGCAATTACAGCAATACCAGTTTAGTTTTTCTATGTTTACCTGCTGTCACACATTAAAAGATGCTTTTTATTGCAAAAAAAAGTTTTTGCATCGCCATATTTTGAGAGCTATAATTTTTCGATATTTCTGCTGACAGAGTCATGTGAAGGCTTGTTCGGGTCAGTACGATTACAGCAATAACACATTTATATTATTTTTTTATGTTTTTCCGCTTTTACACAATATAGAAAAAATAATTATTTTTGCATCGCTTTATTCTGAGAGCTATAACTTTTTTATTTCCCGCTGACGGAGGAGTATGATGGCTTGTTTTTTTGCGGGACAAGATGGCATTTTCAGTGATACCATTTTTATTTACAAATTTGTGAAACTCTGGGTATGGCTTGGAAGACTTAACAGTGAAATAGAATTATTGTTTTTATGCAGTGGATCTAAAATAGTGTATTAGGGGTTAACAATAAGTCTGAGGGAACTGCTCTCTACTTACCGGACACAGAGGAAGCTCAATCCCTGAGGAAGCAGGATGATGCCTTTGAAAAGTGTAGGACAATCAGCTTCCTTGTGCTCTGTGGACCTTTCTGTAGTTTGGTGACGTCACAAATCACGGAGCAGTTTGCTCTCATCTTGCTGCTTTACTGCCGGTCGGAGCGCCACTCAAACACTAGGAGATACAGGATTGACTTTTCTAAGCTATACTGAGAGTCTTCCAAGCCACACTTAAGAGTCTCTCAATAGAGAGCATTTGGTCACATAATACTCCCTTTGCCTCTTTCTTTCTGGATCATCTGAACTGAAACTATTAATCAGCAGCAGGAAAGCCTGGGAGCACATTGAAACACTGTTCAGTACGGACATACAGTATTAATTCACATTTCAGACAACTGGAACTCAAGTTCATCAGTTAGCAAGTAGGGATTTTATTGACTTGTATACTCAGTTTTATATTATGTTTTAGATGTGAGACCACAGCACACATTGCAATTTCCTTTTATTAATTTTTATTTACATTCAATGTTTTTGATCGCGTTTTATTGCAATTTTTGTTTGGCGTTGTGAAGAAAAAGCATAGCTTTTTGCCACTTTTTTTTATTTAATTCTTTTACAGTATTCCCTAAAGGGGTTAACTAGTGTAGTTTTGTAGGTCGGGTCATTTTTTCCATACATATAGATATTTAGTGGTTAAATATATATATTTTAATTTTGTGATTTTTAAAAAAAATATTTTTACATTTTTTAAAAACCTTTTTACTTAGTCCATCTATGGGACTTTAACTTTTATTACTCTGATTGCTGGTATAACGCATAGCATTGCATGTAACTAAGGACGGAGCTATACATAATAAGTGAGTACAATATATATTACATTCCTGTATCCATGTGCAGTGTCTGTGAGCTGCCCACTTTTACAGATGCATTGAGCATGTCCTATTCTGATTCTCAAAATTGGATCAGAACAAAACATTCTCTGACCCTCACGAATCTCATTCTCAGATCCGTGATTTTCACGGATGTGTGAATGGTCCTATAAAACTCTTCGAGTCCGTGTGCCTTCCGAAAAGAAAAATCAGGCAGCACACGGACATATGACATGAATGTGAGAACGTGGCCTAAGGGATTTTACAAACAACATTATCACACCAAGTCATACAGTCCAGATACGGAATAATATTTACAGTACATCCAGGTACTTACTGCTGACGTCTCATCTGATTAGTCGTTTTCTACTGTTTCTTCTCTACCTGGTCAGACCTTCATGTCGACATCTTCCAGCCATCTTGTCACAATGATCACCACAGCCCTGAAAATAGCAAGATCTCATACATTGTATACATACATCTGTCTCCCCCGCATTGCGCCCCTGAATACAGATATTTACCCCACCATTAATATACTATCAATACATACGGTATATCAAAATATAAAGTGATAAACAGCACTGTGCCAACAACACTAACTATAATCTTCGCTGCCAAATAAATATAAATGATTCAGTCTATGTGACTCTCCCCAATTAACTGTAAGGCTATGTGCACACGGAGAATATGCAAGGTTTTACCGTACAAGCAAAGTCAATGAGATTCCTGAAGTCTCATGCACACATTGCTTATTTTTTCCTTGCAGATTTGCAGCAGATTAAAATCTGCATAATGTCAACTCTTGCAGCGTATTTCACCCGTACTAATGAGTGGGGGAAAATACGAAACAAAAACATGTCAAAAACATGGAAAAAAATTATTTTATGCAGCGTTCTTCCTGCCAACACATTAGGACATTTTCTCGTGCGAATCCTGAACGTGTGTGTGTCACCCCAGGCCTGGATGCCACAAATATTAAAGGCTGTGTCTGAGAGCAGAAGGGAGGTTCCCTGGTTAGGGACAATTAGCATGCAGCACCTCCTGTCCCAGGCCAGTAGGGGGAGCAGGCTGCCCTATAAAAGCTGGAACTGAGGCAGGGTTAGGGAGACCAGAACCCACTTCTGAAGTGACCAGAAGGGTTCCTTAGAGGAAGGGACAGGTCAGCAGCAGCTGAGGAGTCCGTGAGGCAGAGGAGGAACTGCAGGCCAGGGACAGAGGCGACGAGAGCCGGTCCTGGCAAAGAATTAATCTAACTGGACATTGTGGTCCGAGGTTGTAAAGACTCTAAGTCCCACAGCAGAGAAACAACCCGCGAGGTATTTCATGTCCTTTGGACTAAGAAGCCCGGAGGCTCCGCCACAACAGAAGGGACCAGCAAGGCCAAGAGAGGCCAAAGGTAAAAGGAACCCAAGTTGCAAGCCATACGGGCGAGAAGTACAAGGCCAGCTCAGGGACGTGGGCTATTACACCACGAAGAGGGGGATAGTCAGAAAGAGCATAGAGAGAACGGTAGGCCTACACACTCACCCTGACCAGTGGGGCTCGCCCGAATGCTCTCAGACACCCAGGCCCATTCCTAACCGGTACCACTGTTGGGTCATTAATAATACCTACAATAAAGACCCTGGACTGTTTGAAGCGGACTCTGAACTCTTACTATTGCGGCCTGCACTATCACCCTCAGCATCCACCTACACTGCCTTGAGGCTACACTCTTCCTGTTAGGAGTTATCCTACCCCTGTGCTGCACACCAACACCAGCCTCAGCAGTCTGCCTTGCAGCGGCGGTTATCCCTGACCGCAATCCACGGGTGGCGTAGTCGGACATTCAAAACACTGATAAATAGACTGCCACAATTTGGTCTGACCACCCTGAGGCACGGGATCGGGTTGCCGCTACTACCCCCAGCATCGTACAGAAGCCCGGTTCCGGGTACCCCACGGCCCAGGGGGCGAGTCATGTGCACAAAGCCTTATTCCCTGTCCTGTCCCCTCCATTCATTATAAGTCATTGACAGCATCATAATGAATTTGAGGGTTGGAGTAGACATTATCAGGTACTTAACATCCTCCGCCACCTTCCAATTCATTACAAGTCCCTGATAGCGTCTTCTCCCACCTTTCAATTTATTATAAAGTGTCCTATGTGTTATGATCTGCTACAAGCACGAAGGAAAGACAGGAGATCTGTCCCTACAATAGAACTAAGCTAGATCCCTACGATGTAACGGGGAACCTGATCCTGCGATCAGACCCGCTAAAGTCCTCAGCTAGTCTGAACGAAGACCAATAGATGTGAGGGAGGGATCCCTACAAGAACTAGGGACTGTTAGAAAGATGGACACCTCCATAGAACATAGAGGTCAAAAGACCTAGCTGAACTGACTGAGAAAGGTAACAAAGCACCTGGCTAGCTTAAGAGTAGAAATTACAATGAAGTCCAGCAAGGCCAGAAGGGCGGAGCAGGATTAAATAGGCAAAAACGGTCATGTGACCAGCATAATAGAAAAAACCTAACAGGAGAGTTCTAACAGTACCCCCTCTTCTATGAGGATCCTCCGGATCCCCTAGGCCCAGGCTTATCAGGAAACCTCTTGTGAAACGCTCTGACAAGTCTCAAAGCAGAAACATCATCTGCCCTCACCCATGAGTTATCCTCGGGACCGAAACCCTTCCAAGCGACGAGATACTGTAAACTCCCTCTATACCGTCTCAAATTAAGGATGCGGGAAATTTCATATTCCCCGTCCTCCACCACCGGAGGAACAGTGGCAGTGGCGTCTCTATCTGATACATAAGCTTTTTTCAATAGAGAAACATGAAACACCGGATTAATCTTCCAGGAGGTAGGAACCTCCAACCTAACAGCAGATTGGTTAACTACCTGAAGCACCTTAAAGGGCCCTACAAACTTGGGACCCAATTTTTTAGAAGGAATCCTCAACCGCAGATTCTTAGAGGACAACCAAACCATGTCACCAACCATAAACAAAACCTCTTGACGTTTCCTATCAAAGTACCTCTTAGATTTTTTGTTAGCCTCCTGAAGATTACCACGCACATCCGTCCAAACTCTTTCCAAATCACCGGAAAAACTCTCCTCCTCAGGCACAGCCGATACCAATTTGGAGAATAACCCAAAAGACGGATGTCTCCCAGAACACCAAAAAAAAGGCGAACACCCAACAGAAGAGGATGTATGGCTGTTAAGAGCAAATTCAGCAAGCGGCAGAAACTCAGACCACCCCTCTTGATTGTCTGCCACAAAACAACGCAAGAACTGCTCAACATCCTGGTTCTTCCTTTCTGTCTGGCCATTAGACTCAGGATGATATCCAGATGAAAATGACAAATGAACTCCCAACCTGTCACAAAAGGCATGCCAAAAACGAGCCACGAACTGAGGTCCCCTATCAGAAACAATGTCAGTAGGAACACCATGGAGTCTGACAATCTCCTTGACAAAGGCCTTAGCGAGTGTCTTAGCGCAGGGCAGTTTGAGGAAAGGAACCAAGTGACACATCTTGCTAAAACGGTCCACGACCACCCAGATGACCGTGAAACCCTCAGAGGGGGGAAGGTCAGTAATAAAGTCCATAGCCAGATGTGTCCAAGGTGCAATAGGAACCTCCAGAGGGCAAAGCAACCCCGCAGCAGGAGTATGTGAAGACTTAGATCTAGCACACACAGTACATTGACGCACCCACTTAATGACCTCCTTCTGCCATCCAGGCCACCAAAAACTGCGACCCACAAGTCTCTTGGTGTCAGAAATTCCAGGATGACCTGCCAACCGAGACTCATGACACTCGACAAACAAATCTCTCCTAAAGGTCCTAGGCACAAACAACCTCCCATGGGGAGTGTTAGATGGTGCATTCTCCTGTGCTTTAAGAATCTCATCTTCCAAAACGGAGTCCAATGCAGCAATCACAACACCTTCTTGTAAAATGCTCTCCTCCTCCTCAGCACCGACCATGGGAGAAAAGCTGCGAGACAAAGCATCAGCTTTAACATTCTTGGTACCCGGGATGTAAGTAACGGAAAAATTAAACCGCGAAAAAAAAAGTGCCCACCTAGCCTGATGGGCATTCAAGCGCTTGGCAGCATCAAGATAGATCAGATTTTTATGATCAGTGAAAACCTGAATGGGAAAATCAGCACCTTCCAAGAGATGACGCCAGTGTTCAAATGCGAGTTTAATAGCCAGCAATTCCCGATTACCAATATCGTAATTAAGTTCAGTCTCAGAAAATTTTTTAGAAAAAAAGGCACAGGGATGTACTCCATCCTTGTTTTCCTGAGATAACACCGCACCGACCCCACAGAAGAAGCATCAACCTCAACCAAAAAAGACTTAGTCACATCAGGCTGCATAAGGATGGGGGCAGAGCTGAACCTCTCCTTTAGAAACACAAAAGCTTCAATGGCCTCAGTAGTCCACTGAACCGTATTAGAACCTTTCCTGGTGAGATCGGTCAGTGGTTTAACAATAATAGAAAATTTTTTAATGAATTTTCTGTAATAATTGGCGAAACCCAAAAACCTCTGTATTGATTTCAAACCAATAGGCCTAGGCCATTCCTGCACAGCTTGAACTTTCACCGGGTCCATCTCAAAGCCCTCGCTGGAGATAATGTAGCCCAAAAAACTAATTCTCTGTACAGCGAACTCACATTTCTCCAGCTTAGCAAAAAGCGAATTGTCAATCAATAACTGCAATACCTCAAGTACGCTCTGCCAATGAGACTCCAGGTCAGGCGAATAAATCAAAAGGTCATCCAAATACACAACCACATTTTTGCCGATCAAAGGTCTAAGGATGTCATTAATAAGATTCTGAAAAAATGCTGGTGCATTGGTAAGACCAAAAGGCATAACCAAATTCTCAAAATGACCCACAGGAGTGTTAAAAGCAGTCTTCCATTCATCACCCTCCTTCATGCGCAACAAATTGTATGCCCCCCAGAGATCAATTTCAGAGAACCACTTGGCCCCCACTAACTGGTTAAACAAATCAGGAATCAATGGCAGTGGGTAGGGATTGCGTACAGTAATTTTATTAATCTCGCGAAAGTCCAAACAAGGACGTAAATAGCCATCCTTTTTTTTAACAAAAAAAAATCCAACAGCCACAGGTGACTTAGAGGGTCTGATATGACGGCCAAGCTCGTCTGTATGTATTCCTCCAAAGCCTTTCTCTCAGGAATATTCAGATTAAATAAACGACTTTTAGGAAGAGTCGCTCCAGGGACAAATTCAATGGTACAAAACTTTCCAAAAATCCTGAATAGGTACAGGTAATTCCCCTTTATCCACAGCAGCAATGCGCCCGTTACAACACTTGTCATAACACTTAGGGCTCCAGGACTTAATTTCATTGGTAGACCAATCCAGTACAGGATTGAGCAATTTTAACCAGGGCAACCCCAAAACTACTGGAGAAGGAAAATTATTTAATACCACCAAATCCAAATTTTCTTGGTGAATACCACTAATAGTGAGGGGAAATTCATAAACCTTGTGAGTAACACATTTCAAGGGAGAGCCATCGACAGAAACCACGGCAATAGGGGATGACAAAGGTTTGGGTTTTAAATTAAGTTTTTCCAAGAATCCCCCATCAATCACATTCAGAGTTGAACCACAATCCACAAATACCCGAAATTCAATTAATTCTTCCTGAGCTGCGGTAGTAGCAGAAAGAAATACACCCTTAGTGTTTAAACAAGCTATACGGGCGTAACTGACCTTTTTTTTATCTTTATTCATACGAAGCACACAGTTCTTAATGAAATGGTCAGACTTGCCGCATTAAAAGCACAAACCTTCAGAAAACCTGCGGTCTTTTTTCCTGAGAGCGGGGTAACATCGCCCAATCTCCATCGGCTCTCCAGTGTCAGTACAGACCCTCACAAGACTCGGAGCTGACATAGCAGAGGATTTACTCTCATTAACCCTTGCACGCAGTCTCCTGTCCACTCGTATCGCTAATTGCATTGCCTCCTGCAAGTTTCCAGGTGTAGGATAAGCAATCAGCAGATCCTTAACCCTTTCACCTAGCCCAGCAAGAAACTAACTTTTCAGAGCTGAATCGTTCCACCCCACCTGAGCAGACCACCGACGGAAGTGAGTACAATAATTTTCCACATTACCTGATCCCTGCCTCAAATGTCTCAATTCCGTCTCAGCTGATGAGACACGATCAGGATCATCATACAACAACCCCAAAGCAGAAAAAAAACTATCCACTGATCTAAAGCACGGATCACTAGGTTGGAGAGAAAAGGCCCATCCCTGAGGTTCTTTGCGCAAAAGTGACATTATGAACCCTGTGCGCTGTGATTCATCGCCAGAGGATCTGGGTCTCAAAGAAAATACAATAAACAAGCATTTTTAAAGGAAAAAAAATCTTGTTGTTAGCCAAAAAATAAATCAGGCAATCGTACCTTTGGCTCCACAAAATGTGCTCCAGAACAGCTACTCACGTGTTGTTGGAGCTCGTCCACCTCCAGAGAGAGTCCCAGCAGACGTTGAGCCAAATCCTGAACCGACACCATGATGGAAACTGGAGGTCTTTCTTTAGAGAATTTTTTTGGGCTGGACTTACTGTTATGATCTGCTACAAGCACTAAGGAAAGACAGGAGATCTGTCCCTACAATAGAACTAAGCTAGATCCCTACGATGTAACGGGGAACCTGATCCTGCGATCAGACCCGCTAAAGTCCTCAGCTAGTCTGAACGAAGACCTATAGATGTGAGGGAGGGATCCCTACAAGAACTAGGGACTGGGCGAAAGATGGACACCTCCTAGCAGAAATTGTAGCAGTAAAAAGACAAACAAACAACATAGAGGTCAAAAGACCTAGCTAAACTGACTGAGAAAGGTAACAAAGCACCTGGCTAGCTTAAGAGTAGAAATTACAATGAAGTCCAGCAAGGCCAGAAGGGCGGAGCAGGATTAAATAGGCAAAAACGGTCATGTGACCAGCATAATAGAAAAAACCTAACAGGAGAGTTCTAACACTATGCAACTTACAACCTCCTCTCCCACTCCCCAAAAATGTTTAAATCCCTGATAGTGTAATAATGGGGGAGGGCGCTATCAGTGACTTAGCACCCTTCTCCACCACCCAATTCATTTTACATCCATATCTAACATCTTCCTCTCCCCCCCTCATTGTCCTCTCCCCCACCCCCATCATTGTCCTCTCCCCTACCCCACACATCCATCATTGTCCGATCCCCCACCCCCATCATTGTCCTCTCCCCCACCCCATCATTGTCCTCTCCCCAACCCTATCATTGTTCTCTCCCACTCTCCCCCACATCCATCATTGTCCTTTCACCCACCCCCATCATTGTCCTTTCACCCACCCCCATCATTGTCATCTCCCTCACCCCCTCACTGTCCTCTCCCCCACCTCCATCATTGTTATCTCCCACCTCCATCACTGTCCTCTCCACCACCCCATCATTGTTCTCCCCACCTCCATCATTGTTCTCTCCACCACCCTTATCATTGTTCTCCCGGACTTTCATCATTGTCCTCTCCACCACCCCATCATTGTTCTCCCCCACTTCCATCACTGTCCTCTCCACCACCCCCATCATTGCTCTCCCCTACCTCCATCATTCTCCTCTCCCCTACCCCATCATTGTTCTCCCCCACCTCCATCATTGTCCTCTCCACCTTCATCATTGTCCTCTCCACCACCCCCATCATTGTTTTGTCTCTACCAGACAAGAAAACTCTAGTTGGGGAGTGAGCAGCTCCTCCAGAATCAGGAGATAGCTGCTCACATGACTAGGTGTGCTATCTAGGTCACCATGCAGAATGCTGACAGGGAGTATATTACAAACTGTCAGCATTCTGCAGCTTATATACACACAGAAATTATACAGAAAACCTGGACAACCCCTTTAATGTGACTCATGAAAGTAATTGCTTGCACCAGAAATTTGTAAGGGCTTCATCGCAAAAGGTGTGCATACATATGCACATGCCAATTTTTAGTTTTTTAATTCCATAAATTTAATGTATGTATGCCTAGATTTTTTTCACTTCACTTCACCAACTTAGATTATGTAGTGCTGATGCATCACACACAAATCAGATTAAAAAAAATATATAAACACAGGTTGGAATGTAACAAAATAGGGTCTAATGCAGGGGCCATTATATAGCTTGGGAACTAATGCAGGGGCCATTATACAGCTTGGGGACTAATGCAGGAGCCATTATACAGCTTGAGGACTAATGTGGGAGCCATTACACAGCTTGGGGACTAATACAGGAGCTATTATACAGTTTGAGGACTAATGTTGGGGCCATTATACAGCGTGGGGACTAATGCAGGGACTATTATACAGCTTGAGGAATAATGCAGGGACCATTATTCAGATTTATGATTAATGCAGGAACCATTATACAGTTTGGGGAATAATGCAGAGGCCATTATACAGCTTGAGGACTAATGTGGTGGACATTATGCACCTTGGGGACTAATGCATAATGCAGGGCTCATTATAAAGCTTGAGGATTAATGTGGGGCCATTGTACAGCTTGGGAACTAATGCAGGGGCCATTATACAGTGTGGGGACTAATGCAGGGGCCATTATACAGTGTGTGAGCTAATGTGGGGGCCATTATACAGCTTGGGGACTAATACATGAGCTATTATACAGCTTGAGGACTAATGCAGGGACCATTATTCAGATTTATGATTAATGCACGGGCCAATTATACAGCTTGGGGAATAATGCAGAGGCCATTATACAGCTTGAGGACTAATATGGGGGACATTATGCACCTTGGGGACTAATGCATAATGCAGGGCCCATTATAAAGCTTGAGGACTAATGTGGGGCCATTGTACAGCTTGGGAACTAATGTGGGGGCCATTATACAGCTTGGGGACTAATGTGGGGGAGATTATACAGCTTGGGGACTAATGTGGGGGCCATTATACAGCTTGGGGACTAATGTGGGGGAGATTATACAGCTTGGGGACTAATGTGGGGTCTATTATACAATGTGAGCTAATTTCAGTGCAATTATACAGCTTGGGGACTAATTCAGGGGCCATTATACAGTATGGGGAGTAATGTGGGGGACATTATACAGTTTGGGAGCTAATGTGGGGGCCATTATACAGTTTTGGGGCTAATGTGGGGGCCATTATACAGTTTGAAGCTATTGTGGTGGTCATTATACTGTGTTTTAGGGAGCAGTGGGGACATCATACTATGTGTAGGGGGGCTGTGGGCCCATCATAATGGGTATATCAGAGCTGTGGGCCCATTTTACTGTTTATAGGGGAGCTGTGGGTCCATTCTACTGTGAATAGGGAAGTTGTGGGAACAACATATTGTGTATAGAGGAACTGTGGGAGGAGATAAGGGGAGGGGAAAAAAAAAAATTACTGATAGGGGTTTGTTATAAGTCTCCAAAAATAATGGAAGCAGCGGAGAATATCCTCGTAAAGCAAATAGATGAAGCAGCGACCCAAGGAGATGTCATTATTATGGGGGACTTCAACTACCCTGAAATACATTGGGGGACAGAAACCTGTAGTTCAAGCAAAGGTAATAGGTCTTTGACAATTATGACAGACAATTACCTTTCACAACTGGTTCAGGACCCAACAAGAAGGGGGGCACTGCTAGACCTAATATTAACCAATAGGCCAGACCGCATATCAAATATACGAGTTGGGGGTCACTTGGGTAATAGTGATCACAAAATAATACGTTTTCATGTAACCTTTAATAAGATGTGTAGTAGAGGGGTTACAAGGACACTAAACTTCAGGAAGGCAAATTTCCAACGGTTGAGAGATGATCTTAGTGCAATAAACTGGGACGATATCCTGAGACATAAAGCTACACAAAGCAAATGGGAGACATTTATTAGCATCCTGAATAGGACCTGTGCACAATATATACCCTATGGGAATAAACATGCTAGAGATAGGAGGAAACCACTATGGCTAAATAGAGCTGGAAGGGGCGCAATAAGTGAGAAAAAGAAAGCATTTAGAGAACTAAAGCAAGTAGGTAGTGATGAGGCATTAAATAAATATAGAAAATTAAATAAATTCTGTAAAAACCAAATCAAGGCAGCAAAGATTGAGGCAGAGAGAATCATTGCCAAAGAAAGTAAAAATAACCCCAAAATATTCTTTAACTACATAAATAGTAAAAAACTAAAAAATAATAGTGTTGGCCCCCTTAAAAATAGTCTGGGTGAAATGGTGGATGAGGATGAGGTAAAAGCCAATATGCTAAATGATTTTTTTTCAACCGTATTTACACAAGAAAATAGCATGACAGAAAACATGATTAGTGATAACAAAAATTCTCCATTAAATGTCACTGGCTTAACCCAGCAGGAAGTACGGCGGCGTCTAAAAATCACTAAAGTTGACAAATCCCCGGGCCCGGATGGGTTACACACGCGAGTACTGCAGGAATTAAGTAACGTCACAGATAGACCATTACTTTTAATCTTTAAAGATTCCATAATAACAGGGTCTGTACCACAGGACTGGTGTATAGCAAATGTGGTGCCAATATTCAAAAAGGGGACAAAAACTGAACTTGGAAATTATAGGCCAGTAAGCTTAACCTCTACTGTCGGTAAAATCCTGGAGGGTTTCCTAAGAGATGCTATACTAGAGCATCTGAAGAAGAATAACCTCATGACCCAATATCAACATGGGTTTACAAGGGACCGTTCCTGTCAAACTAATCTGATCAGTTTTTATGAGGAGGCAAGTTCCAGACTGGACCAAGGAAATGCAGTGGATGTTGTGTATATGGACTTTTCAAAAGCTTTTGATACGGCTCCACACAAAAGGTTGATACATAAAATGAGAACAATGGGGATAGGGGAAAATATATGTATGTGGGTTAAGAATTGGCTCAGTGATAGGAAACAAAGGGTGGTTATTAATGGAAAACACTCAGACTGGGTCTCAGTTAACAGTGGGGTACCACAGGGGTCAGTATTGGGCCCCCTTCTTTTTAAGATATTTATTAATGACCTTGTAGGGGGCATACAGAGTAATATTTCAATATTTGCAGATGACACTAAACTCTGCAGGGTAATCAATACAGAGGAGGACAATTTTATATTACAGGAGGATCTATGTAAACTAAAAGCTTGGGCTGATAAATGGCAAATGAGCTTTAATGGGGATAAATGTAAGGTAATGCACTTGGGCAGATGAAATAAAATGTATAATTATATGCTTAATTGTAAAACACTGGGCAAAACTGTAACTGAAAAAGACCTGAGTGTATTGGTGGACGACAAGCTCACGTTCAGTGGCCAGCGTCAGGCAGCTGCTGCAAAGGCAAATAAAATAATGGGATGCATTAAAAGAGGCATAGATGCTCATGAGGAGAACATAATTTTACCTCTATACAAGTCACTAGTGCGACCACACTTAGAATACTGTGTACAGTTCTGGTCTCCAGTGTATAAGAAAGACATAGCTGAACTAGAGAGGGTGCAGAGAAGAGCGACCAAGCTTATTAGAGGACTGGGGGGTCTGCAATACCAAGACAGGTTATTACACTTGGGGTTATTTACTGTGGAAAAACGAAGCTTAGGGGTGAACTTATTACTATGTACAAGTATATGAGGGGACAGTACAAAGACTTGTCTACTGATCATTTTACTCTGAGGCCAGAGACGGGGACAAGGGGCATCTTCTACATCAGGAGGAAAGGTTTAATCATAATCACAGATGGGGATTCTTTACTGAAAGAGCAGTGAGACTATGGAACTCTCTGCCTCATGATGTTGTAATGAGTGATTCACTACTAAAATTTAAGAAGGGCATGGATGCCTTTCTTGAAAAGTATAATATTACAGGTTATATATACTAGATTCCTTGATAGGACGTTGATCCAGGGAACTAGTCTGATTGTCGTAAGGAGTCGGGAAGGAATTTTTCTCCCCAATGTGGAGCTTAGTGTTTGCCACATGTTTTTTTTTTTGCCTTCCTCTGGATCAACATGTTAGGCTATGGGTTGAACTAGATGGACTTAGTCTTCCTTCAACCTTAAAAACTATGTTACTATGTTACTATCATACTATGTATAGGGGAGCTGTGGGCCCATCATTCGTATATAGAAGAGCTGTACATTGGGGGACTCAGGGGACATATTGAGATGTTAGGTGGCCACTTAAGAAGCATTATTGGTATAGGGGCACTCAGAGTACTGTGATCGTTCATTTTGTACAGGGAGCATTATTACTTTATATGCATTATTACATTATTATCCATTTTCATTTTTCAGGATCTGGGCTGTGTGAGGGCTTATTTTTTGCGCCCTGAGCTGACATTTTTACTGATATCATTTTGGGGTAAGATATGATGTTTTGATCACCTGTTATTGCAATGTTGCGGCAGCCAAAAAAAACTTTCAGCTATCACATCACATGGTATAGTGCAGCCAATCAGGAGACTCTATGATAGCCTGTATAAAAGCTGAGAGGTGCACAAGAGAGTAGACGAGTACAGTTGATGCATAACCGAGTAACTGCAAGTGAACACTGCCATCTGTTGGTCAAAGGCAAAAGTGAAAGTAAAGACTGAATTATAGTAGTAGGAACCCCAAGAGTGAAAGTGCATGTTCTCGGGGAAGAGATTGAAGATGACGCCGGGTCAAGTGACATCTGTGTCGCACTTACTAATTATAAATGGCCTGTCCGGACCGAGAAGGGGAGAGTTGACACGACAACTTGTGCCAGGCAGGTCGTGTGGCTGCAAGGTGGGCTTACAGCCACCATCGCCACAAAAGGGGGTTTGAGGGCGGTCAGATGCCGGAAAAGACCTGAGATGTGAGGAAGATCCATGACCAGCGCCAGTAGAGGTCCGTGACCAGCACCAGTAGAAGACTGTAAGCAGCGCCATTAGAAGACCGTAAGCAGCTCCAGTAGATGACCATGACCAGATCCAAACCAGGCTCGGGAGACGATCCGGCTGCAGCAGAGGACTGTTCCTGTGGGCCGTTACTACCAGCACAGACGTATGGTACAGGGTATGGGTTGAGGCCGCGCTTCAGGGAAAGAAGACGGCCAGTGTGAAGAGCACACTGTATACCCAGTGACTTGCATATCTAGGACTTGCGGTTTAGCGGGAATTACCAGTCATTGCTGTGTTCTGATAGTGTCATAACTGTATTGACCTTGATACTGTTACCAATAACATAGTACTTGTATGTATGCATGTATATATGTATGTATGTATGTATGTATGTATATATACACACACACTGATAGACTTCCTTTCTGTATTAGTCAAATATATAGTGTTCATTAAGTATCACTGTCTTCTCATTGTCTGCGCTGTTGCATCCAAGTAACCTGCTCACATATTGCGTAGTCGGCAAGATGCAACACTCAAGTGCAGAAATGGCAGATAAGTCGGTAAATGAGTCCACAGGGGGGCAGCCGTCCCCTCGGAACTATGCTTAGAAACATACCAAAGTTTACTGGTGACAATTTAATGACTGGATTGAACACCTAAAAAATATTTTACATATGCACCCTCTGACACCTTACTTACAAGCAGAGTTAGCCTTGTTGACTTTGGATGGAGAAGCCTGACAGACGGTCATGTTCAGACAACCACAAGACCGTAATATGTTAGATAAGGTGATCAGGATTGTAGAGGACATGCACGGTGACACGACCGATTTAGGTAATTTGCGCATTTGCTTCTTTCATCGGGTCCAGAGAGAGGAAGAGACGGTTACCCAATATGTGAACGCTCTGCGGGAAGTAACGGCCCACATGAATGGTCCTCTGCTACAGCCGGATCATCTCCCGAGCCTGGTTCATATCTGGTCACGGTTTTCTACTGGCGCTATTTACGGTCTTCTACTGGCATTGGTCACGGACTTTGACTGGCGCTGTTCATGGATCTTCCTCACAGCTCAGGCCTTCTCTGGCATCTGACCACTCTCAGACCCTTTTGTGGCGATTGTGGCTGTAAGCCCACCTCGCAGCAACACAACCTTACTGGTACAGGTTCTGGTGCCAACTCTCCCCTTCTTGGCCCGGCCAGGCCTTTTATAGTTAGTAACTGTGATACACGTATCACTTGGCCTGACATCATCTTCAATCTTTTTCCTGGGAGCATGCACTTCCACTCTTGGGGTTCCTACTACTATAATTCGTTCTTTACTTTCACTTTCGTCATTGAGCAGCAAATGGCGGTGTTAACTTGCAGTTACTCAGGCATTAACTGTACTTGTCTTCTCTCTTGTCCTCCCCCTTACACAGGGAATGAACCAGCCATTTTTATGGTGATTTAGGATTGTGAGAGGATGTCAGAGCTCACAGCTCAGCTATACAGATAGAAAGAATAATATCTAAAACATTGGACAAATACTCTAGGCAGTAGTCTGCAAAAAATACACAGATTCAATTCCAGAAGCAGTACTGATCTCAGTGTAATTAATTCATCAGCAATATAATATAGTCGACATTTGTTCTGCTGCATTTGAATTACAATTACACATTTTTATCATTCTTAATTAACCAGAAAGCAGCAAGCCATACTTTTTACCGAAAAAAAATTATAGCTTTTGCATTTTATGTGCAATCCCTTTGGTCAAGGAAGAATAATTGTTTTTTTTTTAATACAAAAGAAAATTTGCAAACAATTAAATTATTTAACTGCAACTGTTTTACTCCCAAAATATGTGTGTTGCCCCAAAAATGTTTTCACATTTGTTTTACTAGTCAAATTTTACATATGTGCATGTCACACCAATACAGTGCCTTGTTGCAGGTGCTGGATTTTAGGATGGTGTGATAAAGTCACTGGCAAAGTACTGGAGGGGAGATGTGTAGCACTGAGATTGTTAGCTCCAGTAATTTAACGTAAGAAAAAAGTTCCAGCACATGAAGGGGTTAATCAGTCACATTTAGTGCTAAGGTGATTAAACACCTGTAGAAAGGGAGGAGGTCAGAGGATAAAATTCACAGCCTTTAGAGCATTTGTGTGTGGGTTGGGCCTGGAGGCGAAAGCTCTGAGTTGTTTTGTCATGTGAAGAAAAGACAAACCTTGGGTTGTTTGTTCCTGAAGAGAGCGGTTACTCATAGCAACAAGTTTTGTTTTTTATGTTAGGCCAGGAAGGCCATGGTTGTTTTTGCTAAAATTGCTGTGGTTTATGCAGCACTCTTAATAAACCCAGCAGAAGATTTAAAGAGACAGTGTTCCTGTGTACCTCTATGTGCAACTAAGTGAGCCGATCTAGCATAGTTGTTGTTAGAAGTGCGGGCAAGATCCCCAGGAAGCAAGAGTGACAGCTGTGGTCAGACTGCATGTCCTGGGTGAAAGTGGCTGGGAGAATGGAACATCGGTCAGACAAAATGGAGAAGCTGATCAAGCACCTGGTCCAAAGCCAGCACCAGCAACACTTGCAACAGCTGCAGCAGCACAGAGAACAGCTGCAGCAGCAGAGGGAGCAGCAACAGATGGTACAACAGGAGACAAGTAAGCTGCTTATGCAACAGCTGCAGCAGCTCCAACAGCAGCAACAACAGTACCATCAGCAGAGCCGACAACAGCAGCAGCAGATTGATGTGCTCACAGAGGCGGTTCGTGGCACAGTGGCAGCTCCGAATCCAATGTCAGCTGATGATTTCTCTGTCCGGAAGGCGGTGAGTAGAGCCTTGCAGAAAAAGACACCAGGTGATGACATAAAGGCCTTTTTAATCGTTTTTGAAAGGGTCGCCGATAGAGAGAAACTCGCGCCAGAGCAGTGGGCGGAAGTTCTGGCGCCATAATAAACGGGGGAGACACAAAGAGCCTACTATGATTTGGCCTTACAGAACGCCAAAGAATATGAAAAATTGAAAACAGAAATTTTGGCGCACTTGGGGGTGACAATGTCTGTTAGGGCACAATGGGTCCACCACTGGGCATATCACCGTGACAAACCCCCTCGCTCCCAAGTGTCTGATCTGCTGCACTTCATTCAAAAGTGGTTACAGCAGGAGTCCTCTACACCAGCGCAGATGGTGGAGCGAGTTGTAATGGACCGGTTGGTGCACTCTCTCCTGAGCTCGATGCAGACTTGGATTGCTCAGGGAGATCCCTGGAACTCTGATGACTTGGTCAGACTGGTTGAAAGGTATCAGGCGTTTGACGGGTCCGTGGGGAGGCAACCCATTCCATACTGGGAGGCGGAAGTTAAAAACAGGGTGGGGCGTTCAGAAACCAAGGGGGCAGCAGAGGTCATGCCAAGGCCCTCATCGGAGGATGTAATTTGCTGGAGATGTCACGGGCTACAGGTCTTCATCTTTCATGTGGAAGACAGGCCTGGCAAGCTGCACGTCAACACAGATGCCCAGTTTAGACTTCCCTGTTTGGTGACTGAAGGTACCGAAACCTAAGGCTTTGGGCAGGTGGGTGGGATATGTGACAAAGTCACTGGCAAAGTACTGGAGGGAAGATGTGTAACACTTAGATTGTTAGCTCCAGTAATTTAACATAGGAAAAAGGTTCCAGCACACAAAGAGTTAATCAGCCATCTTTAGTGCTAGGCTGATTAAACACCTATAGAGAGGGAGGAGGTCAGAGGACAAAATCCAGCTTTTTAGAGCATTTGTGTGTGGGGTGGGCCTGGAGGTGAAAGCTCTGAGCTGTTTTGTCATGTAAAGTAAAGACAAACCCTGGGTTGTTTGTTCCTGAAGCGGGCAGTTACCCGTAGCAACAAGGTCTGTGTCATATGTTATGTTTAGTTTTTCCTGTTAGGTCGGGAAGGCCGTGGTTGTTTTTGCTAAAATTGCTGTGGTTTATACAGCACTCTTAATAAGCCCAGCAGAAGATTTAAAGAGACAGTGTTCCTATGTACCTTTATGTGCAACTAAGTGAGCCGATCGAGCACAATGCGTAACTTCCTAGCATTTTTTACTACATTATTTTGACAAAGGGGTTGAATTTTGTTTAAAAAAATAGAAAAACATTTTTTTAAACAGGCATTTAACTCTGCATTTATGTTTATGCACACTTGATTTACTTGTCCAATTTGACAACCACACACACAACTATACTTTGACCTGCTGCCACAATTTGCTTTCTGTACATGTACCTGACTAACATTTCTTGTTACGTCTTTATTGTCAAGATTTGAATTTGGGTTGAAAAGATGGTCAAAAGTTAAATATATAGTATGTGGTAAAAAACAATACTCTCCAACAATACTGCAATAGATGTGATCTCTGGAACAAAAAGTTTCCTTCAAAGTCATTGCCGTCATTTTATGGTAAACAATAAGGCCGGAAACTTTAGAGTTCTTAGATTAAGCAATGTATGTTTTTGTTTTCTATAGGAATACTTTAACAATATTCATATAACAATTATAGTACTCTAAAACATTGCTTACTTTATTATGCAAGTATTAATTCTTAGTGACTTATATGTATTGCTTGTATTTATATTGTTTGGTTTATTCCCCACTTATTTTCTCCTATTTTTCCCCCGTTTACCCCCTCACCCTCTTCCATTAATCTTCCCTCTTACCTCGCATCCCTCCTAATATTAATACTATTTTTAAATCTCAATAAAAATTATTTGATGAAAAATAAATAAAATGACATCAGAAAAAAAAAAGTTAAATATAGCATACAAAATACATGGTTAAAGAATGTCAATGGCAATGGACTGAGTAGTGTAAGAAAACATCAATAACACAGCTAAGAATGTGATTTAAAAAAAAAATTCTTACACCCTGGCAAATTCGAATTTCAAAAGATTTGATTATTTCAAAATAGAACACTTATATTTTAATTTACCCTTATCATTGGAGCCTCCAACATATTTTAGGAGCTTAAGAACAGATTCTTTTGTTGCCTCATCAAATGGCTTTTCAGACACCTCCACTGAGGCAAACCTTCCACCATCATATGTTCTCTCTTCAAAGGTCATTCCATCCTAAAAGTAAATAAATGTTAGTTTTAGGATTTTACTGTATGACAGGTGAAATATGTATATGTGAATGTGGACTAGTATGCACAAACAATATTATAACCATGCAAAATGGATGAACTATAGCCTGTAAAAAATGACAAAAAAGAAGGTATGTCCTGTAGACTGTTATAATGTTATATTGAAGAATTAAGTATCCATTAAAAACAAAACCTGACGCGTTTCTAACGCACGCAGGCGCCCTAAATCATAGGATATAGAAATGAATATTTAAATTCACAAGAAACCAATCACTGCAAGGAAAACAAAATAGCATTACAGAAGCAAAAGCGGCATGTATCAAGTAAGGTGAATGGAAGCATCTAATAATGCAATGAAAAAAGCCACATCAGACATAATCAATAAATATAAAACAAATCATTTTTCTAATTAATTCCATTTGGATATTTGGTATTAATGTACAAGATCCAAAAAGCTTCAAGCAAAGCAAGGTGCTTCTGCCAATTACCTCCTTGCACCGGGCGTGTCACCTTTTCAATACCATAAAGAGTGTGACATATCACCTTTGTGTACTGTGGTGAAATGTTTGGCTGCACCCGAATAGGTGCTGTTCTTATTATTAATAAGCAATAGCAATTCTCTTTTTTTAATTTTCTAGTCGTGCAACTGATATAGTGTTTATTGCATATACGGCATTCTATGCAATGGACTCTGTGATGTGAGTCACTGCTGATGAAGAAGTCAATGTTGCATTCTGCACTGTAATGAAACGTAATCAACATAATCACAATCTCACCATACGTCAATCAGATACGGCGGGCTGTGTGGTCGTCTTAGATACATCCCTTTATTTTAAACAAGTATGGTCAATTTTACGTGACAATACACTTACAGACCGCTTTTATCTGACCCTATCATTTCTTTCAAGTGTACACTATGCAAATGTTTGGAGGAAGGTGTTTTTTTGGGAGCCATTAACACTAAAATTCAAAAGTGGTTATTATCAGATAACCTATCTTCCATGGATTGCCAAAAACACATGAAGGGATTTTCCATTTCCATTACAACCTATTATTTCAGACATTGGATCCCTAAATGAGAGTTTGAGTGCGTGGCTCAATGAGAATCTTAAGCCGTTCATGAAATATGACGTATAGTTACGTTATATGTCGTGTCTCCTCCTTTGATGCAGGCTTTGGCTGATTTGATCAGCTGACATGTGCCCTTAATAGCCATGGGTGGAATCGCAATCCACCCACGGCTGTTAACTAGTTAAATACCGCTGTCAATCTCTGACAGCAGCATTTAACTCACACAAACCGGATGCATGTCACTAGTTCAGCCCTTCGGCGTCCCTGCCACATTATCGCGGGGCGCCGATGCGTTGGCACGACAACCCGGGATCTGCAGGAGACCCCTGTGGTTGTTATTGCTGATCTGCTATGAGCGCCATCCCAGGGCCAGCGCTCATAGCAGATGATCGATTCTGCTACACATAGCAGGGCTGAACAAGCGATCAGATGATTGCACCTTCAAGTCTCCTAAGGAGACAATTGAAGCATGTAAAAAGTAAAAAAAAAATGCTTTTAAAAAAATAAAAAATATATATAAAAAGTTCAAATCACCCCCCTTTTGCCCCATTCAAAATAAAACAATAAAAAAATCAAAAATATACATATTTGGTATCGACACATTCAGAAATGCCCAATCTATTTTGAAAATGGCCTGGGGTAAAGGGGTAAAACTCCTAGTTGTTAGGACTCCTGGTTATCTCCGGGCAACATCATCTATCCTTGAGGTTTTTGATGAATTTCGGTGGCAACAGGATTTTTCTTTTATTAAAGCTGATGTCATTAACCTTTATTCTATCAATCACCATTCATTAGCCAGAGTATCCATACAACATCATTTGGACTGTTACAGTTCTTATTCGTCGGGTTTAAAACAATTCAACAATTCTTTTGGCTCTGGATTATTTATTATGTCACAATTTTTTCATGTTTGACTCGCATTTTTTTATTCAAACATTACTGTAGGTGCATGTATGTTACACTTTTAATTTTATGATATTGAAAAGGTGACAGTAAGTAATTGGCAGAAGCACCTTGCTTTGTGTGAAGCTTTTTAAATCTTGCACATTAACACCAAATATCCAAATGGAATTAATTAGAAAAATTATTTTTTTATATTTATTGATTATGTCTGATATCGCTTTTTTCTTTTGTATTTTTAGATTGGTTCATGCTTCCATTCACCTTACTTGATACATTCAGCTTTTGCTTTTATTTCTATATCCCATGAAAAAGGGCGCCTATGTGCGCCAGAAACGCGTCAGGTTTTGTTTTTAATTAAATCGTTTTCAATGAATACTTAATAAAAATTCTTGAATTTTATCGCTGGATGGATGTGCCGAATACAATCCTCTTTTTTTTTAATGTGGTGTAAACAATCCTCTTTTTTTTGCATGTCAGTTGTGCTTCACCAGCGGGATTGGCACCCACCACCGTGCTTCCAACCTCAGCAGTCACGCCTTCCAGCGTGGTGAGCTCAATACCCCTCTTTCTTTTATATAATGTTATATTGTATTATTCCATTGCTCCATTGTGCTGTGAGTTGATGTAGAGAGAAAAGTACTGTAATTTCTGTGAAGTCCTGTGAATGCAGTGTTATTGGGAAGAAGAGCACCTGCAGATACAATGATCTCAGCCAATGCGATACCTACAAGTCCTATTTGTAACAGGTTGCCTGTTGTTGCTTTCAGTAAACTACAATTTTTGTGGAGGGGATAAATGTATTAGTTATGCCATCTATAATGTTGGTTGCACTAAATTATGTTGTTTCATTTTGCAGGTCAGACAAATGGTGGTCCATGGCGCCCTTCAGCGCTGTTTCATGTGTGACATTTCCTGATTCCCGGCTCCTGCTCCTCACAGGTCCTCCTTTACATGAAAGTGATCTTAAGATTTACGTTATTGCTCTACTAGATTTCTGCCTAACATATGTCTTTGACAAAGACTGCTTCTGGTCGCAACGTTGAACTATATCTGTTTTTGACTCCTTGACGGATCAAAATAAAAAAAAATATAAGAGTCTTGTTTCCTTTTGTGGTGCTGAAGTTCCTACCTCAATAAGTCTGGACAACGAGTCCCTTCCTCAAGTACACAATTTTTTCTAAAGAACAGTGTGCCGGTGTTTCTCCTTCTAATTTGCACAATACTTGTAAAGACATGTACAGTACAGACCAAAAGTTTGGACACACCTTCTCATTTAAAGATTTTTCTGTATTTTCTAGACAATAAAAATTGTACATTCACACTGAAGGCATCAAAACTATGAATTAGCACATGTGGAATTATATACTTAACAAAAAAGTGTGAAACAACTGAAAATATGTCTTATATTCTAGGTTCTTCAAAGTAGCCACCTTTTGCTTTGATGACTGCTTTGCACACTCTTGGCATTCTCTTGATAAGCTTCAAGAGGTAGTCACCGGAAATTGTCTTCCAACAATCTTGAAGGAGTTCCCAGAGATGCTTAGCACTTGTTGGCCCTTTTGCCTTCACTCTGCGGTCCAGCTCACCCCAAACCATCTTGATTGGGTTCAGGTCTGGTGACTGTGGAGACCAGGTCATCTGGCGTAGCACCCCATAACTCTCCTCCTTGGTCAAATAGCCCTTACACAGCCTGGAGGTGAGTTTGGGGTCATTGTCCTGTTGAAAAATAAATGATGGTCCAGCTAAACGCAAACCGGATGGAATAGCATGCCGCTGCAAGATGCTGTGGTAGCCATGCTGGTTCAGTATGCCTTCAATTTTGAATAAATCCCCAACAGTGTCACCAGCAAAGCACCCTCACACCATCACACCTCCTCCTCCATGCTTCACGGTGGGTACCAGGCATGTAGAGTCCATCCGTTCACCTTTTCTGCGTCGCACAAAGACACGGTGGTTGGAACCAAAGATCTCAAATTTGGACTCATCAGACCAAAGCACAGATTTCCACTGGTCTAATGTCCATTCCTTGTGTTCTTTAGCCCAAACAAGTCTCTTCTGCTTGTTGCCTGTCCTTAGCAGTGGTTTCCTAGCAGCTATTTTACCATGAAGGCCTGCTGCACAAAGTCTCCTCTTAATCCTAGAATGCATGACCATAAAAATGGGTATTTTCAAAAAAGAGTTGTTATACCGAAAATGCCTGTAACATAAAAATAAATGACCAACTGAAAAAGACAAACAACTATATACCTGAGGAATACGTAGAGTTTCAAAATTCTAACTAAAGTAATCTTGCAGAAAATAGAAAACAATTAACAGGGTGGGCCTGCGAGGCCCCAGGTATGCGTTCTAGGGTTAACAGTTGTTGAAGAGATGTGTCTGCTGCTAGAACTCTGTGTGGCATTGACCTGGTCTCTAATCTGAGCTGCTGTTAACCTGCGATTTCTGAGGCTGGTGACTTGGATAAACTTATCCTCAGAAGCAGAGGTGACTCTTGGTCTTCCTTTCCTGGGGCGGTCCTCATGTGAGCCAGTTTCTTTGCAGCGCTTGATGGTTTTTGCAACTGCACTTAGGGACTGGTTCAGTATGCTGAAACTTTCAAAGTATGCTGAAAACTTTCAAAGTTTTCCCAATTTTTCGGACTGACCTTCATTTCTTAAAGTAATGATGGCCACTCGTTTTTCTTTACTTAGCTGCTTTTTTCTTGCCATAATACAAATTCTAACAGTCTATTCAGTGGGACTATCAGCTGTGTATCCACATGACTTCTGCACAACACAAATGATGGTCCCAACCCCATTTATAAGGCAAGAAATCCCACTTATTAAACCTGACAGGGCACACCTGTGAAGTGAAAACCATTTCCGGTGACTACCTCTAAGCTCATCAAGAGAATGCCAAGAGTGTGCAAAGCAGTCATCAAAGCAAAAGGTGGCTACTTTGAAGAACCTAGAATATAAGACATATTTTCAGTTGTTTCACACTTTTTTGTTAAGTATATAATTCCACATGTGTTAATTCATAGTTTTGATGCCTTCAGTGTGAATGTACAATTTTCAAAGTCATGAAAATACAGAAAAATCTTTAAATGAGAAAGTGTGTCCAAACTTTTGGTCTGTACTGTATATGAATCGCAGACCAGATGGTCTTTGTCAGGTGCCAAGCAAACATGTCAACTAGTCAACACCCAAATATCACATTGAAGTGGTGTTGATGGGTAAAAGGAATCTGTCAACAGATTTCTGCTAACTTAGCTGAGAGCAGTGTAATGTAGGAAAAAACCCTGATTCCCAGACATTATCACTTATTTTACTGGGTGCAGCAGCTGTGATACAGTTTTCAGATGTGGCATGTAGCAGAGCTCAGAAAGCTAACCCAGCCCACGCCACAGCTTTCTGTGTACATTGTCTATTGACAGTGAGTTGCTTATCAGTGCTGGGGGTGGAGTTGGACCATGATGCCCATGAGATGTAGCTCTGAAGTGTTAATCTTCTGCTGATGAAACACTCATTGTATTGAAACAACAGCACACAGCCTAAGGCTTCATTCACATGTCCGTATTTCCAGTACATGTGGCAACGTTTTTTTTTTCACAGATAACACATGTACCCATTATAACCTAGGGTGCTATTCACATTGTCTGTGTTTTTACACGAACTGTGTTTCCATGCAACAAACACGGAGACATGTCCGTTTTTTCCAGCAGCACGGATGACTAGAGCCAATACAAGCCTATGGGTCTGTGAAAAATACGTACAGCACATGGACGGCATCCTCGTGCCATCCGTGTGCTGTGAGTGTTTAACATTGCAAAGTATAAGAGCAGCTTTGTAATTTATTTACTTACTGATCCAAATCAGAAAAACACTAATGACACACAGATGGTAAAAACGGGACACACAGATGACACTGATGGTAAAAACGGGACACACAGATGACACACTGATGGTAAAAATGGGACACACAGATGACACTGATGATAAAAAGGGGACACACTGATGGTAAAAAGGGGACGCACAGATGACACACTGATAGTAAAAAAAGGACACACAGATGACACACTGATAGTAAAAAAGGGACACGCAGATGACACACTGATGGTAAAAACGGGACACACAGATGACACTGATAATAAAAAGGGGACACACTGATGGTAAAAACGGCACACACATGACACAATGATGGTAAAAACGGGACACAGATGACACACTGATAGTAAAAACGGGACACAGATGACACTGATAATAAAAAGGGGACACACTGATGGTAAAAAGGGGACACATAGATGACACACTGATGGTAAAAAGGGGACACACAGATGACACTGATGATAAAAATGGGACACACAGATGACACTGATGGTAAAAACGGGACACACAGATGACACTGATGGTAAAAACGGGTACACACAGATGACACACTGATGGTAAAAACGGGACACACAGATGACACACTGATGGTAAAAACGGGTACACACAGATGACACACTCATGGTAAAAACGGGACACACAGATGAAACACTGATGGTAAAAACGGGACACACAGATGACACTGATGGTAAAAACGGGACACACATGACACACTGATGGTAAAAACGGGACACACAGATGACACACTGATGGTAAAAACGGGACACACAAATGACACACTGATGGTAAAAACGGAACACACAAATGACACACTGAAGATAACGGGACACACAGATGACACACTGAAGATAACGGGACACACAGACAGGACCGGACTGGTACTAAATATTTGCAAGTCAGAACACAACAAGTCTCCTCTACATATGACAAAGCCTGCAAATGTAAAAATGGTGAATCAGGATATAGAAGAAATGTCTGTGGCTGAGAATTATGTGTTCACTACCTCTGTCACTGGCTCAGTACAGTATCCCTGTAGCACGCTCGCCCTCTGCAACACTGATATCACCTTTACAATAGGTACGGGAGCTTCAGTGGATATCATAGACAGCAATGTATATGAACAATTGAAAACAAAGCCAGTCCTACAGCAAGTGCATACTAAGATCTTTCCATACGGATCTAAAACACCTCTAGTTACAATGGGACAATTTGACGCTGAACTTAGCTATAAAGAAAACAGGCAGAAAACCATTTTTCATACATTGCAAGGATTGGGAAGCTGTCTTCTCAGTTATCACACTGCCTTGAAACTAGGACTCATCCAGATTATTCATACCATAACCGATCCTGCAGATCTGGATGTACAAGCCATGGTGAACAGCTTTCCCTCCCTATTTAGTGGATTTGGAAAACTAAAGGACTCTCAAGTGCATCTTCATGTGGATGACAGTGTCCGTCCAGTAGCCCAGGCTCACAGGCGTATTCCATTTCACCTGAGAAAGAAGGTAGAAAAGGAACTACAATTGCTCATGGATGAGGACGTTATTGAAACTGTTACTGGTCCCACTCCGTGGGTCTCTCCACTTGTGGTAGTTCCAAAACCAAAGAATCCAGAGCAGGTGAGACTGTGTGTTGATATGCGCCTGCCCAACACCGCTATTCAGAGAGAAAGACATATCTCACCCACAATTGATGACATCATTCACTTATTAAATGGAGCAACAGTCTTTTCAAAGCTTGACCTCAATAAGGGCTATCATCAATTAGAACTGAGTCCAGAATCCAGATATTTGACAACATTTTCCACACATGTGGGTCTCAGAAGATACAAGAGATTGACTTTTGGGGTCTGCTCAGCAGTGGAAATTTTTCAAGATATGATAAGAAAAGTCATCCAACACATTCCAAATGCTTTTAATTACAGTGATGACATATTAGTTTTTGGGAAAACTCAAGCTGAACACAATCGTGCTCTATATGCCATTTTCGAATGCCTGCTCTCTGCTGGACTCACTTTAAACAAAGAGAAATGCGAATTTGATAAAAGTTCATTGGAGTTCTATGGTCACATTTTCTCGGCGGAAGGAGTACAACTGGATCCCAAGAAAGTGTAATCTATCAGAGCAGCCGCAATTCCACAGAATGCCAGTGAAGTGCGCTCTTTTCTTGGAATGGCAAGCTACTGTGCTACATACATTCCAAATTTTTCAACAATCAGCACTCCATTAAGGGAACTTACAAAACAAAGTTGTGTTTTTCAATGGTCCCAAGACTGTCAGGCCTCTTTTGACACAATTAAGAATGAACTCTGCTCAACAACAACCATGGCCTATTTCGATCCAGCTCTTCGAACCGAACTGATTGTGGACGCCAGTCCCGTGCCAATATAAGGATGACAATCAAAATCCCCACATCATTTCTTATGCAGTAAAAGCTTAACAAACACTGAAAGAAAATATTCACAACCTGAAAAAGAAAGCTTGGCAGTTGTCTGGGGATGTGAACACTTTCACTTATTTCTCTATGGAGCTCTCTTCACCATTGTCAGAGATCATCAAGCCCTCCTCACAATTTTTGGAAATCTCAGAGCTAAAATGTCTGCACGGATCGAACGATGGGGTCTACGTCTACAGGACTACAATTATAAAATTGTTCACAAACCTGGAAAATACAGTAATCCGGCTGATTATCTCTCAAGACATCATATGAATGATGATCTACCTGTACAGTCCTCCATTGAAGAATACATACATTTTGTTGCAGCTCACGCAGTGCCAAAAGCACTTTATGTTGATCAGTTTGTGAATAGAACAAGTGACAAGACACTCTGTTCCTTAATACAAATCATTAAAAATCAAAGGTGGCATGAAATTCAAAAGGAAAAATTTCCCAGTTCTGGGATAGATCTGAAAGAATTAAAATTATTCTCAAATGTACGTGAGGAATTGTCAGTCACTGAAGAACACCTCATCATTCGAGGTACCAAACTGGTTGTACCTAAGGCCTTGCGCAACTTAGTCATACAAATAGCACACGAAGGTCATCTAGGAATTGTTGGCACAAAAAAGTTACTCAGAGAAAAAGTGTGGTTCCCAAATATGGATAAATTGGTGGAAGAGAAGATTAGACACTGCTCCACTTGTCAACTAATTAGTCCATCATCAAACTTAGAGCCATTACAAATGTCTCTGTTACCCACTGCTGTCTGGGAGGAAGTGGCAGTCGACATATATGGACCATTACCAAATGACCAATACATTCTAGTAACAATTGATGAATATTCTAGATACCCTGTCATTTCATTCACCTCTACAACGTCTGCTAATAGTGTCATACCAGAACTGGACGACATATTCTCTGCATATGGCATTCCAAGAGTGGTCAAAACAGACAATGGACCTCCATTCAATGGACATGTGTTCACACAATTTTCTGAATACTTGGGGTTCAGCCACAGGAAAATCACACCTTGCTGGCCGCAAGCCAATGGAATCGTAGAGCATTTCACGCGCACTATGGGGAAGCGAATCAAGGCAGCTAGTCTGGAGCACACCCCACTGAAACAGTTTTGATACAAATTCATGCGCAATTACCGCAATACGCCACATTCCACCACTAATCATCTAATGTTCAGCAGAACGCCTCGTATACGGATCCCTGATGTGACCAGTCATCCCTTACCAAGTGACTCTTCAGTGCGATCAACGGATTTCTTTAACAAGCAAGCCATGAAACATTATGCAGACAGATGGCGAAGGGCACAGCCAAAAGCCATCAAAAGAGGTGATATCGTTGTTGCGCGTCAAAGATCAACCAACAAAACCTCAGCTGTATATAGTCCTGCAAAATATAATGTTACTGAGCGAAAAGGCAACATGGTCACGGCTGAGCGGGAGGGACACTCCATAACCAGAAATTCCTCACATTTTAAAATCATACCACAGAACAATGGTAATGGGCTCCCACTGATGGAAGATTTGGTACCTGACGGTGGAGAGGGCCAACAGGAGGTAGCAGATCCGTCGGCGATGCACAATGAACACAGACATTACCCTGCACGAGAAAGAAGGGCTCCATCGAGACTCATTGAAGAGATATAATTAATTTTTTTTCTTTCTTGGACATTATTTTGCACTGTTGCATTATAAATTTTCTTCTTAGGTTGTTAGTATAAAAAAAAAAAAAGAGGGATAATGTAATGTATAATGTTTAGATCTGTCTCTTTAAGAAAAGGAAGTCTTGTGACAGGGGAGTTGGAGACAGGAAGTGAGCTGGGGAGGTTTAGTTTTTAGTTTTGGTTTCTAGTCTGCTGAGAAACATGTTATGCGGTGTGCTGGAGGAAGAAGGAGAAGAATAAAATACAGTTGAAATCTACTTTCTTGAATTCCTTGTACCGTGTGGACACTACACTGTGCACTATTACATCTATAAAATAATGGGAGATGCGTGTCTCTGTCTGAAGCCTCTATAGACTGAGCAAGAGCGATGCGCAGTCTGGCTCCAGACAGAAGCACGCATAGAGCCGTTACAGGTAAGAGGAGTGTATGGCGCCGGAGATCGCGGTATGCGTAGACACTGAACACATACAGCGATCTCCGGCGCCATACTTACATACTTACCTGACCGGGAGGAGAATTGCCTCGGCGCTTCTCTTCGCCGGAGACCGGGGCAGGAGTGAGGCATTGGAATCTGAGCATGCGCATAGCGCTATCCAGGGCCATTTTACTGAAGATACATTTGCAGTGTGTCTTCAGCAAAATGGCACCGGACAGCGCGGTATGGGCACGCGCGTACTCCGGCGCCGCACTCCTCCCCCCGCCTCCGGCAGAACAGGACACAGAAGCGCTGGAGCACAGGGAAGAAAGGTGAGTATAAGTGTTGTCTTTTTTTGTACGTGTGCAGAGTAAAAGGGATGAGGGGTGCCATACATACCAGGATAGGGATGAGGGCTACCATGCATACTAGGATTGGGGGGTGAGGAGCGCCATGCGTACCAGCATTGGGGATGAGGGGTACCATACATACCAGGATTGGGGGATGAGGGGTACCATACATACCAGGATTGGGGGATGAGGGGTACCATACATACCAGGATTGGAGTGTGAGGGGGCCACACATACCAGGATTGGGGGATGAGGGGCAGCAAACATACCAGGATTGGGGGATGAGAGGTACCATACATACCAGGATTGGGCTGTGAGGGGGCCACACATACTAGGATTGGGGGATGAGGGGCAGCAAGCATACCAGGATTGGGGGATGAGAGGTACCATACATACCAGGATTGGGGGGATGAGGGGTACCATACACACCAGGGGATTGAGGGATGAGGGGTACCTTACATACCTGGATTTGGGGATGAGGGGCAGCAAGCATACCAGGATTGGGGGATGAGAGGTACCATACATACCAGGATTGGGGGATGAGGGGTACCTTACATATCAGGCTTGGGGGATGAGGGGTACCATACATACCAGGATTGGGGGATGAGGGGTACCATACATACCAGGATGAGGAATGGGGTGCCATGCATACCAGGATGAGGGGTACCACGCATACCAGGATTGGGGGGTGAGGGGACCATGCATACCAGGATAAGGGGGTGAGGGGACCATGCATACCAGGATTGGGGAGTGAGTGGCGCCATGCATACCAGAATAGGTATGAGGGGTACCATACATACCAGGATAGGAATGCAGGGTACCATGCATACCAGGATGAGGGATGGGGTGCCATGCATACCAGGATGAGGGGTACCATGCATACCAGAATAGGGATGAGGGGTACCATGTATACCAGTATAGGGATGAGGGGTACCATGCATACCAGGGTAAGGGATGGGGTGCCGTGCATACCCGTAGACTGCATCACTGTGTGAACCCGTGCCTACCTCCAACGTGGCTCAGTGAGTACAAATCCCTACACAGGATAGGGATGAGGGAGCCATACATACCAGGATTGGGGATGAGGCGTGCCATGCATACCAGGATGAGGGATTGGGTGCCATGCATACCAGAATAGGGATGAGGGGTACCATGCATACCAAGATTGGGGGATTAGTGGTGCCATGCATACCAGGATGAGGGATTGGGTACCATACATACCAGGATTGTGGGATGAGGGGTGCCATGCATACCAGGATGAGAGATTGGGTGCCATGCATGCCAGAATAGGGATGAGGGGTACCATGCATACCAGGATTGAGGGATTAGTGGTGCCATGCATACCAGGATTGGGGGATGAGGGGTGCCATGCATACCAGGATTGGGGATGAGGGGTGCCATGCATACCAGGATTGGGGATGAGGGGTGCCATGCATACCAGGATTGGGGATGAGGGGGCCATGCATACCAGGATAGGATTGAGGGGTACCATGCATATCAGGATAGGGATGTGGGGTGGCCATGCATACCAGGATTCAGATGAGGGGCCAAGCATACTGTCACACTCACGCCCGGACCGACTGGCGTGAGCGTGGTTAGTGATCCCACTGGACCATGAACCGAAGAGTGTCTGGAGGGGCGTGACTAAGTATCAACTCAGTCCGACCAATGTCGAACGGCGGTTCAGTCGACTCCGTGAACCAGGGAGGAACCGAGCAGAGGGACCAGGTGCTACTCCAGGTCAGACCCTGGTCACAGCTGTTGCCCACACCGGGGAATGCAGGAACTGGCAGGCACGGCTGGTATGCAGACAGGCGGGTACTGGCAGGCACGGCTGGTATGCAGACAGGCAGATACTGGCAGGCACGGCTGGTATGCAGACAGGCGGGTGCTGGCAGGCACGGCTGGTATGCAGACTGGCAGATACTGGCAGGTAGGTACGCAGGCTGGATAGGGACCAGTACAGACTGGGATACAGGAACAAAGCCGCGGGTGCGGTGGACTAGCAGAACAGAACTGCAGGCGCGGAGGACAAGTGGAGCAGAGCAGAGCGAAACCGCAGGTGCGGTGAAAAAGCAGAGCAGAGCAAAACCGCAGGTGCGGTGGACAAGCAGAGCAGAGCGAAACCGCAGGTGCGGTGGACAAGCAGAGCAGAGCGAAACCGCAGGTGCGGTGGACTAGCAGAGCAGAGTGAAACCGCAGGTGCGGTGAACAAGCAGAGCAGAGCGAAACCGCAGGTGCGGTGGACAAGCAGAGCAGAGCGAAACTGCAGGTGCGGTGGACAAGCAGAGCAGAACCGTGCAGAAGGTGCAGGCAGACAGGACAGGGCTTTGTTCACATGGAACAGACTGGAAAATAAAGGAAGATAGTTAGAACACAGGAGGTAGATATGGAGGCAGGGAACCGGGACAAGCAGAACCAGATACACACAAGGTACTTACAATGAAGTAGCGAGTGGACACAAAACTCACAAACAGAAGTGCAGAGACAATGAGTTGGAGTTAGGTGCAGGTTCAGACACTGCAGGAAAAGGGCAGGTACGGACATAGAGACAAACAGGTAACGGGCTAGGACACAAATCAGGCAGGAACTGAACCCGGAACAAGATACAGGAATGAGCCCAGGAACTCAGCCCCCAGGGTGGCGAAAACAGACTAGAAGTCACAGATACAGATAACGGGCCTGGGTATACAGCCCCCAGGGTGGCGGAACAGACTAGAAGTTACAGATACAGATAAAGGGCCTGGGTATACAGCCGCCAGGGTGGCGGAACAGACAAGATACAGGACAGGACCTGGCAACTCAGTTGCACAGAACACACTGAAAGAAAGTGTTCCTCAGGCCCCTCCTACTGGGTGGAGGGGGTTTAAGTATCCAGTGACTCACAGCAATAGGCTGGAGACGCATTAGGAGTGCGCACACAGTAACTATAAGAATCAGGCAGTAACCACGCCGCCGCCCTATGCAATCAGACAAGAGACATGCACACAGCAGGTACTTGAGCAAAGTGTGCAGCCTGGACTGATAGGTAAGATGGCGGTCTTGCATGGTGGGAGATGGTAAGCCATGCCAGCACGCCACCAGGGATGTTACACATACCAGGATAGGGATGAGGGGTACCATGCATACCAGGATGAGGGATGGGGTGCCATGCATACCAGGATAGGGATGAGGGGTACCATCCATACCAGGATGAGGGGTACCATACATACCAGGATAGGGATGAGGGATGGGGTGCCATGCATACCAGGATTGGGGGTGAGGGGTGTCATGCATACCAGGATTGGGGGTGAGGGGTGCCATGCATATACCAGGATTGGGGGTAAGGGGTGTCATGCATTCCAAGATTGGGGGTGAAGGGTGCCATGCATAACAGGATTGGGGATGAGGGGTGTCCTACCTAAGGGGTTAAACAGCTAGGATGAAAGAGGGAAGTTGGCTGTATAACACTAAAATAGTACAGCAATATGTAGGACCAGATTACAAACTACAAATTACTTTTACAGTGCAGGGTTAAAATATCCCAGACAAAACATTATTTGTGTTCTGTGTGATTTTTACACAGTAGATCAAAATAATAAGCTGGCTATACCTTGTTAATCAGCTGATCACGCTGTTTAACAGAAACAAATAATGCTAGATAACCAGCTGAAATGGGCAATCTCTATTGGAAGCTTTACACTAAGTTATCAATAGCGAGCACAACATACAATATCAGGCTATGAGCAGTTATCAAGCAACTTTTAATTTATGCTATGCAAAACATTAACAAAACCGAGTTACTTGACAGCACTAATTGTTCATTTCCTACAGGCCAAGTTAGATGGTTAAATAGACCATGTTCAGATCGGAAGACCGGACTGACCACCGGATATATGCACTGCTCAAAAAAATAAAGGGAACACTTAAACAACAGGATATAACTCCAAGTAAATCAAACTTGTGTGAAATCAAACTGTTCACTTAGGAAGCAACACTGATTGACAATCAATTTCACATGCTGTTGTGCAAATGGAATAGACAATAGATGGAAATTATTGGCAATTATCAAGACACCCTCAATAAAGGAGTGGTTCTGCAGGTGGGAACCACAGAACACATCTCAGTACCAATGCTTTCTAGCTGATGTTTCGGTCCCTTTTGAATGTTGGTTGTGCTTTCACACTTGTGGTAGCCTGAGACGGACTCTACAACCCACAGAAGTTGCTCAGGTAGTGCAGCTCATACAGGATGGCACATCAATGCGAGCTGTGGCAAGATGTTTGCTGTGTCTGTCAGCGTAGTGTCCAGAGGCTGGAGGCGCTACCAGGAGACAGGCCAGTACACCCAGAGACGTGTAGGGGGCCGTAGAAGGGCAACAACCCAGCAGCAGGACCGCTACCTCAGCCTTTGTGCAAGGAGGAACAGGAGGAGCACTGCCAGAGCCCTGCAAAATGACCTCCAGCAGGCCACAAATGTGCATGTGTCTGCACAAACGGTTAGAAACAGACTCCATGAGGGTGGTATGAGGGCCCGACGTCCACAGATTGGGGTTGTGCTCACAGCCCAACACCGTGCAGGACACTTGGCATTTGCCACAGAACACCAGGTTTGGCAAAGTCGCCACTGGCGCCCTGTGCTCTTCACAGATGAAAGCAGGTTCACACTGAGCACATGTGACAGATGTTACAGAGTCTGGAGACGCCGTGGAGAGTGATCTGCTGCCTGCAACATCCTTCAGCATGACCGGTTTGGCAGTGGGTCAGTAATGGTGTGGGGTGGCATTTCTTTGGAGGGCCGCACAGCCCTCCATGTGCTCGCCAGAGGTAGCCTGACTGCCATTAGGTATCAAGATGAGATCCTCAGACGCCTTGCGAGACCATATGCTGGTGCCGTTGGCCCTGGTGTCCTCCTAATGCAGGACAATGCCAGACCTCATGTGGCTGGAGTGTGTCAGCAGTTCCTGCAAGATGAAGGCATTGAAGCTATGGACTGGCCCGCCCGTTCCCCAGACCTGAATCCGATTGAGCACATCTGGGACATCATGTCTCGCTCCATCCACCAACGTCACGTTGCACCACAGACTGTCCAGGAGTTGGCGGATGCTTTAGTCCAGGTCTGGGAGGAGATCCCACAGGAGACCATCCGCAACCTCACCAGGAGCATGCCCAGGCGTTGTAGGGAGGTCATACAGGCACGTGGAGGCCACACACAATACTGAGCCTCATTTTGACTTGTTTTAAGGACATTACATCAAAGTTGGATCAGCCTGTAGTGTGTATTTCCACTTTAATTTTGGGGGTGACTCCAAATCCAGGCCTCCATTGGTTAATAAATTTGATTTCCATTGATGGTTTTTGTGTGATTTTGTTGTCAGCACATTCAACTTTGTACAGAACAAATTATTCAATGAGAATATTTCATTCATTCAGATCTAGGATGGGTTATTTGAGTTTTCCCTTTATTTTTTAGAGCAGTGTATATAGTAATTTGCAATTTTCACACTTGCCACTAGAGCTACTTTGGACTTTCTGTCCTTTCAGGAAGAGTTTTCAGCAAGGCTACTTATCAAAGGCAGGATTTCAAGGACAGGTAACACCTCGATATCCAGCTGATAACACAAGATCCAAGAATCGCAATAAATGGTTTTACAGATCTTGACACTCTCTCTCTCCCCTCCTAATGACCTTTGCACACGATCTTTAGGCTTAGTGCCCACGATGCAGAAATGAAGCAGAAATTTTCCTGAGCATTTCTGCATCGGCTTGGCAAAAAAATGCATGCGGTTTTGACGCGTTTTTGCATGCTTATTTGCCATGCGTTTTTCCAATGCATTGTATAGGCAAATCTGCAAGCAGAAACACACAAAAATTGGTCATGTCCGGATTTTTTCTGCGAGTAAAATGCGCGCAGAAAAAGTCCTGACCATGTGCACAGAACTTGCAGAATGTCATAGGAAGTCATGGGATAAGGTATGCAATGCGTTTCTGGAGCGTTTCTGCGCTGCAAATCCGCACCAAAAACGCATCGTGGATTCGTGGGCACACAGCCTTTGATGATTCGTTACAAAAGATAGTTTCAGAGACTGCTCAGTGCTACTAATGTACATGTGGTTTTCCTAAAACAACACAAAGTTAGAGTCTAGAAAAGCCCCAAGAGACATTGTGAAAGTTGCAAGATTTCTATTTTTTTTAAATAAAGAAGTGATATAGAAAAAAACATTGCCAACGTTTTTTTGTGAAATAAATTTAACACAAAAAAACTATGACACGTTCATTTTAAGTTAAAACTGGGCATGATAAAAAAATAGTAAAAAATTAAACTAGTTGATAAATAAATAACATCAGAATACATCAGAGTGCCATTGATACTAAGTAACGCGCCCCCTGGGGCCGTGGGGTACTCCGGAGCCGGGCCGGACGGTTCTGGGGTAGTCACGGTGGCAGTGACCCGGTCCATGGCCAAGGGTGGTCAATAAAGAAAAGTCAGTGGCGTCACAAATCTTTATTCCCCATTTAGGGTGGCCGCCCCATTTAGGTGGCCGCCGCTGCGGTGCAAATCCACTGGGGCTGATGGTGACGCAGCAGAGATAGTGCAGCTCTCCATGGGCAGAGCTAAGCCCTAGGGCAGTATATAAGGCTTGATGAGGTAGATGTTGTTGGCAGGGACAGTGTAGTGCAGGGCAGGTGACGCAGCATTTAAATAAAGGACACAGTGGGGTGCAGTCTTCAAGTATTTACTCACAGTTGTTATGGAGTTCCAGGTTACAATGGCCAGATTATAACAGCCCACCGAGTCCGGTGTCCTCCGGGGAAGTGATCCAGCCAACACTCAGATAACTTGGGTGCACTTGAACGGGACCCCTTTCTGTGTACCTTTCCAGGTCGTCTCTCTCTGTGCTGGCTCTCGCCCTCCCGCCCTGCGCCTCACACACAGTGTCCCGAGCCAGTGGCCGCGGGCCTTGTTGGGCGACGTCCTTGCTGTCCTATTTTGTCCTATATGGCCACCTTTTCAGCGAATGTGTGTGGATTTTGGCTACGGCACATGAAGATACCGCAACCTCCGGTTTGCTAGCTGAGTCTTGCAGTCCTCCACTAGTCCCCTACTGCGGCCTGATCCCTTCACGGTCGGCGTGAACTCGGGCGCACGGGTGGACTCCTCACTTCCCATGCCCCTAGGATCCTTTCTCTCTCTGGAGCCTTTCTGACTGGGCCCTACTCCTCCACGGTCCTCACTTACTGAACTCCTGCTCCAAAGACTGTAACCAGGAATGGACCCTTCTAGATGTTTCTACCCTTCCTTTTATACTCTATCTTCAGTGCTCCCCTAAACTACTTCCTCCACCCACCTCCTCTACTTAGTTCCATCCCCCTGACAGCGACCAGGTCTGTGCTCTCCCTTAGGAGCTATCTGGACCTTCCCTAATATAGTGATGTAGAGTTGGATGTGAGTGGTTGGGTCCCGGGTAGTGCTCCCTCCTTACCTGAGAGTGGGGTACCACACCTCTGGCTGAGATGCAGTACCTCTGTGGCAACTGGACCCGCAGGGGCGCCACACTAAGTATATTACTTTTTTCTTTTATATCTTTAAGGAAAGGAGGTGGTTGCAAAACCAGCCCTGAAACATCTCTTTCAGTTAAAGCTGTAAAAGGTAAAAAGTAAAACAGTTTATGAATATAATCAGTGATATTTGTTAACTCTGGTACCATCAGGCCACACAATTTTGGCTACTAGTTTGCAAGCAGTGCTGTAGACTGTGCAAACAAATAAGGTTTTATATCCATCTTTTCTGTCACTTTTATTTGACATATAGGGGCTGTGCTTTTCTCATAGAAAGTAATAGGCTGGACGCACATAATAACCATCAGTCTAACCAAGCTCAGCTATTTCACATGACTTGACCAGCAGTTAAGCTTGAATACCTATTTCAATGGTCTAAGCCAGAGGTGGGCAATTAATTTTCCTGAGGGGCCACATGACAGACCGTGACTGTTGTAAAGGGCCGAATCAATAGGCTGAAATTAATTATGCTCAATATTAATATTAACATATTAATTCTAATTATTTTAGATTAATATTAATTGAATCACTTAATATTGAGCAGAATTAAGTATGCTGACATCCCCCTATATGCCGAATGAGTCTGCACACAGCCCCCTATATACCATAAAAGCCCACACACAGTCCCTATATACAATATGAGCCCCCAAATAGCCCCTCTATATACAGTATGAGCCCTCACATAGCCCCCTATATACAGTGTGAACAACCACTTAGCCACTTTGTATACAATATGAGCCCTCACTGCCTCATATATACAGTATGAGTCCTCACATAGCCTCCTATACACAGAATAAGCCCTCACATAGCTTCATATATAGTGTGAGCCCCCACATAGCTCTCTTATATACAGTATGAGCCCCACATAGCTTCCTATATCCAGCATGAGCCCCCATATAGCCTCTCTATATAATAGAATATATACAATATGAGCCCTCACATAGCCCTCTGTATACAGTATGAGCCCCCACATAGACTCCTATATACAGTATGAGACCCCACATAGCCTCTATATATATATATATATATATATATATATATATATATATATACACAATATGAGCCCTCACATAGCTCTCTGTATACAGGATGAGCCCCCACAAAGCCCCCTATATACAGTATGAGCCCCCTATATATATTATGGGCCTCCACATAGCCTCATGTATACAGTGTGAGCCCCCACCTGGCTCCCTATATACAGTATGAGCCTCAAATAGCTTCCTATATACAGTATGACCCCCATGTAGCCCCTTATATTCAGTATGAGTCCAACATAGCCTCCTATATACAGTATGAGCCCCCACATATTCTGTATATATACACTGTGCCCACACATAGCCTCTCTATATACAGTGTGAGCCCCTTCATAGCCTTCTATGTATGGTATGGGCCCCCACGTAGCCTTTCTATTTACAATAGGAGACCCCACAGAGCTCCCTAAATATAGTATGAGCCCCCATATAACCTCCTATAACCCTTCTATATACAGTATGAGCCCTCACATGCAAACATACCATACACAAATGAAAAAAAAAAAAAAGAACACGTTTCCCCGGCACTCTCCTCCAGACGGTGCACTAACTCTGCACACAGCAGACGCAATGAAGTGACATCATCACGTCTGCTATCTCAAAAGCTCATTGGTGTAAGAAGGAGTCGGCGGCCTCACCTCCACCAATCTATTCACCTCTATCTGCACTCTGAAAATGAGGATAGAGTTAACAGCAGGTGGCAGCGGACAGATGGACGGCGGGGCCTGTGGGCCACTGTATCAGCCCTTCAGCTGTTTCGGTCTGTGGGCTGGACTGGAAAAATCAGAGGGCCAGATGTGGTCCGCCTGCCACAGTTTGCCCAGCTCTGGTCTAAAAGTTCAAAGCATTGCATGCTCAAGTCCCCTTGTAGGGCTAGCAAATGTTATAAAAAAATGGTAATAGGTGTAAAAAAAAATCCCAGTTTTTTATAGTCTCCTGAACATACTTCAGTGATGTCTGCCTCTCTCACCAGGTGCCTTGACACTTACGCTTTGATCAGCACTGGTAATGGAGGAGACAGAATTAACAGCATCACAGCACAGGTGTAGCGCCGGCGTCCCTGCCCTCTGCTAGGCAGGGACGCTGTTCCCCTCACCGCTCTGCTCCGTGCCCGGCGTCCTCCTCCCGCTCTGCTGGCAGCGCGCGCTCCTTCCCGGCCACTGTGCTTAGGGCGCGCGCGCTCTCCCTTCCTCTTAAAGGGGCCACGCGCGCCGTCCTAAGGAGTCCCCGGCCAATGGCCGGAGGACTTCACCATATATAAGGCACCTCCTCCAAAATGGAGGTGCCCGAGCAATGTTGTTGCACTGTTCACTACTCTGCTTCAGCCCTCAGGTCCCGTTGCCAGTTACCTGCCAGATTCCTGCCAGCTTGCTGTCTTATTCCTGCCTGATTATCTGCTACCTGCCTGCTAGTCTGAGGTCCGACGGTCTGCCTTACTACTCCTGTCAGTCTGTCTAAGGACCAGCCTGTCCGCTCACCTGGGAGCGCACTTCAGCCACCTGCCTGCTTGCCTGAGGTCCGACGGTCTGCCTTCCAACTCCTGTCAGTCTGTCTATGGACCAGCTTGCCTGCTCACCTGGGAGCACGCATCTGCTACCTGCCTGCTAGCTTACCTGGAGGCTCCGCCGTCACGTGCTGTGACCACCTGCCTGTCCAGTGACTCCTGCCCGCTCACCTGGGAGCGCTCATCTGCTGCCTGTCTGCTAGCCTACCTGGAGGCTCTGCCGTCACGTGCTGAGACCACCCGCCTGTCCAGAGACTTCTGCCCGCTCACCTGGGAGCGCTCATCTGCCGCCTGTCTGTTGGTCTTCCTGGAGGCTCCGCCGTCACATGCTGTGACCACCCGTTCATCCAGAGACTCTCGCCTGCTCACCTGGGAGCTCACGTCTATCATCAGCCGCCACAGGTCGTACCAACCCTTTACCCAGAGACTGCCCCGGTCACTTGCCGTGACCATCTGCCCGTTCATCCAGAGACTGCCCCGGTCACTTGCCGTGACCATCTGCCCGTTCATTCAGAGACTGCCCCGGTCACTTGCCGTGACCATCTGCCCGTTCATTCAGAGACTGCCCCGGTCACTTGCCGTGACCATCTGCCCGTTCATCCAGAGACTGCCCCGGTCACTTGCCGTGACCTCCAGCCCGTTCACTCAGAGACTGTCCCGGTCACCTGCTGTGACTCCCTGCCCGTCTTCCCTGGTCGCCACCCGCTCCCTTACAAGGACAGCCCCCTTGTATAGTAGCTCAGAGGTTCCGCCTCCCAGACCCGTTACAGTTTGCTCGGGCCCCTCCATTTTGGAACCCGGTGGCACCCAAGCTCTCTCGCTTTCGGACCTACGTCATGAACTGTCCCGTCAGAGGTCCCAACAGGAGTCCATCCTGAGTCATCTGCGGAATGTCAACTCTTTCCTGGACACTCTGACTGCTCCACCAGCAACCACCGCTAGTGTCATGACTCGCAGCCCGGCAGCGCCGCTGCCCACCAATACCATGGCATCCTGCCCCGGACCCCGGCTTTCTACACCTCCACGCTTCGGAGGCGACCCCGCTCAAGCTAGGGGCTTCATAAACCAGTGCACCCTGCACTTTGAACTATTGTCCCACCAGTTTAACTCCGACCGGGCCAAAATTGCCTTCATCATGTCCCATCTCACCGGGGAGGCCCTGGCCTGGCTAAATCCTCTATGGGAGAGAGGAGACCCCCTGGTGTCCGACTTGCCTGCCTTTCTCTCGGCTTTCCGGAAAGTCTTCGACGAACCCGGACGGAAGACCTCATCCGCATCATCTCTGCTGCGCCTCCGTCAGGGAAATCTCACCGTGGGCCAATATGCCATACGGTTCCGTACCCTTGCCTCGGAGCTGGCCTGGGATAACGACGCTCTGGTATCCGTCTTCTGGGAGGGTCTGTCCGGCTGTATTAAAGATGAACTTGCCGGTCGGGACATTCCTACCACTCTCGATGACCTAATAACTCTTGCCACCCGGATTGACCTACGGTTCCAGGAGCGTTCCAAAGAGGTCACCCGTGAGAGGAGGTTTCCACGTCTAGCTCCTACTCTTCAGAAACCCGTCACTCCCTCCGTCTCTCCCCAGGTACACTCTCCTGAGCCTACGCAGGTCGACCAGACCAAGATGGTCAAAACCCGTCAGGACTTACGCCGTGCCGAGGGGAGCTGCTTCTACTGTGGCAGTAAGGAGCACCGGATCCGTACCTGTCCGGAGAGGTCGGGAAACGCCTGTGTCTAGGTTCGCTCAGAGAGGTCGACCTAGACAAGAATAAATCCTCTCCATCTCTGCTGCTGTCAGTCTCAATTATCTGCGGGGAGAATCGTTATTTCGAACTAGCCCAACTTGACTCTGGAGCGGCCGGGAATCTTATTTCACAGGCCCTGGTAGAAAAATACCGCATTCCCACCAAACCTCTGGCTATACCATTATCTGTCGCTGCTGTGGATGGGGGCCTCTTACCACGTCCCATCCAACTCATCACCGAATCCGTAACTCTGCAGGTGGGAATGCTGCATTCTGAGAGTATCTCTTTTCATGTTCTGCCTGGACTCTCTCACGCCCTCTTACTAGGTCTACCTTGGCTCCAGAGACATGCACCCGTGCTTGACTGGCAGACCGGAGAAGTCCTTCGCTGGGGACAGGACTGTCATAAGACTTGTTTGGTTCCTGTTCATCCCGCCCGTCCTTCTCCTACCCCAGCTAATCTACCTGGACTTCCGATTCCTTATTGGTCTTATGCTGATGTCTTTAATAAAAAGGAAGCAGAGACACTACCCCCTCATAGACCATACGACTGCCCTATCGACCTGTTACCTGGTACTACTCCTCCCCGTGGGCGTATTTATCCATTATCCGCTGCTGAGACCCGGTCGATGTCCTAATATATTGAGGAGAATCTGGCCAGGGGATTCATCCGGAAATCTACCTCCCCGGCGGGAGCAGGCTTCTTTTTCGTCAAAAAGAAGGACGGCTCTCTCCGTCCCTGTATAGACTATAGAGGCCTTAACCAGATCACGGTGAAGAATAAGTACCCCCTTCCGCTCATTCCGTAGTTATTTGATCGTCTGAGGGGGGCTAGAATCTTCACCAAACTGGACCTCCATGGGGCGTACAACCTGGTTCGTATCCGTCAGGGGGATGAATGGAAGACGGCATTCAACACCCGGGACGGCCACTATGAATATCTGGTAATGCCCTTTGGTCTCTGTAACGCTCCTGCCGTCTTTCAAGAGTTGGTCAATGACATCTTCCGGGACCTTCTCTACTCCTGCGTAGTGGTGTACCTGGACGACATCTTGGTCTTCTCTCCGGATCTCCAGACTCACCGGAGGGACGTTCGTCAGGTCCTGCTCAGGCTCAGGCAGAATCACCTCTTCGCTAAATACGAGAAGTGCCTCTTTGAGCAGACCTCGCTTCCGTTTTTGGGCTACATTATTTCTCAGACCGGTCTACGAATGGATCCAGAGAAACTGTCTGCCATCGAGAAATGGCCTTGACCGGAGGGGTTGAAGGCCATTCAGCGATTCCTGGGCTTCGCTAACTACTACCGCCTCTTCATACCACACTTCTCTTCCCGGACTGCCCCAATTTCCGCGCTCACCCGTAAGGGCACTAATCCCAAAGAGTGGCCGCCCGAAGCAGAGGAGGCCTTTCTTTCCCTAAAACAGGCCTTCTCTTCCGCCCCGGTGCTGCACCGCCCGGACGGCAACAAGCAGTTCTTCCTGGAAGTTGACGCCTCCTCCTCTGGAGCCGGAGCGGTACTTACTCAAAAATCATCTTCCGGGAGAATGGTAACTTGTGGCTTCTTCTCCAAACTCTTCTCCTCTTCTGAGCGCAACTATTCCATAGGAGACCGAGAGTTATTGGCCATCAAGCTGGCGTTGGAGGAGTGGCGTTACCTACTCGAGGGGGCTCTTCACCCGGTAATAATTTACACTGACCACAAGAACTTGGCTTACCTCCAGCATGCCCAGAGACTTAACCCGTGCCAAGCCCGGTGGTCCTTGTTTTTTGCTCGCTTTGATTTTGTTCTTCATTTTCGCCTGGCTGACAAAAACGTCAAAGCAGACGCCTTGTCCCGATCCTTTCTGGTGTCCGATCTCGAGGAAGAACCTAAACATATCATCGATCCCGCCAGAGTAATGCAGGTGGCTCCCGTGAGTCTAAATCGTCTCCCTCCCGGTAAGACGTTTGTTTCAGTACCTGATCGGAAGAAGATCCTACACTGGGGCCATTCGTCTAAACTAGCTGGCCACGCCGGTCAGAAAAAGACCCTCCAGCTTATTGCCCGGCACTACTGGTGGCCTACCCTGCACAAGGACGTAATAGACTTTGTTTCTGCCTGTGTGTCCTGCGCCCGCAACAAAGTCCCGAGACACCTGCCAGCCGGTCGCCTCCTTCCGCTTCCTGTGCCTGCTGCCCCCTGGCAGCATATTGCTATGGACTTCATAACTGATCTCCCCGTCTCCGCCGGTTGTACGGTCATTTGGGTGGTCGCGGATCGCTTTTCCAAGATGGCTCACTTTATTCCCCTGCCAGCCCTCCCGTCTGCACCCGAGCTGGCTAAAGACTTTATCCGCCACATCTTCCGTCTTCATGGCCTGCCCCTCCACATCGTGTCGGATCGTGGGGTACAGTTCACCTCACGTTTCTGGAGAGCCACTTGTAAACTGCTAGACGTCACCCTGGACTTCTCTTCCGCTTACCACCCACAGTCCAATGGTCAAGTGGAGCGGATCAATCAGAACCTGACCAGTTACCTCCGGCACTTCGTTAATGCCCATCATTCTGACTGGGTGGATCTCCTACCATGGGCCGAGTTCTCTTATAACAATCACGAGAGCGAATCCTCCTCCAAATCCCCGTTTTTTGTAGTCTTCGGTCAGCATCCTCGGATTCCTTTTCCTGTCTCCACCTCTGTGGACAACCCGGCTGCGGAATCTCTCGTTAGCAAATTTTCCTCCATTTGGGAGAGTACCCGATCCGCACTCCTTCAGTCGTCCGAACGGATGAAAAGACACGCTGACAAAAAACGCCTGGATCCTCCACAATTTCGTCCTGGAGATAAAGTCTGGCTCTCATCTAAATATGTCCGACTCAAGATACCTTCTTACAAGTTAGGGCCTCGGTTCATCGGTCCTCTGGAGGTCATCAGTCAGATCAACCCGGTGGCCTATAAATTGAAACTCCCGGCCAACTTACGGATCCCTAACTCCTTCCATGTATCTCTCCTCAAACCTGTGGTACTTAACTCTTTTTCCAAGTCTACAGGTACGCCTCCTGCTCCGGTTTCTGCTGAGGACGAGTTTGAGGTAGAGAACATTCTTGCCACCAAAAGGGTAAGAGGAAAGACCTTTTTTCTAGTAGATTGGAAGGGGTTTGGTCCTGAGGAGAGAACGTGGGAGCCCCGGGAGAACATCCATGCCCCTCTTATCCTAGCTAAATTTCTGTCTGGCCTAAAAAAGGGGGGGCTTAAAGGGGGGGTACTGTAGCGCCGGCGTCCCTGCCCTCTGCTAGGCAGGGACGCTGTTCCCCTCACCGCTCTGCTCCGTGCCCGGCGTCCTCCTCCCGCTCTGCTGGCAGCGCGCGCTCCTTCCCGGCCACTGTGCTTAGGGCGCGCGCGCGCGCTCTCCCTTCCTCTTAAAGGGGCCGCGCGCGCCATCCTAAGGAGTCCCCGGCCAATGGCCGGAGGACTTCACCATATATAAGGCACCTCCTCCAAAATGGAGGTGCCCGAGCAATGTTGTTGCACTGTTCACTACTCTGCTTCAGCCCTCAGGTCCCGTTGCCAGTTACCTGCCAGATACCTGCCAGATTCCTGCCAGCTTGCTGTCTTATTCCTGCCTGATTATCTGCTACCTGCCTGCTAGTCTGAGGTCCGACGGTCTGCCTTACTACTCCTGTCAGTCTGTCTAAGGACCAGCCTGTCCGCTCACCTGGGAGCGCACTTCAGCCACCTGCCTGCTTGCCTGAGGTCCGACGGTCTGCCTTCCAACTCCTGTCAGTCTGTCTATGGACCAGCTTGCCTGCTCACCTGGGAGCACGCATCTGCTACCTGCCTGCTAGCCTACCTGGAGGCTCCACCGTCACGTGCTGTGACCACCTGCCTGTCCAGTGACTCCTGCCCGCTCACCTGGGAGCGCTCATCTGCTGCCTGTCTGCTAGCCTACCTGGAGGCTCTGCCGTCACGTGCTGAGACCACCCGCCTGTCCAGAGACTTCTGCCCGCTCACCTGGGAGCGCTCATCTGCCGCCTGTCTGTTGGTCTTCCTGGAGGCTCCGCCGTCACATGCTGTGACCACCCGTTCATCCAGAGACTCTCGCCTGCTCACCTGGGAGCTCACGTCTATCATCAGCCGCCACAGGTCGTACCAACCCTTTACCCAGAGACTGCCCCGGTCACTTGCCGTGACCATCTGCCCGTTCATCCAGAGACTGCCCCGGTCACTTGCCGTGACCATCTGCCCGTTCATTCAGAGACTGCCCCGGTCACTTGCCGTGACCATCTGCCCGTTCATTCAGAGACTGCCCCGGTCACTTGCCGTGACCATCTGCCCGTTCATCCAGAGACTGCCCCGGTCACTTGCCGTGACCTCCAGCCCGTTCACTCAGAGACTGTCCCGGTCACCTGCTGTGACTCCCTGCCCGTCTTCCCTGGTCGCCACCCGCTCCCTTACAAGGACAGCCCCCTTGTATAGTAGCTCAGAGGTTCCGCCTCCCAGACCCGTTACAACAGGCACTGTCCAGCTAAGAATACTGGTGTGTCTATGGCTTATGGTGCCACCCAGCCAGGAATAGTATGGTCCAGCTGCTCAACAAAGGTAATTATCTCCCTGATGTGGCCAATGGGGCCTAGCAGTTTCATAACTTTATGGTCAAAAAAAGTTACAATTTTATCGAGTTTAACCTAAAACCTAACATGTTGATTCTGAGGAAAACAAAAAAAAAACAGTATTAGGGGGAAAATTCCCTTCTATTTCTATATATAGCAATCAGGCTACATATAGACGGATCAACTGCTCATCTCCAAAATTCAGTATTGATGACCTGTAATGTATTTTTTAATAAAGGCATCCAGGCCCTACTTGAACTTTTTTAATAAATCAACCATTACAACATGTTTTGGTAGTAAGGTCCATATAATCATATTCTCACTGATCCTACAGTAAAGAATCTGCATCTGTGATTATGATTAAACCTTCTTTCCTATAGATCATACATGTCAAACTCTGGTCCGCAGGGTGATTATATTTGGCCCACGACACCAGGACCGTCACCCCTATTTGGGGCCTATTATTCTGTATGGAGGACTATGTGGGACCCAGTATTGTGAATGGAGGACTATGTGGGACCCATTATTGTGAATGGAGGACTATGTGGGACCCATTATTGTGAATGGAGGACTATGTGGGGCCCATTATTGTGAATGGAGGACTAAGTGGGGCCCATTATACTGTATACTGGTTGGCCCGTGACTTTGTCCAAGTTTTACATTTTGGCCCTCTGTGTGTTCCTCTAGATGTAGAGGATGCCCCCTTGTCATCAGTGGAATCCTACGTGTAAAAAGATCATTAGAACGATCTCCGTAACGTCCTTCATATATTTGTATATAGTAATAAGATCTAAGCCTTCTTTTTTCCAAATTGAATAACCCCAAGCATGTTCTTGTCATGAGCATCCAATGATGTGATTTGACTTGCCAGCAACTTCCTGGCACTGGTCACTAAAGTTTAGTTTGCTGACCACCAATAAAAGGCTTTTAACAGTGAGACCCAATGTTTTAACATTCACTGCATAGGAACATTTTGTTTCCTTGGACCAAATATCTGACCTTGGATTTATCCAATTTATGTCCTGGACCCTAATGCCTCACCATAGATTTTTATCTACATTAATCCTCAATTGCCAATTTTCAGCCCAATAATTCAACTTCTCCAAATCCATCTGTTATAATAAGTCATCCTCCTCTGTGTTGATTACTTTTCATAGCTTATTATGATCTGCAAATATTAAAATTCTACTCTGTATGTCTTCAACCAGATCATTAATAAATATATTATTAAGAAGAGTGCCCAATATTAACCCATGTGGTACTCTACTATTAAATGTGACTCAATCGGAGTGTGTTGCATTAATAACCACCCTCTGTTTTCTATCACTAAGCCAGTTCTTAACCCAATTATATACATTTTCACCAAAACCCATTGTACTCATTTTATTTACTAACCTTTTATGTGACACTGTATAGAATGCCTTTCAAAAGTCCAGGGAAACAACATGCACATCCTTATGAGAGATGAGCAAATTTGATCAAGTAGAATTTAATTCTTCTCAAATTTTACAAAAATTTAGATTCTGATATTTTTTAAGCACGCCACTTTGTCTGCAATTTGCAAGAGCAAATTCATTGTCTGCTCTTTGCAACTTGCACACATGTACACGGTATTCTGCCTTCCTCGTATTTTGCAATGAAGCTGGGTATACACTTCCCTTCTTCATTTGCGCACTGCGCATGCCCAAGGGGGAAGTAAGTCATGCGCATGCGTGTATGGACTTCAAATCTGACTACTAAAACAGGTGTGCAAAAAAAGAGTAGTTTGACATGCACACTTTGTGAGGCAGACTGTCTCAGTTAAATGTTTGGCTTTTTGCTAATTTTCTTTTGTATTTTTGAACACAATTATTTCCTTCCTCCCAAAAAGGATTAAACAAGAAATGCAAAAACTCAGTACAGTCACTTTTGACAAGCACGGTTTCTCTGACAGTCAATGAGTTTAGATTTCTTTTCTTTAAGAAATGTTGTGATGGCTTGCTGCATGCTTGTGCATAAAGAATAAAAAAAAATCTGTAATTGAAATGCAATAGGACAGCTGCCAACTATACAAAATCACAATCAGCTGCTGACGGCTCTACTTCACTTTCTCGAACTATAAACTGAATTTCTGTATTATTTACAGACTATTACACTCATTTTCTTCACCGTTACAGTTGTACAACACACATTGCCTGTATTATTGTCCAATATTTTATGGATTACTCTCTATGTCTTTTGCACACGTTGAGAATTTGGTGAATTTTTTACCTTTGTAAGTAGAGATGAGCGAACATTTCAATGTTCGGTTCAGAAATGTTCGCCGAATATTTAGACATTCGCCAAATTTATTTGTCGAACATTACCGAAAGCCATAGGATTCAATTGGGGGACAAAAAAATGCATATACAACACCTTCAAATGGGCCCAAAAGCTGCCAAAACACATCAAATTAAGGATAGACACCAAGAAAGTGCCATCAATTGACCCAGAGTACAAGTACTATAATTATTATTACTATTACAGCGACATTTATTCCGTGGTGCGTTACATGTGAAAAGGGGTCACCGACTGGTGCAAGAGGAGAGAGGACCCTGCCTACCAGGGAGCACAAACAATCTGCAAGGGATGGGTGAGCATACAGTAGGTAAGGGTATAGCCAGTCATGCAGCGGTATGCTGGAGCGAGGCTTACTGCAGATTGTACGCTTGTCATAAGAACTGGGTCTTCAGCTTCCTTTTCAAGGTTTCCACGGTAGGCGACAGTCTGATGTGTTGGGGAGCGTTATCACAGTAGGTGAGATGCACGGGACAAATCTGCTGAGAGCCTAAATCACAGTAAGCTTCCAGGAACTCACAACTGATCAGATTAACCCCTGAACCGATTAATATGAAGGCGAAAGGTTTGTAATGACTGCAGGAGTTGGAGCAATCAGACGCTGCGATCTTCTGGCTCCTCTCTGTCACGGTAAACCCGTGACACCTTGCAATCTTCAACACAATGTTCACAAGGTAGAAAGCAGCGGTGGTCGGTCTCCTAGACAACGAGCTAACTTCTTTATGATGATAGAGGACAACATCTGCAAGTAGTTTGTATGTTCTCCCCGTATTTGCGGGGGGTTTCCCCCAGGTTCTCCGGTTACCTCCTAAGTAACAAAGCAGCCATACAGGAGTGTTTACAGTTTAAAAAATTAGGGCCTTACACCACCATTTCCGTGGCCAACAGATTGGAGATGGTGGAGTTCCACCTCTTAGCTTTGTCATGTGTGGGAGGAAACAATCTTTTACATGACCACAACTGTGGGACCGAGAGCTGGCTACAGTGCTGAGAGAGGGGGAAGTACGGTGAAACGGACAAACTGCTGGACCGTGAGTGAGGCGCAGGGGGAGATGTTACGGTGGATTGAGAAAGATGTGGTGTGCTCGGTGAAACAAACACAGCAGGCATGTCCGCTTCTGTTACAGCTGACGGGCTTTCACTCAGCCTGACTGGAGAGGGTAGAGAAGCAGAGGTTCTGCGGTGGGAGACCTGCGTGACAAAACTCGGCATGGTAACAGAGGAGTAGGAAGAAGCAGCAGATGCGGTTGATGGGGCGGCTGATGGTTGCTGAGGTCCGCATTTTATCGCAGTGAGATTGCCAGAGTAACGCATGTTGATTGCGCATGTGAAGGTTCATGCATGTAGTAGTTAAATTATTGCACTTTTTCCCTCTACTGAGTTTATCTCAAAGTTTGCAGATAACGTGAGCTGGCTCATCCTTTGCGGTGACAAAAAAGGCCCAGGCTAGGCAACCCTTGCCGCCCCTGCGAGCTGCAGACCCGCAACCGCTGCTGGTCACTGCCACAGTTGTGGCTACGGATGCAGTGCCCCTCGTGCTTGCATCACTCTGTGTTTGCGCCATGGGACACAATGTAACCTCCTAGTCTTCCTCTTCCTCCACCTCCTCAGATGAACTACTTGGCTGCATGCCTCTGGGTTCACACCAAGTTGGATGTACAACCTCATGATCATTCAATGTGTTATCCCATTCCTCGCCCTTAGAGTCACCCTTCTCCTCTTGTTGCCCTGACAGCACAGTACAGACTGCATGAGCCTCAGGTATCTGAGTCTCATCAAGATCACCGCTCTCCTCAGTGGTTAACGTCTGGTGACGAGGGTCAGGAACCTGTTCGGACCCTACTCCATCCTGCCCTGAATGCAACCTAAAAGATTTTGGGCATCGGTGCAGATGCTTTCCTCCTCTTCTTGACTATGTGAATGTTTGGAGTACACTTCTGATGCCCATGGTACAGAATGGGTGAACAGTTCTACAGACTCACCCATCTGTGGTTCGCTACAGTCAGTTGGGCAGTTGGACAGTTGTGATGCAGGGGGAAGCAAGGGTAATTGGGGTGCCACCTCTGTGGACTGTACTGTGTGTGATGTTGAGGTGGAGGAAGAAGAGGAGAGGCCACCTGAAGCAGCGCTTGCCATGGGCCCTGCTCTTTCCATCAGAATCTCAGTAATTGCACAAGAAAAAAAAATGTGCTGCAAGGTTGATTGAACAGGTACACAGCACAGGACTTATCTACACTATCTGACTTCCACACAAGTGCCCATCTATCTAGCTAATATCTCTCAGTACACAGACGCACATTCAGCAGCGTCGGTCTGCAGCAGTGACATGCATGAAATGACGCTGAGGGAACATGGCCGCTTTTTTGTATAGAGAAGACATGTCATTTCAGCAGCCAATTGCAGAAGCCCTTGTGTCTGGATGCGTCCTGTGCTCTGATAGGCTAGCCACACTTTTCCTCTGACTGTTCCACTCATGGTTTTGATTATAAATACTGAGATAAAAAAAACTCACCAAATACTAAGCAAGATCAACAGCAGCAGCAGTAGTGGCAACAGCAGCAGCACAAGCAGTAGATGGAGCTCCCACCCTCAAGTCCAGGTGATTACTCACACGTCAGTAAGACGGTAAGAACAGCATTACAAAAAATGACCCCGGGGATGATGTAGAGGCGTTCCTGACTGTATTTGAAAGGGTGTCGGAACGGGAGAATTTGCCTCTGGCACCATATTTAACAGGCGAGCCTCAGAAGGCCTTTTATGACTTGGCCTTGCAGGATGTAAAGGAGTACGACAAATTAAAAATTGAGATCTTAGCGGACTTGGGAGTGACTGGCTGTCGGGGTGCTACTGGTGCACCACTGGGCCTATTGCAGTGACAAACCTCCCCAGTCCCAGATGTTTGACCTCCTATACCTGGTCCAAAAGTGGTTGCAACCCAAATCTTCCTCCCCAGCACAGATGGTGAAGAAAGTTGTCATGGACAGGTTCATACACTCCCTTCCGAGGTTGATGCAATCCTGGGTTGCCCAGGGAGATCCCCATAATGCCGATGACCTGGTGGAAAGGTAACAGGCGGTAGAGAGTTCCTTGGGGAAACAAGGGGTCATAGCATCTCCATACTGGGGTTCCCAAAGGGCGACAGACACCCAAAAGAGGGGAACTAGAGCCACATCGGGAGGGCACGTCCTAGAGTCCAGGAGGGGACTGAGTTGCTGCCAAAGGCCCAATCTGATAACGTAATTTGTTGGAGGTGTCATGCCCCAGGCACATAGCCGCCCGTTGCCCCATGACCAACGAGCCAATGGACTGCAGCGCAGGATAGCGCTGCTCGTATTTTGCATATCCCGCCTGCAGTGCTGTTCCTCAACCAGGCGAGGGACCGCAAGCATGCCCCGCATCAGTGAATGGAGTGCAAATGACTGGTCTGTTGGACTCAAGGAATTTGGTAACCCTAGTGAGGGCCACAATTCCTCAACGGTTGATCCCAGGGAAAAAGGTGGGCGTCCGCTGTATCCATGGGGACGCTAAGGACTACCCTGTGGCCCGAGTGGTCATAGACACAAACTGTGGCGCCGAGTCCCATGAGGTGGGCGTAGTCAAGGACCTGTTGCACCCTGTTATACTATGGTGGGAATTTGTCTTGTTTTGGGACTTGTGGGAGAATGGGAGGAAGCCGGGTTGTCTGGACAACAACCAGGTCGCTCCTAAAGAAACTTCATTGCAGGCCGCAGCCGACGAGTTTCACTTTTGTGTGCTGGTTGGGGATGAGGATGAGGCACCATTCCCGGAGGCCAACATCCCTGAACTGGAGGTGTCCGGGGGAAACTTTGGAACCGCCTAGGCTCAGGGACTTAACTCTAAAAGGGGCGTTTGATAATGTAACTGTTCTTAATGGTGTTTGCTCAAGAGTCAGGGGTTGACACCCAATATCCGTACTTTGTCATAAATGTGGAGTTACTATATATCGGATCATTAAGCTCAGAGGAGAGGTTATCGAGCAGTTACTAGTGCCAGGGCCGTACAGACGCAGGGTGTTAGATATGGCCCATACACATGTGTTGGGTGGTCATGTGGGGGTAGAGAAAACCCAGGAAAGGACCCTCCAGAGGTTCTATTGGCCTGATTGTCAACAAGAAATTGTAAATTATTGTAGGTCATGTCCCACCTGCCAGCTGACCTTCCCGGTGGCTCACTTCCGTAGCCCCTTAATGCTATTGCCGATCATTGAGGTGCCAGTTGATTGCATAGCCATGGATCTAGTGGGCCCCCTGGTCAAGTCCTCCAGAGGACATCAGCATTATATTCTGGTGGTACTGGACTATGCTACATGGTATCCGGAGGCCGTACCAATATGTAACTCCTCTGGAAAATGTATAGCTGTATAGTTGGTCCACATCTTCTCTAGAACAGGGTTGCCTAAGCAGATCCTAACGGACCAAGGGACTCTGTTTATGTCAAGGGTGATGAGGGAGTTGTGTAAAAAAGTTGTGTAAAACCCTGCAAATCACACAAGTCAGGACCTCAGTCTACCACCCCTAGACAGATGGCATAGTGGAGAGGTTTAATAAAACCTTGAAGGCCATGTTAAGGAAGGTCATAGAGAAAGACAGCCAGGACTGGGACTGTCTACTGCCGTACCTTCTGTTTTCCAATAGAGAAGTTCCACAGGCCTCTACTGGATTCTCCTCTTTTGTGCTGTTATATGGCAGACACCCCCCTGGACTCCTGGACGTAGCAAAGGAGACCTGGGAGGTGGAGTCTACACCCTACAGGAGTGTAATAGAACATGTGGCCCAGATGCAAGAGAGGATTGCAGAGATAATGCCCATCATGAAAGAACATTTTCTGAAAGCACAAGAAGCACAGTCGAGGGTGTACAATAGGTCGGCGAGCGTGAGACACTTCAACCCAGGAGATTGGGTACTGGTGCTGGTACCTACGTTGGAGAGAAAATTCCTGGCTAAGTGGCAGGGCCCCTATGAAGTAGTGGAAAAGGTTGGCGATGTCAACTATAAAGTCCACCAACCAGGAAGAAAGAAGCCCTACCAGGTGTACCACGTCAACCTGATAAAGCCATAGCGAGATAGGGAGCCCGTGGAAGGTCCGTGTTTGGTGCCAAAGACAGAAGCCGACATGGGAGAGGTCAAGGTGGCAGAGTTGCTGTCACGTGCCTAAAAGCAACAGTGCCATGAGTAGATACAGCGGAACAGGGACCTGTTCTCTGATCTACCAGGGTCTACTCAGATCATAGAGCATGAGGTGCTTATGGAGCCTCATGTCTGAGTAAACATGAAGCCATACCGGATTGCTGAAGCCCGCCGAGAGGTAATCTCGAAAGAGGTGAAACGCATGTTGAGTATAGGAGTCATTGAAGACTCCAAGAGTGGCTGGTCTAGTCCCATAGTCTTAGTGCCAAAACCAGATGGAGAATAGCAGTTTTGCAATGACTATAGGAAACTGAATGAGGTCTCTAAGTTTGATTCTAACCCAATGCCGAAGGTAGATGAACTAATTGAAAGACTAGGGCCGGCTAGGTACATTACCACACTTGACCTTAGAAAATGATATTGGCCAATACCTAGGTCCCAAAATGCCAAGGAGAAGACGGCCTTCTCAACGCCAGACGGATGTTTCCAATACACAAAGATGCTGTTTGGGTTACAAGGAGCCCCTCCTACCTTCCAGAGGGCCATGGACCGGATCGTAGCCCCCCTCAGGAAGTACGTTGCAGCCTACTTGGATGATGTCGTGATCTACAGCCAGGATTGGGGAAGCCATCTGAGTAAAGTACAGGCGATATTCGATGCTCTACGGAAGTCGGGGTTTTCCATCAACCTGAAGAAATGTGCCATGGGCATGGAGGAAACTAAATATTTAGGCAGAGGCAAGATAATGCCCCAAACAAATAAAGTTGAAGCAATCCAGGGTTGGCCACAACATCTCTCAAAAAAACAGGTAAGAGCATTCCTGGGCATCATAGGCTACTACCGCCGGTCATCCCTAACTTCACCATGATAGCCGCCCCTTTGACAGACCTCCTTGAAGGAACAAAATCGGCTATGGCTAAGTGGTCTCCAGAAGCTGAGACGGCCATCCAGGAACTAAAGCACGCCCTGTGTAAACAGCCAGTGTTGGTGGCACCAGATTTCTCTAAAGAGTTTGTGGTCCAAACGGATGCATCAGATACCGTGTTGGGTTCTGTTCTATCACAAGAGATGAACAGGGAAAAGCACCCCATAATGTATTTAAGCTGGAAGTTGACATCTTGTGAGAAAAATTATTGCATAGTGGAGAAGGAATGTTTGGCCATCAAGTGGGAGTTGGATATTCTACCTCTTAGGCAGGAAGTTCAGGCTGCTATCAGATCACGCCCCATTAAAGTGGATGAGCAAGAAGAAAGGGAACAATGCCCAAGTGACCAAGTGGATCCTAGCTCTTCAGGATTTTAGCTTCCATGTAGAGCATAGGCCTGGGAAACGGCATGGCAAAGCTAACGCATTGTTGAGGGTCCACTGTTTGTTAGCGGAAGGTGCCAAGCCCCCCGGCTTTGGGCAGAGTGGGTGGTATGTAAGATGGCCGCCGGACAGGCCCTTGAGGGGAGATATGTATCACAGAGGTTGGTAGCTTTGGTGATGTAAAGCCCGGGAAAAGCATGCTCCAGCACACGTAGTGCTGAGAGGGTTAATAGAGCATATCAGGGCCGGTTTTTATGAGCAGTCATAAGAGATGGGAGGGATTAGCTACTCACATATCCCCACCCCAGGGCGTGTGTCTTGTAAATAAAATGGAGACCGAGTGTCTCATTCAGTGTCTGTGGCTGGAGGTGTGGAGACCTCTAGAGTGTTTGTGCTAAAGGACACTGACCGTGAGCGGGTGAACCCGCCATATTCTATGGACTGTTTATTTTCTGTTTTTGTTACTCTGTGCCGGAGAAGGCTGTCTTTTGTTTACTTCTCAAAGTGCGGTTTATGAAGGTATAATAAACCTGCCTTGGATGTTTTTAAAGAAACCATTTCCAGTGCCTACCTCTAACACGGCTGAGTGAGTACCAAAACCTACAGTATCCACAGGTGTGCTGTTCCTGCTCCGTATACTGTGTACCTGCCACTGGAGCGGCAAATTAATGATCAATGGGATGCCAGTGGTTTTAGCCCCACCAATCTGATAATGATGGCCTATTCTTAGAAATATCTAAGTACTGGACAACTACTATGAAGTCACTGATGATAGTTTCCCTTTGGCCAAGGCCCCACTATCAGTATTTGGTCAGTATTTTTTCTCAGAAGTGGGAGCCAAAACCAGGTGAGTAACAATCAGATAAAAGGTATAATAGAAACAAGTCACCAATTCTGCATTTATCACCCACTCCTGGTTTTGGCTCCCACTCCTGAGAACAAATACTGACCAAATACTGATAATGGGGATGTGGCCTTTGAGTAAATGTAGCAGATATTATAGATCCAACTAGTACATGGCCTTTGAGCGAAAAAACTCCAATTGCACAGAATTTATCATTTCAATTTGATTTCTATTGGTGTTTCTGTAGATTGCGAGAGCGGTATGGGTTCACTTCATTGTTTAAGAGGTGTACTGGGAACTGAAAGTGTTATACAGTCACCAAAAATGCCATCGTTTTACTGATTAGATCATCTATTTGGAATGTGGCAGAGAGTTGTGTAATTGAAAACAAACGACTGTGCAAATAATGGCTAACACAAAATATCACATGCTAGAGAGCTGTCTACTAACTAGATTTATTAACTCTTTGAAGATGCAGCCAATATTCATTTTCCAGTTTTAGATTTTTCCTCCACACCACATATATATATATATATATATATATATATATATATATATATATATATATATATATACAGTACAGACCAAAAGTTTGGACACACCTTCTCATTTAAAGATTTTTCTGTATTTTCATGACTATGAAAATTGTACATTTACACTGAAGGCATCAAAACTATGAATTAACACATGTGGAATTATATACTTAACAAAAAAGTGTGAAACAACTGAAAATATGTCTTATATTCTAGGTTCTTCAAAGTAGCCACCTTTTGCTTTGATGACTGCTTTGCAAATTGCCTCTTCAGAGAAAAAGAGGACTTGTACTCCATAGCGCCACCTATTGGAAGCAGCAATCCTACAAGTCACAACCCTTTAACGAGTCATGCAATATGATTTAGGATAAAAGCCAAATCAGAATCTCAATTTGCAGACACGGTGTTTCGGGCTGTTGGCCCTCATCAGTGCAAAGTATGAGAACTGATTTGGCTAGGTGAGAGGCTCTGGACTGAGGTCTAAGGGGTAACATTTCTCCTTATGGAGAGTGACACACCAGCTCTGGCACGTCAAGGTAAGGAGGCTTATTCGCCATGCAATGCTTCTCTGGGAAATTTAATATGCAAATTGCCTCTTCAGAGAAAAAGAGGACTTGTACTCTATAGCGCCACCTATTGAAAGCAGCAATCCTACAAGTCACAATCAACCCTTTAATGAGTCGTGCAATATGACCTAGGATAAAAGCCAAATCAGAATCTCAATTTGCAGACACGGTGTTTCGGGCAGTTGGCCCTCGTCAGTGCAAAGTATGAGAACTGATTTGGCTAGGCGAGAGGCTCTGGACTGAGAACTGCTTTGCACACTCTTGGCATTCTCTTGATGAGCTTCAAGAGGTAGTCATCGGAAATGGTCTTCCAACAATCTTGAAGGAGTTCCCAGAGATGCTTAGCACTTGTTGGCCCTTTTGCCTTCACTCTGCGGTCCAGCTCACCCCAAACCATCTCGATTGGGTTCAGGTCTGGTGACTGTGGAGGCCAGGTCATCTGGCGTAGCACCCCATCACTCTCCTTCTTGGGCAAATAGCCCTTACACAGCCTGGAGGTGTGTTTGGGGTCATTGTCCTATTGAAAAATAAATGATGGTCCAACTAAACGCAAACCGGATGGAATAGCATGCCGCTGCAAGATGCTGTGGTAGCCATGCTGGTTCAGTATGCCTTCAATTTTGAAGAAATCCCCAACAGTGTCACCAGCAAAGCACCCACACCATCACACCTCCTCCTCCATGCTTCACGGTGGGAACCAGGCATGTAGAGTCCATCCGTTCACCTTTTCTGTGTCGCACAAAGACACGGTGGTTGGAACCAAAGATCTCAAATTTGGACTCATCAGACCAAAGCACAGATTTCCACTGGTCTAATGTCCATTCCTTGTGTTCTTTAGCCCAAACAAGTCTCTTCTGCTTGTTGCCTGTCCTTAGCAGTGGTTTCCTAGCAGCTATTTTACCATAAAGGCCTGCTGCACAAAGTCTCCCCTTAACAGATGTTGAAGAGATGTGTCTGCTGCTAGAACTCTGTGTGGCATTGACCTGGTCTCTAATCTGAGCTGCTGTTAACCTGCGATTTCTGAGGCTGGTGACTCGGATAAACTTATCCTCAGAAGCAGAGGTGACTCTTGGTCTTCCTTTCCTGGGGCGGTCCTCATGTGAGCCAGTTTCTTTGAAGCGCTTGATGGTTTTTGCAACTGCACTTGGGGACACTTTCAAAGTTTTCCCAATTTTTCGGACTGACTGACCTTCATTTCTTAAAGTAATGATGGCCACTCGTTTTTCTTTACTTAGCTGCTTTTTTCTTGCCATAATACAAATTCTAACAGTCTATTCAGTAGGACTATCAGCTGTGTATCCACCAGACTTCTGCACAACACAACTGATGGTCCCAACCCCATTTATAAGGCAATAAATCCCACTTATTAAACCTGACAGGGCACACCTGTGAAGTGAAAACCATTTCCGGTGACTACCTCTTGAAGCTCATCAAGAGAGTGCCAAGAGTGTGCAAAGCAGTCATCAAAGCAAAAGGTGGCTACTTTGAAGAACCTAGAATATAAGACATATTTTCAGTTGTTTCACACTTTTTTGTTAAGTATATAATTTCACATGTGTTAATTCATAGTTTTGATGCCTTCAGTGTGAATGTACAATTTTCATAGTCATGAAAATACAGAAAAATCTTTAAATGAGAAGGTGTGTCCAAACTTTTGGCCTGTGCTGTATATATATATATATATTTATGTTACTGTAAAAGTCAGAAGGCCGGTAAAACCTAGGATTTACCGGTCAATCTGGACATTTACCGAGGCCGTCGGTAAAAGCTCAAAATGAAAAGTAAAATTGGCCTTTTACCTGTGAAGTCTTGGTAAATGTTAACATTTACCGTCGAGCGTGGTAAAAGTCAGAAATATCAGGTGTGAAGATGGAACATCTGACTTTAACCAAGCGCAGTTGGTAAATGTGCACATTTACCACGGATTTTCGGTAAATGTAGCTGAGAAGGGTGTAAGCGCAGTTGGTAAATGTGCACATTAAAATGTAGCTGCGAAGGGTGTAAGCGCAGTTGGTAAATGTGCACATTTACCACGGCATCTTGGTAAATGTAGCTGAGAAGGGTGTAATAAACAGTGTAAGCCAAAGCGGGAAAGGTGTCTGATTAGGTAGATACGGCGAGGAAATGGAGGACATAGTGGGAAAGGTGTCTGATTAGGCAGATACGGCGAGGAAATAGAGGACACAGTGGGAAAGGTGTCTGATTAGGCAGATACGGCGAGGAAATGGAGGACACAGTGTTCAAAGTTTTTATAAATGTAATAAGAGTAAATGGGGAAAATATGGTAATAACAATGAACAAAATCTGCTACCCTGTAAGGTATCTGCTACCCTGTAAGGTATCTGCTACCCTGTAACGTATGTACGTTCTATATATACAGATGTCAATCCTGACTATCCTTAACGTATGTACGTTCTATATATACAGATGTCAATCCTGACTATCCTATGATTATTGTTCCGATCATACAAAAAGTGTCCACTTTCCGCTAACATACAACCACTAACCCCACACTAAAATATGCAAAAGAGAACGTCCTATGAATCTTAGGGTATCAGTGTTCCACAGCACCCTCTCACAAAAGTTACAAGAAGTACACACGCTGCCAGTGTAGTAGTGTATAAATTGTCCTGTACTTAGCTTCCTGTAGAGCGCAGAGTCCAAAGTCTTTCCAAGGGCCCTTTGCAAGGTGGACGCTAACACCGCTCACACGATTTACCGTTGCTGCGCCAATGTGGTAGAACCAGAAGATATGCAGATAAGCTCTGAGCCGGAGTTGCTGGGTGCCATGAACAGTCTGTTCCACCCGAGCACCGTAGTCTCTGATCAGGGGAATCAGAAGACAGCGCATTCCGAGAAAAGGCTGGAAGGAAACAGCGCAACAGCCCTGTCTGGGCTCAGTCTAGTCAGCACAGCACCAGTCCTCTCACTCTCCCTAAAATAGCTCCTGCCTCAAGTCCTAGTTTCCTAGGGTTCTCTTCTTAGATTGCTGCCCAATCACTGCCTGAAGAAAATCACTAACTCATCAATGGCAGTGTTAGACCAGTAGATGGTGCTGTTGTACAGTCTTTCACACAATGCTGAGTAACCCTATTACAAAAGAACATGGGATTCTTGCCAAGCAGTGTGGATAAATGGGCGTACTTCCTGTTTGTGTCCTCATGCTGGACGACTGCCTGAGTGTTTTGCAAGCTGCACATACTGCTCAAAGCTGCATAGCCGACTGCCTGTCAAAGCTGCACAGGCACTAGCTGATTGTCAGATCATGAGTGAGGAAATGAAAGATCGTTTTTCGGAGCTCTTGAATGAAGTGGTGGAGAAAAAGCGAGATAATAATTTTTATTTCACGGACGATAAATACGAGAATATATTGAAAGAAGTGAAGGAGGCTAAGGTGGCGGTACCTAAACAGAGTATTCACTACAGGCGTTTGAAGAGGTACGACATCATGACCGTCGGAAGTGATAAAAAGTTAATTGCACCAATCTCGTGTGAAAAAGACAACGTGTTGCATTAAGTTCGGTGTGCAGAACTCTTTAGTGTCATTCATAATGCGCACATCAGTACCGGCCACGGAGGGCGGACCAGGATCCTAAAGGAGGTGAACCGTAAGTTCAAAAATGTCACAACGGAGTCAATAGTTATTTATCTGCGACTCTGCCAGCCATGCCGGAAAAAAACAGAAGATTACCAAAAAAGGCCTTGTTGTGAAACCCATCCTACACAGTGAAATGAATTCTCGTGCTCAAGTCGATCTCATTGACATGTAATCCAATTGTGATAATGATTTCAAGTTCATATTCGTCTATCAAGACCACGTCACTAAATTTGTTCTTCTACGTGCTTTATGCACTAAAAGAGCAGAAGAGGTTGCGTACCATCTCCTTGACATTTTTTCCACTTTTGGTGCCCCGTGTATTCTGCATTCTGATAATGGGAGGGAATTTTGTAACAAGGTCATACAGAGTTTGTGCGCGATGTGGCCTGATATGGAAATAGTGTATGGTAAACCAAGACACAGCCAGTCCCAAGGCTCCGTGGAAAGAGCAAATCAAGACATTGAAAACATGTTGTCAACGTGGATGGAACCAAATATGACACCCAAGTAGTCTGAGGGCCTTCGCTTTGTACAAGCAATGAAAAATAGAGCACACCATGAGGGAATAAAATGCTCACCCTATGAAGCTATGTTCGGAGTACCAATGCAGATGGGTCTAGCTACCTCCAAAATTCCTAGTGATGGGATCAGAAATCTCTCTTCAGAAGAAGATCTTGAAAAAATGTTTGTTGGTTTGCAAGAGGAACCTAGTGATCCGACATCACCAACAGAAGCCGAAGGGTCAGATGAATCTAACTTTCATCACACGTCAGCACCGACAGCAGCAGAAGCTTCGGATGAATCCAACTGTCATCAGCTGTTCACAACGGAAGGAGAAGCTTTGAACTTATCCAACTGTCCGCACACCTTAACAGCATATGAAACTCCACCAATTTTGCCATCCAAGAATAATGAAGACCTAAAAGAAAAAAGTGTCGAGTCAAAGCCTTCTAAGAAAGATGGAGAACTTCATGATGACCAGCAACCTGACGTTTTGATTTCGCATACAATCGATAGAAGAATTGGTGCGGTCAGAAGAGTTCGAAAAGCTGCAAGAGAAGGACTTGAAACACAGGCCAAGAAAATGTTGAAATGTTCCAGTCAAAAATTACCTGAACCTAACATTGGACAGAACATCAGAATCAGAATTCCAGACGTTGACCGTTCAAAAATGGACCCTAAGTCGATCATTGCGATTATTATAAAAAAAGATGACTTCTACCAAGTGGGGACTACAGCTGGGATCCTAAATGCAGTAGGAACTCCCCGCCCACTAGGGTCATCCCGCCCTCTGGCCGGACCCCCCCTTCTCCACCACTTAAAGATCACTACTTACCGGAGGCTACCAGAGGCTTCCCAGGTCTCGTCGGCCGGCCGCATCCTCCTTCTTCCGGGTCACATGACTGCATACGTCACCACGAAAGTGACAGGTGCATAAGTCATGTGACACAAGTTGTGTCACATGACTTACGCATGCGTCATTTGCGTGGTGACGTATGCAGTCATGTGACCCGTAAGGAGAAGCCGGACGACGAGACCTGGGAAACCTCCGGTAAGTAGCAATTTAGCTTTATACCTGTCTGCCCTGCACACTCGCACCATCCATGCCTTCCGATGATGCATGAAACATGCATTATCGGAAGGCATGGATATATCCGACAGATATCGGGATTATCCGTATCCGTACAGCCCGTTATCCGCTCGGATAACGGGTCTGGACGCATCTATCTGCTTATCCCTAGTCACAATTACAGAATTACATAGTTTTGAAGTTGCGTTATTCTTGTATTTGCGTTAATTTGACATTTTTGAGAAGTATTTTCCTACATAAATGTTTCCTATTTGAATTCAGAATTACATAGTTTTGAAGTTGCGTTATTCTTGTATTTGCGGTAATTTGACATTTTTGAGAAGTATTTTCCTACATAAATGTTTTCTATTTGCATTTTCCTATTTGTATTTGTTCATTTGCATTTGCATTTTGAAGAATAAAAATATTTCTAACGATTAAGGCCTTCATCAGAGTCGGAAATTGCGTTTAGTTAACTTTTACCACCATCATCTGCTGGTAAGAGTCAGAATTCTGTGACTCAAAGTTACTTTTACCAACACATGCTGGTAAATGTAAAGATTTACCAATTCGCCCAGGTAAAAGTCCAAAATCGTTCATTTATATGGAATACATCTGACTTTTACCAACGCTGTTGAGAAATGTTAAGATTTACCAAGACTTCACCGGTAAAAGTCCAATTTTACTTTTCATTTTGAGCTTTTACCGACGGCCTCGGTAAATGTCCAGATTGACCGGTAAATCCTAGGTTTTACCGGCCTTCTGACTTTTACAGTAACATATATATATATATATATATATATATATATATATATATATATTAATATATATATATATATATATATATACTGAAAAACAATGAAAAAAAGTCTATGTTGTGTGGAATTGGGAAAAAAAAATCTATTTTGGGTTTTGTTTTTAAGACGTTCACTTTATGGTAAAAGTGACTTTGTTCCACTGGTCAGTATGGTTATAAAGTGTAAAACAAGTCCAGAACTCCGATCACTGAGGTATCTCTGTCATCGGTGGTTGACTTTCACAATTTTTAGGTAAAAATACCTTGTGTCTTTTATACCAATTGTGCAATTCATGTGTGCATTAATGACATTGTGGTGACACATAGTGCATGTGTATACATGTTCATATATTTCCCACATATGCACAGCTGTACATGAATGTAAAATTATAATAGTGCTGGATTGGTTTTATGTTTTTTTAGTATTGTGCATTGAGGGTTGTGACCCCTTTATGGGCCATGTAACCTTATCCACACAGCTTTCCAAGTCAGGTTTTAATTAGCGCTAAGCCTGGGTCCTCATTATTCCCCTGTTTATTTGAGGGCTGGTTAGGCACATTGAGAGGTGCGTCACTAGAGTTATAAGCTGCGTTATAAAGTACCAGCAAAAGCTATGAGATTTTAGAAATCTCATGCACACACTTGTTTTTTTCCCCTGACTGAATTTGAGTACTACAGTGTTTTTGAAATCTGCGGCATGTCAATTCTTTCAGCATTTTTGCAGTATTTTTCACCCATAGAATGTAATGAGAAAGGGCAAAATTGTTGCAAAAAACGCAGCAATCAGGTTTTTCTGCGTATTGCAGTTTTTTGCTGCATTTTTGGTGAATAAAGCTGACTTTATTAAACGTGCACTGCAGACAATTTACTCATGTACCCTGTACTAAAAATTCTGCATGCGAACATAGTCTTAGAGTCCATCCATACTGAGGTCACCTTGGTGTGGTTGGATGGCTTATACGCTTTTTTATCAAATGTTAACCAAGTACCTAATGTTTTTTTTTTAAGCTTGTAGCATTGTATTTAATTTTATTTATGAATGTATTTATTTATTAATTGACGTTTACTGACAAATAGTCCTGTTTCAATTTTTTTGTCTAGTTATTGGTGTTTTTAGCCTGTTTTTCATTTTCACTTAATTTTAATTTGTGCCTTTTTTAAAGTCTATTTTATGTGTGTTCACCTATTTTTCTGACATAAAAGGACAGAAATATAGACAAGAGACACTCACTCATTCACCAATTTATTATGGAAAATTTTGCCACGCAGGTCCGATGTAGTCCACGTTCCTCGAATCTGTCCCCGGCGTGTGTGAATAGCAGTAAAGTTCCTGCTATTCACAGGCACTGAGTAGTGACTACAACGCTTATCTGAGCCGCCGAGTCCCGCTGCGTTCAGCGAGACCTGGTGACGATGTTGTCGTCACTACCCGGTGCCTGTGAATAGCAGGAACTTTACTGTTATTCACACAGATTCAAGGAACGTGGACTACATCGGACCTGCGGGGCAAAATTTTGGGTAAGAAATTGGTGAACGAGCGAGTGTCTCTTGTGTTTATTTAGGTATCCATTTCTTGACTACTTCGGATTCGTTGGATTGTGGCGGACCGGCAATGGATTTTTTTTGTAAATAAATTGGTGAATGAGGGGTAGTGTTCGGTTTATTTTTTATCAGCGGGTTAGTAATGAGGGTGTCTGATAGACACCTCTCCATTACTAACCCCAGGGCTAGATGCCAGCTGTGACTGGGGACGCGGTTACAGCGGCCGCTCTTCATGATAATACAAAACCCATTTCTTGTAATAAAAAACACAATAACACAGGTGTGGATAAAAAATGGCCGTGAAGTTTATTTTGGGTAACTTTATTAATAAATATAATATTAATAGCCAACAAATAAATAATTAATATACCAATAAATAATTCCAATCCACCCAGCATTCACTGGGCGATTTTCCCACAAATCAACAATCACGACAGAAATAACAAATTGTTTTATAAAAAAGGGAAGGGAGGGCAGGATCTTCTTATCTTCTCACAGCTGGAATGCCGCACAGCTGGCGAACAGCTGCCTTTTATATCCAATATTTTTCCCGCACTTTTTCCAATATCCAATCAGAATAGAGGAAAATTGACCCCCAAAAACCAGATCAAACCAGAATAACCTGCTCGTGGCTCCCACAGCTGACAAATTCAAAAAACAGTTAACTCTTAAATAACCTGAAGAAAAAAAGGGGGATGAGGGATAGAATACCACAATTAAAAGAAGGGTTCATATTATCATGAGACACCCCTTTTACTGTGGCATACGGGGGGGGCTTACATTCTCAGAGCCATGATTGAACTCGCGGCGCTCCCATGACTGAAACCGAATGCTGGTGGGGAGAATAAAGTTAATTTTCTCCCAGCTGCATTTGGCTGCATGCAAGCGACGGGCAGCATAATAATGCTGTTCACCTGCAGATTAACCGCGTATCTGCAGGTTAATGGCGTCATTTCTGGTGACAGGTTTCCTTTAATAATTTATATGTACTCACAAATGGTACCACTAATAAATACAACGCATACAGCAAAAACAAGCCCTCATACAGCTATTTCAAGGGGAAAATAAAAAAAATGATGGCTCTTGGAATGTGACTATGAAAAAGAAATGTGGCACTAAAGCCAAAATAGCTTTGGTCCTTAAAGGGAACCTGTCATGTCCTATCTTCTATCTACACTGCCCCCATAACGTTGTTAAGGATGCAATGTGCATCACTAACAAGCTTTTTTCATTAAAATTGGTGGTGATATAATGAGAATATAGCATTTTAAATACTTATATCCTACCTGCTTGTTTTAATCATAGGGGTGTGATCCTGATAATCAGTCAGGGGCGGCGCAGCATTCAGTCAGGGCTGGCGCCGCCCATGTATTTGAATTTTGCTCCCGGCTAGCGCTGATTTAAATGGGGTGCTTGCACAGTTTTACATCGCCAGCCTCGGCTCCCTGCGCCTGCGCAGTGATGCTATTGTGTACTTCCCAGCTTCACTGCGCATGCGCTGTGACGAGCGGCTCCCCGTGCATGCACAGTGTAGTTCCCAGCTTCACTGTGTGCGGCCGGAGCCGCTCGCCACAGCGCATGCGCAGTGAAGCTGAGAATTACAAAATAGCCTCACTGCGCAGGCGCAGGGAGCCAAGGCTGGCGATGTAAAACTGTGCAAGCACCCCATTTAAATCAGCGCTAGCCGGGAGCAAAATTCAAATACATGGGCCGCCCCTGACTGATTACCAGGATAACACCCCTATGATTAAAACAAGCAGGAAGGGTATAAGTATTTAAAATTCTATATTCTCATTATATCACCACCAATTTTAATAAAAAAAGCTTGTTAGTGATGCACATTGCATCACTAACAACGATATGGGGGCAGTGTAGATAGTAGATAGGACATGACAGGTTCCCTTTAAGGAGTAAAAGACAAACTCTAGGAAAAAAATATCTGCAAGCCACAGCTTGCCAGTCAACTCCTGATAACAAGCCCAACCTCCAGGCGTAACCAAGCTGGATCTCTATGAAATTTGTAGAACAACTTCGATGAAGTTTACAGAAGTGGTGGAAATGTGTGTTGGTGATTTGCCACTAGCACTTTTCCTATTACCACAACATTTTGTAAGTTAAGATAACCAAACAAACTTTTCTAATTCTGCATAGAAGACTGTCTCTTTGGGCTCGCTCACACATGCATATAACATGGCCGAGTGCTAGCCGATCTTTTATCGGATAGCATTCAGCACAATGTTCTGTTATAAGGCAGTGATGATCTGCGATTTTTTTTTTACCTCAAGCCGATTCAGTTTGAGAAAACAATCGCAGCATGTTGAGGGTGCATCCAATGATCAGATCATGCACACCCATAAAAGACTATGGGTGTGTGTGAAACATTGGACTGCACTCGAATGTCATCCGAGTGCAATCCAACATCTGAGGACAGAGCGACAATAGAGAAAATGGAAAAATTAGCTTCTTTATCTTCTCCGCACCTGTGCTGCAATTATCTCATGTGAGAGAATCGGATCATAGTAAGATGACACTCGGCTAAAACGCTGACAGTTTCTACCGAGTGTCAATAACAAAATTAGCCCGATTCTCTCGCATGAGAGAACATATGATCGTGTGACCCAGACCTGTGACTGATTGACTAATGATCTCTGCAAAGCATACTTTCTGTAGTCTGTAAAAATTCCCACAAATTTAGGGTAAATGCACATGCTGCAGATTTAATGCGGATTTTCTGCATATCTGCAATGATTCCTCATTAAAACCCACATGCAGATTTTATCACCGATTTAATTCACCCAGTGAATTGCAAAGGGTGAATTCCACAATGAATTTTACACTAAGGCTATGTGCCCACGATGCAGAAATGCTGCATATTTTTTCAGCTTCTCCCTGGCAGCAAAAGCGCATGCGGTTTTTACATGTGTTTTTCCTCCAGGTAGAAGCATTTGTCAAGCGTTCTTCACTTGCATTTTCGCATGCGGGTTGACAAGCACTTTTCCAAGTGATTTTAGCATCACTTGGAAAGTGCTTGACAACTTGGTCACACTATATAAATCCATGCAACCAGCATGGATTTATATAGTGTGACCAAGTTAATAGTTAAAAAAAAAGAATAAGAATGGTAAAAAATAAAAAAATAAAGATTATACTTACCTTCCGATGGCCCCCGGTATTTTCTCCGCTCCGTCTGGTCTCCCCGGTGTCTCGCGGTGGTATGAAGGACCTGCGATGACGTCACTGAATCATGTGACAGGTCACGCGACCGCTGACGTCGGCGGTCGCGTGACCTGTCACATGACTCAATGACATCATAGCAGGTCCTCACACCACCGCGACCCATACAATAGACCGGACGCATCGCTGAGGAGACCGGCGGCCATCGGAAGGTAAGTATAATCTTTATTTTTTATTTTAAATTCTTTTTTTTAACAGGTACTATGGTACCCGGGTCTGGAGGAGAGTCTCCTCTTCTCCAGGCCTGGGTACCATCCGCACATAGAAACGCATATTATCCGTATGTGCAAATGTACTGACATGGATATTGAGCGTTTCAATGCAAGTCAATAGCGGCAATTACGCTGCGTGTCCGCAAAATTAATGGACATGCTGCGTATTTTTCCACAATAATAATCTGCAGCAGAAATTTCCGCAGCATGTGCACAGCACATGCGGATTATCATTGGGGACCACGGGGCACGTATTACCAAGCAAAAACGCATAGTGGACACGCAGCCTAAGAATTGACATGCTGCAGATTTTGAAATCCGCAGAAGCCAATTTGTGAAATATTTCTGTAATGTCTGGATGACATTTTAAAATCCACTTTGCTTGACCTGTAAGATGCTGCGTTTTTGACCCAGTGAAAATATGCTGCGTCAAACTCATCAAAAGTTCTGCGTGGGCACACAGGCTTAGGCTATGTGCCCATGATGCAGAAATGCTCCGGATATTTTCCTGAGCGTTTCTGCATCTCCCTGGCAGAAAAAAACGCATGCGGATTGTACATTTTAGACCTCAGTGCAGACGTCGGTGGCATGACAGCCTCATAGAAATATAGTCAAGTTGTGGTCTGGAGACCCACGGCCAGTCCGTGCATTGCAATCTGTCATTGCGCTGAGATACATGGACGTCTGCATGAGCCCTTACTTATGGTCTCCCACTCAATCTCCTAATTTACCAATGCAACTGTACATTGTAATTTTGTTAAAAAATGTAAAAATAATTGGTTTGTATCAGCATTTTTCCCATTACTGTCCATGGAGCCGTGTGGGAGCTTGTTTTTTGCGTGGCGAGCACGGTGTTTTTATTGCTATTATTTTGGGGTGCATGCTATGATTTGATCGCTTTTTATTGCACCTTTTAGCGTTAGTGTGGTAACAACAAAAAAAAAAGCAATTCTCGTGTTTTGTTTTTTTTCTCACTACAGAATTTACAGATTGATATTTTGAAAGATCAGACGTTTCTGAATGCAGCAATAGCACATATGTATTTTTAAAAAAATTTACATTTGTTTATTGTTAACGAAAGAAAATGGTGGTGATTCTCATCTTTATTTTTATCTCTTTTTTTACTTTTTTCTACTTTATTTGTTAGTCCCCTTGGAGGACTTGTGCGTGCGATCGGATGTCACAGGATCGAGAGATCACATGACAGCAGGGTCGGACTGGCCTGGCGGCCCCGATGGTCCCTTGCTGCAGAGGAGAAGGGTTGAGAAAAAGAAGTTTAAGAAAAAAAAGCCTTCTGTTTTAAGGGGCACGGGCCCTTTAAGAGCGCAGGCAGAGTATGAGCAGGGACGCGGGCATGCGGCATTCAATACCTGAATCGCCGAGTCACACGTCCAGATGAACACTGATAATCTGGCGTCGCCGGTGTATGACGTCACCGTCATGTGCCGGCTGCGACAGGCGTCCTCACGTTAGCTGTCGGCCTCTGCTAGGTTGGCGGCCATAAGTGCTCCAGATCTGAAGTGGAGGACACCGCATGGCGCCGGGAGCCCAGGAAGGTAAGAGAAAAGATGTTTTTTTTCCCCTCTTCTGTGGATGTGGCATGATGTGGGGGCGAGGACAAGGGGCCAGCATGGAGATATGAGGGGGGGCAAGCATGGAGATATGAGGGGGGCAAGTATGGATATATGGGGGCAGGACAAGGGATATGGATGAACATGCATGGATATATGGGGGAACCTGCATGGATATATGGGGGCAGGACAAAGGATATGGGGGAATTTGTATGGATATATGGGGGAACCTGCATGGATATATGGGGGCAGGACAAGGGATATGGGGGAACCTGCATGGATATATGGGGGGCCTGCATGGATTTATGGGGGCAGGACAAGGCTTATGAGGGAACGAGCATGGATATATGGGGAAACCTGCATGGATATATGGGGGAAGGACAAGGGATATGGGGGAACCTGCATGGAGATATGGGGGGCCAGCATGGATATATGGGGGGCCTGCATGGCTACATGGGGGCAGGACAAGGGATATTGGGGAACCAGCATGGCTATATGGGGGCCAGCATGGAGATATGGGGGCAGGACAAGGGATATGAGGGTACGAGCATGGATATATGGGGGGCCTGCATGGATTTATGGGGGCAGGACAAGGGATATGAGGGAACGAGCATGGATATATGGGGGGCCTGCATGGCTATATGGGGGCAGGACAAGGGATATGGGGGAACCTACATGGAGATATGGTGGGCCTGCATGGTGAAATGGTGGCAGGACAAGGGATATGGGGGAACCTGCATGGAAATATGGGGGGCCTGCATTGGATATATTAGGGCAGGACAAGAGTTATGAAGGAACCTGCATGGATATATGGAGGAACCGGCATGGAGATAAGCGGGGGGGGGCCAGCATGGAGATATGCGGGGGGGGGGGGGCATGGAGATATGTGGGGGAACGGCAGCATGGAGATATGCGGGGGATGGCCAGCATGGAGATATGGGGGAACGGGCAAGGGATATGGGGTCAGCTTGGATATATGGGGGGCCCAGCATGGATATATGGGGGCAGGACAAGGCGTAAATGGGCCTGCATGGATATATGGGGGGCTGGACAAGGGACATATGGGGGGCAGGATGGCTATATGAGGAAGCCTGGACAAGGGACACATGGGGGCCAGGATGGATATAGGGGGGAGCCAGGAAAAGGGACACTTGGGAGCAAGGCAGGACAAGGGACATGGGGACCAGGCTGGACAAGGGACATATGGAGGCCAGGATGGACATATGTGGGCCAGGATGGATATCTGGGGGCCAGGTTAGACAAGAGACATAGGGGGCCAGGCTGGGGCACATTAATAAATAAAGGGGGCCAGGAGGAGGGACTTAATTACTGTTTAGAGTCCAATTAGGGACATTATTACTACTGTAATATAATTTACTTTTTAGGAAACTGTTTTTCATGGGGGCGAACAAAAAGGGGGGTCCTGTTACTGTGCAGTGCGGCACTATGTCACTTTTTTTTATTCATCTGGGGTGTTGTAGAAGATGGGGAAAAAGTGGGGAATCATCAGTTACTGATAACTGTGTGCTATTTTCTGCAGAGACGAGTCCAAGCTGGAAGACGTGATGGCTGTCTGTGCCAGATGAAGAAGAAAAGCGAAGATGAAGGACTTCATCTAGAGATGTCACTGGTGAGTCAGTGTATTACATGTGCATGCACACTATACACTATATACAGAGCTCCTGTGTATGACGTCACTGGTGATCCCTGTATTACCTGTACACTGACACTACATACAGAGCTCCTTTGTATAATGTCACTCTTGATTCCTGTATAACCTGTACACTGACACTATATACAGAGCTCATGTGTATAATGTCACTGGTGGTAATAAGTGTTGGTATTGTGGTTTGTATTCATGATCAGTATTGTAGTAGTCAGTCACTTTGGGGTGGTCATGGTGTGGCAGTATTTGTCCTTTGTGATATTATTCGGTCACTATGTGGTCTGGTCATGGTGTTTCTTGTATGTGGCATTATTCGGTCACTATATGATGGTAATATGTGATCTGGTTATGGTGTGGCGGTATTTGTCCCTTGTATGTGGTATTATTTGGTCGCTATATGCTGGTAATATGTGGTCTGGTCATGGTGTGGCAGTATTTCTCTCTTGTATGTGGTACTATTGGTGTTGGTATAGTGGATTGTGTTGTGTATGGCGGTCATTTGTTCTCTCTGATATTAATTAGAGAAGATTCTTTGCTTCCATTAGATATTAAATACTTGGAACACAGCGGCAGAGATGCACTTATAGGGGTTCTCCGGTGAAAAAAAAGTAATCACCTCGCCACTGGATAAGTGATAACGTATGGATTGGAGGGGGTCCGACTTCTGGGACCCAATCGGCAGAATGTGGAGCTTTTATCCCCATTAGACTGTAGCGGCATGTTAGACTTAACCACTGATCCATTCTTTCCCTCAGTGGCTGCGAGTTCTGCTCTTGTTTTTTTCTGGAACCCCAAAGAGAATGAATGTTTCTGCAGTCAGACATCCCACCTGCCGCTCCACTATAACAGGGATAATGTTGAACAGGTATTTGCATATAGCTGTAGGGTGGACCCCTAGAGTCAATTCCCCAAGGTGGCTCAGTGGTTAGTGACGCGCCCCTGGGCCTGTGTCGCGCTGCGTTGCGCACGCGGGAGCTTACCCGGAGCCGGATCTCTTGAGGGTTGTAGTCTCGTGGCGGTGATCCGGTCCGTGCCCAGGGAGTCAGACTAAGTGGCGCTGTATTAGCGGTAGATGTTGGACGACTACGCCACCCGTTGAGTACAGCTAAGGAGCTGCTGCTGCAGGGCAGACCGCTGAGGCCGGTGGTAGGATTGTGCAGCGTGATAGTATAACCCCCAACGGGAGGGGTATGGCCTCAGGGCAGCCGACGTGGATGATGGGGGTAGCAGGAACCACTCGGAGACGGTACGGTGTAGTTCAGGGTCTTTACTGTGACAAAGATAGACCCTCCCGGAGTACTGGTTAGCGATTGGGGCCTGGTCAGTCCTTGAGCAGATGGGATCTCCCCTGGCCAGGCGGAGTTGTAGGCCTCCCAAACTAACGATACTCTTCCGGCTACCTTGCTAGAGGCGGGTATAAGTAGCCCACGTCCCTGAGTGTACCGTGTGGTGCTCACCCGTATGGCCGGTGACTCGGGGCCTTCTAGTAGCTTCCGCTCCACGACGGCGGTGCTGGTCCCACGCGTGTGACCGTGCCTTCGGGTTTCTGGGCCAGAGGACCTGCAATCCCCTGCCGGTCGGTTTCTGCTGCTGGATAGGAGTTAGTCCCCACAGCCTCGGACTCCGGGTCCGGTGATAACTTCTCAGTCAGGGCGAGCTCTGCAGCTGCCAGCCCCTGACTCCTTGTAGCACTGCTCCCACAGAGCTCCTGATGTTCTTTTCCTATATCTGCTTCTCTGTCTCTACTTCTTCTCTACTCACTAACCCTGCCTCAGCCCTAGGTTTATATAGGGGAAGTTCTTCCCCTCCCAGGACTGGGCAGGAGGTGTGGCATGCACAGGATCCCTGACCAAGAGACCTCCCACCTGCTCTCAGACATAACATTGCCGTTACTGTGGAAACCAGACCCCTGGGGTGCCACATTAGCACTGCAGCCTTGCAGCACTGGGGTCCTGGGTTCAAATCCCAGTGAGGACTACATCTGCAAGAAGCTGGTTTCCTCCCACATTCCAAAAGACATACTGATTGGGAATCTAGATTGTGAGCCCCAATGGGCCCATAAAGTGTTGTGGAATTAATGGTGCTATATAAATAAATAAAATCCCCCTGTGGGCCCCAGACACCCCAGTCTGACCCTGCATGACAGGCTTGGGGGCCTTCACAGAAACCCATCCGCTCCCTGCAATCATTGGACCCCGAACTAACGTCCATGCCAGATCGCATCTCTTAAATGCTGCTGTCAGTGATTGACAATGGCATTAAAGAGATGGAAAGCAGTGGTCTGTGGCTCATCACAGCTGTTAGAGGCAGATGTCTGCTGTATATGTAGCACCCTGAGGACTCGGCTGCTACAGGGGTATTGCACCTCGACCCAGGGGTGTGGTATTCCACTCCCGGGTAAGGATGGAGTGTGGGACTGAGCTCAGTAGGCTGCATGCACTACATACATCCCATTTCCGGGGGACAGAACTACGGTACTCCCACCAAGTATATGTGCAGGTACGACAGCGTCTGTCCCTGGCTGGAGTGGGAGGGGGGTGGAACATCCCAGTAGTGTAGGGGCAGATAGGGGGAGTACTCTGGGTAAAGCTAGGAACTCATTGGGTGCTAGTCACCTGGGCTCACACATAGAGGGAGTATATAAGGTGGGCACCATCTTAGAAGAGGGTCGAGTTCAGCCTGAGGAGGAGCAGAGCAGAGGAGCTCAGCCAGGAGGGCTGACTGGGAGCTGTGGCTCCAGTTGGGCCCAGCTCCAGAGCCAAGCCTGCAGAGGAGAGAGGAGAAAGAAAGGCCCAGAGTGGAAGACCAGAGGGAACCCTAAGAACCCAGAATCAGACCAAAAAGGGTGAAGGGTTGGCGGACACGGGTACCGGAACCCGAACTGGTGGAGGCCACTTATCCTCAGCCAGGAACCGGAGGTCGTGGTCAAGATTTGCCACGACCCTCACCAAATCCACCAGAAAGGCACACCAAGTATAGGGTCAGGGAACCCAGAGGAGGTTTGACCACCAAGAGACCCGAGGGAGCCGGCCAAAGGTGGATCCCTGGTGGGAACGGCCAGAGACAGAGAGAGAGAAGGGAGCTCAGGACCACGCTCCGGAACTGCCTGGGGGTTAGCCGAGTCCAGGACCTGGTGGACGCAGCACGGCTCGGGTGGTCACTCAAGGCCAGAGTGACTGAGAGAACACCCGTGAGTAAAAACCCTGAAACTGCATCTCCTGACTCTGACTCTTCTTACTGTACCATCACAACCCCCATCATCTTCACCTGCTGCCCTGAGGCCATACCCCTCCCGTTGGGGGTTATAACATCATCGCTGCACCCATACCACCGGCCTCAGCGGACTGTTCTGCAGCGGCGGCTGCAAAGCCGCACTCAACGGGTGGCGTAGTCGACATCCAAGTTAACATCTACTGCCATAGACTGCCACTTAGTTTGACTCCCTGGGCACGGACCGGGTCACCGCCACGAGACTACTACCCCCATCTGATCCGGCTCCGGGTAAGCCCCCGTGCGCGCGATGCCGCACGACACAGAAGGCCCAGGGGCGCGTCATATACTACAGCTAGCACCTGCCCTGTGTACAGCCACTCTGTTTCTGAGCCCACACCAAGGTTACTGACACTTATATAGCACCATTAACCCCTGACTCTCCATGATGTACCATTATGTTTTGAAGTGTGAGTAAAATAAAAAAGGAAAACTTAAAAACTATTGAAAAAATTGCTGAACTGTTTCCCAATTGACTAAAGAATTGCTTCTTTTTTTCATTACATTAAATGGTAAAAGAAATGGTGGCATTTAAAAATACAACTCACATGCAAAATACAAGGCTATGTCAATAGAAAATATTAAAAGGTATGGCTCTTAGAAGGAGAGGGTTAGAAAAAGAAAAAAAAATTTTTTACAAAAAGCCAAGACCATAATTTGTTGAACAAATGATATTCACACTATAAGGACAGTTTCATACAATTTTAGAAATAGTTATAAAAAAAACAGTTTCCAATAGAAGAAATTTTTATTAAAAATTCATCTTTAAGAAAAGTGGACTACATGTGCCAGCATTATGCAGATGAGGCGGAGATGCAGTGGGGGGTGTAGCAGTCCTAAACTAGTCCTCGATTTAGGGGTCAAGTTTAGGCTAGGGTCACACGACAGTATTTTCTCTCATCCAAGAAAATCTGTCCAACTCTGCGAATCACACTCTGATCGGACTCTGATTGGAGTGTGATCATACTGTGATCCGATATTCTCAGATGAGAAGATAGAAAAAAAATGTCTCCATGCTGTCAGTGCGCAGAAATCAGACTCCACTCAGATGCCATCCGAGTGCTGTCCGATTTTTTTTTCCAAGGACTTATTGACTTGCATGGCTGAGTGTGATCCGATTTATTGATGCAAACTTGAGAATGCTGTACGTTTTTTTCCTCAGACCGACTCAGCTCGAGAAAAAAAAATCGGACATGTGCAAGGCCCCATAGAACAACATTTGTCGGAGTGCGATACGATGTTTTGTCGGATCGTACTTGGTCTGAAGATACAGTCGTCTGCAAGAGCCCCTTAGCATAAGTGTGCACAGTAACACTCTCATTCAGCAGTGTCTAGGGCATCTATGACTAGGTAAATAGAATAAAAGCATAGAAATAGACAATGCACAGTAAGGATAGCCAGTGGATTTCATGTCGTTTCTTACCTTATCTTGTTTTTGGATCAGTGTCCCATCATTCACTTCTACGCCTCCAAAAAGTGAGTTCTTTATCATACCAAACATTGCTGACTATGTTGGTACAGATCTGGCTTCTGACTGACAATTCCCAGAATTGCTCTTCTGTATATCCCTTATGTATTAGTCCCCTGTTGCTTCACCCCTCTCTAATGCTACTTTCCCTTCTTTCTATCTTCCTGGCTGCTGATATGGAGTTGAATGGGAAGTGGAGAAAGCAGGGTTGTTTGTCTTCCTGTGTATTATTGGGAGGAGACAGAGGCCAGGCATTGCCTAATGTCACTCTGGCCATGAGCTCAGCAGTATTTTGTGTTGTCCCTTGCTTCTGGCTATAGCTGTAGACTAGCAGGCAGGAATGAGCTGTGCATACCCAGGATCCAGCACATGTGGCAACAGTCCAGAAATTCCTCAACAATCCATAAATCAGGGGACTTTTTTCCATTATTCTTCGTTAGGAGATATGTCAAAATTGTAGCTCCTAATTAGTTTAGAATGTACTAACTCCAAAAGTAGTGAAAATGAGTTTAGTTAAGATGCTTACCCATGTTGAGCATTGCTCAGGACCGGGCACAAACCCTAACGCTCGTTTCGCGGTAGCTTTTTCAAAAGGAAGTCAATGTTGTAATGAATGTTGCAAATGTGTTCATATCAGTTTTCTGGGCAGTAGACATACTTCATTTATAATCTTAAAGGGGCTTGGCATGAAAGTCTGCGGTCACTCTATGTGACTGCAGACTGTGGCGTACCACCAATGACGGCAGGCCACAAGACTGCTATGGGGCCCGTGAGCCGGGGGGTGACCGATGTCAGTGCGCGCATCGGGCCCCCTCCCAAGTTGAGCACTCATCACCCCTCGCACAGCCAGCACCGCCCCGACCCGCATTCAACTATATCGACAGAAGCCTATACAGTTGAAGGCAATGATGGAGAAGGGAGTGTCATGTGACACTCCCTCTCCCATCATGCCCCCTCTGTGTCTGATGAAGCGGCGAGATGACATCACTTCAGTGGAGCTGATGAGACGCGCTGCAGACACCGAAGTAGCGGGGGAACGAGGAGCGGTAAGTGTGTATTTATTTAAATGTGGTGCCCATATTACTGGAGGACTGTGGCTGCACTATGCCCTATAGGGTCTGCACTATACCCTATTGGGGCCGCACTATGCCCTATGGGGGCCACACTAAGCCATATGGGGCCACACTAAGCCCTATGGGGGCTGCATTATGCCCTATGGGGGCCACACTAAGCCATATGGGGCCACGCTAAGCCTATGGGGGCTGCACTGTGCCCTATGGGGCCACACTAAACCATATGGGGGCCGCATTGAGCCCTATGGGGGCCGCACTATGCCCTATGGGGGCCACACTAAGCCATATGGGGCCACACTAAGCCCTATGGGGGCTGCATTATGCCCTATGGGGGCCACACTAAGCCATATGGGGCCACGCTAAGCCTATGGGGGCTGCACTGTGCCCTATGGGGCCACACTAAACCATATGGGGGCCGCATTGAGCCCTATGGGGGCCGCACTATGCCCTATGGGGGTCACATTATACTGTATGGAGGACCATGCGGCCCGCATTATAGTGTATGGAGGACCATGGGGTTGCATTATATTGTATAGAAGACCATGGGGGTGCATTATACTGTATGGAGGACCATGTGGGTGCATTATACTGTATGGAGGACAATGGGGGCCGCATTATATTGTATGGAGGACCATGGCAGTGCATTATACTGTGTTATGCACACGCCCGGGCTGACTGGCGTGTGCATGATTTAGTGATTTCACTGCACCATGAACCGGAGAGTGCTTGGAGGGGAGTAACTAAGTATCAACCCGATCCGACCAAGGTCGCACGATGGCTAACGACGCCGTGCACCAGGGAGGAACCGAGCAGAGGGACCAGGTGCTACTCCAGGCCAGACCCCGGAGACGGCTGTTGACCCACACCGGGGAATACAGGAACAGGCAGGTTAAGCTGGCACACAGACCGGTGGGTATTGGCAGGCACGGCTGGCATGCAGACAGGTGGGCACTGGTAGACATGGCTGGAGTGCAGACAGGAGGATACTGGCAGGCACGGCTGGTGTGCAGACAGGAGGGTACTTACAAGTATGGCTGGCGTGCAGACGGGGAGGTACTAGCAGGTTGGAGCACAGGCTGGATAGGGTCCAGTACAGACTGGGATTCAGGAACAGAACCGCAGATGCGGTAGACAAGCAGAGCAGAGAGGTACCGCCGGAGCGGTGAGCAAGCAGAGCAGGGAGGAACCGCCGGAGCGGTGAGCAAGGCAGAGCAGGCAGGAACCGCCGGAGCGGTGAGCAAGGCAGAGCAGGCAGGAACCGCCGGAGCAGTGAGCAAGGCAGAGCAGGCAGGAACCGCCGGAGCGGTGAGCAAGGCAGAGCAGGCAGGAACCGTCGGAGCGGTGAGCAAGGCAGAGCAGGCAGGAACCACCGGAGCGGTGAGCAAGGCAGAGCAGAGGGGACAGGGCTCTGTTCACACGGAACAGACTGGAAGGGAAAGGCAGAACCAGATACACACAAGATACTTGCAATGAAGTAGCGAGTGGACTCTAAACTCACAAACAGAAGTACAACGACAACGAGTAGGAGTTAGGTGCAGGTTCAGACTCTGCAGAAAAAGGGAAGGTACGGACATAGAGAAAAACTGGTAACAGGCTAGGAGAGTGTTCAGACAGGAACTGAGTGTTCAGACAGGCACTGACACTGCAGCGAGAAACAGGAGCGAGTATGGGTATGTGGCCCCCAGAAGGCGGGACGAACAGGCTAGGAGCGTGTTCAAACTGGCCTGGAAATACAGCCTCCAGGAAGGCAGACAGACAGGCAAGAAACACAGATAACAGATCTAGGTATGCGGCCCCTAGAAGGTGGGACGAACAGGCTAGGAGCGTGTTCAGACAGGCCTGGAAATACAGCCTCCAGGAAGGTGGGCATGCAGGAGAAACAGAACAGGACCTGGCACATTCAGAGTCAAGGAGCACACTGAATGATAGAGTTGCTCAGGCATCAGTTTCCAGGTGGAGCTGGTTTAAATATCCAGTGACAGACAGCAATAGGCTGAAGACACATTAGGGGTGTGCCCACAGCAGCTACAAGAAACAGGAAGTAACCGGGCCGCCGCCCTAAGCAGTCAGAACAGAGACAAACAGACAGCATGAATAGAAGCCAGGCTAGCAGACTGGACTGAGGATCAAGTTTGCGATCTTGCATAGTGACATGGTGCACCATGCAAGCCCGCCACCAGGTATGTTACATACTGTATGTAGGACAATGGGGGCTGCATTATATTGTATGGAGGACGCATTATTTTGTATGGAGGACCATGGGGGTGCATTATACTGTATGGAGGACCATGGTGCATTATATTGCGTGGAGGACCGAGGGGGTGCATTTTATTGCATGGAGGACCATGGGGAGTGCATTTTATTGCACGAAGGACCATGGGGAGTGCATTTTATTGCATGGAGGACCATGGGAGGTACATTATACTATATGGAGGATTATGGGGGGTGCATTATACTATATGGAAGGCTATGTGGGGCCATTATAATATTTGGAGGGTTATGTGGGGCCACTATACTGTGTGCAAGCAATTATACAGTGTGAAGGTTTGTGTGGGGGCCATCTCACTGTTTGGAGGGCTAGTGCGGGCCATTATACTGTATGTAGGCCCTTTATACTGCATGGAGGGCTGTGTGGGGGTCACAATTGGGGGATCATACTGTGTTGGGGTCACCATACCTTGCCTTGGGAGTTGGGGTAGGGTACAGTTGGGTCATTATACTGTGGAGGAATTCACCATGGGGGTATCATACTGTGTTTGGCGAGCACTTTTTTTGGCATCATACTCTTTATGGGGACAATGACAGAGGAATCTAGGACTTCAGCAGGAAGAAAATTACTATGTAAAGGATGGAAAGTTGTGAGATATGCTCTTATGTGACCCAGACAGTAATTTTTTTTTTTTTTTTGGGGGGGGGGGGCCCAATTAGAACTTCTGTTATGGGGCCCCATGATTTCTATGTACGCCCCTGACTGCAGACATCTGAATCTTCACAGCATGCATAGTGCGCTCTGCTAGGATTCTCCGGACCGGCGGAGAGACCTGGCAGTCATGTGATCACAAGTATGCAATACACTTGTATTGAGCAAAGCCGTGCATTTCTAGTCAGAATGTGGCGGGAATAATGCATATCACATACTTGCTGTCACATGATCACCCCACTCCGGGCACCATCATCGGAGATGATTTTGATCAGTATTTTGTGTTAGTATTTGTAAACCAAAAGCAGCAGAGGAACCAACAGAGAAAAATCCAAAAAATCCATAGTAGCAAAATTTCCACCACTTTCACGTTTTGGACCCACATCTGTTTTTGGCATACAAATACTGAAGCAAAATACTGAACAAAGTTCATTCTCCTGACCTGAACTTGACAGCCTCATCTGCATTTAGGAGGCCATTGAGTTCGGTTAGGAGATCTGTGGTCAGTCTGGACATCACGGCCCATCCTCAAACCATGAAACAAGGATATGTGAAACCAGCCAGCCTCATAACGTGCATTGATCAGAAATATATCATCACTGGATTAGTATATATAAGGTCTCAAAAGGCACTTATGCAGTTGGGGTTTTGAAAACAAATAACATATTTGCTCTCTACAAAGTACAATTGCTACAAAACAATTACCAGCAAGGTACTGTGTTTTAAGGCATTAACATAGATAGAACTCAAAAGAAAAAGAAATATGGCAGACAGAAAAAAAATAAAAACAAAACACCTTTATTGAAGTAATCATGCAAAAAAAATATATAATTAAAAGTTGTAATAAATATGCAGTCGGTAAAATGAGTATTAAACACGTCACCAATTTTGTAAGTAAATATATTTCTAAAGGTTCTATTGACATCAAATTCTCACCAGATGACAGTAACAACCCATCCAATCCACACAGGCAAAGAAATTAAACCATACAGTGGCTTATGAAAATATTTGGCCCCTTGGCTTTTTACTTATTTTGTTACATTACAACTAGTGATGAGCGAGTGTGCTCGTTTGATCCGTTAACCCTTGAGCCGCCGCGACAGCATGTGTCACTGTTAATAGACAGCTTCGACACATGCAGGGATTGCCTATCAAACAGGCAATCCCTGCATGTGTCGCAGCTATCAGCCATGACACATGCAGCCGCCGCGGCTGAAACATAGATGCCGAGCACACCGCAAATACTCGGCAAGCACCTGAGTGTGCTCGATTAAAGGGTTAAACAAGCACACTCACTCATCACTAATTACAACCTATGTTTAAATATTTTTGCAATCTAATTTGTGTGTGATACATCAGCACTAAATAATCTAATGCTATGTGCACACTGTGCGTTTTTTATACGTTTTCGCGGCTTTTTTTGCAAGCGAAAACGCACCAAAAACACTAGGTAACCCGTCTGCCAGCTAATGCAATGACAATCCTGATGTGCTGTGCACATGATCAGAGATTTTACGCTCAGGATTGTCATTGCGTTTAAATCCGCAGCATGTTCATTCTTTGTAGTGTTTCTGCAGCGTTTCCCACCCATTAAGGTCAATTGAACTGCAGCAAACCTGCAGATAATATATCTGCAGATTTGCTGCATATTTGACTGTCTACTTTACATCAGCACAATTTTGGAACCAAAATTTTCTTTTGTTAGGAAGTTATAAGGGTTAAAAGTTGATCAGCGATTTCTAATTTTTACAACAAAATTTACAAAACCATTTTTTTAGGGTCTACATCACATTTGAAGTCACTTTGAGGGGTCTTTATGACAGAAAATACCCAAAAGTGACACCATTCTAAAAACTGAACCCCTCAAGGTGCTCAAAACCACATTCAAGAAGTTTATCAACCCTTCAGGTGCTTCACAGGAATTAATTGAACGTGAAAGGAAAATTGAACATTTAACTTTTTTTCACTAAAATTTTACTTTAGACCCCAATTTTTTTATTTTCACGAGGGTAGCAGGAGAAATTGAACCCTAAAAGTTGGTGTGCAATTTCTCTGGAGTACGCTGATACCCCATATGTGGGGGAAAGCCATTGTTTGGGCGCACGGCAGGGCTCGGAAGGGAAAGAGCACTCTTTGACGTTTTCAACGTAAAACACGCTGGAATTGACATCAGACGCCATGTCGCGTTTGGAGAGCCCCTGATGTGCCTAAACAGTGGAAACCCCCCACAAGTGACCCCATTTTGCAAACTAGATCCCTTAAGGAACTTATTTAGATGTGTGGTGAGCACTTTGAACCCCCAAGTGTTTCGAAAAAGTTTATAACGTAGAGCAGTGGAAAAAAATATAATTTGTTTTTCACAAAAACAATCTTTTAGCTGCAATTTTTTTATTTTCACGCGGGTAACAGGAGAAATTGGACCCCAAAAGTTGTTTTGCAATTTCTCCTGAGTATGCTGATTCGCGATATGTGGGGGAAAGCCATTGTTTGGCCACACAGCAGGGAGTGACGCTTTTGGAACGCAGACATTGATGGAATTGTCTGTGGGCGTCATGTCACGTTCTCAGAGCCCCTGATGTGCCTAAACAGTGGAAATGCTCAACAAGTGCCCTCTTTTTGGAAACTAGACCCCCGATTGAATTTATCTAGATGTGTTTTGAGCACCTTGAACCCCCATGTGCTTCACAGAAAATTATAATGTTGACTTGTGAAAATAAAAAAAACACATTTTTTCCACAAAAATGTAGAAAAAAATATTTTCACAAGGGTAACAGGAGAAAATGGACCTCAAAATCTGTTGTCCAAATTCTCCTGAGTACACTGATACCCCCATGTGTTGGAGAAAACTACTATTTGTGCGCATGTCAGGGCTCGGAAGGGAAGGAGTGATACTTTGGAATACAGAATTTAATGGAATGGTCTGTGGGCATCATGTCACATTCTCAGAGCCCCTGATGTGCCTAAACAGTGGAAATGCCCAACAAGTGCCTCCTTTTTGAAACGGATACCTGATTTGTGAACCCTATAATGTAGTATCATACGTCATTTGTGTAGGACAACCTGACAAACACTACACAACTGACGTAGGACAACCAGACGAACACTACGTTAGTTGTGTAGTGTTCGTCAGGTTGTCATACGTCAGAAATTAATTTAGTAGTGCATGGAAGTATGGTACCTTCTGAAGCATTCTTTCATGCACAGGCCAGGTTTGTCGGGGCAGGTGTCGCATTGATAAGTGGTGTCCTCCGCTTTTGGAACACACTCTGCACCTCTTTTGTGACTTACCTTTTTTTCCTGTTTGAGGGACCTCCACCCGGGAAATGCTGCCTGGTACAATTTTAGGTCCTTCAGTTCCGGAAGTACTGGGACTTGCTCAGTCACCGCTGCCAAATATCAGGGTCTTGATCACTACCTCCTGGAACTGAAGGTATGACTTGGAAGTCTGGCCTGCACATCGTGACAGAAGGAAAGCGTTGTGCATTGCCATCTGTACGATGTGCACAGCCAGCATCTTGTACCACACCTTGGCCTTTCTCAAAGCACTGTAAGGCTGGAGGACTTGATCAGAGAAATCATCTCCCCTCATGTACTTATTGTACCCCACTACACAGTCTGGTTTGACGACCTGTGATAGAATAAAACAAGGAAACCAAAAAACAAGATGTACTTCCGGCGGAAATAAATATAAGTGTATAAATACAGAGTACATAAATATTCAACCAGCCGGAATAAGGGATCAATATAAGCAAAAGGGACAATCGGAAAAAACACCAAAAGAAGAAGGGGAGAGAGGGAAGCCGACCATAAAGTCCTAAATATCAAATGTAGTGAATAATTTCATATTTATTAACAACAGGTGACAACAATGAATAGCAGATCAAATACATGATAAAAATAACTAAAAACATCTAAAAACAGGGGCGAGTGTCCGATATGATATTCCGTGTGGGAGAGAAAAATAGAAAAAAAAAATATATATATAATAATAATTGAATAAATAATCTATAAATAGGTAAGATAAATAAAGAATAATTGTGAATAATAAATAAGGTGCACAGTGAGATATATTAGAAAGTGTCAGTGCTATGAATATTTTGATGTCTACCCCAAGATTGTATACAGAGTATATATAAAGATATATAACAAGTCAATAGCAGCATCAATGCATAATATATGTTTATCAATGTATATATACTAGGGAGACAGGGCAGAGAAAATCAATGCCTTAATCAAGATACAAAAGAAATCAGCAATGCAAGTGCCTGAGAATAGATCAATGTGTACCTGAGGTAGATAACTATCCTAGCATAATTAACAAATAATGAAATTGAAATATACCTACAAATGTGTAGTGAGGGGCTCCCACACACCAGACACGCGTCCACCCCGACGCGCGTTTCGGCAAGCGCCTTCGTCAGGGGGTGAAGATACCAGGCAACCAGGAAGTATAAGAGGAGACGGGGACCAATCATATAAGGGGGCGTGTGGTGATAGACCAATCACAGGAGAGGGGGCATGGTATGGCACGATGTAAGCCCCAAACCAATGTAGGGGGCGTGTGTGAATGAACCAATCATCAAGGAGGAGGCGTGGTGCGATGCGACGCAAGCCCCAGCGTCCGCGCGTCTCCGCAGCAACCGCGTCACGTGACCCGCAGTCACGGGACCACGCAGCACACGTGATCCGGAACCACAGGGCACCTAATAGACGCGGTCATCACGGAGGCAGCACAGGACGCAGGAGCACACGCCGCATACCGCCTGCTCCAGGATGGTAAAGGAGGCGTGGAATGACGCATATGACGCCACGATAACCAAGGGCAGCCGCGACCCCCGTGTCATGTGACCAAAACAATGTAAGGCCACATAGAGACACAGGGGCCGCGGGTATCCACGGCAGCATGGCGACAGTGCGTACCGCCCCCTATATATATATATATATATGTAGAAGAAATGCAATGTGTGAAGGAAAACAAGACAAATAAAGAATCAATAAAAAAAAGTGTGATATGAAGAGAATATATAAAAGTGTGTAAGTAAAAAATGGGGGGGGGGAGAGGAAAGGGGAGGGGAGTGGGGGAATATGTGTAAAGCATAAGTGAAAATGTGAAAATGTGAGGGATATGAATGTATAAAGAGTGTAAAAGATAACGGATGGTGATGATGAAAGGGCTAAAAAATAGAAAATAAAAGTGAACAAAAGGTGAATGAATATAGTACGTGAAAAAGGGTGTATAAATATATGAAATAATTAGTTACATTACAAGTGCAAAGTATAAGTACATGTATTAAATCCACATAATTTCATTATATAAATAGATATTATGACAACAGAAAACGCAAACACATGCAATGGTGTCCACTCATTCTTGGATAGTAAGCAGCCAGAAGAAATGCGACCAAGTCCATGAATGTCATATAAATCCATCAGGTCCACCAGATGACGAGAGACGAGACGCCCCACACCATGATATCCCGCACATGAGTCAAATCGCATGGAATATGAACTAAAGAGACATAGAAATAAATGTAAATATCTGTACATCAATTAGGGTCCAAAAGAGAGACAAAATAATAGATATATATGTATATCTCTCTCGCAGACTCCAACATTACTAAAAACGTAGTCAAAAACACACAATACATATCACACTAAATGTAATATGAAAAGAAAGAATAAATATTGAAAATTAATTAGAACCGGCCTGGAATCAAAGTAGGTGGTCAGAGAAATGGGACAAAACTGTTATATTCATTAAGCCCAAGGGGGTGGACCGTATTTAGAGTCCAAATCCATTTTGTTTCCCGCTGAGCAAGATTACGATTGATATTACCTCCACGAATGGTAGAGGAAATAGAGTCAATGCCACGAACCATCAATTTAGTACTATCACAGTCATGATGAGTTTTAAAGTGCCTTGGGATCGTTTTCAAAATTGAGACGTCTTTTTCCTCCCTGGCAGCTATAATGCCCAAAATATGTTCTCGTACCCGTACTTTTAATTGTCGAGATGTCATCCCAACATATATTTTAGGTCATGGACACGTGGCATAGTATATCACGGCCTTAGTGGTACAGGAAATTTTTTTGTTAATTTTATATGATTTAAGACCCATTGAGTCAAGGAAGGTATTAGATCGCTTGATATTAGGGCATGCCACACATCGCCCACATGGTGAGCAGCCCCCTATCAAAGGATAGTTGTCCAAAAACGTTTTCGGAGGCACTGATTGATAATGACTGGAGACTAGTTGGTCATGTAAATTTTTGGACCTGCGAAACGTAATTTGTGGTTTATCCAGAAGATATTGGGATAGTATGGGATCTGCCAAAAGGATAGGCCATGATTTATCCAAACATCGCCTCACAGCATCAGCATGTGCGTTGAATGTTGTGATAAACCGAACAAAGTTTTTGTCAGTTGATTGTCTGGAAGAATATAAGAGTTGATGGCGTGATGTATGTTTGGCCCTATGATAGGCCCGTTTAACCATCCTATGGCTGTAGCCATGTTCGTGAAAGCGAGCTCTCAATTCCAAGGCTCGTCTCTCAAAGTCCGTATTTAGGGAACAAATCCTACGAAGTCTCAGAAATTGACCAACAGGAATGGAATTGATCATAAAGGAAGGGTGGGCTGAGGAGGCATGTAGGAGTGAATTAACGGAGGTTGGTTTCCGATACATATCGGTTTGTAACACACCATCAATATCACACTTAATATTCACGTCCAAGAAGTTAATGGATGAAATATCCGCCTCAAACGTAAGATGAATGTTGGAATTGTTATCATTCAATTTTGACATGAAATCAACAAGAGAATCTTTATCCCCCTGCCAGATGAAGAATATGTCGTCAATGTGCCGCATCCAAAAGAGGACGCGGTCCATTGACGACAAACGATCCGACAGGAAGAGGTCTCTCTCCCACAGCCCCAGGAACAGGTTGGCATAAGAGGGCGCAAAGGCTGCGCCCATCGCTGTTCCCTGGAGCTGCAGGTAGAAGGACCCCTTAAAAACAAAAAAATTGTGTGATAAGGTAAATTCCAAAAGTTGTAAAATAAACGAAGACATTGCAGTAGATGTATTAGAAGTTTGAAGAAAAAACTGAACAGCTTTAATCCCATCCACGTGCCTAATATTGGTGTAGAGGGACTCTACATCGCATGTAACCAACAATGTATCATCATCAATATGCAATCCATCCACCTTTTTTAGGAATTCGCTGGTGTCTTTTGTGAATGATGGGAGACATTCCACCATGGGTTGGAGTTTCGCATCAATAAATTTGTTGACAAGCTCCAAGTAATTGCCCATGCCCGAAACGATCGGTCTACCCGGCGGTACTTGTATGTTTTTGTGTACCGCCTCCTCCTTGATGATTGGTCCATTCACACACGCCCCCTACATGATTGGTTTGGGGCTTACATCGTGCCATACCACGCCCCCTCTCCTGTGATTGGTCTATCACCACACGCCCCCTTTTATGATTGGTCCCCGTCTCCTCTTATACTTCCTGGTTGCCTGGTATCTTCACCCCCTGACGAAGGCGCTTGCCGAAACGCACGTGTCGGGGTGGACGCGTGTCTGGTGTGTGGGAGCCCCTCACTACACATTTGTAGGTATATTTAAATTTCATTATTTGTTAATTATGCTAGGATAGTTATCTACCTCAGGTACACATTGATCTATTCTCAGGCACTTGCATTGCTGATTTCTTTTGTATCTTGAATAAGGCATTGATTTTCTCTGCCCTGTCTCCCTAGTATATATACATTGATAAACATATATTATGCATTGATGCTGCTATTGACTTGTTATATATCATTATATATACTCTGTATACAATCTTGGGGTAGACATCAAAATATTCATAGCACTGACACTTTCTAATATATCTCACTGTGCACCTTATTTATTATTCACAATTATTCTTTATTTATCTTATCTATTTATAGACTATTTATTCAATTATTATATATATATATATATATTTTTTTTTTTTCTATTTTTCTCTCCCACACGGAATATCATATCGGACACTCGCCCCTGTTTTTAGATGTTTTTAGTTATTTTTATCATGTATTTGATCTGCTATTCATTGTTGTCACCTGTTGTTAATAAATATGAAATTATTCACTACATTTGATATTTGGGACTTTATGGTCGGCTTCCCTCTCTCCCCTTCTTCTTTTGGTGTTTTTTCCGATTGTCACTTTTGCTTATATTGGTCCCTTATTCTGGCTGGTTGAATATTTATGTACTCTGTATTTATACACTTATATTTATTTCCGCCGGAAGTACATCTTGTTTTTTGGTTTCCTTGTTTTATTCTATCATTGTATTATTGCTGTGGTCTGCACAGGTTTTCCAACAAGGGCCATGGACTACAAGGCCAGTGAACCAATTTGGCTGGGCAAAGTTAATCAGGTTTTTGGCAATAGTGGATCTGCGGATCAAAACAATATTGGTGGTCAGAGAATTGAGGAGATCACTAACTCCATTAAACAAATGCTTTCTAAACGCACTAGATTGTGGTGGAATAGAACATTTCTTGAAAACTACATATTGAAACAACTTATTCCTAGAGGTCTTAGAGTCAGAGTCATACCATCTTTCCCAGTTAATGACGAGACATTTATAAAAGACTGGGAAGAAGTATGTAACAACACGTCTAAAAGATTTATGGAGTTGCTCATTGGGCTTAACAATAAAACCCTTGTTGAGATTGATAAGGAACTAGATAGTATATATACTCAGGCTAAATCTGAATTATCGGCTGATAATTTACAATTAATGAATATACAGATGGAGAAGCATGTTGAAAATTTGGTCAAAAATATACAAGACAATCAGATGAGTAAATACAATAGAGACGTAAAGGATTTCCATCTTGGATTGGTCTATCGGTGGAAAAAAGTTTCGATCCATACTAACCATGTGAATCGTACACCATCTATATCATCCCTCACGTCTACAAGTGATACTTCAGATACCTCATCGTATCCCTATGCCACTAGATTTGCGGCGAGACCAAAACGGAAGTTGGAATCTAGACAACCTCCTAATAAAAGACAGTATGATCCTCTAATGGAAAGGAATCAATATGACATGAAGGTAATTAACCTTAGTTCACACATTCTATCCTCCACTGATATGCAGGTACTTACACGTGGGCTGTCTTTCTCACCTACAGCTAAGTTGGATTTGTTCACTGTCACTAAGGACCTGCATATGTTTGCGAGATCTTTGATTTTTAAAAAACATTTTCATGATCATTCTTCCCATGCATTGTTTCCTACAGAGACAGAACAGGAAGCGTTAAGAACTTTGGAGGAACTAGCCATCGAACATGATACCTCAGATGGCGGTAAGATTCCATCCACAATACGGCCCAAGTCCAAAAAATTCCCTGCTCTGTCAACGTGTCCGAATATTGACTTATTTGTTCAAATTGTGGCCAAAGATTTGGAAATGACTACTGGGGGGACAATACATGACAATCTTAGTAGGGCGGAGCGCCTCTCCCTAGACAGATTACAAAACCTTGACGATGTGGTAATTAAACCGTCCGATAAGGGAGGTAACATTGTTATCTGGCCTACACATATGTATGAGGGTGAGGCATTCCGCCAACTTGGTAATATTGATTGTTACAAAAAATTAACGTATAATCCATCCAGTAGTTTTCAATCCCAACTTTGTAATCTATTATCACTTGCCAAGGATAATGGAGTGATAACTCAAGAATTGTTTTTGGCACTCCAAGTTAAAGACCCCACTATTCCTACACTGTACCTTCTTCCGAAGGTACACAAAAACATACAAGTACCGCCGGGTAGACCGATCGTTTCGGGCATGGGCAATTATTTGGAGCTTGTCAACAAATTTATTGATGCGAAACTCCAACCCATGGTGGAATGTCTCCCATCATTCACAAAAGACACCAGCGAATTCCTAAAAAAGGTGGCTGGATTGCATATTGATGATGATACATTGTTGGTTACATGCGATGTAGAGTCCCTCTACACCAATATTAGGCACGTGGATGGGATTAAAGCTGTTCAGTTTTTTCTTCAAACTTCTAATACATCTACTGCAATGTCTTCGTTTATTTTACAACTTTTGGAATTTACCTTATCACACAATTTTTTTGTTTTTAAGGGGTCCTTCTACCTGCAGCTCCAGGGAACAGCGATGGGCGCAGCCTTTGCGCCCTCTTATGCCAACCTGTTCTTGGGGCTGTGGGAGAGAGACCTCTTCCTGTCAGATCGTTTGTCGTCAATGGACCGCGTCCTCTTTTGGACTCGGTACATTGACGACATATTCTTCATCTGGCAGGGGGATAAAGATTCTCTTGTTGATTTCATGTCAAAATTGAATGATAACAATTCCAACATTCATCTTACCTTTGAGGCGGATATTTCATCCATTAACTTCTTGGACGTGAATATTAAGCGTGATATTGATGGTGTGTTACAAACCGATATGTATCGGAAACCAACCTCCGTTAATTCACTCCTACATGCCTCCTCAGCCCACCCTTCCTTTATGATCAATTCCATTCCTGTTGGTCAATTTCTGAGACTTCGTAGGATTTGTTCCCTAAATACGGACTTTGAGAGACGAGCCTTGGAATTGAGAGCTCGCTTTCACGAGCGTGGCTACAGCCATAGGATGGTTAAACGGGCCTATCATAGGGCCAAACATACATCACGCCATCAACTCTTATATTCTTCCAGACAATCAACTGACAAAAACTTTGTTTGGTTTATCACAACATTCAACGCACATGCTGATGCTGTGAGGCGATGTTTGGATAAATCATGGCCTATCCTTTTGGCAGATCCCATACTATCCCAATATCTTCCGGATAAACCACAAATTACGTTTCGCAGGTCCAAAAATTTACATGACCAACTAGTCTCCAGTCATTATCAATCAGTGCCTCCGAAAACGTTTTTGGACAACTATCCTTTGATAGGGGGCTTCTCGCCATGTGGGCGATGTGTGGCATGCCCTAATATCGAGCGATCTAATACCTTCCTTGACTCAACGGGTCTTAAATCATATAAAATTAACAAAAAAATTTCCTGTACCACTAAGGCCGTGATATACTATGCCACGTGTCCATGCCCTAAAATATATGTCGGGATGACATCTCGACAATTAAAAGTACGGGTACGAGAACATATTTTGGGCATTATAGCTGCCAGGGAGGAAAAAGACGTCTCAATTTTGAAAACGATCCCAAGGCACTTTAAAACTCATCATGACTGTGATAGTACTAAATTGATGGTTCGTGGCATTGACTCTATTTCCTCTACCATTCGTGGAGGTAATATCAATCGTAATCTTGCTCAGCAGGAAACAAAATGGATTTGGACTCTAAATACGGTCCACCCCCTTGGGCTTAATGAATATAACAGTTTTGTCCCATTTCTCTGACCACCTACTTTGATTCCAGGCCAGTTCTAATTAATTTTCAATATTTATTCTTTCTTTTCATATTACATTTAGTGTGATATGTATTGTGTGTTTTTGACTACGTTTTTAGTAATGTTGGAGTCTGCGAGAGAGATATACATATATATCTATTATTTTGTCTCTCTTTTGGACCCTAATTGATGTACATATATTTACATTTATTTCTATGTTTCTTTAGTTCATATTCCATGCGATTTGACTCATGTGTGGGGCGTCTCGTCTCTCGTCATCTGGTGGACCTGATGGATTTATATGACATTCATGGACTTGGTCGCATTTCTTCTGGCTGCTTACTATCCAAGAATGAGTGGACACCATTGCATGTGTTTGCGTTTTCTGTTGTCATAATATCTATTTATATAATGAAATTATGTGGATTTAATACATGTACTTATACTTTGCACTTGTAATGTAACTAATTATTTCATATATTTATACACCTTTTTTCACGTATTATATTCATTCACCTTTTGTTCACTTTTATTTTCTATTTTTTAGCCCTTTCATCATCACCATCCGTTATCTTTTACACTCTTTATACATTCATATCCCTCACATTTTCACATATGCTTTACACATATTCCCCCACTCCCCTCCCCTTTCCTCTCCCTCCCCCCCCATTTTTTACTTACACACTTTTATATATTCTCTTCATATCACACTTTTTTTTATTGATTCTTTATTTGTTTTGTTTTCCTTCACACATTGCATTTCTTCTACATATATATATATATATATAGGGGGCGGTACGCACTGTCGCCATGCTGCCGTGGATACCCGCGGCCCCTGTGTCTCTATGTGGCCTTACATTGTTTTGGTCACATGACACGAGGGTCGCGGCTGCCCTTGGTTATCGTGGCGTCATATGCATCATTCCACGCCTCCTTTACCATCCTGGAGCAGGCGGTATGCGGCGTGTGCTCCTGCGTCCTGTGCTGTCTCCATGATGACCGCGTCTATTAGATGCCCTGTGGTTCCGGATCACGTGTGCTGCGTGGTCCCGTGACTGCGGGTCACGTGACGTGGTTGCTGCGGAGACGCACGGACACTGGGGCTGGCGTCACATCGCACCACGCCTCCTCCTTGATGATTGGTCCATTCACACACACCCCCTACATGATTGGTTTGGGGTTTACATCGTGCCATACCACGCCCCCTCTCCTGTGATTGGTCTATCACCACATGCCCCCTTATATGATTGGTCCCCGTCTCCTCTTATACTTCCTGGTTGCCTGGTATCTTCACCCCCTGACGAAGGCGCTTGCCGAAACGCGCGTCGGGGTGGACGCGTGTCTGGTGTGTGGGAGCCCCTCACTACACATTTGTAGGTATATTTCAATTTCATTATTTGTTAATTATGCTAGGATAGTTATCTACCTCAGGTACACATTGATCTATTCTCAGGCACTTGCATTGCTGATTTCTTTTGTATCTTGATTAAGGCATTGATTTTCTCTGCCCTGTCTCCCTAGTATATATACATTGATAAACATATATTATGCATTGATGCTGCTATTGACTTGTTATATATCTTTATATATACTCTGTATACAATCTTGGGGTAGACATCAAAATATTCATAGCACTGACACTTTCTAATATATCTCACTGTGCACCTTATTTATTATTCACAATTATTCTTTATTTATCTTATCTATTTATAGACTATTTATTCAATTATTATATATATATATTTTTTTTCTATTTTTCTCTCCCACACGGAATATCATATCGGACACTCGCCCCTGTTTTTAGATGTTTTTAGTTATTTTTATCATGTATTTGATCTGCTATTCATTGTTGTCACCTGTTGTTAATAAATATGAAATTATTCACTACATTTGATATTTGGGACTTTATGGTCGGCTTCCCTCTCTCCCCTTCTTCTTTTGACGACCTGTGTAGAGGAACCTCATACAGTGCTGAGGGTGCTGCCATCACCATGTATGGTGGTCAAGAAAAGGACATCCCTCTTGTCCTTGATCACCAGCAGGTGGTCGCTACATTGGGCTCTGCTCTCACCCCTTCTGAGCATCTGCCCAATTAGCGTCTTCGGGAAGCCCCTCTGATTTTTGCGGACAGTACCGCAGGCTGCGGTACGTCGCGCATAGAGGGACTTGAAGAGAGGAATACTGGTATAAAAGTTATCCACGTAGAGGTGATAACCTTTATCCAGCAGTGGGTGCACCAAATCCCACACAATTTTCCCTCTCCCAGAAAAGGGGGGCATTCAGGGGGTTCAATCCGAGAGTCCTTCCCTTTGTAAACTCTAAACTTGTGAGTGTACCCTGAGGTACTCTCACAAAGTTTATACAGCTTGATTCCGTACCTGGCCCTCTTACTGGGCAGGTACTGCCGGAATCCAAGCTGCCCTTTAAAATGGATTAAGGACTCACTATGCTTCAGCAAACTTGTTGTTGAAGTGCCCGGTGACTAGCCGAATTTTGAAAAGACAATCAAAGTTCGGGTCATCAGTGCAGGACACCGTGCATTATTGTTGTAATGCAAGAACTTGTGGATGGCCTCAAAACGTGTCTGGGTCATGACCATTTGGAACACTGGAGTGTTATACAAAACGTCACCACTCCAGTATTGCCGAATTTCTGGCTTCTTCAGGATCCCCATATGAAGGACCAGGCCCCAAAACTTCATCATTTTTACTGTGTCTACAGGAGACCAGTTAGAAGATGATGAAGAGGAGTTTTGTTCCAAAAATTGATGCGCGTACAAATTAGTTTGGCCCACCATGAGGCTTACAAAATCCTTAAAGAAAAAGACTTTGAAAAAGTCTAGTTCTATGAGATCGGTGGTGTCAAAGTTGATTCCTGTTTCCGCCACAAAATCAGGAATCAGTGACTCATAATTTCCGGGGGGGGTGGGGGGCGAGGCCCATACGGGGTCAGTAGTGGGGGGCGCTGGTTCATCTTCTCTCCTGGGATGACTGCGTGGTGGTTCAGCAGCACCTGAGGAGGAAGAGGAGGAGGAGGACGACGAGTCAGAAAAATAAAGAATGGTGGGATCCTCGCCCTTGCTGTGTCGGAGGCAAGGAAAGCGTATGCCTCCTCCGCTGAATAGCGAGTTTGGGATGAACGGAACATTTTTTTGTTATGTATGTGGTGTGTGTGTGTCAGTGTGCTCGGTGTAAACTTTTTTTTTTCTGAAAAAAAAGGAATAACCGTAGGTGGTGCAAACAGCGAGCACGAGTGCGGATCGGTGAACTATGTCACCGATCAATGCTTGGCAGCTGCTGGATGTGCGCGCAGATGTGGTGTAAAGCAGGGGGTAGTGTAAACAGCGAGCACGAATGTGGATCAGTGATCTGCGGTCACTGATCAGCGCTCAGCCGCTGCAGAAAGCACTAAAAACAACCTGACAAAAGTCGAGCGATCAAGTAATGATCAGCACTTGCTGGCAGAAAGGGGGACAGGAAGAGGCGAAGGGGGAGAGGGGGATTGGGGTGGATGAGGAGGGATCAAAAAATCCTACTTACAGTTGTCGTCTGTCAGATGTCTTCTGTAAGATGTCTTCTGTAACAGCAGCAGGAGTGGCAATTGTGGTTTCACAGGCTTCTGTGGCACAGCAAGGTCCAGCATTGCGCACATTCGGACAGCACGACTGCCTCTACAAAAGAAAAAAAGGTTAGTGGGAAAAAAAGTGTAAAGTAGCGAGACGAGTGCTGATCGGTGATTTGCTCGGCGGCTGCTGAATGCACGCACGGAGGTGGTGCAAAGTGAGGGGGAAGGGGGGACAATGGATAGGGACGAAAAAAAGTCCTGAAAAGCAGCGAGCACAGACGTTGATCAGTGACGTAGTCATCCCCCATAGAGGGGGGGGATTGGGGTGAATGAGGGGAGATCAGAGATGGACTTAGCAAAGTCTTCTCTGTTGTTCTTTCAACAGCAGCAGGATCAACAGCAGGATTAGCAGCAGGCTCTGGAGCAGTATCCACAGCAGCAGGAGACAGGACATCGGAGCAGGACACCCAGGACACTGGATCACGACACCAGAGAAGGATCAGCTGGTGCTTCTGTCACCGCCCTCTGACCAACCGGTCACCTGTGGTCAGGCACTCTGATTGGAGCGATCGAGGTCATCATCGATTGCTCCAATCAGAGCTGGCTGGGGCCTGTGCAGCATAACAGGGGGTCATGGGGCAGTGACAGGCAGGTCACAAGCCGATCACCGCACAGGCATTCTGATTGGTGCGATCAATGTAATCGGCCATTGCACCGATCGGAGCAGGTTGGGGCCAGGGCTGGGGTTACTAGACAACAGCCTAGGATTGTTGCTCTTAGGAGCGCCAATACTAGGCTGCACATCACTGTTTCAGGCAATCTGATTGCCTGAAACAGTGAGAAATGCTGTGATTCGCTGTTCAGAATTGAACAGCCAATCACAGCGATCATAGTAGCGGGGGGGCGGCGACAACTCCCGGGATGATGACGCCATCAACCCTAAGGTAAGATGGCACCGGAAATTCGTTGCGATCACCGTGACTTCGGTCGCGAAACCGCATTAAAAATCGCACATAATAGTACGTAGCTGGTCCATAAGGCCCAGGGTGCAGCTACGTACTATTACTGACCTTGTCGGAAGGGGGTTAAAATAACAAACACCTTATTCTCACCTGTCTGCTGTCCTCCCGATGTCCCCTGGCTACCCGATCACCCGGCGGTATACTGACGGAAGCGTGCTCGCTCCCCGCAGTGTACATCGCTGCACTGCTGGCTGAGTTCATCAGCTAGAGATAAGCTGAGAGCTCGGGGACCTCACTTTACAGCACCGGTGCTGTATGGAAATATACCCACACAACACTGATGCAGTAAATGAGGTCACCAGAGCTGATCAGCTGATGAACTGAGGTGAACTCAGCCAGAAGCGCAGCAATGTACACTGACAGGAATGATTACACTCCTGTCAGTGTATATAGTGCTGTCTTCTACAGCAGTCACATCAGTGATTGATGTGGCTGCCGTAGAAGTGACCCGGATCGCCGTGGGACACTAGGATTACGTCATGATGGCGGCCAGGTGAGGGATATGGTTGTTTTTCATTTTTGTGGATTAGGCGAATAATAAATAGAATAATAAATAATTAAAACTGAGTGGAATTTTATTTCAATAAAATATTTTATTCTGGCCGTGTCTTTAATGTAAAACCATTGAAAACCTTACTACGGGGTTAGTAATGGGGGCATCTTATAAACACCTCTCCGTTATTAACCTGGGCTTCATGTCAGCCGCCAATACAAGGCTGACATGAACCCCAACCTTATTACATCACTCACCACTGCTACACGGCAGTGGGAACAGCAGAGGCCAAGCACCAGATTTGGCGCATCTTATGTATGCGCCATTTCTGGGACTGCTGAGGTTATTAGCCGCGGAGGGGGCCAGGATCCATGGCCCCTTCCCTGGCTAGTAATATAAGCCCACATCTGTCTGTTTATCCTTTGCTGGTTAGATTTTATAGGGGGACCCTACGTCAGTTTTTTTCTGGGGTCCCCCTGTTATCTAGTCAGTAAAGGCTAAGGAAACAGCTGTGGACTGTTATTAATAGCCAGGAAACATTTTTGGCTAATGGCCCCTTCCCCAGCTACTAATATCAGCCCCCAACATTCGGCTTTCCCTCTGCTGGTTATGAAAATGGCGCGGGAGCCCACGCCATTTTTTTAAATTTTAGGCTATGTGCCCATGATCTGGACGTAGCAGGGCTTTGGACGCAGCATATTTATGCTGCGTCCAAAACGATGCATTCTATTGAACACAGGTAAATCCGCATGTGTTTACTGAACCATGCGGATTTACCTCATTCAATACATTCTAGTGGTCAAATTTCTGTCGTGGAGAATAGCGACTCCGCAAGAAAAATTGACATGCTGCGGTCCTGAAAGACGCGCCGCATGTCAGTGACCGCGTGTGATATGCAGCCTCAGATGCACACATAGTGGACATGGGATTTCTATAAATCCCATCCACTATGCTATAACATCTGGACGCTGCAGGTTCAATACTGTATAAACACACAGCTTCAAACCTGCAGTGGCTACTGATCGTGGCTTCGTACCCAAACTCACCCGCAGCATGTCAGTATCTGTAGTGGAGACGCTCGTCTAAGCTGCATATTTTGACCGACTGAAGTGCCATTACATGTGGTGGATCTGTATGTATTGACAAGAAAAGTGCAGCATTAGAACATAGCGTTTGGGACGTAGCTAAAATATGCTGCATCCATAGCGCTTCTGGTTGCTGATCGTGGGGACGTAGCAGCTAACGATACAGCTGTGAGCTGTTATTAATAGCCAGGGAACATGTTTGCCTAATGGCACCTTCCTAGGCTAAAATAGCAGCTCTCAGCTGCCCTAGAAATTACATGAATGGGAATGCTAATGAGATTGGATTAGCTGACACTTAGCCCTTTTGTTTAGTGATGACAAGGTGTCAATCAGACCCTTTCATTACTAAACCTAATTAAAGTAAAGAATTAAATAAACACACACACAGAGTAAAACACTTTATTTGGAATACAACAGACACATTCTTTAATCATTTAAATTAACCAATATACTCACCCCAGGTCTGATGGTAATCCAAGGGTTAAAGTGATGTCACACGTTTCTATTTTTAAATATCTTTATTTAGCTCCAAAAAGCATTCATTGGTGTACAGAAAAGCAACAAAAAACACATTAATTAAAAAATCTGTCAAAAACGTATCAAAATCACGGCAATACGCACGTTTTTTTCTGCAGCGTTTTTCCTGCAAAGAGATGCAGAAACCTTAAGGAATTTTCTGAATGTGTGCACATAGCCTAAGTTGGTGAAGCAACAAAAATATAGACATAAATTCAATTTCTGAGATCAAATAACTAAAAATTGACATGTTTGTATGTATTCACCCCTTTCACTATGAAGCCTCTAAAAATTTCTGATGCAAGCAATTACCTTCACAAGTCACATGCTTAGTGAAAAGAAGTCCACCTGTGTGCAATTTAAGTGTCACATGGTCTGTCAGTATATACACACCTTTTCTGAAAGGCCACAGAGGCTGCAAAACCATTAGGCAAGAGGCACCACTAACCAAACAACACCATGAAGACCAAAGAGATCTCCTAACAAGTCAGGTACAAAGTTGTTGAAAAGTACAAGTCAGGGTTGGGTTATAAAAAAATATCCCAATCTCTGATGATCCCCCGGATCACAATCAAATCCATTATCATCAAATGGAGACTGGAGTATCTGTTCATACGACTGCAATAAGCTGTACACTCCATAGAGGTGGCCTTTATGGAAGAGATGGCAGTAAAATGCTTTTACTTACGCACAAAAATTTTAAGGCTCTTTTTGAGTTTGCCAAAAGACATGTGGGAGACTCCCCAAATGTACGGAGGAGGGTACTGTGGTCAGATGAGACCAAAATTAAACATTTTGGCCCCCAAGGTAAAGAATATGTGTGGCACTGAACTAATACAGTTCATCACCCCAAGAACACCATCCCCACAGTGAAACATAGTGGTGGCAGAATCATGCTGTGGGGATGTTTTTCATCAGCAGAGACAGAGAAAATGGCTAGAGTCGAGGGGAAGATGAATGATGCGAAATACAGGGATATTCTTGAGCAAAACCTGTTTCAGTCCGTCAGTGATTTGAGACTGGCACAGAGGTTCACCTTCCAACAACGCAATGATCTAAAATATACTGCTAAAGCAACACTCGAGTAGTTTGGGGTGGCCTAGTCAAAGCCCAGACCTTAATCCAATTGAGAATCTGTGGTCAGACTTGAAGATTGCTGTTCACCAGAGGAAACCATCTAACGTTAAGGACCTGTAGCAGTTTTGCCTTGAAGAATAGGCAAAAATCACAGTGGCAAGATGTGGAAAGCTCATAGAGGCATATCCAAAGTGACTTGCAGCTGTAAGTGCCTCAAGATGAGGTTCTACAAAGTACTGACTTTAGGGGGTTTAATAGCTATGCACACTGAAGTTTTCAGCTATTTTTTCCTATTTGTTGTTTGCTTCACAATAAAAAGAAAACCAAATGTTCACAGTTGTAGGCATGTTATTTACATGAACCGATGCAAACCCTCAAAAAACATAGTGAAATTCCAGGTTGTGAGGTAGCAAAACATGAAAAATGCAAAGGGGTGAATACTTTCGCAAGCCACTGTAGATCTCTATAAATTAAGTGTAATAATGAGAAATGACACAGGGGAAAAGTACTAAATATGCTTACTGCTGAAAGATGGCAGCAGATTTTTATCAAGAATGTCTTTGTACGTTTGTCCATTTATCTTTCCTTCAATTATATGAAGCTTGAATCTACAATGTAGCAAAGAATGGCTCTTGCTACACTCACAGTCAGCGCCCATATTGAAGCACTATACAGGAATGTGCGGTACAGCATGATGTGGGTGGGACCAAGCGAGGGGGGAGGGTGGAAGCCTTCTCATCCAAACACAGTCTTCTGTGCTTTGCATTCTGCAATCTGCAGTGTAGCAGAGCAGCAGAATGGTGCGCGGTGCGCACCTAGCTGTGTGGTGTGTGGCTAGGAACAGGTGGAGTTGTGTCATTGGGATCACCAGACCTTTCTTAGCTTCAAGGACCTTAACGCGTCTTTATATATATACAAAGCGACCAAGCGGGGGGGGTGGAAGCCTTCTCATCCAAACACAGTCTTCCATGCTTTGCATTCTGCAATCTGCAGTGTAGCAAAGCAGCTCTCACTACACTAAACTGTGTTTTTGGCTCAGCTGCTTTTGCTTCATCAAGTTATGGCTGGCTGTGCCTTCTGCATTCACTGCCCCCATCAAAACGCTGTACAAGAATATACAGTGTAATGTGGGTGGTACCAAGGCAGGGGGACAGTGATCATGGGCACATTTTCCTGCTGTATTCCACACCAATTCCGAAGTCAGGTACAGGAATGTGCAGCACGATGTGGGCATTAGCATACACAACTTGCTGCCTCCATGAGCAATGAATACTGAGAAGATTCCTCAGATCTGCTTACCTTACCTTGTTTAAAGATATATGTGAATGGACTACCAAGAAAATACATTTTTTGTATTATGGTGAATATACCAAATTGACAATTTGAAATGTGAATTGTGCGAAACTGAAAACTGTGTATTTTTACCAAATAAAATATTTTAATTGCATATTTTGGTGTGGTGATGGTGATCATATTTTTCTGAAGGATGAATTCTGAGTTAGAGGCAGTAGGAGGATGTGAGGGCTTGGATATGGGGTTTTAAGGACAAGGCATAGTCAAGCGTTACACCAAAGCTTGCAGTACAGGATAAGAATTATGTAATTTGTAGTGATAAATAGATCTGGTAGGGGGGCTGATTGAGATGGAGGAAAGATGATGAGATTGGTTTTAGAAAATATAATGAGAAGAAGGAGGATATGGCTGTTAAACACTCTGGGATTCTGGGCCAGAGAGGTAGTTTTGAGCAAATAGGTGGTACTGGAAGCCTTGGAACTATATGTGTAATCTACATAATGACTGACCGAACAACGGCCCTACTCTGACTCCATAATTAGGCTGTGAACGTGGTGCTCTTAAGACATAAACGTATCTAGGGAGGGCAGCCAGGGCATAATGCGGCGGTCCGAAGTGTCTCCCCCAGCGGCTGCATTCTGCCGCCTCCCAGACTGGGAGTCAGCCGTTCTCTGAGCCGGCTGTCAAGCTGACAGCCAGCTCACAGAAGCGGCAGCGCGCTGGCTCCCATTGTTCAATTGTACTTGCGTGTTTCAGACGCAAGTACAATTGAGGCTCTGACCGCTGGGTCAGTGCAACATCAGCAGTGTAATCAGGTCATATGACCATGCTGCTGACATCACTCGCCGGCGTGAACATTGGTGGTAAGTGCTCCACATTAGTAGAGCTGAAGACACCAAAGATTTAATGTAATGGGGTGACGGGGGGGTTGATTTAGGGTGGGGGAGATTTACAGTGCGTAGGGCTATTTACAGGGAGTGGGGGAGATTTACAGACGATGGGGGCTATTTAAAGCATGTGGGGGCTATTTACAAAGGGTGGGGGCTATTTGTAGTGTGTGAGGGATATTTAGTGTGTGTGGGGAAGATTTACATAGTGTGGGGCTATTTACAGAGGATGTGGGGGCTATTTAGAGAGGGTGTGGGGGCGATTTACAGTGGTTGGGGGCTATTTACAGAGTGTGGGGGATACTTACAGAACGTGATGGGTGCGGACTCAGTATGGGGAGCGAGGGTGATGGGATGGGTGCGGACACAGTATGAGGAGTCGGGGGATGTGTGAGGAAGCAGTATGGAAAGTGAGAGGGTAAATGTATGAGGAGCAAGGGAGAAAAAAGAGTGGGCACAGAATAGAGATTGAGTATTGTAGACGAGGGGTCAGCTTGGGGGGACAGTGTAAGGGCACAACCAGGAAGGGATAGTAAGCCAAGGAGGGGTGTGATGTGGGGGCACAGTATAGAGACTCAGCCCTATAGAGAGGACACAGTGTGAGAGGACAGTGTGAAGAGGGGTTTGGAAGGGAGAGGGCAGTGTGGAGAGCATATACCATAAGAGGGACAGTGTGGGGTCATATTTTGTGCAGGGAATATAGTGAGGGGCAATTATTTATTCAGGGGCTCAGTGTAGGGCAGATATTTATATTCAGGAGGATTATAATAACTCTGCTATTTTTAAGGGTATCGTGTGTGGATGTGCTGCAGCGGAGAAGATGGAAGTCTGCAGAGACGAGATGTGGATGAGAAAACTCATAATGTTGTCTGAACAAGATGAAGATAAAAAGAAAGAGAACGACTCCAGAGACAACATCATCTATAAGGTACCTGGATGTAAATGTTTTTCATGATACTGACTAATTCTAATATTTTTATTTATGTTAGGAGCATTAAAGGGGTTGTCCAAGTTAGTGATGAGTCTGCAGTCATTCTATGTGACTGCAGGTTTCTGAATTCTCACATTGCGCACTGCATGCTGTCAGGATTCTCCGGTATCGGCGATTTGCATACATGCGGCCATGTGCCGACTAGACATGCGTGGCTTCACTCATTAAAAATGAATTGAATGAGGCCGGACACATCTAGTCGGAATGTAGACAGAAGTATACAAATCGCATACTTGTGCAAGTGAGAATCATAAAAGTGTGCAGTGTATGTGCTGTGAGAATTCAAAACCCTGTAGTCACGTAGAGTGACTGCAGACTTTCATCTAAAACCTGAACAAGCCCTTTAATTATAAAATGAAGTCCGGTGCATGCCAATCCTAACAGCGTGTAATATACTCACTGTCAGGATTCAGCTCTGCTCACGGGTTCCAGCAGTCATCACATGGCCACTTCACTCTTATGCGATTTTCAATCTCACGGTCATGTGACGAGTTTCTCTTCCTGCTTCTCTGTCTTTCACTGAACATTGAGAGAATTATGGAGAGCAGCTTGGCAGCATGTGACTAAGTGTGCAAATCGCTTATGTGCTTGGGGGCGGAGGGGTGTGACACCCCAAGGGTCTGGTTGCCACAGTAATAGAGATATTACGTCTGAGAGCAGGTGGGAGGTCTCTTGGTCAGGAATCCTATGCATGCCACACCTCCTGCCCAGTCCTGGGAGGGGAAGGACTTCCCCTATATAAAACTGGGGCTGAGGCAGGGTTAGTGAGTAGAGTAGAGTAGAGTTGAGAAGAAGAGAAGCAGCTATAGGAAAGAGAGATCAGGAGCTCTGTGGGAGCAGTGCTAAAAGGAATCAGGGGCTGGCAGCTGAAGAGCTCGCCCTGATTGAAGAGTTACCACCGGACCCGGAGTCCGAGGCTGTGGGGATTAACCCAGACCCAGCAGCAGAAACCGCCCGGCAGGGGATTTCAGGTCCTCTGGCCAAGAAACCCGAAGGCACGGTCACACGCGTGGGACCAGCACCGCCGTCGTGGAGCGGAAGCCACTAGAAGGCCCCGAGTCACCGGCCATACGGGTGAGCACCACACGGTACACTCAGGGACGTGGGCTACCTTTACCCGCCTCTAGCAAGGAAGCCAGAAGAGTACAATTAGTTGGGGAGGCCTACAACTCCGCCTGGCCAAGGGAGATCCCATCTGCTCAAGGACTGACCAGGCCCCGACCGCTAGCCAGTACTCCGGGAGGGTCTATCTTTGTCACCAGTAAAGACCCTGAACTACACCGCATCGTCTCTGAGTGGTTCCTGCTACCCCCATCATCCACGTCGGCTGCCCTGAGGCCATACCCCTCCCGTTGGGGGTTATACCATCTACGCTGCACTATCCTACCACCGGCCTCAGCGGTCTGCCCTGCAGCGGCAGCTCCATAGCTGCATTCAACGAGTGGCGTAGTCGTCCTACATCTACTGCTAATATACCGCCACTTAGTCTGACTCCCTGGGCACGGACCGGGTCACCGCCACGAGACTACTACCCCTATCAGATCCGGCTCCGGGTAGGCTCCCGCGTGCGCAACGCTACATTAAGTAGGCCCAGGGGCGCGTCAGCTTTTGGCGTAGTCGGCAGGATCTCGTGCCCGCAACCACCGGGTACTGCGTGCCTGAAAAAGACTGTTCAAACTTACCAGTGGTGAAGATTCCCGCCATCCGTGGAGGTTTCCCGCCATCCGGCGCCATCTTCTACCTTCTTCCCGCCATAAGCGAAGTTTTCCCGCCATCCGGCGCCATCTTCTGCCTTCTTCCCGCCATCCGTGGAGTTTTCCCGCCGTTGGACGCCATCTTGAAGACGCCGCGCGGGAAGAAGAGGGGCGTGGACTCTGAAAGCGCGCGAGAACTGAAGCCCCGCCTCACGTCCGGACGTTGCGTAAGGTCCTGGAAGGAGCCCAGCAGACGCCGACGTCACAGGAGCGCGACGGAAGGTCCTCGACCCTGACGATCCACTGCGGAGCCGCGGCCTACGGAAGAGGATCATCGCAAGGTAGGCCACGGTCCACTAGGGGGGAGAAAGATGTCGGATACGGAGGAGAGCTTCACTGCCTCAACCCCCGCCAGCGCCACCGCTGCTGCAGTCATGCCTTTCACCATGCCCTATATCCCGGGAGCAGCCTGGCTACCCCAGTACTCAGGGGAGTCACATACCCTGAATGACTTTAAAGAAAAGCTGGATAGCCTCTTCCAGGTGTACCCCCTCACAGAGGAGCAAAAAGTGAGCATCCTGGTGGCCCAACTAACCGGGGCAGCCCAGAGGGAGGTAAAGTCCTGGCCACCTGGGAGGAGGACTGTCGCAGGGATACTAACCCGGCTGAGGGACACCTTTGATACCCGCACCTCAGCCGAGATTAAGCTTAGATTCTACGGGTGCAAACAGCGAGCACATGAGAATATAAGGGACTATGCACTAAACCTACAAGAGGCCCTGAGAGCCATTAAGCAGACCGACCCTGACGGCGTGGGAAACGAGGACAGGCTGTTGACCGAACAATTTATAGAGGGACTATATTGCAATGCCCACCGAACCCAGTTGCGGGCAATGGCCTTACAGGATCCTCATCTGGACTTTGCACAGTTCAAGGACAGAGCCATCCGGGTGCTCCGAGAACCGGCACCGGGTGGCGTGGTGACCCACAGGCGCCCTACTACCGCTTACCACCAGGAGGCGGCGCCCTTGTCGACAGGGCCTGTGGGAGCTGACGCGCAGGCTTTGAACAATGACCCGGCTCCGGACCTGCACCATCAGGTCCAAGAGCTAGCTAAAAGCGTTGCTGCGCTATCCCGAACTGTGCAGTCTTTACAGGTTTCCACTCCAGGGAAGATCCAGCTGGCATCCGGACCGGAGGACATCCCGTGGCGTCGACCAAGGAGGACCCCACCGGCCAGAGGAAGACCCAGCGACCGATACAACGAGGACGGACAACCCATCTGCCGCCGCTGCAATCAACCCGGACATATGGCAAGGTACTGTCCTTTAAACTGGCACAACCTGGGGTAGAGGGCCAACCCCCAGGAAAAAGATCACCAGGCCCATCGAACTGGCGTGACAAATATGTGGGAGGACGTCCAGTCTTGCCTGTGGTACTGGATGGCATCCCTATGAGTGCCCTACTGGACACCGGGTCACAGGTCACCACCATCCCGTACGTGCTCTTCAAGCAGTACTGGAATGACTCGGATATAACCCGCTACCCTGACGACGACTTGAGTATTATTGCCAGCAATGGTCAACCCGTGCCGCAGATCGGATTTAAAGAGATGACCATTAAAATCGGTAGAGTCGAACTGGCAGCACAGGGACTGATCATTGTGGACATTGACAAGCGTGAGAGTCACCCAAAGATAACTCTAGGAACTAATGTGATTGAAAATTGTCTTGCAGAGGTGATTTTCATTTTACAGCAGGTTGCCAAGAACGCCAGCTCCGGCCAGCAGCGAGTGCTCCAGAAAGAGATCCGGGCACTGATGCGACGGCAACAAGTGGAACTCTCCGGCGGTGAGATTGGTAGCGTAAGAATGTGTGACCCTTTCCCTATTGCCATACCCCCGAAAAGTGAAATGATGATTTGGTGCCGGGCAGCTATTGGTCTGAGAGGTAGAGATTACCAGGCCATGGTAGAGCCAGTCTACTCAGACAGTAGGCCCACCATTTTGACAGCCCGGGGGGTAGTTGATGTACGCCATGGGAGGGTACCCGTTCGCATAATAAATATCGGGAAAAGGGAAGTATACCTGCCCCGGTATGCTACGCTAGCCAAATTATATACTATCAACCAAAATTCTGTACAGTCTGTGGAACCCTTGCCTCCATCTCACCCGGAGGAAGGTAACGGCTCTACGAAAATAATGGAGGATTGGTGTCAGCAACTACATTTGGGTACTGACTCCACTCCCTCCCACCAGAAACAGGGAGTCTACCGGGTGGTTCGAGAGTACGAGAGAGTGTTTAGTAAACACCCGTTAGACTTCGGGCGAGTCAAGGGGGTAGAACACCACATCCCCACGGGAGACCATCCTCCCATAAAAGAGAGGTATCGGCCCGTACCCCCTGCACACTACCAACACGCCAAGGGGATGCTTAGAGACATGAAGGAAGCTGGGGTAATCAGGGATAGCTGTAGCCCCTGGGCAGCTCCACTAGTCTTGGTCAAAAAGAAAGACAACACCATGAGAATGTGTGTAGATTACCGGAAAATTAACCGTATCACACACAAAGATGCGTACCCCTTACCAAGAATAGAGGAGTCTTTGGCTGCTTTAAAATCTGCTAACTTCTTCTCCACCTTGGATCTCACTAGCGGGTACTGGCAGGTTCCTGTAGCAGAGGCGGACCGGGAGAAGACCGCATTCACCACCCCGATGGGACTTAGCGAGTTTACCTGCATGCCGTTCGGACTCTGCAACGCACCAGGAACCTTCCAGCGATTGATGGAATGCTGTCTGGGACACCGAAACTTTGAGACGGTCCTGTTATACCTGGACGATGTCATCGTCTATTCCAAGACCTACGAGGACCACCTGAAACACCTGGCGGAAGTGTTCGAAGCTCTGGCAAGTTACGGCCTAAAGGTGAAACCCTCCAAGTGTCACCTCCTGAAGCCAAAGGTGCAGTACCTGGGACGCGTGGTGAGTGCTGACGGAGTGGCTCCCGACCCTGATAAGATCACCGCAATTAAGGAATGGCCAAGCCCCTCCAGCGTAAAGGAAGTGAGGCAGTTCCTCGGGTTGGTAGGCTACTACCGAAGGTTCATTCCCGGTTTCACCAAAAAGGCAGCTCCTATGCAGGACCTCCTGATAGGCCAGTCCAGGAAGGCCAAGAACCAGAAGCCACCCTTCAGATGGGAGAAGCTGGAAGAAGAGTCCTTCCGCCAGCTGAAGATGGCCCTCACGGGGGATGAAATCCTGGCGTACCCTGATTATAGACAGCCCTTTATCCTCTACACCGACGCCAGTAACATCGGGCTAGGAGCCGTACTGTCCCAGATCCAGCAGGGGAAAGAACGGGTAATTGCTTACGCCAGCCGAAAACTGCGACCCACCGAAAGAAACCCTGAGAATTACAGCTCATTTAAGCTAGAGTTCCTGGCAGTGGTGTGGGCAGTCACCGAACGCTTTAAGCACTACCTCGCTTCTTCCCGGTTCACCGTGTACACGGATAACAACCCGTTGACACACCTGGACACTGCAAGACTCGGTGCCCTAGAGCAGAGATGGATGGCCCGCTTGTCCAACTATGAGTTTACAATCAAATACCGGGCAGGACGCTCCAATACCAACGCAGACGCCCTGTCCAGGATGCCAAACCTACCGTAGGGGAAGATTCAGAGGAACTGGAAGAAGTTGAGCTCCCCGCGTTCCACCGTCATGGGACTATCCAGTATTCCCACCGTGTAAGAAGTAAGCAAACCGCTACGTTCAACCCCTTACCTCATTTCAACTGGGTGGAGACGCAAGACAGTGACCCTGCCGTCCGTCTGGTAAAGGAGATGCTGACTCGGCCAGATGCACGCCTTGACCCAGACGCTCCGGAGGAAGCCAAGCAACTGTGGGCTGAGAAGAGTCGACTGTTCCTTTACAAGGGAAAGTTGTGCCGCAGAATGGTTAACTCCCGGACGCATGAACTAATCTGGTAAGTAGTGGTGCCAAGAAGAGACGCAGCTATGGTGATGGAGGCATACCACGACGGAGCTGGGCATTTCGGATGGAAGAAGCTGGAGTTTCTGCTGCGCGGGCGGTTCCATTGGGTAGGCATGAGAGGAACCATCGAGAGGTGGTGCAGAGATTGTGGCCCATGCAACTTAAGAAGGAGGGACCGTGCCAGCCAGAAGACTCCCCTGCGGTCCATCATCACCAGACAGCCGTTGGAACTGGTAGCCTTGGATCATGTAAAACTGACCCCAAGCAGAAGTGGCTACGTCTACGCGTTAACCATCGTGGATCACTACTCCCGGTTCTTGGTTGTCGTCCCCGTCAAGGACTTAACGGCTCACACAGCAGCTAGAGCCTTCCAGCAGCACTTCTGCCGTCCGCATGGATACCCGGAGCAGGTGCTGACGGACCAGGGGCCTGCCTTTGAAGCGGAGGTCTTCCAGGAGTTCTGCACCCTGTATGGCTGCCGGAAGATTAGAACAACACCCTATCACCCGCAAACTAATGGACTTTGTGAGAAAATGAACCAGGTGGTGATAGATCTCCTGAAAACATTGCCCCTGGAGGAACGCAGTCTGTGGCCTGAGAAGCTGCCCGACCTGGTGGACCTATACAACCACATCCCTGTAGGTTCCACCAACTGTACCCCGGCTTACCTAATGAGGGCAAGACCTGGTAAGCTTCCTGTTGATCTGGAGATGGGAGTCCTGACACCCGAGGACACTTCACCAGAAGCCAACTGGGACACAGAGAGGCAGCAGCAATACCGAAAAGTACAGGAGAGCGTGGAGCGTAGTCTCTGTCAAGCTAGGGAAAGACAAGAGAAAACTTACAACCAGTATGCTCCCGCTGTTCCCCTGGTGCCCGGAGAGCAGGTCTTGAAGAGGAAAAGACGGCTCCACAAGTTGGACGACCAATGGGAGAAGGACCCGTACACCGTACTGCCCTCAAGCCACAACAACCCAAAGATCTGTACAATCAGTAAAGATGGAGGGGAAACCACAGCCATTGTATCCCGGGATCACCTAAAGAAGTGTCCCGAACAGCTACGGAACCCTGAAGAGGAACAAGAGGACCCTCGACCCGTAGAGGAAAGGGAAGATATGGTTAGTACTGTGCTCGGAGACTTCCCTCGGTCTTGGACTCAAGTCAATGGTGCGGTTGTGGTACCCGTCCTCACGTTCCTCCAACCAGCATCCCAAGTGCCTACGGAGACGCAGGTAGAACTGGAAGAACAGCCGGTCCAGGAGGCAGAAGGCCCCACACAAGCAGACCAGGAAAATCAACCCTCTGCTTATAGTGATCCTGCCATACCCCTAGTGAGCCAAAGAGTCCGTAGACGGCTGCCCAGTTTACCCTTGACAGCTCCTATACCCTGTAGCTCAGGACCAATCAACCAGCTCCGTAGGTCCACTAGGGTCACTAGAGGCCAGCTGCCCATACGGTGGAGGATCTAAAATGTTCAAGCTATTTTATTAATATTTACCTGTTTATTGTTGCTTGTGTATAATTATGTGTTTCTAGTTATTTATAGGAGTCTTTGGTGAATTTACCGGGAATCCTTTGTGTATATAGTTGGAGCGTAACCCAGGACGGACTGAAAGACTGTTAAGGACTCGGGGCAGGACAGACCCCTACCTGGTTACGTCTCCCTGTGTTGGTGAAATGGACACCCTTGTTTTCCTCAAAAGTTACACCCGGTTGCGGACACGCCGTGACCACCTTATGTGTTGTCTCTATTAGAATGTTATTGTTTGCACCTTGTTATGTTTACAAAAGTATGTTTAGTCCCGGAGTACTAAATTTTACTAGGGGGGAATGTGACACCCCAGGGGTCTGGTTGCCACAGTAATAGAGATATTACGTCTGAGAGCAGGTGGGAGGTCTCTTGGTCAGGAATCCTATGCATGCCACACCTCCTGCCCAGTCCTGGGAGGGGAAGGACTTCCCCTATATAAAACTGGGGCTGAGGCAGGGTTAGTGAGTAGAGTAGAGTAGAGTTGAGAAGAAGAGAAGCAGCTATAGGAAAGAGAGATCAGGAGCTCTGTAGGAGCAGTGCTAAAAGGAATCAGGGGCTGGCAGCTGAAGAGCTCGCCCTGATTGAAGAGTTACCACCGGACCCGGAGTCCGAGGCTGTGGGGATTAACCCAGACCCAGCAGCAGAAACCGCCCGGCAGGGGATTTCAGGTCCTCTGGCCAAGAAACCCGAAGGCACGGTCACACGCGTGGGACCAGCACCGCCGTCGTGGAGCGGAAGCCACTAGAAGGCCCCGAGTCACCGGCCATACGGGTGAGCACCACACGGTACACTCAGGGACGTGGGCTACCTTTACCCGCCTCTAGCAAGGAAGCCAGAAGAGTACAATTAGTTGGGGAGGCCTACAACTCCGCCTGGCCAAGGGGGATCCCATCTGCTCAAGGACTGACCAGGCCCCGACCACTAGCCAGTACTCCGGGAGGGTCTATCTTTGTCACCAGTAAAGACCCTGAACTACACCGCATCGTCTCTGAGTGGTTCCTGCTACCCCCATCATCCACGTCGGCTGCCCTGAGGCCATACCCCTCCCGTTGGGGGTTATACCATCTACGCTGCACTATCCTACCACCGGCCTCAGCGGTCTGCCCTGCAGCGGCAGCTCCATAGCTGCATTCAACGGGTGGCGTAGTCGTCCTACATCTACTGCTAATATACCGCCACTTAGTCTGACTCCCTGGGCACGGACCGGGTCACCGCCACGAGACTACTACCCCTATCAGATCCGGCTCCGGGTAGGCTCCCGCGTGCGCAACGCTACACTAAGTAGGCCCAGGGGCGCGTCAGGGGCATCAAACTGAATTCTTGCCCCGGGTGCTAGAAAACCTAGATACACCTCTGTCTTGAGACACTGTCTATGGATGTCTGTATTAACCAGATTCACACAAATACAGCTTAACTTGACTGCAGAGGCATGTGTGAAGATTCCAGAAGAAGTTTTATTTTCAAGCTGAATTTTTGTAGTTATGCACAATTTCAGTAGCAGTAGGTAAAACGACAATTCTGAAATGGAGACGTGCAGATATCAACTTCCTAACATGGCTGACATACACTAACTTGGAAAGAAGGGAGGTGTAACGGACATCAGAGCTGAGGAGACAGACAGAGAGATAGGCAGTAATTAACCAATACAAGGGCTAAAAAACATTTATTCAAAGCATCCCCTGAAATACATCATATAACCCTATCAAAAAGAGGAGACTTCTGCTCAATAAAAAATACAAAACTTTATTGATTAGAAATTATCAACACACAACATTATAATAAAGTTAAAGGCAAAAGGTAATAGAAAAAAATAACAACCATGTGACATACAGTACAGACCAAAAGTTTGGACACACCTTCTCATTTAAAGATTTTTCTGTATTTTCATGACTATGAAAATTGTACATTCACACTGAAGGCATCAAAAATATGAATTAACACATGTGGAATTATATACTTAACAAAAAAAAGTGTGAAACAACTGAAAATATGTCTTATATTCTAAGTAGCCACCTTTTGCTTTGATGACTGCTTTACACACTCTTGGCATTCTCTTGATGAGCTTCAAGAGGTAGTCACTGGAAATGGTCTTCCAACAATCTTGAAGGAGTTCCCAGAGATGCTTAGCACTTTTGCCTTCACTCTGCGGTCCAGCTCACCCCAAACCATCTCGATTGGGTTCAGGTCTGGTGACTGTGGAGGCCAGGTCATCTGGCGTAGCAACCCATCACTCTCCTTCTTGGTCAAATAGCCCTTACACAGCCTAGAGGTATGTTTGGGGTCATTGTCCTGTTGAAAAATAAATGATGGTCCAACTAAACGCAAACCGGATGGAATAGCATGCTGCTGCAAGATGCTGGGGTAGCCATGCTGGTTCAGTATGCCTTCAATTTTGAATAAATCCCCAACATTGTCACCAGCAAAGCACCCCCTCACCATCACACCTCCTCCTCCATGCTACACGGTGGGAACGAGGCATGTAGAGTCAATCCGTTCACCTTTTCTGCGTCGCACAAAGACACGGTGGTTGGAACCAAAGATCTCAAATTTGGACTCATCAGACCAAAGCACAGATTTCCACTGGCCTAATGTCCATTCATTGTGTTCTTTAGTCTCTTCTGCTTGTTGCCTGTCCTTAGCAGTGGTTTCCTAGCAGCAATTTTACCATGAAGGCCTGCTGCACAAAGTCTCCTCTTAACAGTTGTTGTAGAGATGTGTCTGCTGCTAGAACTCTGTGTGGCATTGACCTGGTCTTTAATCTGAGCTGCTGTTAACCTGCGATTTCTGAGGCTGGTGACTCGGATAAACTTATCCTCAGAAGCAGAGGTGACTCTTGGTCTTCCTTTCCTGGGGCGGTCCTCATGTAAGCCAGTTTCTTTGTAGTGCTTGATGGTTTTTGCAACTGCACTTGGGGACACTTTCAAACTTTGCCCAATTTTTCAGACTGACTGACCTTCATTTCTTAAAGTAATGATGGCCACTCGTTTTTCTTTACTTAGCTGCTTTTTTCTTGCCATAATACAAATTCTAACAGTCTATTCAGTAGGACTAACAGCTGTGTATCCACCTGACTTCTGCACAACACAACTGATGGTCCCAACCCCATTTGTAAGGCAGGAAATCCCACTTATTAAACCTGACAGGGCACACCTGTGAAGTGAAAACCATTTCCGGTGACTACCTCTTGAAGCTCATCAAGAGAATGCCAAGAGCGTGCAAAGCAGTCATCAAAGCAAAAGGTGGCTACTTTGAAGAACCTAGAATATAAGACATATTTTCAGCTGTTTCACACTTTTTTTTGTTAAGTATATAATTCCACATGTGTTAATTCATAGTTTTGATGCCTTCAGTGTGAATGTACAATTCTCAAAGTCATGAAAATACTGAAAAATCTTTACATGAGAAGGTGTGTCCAAACTTTTGGTCTGTACTGTATGTCATATGTTGTTAAGGGGTTAAAACTGCATGTACAAAAAAAAAACAATAGTGTGTCTGGTCAGTAACTAGGATAAATAGTCAGGTCCTGAACTTTTAAAATAGATGAACAAATGAAGTGTATACCAAAAATAATATTTGTTTATCAATTTCCAGTGTAACATTTTTGCACTGTTTACGAAGCAGTTCCTACATAATTGAACTGAGATATTTTAGAACTATGTGGCCTCTGACACAACCCCCTCCTACTTTCTTCATATTTGACTCCACCTCACGTCTCCTCTTTGCCATTTAAACATCACTTGAGTATTTAAGTATAAGAGCGCTCCTTACCTGCTTCAATCTGACAATCTACCATCCAAGCTGGATTACCTTTTCCAGTGAGTTATTCTCTTTCTATTTACTATTTCAGAAACTAACTAAAATAGTTTGTAATCAGGTTCACAGGAGAACAGGATAAAACTTGTAGAAATTAATGTACGGTAATTATTGTGATGACTGCTCGTTATATTCATCATTTAATTGAATTTCTTTATCTTTGTTTAAAACTAACTGTTTAAAATAATGTTTTTAAAAGAATTAATAGCTTCTCTGACAATGCTGAGTCTCACTATGTCCAGCAGAAATAAGTATAGTGAATATGCTAGGAGCTAGACGACAGGCTCATCTTTCAGCCTGCTCATTTCCTCTGCATGTTGTGGAAAACTTTGCTGAATAGCCTTTTATTCATGAAGTAAAGTAGTAGCTCTGTTAGCAGGGCACTCTGTTACGTGGGCATTTTGTGTACTGGCCATCAATGATTTACCTACTTTTTGGTCACTTTGGTGCAATTTAGTTCTAACTTTTCATAGCTGGTAACATCATTTGTCAAAGGGTGACACGTTATGTATTATAATATTTGAAAACCAGTCAAATTCAGTCACGTCTTAGAGGGACCTACTATGTTTGTCTACTTAGTGATAGACATGGACATAGGTATCTTATGAGGAAAAAGCAAAAAAATACAAAAAACTGTTTTCTTTGACAAAGAGTAAGACTCGAAATAAAGTATTACTAGAATATAGAAGCAAAATATCCATTAATTTCTCTCTGTTGTCAATTAAATGCTTGCTTTTCTGTAAAGCTGCAGAAAATTGGTATAGGTAGACAGTCAACAATTTCTGTGTAGTGTGAAACATATCATCTAAAATTGTTCATTCCTGATGAGATGATCAAATTGATTTGGTATAAATCAAATTAAAATTTTAGAAAATTTAAACATTTCGAATTCTGCAAATCAACAAAAAATGTCCACCATTTTACACATTACAAAGGATTGCATCAATCACAGAAGACTGATATAACCTCTGGTGCGACTGCGTGTGCTTTCCCATAATGCTTTGCAACTATCACATCACATGGCATGGCGAAGGAAATCAGGAGAGTCTATCAAAGCCTGTATAAAAGCCTAAGCAGGGAATGCAGCAGCCATTTTAGGGTGATTTAGGATAATGAGAGAACGTTAGAACTCTAAGCTTAGCAAAAGAGATAGGAAGAGAAAGCCCTAAAACATTGGACAAATACTCCAGACCGTAAAGTGTTGCATAACTTCATCAGTGAAGGACATGAGACACATAGTCTGGGAACAATACAGAGATCCAATTGATGGAGATAGGGGAAGTACTAGCAGTAGTGATAAGTGAGCACACGTTCTGTTAACCCTTTTGGCGAGCATGCTCGGGTGCTCGCCGAGTATCTTCAGCGTGCTCGGGTGTTATGTTTCAGTCACTATGTGCTCATGATTTGCAACTGTTTGACAGCTTTAATACATTTGAGGAATGCCTGTTTCTTAGGCATTCCTCACATGTATTAAAGCTGTCAAACAGTCACAAATCATGAGCATGGAGTGACTCAAACATAACACCCGAGCACGCTGAAGATACTCGGAAAACACCCGAGCATGGTCGTAAATCTCGAGTAACGAGCATGCTCGCTCATCACTAGATAGCAGCAGTGCCAGACTCAGTGTGATTGATCAGTGATAAAATATACAGATGCATCTCACAAAATTAGAATATCAAAAAGTTAATTTATTTCAGTTCTTCAATCCAAAAAGTGAAACTCATATATTATAGAGTCATTACAAAAAGAGTGATCTATTTCAAGAGTTTATTTCTGTTAATGTTGATGATTGTGGATTACAGCCAATGAATAGACAAAAGTCATTATCTCAGTAAATTAAAATAATTAACAAAAAACACCTGCAAAGCCTTCCTAAGCGTTTAAAAAGGTCCCTTAGTCTGTTTCAGTAGGCTCCATAATCATGAGGAAGACTGCTGACTTCACAGATGTCCAGAAGGCAGTCACTGACACACTCCACAAGGTCCCAGAGTTCTAATTTTCATTTGGAAATCAAGGTCCCAGAGTCTGGAGGAAGAGTGGAGAGGCCACAATCCAAGCTGCTTGAGGTCTAGTGTGAAGTTTCCACAATCAGTGATGGTTTGGGGAGCCATGTCATCTGCTGGTGTAGGTCCACTGTGTTTTATCAAGACCAAAGTTTTAGAGCACTTCATGCTTCCCTCTGCCGACAAGCTTTTTGGGGATGGAAATTTCATTCTCCAGCAGAACTTGGCACCTGTCCACACTGCCAAAACTACCAATACCTGGTTTAAAAACAACAGTATCACTGTGCTTGATTAGCCAGCAAGCTCACCTGACCTTAACCCCATAGAGAATGTATGGAATATTGTCAAGAGGAAGATGAGAGACACCAGACCCAACAATGCAGACGAGCTGAAGGCTGCTATCAAAGCAACCTGTGCTTCCATAACACCTCAGCAGTGCCACAGGCTGATCGCCTCCATGCCACGCCGCATTGATGCAGTAATTGATGCAAAAGGAGCCCCGACCAAGTATTGAGTGCATTTAAAAACATTTTTCAAGCTGTTGTTATAAATATTCTAATTTACTGAGATAATGACTTTTGTGTTTCCATTGGCTGTAAGCCATAATCATCAACATTAACAGAAATAAACACTTGAAATAGATCACTCTGTTTGTAATGACTAGTGTTGAGCGATACCTTCCGATATCAGGAAATATCGTATCGGATTGGATCGGACCGATACTCAAAAAGTATCGGATATCGCCGATTCCGATACCGGAAACCAATGCAAGTCAATGGGACACTAATATCGGAATGAAAATAAACCCTTTCTTTCCTTGTAGGTTAATTCTACATGAAGTAAAACAACTAAGAATAATGTAGAATGTATTATGCGAAAAGCCGGCAATTCATCAGCGCATATGTGATGAACCTGTAGCCGCCATCTTGGTAATGATAAATCATATCCAGGGATGGCCACACTTCAGCAGCCCCCACCCTTGGGACCTTCTGTTAAAACGTCAACTAGATAGTTTCCCCCCATCCAGGCTCCTGTAAGATAAGAAGCCTACTTAACACTTGAATGCTAGGAGCTTCAAAGACTTCGAGAGGAAACACAGCCAGCAGGGGGGGGTGCTTCGTCTATCTGTACCTGACCATTTGTCCCATAGGACTAGTTTCTTTGTCTGTCACAAGCATGGAGGCATAAGATATAGAAACATGAATAGTACACGCATGTTGCGTGGGATGGGCCAATAAAAAAATATCACGGCGTCCCGGAGCCATTGCGCACACAAGCCTCCGCGGTAGACGTTTGTACGTGCTCTGGAAGCCAAGATATAGCGCGGAGCCATTCCTGAGGACCGTATGGTATCATAATTGATATCAAAAGGTCGGTTACGGCGGCCCGAATCCATGGGAACCCCTGGGGGTATCATGAGACCATCCCAGAAGAAGTTATTGGGTTCCATAGAATTTGGGCTTCTGATCGAAGTTAGACCTGAGGGTGGAGACTGAGCCAGCTGACCTCACCAGCAGTGGGCGGGACGGGGCAGGTAAGATAGCAGGACAGACAAGAGACAAGTCAGTTTTTGACCCAAGAGTGGTGTGCTGAACATCTGAGCACCAGCTGAGGCCACCAAGGGGAGGAGCAGTTTGACCATGCGGTGGTAGGCCTCAGCCTGTAACAAAGAACCGTGCCTGCGACCACAGAATCCTCTCCCTGCGTCACAAGAAAATCAAGAAACCGGTAACTGATATGCTGTGGTAATTCTGTGTGTTGTATTCCATTGTTGTATAGTTTAGCCTGACCTTATACCTGTGTATATTTAGTTGTATATCGTGTATCTAGTGTATTATTATAATCAATTACCTCAAGTAATTGTGGGCCTGCCTTTTATTCTGCATAACGAACGCACGTCCGTGTGAGCTCGGCTCAAGCCAAAAACGCTACCCAGGGTTGGTTCCTGACCCGATATAGGCCCATTCACGGACTGGGCGTATATCTAAAATAGGGACTGGTGGCAGCATACCAACTGGGGATTGGGGAAGGCTGGTAGTGACGGTCGGAGGTTCAGATATATATATTCCTGGCGCGGCCAAGGAAGATATATATACCGCCCTCACTACAGAGGGCCCCGATACCCAGTAGGTTACAGGACAGTCTCCCTGGCGACCGCTTATCCTAGGTGCAGTTCCTTGACTGACCTGAGGCTAAGAGGGCGCTAGCGAGTTGTGCTGTGTAGTGACGTTACGGTTTAGTGACGTTGAAGGGATAACACACGACCGTGTTCCCTGCGCTGGTTGCAGCTTCCTGGCACTACTTTCTCTAGGTGCAGTACCTTGACTGACCTGAGAGGTAAGGGGGCGCCAGAGAGCTGCACCCACCGGCCGGCTTTCATCACAGCATACACCGGTACCCGACAATTTACAACAGAAAGAATAGAGCACCACACATAGATTAGATAGATAGAAACATGTCAGTCACATATATATGAAGTACAGTGACAGTGTTGCTTACTGTGCTTGTCATTTAGTGTAAAGGATTTATTTAAAAAAATATTAGTGTTTTCGTGCACCGTCTCTTTAAAAAAGCCGGCCGGCAATTCAGCAGCGGTACCCGACAATTTATAACAGACACAATAGAGCTTCGCACATAGATTAGATAGATAGAAACATGTCAGTCACACATATAAGAAGCACAGTGACAGTGTTGGTTACTGTACTTGTCATTTAGTGTAAAGGATTAATTTAAAAAAATAATAGTGTTTTCATGCACCGTCTCTTTAAGAAAGCCGGCCGGCAATTCAGCAGCGGTACCCGACAATTTAGAATAGAAGGAATAGAGAATCACACATAGATAAGATAGATAGAAACATGTCAGTCACATATATATGAAGTACAGTGACAGTGTTGATTACTGTACTTGTCATTTAGTGTTAAAATAAAGGATTTATTTAAAAAAAAAATGGCGTGGGGTTCCCCGTAATTTTAGTCTCTAGCGGAGGTTAAGCAGACGTCTGGGGCAGATGTTTGAAGCCTGGGAAGGGGGTAATACCCACGGAGCTTCCCAGGCTACTAATATCAGCCCCCAGCTCAATACCTAGCCTTTACTAGCTTTTAAAATGGGGGACCCCCCCAAAAAAATGACGTGGGGTCCCCCCTATTTTAATAGCTAGCAAAGGCTAGGCAGACAGCTGGGGGCTGATATTAATAGCCCAGGAAGGGAGCCATGAATATTGGCCCCCTCCCAGGCTAGAAACACCAGCCGTCAGCCGCCCCAGAAATGGCGCATCCATAGGATGCGCCAATTCTGGCACTTAGCCTCGCTCTTCCCACTGCCCTGTAGCGGTGGCAGTGGGGTAATAGGGTTGGGGTTGATGTCAGCTTATAATGCCAGCTGACATCAAGCCCAGGTTAGTAATGGAGAGGCGTCTATAAGACACTCCCATTACTAACCCCATAGTGAAAGTTAAAAAAAAAACACAAACACCCAGAATAAAGTCCTTTAATTGAAATAAACACACAATTCTTTATTGTTCTAAATTAAACCATACTTACCGTCACGCCCATTCCAGCTGAAGCCAACGATCTCCTGCAATAAAAGAAAAATAATAAAGCAACCTCATCCTTACCTTTCCATGGTTCCCACGATGGCTCCAGCTCTGCTTCATCGAGATGACAGGCTGGACCGCAGCAGAAAGCTGCCATCCAGCCTGTCATCCCGCGGACACTGAGAAGCGCAGGCATGCTTGCGCTCCTCAGTGTCTCTCTGTGACGGCATAAAGATGAGCCGAGGTCATGTCCAATGATCTCAGCTCACCTCATGCACGTCACTGACAGCGTGGGAGAATTCTCCTGCACTCAGCGCTTCAGCGTGAGAATTTTCCCACGCTGTCAGTGACGTGCATGAGGTGAGCTGAGTTCATTGGACATGACCTCGGCTCATCTTTATGCCGTCACAGAGAGACACTGAGGAGCGCAAGCATGTCTGCGCTTCTCAGTGTCTGCGGGATGACAGGCTGGATGGCAGCATTCTGCTGCGGTCCAGCCTGTCATCTCGATGAAGTAGAGCTGGAGCCATCGTGGGAACCATGGAAAGGTAAGGATGAGGTTGGTTTATTATTTTTCTTTTATTGCAGGAGATCGTTGGCTTCAGCTGGAATGGGCGTGATGGTAAGTATGGTTTAATTTAGAACAATAAAGAATTGTGTGTTTATTTCAATTAAAGGACTTTTTCTGGGTGTTGTGTTTTTTTAAAATACTTTACTAGAAATTCATGGTGGTCATGTCTAATATTGGCGTGACCCCATGAATTTCGGGCTTAGGGCCAGCTGATAATGCCAAGCTGGCCTTAACCCCTTTATTACCCAGTGAGCCACCGCACCAGGGCCCTGGATGAGTTGGGTACAGCGCCAGAAGATGGCGCTTCTATGAACGCGCCATTTTCCGGGGCGGCTGCGGACTGCAATTTGCAGCAGGTGGGGCCCAGAAAGCTTGGGCCTCCCTGCGCTGCAGATTCCAGCCCCCAGCTGCCTAGTTGTACCTGGCTGGACACAAAAATAGGGCGAAGCCCCACGTATTTTTTTTTTAAATTATTTCATGAAATTCATGAAATAATTAAGAAAAAAAGGGCTTCCCTATATTGTTGTGTCCGGCCAGGTACAAATAGGCAGCTGGTGGTTGGGGGCAGCCCGTTCCTGCCTGCTGTACCTGGCTGGACACAAATATAGGACGAAGCCCCACATCAATTTTTTTTAAATTATTTCATGAATTTCCTGAAATAATTAAAAAAAATTGACGTGGGGCTTTGCACTATATTTGTGTCCAGCCAGGTACAGCAGGCAGGAACGGGCTGCCCCCAACCACCAGCTGCCTATTTGTACCTGGCCGGACACAACAATATAGGGAAGCCCTTTTTTTCTTAATTATTTCATGAATTTCATGAAATAATTAAAAAAAAAAATACGTGGGGCTTCTCCCTATTTGTGTGTCCAGCCAGGTACAACTAGGCAGCTGGGGGATGGAATCTGCAGCGCAGGGAGACCCAAGCTTTCTGGCTCCCCCCCACCCCGCTGCAAATTGCAGTCCGCAGCCACCCCGGAAAATGGCGCGTTCATAGAAGCTGGATGCTGTACCTGGCTGGCATACAAAAATATGGCAAAGCCCATGTCAAAATTTTTGGGAAAAATTAATTAAAAAATAAATAATAATTTAGGGACTGCATCTTTATTAACTCCTCAAATGTCATTTAGTGTTAAAATAAAGGATTTATTTAAAAAAAAAATTGGCGTGGGATCCCCCATAATTTTAGTCTCTAGCGGAGGTTAAGCAGACGGCTGGGGCAGATGTTTGAAGCCTGGGAAGGGGGTAATACCCACGGAGCTTCCCAGACTACTAATATCAGCCCCCAGCTGAATACCTAGCCTTTACTAGCTATTAAAATGGGGGACCCCCCAAAAAAAATGACGTGGGGTCCCCCCTATTTTAATAGCTAGCAAAGGCTAGGCAGACAGCTGGGGGCTGATATTAATAGCCCAGGAAGGGTGCCATGAATATTGGCCCCCTCCCAGGCTAGAAACACCAGCCGTCAGCCGCCCCGGAAATGGCGCATCCATAGGATGCGCCAATTCTGGCACTTAGCCTCGCTCTTCCACGCTGCCCTGGTGCGGTGGCAGGGGGTAATAGGGCTGGGGTTCATGTCAGCGCCAGCTGCCATGAAGCCCAGGTTAGTAATGATGGGCGTCTATAAGACACCCCCATTACTAACCTACAAAGTGTTAAAAAGAAAAAACACACTACACCCAGAAAAAAATAATTTATTTGAAATAAAACACACCATTTTATTTAATTCTTAGTTTACTAAAAAAAAATAGTTACCTTTCCACGTTCCTGCGCTGATCTCCCATGCACAGCTGTCACATCTGGAGATGGTGACAGCTGTGCATGGCTGCTGTAAGCTCACGCTGCCGGGAACACGTCCGCTCCCGGCAGCGGGAGCCACTGACTGAGGTCACCGGAGTGCATTCAGGCAGCGCAGCTCCGGAGACCTCCTTTACGGCACTGCTGTACCGTAGGAATTTCTCACGATACAGCGGGGCCGTAAAGCAGCTAACCGGAGCAGCGCTGCCTGAACTCCGGCGAACCCTTACGGCCCCATCATTCTAGCGGCGGCGGCGGTTCAGAGCGGTCACATTCTATGTGGCTGCTCTGAACTGGAGATCTTCGTGGGACACTCGTGGACTACTACGGAGGGGTAAGGATAAGGTTGTGGTTTATTATTTTATATTTTATTACAGGAGATCGATGGCTTCGGGGAATTAGGTGTCTAGGTGAGTATAGGTGTAGTTTTTTATTTTTTACTTTATTTTAGGTGGCGATCGGCGGGGACAGGTAATGTATAAACTAATTTATTGTAGGTAACCACTGGCCACCAATGACATGTATTTAAAATTTATTGGGGACACAGTAGGGCAATTTAAATAGCAGGATCAGGCTGATGGGAACTACTGCTCCCATCGAGCTGATCCTGCTGGCACGAGTGGACGGGGGACAGACATAGGCCGATGGGAGTAGTAGTGTCACATCGGCCTATGTCTGCCTGCACTCACACACCCCCAGACATCGCACAGACACCGCGCACACCCGCACACACACACCCGCAGACATCGCACAGACACCGCGCACACCCGCACACACACACCCGCAGACATCGCACAGACACCGCGCACACCCGCACACATCGCACAGACACCCACACACACCAATCATGACCGGTCTGGGAGGTGAGGCTGACCTGTGCGACCGTGGGAAAGTTCATGTGAGTTCATGCAATGCAGTCAAGCATGAACTCACATGAACCCTCTGAGGGCACCGCGGCGACTTCAAATGAACAGCTGATCGGCATCACCTGATACCTCAGCTGTTCATTTGAAATAACCGGCGGGAAAGCGAGCACAGAACGGGAAAGCCGGCGGTGAAGTCTTTTCATTGCCGGCTTCCCCGCCCGGGTCCTTCGCTCCCCACTCCTTGGTGCTGCGCTCCCCGCCCGGTCCTAACTTACGATCGGGATGGGAGGTGGCGGGGGAGCGGAGGATCGGTGTGGTAGGCTGCGGGGAAGCAGTATGGGGCTGTGTGATTGTTTAAAAGCCGGCGGCTTTTTACCGCCCGCCGGCTTTTAAACAATCAGGAGAATTCTCTCACGCTGGTATGGCATTCTGATGACAGGCTGGATCTCAGCTGAGCGCTGCCATCCATCTTGTCATCGTTCAGAGACACTGCAGAGCGCAGGCATTATGGGAACTTCCGATTCCGGTATTCGATATTGTAAAAGTATCGGAATTAAGTATCGGAATTCCGATACCGCGAATATTGGCCGATACCCGATATTTCAGTATCGGAATGCTCAACACTAGTAATGACCCTATATAATATGAGTTTCACTTTTTGTAGTGAAGAACTGAAATAAATTAACTTTCTGATGATATTCTAATTTAGTGAGATGCACCTGTAGCTGGCATCTGTCCTGCTGCCTTTAAATTACAATTGCAAAATAGTTTTTAGAAAAAAAAAATCTGAAATCAGTCAGATGTTTTACTTGGTTGTCACAAGCAAAGGTACTGAGTTTTTGCATTTCTTGTGTAATCATTTTTGTGAAGGAGGAATAATTGTTTTTGAAAAATACAAAAGAAAATTCCCCCAAATCTAGTCATTTAACTGCAACTGTCTACCCTTACAAGGCGTAAGGTTTTTTTTGTGCATCCATCTGTTTTACATCATACTGTCAAATTTTACATCCTTACATGGCACATTAGCGCCTTAATGATCGCTAATATGCGGAAAATGGCGGCCGCTAAGGGGGCCTTGTTCCCTCATCGCCATTTTAAAACGGGAATAGGGCAATGGCGCATCCCAGAGTCAGAAAATCTCCGGTGTTTCAGCTATCAGCAGTAGCTGAGACCCTGGAGAACATGATCAGGGCCGGCTTTCCAGTCCCCGATCACGTGATCGTCGTTATTCGTTGATCGGACATAAAAATAATTTCTCTCTTCTCTGACATGATATAACATGTCAAAAGAGAAAGCCCCCCACGGTACATTATTAACGGATCCCCCAGCCCTCCTCCTCCCCTTCATGGAGCAAAATGGCACGTACATGCACAGTGTGCCCACCAAGATCTGTTGGCCGACACCTGGCAACCGTAGGGATTTTTTCAATTGGTTCCTGACTTTGGATCACTGTGACAGACCCTATCACACTGATCAAAAGCCCAATAATTGGTAAATAGAACAGCACTTGGGCTGTGCCTTACTGTGCACCCACTTGATCACCCCCTTGTGTCATCCTCCTTAGTCAGATTAAATTTTTTTTACTTTTTTTATTTTAGAATTTTTATTTCTTTCATTCTTTGCAGTTAGCGTTAGGTTTAGGATTAGGGTTAGGCTTAAGGTTAGGTTTTTTTTTGTTTTTTTTTTAAATGAAGACGATATGATGACATATTCAATATGACGACCTAATGTTATCAAATTCTGTGTCGTACCTGTGGGTTCAAAATGCTCACTATACCCCTGGATAAAATTTTTGAGGAGTGTAGTTTCCAAAATATGGACCTTAGTGGGGGGTTTCTGCTGTTTAGGCACCTTAGGGGCCCTGCTAATGCGACATAGTGCCTGCCATCTCTTTCAGACAATTTTGTTTTCCAAAATTCAAATTCAATCCTGTTCTGAGCCCTGCCATTTGTACAAACTTTTGACTACATGTGGGGTATCGCTGTGCTCATAAGAAAGTAAATAACAAACTGTGGGGGCCACTTTTTGGTGTTACCTCTTGGAAAATTGAAAAAATTGGGGTTAAAGCAACATTTTAGAAGTAAAATTTAATTTTTTTTTTCATTCCACTTTGCATTAACCCCTTCACCCTCCAAAGCTGTTTGCACATTCATGACCCAGCCAAATTTTACAATTCTGACCACTGTCACTTTATGGTGTAATAGCTCTGGAACACTTCAACGGATCCCACTGATTCTGAGTATATTTTTTCATGACATATTGTACTTCATGATAGTGGTAAAATTTATTCGATATTACGTGCATTTATTTGTGAAAAATTGAAAAATTTTGAAAATGTAGCAATTTTCAAACTTTGATTTCTTATCCCTTAAAATCAGAGAGATATGGCAAACAAAATATTTAATAATCAACATTTCCCACATGTCTACTTTACATCAGCACAATTTTTTTAAACAATTTTTTTTTTGTTAGGAAGTTATAAGGGTTAAAAATTGACCAGCGATTTCTCATTTTTACAATAAAATTTACAAAACCTTTTTTTCTAGGGACCACATCACATTTGAAATGACTTTGACGGCTCTATATAAACGAAAATACCCAAAAGTGACACTATTCTAAAAACTGCACCTCTGAAGGTGCTCAAAACCACATTCAAGAAGTTTATTAACCCTTCAGGTGCTTCACAGGAATTTTTGGAATGTGGAAGAAAAAAATGAACATTTAACTTTTTTTCACAAAAATGTTACTTTAGACCCAAATTTTTTCATTTTCGCAGGGGTAACAGGAAAAAATGGACCCCAAAATTTGTTGTGCAATTTCTCCTGCGCATACTGATACCCCATATAAAAAAACATTGTTTGGGCGCACGTCAGACCTCGGAAGGTTAGGAGCGCCATTTGACTTTTTGAATGTAAAATTTGCTGGAATAATTAGCGGCTGCCATGTTGCCTTTGGAGAGCCCTTTATGTGCCTAAACAGTGGAAATCCCCTACAAGTGACATCATTTTGGAAATTAGACCCCTCAGGGAACTTATCTAGATGTGTGGTGAACACCTTGGACCCCCAGGTGCTTAATAGAAGTTTAATCGTTGAGCCGTGAAAATAAAAAAAATCATATTTTCCCTCAAATGTTTTTAGCCCCCAATTTTGTATTTTCACAAGAGTAACAGGAAAAATTGCACCATACATCATTGTTGAATTTCTCCTGAGCACACCGATACCTCATATGAGGGGTAAACTATTGTTTGGGCGCACGGCAGGGCTCGGAAGGGAACGAGCTCCATTTTTGTTTTTTTTCATGCAAAATTTGCTGGAACAATTAGCGGACACCATACTGCGTTTGGAGAGCCCCTGATGTGACTAAACAGTGGAAATCCCCCACAATAGACACGATTGTGGAAACTATACCCCTCAGGGAACTTATCTAGATGTGTGGTGAGCACCTTGAACCACCAAGTGCTTCACAGAAGTTTATAACATTGAACTGTGAAAATAAAAAAAAATCACATTTTTCCCCAATAAATGTTTTTTAGACCCAAATTTCGCATTTTCTTAAGGGTAACAGGAGAAATTGCACCACGGTATTTATTGTGCAATTTCTCCTGAGTACACAGATAGCCAATATGTGGAGGAAAACTACTGTTTAGGTGCACAGCAGGGCTCAGAAGGCAAGGAGCACCATTTGACTTTTTGAATGCAAAATTTGCAGGCATTATTTGTTATGATAGGCTACAAGCACTAAGGAAAGACATGAGATCTGTCCCTACAAAAGAACTAAGCTAGATCCCTACGATGTAATGGGGAACCTGATCCTGCGATCAGACCCGCTAAAGTCCTCAGCTAGTCGGAACGAAGACCTATAGATGTGAGGGAGGGATCCCTACAAGAACTAAGGACTGGGAGAAAGATGGACACCTCCTAGCAGAAGTTGCAGCAGTTAAAGACAAACACACAACATAGAACATAAAGGTCAAAAAGACCTAGCTAAACTGACTGAGAAAGGTTACAAAGCACCTGGCTAGCTTAAGAGTAGAAATTACAATGAAGTCCAGCATGGCCAGAAGGGCGGAGCAGGATTAAATAGGCAAAAAGGTCATGTGACCAGCAAAATAGAAAAAACCTAACAGGAGTGTTCTAACATTATTAGTGGACGCCATGTCCCATTTGGAGAGACCTTGATGTACCTAAACAGTGGAAACCCCCCACAGATGACCTTATTTTGGAAACTAGACCCATCAAGGAATGTATCTAGATGTGTCATTACCACCTTGAACCCCTAGGTGCTTCACAGAAGTTTATAATGTTGAGCTGTGAAAATAATAAAATCACATTTTTACCACAAAAATGTTATGTTAGCCCCAATTTTTTTATTTTCATAAGGGTAACAGGAGAAATTGCACTGTACAATTTGTTGATCAATTTCTCCTGAGTACGCCGTTACCCCATATGTGAGGGAAAACTAATGTTTGGGCACAAGACAGGGCTCAGAAAGGAAGGAGTGATGTTTTGGAATGCAGACTTTGATGGAATGGTCTGCGAGTGTCATGTCGAGTTTGGAGGCCCCCTGATGTGCCTAAAAAGTGGAAACCCCCGACAAATGACCCCATTTTGGAAACTAGACCCCTCAAGGAATTTATCTAGACATGTGGTGAGCACCTTGAGCCCCCACCTTGAACCCCCAGGTGCTTCACAGAATTTGACAACTTTGATCAGTGAAAATGAAAAAATATATATTTTTCCCACAAAAAATGTGTTTTAGCCCCAAATTTTTTTCAGTTTCACAAGGATAGCAGGAGAAAATGGACCCCAAATTGTGTTGTGCAATTTCTCCTGAGTACACCGATAGCCCATATGTGGTCAAAAACTACTTTTGAGTCACAGTGCAAAATTCAGAAGGGAAGAAGAGCCATACTGGAGTTCAGATTTTGCTGGAATGGTTTGAGGGGGTCATATCACATTGGCAGTGCCCCTGAGGTTTTTTTTTATGGATTGAGTTGAAGCTGTTGTTGGGAACATTTTATATAACATTTTGGATGACATTTATCCTCTGCTCTACACTGAGCACTGACATCAGGGTTTCCATCTAAATCTCCGAGTGACGTAATTCAGATGAAAACCCCGAGGGATTCATTCACTATAATGAGGCAGCAGAGTTACTCTGCACTCCATCTGGCCTCAGTTCAGCAGTGTCCTTTTTTTTTTCACAGAGGTGTACAAAACTGTGGCCGATGGCACTTTTATGCACGTCTAAAAAGACGGACACAGTCGGATCACAGGCCAGATGGCGCCCACAGTGCCTCCATATTTCTCATTATAGGAAATCTTCCGCTGGGGGTTCTGTCTTAATCATGTATTTCAGAGATTTACACGGAAACCCCAGTGTAAGCGCTCAGTATACAGCACAGGATAAATGTGCGCCGAGCCTTACTGCGATCTTTCGGAGGCAGAATGAACAAATCAACAGCAGGTGAAGAATTGGTTTGATTTATTTTTTATGCAGTTCCTCGTGCAGTATAAGTGATTAGACGACTTTATTCTTCAGGTCGGTGCGATTACAGCGATACCAGATTTATATTAGTTTTTTTCTGTTTGGCAGCTGTCACACGCTAAAAGACGCTTTTGTTTAAGAGCTATACTTTATCCATACTACAGCCAACAGACTCCTGTGAGGGCTTGTTTTTTTGCGGGACGAGTTGATGTTTTTATTGGCACCATTTTCGGGCACATGACATTTTTTATTACTTTCTATTCCGATTTTTGAGAGGCAGAATGAACAAAAACCAGCAATTCAGGAATTGTTTTTTTATTTTTATGTCATTCTGCGTGTGGTAAAATTCATAAGGCAGCTTTATTCTTCGGGTCAGTACAATTACAGTGATACCACATTTATATTTTTTTTATGTTTTGGCGCTTTTACACAATCAGAACTATTTTATAGAAAAAATAATTATTTTTGCATCGCTTTATTTTGAGAGCTGTAACAGCGCCGCACTGACAGGCAAACTTGTTAGATCATGCACTGCGCATGATCTATCAAGTTTGCTAGCTCTGGTGACCCAGATGTCATCATGATGACATCGGGTCACCATAGAAACAATCGGGCCCCCACAATGAAGTCGTGGGAGCGCCGATCCAAGAACAGAGGGGCTTTCTTACCTCTGCCTGATCACTAAATGTTGTGATCGCAGCACTCAGGGGGTTAAAGTGCCAGGAGCAGTGAGGCCACCAGTCCTGGCACTCAGTGATGGGTGTCAGAATCAGCTGGCACCAGGCGGCTGTCGTGCATGTGTGGCACCCCAGGGGTCTGGTTTCCACAGTAACAGCAATGTTATGTCTGAGAGCAGGTGGGAGGTCTCTTGGTCAGGAATCCTATGCATGCCACACCTCCTGCCCAGTCCTGGGAGGGGAAGAACTTCCCCTGTATAAACCTGGGGCTGAGGCAGGGTTAGAGAGTTGAGAGGGAGAGTTCAGCCAGGAGGGCTGACAGGGAGCTGTGGCTCCGGCTGGGCCCAGCTCCTGGGCCATGCCAGAAGTAGAGAAGAGAAGCAGCATAGGAAGAAACAACAGGAGCTCTGTGGGAGCAGTGTTACAAAGAGTCAGGGGCTGGCAGCTGCAGAGCTCGCCCTGACTGAGAAGATTTCTTACCGGACCCGGAGTCCGAGGCTGTGGGGACTAACTCCTACCCAGCAGCAGAATCCGTCAGGCAGGGGATTTCAGGTCCTCTGGCCAAGAAACCCGAAGGCACGGTCACACGCATGGGACCAGCACCGCCGTCGTGGAGCGGAAGCTACTAGAAGGCCCCGAGTCACCGGCCATACGGGTGAGCACCACACGGTACACTCAGGGACGTGGGCTACTTATACTCGCTTCTAGCAAGGTAGCCAGAAGAGTATCGTTAGTTTGGGAGGCCTACAACTCCGCCTGGCCAGGGGAGATCCCATCTGCTCAAGGACTGACCAGGCCCCAACCGCTAGCCAGTACTCCGGGAGGGTCTATCTTTGTCACCAGTAAAGACCCTGAACTACACCGCATCATCTCTGAGTGGTTCCTGCTACCCCCATCATCGTTGGGGGTTATACCATCCACGCTGCACCATCCTTCCACCGGCCTCAGCGGTCTGCCCTGCAGCGGCAGCTCCATAGCTGCATTCAACGGGTGGCGTAGTCGTCCATCATCTACCGCTGATACAGCGCCACTTAGTCTGACTCCCTGGGCACGGACCGGATCACCGCCACGAGACTACAACCCTCAAGAGATCCGGCTCCGGGTAAGCTCCCGCGTGCGCAACGCAGCGCGACACAGGCCCAGGGGCGCGTCACATGCACAGCCTCTGTGTACGCAAAATTGCCTGGATGTACCTACCAACCTGGACGTATGGATACGTCTAAGGTTGTGAATGGATTAAAGGAGTTGTCCACTACTTGGACAACCCTTTCTTAAACTAAATGTTTGGCCCCAATAAAGCCTTTCCAGTGGTGTCAGCACTCGCAGTCACAGGGCTGCCATGTGGTTGTGTGGGATGCAGCTAATCTAACTTCCTCTTCATGTTCAGTTCAACAGGAGGTAAGGACCGTGACGTCAGCACTGATTGGACGCGGGGCTCACGTCTCACAACAACAGTACGGGATCCCCGTGGAGAGTGAGTGCCGACACCGCGGGAACACCGCCGGTACGGGAGGTGAGTATAAGCTTCTTTATTTTATCGGGGACAAGTGTGGGGATGACAAGGAGTTGACAACTTCTTTAATGCTTGTGTATCACCTGAAGGGTTAACAAATTTCATGACAACAGTTTTGACGTATCTGAGGGGTGCGGTTTTTAAAATGGTATCACTTTTGGGAAGTTTCCAATATATAGGCCCCTCGAAGTCCATTGAAATCTAAATAGGTCCCTAACAAAACAGGTTTTGTAAATTTGTTGAAAAAATGAGAAATTGCTGCTAATTTTTTTACCCCTCTAACATCCTAACAAAATAAAATGACGTTTGAAAAATGATGCAGATGTAAAGTAGACATATGGGAAATGTTATTTATTAATTATTTTTAACAGCATGACTAACTGGTTTAATGATATATAGATTGAAAATTGCGATATTTTTTTTCAAAATTTTCACCAAAATTGCAATATTTTCACAAATAAGCAAAAGTCGTATCGAACAAATTTTACCACTGTCATGAAGTACAACATGTCATGAAAAAAACAGTCTCAGAATCACTGGGATCTGTTGAAGCCTTCCAGAATTACCTCATAAAATGACACTGGTCAGATATTTAAAATTTGGCCTGCTCATTAAGGTCAAAATGAGCTCTGCCACTAAGGGGTTAATACAGTGCCCTGTTGAGGGGTGCTGGCTTTTTGGTTGTGTACCTACCTAGCATTTCTCATTTTGTTATTTTTTGGTAGGAGATTTAATTTTATTGAAGAAAGAGAAAATATATATATATATTTTTTTTTAGGTATTTAACTGTTTTTCATTACCTGTTTTACTAAAATTTGAAAACAGTACACGCCACACCTATACTATGACCTGCTGTCATATTTTGCTTTCTGCATATGTACCAACCTAGCATATCTTATTATGTCTTTTTTGATAATTGGGGTTGAAACCATTGTCAAAAGTTAATTAAAGTGTTGTACAAAATGTATACTAAAAGAAAAAGTAACAATGCACAGGGTAGTGTAAAAGAAAAAAAATACCATGGCTAAGAATGTGAAAGCAGAAGCAGCACTGGGGCTGTAGGATCCATCATATTATGTGTGTGAGGGGGCTGTGGGGTCCATACAGTGGCCTTTAGTACCTCATCCTTGTAAAATGGCTGTGAAACATGGTTTAGCTGTTCTTGAGAACTTTTAGGGAGATGGATCTCATCCAGGAACTCAAAGATTGATAATTGTGAAGGTTGGAAAGTCAGGGGAACCTGGTTTAAATTATAGAGTGCTTGTTCGTATTCAGCCAATCTCTGACAGCAGCATTTAATACACGCCAACAGGGACGCGCATCATTTCACACTTCCATTGGCACGCCCGTGATGTGATCATGGGACGCCGATGGGTTGTCATGAGAGCCAAGGGTCTGCTGAAGACCCCTTTGGTTGTCATTACAATCCTCCTGTGAACACTGGCCCATGGCCTGCATTCATAGAGATCATAATTTTTACATAGCAGTGCTCATGCAACCCCAGATCCCGAAAAATGAAAACGTTATGGGTTTTGGAAAATGGTGACAAAAGCAAAAACTTTTTTTCTTACAAATTTCAGATTTTTTTTTCATAATTTGAATGAGAAAAAAAACCCGATACATGTTTGGTATCTGCATACTTGTACTGACCTGGAGAATCATATTGCTAGGTCAGTTTTACCATATAGTGAACATGGTAAATAAAAAACCCACAAAACAATTGAGAAATTGCCCTTTTTTTGCAATTTCAATACACTTGGAATTTTTTTCCTTCGTTCCAGTGCATTACATAATAAAATAAATGGTGACATTCAAAAGTACAACTCCTCCCGGAAAAAAACAAGCTCTCAAATGCCTAGGACAGAAAAGTAAAAAAAGTTATGGCTCTTAGAAGAAGGGGAGGAAAAAACTAAAACGAAAAAAAAACTACGGAAAATGGCCATGACGTGAAGGGGTTAATAAAAACATTGAAAGTAAAAATATTTTTGATTAGCTGCTACTGGTAAGAATACAAGTTACAGGAAGTCCTATCGTTACATACAGGTTCTTCTCACAAAATTAGAATATCATCAAAAAGTTAATTTATTTCAGTTCTTCAATACAAAAAGTGAAACTCATATTATATAGACTCATTACAAACACAGTCATCTATTTCAAGTGTTTATTTCTGTTAATGTTGATATGATTATGGCTTACAACCAATGAAAACACAAAAGTCATTATCTTAGTAAATTAGAATAATTAACAAAAACATATGCAAAGGCTTCTTAACAGTTTAAAAAGGTTCCTTAGTTTGTTTCATTAGGCTCCACAATCATGGGGAAGACTGCTGACTTGACAGATGTCCAGAAGGCAGTCATTGACACACTCCACAAGCAGGGCTGTGGAGTCGGAGTCGTGGAGTCGGAGCCCATTTTGGTGGAGTCGGAATAAAATGGACCAACTACGACTCCTAAAATATATAATAAATTGGGTACAATAGTTCAATGCAGTTTGTGGGGAATATTTTTTCATAAGAATTTGAGAAAGTTAAGAAATGTCCTATAAGGCTATGTGCCCACGATGCAGAAAATTTCTGCAGCGTTTCTGCATGTTCTTGGCAGTCAAAAACGCTTGCGGATTTTACACGCGTTTTTACATGCGAATTTTACTTGCGTTTTTCAAGTGCATTGGGACCTCAAATCCGCATGCAGAAACGCACAAATAATGGACATGCTGCAGATTTTTCCGCAAGGAAAATCCGCTACGGAAAATTCCGCAGCATGGGCACAGAACATGCAGATTTTCATTTTGGATCATGGGGCATGGATTACCAAGCATTATTAAAGCGTTTCTGCAGCGGAAATTCCGCATCAAAAACGCATAGTGGGCACACAGCCTCAATGTCTGTCCTATTCCTGATCTAAGGGTCTAGACTTTTAGCTGAGATGAATCTGTGCTACAGTAAATTTATCACTTAAGCATGAGCCATGTATGAGGGAGTCGGAGCTGGTGTCATGGAAATTGAGGAGTCGGAGGTTTCGCTTACTGACTCCACAGCCCTGGTCACAAGGAGGGTAAGCCACAAAATATCATTGCCAAAGAAGCTGGCTGTTCACAGAGTGCTGTACTCAAGCATATTAATGGAAAGTTGAGTGGAAGGAAAAAGTGTGGTAGAAAAAGGTGCACAAACAACCGGGATAACCGCAGCCTTGAAAGGATTGTTAAGAAAGGCCATTCAAAAATTTGGGGGCGATTCACAAGAAGTGGACTGCTGCTGGAGTCATTGCTTCAAAAGCCACCACACACAGACGTATCCAGGACATGGGCTACAAGTGTCGCATTCCTTGTGTCAATCCACTCATGACCAATAGACAACGCCAGAAGCGTCTTACCAGGGCCAAGGAGAAAAAGACATGGACTGTTGCTCAGTGGTTCAAGGTGTTGTTTTCAGATGAAATGAAATTTTTAATTTCATTTGGAAATCGAGGTCCCAGAAGAGGAAGAGTGGAGAGGCCACAATCCAAGCTGCTTGAGGTCTAGTGTGAAGTTTCCACAATCAGTAATGGTTTGGGGAGCCATGTCATCTGCTGGTGTAGGTCCACTGTGTTTTATCAAGATCAAAGTCAGCGCAGCCGTCTACCAGGAAATTTTAGAGCACTTCATGCTTCCCTCTGCCGACAAGCTTTTTGGAGATGGAAATGTCTTTCTCCAGCAGGACTTGGCACCTGTCCACACTGCCAAAAGTACCAATACCTGGTTTAAAAACAACAGTATCACTGTGCTTGATTGGCCAGCAAACTCGCCTGACCTTAACTCCATAGAGAATCTATGGAGTATTGTCAAGAGGAAGATGAGACACCAGACCCAATAATGCAGACGAGCTGAAGGCTGCTATCAAAGAAACCTGGGCTTCCATAACACCTCAGCAGTGCCACAGGCTGATCGCCTCCATGCCACGCCGCATTGATGCAGTAATTGATGCCAAAGGAGCCCTGACCAAGTATTGAGTGCATTTACTGAACATACATTTCAGTAGGCCAACATTTCGGATTTTAAAAACATTTTTCAAGCTGGTGTTATAAAGTATTCTAATTTACTGAGATAATGACTTTTGTGTTTTCATTGGCTGTAAGCCATAATCATGAACATTAACAGAAATAAACACTTGAAATAGATCACTTGGTTTGTAATAACTATATAAAATATGAGAGTCACTTTTTGTATTGAAGAACTGAAATAAATTTACTTTTTGAAGATATTCTAATTTTGTGAGAAGCACCTGTAACTCAGGGACTGGAAGCCGCAGGCAGATTGCAGGGTTACTGAAGACAGTGGGCTGTTTGCAGAGTTAGTGAAGACCACAAGCAGATTGTCAGGCCACAGATTGTATGCACTATCCTACTCACTCCGTGGACTGCTTTGCTCCTCCCAGTGTCAAAACATCTTGCTGACCTGCCTCATGCAACACTTCCAGCACTCCTACAACCTCCTGCCGCTGGAGAGTCTCCACCTGGATCTAGGGAGGTACAGCCAGACTGCAGAAATTTAAAACCAGTGTGTCCTGAAGAGTTTTGCTTCCCTGGTGTAACATACCTGGCGGCGGGCTTGCATAGTGCACCATCTCCCACTATGCAAGATCGCATCTTAACCTTTAGTCCAGTTTGTAAGCCGTGCTCCTGTTGTACTGTGTGCATGCTCTGGTCTGACTGCTTAGGGCGGCGGCCCGGTTTACTTACTGATTCTTGTAGCTGCTGTGGGCACACCCCTAATGCGTCCCCAGCCTATTGCTGTGGGTCACTGGATATTTAAAACCTCCTTCTCCCAGAAGAAGGTGCCTGAGCAACTCTTACCTTCAGAGGGCTCCTTGCCTCTGATGTGCCAGGTCCTGTTCTGTTTCTTGCCTGTCCGCTAACCTGGGGGCTGTATTCCCAGGCCTGTCTGAACTATCGCCTAGCCTGTTTGTCCGCCTCTCTGGGGTCCGTATACCCAGACTCGCTCCTGTATCTTGTTGTAGTGTCAGTTCCTGTCTGAACACTCTCCTAGCCTGTTTGTCTCTATGTCCGTACCTTCCCTTTTCCTGAACCTGCACCTAACTCCAACTCGTTGTCTCTGTACTTCTGTTTGTGAGTTTTGTGTCCACTCGCTACTTCATGTGTAGAACCTTGTGTGTATCTGGTTCTGCTTGTCCCTTTTCCCTTCCTCCGTATCTTCCTCCTGTGTTCTAGATATCTTCCTGCATTTTCTTGTCTGTTCCATGTGAACAGAGCCCTGTCCTCTCAGCCTTGTCCACCGCACCAGCGGTTTCACTCTGCTCAGCCTTGTCCACCGCACCTGCGGTTTCGCTCTGCTCAGCCTTGTCCACCGCACCTGCGGTTTCGCTCTGCTCAGCCTTGTCCACCGCACCTGCGGTTTCGCTCTGCTCAGCCTTGTCCACCGCACCTGCGGTTTCGCTCTGCTCAGCCTTGTCCACCGCACCTGCGGTTTCGCTCTGCTCAGCCTTGTCCACCGCACCTGCGGTTTCGCTCTGCTCAGCCTTGTCCACCGCACCTGCGGTTTTGCTCTGCTCAGCCTTGTCCACCGCACCTGCGGTTTCGCTCTGCTCAGCCTTGTCCACCGCACCTGCGATTTCGCTCTGCTCAGCCTTGTCCACAGCACCTGCGGTTTCGCTCTGCTCAGCCTTGTCCACCGCACCTGCGGTTTCGCTCTGCTCAGCCTTGTCCACCGCACCTGTGGTTTTGCTCTGCTCAGCCTTGTCCACCGCACCTGCAGTTTCGCTCTGCTTAGCCTTGTCCACCGCACCTGCAGTTTCGCTCTGCTCAGCCTTTTCCACCGCACCTGCGGTTTCGTTTTGCTCTGCTTGTCTACCGCATCTGCGGCTCTGAACCCGTTTCCCAGTCTGTACTGGACTCTATCCGGCCTGCGCTCCAACCTGCTAGTGCCCACCTGTCTGCATGCCAGCTGTGCTTGCCAGTGCCCACCTGTTTTCATACCAGCCGTACTTGCCAATACCCACCTGCCTGTCTGCCAGTCTCACCTGCCTGTTCCTGCATTCCCTAGTGTGGGTCAACAACTGTGACCGGGGTCTAACCTGGAGTCGCACCTGGTCCCTCTGCTCGGTTCCTCCTTGGTCCACGGAGTCGACTAAGCTGCCGTGCGACCTTGGTCGGATCGGGTTGATACTTAGTTACGCCCCTCCAGGCACTCCTCGGTTCATGGTACAGTGGGATCACTAATCACACACATGCCAGTCAGTCCGGGCGAGTGCATAACACCTGGCCTATCCCCTTCCAGCAGTGGTATATTAGGCAGCTTCTCCCGCCACACCTTGCCTGAGCATAGGTTCTTGCTGCAGTTTGCCCCTTGTTACCTGTCTAAATGCATTCTTGCTTTGACACTCCTGTTACTGACCCGGCTTGTATAGTCTGATCTCTCTGCTTCTGACCTCGGTTTTCTATTTTGAACCTGTGCTGCCCACCCCATCCTTGGACTGTCTGACCATGTCTCTATCTTCACCCTCTGTGCCTCTTATTTCTGCTTTGACCTGCTGGCCAGTTGCTGCAGGTCTGGGGATTGCCCTGGAGTCGCACCTGGTGACAACCCTAACAGCCCAAGTCTATCCTCAGCATCAGAGGCTCTAGTGAAGACCAAGTAGTCACTTAGTTACACCCCTCCAAGGTAAGCCCACCCAGTGGCACAGTGGGTCCACACTCACCGTTGTCACACATGTTGCAGAGTTACTGAAGACCACTGGCAGATTGCAGGGTTACTGAAGACTTTGGGCAGATTGCAGAGTTCCTGATGACTTTGGGCAGATTACAGAGTTACTGAAGACCGTGGACAGATTGCAGAGTTACTGAAGACCGTGGACAGATTGCAGAGTTACTGAACACCGCAGGCAGATTGCAGACTTATTGAAGACTGCGGGCATATTGCAGACTTACTGACAACCGCGGGCAGATTGCAGACCTACTGAAGACCGCGGGCGGACTAGAGTCTCAATGACTGGGAGCAGCAGGTAGACAGGAGGCAACATGGAAGCCACAGATAGGGAACAGACAAAAGTCCGGAGTGACAAGAAAGTCTAATACCATGGAAGCCACAGACAGCTAGGAGTCGTGCTGGAAATCCCGGAACACATAGCAGAGGTCCTAGAAGACCAGGAACAGGTAGTAGACAGAACTCTGGAGTAATTAGAAAGTCTGAAAACCATGGAAGTCGCAGGCAGATAATGACTGGGCTGCCACCCACAGTACCGATTGTCCAGCACACTCCAGATTTTATAAGGGCGGCTAAGCTGTCACTCACAGCTTCCCTAAGCCACAGTAAATGATAAAACTGAGACAGTTCACTTGCACAAATGATATATCGCCATTGTCTACCATAATGTTGGTAGACAATGGCGATTCAGTGAAAGCTTCTATTAAGGTAACTAATGCTGGGCTATATACTGATTAGGTAAGTAGAAGTAAAGAGTCAAAAGAGGTGAAGCTGTCCCCTATCATAGGTGAATGGCTGTTGGAGGCCTTACTGGAAGAGGAAGCACTCTCGTAGTTGTTTTTGCTGACGCCATCTTGCATATTTTTCGAGACAGGGAAGACTTTTGCAATCTTTAGAGGACTTTTTTTTGCTTTCCCTTGTCTTCTTGATCTTTTTCATGAGGTGGACAGTTTTCCTTAGTTGAAAGTGAAGATGAGTCCAAATAAGCTGGATTGTGCGGCTTTTCTGCAGAAATACACACAAGCTGGTTCACCACCTGTCCTTCTCCTACCACATCTCTTCTTGTTTTACTATTTTTTAGAACAAGCTTATACCCAGCCTTCCATCTGCTTGCTTCCGGCATTTTATCTACTTTATGTTGTACCTGATTAAAGGGAACCTGTTACTAGATTCATTCTACCCAAACCATAGGCAGCATAAAATCAGAGAATGGCTGCACAAATGCATCCAGGTACATTTTAGTATGAAATGCTCCTATATTTCAGAGAAAACATGGTTTGAAAAGTCAGTAGGAGACTATAGAGAGAGACCTAAATAAGACGATGCAGCCGTGGCCGGCTTCTTCCCACCCTGCTCCAGTTGATTGACAAATTTCTCCCTATAGTGTATGGCCTGCTTTTTCTAAATATCTTTGCTCTGAGGCACTGTGGCATTTCAGAGTAAAACATACCTGGCTACAATCACGCAGTCAGGCACTGATTCATGCTGCCCGTTGTTCAGGCATATGGTCAGGCACTGATTCATGCTGCCCGTTGTTCAGGCAATATGGTTTGTGTACCATAGAAAAAAAACATTTAAAACCAATTTTATTCGATATGCATTACAAAATACCCCAAAAAATAATACCCAAGAATAAAAACAGACAAACAGATGATAGGCAAAATAGCCCAAGATACAAACAAATAGGCACAATAATAGATAAAAACGTGCCAAGATATAGTACCAGGCTGATAACCAAAGGGCTCTCATTAACCCTAATAAGATTGCCCTAATTGATATACAAATGCCTACCCTAAAGATGGCGACAGTGGCGCCCCCACTTTTCGATAGCTAACCCTAGGAAACCATAAGACAATCTATCCTAGGGTAAAGTGCTGAGTGAGGACCCCATAAATATACTACTTAGGGTAGGCTGAAAGTGGCTTAAAAAACAAAGATAACCGGTCCTTATCACTGTAGTGTTGTTGCCATTGCCTCAATGCATTTCCCAATAATAATAATTTTTATTTTTATAGTGCCAAAATATTAAGCAGCACTTAACAATTTTATGGGGGGTGCTTTAAACAGACAAAAATACATTACAAAATAAGCATAACTCAGATATTAAAAGGAGTGAGGGCCCTGCTCGCAAGCTTACAGTCTGAGGAAATGGGGGGTTGGGGGGGCAACGACAAAAAGTAAAATGTACATACATTGCATAATATAGCCATAATATGCTAAAGAGGGTAAGTACATAACACTACATGAACTGGTCGCCAGCCAGTATGTGTACAGTACAAACAAAGGCTAATCAGTGCATGGATGGTATGAACATGATTTTGAAGAAAATTTTGATAGAGTAGAGGTTCATCAAGAGACTGATAAGGATAACATCTGGTAGGATCACAAGCCCAGCATGGTGTCGCAGCCAGGCGGTGATTCATGCTGCCCATGGTTCAGGCAGTATGACTCTAGTGACAGGCTCCCTGTAAGACCAGATGAATTACAGCACATTTGTAGCTAGTCATTTAATAACTCATTTTAAAGTAATCTGGATGCTTTCCACAGATATTGGAAAAGCTGTAGTGTTACTTGTAAAATTATATCACAGTTACTTCTTATTTAATGGCAATTTTATTTCCTAGGTATAATGAAAATGCTGTTCCTGCATTGTTTTCTAGCATTGTCTTTGACAAGTGTAGTTTTTTCGGATCCATGTCCTCAGGTGTGTATTTGTGACAATATCAAAACTTTTGTGACCTGTGCTAAGAAGAACCTGACTGAAATACCAGCTGATATACCACAGGTTAGTAGAGATTTTATGTGAAAATGGGCTTTTGACAATAATTTTTCTTACAACTGCTATCACTTAAAAACTATACAGCGTAAGAGTTCATGAACATAGCCAAATGACTGATTAGTGTTGTAATACAGAACCCATAGAAATATATGAGACCATACTATTCCTTTATATAGCACCCCCTTTTGCATTTTTCCCAGTTTGTAAACGCTTTTTGTAGCCAGACAAAGTTTTTAAATTGTTGTTTGAGGGATTGTCATCCATTCTTTCTTGGAAAATTCTTCCAGTTCTGTGAGATTCCTGGATCGCCTTGCATGCACTGCTATTTTGAGGTCTAGTCACAGATTTTCAATGATGTTCAGATCAGGGGACTGTGAGGGCCATTGTAAAACCTGCAGCTTGCGCCTTTTGAGGTAGTCTATTGTGCATTTTGACGTGTGTTTAGGATCATTATCCGTTTGTAGAAGCCACCCTCTTTTCAACTTCAGCTTTTTTTACAGATGGTGCTTTGTTTGCATCAAGAATTTGTTAAAATTTCTTTGAATCCATTCTTCCCTGTACCCATGAAATGTTCCACTGGCTGCAACATAACCCCAAAGCATGATTGATCCACCCCCATGCTTAGTGGTTGGCGAGATGTTCTTTGCCTGAAATTATGTGCTATTTTTATGTCCACACATACCTTCGATCATTGTGGCCAAAGAGTTCTATTTTAACCTCATTTGTCCACAGGACTTGTTTCCAAAATGCATCAGGTATGTTTAGATGTTGTTTTGCATACTTCTGAAGCTGAATTTTATGGTGAGGATGCAGGAGAGGTTTTCTTCTGATGACTCTTCCATGAAGGCAATATTTGTGCCTGTGTCTCTAAACAATAGCATAATGTACCACAACTCCAGCGTCTGCTAAATCTTTCTGAAGGTCTTTCGCAGTCAAGTGGGGGTTCTGAATTCCCGCTCTAGCAATCCTACAAGCAGCTCTCACTGAAATTTTGCTTGGTCTTCCATACCTTATCTTGACCTCCACTGTTCCTGTTAACTGCCATTTCTTAATTACATTTTGAACTGAGGAAAGGGCAACTTGAAAACGCTTCACTATCTTCTTATAGCAGTCTCCTGCTTTGTGGGCCTCCACCATTTTCAGAGTGCTGAAAAACCCATGGCTGTCGTTTTTTGGCACAAGGTTAGAGGAGGCTGGATTTTTATAAAGCTGGGAGATTTGCATCACCTAATCTTTCTTAACGACGATAGTGAACAAGCCATAACCCTAACAGGCTAATTAGGGTCTGAAAACTTGGTCAAAGTTATCTGAGCACACAAATCGCCAAGGATGGCCAAACTTTTGCACTGGCACATTTTACTTTTTTAATTTTTAAAATGTAAAAGATGAAAATGTATACAGTACAGACCAAAAGTTTGGACACACCTTCTCATTTAAAGATTTTTCTGTATTTTCATGACTATGAAAATTGTACATTCACACTGAAGGCATCAAAACTATGAATTAACACATGTGGAATTATACACTTAACAAAAAAGTGTGAAACAACTGAAAATATGTGTAACATAACTGGCGGCGTCCTTGCATAGTGGTCCATCTCCCACTGTGCGAGAGCGCGCACTTGATCTCCAGTCCAGTCTGCTAGCCTGGCTTCCCTCCGTGCTGTCTGTTTGCCTCTGCTTCTGCTGCTTAAGGGCGGCGCCCGATCACTTCCTGTTTTTTGCACCTGCTGCAGGCACACCCCTTGTGCGTCCTCAGCCTATTGCTGTCTGTCACCTGGTATTTAAACCAGCTGCTCCAATTAACCCATGCCTGAGCATTGTGTTCTGTCAGTTGGCTTCTGGTCACTGATATGCCAGGTCCCGTTTATGTTTCCTGCCTTCGGTATCAGTTCCCGTGTCTGAACTGTGTCCTGTCTGTATTATCTTCTAGCCTGTTGTCTTCTGCCTATCCTGGAGGCTGTATTTCCAGGCCTGTGTGAACACGCTCCTGCCTGTTCGTTCCGCCTTCTAGGGGCCGCATACCTAGACCCGCTCCTGTATCTTGCTGCTGTGTCTGTTCTTGTCTGAATACTCTCCTAGCCTGTTTTGTTTTTCTCTATGTCCGTACCTTCCCTTTTTCTGCAGAGTCTGAACTCGTACCTAACTCCTGCTCGTTGTCACTGTACTTCCGTTTGTGAGTTTGTGGTCCACTCGCTACTTCTCTGCAAGTACCCTGTGGGTATCTGGTTCTGCCTTTCCCTTCCTGTCTGTTCCGTGTGAACTGAGCCCTGTCCCCTCCGCTCTGCCTTGCTTGCCGCTTCGGCGGTTCTTGCTTGCTCAGCCCTGTCCACCGCGTCCGCGGTTTCGCTTTGCTCAGCCCTGTCCACCGCGTCTGCGGTTTCGCTTTGCTCAGCCCTGTCCACCGCGTCTGCGGTTTCGCTTTGCTCAGCCCTGTCCACCGCGTCTGCGGTTTCGCTTTGCTCAGCCCTGTCCACCGCGTCTGCGGTTTCGCTTTGCTCATCCCTGTCCACTGTGTCTGCGGTTTCGCTTCGCTCAGCCTTGTCCACCGCGTCTGCGGTTTCGCTTTGCTCAGCCGTGTCCACAGCATCTGCGGTTTCGCTTTGCTCAGCCCTGTCCACCGTGTCTGCGGTTTCGCTTTGCTCAGCCCTGTCCACCGTGTCTGCGGTTTCGCTTTGCTCAGCCTTGTCCACCGCGTCTGCGGTTTCGCTTTGCTCAACTCTGTCCACCGCGTCTGCGGTTTCGCTTTGCTCAGTCCTGTCCACCGCGTCTGCGGTTTCGCTTTGCTCAGCTTTGTCTACCGTGTCTGCGGTTTCGCTTTGCTCAGCCTTGTCTACCGCGTTTGCGGTTTTGCTCTGCTCAGCATTGACTACCGCACCTGCGGTTTCGCTTTACTGTGTTTGTTTACCGCATCTGCGGCTCCGAATTTGTCTCCCAGTCTGTACTGGACCCTACCCAGCCTGCGCTCTAGTTTGCCTGTTCCTGTATTACCCGGTGTGGGTCAACAGCCGTGTCCGGAGTCTGACCTGGAGTAGACCCTGGTCCCTCTGCTCGGTTCCTCCCTGGTGCACTGGCGTCGTATGCCGTCGTGCGACCTTGGTCGGATCGGGCAGATACTTAGTTACGCCCCTCCAGACACTCTCCGGTTCATGGCACAGTGGAACCACTAAACACGCACACGCCAGTCAGCCCGAGCGTGTGCATTACAATATGTCTTATATTCTAGGTTCTTCAAAGTAGCCACCTTTTGCTTTGATGACTGCTTTGCACACTCTTGGCATTCTCTTGATGAGCTTCAAGAGGTAGTCACCGGAAATGGTTTTCACTTCACAGGTGTGCCCTGTCAGGTTTAATATGTGGGATTTCTTGCCTTATAAATGGGGTTGGGACCATCAGTTGTGTTGTGCAGAAGTCCGGTGGATACACAGCTGATAGTCCTACTGAATAGACTGTTAGAATTTGTATTATGATAAGAAAGTAGCAGCTAAGTAAAGAAAAATGAGTGGCCATCATTACTTTAAGAAATGAAGGTCAGTCAGTCCGAAAAATTGGGAAAACTTTGAAAGTGTCCCCAAGTGCAATTGCAAAAACCATCAAGCGCTACAAAGAAACTGGCTCCTGGAGGACCGCCCCAGGAAAGGAAGACCAAGAGTCACCTCTGCTTCTGACGATAAGTTTATCCGAGTCACCAGCCTCAGAAATCGCAGGTTAACAGCAGTTCCGATTAGCGACCAGGTCAATGCCACACAGAGTTCTAGCAGCAGACACATCTCTTCAACATCTGTTAAGAGGAGACTTTGTGCAGCAGGCCTTCATGGTAAAAGAGCTGCCAGGAAACCACTGCTAAGGACAGGCAACAAGCAGAAGAGACTTGTTTGGGCTAAAGAACACAAGGAATGGACATTAGACCAGTGGAAATCTGTGCTTTGATCTGATGAGTCCAAATTTGAGATCTTTGGTTCCAACCACCGTGTGTTTGTGCGACGCAGGAAAGGTGAACGGATGGACTCTACATGTCTGGTTCCCACCGTGAAACATGGAGGAGGAGGTGTGATGGTGTGGGGGTGCTTTGCTGGTGACACTGTTGGGGATTTATTCAAAATTGAAGGCATACTGAACCAGCATGGCTACCAGAGTATCTTGCAGCGGCATGCTATTCCATCCGGTTTGCGTTTAGTTGGACCATCATTTATTTTTCAACAGGACAAAGACCCCAAACACACCTCCAGGCTGTGTAAGGGCTATTTGACCAAGAAGGAGAGTGATGGGGTGCTACGCCAGATGACCTGGCCTCCACAGTCACCAGACCTGAACCCAATCGAGATGGTTTGGGGTGAGCTGGACCGCAGAGTGAAGGCAAAAGGGCCAACAAGTGCTAAGCATCTCTGGGAACTCCTTCAAGATTGTTGGAAGACCATTTCCGGTGACTACCTCTTGAAGCTCATCAAGAGAATGCCAAGAGTGTGCAAAGCAGTCATCAAAGCAAAAGGTGGCTACTTTGAAGAACCTAGAATATAAGACATATTTTCAGTTGTTTCATACTTTTTTGTTAAGTATATAATTCCACATGTGTTAATTCATAGTTTTGATGCCTTCAGTGTGAATGTACAATTTTCATAGTCAAGAAAATACAGAAAAATCTTTAAATGAGAAGGTGTGTCCAAACTTTTGGTCTGTACTGTATATATGTTTTTTTTTTTGCTTAAAATACAAAGGAAATGTGTCTTCTTTAACTTTAGGCCTCTTAGAGATAGAGATCATTTAAACTTCAACTAGCTTAAGTTTTCAAAATAACAATAATTCTAACAGGGGGTGCCCAAACTTTTACATGCCACTGTATCTCATGGGATATCTATCTAGCTATCTATCTACCCCATATCTATCTATCTATCTACACTATGTATATATATGTATATACACTGCTCAAAAAAATAAAGGGAACACTCAAATAACACATCCTAGATCTGAATGAATGAAATATTCTCATTGAATACTTTGTTCTGTACAAAGTTGAATGTGCTGACAACAAAATCACACAAAAATCATCAATGGAAATCAAATTTTTTAACCAATGGAGGCCTGGATTTGGAGTCACCCCCAAAATTAAAGTGGAAAAACACACTACAGGCTGATCCAACTTTGATGTAATGTCCTTAAAACAAGTCAAAATGAGGCTCAGTATTGTGTGTGGCCTCCACATGCCTGTATGACCTCCCTACAACGCCTGGGCATGCTCCTGGTGAGGTTGCGGATGGTCTCCTGTGGGATCTGCTCCCAGACCTGGACTAAAGTATCCGCCAACTCCTGGACAGTCTGTGGTGCAACGTTACGTTGGTGGATGGAGCGAGACATGATGTCCCAGATGTGCTCAATCGGATTCAGGTCTGGGGAACGGGCGGGCCAGTCCATAGCTTCAATGCCTTCATCTTGCAGGAACTGCTGACACACTCTAGCCACATGAGGTCTGGCATTGTCCAGCATTAGGAGGAACCCAGGGCCAACCGCACCAGCATATGGTCTCACAAGGGGTCTGAGGATCTCATCTCGGTACCTAATGGCAGTCAGGCTACCTCTGGAGAGCACATCGAGGGCTGTGCGGCCCTCCAAAGAAATGCCACCCCACACCATTACTGATCCACTGCCAAACCGGTCATGCTGAAGGATGTTGCAGGCAGCAGATCGCTCTCTATGGCGTCTCCAGACTCTGTCACGTCTATCACATGTGCTCAGTGTGAACCTGCTTTCAACTGTGAAGAGCATAGGGCGCCAGTGGCGACTTTACCAATCCTGGTGTTCTGTGGCAAATGCCAAGCGTCCTGCATGGTGTTGGGCTGTGAGCACAACCCCCACCTGTGGATGTCAGGCCCTTATACCACCCTCATGGAGTCGGTTTCTAACCGTTTGTGCAGACACATGCACATTTGTGGCCTGCTGGAGGTCATTTTGCAGGGCTCTGGCAGTGCTCCTCCTGTTCCTCCTTGCACAAAGGCGGAGGTAGCGGTCCTGCTGCTGGGTTGTTGCCCTCCTACGGCCCCCTCCACATCTCCTGGTGTACTGGCCTGTCTCCTGGTAGTGCCTCTAGCCTCTGGACACTAGGCTGACAGACACAGCAAACCTTCTTGCCACAGCTCGCATTGATGTGCCATCCTGGATGAGCCGCACTACCTGAGCAACTTCTGTGGGTTGTAGAGTCCGTCTCATGCTACCACGAGTGTGAAAGCACAACCAACATTCAAAAGTGACTAAAACATCAGCCAGAAAGCATTGGTACTGAGATGTGGTCTGTGGTCCCTACCTGTAGAACCACTGCTTTATTGAGGGTGTCTTGATAATTGCCAATAATTTCCATCTATTGTCTATTCCATTAGCACAACAGCATGTGAATTGATTGTCAATCAGTGTTGCTTCCTAAGTGGACAGCTTGATTTCACAGAAGTTTGATGTACTTGGAGTTATATTCTGTTGCTTAAGTGTTCCCTTTATTTTTTTTAGAAGTGTATTTGAAACAGAAAAAAAAGAAAAAAACTGACCAGCACTTCCAAAGCAAGAAATAGGTGTGAACAGGTGCTTACTAGGTGCAGCCATCTCCATATACAACTAACAAAGTAGCACTCCGTAACGCTAAGTGTGCGAACATGAAATATATGAAATTTGAATAGCATTACTGCTGTAGAAAATAGAAATCGCCTGTGTCATAGAGGCGGAGTGCTCAGTCAAAGCTTATATATAGAAACAGGAAAGAAAAAGAAAAAACTCTATGCCTCCATGCCACAGGCGATTTTAATTGCAGCAGGATCTTATTATCCCACACATAAGCAGACGGATGTCCCTTAGAGAGGTATTCACATTGATAGGGTCCTGGTATTTTGAGAAACGCCTTACCGCGGCTACCAGGTACACATGCATTGGCCAATTTATGCGCTAAAATTTCTCATTTATTTCTATTTTCTACAGCAGTAATGCTATTCATATTTCATATATTTCATCTTCGCATACTTAGCGTTACAGAGTGCTACTTTGTTTGTTAAATATATATATTTGCACATCTAATAACATACCAAAGTGAGACAAAAACGCATGAAGCAAAAAAGCATACAAAAACACAAGTGAGCTGAGGTGTGGGATTCATATAGAAATTTAGCTGTGTGAAAGCCTGAACAAACACTGATTGTGGAAAAGTACCCTAAAAGTGGAGTAATAATATGACAACATTGTTCCCAGCAGGGACCTGAGAGTCAGATTTGACACCAGGTGTCTTCCCTATGCTGTTCTCAATTTCATTTTAGCAATTTCCTGCCTCCCCAGCCCTCCTGTTAGGGTCTTCCAGAAAAATGCTTAAGTTTCCCTTGAGTTCCATTATACTCGGTACCCGAGTCGAGCCCGTCTGAGCGGTCCGACTTGCTCGATTCGAGTACCGAGCACTCAAACATTTTAGTGCTTGATGATCACTAATCAGCAATATAAGGTCTTCAGGTGAGTATTTCTTCTCTTTTCACATTCTTAGGCCATGTTCACACGTTCAGTATTTGGTCAGTAATTTACATCGGTATTTGTAAGCCAAAATCAGCAGTGAGACAATCAAGAGGAAAAGTATAATAGAAACACGTCACCACTTCTGCATTTTTCACCCACTCCTGGTTTTGGCTTACAAATACTGATGTAAAATTATGACCAAATACTGAATGTGTGAATGTGGCCTTATACTTTACTTGGTTGTTTCTTAGACCAGATGCCAGATTTGGTGTGGATAGATCAGTTGCTTTCAAAGCTGAAGGTGGATGTTTTATTGCACTGTCAACAGAAATTCATCAGGCAAACGTACTCATTAAAAGAAAATTCAATTTTTTTAATTTATGCTCATGCGTTTTGGACTCATATAAAGCTTTTCAGTTTAAAACACAATCCATAAGCTATACATTAAAGAAGGCCTTGATCCAATCCCAAAATGAGTTTATATAGGGAGCCTGTAAGCTGAGTTATGCTACCCAAAACATTGGCAGCATGAATCAGACAACTGTGTCATCGCAGCCATGTACGATATGTTTTAATCTGAAATTCTGCGTCATTTCAGAGAAAACAAACTTTAAAAAGTCAACGGGGACTATGCATCTCAGATGACTAAATTGAGACAAGTCCTCAGAGGCTTCTTCCTGCTCGCTCCTTTAAGAATCTCTAGGGAAGCGGGTTCGGAAAAATCGCTTTGGACCTGCCTCTGGCCAGTCATCCGAGATGTATTGTCTCTGGCCAGCTTTTCAAAGTATGCTTTCTTTGAAATGCCACAGCTTTTCAGATTTAGGGCTCGTTCTCATCTGCGTATAAATAGGACGAGTGCAATCTGATAAAATAGTTTTTATTGTGTAAAAGCGGCAAAACATAAAAATATATATATATAATCTTACTGATCCAAAGAATAAAGCTATCTTATCAATTTTACCACAGCACTTACACCTGGATTTCCGTGTAAATCTCTTAAATATGCAGTTGGAGGACCGCTTAATATCCCCCTTGCCAGTCAATAATAGGGCTGTGAGTGCGGTGCCACAGCAATAGGAAGATCCTGTAAAATATAAAAGCAGGCCTCTTCCTTATGCAGAAAACTAGTGGTGATAGATACCGGTTCAGCGGTGCAATATCCAATACTCTGGGCAAGGGGAGAAATATCAAGAGAAGATAATATTATAGAGGCATCCAAAGGAAATAACAGGAACCTCCAACTCCTTGGCCACGGCAGAATTTAAAAAACTTATCTCAGCTCCGCAATCAACAAAAGCATAACCCTCCACACACTTATCGCTAAACGTGATAACAATGGGTAAAAGCAATTTCTTTGCTAGGGGTACCTGAGCGCCTAATTGGGAATCCATGAACCCAGCCGGCTCCAGACGAGGACATTCACGAACCAGATGGCGCGAGGAACATAAAAGACATTGTCGCCGACGCCATCTTTGCTGCCTTGACTCCTGAGAGGTACCAACTCCACGAAGCTTCATGGGTTCTCCCTCAGCCTCAGGACCGGCAGAGGGTATGGATGAACTCCGCCCAAGGGACACTTTTTCCCGACATCTCTCTCATCTTCTTCAATCAAGTCGCACAGCTAAAGTTATGGCGGCCTCCAATAACCAGGGAGGAAAGTGGTGCACTAGCATATCTTTAATATGTGCATCAAGTCCAGACAGAAAAGCACTATGAAGAGCGGTATCGTTCCACCCAGTCTCTATGGCCCACATACAAAACTGGGAGCAGTAGTCCTCCACAGTAAGGTCCTGCTGACACAATGCTTTAAGATGGGATTCAGCTAAGGCCACCCGGTCTGGTTCATCATAAATCTGCACCAAGACTGGGAATCCCCTCTAAGAAGGGAAATAACAAGATCCACCAGAGTACTTTCATCCCCAGAAGAAATAAGGCGAAGTTGGAAATATAATTTGCACCCCTCCTTAAAATTATTAAACTGTGTCCTATCTCCCACAAAAAAATCAGGAAGGGGCACCTTAGGTTCTATGGGAATGACGTCCACTGTGGAACTGGGGTTATAACTTGCCTGTGTCAGGGGGACCCTCTGAGCCAGGGTCTGGCTATGCTGGTTCACGGTGCCCGCCAAATCCTGGAAGACTCCCGAAAGACCCTGCATCTGGTAAGTAAGCTGCTTGAACGGATCTATTTTTTTTCTCATATATATATATATATATATATATATATATATATATTTATATCCATACACAGTGGGTACAGAAAGTATTCAGACCCCTTTAAATTTTTAATTCTTGGTTTCTTGCAGCCATTTGGTAAATTCTAAAAAGTTCATTTTTTTTCTCATTAAAGTACACTCCGCACCCCATCTTGACTAAAAAAAAACAGAAATGTAGAATTTTTTCCAAGTTTATTAAAAAAGAAAAACTGAAATATCACATGGTCATAAATAATCAGACCCTTTGCTCAGACACTCATATTTAAGTCATATGCTGCCCATTTCCTTGTGATCCTCCTTGAGATGGTTCTACTCCTTCATTGGAGTCCAGCTGTGTTTAATTAAACTGATAGGACTTGATTTGGAAAGGCACACACCTGTCTATATAAGACCTCACAGCTCACAGTGCATGTCAGACCAAATGAGAATGATGAGCTCAAAGGAACTGCCCAAGGAGCTCAGAGACAGAATTGTGGCAAGGCACAGATCGGGCCAAGGTTGCAAAAGAATTTCTGCATTACTCAAGGTTCCTAAGAGCACAGTGGCCTCCATAATCCTTAAATGGAAGAAGTTTTTGACCACCAGAAGTCTTCCTAGACCTGGCCGTCCATCCAAACTGAGCAATCGTGGGAGAAGAGCCTTGGTGAGAGAGGTAAAGAAGAACCCCAAGATCACTGTTGCTGAGCTCCAGAGATGCAGTAGGAAGATTGGAGAAAGTTCCACAAAGTCAACTATCACTGCAACCCTCCACCAGTCAGGTCATTAAGGCAGAGTGGCCCGACGGAAGCCTCTTCTCAGTGCAAGATATATGAAAGCCCGCATAGGGTTTGCTCAAAAACAAATGAAGGACTCCCAGACTATGAGAAATAAGATTCTCTGGCCTGATGAGATGAAGGTAGGACTTTTTGGTGATAATTCTAAGCGGTATGTGTGGGGAAAACCAGGCACTGCTCATCACCTGCCCAATACAATCCCAACAGTGAAACATGGTGGTGGCAGCATCATGCTATGGGGGGGTGTTTTTCAGCTGCAGGGACAGGACGACTGGTTGCAATTGAAGGAAACATGAATGCGGCCAAGTACAGAGATATCCTGGATGAAGCCTCTTCCAGAGTGCTCTGGACCTCAGACGTGGCCAAAGGTTCACCTTCCAACAAGACAATGACCCTAAGCACACAGCTAAAATAACAAAGGAGTGGCTTCAGAACAACTCTGACCATTCTTGACTGGCCCAGCCAGAGCCCTGACCTAAATCCAATTGAGAATCTTTGGAGAGACCTGAAAATGGCTGTCCACCAACGTTCACCATCCAACTGGAAAGGATCTTCAAGGAAGAATGGCAGAGGATCCCCAAATCCTGGTGTGAAAAACTTGTTGCATCATTCCCAAGATGGGACGCAGGGATATTGATTTTCTGGATGTTCGGCTAGAAATTGACAACTCTGGTACCATCCAGACAGATGTCTTCAGAAAGGAAACGGCTGCTAATTCTTTGCTACATGCAAATTCTTCACATCCGAAGAAACTTATCGACAGCATACCCATAGGCCAATTTTTAAGAATGAGCAGGATTTGCTCAAAAGACTGTGATTTTGAGAAACAATCACAGGACCTTACTGAACGCTTTTTGGAGCGTGGTTATTCTAATAAATCTATATGAGCTTATCGTCGTGCAAAATTTACAAAAAGAAACACACTCCTGTACAACACCAAATATAGGAAGGACAATGACATTGTCAGATTCATATCTACATTTAACTCAAGAAGCAAGGATATTTGGTCCAGCCTTAATAAATACTGGGATATACTCACTATGGATCCTATCCTCATGAATCATGTCACAAAACATCCAGCGATCACTTATCGATGATCACAGAATTTGAAGGACCTATTGGTACAGAGCTACGTTAAGAAAGACGATCAAAAAACACTCTTCAATACTGGCAGGCCTAAATTGGGCTGTAAACCCTGTGGTTCATCCCCATAGCATGATGCTGCCACCACCATGTTTCACTGTTGGGATGGTATTGGGCAGGTGATGAGCAATGCCTTTTTTTCTCCACACATACCGCTTAGAATTATCACCAAGAAGTTCTATCTTCGTCTCATCAGACCAGAGAATCTTATTTCTCATAGTCTGGGAGTCCCTCATGTGTTTTTGAGCAAACTCTATTTGGGCTTTCATATGTCTTGCACTGAGGAGAGGCTTCCGTCGGGCCACTCTGCCATAAAGGCCCGACTGGTGGAGGGCTGCAGTGATAGATGACTTTGTGGAATTTCTTTCATCTCCCTACTGCATCTCTGGAGCTCAGCCACAGTGATCTTGGGGTTCTTCTTTACCTCTCTCACCAAGGCTCTTCTCCCACGATTGCTCAGTTTGGCTGGACGGCCAGGTCTAGGAAGACTTCTGGTGGTCCCAAACTTCTTCCATTTAAGGATTATGGAGGCCACTGTGCTCTTAGGAACCTTGAGTAATCAAGATTGGGTACAGAGTGTACTTTAATGAGAAAAAATGAACTTTTTAGAATTTACCAAATGGCTGCAATGAAACAAAGAGTGAAAAATTTAAAGAGGTCTGAATACTTTCCGTACCCACTGTAAACCCAATTGAGCATCTCTGGAGAGACCTAAAAATGGCTGTCCACCAACGTTCACCATCCAACCTGATGGAACTGGAGAGGATCTGCAAGGAAGAATGGCAGAGGATCCCCAAATCCAGGTGTGAAAAACTTGTTGCATCATTCCCAAGAAGACTCATGGCTGTACTACCTCAAAAGGGTGCTTCTATTCAATACTGAGCAAAGGGCCTGAATACTTATGACCATGCGATATTTCAGTTTTTCTTTTTTAATAAATTTGCAAAAATTTCTACATTTCTGTTTTTTTTCAGTCAAGATGGGGTGCAGAGTGTATTTTAATGAGAAAAAAAATGAACTTTTTAGAAATTATCAAATGGCTGCAATGAAACAGAGTGAAAAATTTAAAGGGGTCTGAATACTTCCAGTACAGTGTGTGTGTGTGTGTGTATATGTATATATATATATATATATATATATATATATATATATATATATATACACACACACATAGTACAGACCAAAAGTTTGGACACACCTCATTTAAAGTTTTTCTGTATTTTCATGACTATGAAAATTGTACATTCACACTGAAGGCATCAAAACTATGAATTAACACATGTGGAATTATATACTTAACAAAAAAGTGTGAAACAACTGAAAATATGTCTTATATTCTAGGTTCTTCAAAGTAGCCACATTTTGCTTTGATCACTGCTTTGCACACTCTTGGCATTCTCTTGATGAGCTTCAAGAGGTAGTCACCGGAAATGGTTTTCACTTCACAGGTGTGCCCTGTCAGGTTTAATAAGAGGGATTTCTTGCCTTATAAATGGGGTTGGGACCATCAGTTGTGTTGTGCAGAAGTCTGGTGGATACACAGCTGATAGTCCTACGGAATAGACTGTTAGAATTTGTATTATGGCAAGAAAAAAGCAGCTAAGTAAAAAAAAAAGAATGGCCATCATTACTTTAAGAAATGAAGGTCAGTCAGTCCGAAAAATTTGGAAAACTTTGAAAGCGTCCCCAAGTGCAGTTGCAAAAACCATCAAGCGCTACAAAGAAACTGGCTCACATGAGGACCGCCCGAGGAAAGGAAGACCAAGAATCACCTCTGCTTCTGAGCATAAGTTTATCCGAGTCACCAGCTTCAGAAATCGCAGGTTAACAGCAGCTCATATTAGAGACCAGGTCAATGCCACACAGAGTTCTTGCATGCAGACACATCTCTACAACAACTGTTAAGAGGAGACTTTGTGCAGCAGGCCTTCATGGTAAAATAGCGGCTAGGAAACCACTGCTAAGGACAGGCAACAAGCAGAAGAGACAAGTTTGGGCTAAAGAAAACAAGGAATGGACATTAGACCAGTGGAAATCTGTGCTTTGGTTTGATGAGTCCAAATTTGAGATCTATGGTTCCAACCACCGTGTCTTTGTGCGACGCAGAAAAGGTGAACAGATGCAATCTACATGCCTGGTTCCCACCGTGAAGCATGGAGGAGGAGGTGTGATGGTGTGGGGGTGCTTTGCTGGTGATACTGTTGGGGATTTATTCAAAATTGAAGGCATACTGAACCAGCATGGCTACCACAGCATCTTGCAGCGGCATGCTATTCCATCCGGTTTGCGTTTAGTTGGACCATCATTTATTTTTCAACAGGACAATGACCCCAAACACACCTCTAGGCTGTGTAAGGGCTATCTGACCAAGAAGGAGAGTGATGGGGTGCTACGCCAGATGACCGGGCCTCCACAGTCACCAGACCTGAACCCAATCGAGATGGTTTGGGGTGAGCTGGACCACAGAGTGAAGGCAAAAGGGCCAACAAGTGCTAAGCATCTCTGGGAACTCCTTCAAGATTGTTGGAAGATCATTTCCGGTGACTACCTGTTGAAGCTCATCAAGAGAATGCCAAGAGTGTGCAAAGCAGTCATCAAAGCAAAAGGTGGCTACTTTGAAGAACCTAGAATATAAGACATATTTTCAGTTGTTTCACACTTTTTTGTTAAGTATATAATTCCATATGTGTTAATTCATAGTTTTGATGCCTTCAGTGTGAATGTACAATTTTCATAGTCATGAAAATACAGAAAATTCTTTAAATGAGAAGGTGTGTCCAAACTTTTGGTCTGTACTGTATATATATATATATATATATATATATTTATATATATTTATATAGCTGTTTATTCTGTTATGCGCTTCTAAGAGGGGCCTAAAAGACTGGCACCAAACCTGCAAAGGCGCAGCCACAGATGCACTTGGCACAAGCTGCCGAGCTAGGCAAGCCCTTGAGGGCCAGGAATACTCTTCACCTAGCTGCCATTAAATAGAAGGGGGGACTTTTGCAGAGCCCTTCCCAGGCCCACTGTTGACGGACAGAGGGTGTCTCTTGACGCGGTTGGTGCTCAGTATAGGACCAGGTGAGTACCTCTGCTGGGACCCCAGAAAGCGTAACCAAAAAGAAAATGAGGAAACCTTGCTGTAATAGCAAAACCTAATGCTAACATCACAAACCATCAAGCACATGGGAAACTGCAATAAACAGCAAAGAACTGAGTAGGGAGCAGGATTATATAGCCAGCCTAATGATCAGGTGTTAAATACTTTCCAATCATCCCTAGACAGCCACTCCTTGCTGGCTTCAATCACAGGCGAGACAAAATACCACCATTGCTCATTGCCAAACACAACAGTGTAATGTGTTGCTTGGCAACCAAGGAAGATACCATCCCATCTTCCCTGGGCAGAGAAATCAGTGAGGGACATGGTTTCCCATGTCCTCACACATCCAACAACACCAGAACTAGACGCTACACCAGATTGGGACAGATACCCTGCACGCGTGGTAACTCCGCCTCCCAGGTCAAGACAATGGCGGCGCTTGTCACCGGAGACGTGCCGTACCGACCAGCTCCATTACCAGCCAGGAGCACGGAACCATGATTCGTAACACATCATAAATCAGTATTATATTGAGGATATTCTCAATGCTACCAATATAACAAGGCATCTCATAACTATATTAAAACCCCTTGATTACAATGAGTAGCCTATTCCTGAGGCAGCAAAGCGTTAATCACATTTTAGATCTATACAAACCATGTGCCATATTGCTGAACCACACTGCCCAGTACCACAAAGCACGTTTCGCATGTAGCTCCGTCAGGGGGTACTGAAGCAGTGCCCTAACCATGATAATTGACACATTCACACCACTCATCGTGCGTCGCTCCCCATGGCTGGCGTCCCAGAAGTCACACTGTGCATGTCTGCACAGCTGGAGTTCGGATTGGGTGCCAGGCAGGGGGAGGGAGGCTGCGATAGTGTTGAATCACCTGAAGACTCTCCATGATAGTGGACGCATGCATACCGCCCATTGCGCATCCATCCATGTGGCCAGCGTCCTGAAAGTCGCACTGCACATGTCTGCACAGCGCAAGCTCCGATTGGACGCCAGGCAGGGGGAGGGAGGTCGTGATGACGCGGCAGGCACACGTGCCCATAGAGGGTCTGGAGGTGCCATTTTTAGTCAGGGTAAAGTGCGTAATTAAAACAGATCAGCCTTATTGCCAGACTATAATACAGTGACGACTATCTAGTGAAACTCCATTCATTTTCAATCCTTTGTTCTCTCGGTTTCATTTGTTGGTATCAACTTCTGAATCTCCAGGGATATGGTGCCCTCTTGTAATTATTCTGCAGGTTACATCTTAAATAGAATAATACAAAACATAATTATACAGGTAGGGTGTAACAATACAGAAATAGAGAAATACATAGACCAATAATAAAAAATATAATAATATAACTAGTATATATATTATTTAGGGTAGTATTTATATCTTTTAATATACCATATTAATTTAATCCAGATAGCTATATATAATTAAGGCATATTTAACAGTGAAAATGATATAGCAGATGCAGAACAGGCATTTAACACACTTTTTTCCTTACATGTAGCTAGTATATAACATCAGAATACTAATATATATCCAGAAGAACATCAATTCTTAAAAATCTATATATACATATGTGCCTAAATAGATAAAGTGCCACAATCCCCCTTAACAGCAACATTTTTGTGGGAAAAAGTAACAATTTTTTTTTCTTCCACATTGTTTTAACTCCTGTTAAGCACCTGAAGGGTTAATAGACTTTTTAAATGTGGTTTTGAGGACTTTGAGAGGTGCAGTTTTTAGAGCGGTGTCGCTTTTGGGTATTTTCTGTCATATAGGCCCCTCAAAGTCACTTCAAATATGATATGGTCCATGAAAACATTGGTTTCGTAAATTTTGTTGGAAAAATGAAAAATTGCTTAGCACATTTTAACCCTTCTAACTTCCTAACAAAAAATAATTAAGTTTCAAAAATGACATTCATGTAAAGTAGGCATGTGGTGAATGTCATTTATCTATTTCTTGTGATATAACTATCTAGTTTAAGGACATAAAAATTAAAAGTTTGAAAATTGCGAAATTTTCGCTTTAATTCCGATATTTCTACAACGCAAAAAATATTAATCTAACTTTAATGCTAAAATAAAGTACAATGTATCACGAAAAAAACAGTCTCAGAATGACTGGGATAAGTTGAAGCGTTCCAGAGTTGTAACCTCATAAAATGTAAAATTTGGCTTAGGAAGATGAAAACAGGCTCAGGGGTGAAGACGTTAATGCAGGGATATCAAACTCAAAACACACAGAGGGCCAAAATGAAAAACTTGGACAAAGTCGTGGGCCAACCAGTATACAGTATAATGGGTCCCATAAAGTCCTCCATACAGAATAATGGGCCCCACATAGTCCTCCATACATAATAATGGGCCCCATATAGTCCTCCATACAGAATAATGGTCCCCTATAGTCCTCCATACAGAATAATGGCCCCCTATAGTCCTCCACACAGAATAATGGATCCAACATAGTCCTCCATACAGAATAACGGCCCCACATAGGGTTGGTTGTTCTGGTGTCGAGGGCCAAAAAAAAAAAAACACCCTGCGGGCCAGATTTTGCCCGAGGGCCGGAGTTTGACATGTGTGGGTTTATGATAAAAAAAAAAAAATAATAAAAAATTAACATATGTGGTATTACTGCGTTCATAAAAGTCTGATCTAGCAAATTCTAAACTTAAAAGGGTTGTCCAGTACTTTTAAAAATATGCCAATGTGTTTTAATGATAAATAGAAGCTTCTTTCTAATTACCTCCTGGTGCTGTTTCTGCCTGTGAGCGGCGCTATCGGTGGCCGCTCACAGGCAGCATGTGACCCCCCCCCCGCTGACGTCACGTCAAGTGAGGCGTGACTCAGCGCTGGGGTCCCCGTGGTGGCTGCTGGGTTGTGGGCGGGGTTATTCCCCGCATCACACCCAACATCCACCGCGCACTTTCCCAATGAATGAGGACAGGGAGAACGCGCGGTGGATGCCGGGTGTGAAGCGCGGGGGTAACACCGCCCACAACCCAGCAGCCACCGGTGGAACGCAGAAGAGGGACCCTCGGCTGCAGCCTGGACTTGTCGTGACATTAGCGGATGTCAGAGCCGGCTGCAGCCGGGGGGTCATGTGCTGCCTGTGAGCGGCCAGGGATAGCGCCGCTCACAGGCAAGAAGGACAGCAGGAGGTAATTAGAAAGAAGCTTCTATTTATCATTAAAACACATTGGCATATTTTTAAAAGTATTGAACAACCCCTTTAATTAACCTGATCAGTAAACACAGGAAAAAGATAGAAAATCAAAAGCCAGAATTGCATTTTTTCGGTCACTGCAACTCTGCAAAAAATGCAATAAGAAGAGATTAAAATGTTGTATTTACCAATTACCACAAAGTATAATCAATAAAAATGTGAGCTTGCTACGCAAGAAACAAGCTCTCACATATTGTAGCTCCATCCACATAAAAATTAAATGTTACATGTCTCAGAACATGGTGACACATAGAAAAATAATTACTTTTACAAACTTCGGAATTTGTTTTGCCACTTAAATTGAAAAAAAAACCTATACACGTTTATGTAATAAGAAAACTACAGCTGCCTCACAAAAAAAAGTCTTCATACAGCTGTGTAGAAGAAGGATAAAAAAGTGATGGCTCTTGGGATAAGGGGAGGAAAAAAACAAAAGCACAAAAACTAAAAATTACTTTATTACGAAGGAGTTGAAGAAAACAAATAAAGGAATCAAATTGTATTTAACTAAAACTCTACATGACAAATTTCTGATGACAGCTTCAACCTAGCTAATCAAAAGACGAGCCAGGGATCCCAGAAGGTTACAGATTCTCAAGCCTCCCGACCAGGCAAAAAGACCAGAGTCACACAAACTCAGCTGCCTATCTCTATTTGTGACCTAATCCCATGCTGGAAAGGGAAAGTGTATACCCACTGCATAAGGAATTATATTGTGCCTATAAAATATGTAATAAGGCAGGAATATCTTCTTTGTTTTCAGATGAGGGTGGTGAGTTGTGATAAACAAATGTATATGCTTTGATCCAGTGTCGGACTGGGGTGCCTAGGGTGCACAGGAGGAATTGATCCCAGAGGTCCCACCCGACTATTAATTTACATATCAATTGTACCTGTTTATACTCAAGCGTCATGCACATTCAGGCACCATACAGCATTTAAAACATAGTGTGCCTCTTAATGAACTTGGAGCATTTTTCACCTTACATCCGCCACTACAAGGGTAGCGCTATGCCCGGCGCCCCTGCATGGTGTCCCCTTCTCCCTCCATGCAGGGATGTCGACTTACTCCCCACCCTGGCCTGGAAGTGCAGTTACCGCAGTAGTGATGATTTTAACAAATATGTGGCTACTGATTGACTGCAGCAGTCAGGTGGCCTTCAGGTAATAGGAAGTGAAAACACCAGTGGAGCACCTGGGTAGCGGTTCTGGGAAACTGCAGGGGTCCTTTAAGTATATAATTTCTTTTTACTTTCAGACTACAAAGAGACACAAATGTGCCAGGGGAGAAGATTATAAAAGTTTTTTTTATTTTACACACTGCTGTCTTCCATAGCGAGTTACCAGAAAGATCTGCACCAAAAATCACGCAATTTAATGCAGATTTTTTGTTGTGAATTTTCTTTTGAATTCTTTCTGATTTGCTATTTAAATTCTCCACAGAAATTCTGCTACATTTGAACAGACGAGGCTTCATGCAGACGTCTTTTTTTTTTCCCGGGTACATAAAAAAAAATAAAAAAATAAATGAAAACGATTTGCACTAGAGTGCTGGATCAGATTGTTATCGATGTTTAGTCAGAGTGTGAGATTTTACTGCAAGCAAAAAAAATAAAAAATACGAACATGCTGACGGCCTCATAGTCTAAGGGTGCATATTCTGTCCATAAAAAACATGGATGGAACATAGATTTAAATAACAAATGTCTAACTCAGACCTCTAACCCACAAAAATGATCTAATAAAAGTGCAGCCCTCACCCTATACATAACATTTACAGCAAAGCCCCGTCCTGAACATACAGTACAGACCAAAAGTTTGGACACACCTTCTCATTTAAAGATTTTTTTTGTATTTTCATGACTTTGAAAATTGTACATTCACACTGAAGGCATCAAAACTATGAATTAACACATGTGGAATTATATACTTAACAAAAAAGTGTGAAACAACTGAAAATATGTCTTATATTCTAGGTTCTTCAAAGTAGCCACCTTTTGCTTTAATGACTGCTTTGCACACTCTTAGCATTCTCTTGACGAGCTTCAAGAGGTAGTCACTGGAAATAGTTTTCACTTCACAGGTGTGCCCTGTCAGGTTTAATAAGTGGGATTTCTTGCCTTATAAATGGGGTTGGGACCATCAGTTGTGTTGTGCAGAAGTCAGGTGGATACACAGCTGATAGTCCTACTGAATAGACTGTTGTATTATGGCAAGAAAAAAGCAGCTAAGTAAAGAAAAACGAGTGGCCATCATTACTTAAGAAATAAAGGTCAGTCGGTCCGAAAAATTGGGAAAACTTTGAAAGTGTCCCCAAGTGCAGTTGCAAAAACCATCAAGCGCTACAAAGAAACTGGCTCACATGAGGACCACCCCAGGAAAGGAAGGCCAAGAGTCACCTCTGCTTCTGAAGATAAGTTTATCCGAGTCACCAGCCTCAGAAATCGCAGGTTAACAGCAGCTCAGATTAGAGACCAGGTCAATGCCACACAGAGTTCTAGCAGCAGACACATCTCTTCAACAACTGTTAAGAGGAGACTTTGTGCAGCAGGCCTTCATGGTAAAATAGCTGCTAGGAAACCACTGCTAAGGACAGGCAACAAGCAGAAGAGACTTGTTTGGGCTAAAGAACACAAGGAATTGACATTAGACCAGAGGAAATCTGTGCTTTGGTCTGATGAGTCCAAATTTGAGATCTTTGGTTCCAACCACCGTGTCTTTGTGCGACGCAGTAAAGGTGAATGGATGGACTCTACATTCCTGATTCCCACCGTGAAGCATGGAGGAGGAGGTGTGATGGTGGTTTGCTGGTGACACTGTTGGGGATTTATTCAAAATCGAAGGCATACTGAACCAGCATGGCTACCACAGCATCTTGCAGCGGCATGCTATTCCATCCGGTTTGCGTTTAGTTGGACCATCATTTATTTTTCAACAGAACAATGACCCCAAACACACCTCCAGACTGTGTAAGGGCTATTTGACCAAGAAGGAGAGTGATGGGGTGCTACGTCAGATGACCGGGCCTCCACAGTCACCAGACCTGAACCCAATCGAGATGGTTTGGGGTGAGCTGGACCACAGAGTGAAGGCAAAAGGGCCAACAAGTGCTAAGCATCTCTGGGAACTCCTTCAAGATTGTTGGAAGACCATTTCCGGTGACTACCTCTTGAAGCTCATCAACAGAATGCCAAGAGTGTGCAAAGCAGTCATCAAAGCAAAAGGTGGCTACTTTGAAGAACCTAGAATATAAGACATATTTTCAGTTGTTTCACACTTTTTTGTTAAGTATATAATTCCACATGTGTTAATTCATAGTTTTGATGCCTTCAGTGTCAATGTACAATTTTCATAGTCATGAAAATACAGAAAAATCTTTAAATGAGAAGGTGTGTCCAAACTTTTGGTCTGTACTGTACATGATCTTTTTTATGGTTTATTAATTATTCCTCCTCCCCACACATTGCATACGGTACATGTAGCATACATTTACAATAAAGCTGCTCCCAAAAAATGTATTCATAGAGGATACTCCTGCGCCACACATATCACATATAGTCAAGTCCCAGCTCCCCCACACATAGTATGCATGTAAGGGTCTCAGGGTGGTAGTTGTGGCGAAGAGCTGCTGCGTTCCCACACCCTTGCTTCCTGACAAAGACAAAAGTCCCAATCTTCCTGTGCTGTGCATGTGGGGTGTAACACTCACGTTTCGGTTGCAGATATCTGCTGTCTCCGGTTCTTCCACTCCAGAAACCGCCGCACACACATTTAGGGACTTCCATTCCGTTTTATAAAAAAGAACTTTACTTGAACACTTGAAATCAACTTCATACAGCATGCAGCATTGATCACATACTTTTCCAGGGTTACCGTCCATTGCACCGCATGTAATGATGTTCACTGTCCGTTTGTCTTGAGCTGTCTCTTCCATAGTCGACCTTCTTGGCCTATGAGACACTCGCAGCTCTAAGAGTCCCGTACCGTCTTCCCTGTAGTATCTCCCATCGGACTTCCTCTTCTGGGAAGATTTCTGAACACACACTTCTCTGTGGCTCGTGTAGACCATAGGCCCCGAATGTTAAGGAAATATCTGATTCAGGTTTCTGAATGATGTTTCCCTGCTGCAGGACAGACCGTGTCCCTGGTGCCCCCTGGACCTCCAACTGCTGCTCTCTCACATCTCTTTCCCTCTCACTAGAACTGCCTGCATTCATGAAGTGTCTCAGTTCTTCACTGACCCTGCTCCTCCCACACTGGAGCAGCTCCTAAACCCCTTAACTCTTTCCTAACTTACAACTACATCTTCTCTAAGCTATAGTACCCAACTCTGCACTACTCTTCTGTTAATCTAATGCTCTATCTGCACTAACCTTTACTGACCCTGTAACTGACACATCAGACAGTTGGTCAAAACACATACTTGTACATAAAACAGGGTATAACATTATGTGCATACAGAGGGAAAAGGCGCATGACCATCCAGGTCACCCTCTTACATGCACAGCCAAGTCCCTCCTCACCCACAAATGCATAGCCAAGTCCCCCCTCCCCCACACATAGTATGCACAGCCAAGTCCCCCTCCACCACACATAGTATGAACAGCCAAGTCCACCCTCACCCACACATAGTATGAACAGCCAAGTCCCCCCTCACCCACACATAGTATGCACAGCCAAGTCCCGCCTCCCCTACACATAGTGTGCACAGCCAAGTCCCCTCTCCCCCACACATAGTATGCACAGTCAAGTCCCTCCTCCTCCACATATAGTATGCACAGCCAAGTCCCCCCTCCCCCACACATAATGTAGCTAGTATAGCCAAATGACCCTCTCTTAAGGCCCCGTCACACATAACGAGATCGCTGATGAGTCACGTTTTGGTGACGCAATAACGATCTCGCTAGCGATCTCGTTATGTCTGACATGTAGCAACGATCAGGCCCCTGCTGTGAGATCACTGATCGTTACAAAGCTTCCTGGACCATTCCTGGGTCGTTGCGCTCCCGCTGGGCAGTGTGCATCGCTGTATTTGACACCTTGTCAACGACCTCGCTAGCGATTCAGAACTGAGACACGTAGAGGTGCATAAATTGGACTTTTCTGCGTTCATCGTCCCCGATTGGTGGTCGCTACTGCGTCCTTGTTTTTTCAGATCCCACCAGCGTTCTCCGGCTGTGACTCCACTTTGAACAAATCAGACATCTTTAGCGAAGTAGGTATTGTTTGGGGTCTCAAATGAGTTTCCATTTTTAATTCATTTATAGGACATCTACCAATTATCTGCTATCATTGCTCTTCAGGGAGGGAGGGCTTGGCTTCTATCTGTATATATATGCTTTTGCATGGGCAGATATTTTAGGGGTCTCGTGCACACACACGCACACAGCACGTTTTCTGACACGCTGTCGTGGCCAACCGCTTCAGAGTTTTTCATACGCCAATTAACATGAAGCTTAAATCAATAGACTCTGTTCTTTTGGCCTGTTGCACGCTTCAAAACTTTCTTCGTCGACGTGATGCAATTACGTACTGTCCGCCTGGCTTTGTGGACTGAGCCAATGGGGAAGTGGAGCTCGGTGAATAGCGTGCAAACTATCCTGCAATTGCAGGCCTTCAACCAGTGGGACATGGCAGAAACACCCATGATGCGAAGACCTGCCGCGACAACTGCTGCCAGTATTTTAACGGTCCTGGTGCCCAGTCACACATAACTTGATCGCTAACGAGATCGCTATTGAAGCCAAGCCCTCCCTCCCTGAAGAGCAATGATAGCAGATAATTGGCAGATGTCCTATAAATGAATTAAAAATGGAAACTCATTTGAGACCCCAAACAATACCTACTTTGCTAAAGATGTCTGATTTGTTCAAAGTGGAGTCACAGCCGGAGAACGCTGGTGGGATCTGAAAAAACAAGGACGCAGTAGCGACCACCAATCGGGAACGATGAACGCAGAAAAGTCCAATTTATGCACCTCTACGTGTCTCAGTTCTGAATCGCTAGCGAAGTCGTTGACAAGGTGTCAAATACAGCGATGCACACTGCCCAGCGGGAGAGCAACGACCCAGGAATGGTCCAGGAAGCTTTGTAACGATCAGCGATCTCACAGCAGGGGCCTGATCGTTGCTACCTGTCAGACATGACGAGATCGCTAGCGAGATCGCTATTGCGTCACCAAAACGTGACTCATCAGCGATCTCGCTAGCGATCTCGTTATGTGTGACGGGGCCTTTACACATAGTGGATTTTATATACTATATCCACTATTCTATTATACATACAAATTTCACATTAAATAGAACAAAAAAAATGAAAACTGCTAATCCTACAGGATGCTGAAGTTGCAGCATAGTTTTTCCTACCAGTCTTCTGAGCTCAAAGAAGTCTTCTTGATGCCACCATTAGCAGCAGAAGAGTGATAATATCTGGGCAGCAGCCTCATTGTTACAGTGACATAGCACCATCACAGCACAAGCTCCTACTTGGAGGTGCCAGAGAGGAGTGAGGGTGTGCAGACTGCCACAGCATGCGCTGCAGCTATGGTGACCCATCCGCTCCCTGTGAAAGCATTGCATGGGTACAGTGTCCAGTTTAGGACATGATCAGATATCAGAATCAAACATCAGAATGATGTCAGTTTGAGGCTAAATACCCTGTCTGGGAATTGATTTTGATAAGTGATTCTGACGAGTGATTTTGACAAGTGATTGCACTCATAGGCGGATTATAATGAGGGCAATCTGGGCTACCGCCAGGGGGCGGGGTGTCTATGGCCAGATTGCCCTCATTATATGTGCGGCACATACCGTCAGACAGTGGCGGGGGGGGGCCCCCGGACCGCTCCCCCAGCAGCGGCGCACGGCCGCTACTCTTCTTCGCCCGGGCCAGTACTGAAGCAGTTAACTTCCCTGTGCTGGCCCGACCGCGTCACAGCTAGAAGACACGGCCCTGTGCGCGGCCGTGTCTCCTAGCTGTGATGTCACGCAGTGCGCGCCTGGCCTGCACTGCTGCACCGGAGAGGAGCAGGAGGACTGGAGCCGGGGGATGGTGAGTGTGTGAGAGTGTGTGTGTGAGTGAGTGTGTGTGCGTGTGTGTGTGTGTGTGAGTGTGTGTGTGGGCAGATATCATTGTGTGATGTCTGTTTATATGTATTTTTGTGTTTCAAATGTGTTTATGCGTCTGTATATGTTTGTGTGTGCGTGACTGCGTGCGGCCTCCCGCTGTCTCTTGGGGGGGCGCCGTGCGGCCTCCCGCTGTGTATAGATGGCGCCGTGCGGCCTCCCGCTGTGTATAGATGGCGCCGTGCGGCCTCCCGCTGTGTATAGATGGCGTAGTGCAGCCTCCCGCTGTGTATAGATGGCGTCGTGCTGCCTCACGCTGTGTATAGATGGCTACGTGCGGCCTCACGCTGTGTATAGATGGCTACGTGCGGCCTCCCGCTGTGTATAGATGGCTACGTGCGGCCTCCCGCTGTGTATAGATGTCTACGTGCGGTCTCCTGCTGTGTATAGATGGCGCCGTGCGGCCTCCTGCTGTGTATAGATGGCTACGCGTGCTCAATATTGAGTCATACAATTAATGTAAGGCTATGTGCCCATGATGCAGAAATGCTCCGGATTTTTTCCTGAGCGTTTCTGCATCTCCCTGGCAGAAAAAACACAAGCAGATTTTAAATGCGTTTTTCCTGCCAGGGACAAGCAGAAGTGAAGCGTTCTTCACATGCATTTCCGCATGCGGGTTGACAAGCGCTTTACAAGCAATTTTAGCATCACTATGAAAGTGCTTGACAACTTGGTCACACGATATAAATCCATGCAACCAGCATGGATTTATATAGTGTGACTGTAAAAGAATGGTAAAAAATAAAAAATAAATATATAATCACCTTCTGATAGCCTGCCGACGTCAGCGGTCGCATGACCCGTCACATGACTAAATGACGTCACGGCAGGTCCTTTTCAGACCATCGCGAGCTGCCGGAAAGCCAGGACGCATCGGATAAAGACACTGGGGGCCATCAGAAGGTAAGTATAATATTTATTTTTTATTTTATTCTTTTTTTTACAGGTTCTATGGTACCCGGGTCCGGAGGAGAGTCTCCTCTTCTCCAGACCCGGGTACCATCCGCACATTGAAACGCATGTATTCCGCATGTACAGATGCAGTGATGAGGATTCCATGCATTCCAATGCAAGTCAATGGCGGCGAAAATAATTGGTAATGCTACAGATTTTTCCACAATGATAATCTGCAGCGGAAATTTCCGCAGCATGTGCACAATACATGCGGATTACCATTGGGGAACATGGCAGGCCTTCTACAAAGCATTTTTTAAGCATTTCTGCAGCGGAATTGCCGCTGCTTAAATGCTTAAAAAACGCATAGTGGGCACACAGCCTAAAAAAAAATATTATAATTAATATTGTGGCAAATTAATTTCACGTGAACTATCACATGATCTATCACAGGGGATCATGTGACATGTAATACATCAGGTGTGTGTGTGGGGGGGGGAGGGGAGGGGGGGCCCCGCATCTTCTAAACTGCCCGGGGCCCTTGCTACTCTTAATCCACCCCTGATTGCGCTATCCAGTCAAGTGATACTAACTGATAGCTTTTCTTGTCTTATGAGATCAACAATGAAAATACTCAGGGTGACTAAAAGTCATTGTGATTCTGATTCTGATGTTTGAAGAAAGTCACATATCAGACTCACACATCAAAATCAAACATCATTTGAATTTGGTTTGCTTGCAGTCTGTGCATAAGTCCCAATAAGTTTTAGACAAGTTTGCACTGAAAATCATATAACCAAATAGAACTCTTAGGTTTTTACAACTGAGTTTATAGCTCACTGGTTAGTGCACTGGCTTTGGGACACAGAATTTTGGGTTTAAGTCCCATCAGCGAACAGTTACTTTTTATTATTATTATTATTATTACAGTTGTAAAAGTCACTTATCAAAATCACTCGTCAGAATCACTTATCAAAATCAGTTCTCAGACAGGGTATTTAGCCTCAAACTGACATCATTCTGATGTTTGATATCTGATCATGTCCTAAAATGGACACTGTACATGAGGCTGATGGGAGCTGGTCACCTTGATATCTCTGCAGGGGAAGTGTCCCTAGCACAGCTATGCACTGCTCAGCTAATCTGATTCTACAGTGGCAGAAGAGGTGAGTTTATTGAGATCTGTGCAATGTCACTGTTGGTGACACCTCTTTTGTAAAGGTGTCAGTCTGACTCTATTACATAGCATCAGCACTGCAGTGCAAGGAGCGAGTCTGTCGCTGTGGATGCAGATTAGCTCAGCAGTGCATTGCTGCTAGGATAGGAGGGGACTTCCATGCTTGTCAGTGGCCAGCAGCACGGCCCACGGGAGGATTCACAGATTTCCCGGTGGTGCTGTCCAAGCAGGGCCGGCGTCAGCACCCGGCGCACCCGGGCAAATGCCGGGGCCCTGAGCAGGCAGAGGGGCCCACTGGCGGTCGCGCACCCCGCTGGGCTATGGGCGGAGGAGAGCGGTGTCAGCGCCCGCCCTTCTCCGCCGCTTGCTCAGGGCCCCGGCAGCTGGATACTTACCTCTCCCCGTGCCTCCGCAGATCCGCTGTCTTCCTGCTCTGCGCTCCCTGTGACGTCTCAGGTCAGAGGGCGCGGTGATGTCTTTACACCGCGCCCTCCCCTGAGCCGTCACAGGGAGTGCTGAGCGGGAAGACGCCGACAACACTGGAGTTCGGACCCGGGCAGCGGGCAGCGGGCAGCAGGTAGCAGGTGAGGAGAAGGGAGGTGAGTATTTGATTTTTTTTTTTAATGTATGGAGGCATGGAGCAGTATAAAGAGAAGGGGGGACATCCTGCATGGGGCATTATAAGGTGGGGAACAGCCTGCATGGGGCATTATAAAGGGGGTGGGGCAGCCTGCATAGTGCATTATGTGGGGGGGGAACAGCCTGCATGGAGCATTATAAGGGGGGGGGGCCTGTATGGGGCACTATGTGGGGGGTAACAGCCTGCATGGAGCATTATAAGGGGGGGGGACAGCCTGTATGGGGCATTATGTGGGGGGTAACAGCCTGCATGGAGCATTATAAGGGGGGGGCCTGTATGGGGCATTATGTGGGGGGTAACAGCCTGCATGGAGCATTATAAGGGGGGGGGGACAGCCCGTATGGGGCATTATGTGGGGGGTAACAGCCTGCATGCAGCATTATATGGGGGGCCAGTATCCTGTATGGAGCGTTATAAGGGGACCGGTATCCTGTATGGAGCGTTATAACGGGACCGGTATCCTGTATGGAGCGTTATATGGGGGCCAGTATCCTGTATGGAGTTTTATAAGGGGACCAGTATCCTGTATGGAGCGTTATATGGGGGCCAGTATTCTGTATGGAGCCTTATATGGGGGCCAGTATTCCGTATGGAGCCTTATATGGGGGCCAGTATTCCGTATGGAGCCTTATATTGGGGCCAGTATTCCGTATGGGGCCTTATATGGGGGCCAGTATTCCGTATGGAGCCTTATATGGGGGCCAGTATTCCTTATGGGGCCTTATATGGGGGCCAGTATTCCGTATGGAGCCTTATATGGGGGCCAGTATTCCGTATGGAGCCTTATATGGGGGCCAGTATTCCGCATGGAGCCTTATATGGGGGTCAGTGTTCCGCATGGAGCCTTATATGGGGGCCAGTGTTCCGTATGGGGCCTTATATGGGGGCCAGTGTTCCGTATGGGGCCTTATATGGGGGCCAGTGTTCCGTATGGGGCCTTATATGGGGGCCAGTATTCCGTATGGGGCCTTATATGGGGGCCAGTATTCCGTATGGGGCCTTATATGGGGGCCAGTATTCCGTATGGGGCCTTATATGGGGGCCAGTATTCCGTATGGGGCCTTATATGGGGGCCAGTATTCCGTATGGGGCCTTATATGGGGGCCAGTATTCTGTATGGAGCATTATATGGGGCCCAGTATTCCGTATGGAGCCTTATATGGGGGCCAGTATTCTGTATGGAGCATTATATGGGGGCCAGTATTCTGTATGGAGCCTTATATGGGGGCCAGTATCCTGTATGGAGCATTATATGGGGGCCAGTATTCTGTATGGAGCCTTATATGGGGGCCAGTATCCTGTATGGAGCATTATATGGGGGCCAGTATTCTGTATGGAGCATTATATGGGAGCCAGTATTCTGTATGGAGCCTTATATGGGGGCCAGTATCCTGTATGGAGCATTATATGGGGGCCAGTATTCTGTGTGGAGCGATTCACCGGTTTCTGAGCTATTGTACAGTTTACAATAGATATCGCTCATGTAACGTAAGAAGTGAAATCTTTGCATTGTACTATATATATATATATATATTTCTCTGCGGTATCTGTGCATCATGAATCGTGGTATGTGTTAAAGAGGCCCACTGAGACTCTTTCGCCCGGGGCCCAGAAAAACCTGGAGCCGGCCCTGTGTCCAAGCCTGCTTTCATCTTATACCAGCACATTATATGAGAGAGCTCAGTGAGGGGAATAAGCCCTGGAATCCACTAGTAATATTATGTTAACCCCTTACAGATCAGTCACACATGTGAAGTCGGGAGCGGGTGAATCTGGCGGGATCACTGGGTGAGCCCTCCCCATACCTGGCAGATAATGGCTGCTTGTCACAACCAAGATCTGCCTCTAACAGCCGCGGGTAAAGTGGAGCATGTGACTATTAACCTGTACTCATCCCACAGAAAACAAGCCAACATTCATAAGTGGACATAAAAAAAGGTCATGGCTCTTGGAAGAAGGGGAGAAACAAATGAAAACACAAAACCAGATATTGGTTATGTCAGGAAGGGGTTAATGCTTATAAGACATTACAGTGTGTCTACATGTATTTTCAGTCTGTAAATATGTTGCAAATGTTTTAAAAAGCTACTTCAGTTAACTTTTTATAATAGGCAGTCAAGTGTACACATGAGGAATTACCATATTTCTGGCCATTATGATGTGCATCCGGTATATTACTTGCATCCTGCATTTTTCATCAGTTTACTCCTTTGTGTGTTCTATCTCCATTTTCAGTTGTCTCTGATCTAGTGAGTGGAGACTAGGTGCTATGTTTTTGATACACAGCACACAGAGAAAGGGATTTTTGCTCTTCTCTCTCTGTGTAATACATAGAGAGAAGCAGAAACAGCATGAAGGACAATATAGAGCAGCATTAGGGAAACTATACAGAAGCACAGAGCAGGGCAGCAATGAATCCATCCCGAAAGTTAGATAAATCACTGCTCTATGCCGCAGCATGATCCGTCTGTCACCCACTGAGCTGAGTGCTCCTCCTTCGTCCATGGTCTCATAATAGACTTTAACAGGAGTTTTATTCTGATCTAATACTTCAATGAGCTGAAAGTCCATCTTGCTTTTTCCACTCTCAGAAGTGGAAAAGTGTATTTCTATAAGATATATCAGAAAGTTTCTTATATTTGATTGTATAACTACTTTATGCAACGTTTCTTAAAATGACAGTGACCACTTAATATTTGTCTTTTCAGTACACACAGAAACTAATTCTCCAAAGAAATCAACTAAAAGTAATCCCTTCAGTAGCATTTCTTTCAACTCCATACTTAACTCATCTCAGTCTACAAAACTGCAGCATTGAAAGAATAGAGGAAGGATCGTTCAGAGGTCTTGGACGTCTACGGTACCTCAATCTTGGCTACAATCGCATAAGTTTTATACAGCAGGAGTCTTTTGATGGACTTTCATCTCTTGAACAATTAATACTTGAGAAAAATCGCATTGAGGAGATAAAGCCAGGAGCATTTAGCCAATTGGGATTTCTAAGCGTTCTGAATCTCGAAGACAATTTCTTGGTCTACTTACCAGATATGGTTTTTCAAGGACTCCTGCAGCTTAAATGGATGAGTCTTTCTAAAAATATGATTAGCATTGTGTCACTTGAAACATTTGCAGCACTTCCAAATCTGAAAAGGTTAAGTCTCGATCATAATGAACTACAGTATCTACCAACTGAAGCATTTTCAAGACTGTCTGGCCTTACTAGGCTAGAGCTGGGATGGAACCCAATGACCTTCATTGTAGAAGAAGCTATCCAAATGGCGTCTCTTAAACAGCTCCTCCTGAATAACATGGCACTGCAGGATGTGTCGTATAAGGCATTCGAAAAAAGCAAACAACTCTCCTTCATTGACATGAGTAACAACCAGATCAGATCGATTCAACCACTTTCTGGAGTGGAACAATTAAAACGTCTAGATTTAACAGGAAACACGATCATCTGTGATTGCTTTTTGAGACCCTTTAAAGAATGGGCAGATTTATTAAGGTTAAAAGTTGATCTATTTTGCGCTGGCCCTACCCATTTCCTTGCAGATCACTTGGATTCCCTCAGAGCTATAGATCTGAAATGTGGAAACTTCCCAGAAGATATTTATAAAATATCAGTGGTCACAGAAAAACCAGATGACAAAAACCCATGCCCACAAAGCTGTGATTGCAAAACCGACGCCAAGCATGCAATTTGTGAGAATAAATCTTTACAGAAGATTCCCAGAGGTTTCCATATGGACACAACCCTCATTGATCTGCGTAAAAATTCTTTCCACTCTATTCCTAAAGGCTCTTTTTTGGATTTGAAAAATGTAGCATCACTGCACCTACAAAATTGTGAGATTAATGACATACAGCCAGGAGCATTTATGGGGATGATAAATTTGGTTTATGTCTATTTATCACATAATAAGATTTCCTCATTAAAACCTGAGGTCTTTCAGGGAGCTACAAAAATTGGCTATCTTTTCCTTGATCACAACAGGTTTACTAACTTTCCAAAAGAAACATTTAGGCTTCTTCCAAACCTGTTTTCACTGCACATGCAACAGAACTCAATTGACTCACTTTCTAACAACAATTTGTTTGGGACACAAAAACTTCGCTGGTTATATCTCACCGGAAATAAAATTAATTCTATTGCTCCAACCGCTTTTCGGAATTTAAAAGATTTAGAACAACTGTACCTCGATGATAATGCACTATCAGAGGTACCAACACAAGCTCTTAAAGGAATGCCTAAATTAACAGAGTTTAGGCTATCCAAGAATCCCATCAAAAATATTGGAAATGGCGCATTCTTGCCAGTATCTCAATCATTACAGCACCTATATCTAAATGACATGAGACTGCAACAGGTACAGTAAGAAATGTTTGTTCTGCAAATGTTACCACTGGTCAAAAAAGGTCACAGTCTCCTACTTGATAGAAGATGACTGTAGTTTTTTTCAAATGGAGATAAGAAATGCAGGCAGCATCGCAGCAAAGGACAAGAAAACATCTTTAAAAGCATTTGAAAATAGGAGTGAATGAGCTGGAGAGTGTGTTTTGTTCTTGTAGTTTGTGTTAAAGGGGTTATCTGGGACCATTTAATTTTTTTCTCATGGGGCTAAGAACTGACAGGCAGGGAATTACTATCTGCCTATTCTGCCCAGCGCCATCTGAGAGCGGTCACAGACGGCTCCTGCTGGCGATTCTGCAGCTTCATGTCAATAGAGCAGTTCTTCCTCCTCTGGGTTGCTCTGTCGACGGGGGAATAACTGCCGGCATCATGCTGACTGATAGTTGGCTCCCAGCAGTTATGCAGCAGTGAGCTGATTGTCAATCAGCATGTCACCGGCACTCACACCCTATCAACAGAGAAAAGCAGCTGCTCTGACGAGATGACGTCACAAGAGTCCTCATAATTACCAGCAGCAGTTTGTGACCGCTGAGGTTGGCGCCAGGCACAACAGGCAGGGAGTTAGCAATTACCTGCCAGTAAATTCGTAGGCCCATGAGAAAAAATAAATAGTCCCAGATAACCGCTTTAAGTATGTGACTTGAGATTCAGCGACTTTGAAATCAGAGTTTTTTTTGTGGTATTGTATAAACTTGTACTTTTATCTGTGTCATCACGATTAGTAAAATGAGCTGCATAATTGACAATTCCATCGAGGGTACATACTACTATGCTAGATGTATGCTGTGGAAGCCAAGGTATCTAAACAAGCAACTTTCAACACTGAGATCCGTCGACAATACGGAAAGGAGTTTGCACTGAGATCCATTGACAACATGGAAAGGAGTATGCTGGTCACTAAGCAGGCATACACTGGAGATGTGGGGGGATGGTAGTATGGAGGTGCAGGACAATGAGGCAGCTAGCTGGGTGACAGAAGGCAAGTTTTGCACTTTGACAGAAGAGGGGGGTGTCAGTAAAGGGGGTAGCAATGCTGCAGCAGGGCACATCCTCAGATAGTCAGGAGAATGTGTGCTCTACTAATAAAGGAATGAGAGTGGAGGGCAGACCAGACAGGTGCTGATAATGGGGGATTCAACTGTTAGGGAACAGACAGGGCAATTTGTCACAATCATCAGGATCTTCGAACAGTGTGTTGTTTTTCTAGTGCTCAACTTCGTCATATTGCACATCAGGATGAGAGATTGCTGGGAGGGGCTGGTGAGGACCCAGTGGTCATGGTGCACATTGGCACCAATGACAAAGTTAGAGGCAAGCGGAAGGTCCTTAAAAATGAATTCAGGCCACAAACTTAAGTCAACAATGTCAACGGTAGTATTTTCTGAAAATGTTTTTGCAGGACAAATTGTAGCTTTCATTGTTGCCATTTTGTGGTATATGTGACTTTTTGATCACTTTTTTACTCTAGAAGGTAAAAAGTACAAAAAAAAGCAATTCTATTGTTTCTTTTTAAAAAAACAAACAAAAACAAAACACCCTTCACCGTACGGTATAATTGTCTTGTTACATTTATTCCGTGGGTTAATATGATCATGTCAATAGCAAATGCTGCTTTTGTCACCATATTCTGACACCCATAACTTTTTTTTGTGTAGATGGAGCTGAATGAGGGCTTGTTTTTTTGTGGGACAAGCTGTAGTTTTTATTTTGGAAGTATGCATGAAAATTAAATCTGGAATTGTTGTTAAATTATATTTTTTACAGAGTTTATTTTGCAGCATTATTGACATGTTAACTACATTTTGCGGGTTGATATGCTTATGTCGATAGTATCCAATTTATTACTTTTTTGTATTTTACTACTTTACATACAATCTTAGCCATAAATTTTGAGCCTGACACAAATATTGTTTATCACAAAATTGGCAGCTTTAGTTTTTATAGTGGCAATTTGCATTAACTCTAGAGTGTTATGATGACTGATCAGATCAATTGAAAAAAATTGCAGTCATTCCTTGTCATGAAAATCAACTTCGTTCCAAAAACCCCATTTACACCGATTTTCCTCACTGGCAAAAAATGACTTGCTTAAATTATTTCAGTGATCTACTTGTTAGCTTTGGCAAAAGTATTAATAAAGACAAGGCACTTAGCACTCATGCTCATTGAATTATATGGTTGCTTTAAATGGGGGCTAGTGCTTGAAATCATTGTTGTCTTCTGTTAACCATTCTCAGCTCCAAGGAAACACATGTAGTCGTGTATCAAAAGAGCTTTTCAGGCAGGGACATTGCTGTTTGTAAGATTGCCCTTTAACCCCTTAAGGACCCTGGGATTTTCCGTTTTTGCTTTTTCGTTTTTTGCTCCCAGAGCCATAGCGTTTTTATTTTTTAGTCAATATGGCCGTGTGAGGGCTTATTTTTGGGGGAACGAGTTGGACTTTTGAACGACATTACTGGTTTTACCATATCGTGTACGGGAAAACGGGAAAAAAGTGCAATACCACAGATATTTTTTTTTTATTTTTTTTACCACGTTCACTGAGTGCTAAAACTGACCTGCCATTATTATTCTCCAGGTTATTACGAGTTTGTAGACACCAAACATGTACAGGTTCTTTTTTATTTAAGTGGCGAAAAAAATATCCAAAGTTTGCTAAAAGAAAAAAAAAAATGGCGCCATTTTCCAAGAGCCGTAGCGTCTCCATTTTTAAAGATCTGGGGCCGGGTGAGGGCTTATTTTTTGTGCGCCGAGCTGACGTTTTTATTGATACCATTTTGGGGTAGATCCGATGTTTTGATCGCTCGTTATTGCATTTTATTGCAATGTTGTGGCGACCAAAAAACGTAATTCTGGCGTTTAGAATTTTTTTCTCGTTACCCTGTTTACCGATCGGATTAAATTTTTTTTTTATATTGATAGATCTGGCGATTCTGAACACGCCAATACCAAATATGTGTATGTGGGATTTTTTTTATTATTTTATTTTGAATGGGACGAAAGGGGGGTGATTTAAACTTTTATATTTTTTTAATTTTTTAAATATTTTTAAAAACATTTTTTTTTACACTTTTTGCTTGCTTCAATAGTCTCCATAGGAATAAGAGACTAGAAGCAGCAATTACCTGATTGCCTCTGCTACATAGAGGTGATGAGCAGATCACCTCTATGTAGCAGAAATGGTCCTGTGCTATGAGCGCCAACCACTAGGTGGCGCTCAAAGCGATCTTTACATGACAACCACTGGGGTCTGCTGCAGACCCTGGGTTGTCATGCCCATGCATCGGTGACCCGCGATCATGTGACGGGGTCACCGATGGGCAGGGTAAGTGACGCACTTCCGGTGCGGCGATGTTAAATGCCGCTGTCAGAGATTGACAGCGGCATTTAACATGTTAACAGCCACGGGTGGATCGCGATTCCACCCGCGGCTGTTGCGGGCACATGTCAGCTGTAAGAATCAGCTGTCATGTGCCCGGTTCAGTGTGGGCTCAGCGCCGGAGCCCGCACTGAATAGGGGGTGACAGCCTGGTGCATACTATTACGCCCCAGGCTGTAAAGGGGTCAATCAACTATTTATCAGATCATCAAGAACCTCAATGAGAGGTTCAATTGCTGTGAAGAAGAGTTCTGGACACCCAAGAAAGTCTTGCAAGTGTCAGGATGGTCTCCTAAAGAAGATTCAGCTGTGGGATTGGTTCAACACCAGTGCAGAGCTTGTTCAGCAATTTGGTGATGAACAATGGCTTTTCCACTATGATGGAACACCATGTCACAAGGCAAAAGTGATAACTAAGTGGTAGGTGAACAAAATGTTGACATTTTTCCCCAGATTTTGATCCCATTGAGAACTTGTGGTCAAGCATCAAAAAGTGAGTGAGCGAAAAAAAAATATAGAAATTGCAGAACTCCAAGCACTGATTAGTCATGAATAGGATGTCATCAGTCAGGCTGTGGGACAGAAGCTGATATCCAGCTGCCAGGGTGGATTGCAGTTGCAGAAGACTTGAAAAATAAGTGTACACACTGTAAATGTTGAGCCTTTGCATAAACTTGATGTATTTGTCAATACAAATTTTAAAAACATCTAAAAATACTGAAGCAGCAAACTGTAAAAATCAAAATATATGACAGTCTCAAAACTTTTGCTTTTGGCCATGACATTATATAATATAATCTCAAAAAGCCACCTTGGCTTATATAGTATAAAGCAGGGGTCTCAAACACGCGGCCCGCAGGCACCACAGAGTCCGACCCCTTGACGATCCCGACCTGGTCCAGGAGGAGCCGCCGCCAGCAGCGCTGAATTGCCGCACAGAGACTGTTTCCCAGCACTGTATTTCCAATGCCAGCCGCTGGCCAATCAGAGGCCAGCAGCTGATATCTGCGTGTCGGCGCAGCGAGTATGACGTCATTGCCATATGCAGATGTCAGCTGCTGGCCTCTGATTGGCCGGCGGCTGGCATTGGAAATGCAGTGCTGGGAAACAGTCTCTGTGCGGCAATTCAGCGCTGCTGTGGCGGCTCCTCCTGGACCAGGTCGGGATCGTCAAGGGGTCGGACTCTGTGGTGCCTGCGGGCCACATCTGCAGGAAGGACGCCGAGGGAACGGAGGACAGGTGAGAATCATCTTTTTTTTTTTCTATTTTATGTGTGTGAAGAACAGCACAGGGGGCACATAGCCACAAGAGGGGACCTGGATGGGGCACATAGCCACAAGAGGGGACCTGGATGGGGCACATAGCCACAAGAGGGGACCTGGATGGGGCACATAGCCACAAGAGGGGACCTGGATGGGGCACATAGCCACAAGAGGGGACCTGGATGGGGCACATAGCCACAAGAGGGGACCTGGATGGGGCACATAGCCACAAGAGGGGACCTGGATGGGGCACATAGCCACAAGAGGGGACCTGGATGGGGCACATAGCCACAAGAGGGGACCTGGATGGGGCACATAGCCACAAGAGGGGACCTGGATGGGGCACATAGCCACAAGATGGGGACCTGGATGGGGCACATAGCCACAAGATGGGGACCTGGATGGGGCACATAGCCACAAGAGGGGACCTGGATGGGGCACATAGCCACAAGATGGGGACCTGGATGGGGCACATAGCCACAAGATGGGGACCTGGATGGAGCACATAGCCACAAGAGGGGACCTGGATGGGGCACATAGCCACAAGAGGGGACCTGGATGGGGCACATAGCCACAAGAGGGGACCTGGATGGGGCACATAGCCACAACATGGGGACCAGGATGGGGCACATAGCCACAAGATGGGGACCTGGATGGGGCACATAGCCACAAGAGGGGACCTGGATGGGGCACATAGCCACAAGATGGGGACCTGGATGGGGCACATAGCCACAAGATGGGGACCTGGATGGGGCACATAGCCACAAGAGGGGACCTGGATGGGGCACATAGCCACAAGAGGGGACCTGGATGGGGCACATAGCCACAAGAGGGGACCTGGATGGGGCACATAGCCACAAGATGGGGACCTGTATGGGGCACATAGCCACAAGATGGGGACCTGGATGGAGCACATAGCCACAAGAGGGGACCTGGATGGGGCACATAGCCACAAGAGGGGACCTGGATGGGGCACATAGCCACAAGAGGGGACCTGGATGGGGCACATAGCCACAACATGGGGACCAGGATGGGGCACATAGCCACAAGATGGGGACCTGGATGGGGCACATAGCCACAAGAGGGGACCTGGATGGGGCACATAGCCACAAGATGGGGACCTGGATGGGGCACATAGCCACAAGATGGGGACCTGGATGGAGCACATAGCCACAAGAGGGGACCTGGATGGGGCACATAGCCACAAGAGGGGACCTGGATGGGGCACATAGCCACAAGAGGGGACCTGGATGGGGCACATAGCCACAACATGGGGACCAGGATGGGGCACATAGCCACAAGATGGGGACCTGGATGGGGCACATAGCCACAAGAGGGGACCTGGATGGGGCACATAGCCACAAGATGGGGACCTGGATGGGGCACATAGCCACAAGATGGGGACCTGGATGGGGCACATAGCCACAAGAGGGGACCTGGATGGGGCACATAGCCACAAGAGGGGACCTGGATGGGGCACATAGCCACAAGAGGGGACCTGGATGGGGCACATAGCCACAAGATGGGGACCTGGATGGGGCACATAGCCACAAGATGGGGACCTGGATGGGGCACATAGCCACAAGAGGGGACCTGGATGGGGCACATAGCCACAAGAGGGGACCTGGATGGGGCACATAGCCACAAGAGGGGACCTGGATGGGGCACATAGCCACAACATGGGGACCAGGATGGGGCACATAGCCACAAGAGGGGACCTGGATGGGGCACATAGCCACAAGAGGGGACCTGGATGGGGCACATAGCCACAAGAGGGGACCTGGATGGGGCACATAGCCACAAGAGGGGACCTGGATGGGGCACATAGCCACAAAAGGGGACCTGGATGGGGCACATAGCCACAAGATGGGGACCTGGATGGGGCACAGAGCCACAAGAGGGGACCTGGATGGGGCACAGAGCCACAAGAGGGGACCTGGATGGGGCACATAGCCACAAGAGGGGACCTGGATGGGGCACATAGCCACAAGATGGGGACCAGAGCCACAAGATGGGGACCTGGATGGGGAACATTGCCACAGGATGGGGACCTGGATGGGGCACATAGCCCCAAGATGGGGACCTGGATGAGGCACATTAGTACAAGATGGGCGCCAGGATGGGGAACGTTGCCACAGGATGGGGACCTGGATGGGGCACATAGCCACAGGATGGGGACCTGGATGGGGCACATTAGTACAAGATGGGGACTTGGATGGGGAACATTACTACAAGATGTTTTCCATTATTACTATATGATGCTAATTGTAAGACAATATTACTGTATGTGGCCAATTGGGGGAAATAAAATTGTAAAAAAAATAAAAAATAAAATAAAGCATGAAAAAATATTGGGCACTAAAAATGCTGTTTTATATGTAAACTAAAGTAAACACAAAAAAGTGCACATTTATTATCGCCACATCCATAACGACCCAAGCCATAAAAAAATAAACACGGCAAAAATGTTCAAAAGGTGTACACAAAAAAAAATGGTATCACTAAAAATGTCACATTGAACAAAGAATGCGGCCCCCCAAATTAAAATTTTTTCCATGTGCGGCCCATATACCCAGCCGAGTTTGAGACCCCTGGTATAAAGAAAGGTGGGGGCCCATATATTTGTGTTGATTGCTCTTGTACGTTTATTCATATGATCATTGCGAGTAAATTTGAAGGAAATATTTACCTTTTTCTTTGCAACTTATCCATAAATTAAAATGGGATAGTGATGAATAGTATTTTGTTTTTATTTTCCAATTTGTATATTCTGATTTATTGTACATGGTCATGGGGTGGCTATGTTGCCTAAGCTGCAGTTAACAGCTTTTAGAGAAATGCTCTCCAGAAGCCACATGGGAAAGTAATCCAGACATGCTGTGTGATGTGGGCAGAGGTGACTGTCCCAGGAGAAGAAGTAAGCGGTGTCCACCAGCTAACGTAAATAGTGTCCTGTGTTACCATTAATTGTAATTGTGTCTATGTTACTAATCAGATGAATATTGAGGTGTCATCCACAGAACAGAAAGTGTCAGCCTATTATGATGCTCAGTGGCCAATAAAAACTGCAAGTTTTCAGGATATTTTCTAAATACCATGAGATTGGAAATGATTAGGTCATGTTCGGACACAACCCAAAATACTATTATTGTTGAATATACGTAATTAGCACTATAAAATAAATGAATCATACTGATTAAATTATTGAATCTAACAATTCTACTTTGTCTGTTTAGCTTTCCAGTGGTGCTTTTGCAGGCCTTGGCAAAAATATAAAGAGTCTTTTTCTAGAAAACAACAACCTGCAGAATCTTCCTAACATGAAAAACTTCAAAGACCTTGAAGTAATTAACTTGGCTAATAATCCATTTAACTGTGACTGCCGACTACTTCATCTCCACAGGTAAGTTCATATGCCTATACCTGACACAACCACATCCGAACACCGTCTGTACCTCCAATCATATCTGCAACACTTCCCCATAACATAACAAGTGACATCGCACCTGCCAAAAAAAATACATGAATTTACACAGCACCTGTATAAACTATGTACATTTCTAGTCGCTTGTACATTGAGTTTGGCCTCATTCAGATGACTGTTTCATCACATAAGTGAAAAAAAAAAATCATCAGTGTTTTGAATCAGATTTTCCTCAGTGTTTGGTCAGTATTTCAATTTTTATGATGTCCTTCATCTGTGATTTTCTTGTCATAAAAAAAAAACAAGAAGGAAATAGAAAACTTTGTCTACTCATTGCTTTGCTAAAAATGGACAGCACACAGACTGCACACAAACGGGGTCCATGTGCTGCCCATGATTTTGACTGTCTCACAGACTTACAGTATATGTGCGATTTCCCTCCGTTACTCAGATCAAAAATGGACACATCTCCACACTCAGTCTGCAAATAAATAGGGATAAGTGAGCAGCCCCATAGACTATGATAGGTACGTGTTCAGTCTGGGAAATCCACTTATAGAACATATACATGAAAAACGGACATCTCTGAATGAGGCCATAGCATCATCATTTGTGAATATAACTTGAGATGTCTTTCAGCATCTGCTAACTAATGATCAGTCATATATTCAATATACATACTCATTTTAGAGCCATCTTAAAGGGATTGTCCAGGTTTGGCACAAAGGTCTGCAGTCACTCTTGGAGACTGCAGATTTGTGAATCTGGACACAGTGCACACTGTCAGGATTCTCCAGCACCAGAAGCTGCAGTCATTTGACCACAAGTATGCGAAACGCATACTCACAACCACATTCCAACTAGACGTGAGTGGTCCCACTGAATACAATAGAACTGAGCGAGGCCACGCACGTCTAGCCGAAATGTGGCTGGGAATATGCACATCGCATACCTGCAGTCACATGACCGCCTGATCTTGCCACCGGCACTGGAGAATCTTGACAATGAGCGCTGTGCACAATGTGAGGATTCTCATGTGCAGTCACACACAGTGTATGCAGACTTTCGTGCCAAATCTGCACAACACCTTTGAGGAACTTGAGAGCTTCATTTCTAATAGTATCATAAGAACTGAGATTATAAATCTATTTATAATAAAGTACAAACATTTTTGTTGAAATATATCATATAAAAAAGACATTAAGGGCCTGTGCACACATTGCAGATTTGTTGCAGTTTTTTCCTGCAGATTTTTCACAAAACCTGAAGGGTTTCCTGATGCCAGCAAGTGAATGAGAATCCTGAAGCGTGACCACACGTTGCTTATTTGTCATTTGCAGATTTGCTGCAGCATGTCAATTCTTTCAGCGTTTTTGCAGCAGATTTCACCCATACTAATGAGTGGGGAAAAATCTGTACCAAAAAAAAACACATGTAAAAAATGTATCAAAAACAATGCATTTTTTCCTGCTAAGAGATGCAGAAATGGTGCAGGAATTTCTGCCACAAATACTTAACATGTGCACATACCGTAACAATCAAATATGGAGACCAACTCCTGATGGGACAACATTCATTTTAAAGCCCATTGCATGCAATGGTACAGCTAAGTGCAACCAGAGACTATACACTGCTCAAAAAAATAAAGGGAACACTCAAATAACACATCCTAGATCTGAATGAATGAAATATTCTCATTGAATACTTTGTTCTGTACAAAGTTGAATGTGCTGACAACAAAATCACACAAAAATCATCAATGGAAATCAAATTTATTAACCAATGGAGGCCTGGATTTGGAGTCACCCCCAAAATTAAAGTGGAAAAACACACTACAGGCTGATCTAACTTTGATGTAATGTCCTTAAAACAAGTCAAAATGAGGCTCAGTATTGAGTGTGGCCTTCACGTGCCTGTATGACCTCCCTACAATGCCTGGGCATGCTCCTGATGAGGTTGCGGATGGTCTCCTGTGGGATCTCCTCCCAGACCTGAACTAAAGCATCCGCCAACTCCTGGATAGTCTGTGGTGCAACGTGACGTTGGTGGATAGAGCGAGACATGATGTACCAGATGTGCTCAATCGGATTCAGGTCTAGGGAACGGGCGGGCCAGTCCATAGCTTCAATGCCTTCATCTTGCAGGAACTGCTGACACACTCCAGCCACATGAGGTCTGGCATTGTCCTGCATTAGGAGGAACCCAGGGCCAACCGCACCAGCATATGGTCTCACAAGGGGTCTGAGGATCTCATCTCGGTACCTAATGGCAGTCAGGCTACTTCTGGCAAGCAGATGGAGGGCTGTGCGGCCCTCCAAAGAAATGCCACCCCACACCATTACTGACCCACTGCCAAACTGATCATGCTGAAGGATGTTGCAGGCAGCAGATCGCTCTCCACGGCGTCTCCAGACTCTGTCACGTCTGTCACATGTGCTCAGTGTGAACCTGCTTTTATCTGTGAAGAGCACAGGGCTCCAGTGGCGACTTTGCCAATCCTGGTGTTCTGTGGCAAATGCCAAGCGTCCTGCACGGTGTTGGGCTGTGAGCAAAATCCCCATCTGTAGACCTCGAGCCCTCATACCACCCTCATGGAGTCGGTTTCTAACCATTTGTGCAGACACATGCACATTTGTGGCCTGCTGGAGGTCATTTTGCAGGACTCTGGCAATGCTCCTCCTGTTCCTCCTTGCACAAAGGCGGAGGTAGCGGTCCTGCTGCTGGGTTGTTGCCCTCTTACGGCCCCCTCCACGTCTCCTGGTGTACTGGCCTGTCTCCTGGTAGCGCCTCCAGCCTCTGGACACTACGCTGACAGACACAGCAAACCTTCTTGCCACAGATTGCATTGATGTGCCATCCTGGATGAGCTGCACTACCTGAGCAACTTCTGTTGGTTTTAGAGTCCGTCTCATTCTACCACGAGTGTGAAAGCACAACCAACATTCAAAAGTGACCAAAACATCAGCCAGAAAGCATTGGTACTGAGATGTGGTCTGTGGTCCCCACCTGCAGAAGCACTCCTTTATTGAGGGTGTCTTGATAATTGCCAATAATTTCCATCTATTGTCTATTCCATTTGCACAACAGCATGTGAAATTGATTGTCAATCAGTGTTGCTTCCCTAAGTGGACAGTTTGATTTCACACAATTTTGATTTAATTGGAGTTATATTGTGTTGTTTAAGTGTTCCCTTTATTTTTTTGAGCTGTGTAGTAATGCAAGTAGACGTCCAGAGACAAATGACCCCTACACCTGTGGTATGCATTAGGAAGTCAAATGGGTAGAAGCTGAAAAACTACAGTACAAGCAGTGCAAAAGTCCTGAAAACACTCAAACAGGTCACTCATCCAACAAGGCATGAACAGTTGCATGCCTGTGACGCATCAATGAGCATTTTGGCCAAGCTTAGTCAGGGGATATCCAATACCTGGAGTGTAATGGAACTGTCCATCTTTTTCCCAGCAATTCTGGGAAATACTTTGTGCTAGTGTCAGGAGCATTAGCAATAAGTCTATATAGTCTGATTGCTGTACAGTTCATGACAGGGTATTTTGCCCTACTGTGATCTTCAGGAAAACCTCGTGGCATAGTAGATAATTTTGTTTTTATCTAACAGATGGATCAGTAGCCTAAATCTAAAGGTGGGAGCCACCTGTGCAGCTCCTAAAAGCCTAAGAGGTCAGAAGGTCAGAAATGCTAAATTTGCTTCCTGCCCTGGATTGGAAGATAACAAAGAAAGGAGAAAGAGGAAGATATCTGCAATTTCTACCAGCAAGAAGAACAAACCCAGGAAATAGGAACAAAAGACAAATTACACATGCAGCGGTAATTTATGAAAAAGCTGCAGACATTTTTCTTGATAATCTCACTCTTCTCTTTCTACTATAAATGAATAATATTTCTTTATCTGTATTGTCATGTTATAAGAATATTCACATACAATAGCTTCAGGAAACTACATTTAATCAGCACCAATTAAGACGTCTGCAGCAGACGCTTCTGCCATTACCGATAGGACCCCCGCTCTCCTGGCTGCGACTCATAGAATCATAGAATCATAGAATGGTAGAGTTGGAAGGGACCTCCTGGGTCATCTGGTCCAACCCCCTGCTCAAAGCAGGATTCACTAAATCATCTCAGACAGATGTCTGTCCAGCCTCTGTTTGAAGACGTCCATTGAAGGGGAACTCACCACCTCTCGTGGCAGCCTGTTCCACTCATTAATCACCCTAACTGTCAAAAAGTTTTTTCTAATATCTAATCTGTGTCTCCTCCCATTTAGTTTCATCCCGTTGCTTCTAGTCTTTCCCTGTGCAAATGAGAATAAAGATGATCCTTCTACAATGTGACAGCCCTTGACATATTTGTAGACAGCTATTAAGTCTCCTCTCAGTCTTCTTTTTTGCAAGCTAAACATTCCCAAATCCTGCAACCGTTCCTCATAGGACATGGTTTGCAGACCAGTCACCATTCTGGTCGCTCTTCTCTGAACTTGTTCCAGTTTGTCTATGTCTTTTTTAAAATGTGGTGCCCAAAACTGTACACAGTATTCCAGATGAGGTCTGACCAAAGAGGAGTAAAGACCGATAATGACTTCATGTGATCTAGACTGTATGCTTCTGTTAATACATCCCAGAATTGTATTTGCCTTTTTTGCTGCTGCATCACACTGTTGACTCATGTTCAGTCTATGATCTATTAGTATACCTAAGTCTTTTTCACATGTACTGTTGCTTAGCTCTATTCCTCCCATTCTGTATATGCTTTTTTCATTTTTATTGCCCAGATGTAGTACTTTGCATTTTTCCCTGTTAAAAACCATTCTGTTGGTTGCTGCCCACTGCTCCAGTTTATTTAGGTCTTTTTGAATCCTCTCTCTCTCTTCTCTAGTATTAGCTATCCCTCCTAGCTTTGTGTCATCAGCAAATTTAATCAGTTTACCCTCAATTCCTTCATCTAAATCGTTGATGAAGATGTTGAACAATACAGGTCCCAGGACAGAGCCCTGTGGTATCCCACTTGAGACATTCATCCAGCTGGATGTGAAGCCATTTACAACCACCCTTTGAGTCCGATCACTAAGCCAGTTATGAATCCACCTAACAGTTGCCTGGTCCATTGCATACTTGGTCATATTTTCAATAAGGATGGTGTGAGATACTTTGTCAAATGCTTTGCTGAAGTCAAGATATACTATATCTACAGCATTTCCCTGATCCACCCAGTCAGTGATTCTGTCATAGAAGGAAATTAAGTTAGTCTGACATGACTTGTTAGTTACAAACCCATGCTGACTCTGGTTAATCACTTCATTCTTATCCAGGTACTTACATACATGATGTTTAATAATTTGTTCAAAGATCTTTCCTGGTATAGAAGTCAGACTCACCGGCCTATAGTTCCCTGGGTCCACCTTCTTCCCCTTTTTGAAGATAGGAACAACATTTGCTCTTCTCCAGTCTTCTGGGACTTCTCCTGTTCTCCAAGAATTTTCAAAGATTATGGAGAGTGGTTCTAAAATTTCTTCTACGATCTCCTTCAGTACTCTGGGGTGTAATTCATCTGGACCTGGAGACTTGAACTCATTTATGTTAGCTAAATATTCCCTCACAATCTTTCTGTTTACAGATAACTTGGATTCTTCTATTCCTTTAAAAGGACAGTGAAAATCAGTTGATGTTACATTTTCTTTCTGAGAGAAAACAGATGCAAAATAGGAATTAAAAAGTTCGGCCTTCTCAACATCCTCTCTTACCATTTCTCCATTTTCATCCTGTAAAAATCCTATAGCATCTTTGACTTTTCTTTTACTTTTGACATACCCCCAAAATCCTTTTTTATTGCTTTTGACATCTCTTGCAAGCCTTAATTCATTGTCAGCTTTAGCTAACCTGATACGTGCCCTGCAGGATCTGCAGACTGCATTATAATCTTCTTTAGATATGCCTCCCTCTTTCCATTTAATAAACATTTCTTTCTTTCTTTTTAGCATGTGTTTAAGTTCTGTGTTCATCCATCCTGGTTTCCTTAAATGCTTCCCATTCTTCCTACTTTTCGGGATTGTTAACGATTGTGCTTTGAGAATCTCATTTTTAAAAATTTCCCATCCTTCCTGGACATTTTTGTCCTTAAGGACATCCAGCCATTGGATCCCTCCTATTCTCTTTCTGAGTCTCTTAAAATCTGCCTTTCTAAAATCTAACCTTGAAGTTTGAGTCTTCACATGTCTTCCTCCTCTAGTTATCCAAAATTCTATAATAGCATGATCGCTGCCTCCTAGGGTCCCAGCCACCTTTACCTCCTCAACCATTTCCTCCCTGTTTATAAGGATTAGATCCAAAGTAGCAGATCCCCTTGTTTTCTCCCCTACCTTTTGGAAGATAAAGTTGTCAGCAAGAGAGGATAAGAATTTGCTTGACCTGTTAGTTTTACTTGAGAGAGATTCCCAACAAATGTCTGGATAGTTGAAATCTCCCATGACCACTACGTCATATTTTTTGGAGAACTTGGTCATTTGATACATAAATAGTTCATCCATATCTTCAGCTTGCCCAGGTGGCCTGTAGTAAATGCCTACAATGGTGTCCTTTCCGTTGTTCTCTCCTTGTATTCTTACCCAAACAGTTTCCACAGAACTCCCAGTCTCTGAAGCTTCAATCTCTGTGCAGATATACGCTTTTCTAACATACAATACGACACCTCCTCCTCGTTTATCAATTCTGTTTCTTGCCTCCCACAGAAACAGGAGATTCTGGCAGCAGCACAGAGGAGATAACTGGCGTTATTCTGTAAGGAGATGGGCCATCTTACTCAATGGCCAGAAACTTTATTTTTTAATCAAATACATTTGCAAAGACTTGATCACTCAGCCAAGCGAGTGGAGAACGCTCACTACAAGCATGTGTGTCAGATGAAGCAAGTGTGGGAGAAAAAAAACTATAAATCAGCCAACAGCATAAAGCGACATGAACAGCTCCAGCTGCCTAGACACATGAAAATAATTATTTCATAACAGAGGTGACTTTCCTTTAAAAGGAATTCATCGTCAGAAAATGACCTGTAGCATAAATCAAGATCTGAGGGTAAACATACTTTATACAAATATTTGTTGGTGTTTTTTCCATATTATAATTAAAAAAAAAACAATCCTTAAATTTAGCATTTTCACGCTGGCTGCTAAGCTCATACAATAGGCTAACACCTTCTGTCTAGTAGGGTTAGGATCACAAGAAAAGGTTACTAGAGATGAGCAAATTGAATCGCAGAACCCTTGTCCAGCAGCGGTGGCAGCAGTCCATGGCTGCTGTACAGGAGCTCGGTGTCCCGCCTCCGTCCTGCTGGAATCCCCGATGCCTCTTCTGATTAGTAGGCCTGGCGTGATCTCACACTGCAACGATGACATCACAATTGGCCTTCAGATCACAAGATTCAAGCAGGTGTGAAGTGGTATACAGGGCTCCCATCCATAGACTATTGACATGGCTGCTGGATTTCATTTCATCAAAATGGCTGCCACAAAGTTTTAGGGTGCATTGTGAAAAGTCTAGCCTATGCTTCCTCTGCTGTGGGATGGAAACAGCACCACCATTGTTGGCATTGCTACATCTTACAACCAGGGCTGTGGAATCGGAGTCGGTATAAAATGGACCAAAGCCAACTCCTAAAACATATAATAAATTGGTTCATTAGTACAATGCAGCATGTGTGTTAAATGTTTTCAGAAGAATTTGAGAAAGTTCTGAGATGTCCTATAAATGTCTATTCTGTTCCTGATCTTAGGATCTCGGCTTTTAGATGAGATGAATTTGTGCTGCACTTTATGTACATTCTCAGTAGTGCGGCCGTGCTGTGGAGTCAGGGAAATTGAGGAGTCCGAGTTGGTGGTTTGGCTTACCGACTCCACAGCTCTGCTTACGACAATGGAAAGGCAGGGGAGCTGTGTTTCAGAATTCACAGGATGCCTTATGTGTCTTGGGTGGCCATTTTGAAGAAGAGGAAAATGTGCCAAGAAACTGAAACAGGGAGGCAACAGTTTTAGAATTGAGGGCACCAGGTACTGTGATCATACAAGGGAAATGTATAGTCACATTTAGGCTCAGGGTGGAGGAACGCTTTAGATTTCTTACATTCAAGTGCCGGCTATAAAAAGGATCTTTGGATGTTTTGTTGGAGCACCTCCGGCAAAGTGGCAGCCTCAATAATCTTGCAAAGAAAATAGGATTAAAAATCTACAAAGGTAATAAAACATCAGAAAAAAGAGAATGTATAAGTACACATGTGGTCAAAATTGTTGGTATCCCTCGTTTAATGAAAGAAAAGCCCACAATTATCACAGAAATAACTTGAAATCTGACAAAAGTAATAAATTAAAAATCTATGAAAATGAACAAATGAAAGTCAGACATTGCTTATCAACCTTGCTTCCGCAGAATTTAAAAAAAAAATAAACTCATGAAATAGTCCTGGACAGAAATGATGGTACTCCTAACTTAATATTTTGTTGAACAACCTTTTGAGGCAATCACTGCAATCAAACGATTCCTGTAACTGTCAATGAGACTTCTGCACCAATGTTTTCGTCTTAGCCATTCTTGGGTGTTTTTCGCTGTGTGTTTTGGGTCATTATCCGGTTGCAAGACCCATGACCTGCGACTGAGACCAAGCTTTCTGACACTGGGCAGCACATTTCTCTCTAGAATCCCTTGATAGTCTTGAGATTTCATTGTACCTTGCACAGATTCAAGACACAATGTGCCAGATGCAGCAAAGCAGCCCCAGAACATAACAGAGCCTCCTCCATGTTTCACAGTAGGGACAGTGTTGTTTTCTTGATATGCTTCATTTTTCCATCTGTGAATATAGAGCTGATGTGTCTTGCCAAAAACTTCCATTTTTGTCTCATCTGTCCATAGGACATTCTCCCAGAAGCTTTGTGGCTTGTCAACATGTAGTTTGGCAAACTCCAGTCTGGCTTTTTTATGATTTTTCTTTTTGTTCTCCTTGGTCGTCTCCCATGAAGTCCACTCTGAATCAAACAACGACGGATGCTGCGAACTGACACTGATGTTCCTTGAGCTTGAAGTTCACCTTTAATCTGTTTAGAAGTTTTCCTGGGCTCTTTTGTTACCATTCGTATTATCCGTCTCTTTGATTTGTCATCAATTTAGAGCTGATGTGCCTTGCCAAAAACTTCCATTTTTGTCTCATCTGTGCATAGGACATTCTCCCAGAAGCTGTGTGGCTTGGCAACATGTAGTTTGGCAAGTTCCAGTCTGGCTTTTTTATGATTTTTTTTCAACAATGGTGTTCTCCTTGGTCGTCTCCCATGAAGTCCACTTTGGATCAAACAACGACGGATGCTGCGATCTGACAATGATGTTCCTTGAGCTTGAAGTTCACCTTTAATCTCTTTAGAAGTTATCCTGGGCTCTTTTGTTACCATTCGTATTATCTGTCTCTTTGATTTGTCATCAATTTTCCTCCTGCGGCCACATCCAGGGAGGTTGGCTACAGTCCCATGGATCTTAAATTTCTGAATAATATGTGCAACTGTAGTCACAGGAACATCAAGCTGCTTGGAAATGGTCTTATAACCTTTACCTTTAACATGCTTGTCTATAATTTTCTTTCTAATCTCCTGAGACAACTCTTTCCTTTGCTTCCTCTGATCCATGTTGAGTGTGGAACACACCATGTCACCAAACAGCACAGTGAGTATCTGTAGCCCTATATACAGGCTCACTGACTGATTACAAGATTGTAGACACCTGTGAAGCTAATTAGTGGACACAACTTGACTTAACATGTCCCTTTTGTCACATTATTTTCAGGGGTACCATCATTTCTGTCCAGGCCTATTTCATGAATTAAATTTTTTTAAAATTTCTGTGGAAGCAGGGTTGAAAAGCAATGACTGACTTTCATTTGTTCATTTTCATAGATTGTTAATTTATTATTACCTTTATCAGATTCAAGTTATTTCTGTGACCATTGTGGGTTTTTCTTTCATTAAACAAGGGGTACCAACAATTTTGACCACGTGTGTATATATGCTATGACTGAGCCCTATAACTCTTGCACGGGGATGGACAAACCAGAGGAGATGTTAAACCTACACACCGTAAGTTCCAATACAAGCTAGGCAAATCCCTAACTTGCACCTAATTTGTCCCTGCTTGACCGTGGGTTTGGCACCCTAAAATTTTGCAATGACATCCCCACTCAACATCAGCTGACCCTGAGTGTCCTTAACTGCTCTCTCAACTATACACAGCGTGTAACTCACAACAACTACAACAGAATGTAGTGCACACAGACAGAGGGTGAGGCACAGGGCCAATGTTCACAAAGTCATATATGAAAGATGGAGGAAGAGGAAAGGAATCCAAAAAGACCTTCGAAATACGTGAAAACCCCCAGAACCTAGATGTAACAAAAAGGGAAGATTGCTGGGAAGGGGAAGACGCAAACAAACCGCACAAGTAGCAATAGAGAAAATCTCAGCAAGGTAATCGTTGACTGGGGAGCTGGGACTCCAAACATCCATCTAACTTGGAATATAGCCAGCAAAGACTGCGTATGCCAGGAGAGTATAAACAGCCCCTCACAAGATGTTATAAGGTGTACCAAACGAGGAAGTGAAAACACCTGCACAGAAGCAGCAAAGCAAAGACAAGAGCATTATCAGCAGTTGGACAGAGAAAACACAGGCTGTGGTCCAACAGAGAGGGAAACTGACCACACAACCAGAGGTCACTGAATCAGGCAACGGAGTCAAGCCATGACAATATTTTCTTAATTAGCAAAAAATAAATATATCAACTTAAGAAGGATATTGGCAAAGATCTATTCAAGTAATCTAGTTTGATTGCTAGTGAAAGCTATAGACACTTGCCCTGATTCATCAAAGAAATTTCACCAGATTTCTGGAGTAAATTGCTTTGAAAAGTCAGTTTCTCCCCCACTTGTCAAAATGGGCACAGCTGGAGCAGGCCGATACGTGGCAGGGACATGACGCCACAACTTGTCTAATTCATGATCTAGTTCATGGCATTCCTTATGCCAGAAATCTTACTCCGGTCACAGACTGGAGTAAGATTAGTGGTGAGGTGAAGGGATGCATACTCCACTTGTCAGACAGTGGAGCTTCTGACTCCTACACACCCCCTCATTAACAAAATCACCAGTCTTGATTAAACTAGGCCACTGTGATTCTGGAACTTGTCACATTTTGAAAAACTCAGGTCAAAGAAATAACTTCTTAAGAGGAAGGAAATGAATCATTAAAAAGTACTTATGTAAATCAGGTTGCATTTCTTAAATTTTTTCTTAATTTTCTTTTTCTTCATATCACAATATTTATTAAAAAATGAGTAATCTTGCAATTTTCAGAATGGCCACTGGAACCATTTTAGACTCAAACTTCCTATGAGACCTGTCCTTTTCAAGAAGAGTTTACAACTGTTTCCTTATAATCAGAAACAAGATTACAATGACAAGTAACACCTTTATACCCAGCTAATAACTAGTGTTGAGCGAGTATGTCTCATTAACCCCTTCGGCGAGCACACTTGGGTGCTCGTCGAGCATTTTTGCATGCTCGGCATTTCTTTTAATGTCGCCGCGAATGCAAGTGTCACGGCTGTTTGACAGCTGTGACACATGCAGAGATTGCCTGCAAAAATACTCGGCGAGCACCCAAGCGTGCTCGCTGAAGGGGTTAATGAGACATGCTCGCTCAACGCTACTAATAACAAAAGATCCACCAATCATAGTTGACGTCACAGTTGACCCTCTCCCCCAACCTTTGCACATGCTCATTAGATTCTTCAATACAAAAGACAGGTCTAAGTCTGTTCATTGTGGCTAATGTCCACATGGATTTCCTGAAACAACAAGAAGTTGAGTCTAAATAAAGCTCCAATGACCAGAAAAAAAGATTGGCAAAAATAAAAAAAAAAAAAATTTAATACAAAAAAATTAAAAAGGAACCTAGAATGTTATACATGCAGTCTAATCTGTGAACATGTAGGAGAAGCTGAGCAGAATGATCGGTTTGTGGGAAAGGATTCAATATAACATGTATTTTATTCATGTACATATGAGTCCAGTGGGCGGTCTTACTCAGTGATTCACAGCTGTCTCTGCATGTACAGTCATACAGGGACCACCCCCTAGACTCATATGCATACTGTGAGAAGGTCACTAGTAAAATACCAGAGGGGAGATATGTGTCACTCAGGATGTTAGCTTCAGTGATATGAACCTGGGAAAATGCTCTAACATACTAAGTGCTGAGAGGGGTTAATTGGCCATATTAAGGGCTGAGTTTTTGTGAACAGCTGAAGAGTGGGTGGGAGGCTGTTCACCATATCGCCACCCCATGGTGTAGTCCAGAGGCTAAATGTGGAGCCCCGCAGCCAGACATACTGTACTGTATGCTATTTTGTTTTTCCCGTTATGCCAGAATGGCCGTGTTTATTTACTTAACGATACACAGGTTTATGCAGTACGTTTTAGTAAACCAGTTGAAAACTTAAAAGGAAAGTGATCCTGTGACTACCTTTTTGAGTAGATGAGTGAGTCTATCTACCACAATACAAACACCAGGGATTTAACAGAGTTAGATACAAGGTTTACTGAAACTGTTCCCAAAAAATGTCTATCAATCTGATAATCTGATCTGCTTTTCCTGCTCTATAACGTACTGTCTGCACATTTTAATCTTAAAGGGTTTAAAAAAAAAAAAAATCTTTAGGATTTTCTCATTTTCTGATGACACATTCCCTTTTAAAAGGGTGGTAGCGGGAACAGAGGTATGAGTTGGCCATTCTGTGCATTATTATTATTTGTCTGTCCCTAATGAGGCTGGATGATACCCCACCCCATAGTGAAAGGAGCAGGACTGAGATCTTTTGTCCTATTGCAGACAGGGCAATGCAGGAGGTTGTCTTACAGCCAGACACAGGACAGTGAGGAGAAAGAAGACGGGCATTGCTGGGAAGAAGGAAAGAAAAGAGAACACAGAGAATATTTATTTCAATCTTTCTTAGTTTTCATTGTAATATAAGGTAAAATAAAATGAAAAATGTACATACTTTAAACACAGAAGAACCTAAGTGAAAAGCTGTAATAAAGTTTTTGGCTGACAACTCTCTCATGTGATGATGAAATGAATGATGATATATCATAGAATAATAAATACTACATAGGATTTTAAAACATTTAAAAGGGGTAGTTCATTTTTTCTTTATGTTAACAAATATGTTGAGGACATGATTTTGTAGCACTTACTAATATTGAAGTATTACAAGTTCTCCTATTGTATTTGTTAGTGCAGCCTCCCTTATAGATAAGCTGCTGTCCACAAAATGTCTGCAAGCAGTGGAGCATGTGACCAGATATGTCCATCAAACTTCTACAATTGAGAAACAATTTCCATGCGGTTTCTTATTTGGACGCAGTTGATGGACAGATCTGGTCACATGCTCCACTGCTGGCAGCTTTTTTGTGGACAGGAGCTTTCCTGTAAGGAAGGCTGCACTAATAGGTCTAGCAGGAGAACTTGCATCCCCAAGAGCAAAAAAATCATGTCCACTGGAAAATTTAGTAATATATACAGTAAAAGTAACAGTAACCAAAAATTAAAGGTACCTGTCAACTGCAGTCTTATGAATGTACCACCACAGATAACATAGTGATAACTTTTACATATAATATAGCAGCATCTAATTGAATAGTCAAATGAACAAAATAAATATTTTTTATTGTATAGCAGCAGTTAGGAGGTTTAGTAATAATATATATATATATATATATATATATATATATATATATACACATACACACACATACATATATACACAGTATATATTAGTGACAAAGTGTCACCGGCAAAGTACTGGAGGGGAGATATGTAGCACTGAGATTGTTAGCTCCAGTAATATAAACATAGGAAAATGTTCCAGCACACGAAGTGACGAGAGGGGTTAATCAGCCATGTTTAGTGCTAGGGTGATTCAACACCTGTAGAGAGGGAGGAGGTCAGAGGATAAATTCCCAGCCTTTTAGAGCATTTAGTGTGGGGCAGGTCTGGAGACACAAGCTCTGGAGCTGTATTGTCATGTGAAGGAAAGCTAAACCTTGGCTTGTTTGTTCCTGAAACGGGCAGTTACCCGTAGCAACACAAGGACTGTGCCATATGTTATGTTTTGTTTTCCCTGTTAGGCCGGAAAGGCCGTATTTGTTTTGCTAACATTACCGAGGTTTATGCAGTGCTCTTCATAAACCAGCGGAAGATTTAAAGAGACAGTGTTCCTGTGTCTACTGCTATATGCAGCTGAGTGGACCGATCTACATACATATATACAGTTGAAACCAGAAGGTTACATACACTATATAAAAAGACACATATGTATGTTTTTCTAAATATCTGACATGAAATCAGAATAAACCTTTCCCGTTTTAGTTCAATTAGAATTACCATAATTTTTAATATTTACCAAATGCCAGAATGAGAGAGACAATGTTTTAAGGCATTTTTATTACTTACTGCAAAGTCAAAAGTTTACACACTAAGAACACTATGCCTTTAAACAACTGGACTGCCCATGTGATGATGACATGTGTTTGGAAGCTTCTGACAGGGTTTTTTAGCAACATCTGAATTAATTAGAGACATGCCTCTGGATGTATTTTAATGCACACCTGAAACACACTGAATCTCTGTGTAGCATCATGGGGAAGTCTAAAGAAACCAGCCAAGATATCAGGAAGAGAATTGTGGACTTGCACAAGTCTGGCTCATCCTTGGCTACAATTTCAAGATACCTGAAGGTGCCTGGTTCATCTGTACAAACAATTATACGCAAGTACAAACAAGATGGGAATGTCCAGCCATCATACCGCTCAGGAAGGAGATGGGTTCTTTGTCCCAGAGATGAACGTGCTTTGGTCCGACATGTGTATATCAACCCAAGGACAAAAGCAAAAGACATTGTATAGATGATAGCGCAAGCTGGTAAGATTTCGTCAATATCCACAGTGAAACGAGTACTGTATCAACATGGGCTGAAAGGCCACTCTGCCAGGAAGAAGCCATTACTCAAAAAGAAACATAAAAAAGCCAGATTAATGTTTGTAAATGCACACAGGAACAAAGACCTTAATTTTTGGAGACATGTCCTGTGGTCTGATGAAACTAAAATTGAACTTTTTGGGCATAATGACTATTGTTACGTTTGGAGGAAAAAGAGAGAAGCTTGGAAGCCTAAGAACACCATCCCAACTGTGAAACACGGGGGTGGCAGCATCATGTTGTGGGGTTGTTTTGCTGCAGGAGGGACTGGTGCACTTCACAAAATAGATGGCATCATGAGAAAAGAAGATTGTGTGGCAACACTGAAGCAACATCTCAAGACATCAGCCAGGAAGTTAAAGCTTGGGTGGAAATGGGCCTTCCAAATGAACAATGACCTGAAGCATACTGCCAAAATTATGACAAAGTGGCTTAAGGAGAACAAAGTCAATGTTTTGGAGTGGCCATCACAAAGTCCTGATCTCAATCCTATTAAAAATTTATGGCCAAAGCTGAAAAGGCAGGTGCGAGCAAGGTGACCTACAAACCTGGATCAGTTATACCAGTTTTGTCAGGAGGAATGGGCCCAAATTCCAACCAACTATTGTGAGAAGCTTGTGGATGGACAGCCCAAACGTTTGACCCAAGTCACGCAGTCTAAGGGCAGTTGTACCAAATACTAATGAAATGTATGCAAACTTTTGACTTTGCAATAATAAAAATGCCTTAAAATATTCTCTCTCTCTCTCATTCTGGCATTCGACAACTATTAAAAATTATGGTAATCCTAATTGACCTAAAACAGGAAAATTTTATTCTGATTTCATGTCAGATATTGAGAAAAACATGCATATGTGTCTTTTTATATAGTGTATGTGAACTTCAGGTTTCAAGTGTGTGTGTGTGTGTGTGTGTGTGTGTGTGTGTGTGTGTGCGCGTGTGAAAAAGTGTTTGCCCCATCCCTGATTTCTTATTCTTTTGCATGTTTGTCATCCTTAAATGTTTCAGATCACAAAACAAATTTAAATATTAGATAAAGCTAACACAAGTAAACACAAAATGCAGTTTTTAAATGAAGGTCTTTATTATTAAGGGAAAAAGAAATTCAAACCTACAGGACCCTGTGTGAAAAAGTGATTGCCTCCTAAATCTAATAACTGGTTGGGCCACCCTTATCAGCAACAACAGCAATCAAGCCTTTGCAATAACTGGCAATGAGTCTTTTACACCAGTCTGGAGGAATTTTGTCCCACTCATCTTTGCAAAATTGTTGTAATTCAGCCACATTGGAGGGTTTCAGAACATGAATCGCCTTTTTAAGGTCTTGCCACAGCATCTCAATCAGATTGAGGTCAGGATTTTGACTAGGCCACTCCAAAGTCTTCATTTTGTTTTTCTTAAGCCATTCAGAGGTGGACTTGCTTAAATCACTGTCCTGCTGCATAATCCAAGTGCACTTCAGCTTGAGGTCACGAACAGATGGGCAGACATTCTCCTTCAGGATTTTTTGGTAGACAGTAGAATTCATAGTTCCACTTCCTACAGCAAATCTTCCGGGTCCTGAAGCAGCAAAACAGGCCCAGACCATCACACTACCACCACCATATTTTACTGCTGGCATGATGTTCCTTTTCTGAAATGCTGTGTTACTTCTACGACCGGATGTAATGGGACATACACCTGCCAAAAACTTCAACTTCAACTTTTGTCTCGTCAGTATTTGGTATTCTCCCAAAAGCCTTGGCAACCATCAAGATGTTTTCTGGCAAAACTGAGATGAGCCATTATGGTCATTTTGCTCAGTAGTGGTTTTCATTTTACCCTGCACAGATTCAAGACACCCTGTGCCAGATGTAGCAAAGCAGCCCCAGAACATAACAGCCTCCTCCATGTTTCACAGTAGGGACAGTGTTCTTTTCTTGATATGCTTCATTTTTCCATCTGTGAATATAGAGCTGATGTGCCTTGCCAAAAACTTCCATTTTTGTCTCATCTGTGCATAGGACATTCTCCCAGAAGCTGTGTGGCTTGGCAACATGTAGTTTGGCAAGTTCCAGTCTGGCTTTTTTATGATTTTTTTTCAACAATGGTGTTCTCCTTGGTCGTCTCCCATGAAGTCCACTTTGGATCAAACAACGACGGATGCTGCGATCTGACAATGATGTTCCTTGAGCTTGAAGTTCACCTTTAATCTCTTTAGAAGTTATCCTGGGCTCTTTTGTTACCATTCGTATTATCTGTCTCTTTGATTTGTCATCAATTTTCCTCCTGCGGCCACATCCAGGGAGGTTGGCTACAGTCCCATGGATCTTAAATTTCTGAATAATATGTGCAACTGTAGTCACAGGAACATCAAGCTGCTTGGAAATGGTCTTATAACCTTTACCTTTAACATGCTTGTCTATAATTTTCTTTCTAATCTCCTGAGACAACTCTTTCCTTTGCTTCCTCTGGTCCATGGTAAGTGTGGTATACACCATGTCACCAAACAGCACAGTGAGTATCTGTAGTCCTATATACAGGCCCACTGACTGACTACAAGATTGTAGACACCTGTGATGCTAATTAGTGGACGCAACTTGATTTAACATGTCCCTTTTGTCACATTATTTTCAGGGGTACCATAATTTCTGTCCAGGCCTATTTCATGAATTTAATTGTTTTAAAAATTCCGTGGAAGCAGGGTTGAAAAGCAATGACTGACTTTAATTTTTTTAATTTTCATAGATTTTTAATTTGTTATTACTTTTGTCAAATTTAAGTTATTTCTGTGACCATTGTGGGTTATCTTTCATTAAACGAGGGGTACCAACAATTTTGACCACGTGTGTATATATAAAGAAGTTTTGGCAAAATGTCTATTTTGATCACAATAATAAGACCAAACCAGGACAAGGGTTTCAAGTTATAATTTATTATATTTTGAAAAGTTTGTTCAAGGATGGGGATATAATTTAAGCGATACACATAATCCAAGTTCCCTGGAATTTGTGCACCCAGGTACTTAATTGCATCTGTCTGCAACTTAAAGGGAAAGTTAGAAATTACCGTATTTTTCGGACCATAAGATGCACTTTTTTCCCCCCAATATTTGAGAGGAAAATGGGGGGTGCGTCTTATGGTCCGAAGGTTACCTGCAGTGGTGGTAAAGTGGGATCGCAGGGCCCTCCAGGAATGTGGTGGTGGTAGCGGCGGCATCAGCGGCAGCAGAGGTGAGCGGCTGGGGCCGGTGTCGGGCTGTGAGCGGCGTGCGGCCTGCTCAGGTTTCCGGTGTGCGCGGCCATCTTCCTAGAGCTGTGATCTATAGGAAAATGGCCGCAGGAGCATGCGCAGGCCACACTGCTTCGCCACTCGCAGCCCGGTACAGGCCCCAGCCCGAGACCCCGGCCTCAGCCAGAGGCCCAAGACCGAAACCCCGGCCTCAGCCCGAGACCCCGGCCTCAGCCAGAGGCCAAAGCCTGAGACCCCGGCCTAAGCCAGAGGCCCCAGCTCGAGACCCCGGCCTCAGCCAGAGGCCCCAGCCCGAGACCCCGGCCTCAGCCAGAGGCCCCAGCCCGAGACCCCGGCCTCAGCCAGAGGCCCCAGCCTGAGACCCCGGCCTCAGCCAGAGGCCCCAGCCCGAGACCCCGGCCTCAGCCAGAGGCCCCAGCCCGAGACCCCGGCCTCAGCCAGAGACCCCGGCCTCAGCCAGAGGCCCCAGCCCGAGACCCCGGCCTCAGCCAGAGGCCAAAGCCTTAGACCCCGGCCTAAGCCAGAGGCCCCAGCTCGAGACCCCGGCCTCAGCCAGAGGCCCCAGCCCGAGACCCCGGCCTCAGCCAGAGGCCCCAGCCCGAGACCCCGGCCTCAGCCAGAGGCCCCAGCCCGAGACCCCGGCCTCAGCCAGAGGCCCCAGCCCGAGACCCCGGCCTCAGCCAGAGGCCCCAGCCCGAGACCCCGGCCTCAGCCAGAGGCCCCAGCCCGAGACCCCGGCCTCAGCCAGAGGCTCCGGCACCAGCCCCAGCCAGAGGCCCCGGCCTCTGGCTTTGGCCCCAGCCAGAGTCCCCGACCTCAACCACAGCCAGAGTCCCCGGCCTCAACCCCAACCCGAGGCCCCAGCCTCAACCCCAGCCAGAGGCCTCCACACAGGAACCATTCAGGCTAAGGGCCTCAGCCAGGCACAGGCCCCGACACAGGCTCCACAGCATCTGACCTCTTCAGCGGCAGCCGCCGACTTCCTGAGGGACCCTGCCTCCTGTGACCCTCGCTCCACTGCCTCCCCAGGTAAGATACCGGACCTATTCAGACTATAAGATGGACCCCCATCTTATAAAAAATATTTTTTTTCGATTTTCCACCCCAAAATTTGGAGTGCGTCTTATGGCCCGGTGCGTCTTATAGTCCGAAAAATACGGTAGTTGTTGTGTCAGTGCAGCGTTAAAGTTATGTTCATGGCTTCTGTTTTAGAGTAGTTGACTGTAAAATTGCTTACATGGACGAATTCTTTGAATTCCTTTATTACAGAGAAAAATGAGATCATTGGGTTTGAATCATCGAGCAACAAATCATCTGTGTATAGAGCTAGTTTACATTGATTTGAGCCTTCGGTAACTCCGTTAATATCTGGATTTTTACGTAATGCTGCCGCTAAATGTTCCATTACCAGTGTGTATAAGAGAGGTGATAAGGGACACCCTAGGCGAATATGTTTTGAGGCTTAGACAGAAAGCAGGGGAGCTCCTCAGCTACTAAGGTTGCATACTCTGCAGATTAGGCTGGTGCTCCATTACAATACATCTGGCGTCAATCCTTCCCTGTATTACTTCTATGGCTAAGGTAATTACAGACACACTCACTACTGACAATTATTTCATTAACCTATGGGGACTCAGTCATGTGAATAAAACAAACCTTTGTGATTAGAAAAAACAAGTTTATTAAAAAAATATTGATTTAACAATGAAGAATAATTACAAAACAAAATCGATACATAAACACCACAAATCCTGTCACCATTATGTTCACATTCTTCCCAATTCATCCTGATAATTTTATACTATAAGATCTATAGTGTAACTTTTTTCATTCTGCTATGTAACCCAAATTTCAATATGGTTTTTAGACCTGCAGACAAATCTTTGAATACAATACATAAATAAAAAATAGGCTATGTGCCCACGATGCAGAAACGCTGCAGATTTTTTCCGCTTCTCCCTGGCAGGAAAAACGCATGCGGATTTTACATGCGTTTTTCCCGCCAGGTAGAAGCGTTTGTCAAGCGTTTTTGCATGCATTTCTGCATGAGGGTTGTCAAGCGCTTTTCCAAGCGATTTTAGCCTCACTTGGAAAGTGCTTGACAACTTGTTCACACTATATAAATCCATGCAACCGGCCTGGATTTATACAGTGTGACCAAGTAATAGTTTAAAAAAAAGAATAAGAATGGTAAAAAATAAAGATTATACTTACCTTCCGATGGCCCCCGGTCTCCTTCTCCGATGCGTCCGGTCTCCCCGGTGTCTTGTGGTGGTATAAAGGACCTGCGATGACGTCATTAAGTCATGTGACAGGTCACGCGACCGCCGACGTCAGCGGTCGAGTGACCTGTCACATGATTCAATGACGTCATGTCAGGTCCTCACACCACCGCGAGCCGCCCAACACACCGCACGCATCGCTATGGAGACCGGGGGACATCGGAAGGTAAGTATAATCTTTATTTTTAATTTTAAATTTTTTTTTTTTACAGTTTCTATGGTACCCAGGTCTGGATGAGAGTCTCCTCTTCTCGAGGCCTTGGTACCATCCACACATTGAATCGCTTCATATCCGTGTGTGCAAATGTGCTGACACGGATATCAAGCATTTCAATGCAAGTCAATGGCGGCATTTATGCTGCGCTTCCGCAAAATTAATGAACATGCTGCGTATTTTTCCGCAATGATAATCCGCAGCGGAAATTTCCGCAGCATGTGCACAGCAGTGTTTTCGCTGCGGAAATTCCGTGGCAAAAATGCTTGAAAAACGCATAGTGGGCACATAGCCATATTCCACATTTTCCTGGGGATGCCTTATGCCTCTTATTGCAGAAGGAATGCTGGCAAGGAAATTCCCCCGTCTGTTTCAGAGTAGTAAAGTAGCCAATATCAGAAAAAATCCCTCTACTCTAAGCAGTCATATATTTCAAAATGGGCTTAAAAACCTCCGGGGTCCAGCACTGAATGTCCACAGCTGCTCCTGGTGTCTGCAGCATTAACAGCACGTTGACACCGCTGCAGTCAGTGAGCTCAACGGCTGAGCAGCCTGTGCTATTAACTCAGGTAAAACAAATGAGCTCCCTAATTGACTGGTGTGCTGTTGACATGACATCAGTCCTGCGGACAATAATAAGGCACCTGGAACAGAGGCGGAGAGTCAGTGCTGGACCCAGGGAGGGTGAGTAAACCTCAGTTTATTTTTTAATAAATTGCAGCTGGGGTTCAGGGGTTTTCCAATTTTGGAAAACCTCTTTAATATACATTATAAAGTGTAACCGCTCCTACTGCAGATGGCGCCGTATCCTTTAACACCGCACGCCATGCTCTTTACATAGCATGCCGTTTTAAAGGTAAACTCTAACAATGCGCTATGCTAACAGCACAAAGTCCTGTCTAATAGGTTCACTTACACATATCTACAACAGAAGCTGTCTGCTGCTGGAGCGCTACAGTCAGCTGACGAGTGTGCGGCACTGGGGTCTGTGCAGCGGGAACCTAGGCCAGGACTATGGTGAGCCCTGCAGCATACATGAGACTTATATTAACAACGCGGGGAACACGTGAAACTTTTTTTTTCCAATCAAATATAACCATAGTTGTCAGCTCCCCACTCCTCAATCTTAATGTCTGCAGTCGGCACACTTGTATCTTCACTTACAAATGGGTCAGTCGGTTTCCGTTCTCTCTCTTGTATGGAACTTTCTGTAAATCAAATAAAGAGTTCTGTTTTATCTCAACCAGTTATAAGAACAGAATGAGCACGAAAATGATGCGGAAATATCACATTCATGATAGCTGGACTTGATATGAAAAGATTCAGCCAAGGAAAAATCAGTCATAAGTTTTATACCACATTTAAAATAGTGAAATGAAACCTCACCTGACTTATAGTCTACCAATCTGATGCATATAATTACCAGGCCGTACGGACATTCATGAGCTGAGCTGCATACTGGATTCAACGATTGAAGGGGCTTTCTCATCACAGATGTGGTATAAGGCTGTGTGCCCACAATGCGTTTTTCAAGCGTTTACGCGGCTGAATTTCCGCAGCGTAAACGCTTGGGAAACGCTTGGTAAACCTTCCCCCATGGTCTCCAATGCAATTCCGCACTTTCAATGCCCATGCTGCGTATTTTTCTGCAGTGTTTATGCTGCGCTCAAAAATACGCAGCATGTCCATTAATTTTGCGGACACGCAGCGTAATCGCCGCCATTGACTTGCATTAGAACGCGTCAATTCCGCAAGACTGCATCTGTACTTGCGCAATTGGCGCGTTCTAATGTGCGGATGGTACCCAAGTCTGGAGGAGAGGAGACTCTCATCCAGACCTGAGTACCATAGAATCTGTAAAAAAAAGAATTTAAAATAAAAAATAACGTTTATACTCACCTTCCGATGTCCTCCCGGTGTTTTGTCCACGCCGTCCGGTCTCTTGCAATGCTCGCGCTGTTGTGAAGGACCTGCCATGAAATCACATGACTCAATGACGTCACCGCAGGTCCTTCACAACAGCGCGACCAATGCAAGATACCGGACACAGCAGAGATGACACCAGGGGCCATCAGAAGGTAAGTATAATTTTTTTTTTTTTTTTACCATTCTTATTCTTTTTTTTAACTATTACTTGGTCACACTATATAAATCCAGGCCGGTTGCATGGATTTATATAGTGTGACCAACTTGTCAAGCACTTTTCCAAGTGATGCTAAAATCGCTTAGAAAACTGCTTGTAAAAACGCTGAAAAAACGCTTCTCTCTGGCAGAAAAAACGCATGTAAATCTACATGCGTTTTTTTCTGCCAGAGAGAGGAGAAAACGCTCTGGAGACATGTGAGCCGCCGTTTTTATTGATACCATTTTGGTGTAGAAACGATGTTTTGATCATCTCTTATTGTATTGTTTGTGCTGTTGTAGTGGCCAAAAAATGCAATTCCTCTGTTTCTCGTTCCACAGTTTACTGATTGGGTTATTTAATTTTATATTTTGACAGATCAGATTTTTCTGAATGTGGAGATACCACATATGTGTAATGTATTTCTTAATTTTAAATAGGGAAAAAAGAAAAAGTGTATTTTTTTTTCATATTTTTTAAAACTTTTTTTTTTTTTTTTTTTCACTGTATTTTGTATTATCTTAGGGAACTTGAACGTGCAATCACTTGTGCTATATACAGCAATACACACATTATTGCTGTAAATTGCAAAAATCACAGTCTGCTATGAACGCCAGCCTAGCATTCATACGAGAACTGTCATGAAAACAAAACTCTGGCAGTCATGGCAAGCAATCAGCGATTATAGGTGGTTGGAACAGTACTCCACAGATTGACAGCAGCATTTAACAGGTTAACAGCCTCAGGCACAGCTCTCCTCCACACACACCTGTTAAAAGGCAGAAAAACACAGCAGTCATCTGCCGTCACATATTGGTAAGGGGTTAAACCTTTTCCACTATGTGCCGTACTATTACTACACATGTCGGGCCCCTACCTTTGGTGCAGGCTCCAGCGCTGAGCCCTCACCTTTCCGGGGACATGACAGCTGATCTGTACAACTGACATGTGCCCCTAACAGCCGCGGGTGGGATCACAATCCACCCACTGCTGTTAACTAGTTAAATGCCGCTGTCAATCTCTGACAGCAGCACTTAATTTGCACTTACAGGAAGCGCGTCACTAACGCTGCCCATCGGTGCCCGTGTCACATGACAGCGGGTCGCCGAAGGATTGGCATGACAACCCGGGGTCTGCAAGAGACCCCGGCGGTTGTCATTGCCAGATTGCTATGAGGGCCGCTCAGCAGTCGGCGCTCATAGCAAGTGAACTTTTCTGCTACACAGGCAATCTGATCATCACCCGTGTGTAGCAAAGGTGATCAGATAATTGAAGCTTCTAGTCTCCCATGGAGACTATTGAAGCATGCAAAAAGTAAAAAAAAAAGTTTTAAAAAAATATATAGAAGTTTAAAATCACCCCCCTTTTGCCCCATTCAAAATAAAACAATAAAAATAAAAAAAAAACACATACATACACATTTTTCGTATGGCCGTGTTCAGAATCGCCCGATCTATCAATATATAAAAAGAATTAATCCGATCAGTAAACGGTGTAACGAGAAAAAAAATAAAAAACGCCAGAATTAAGTTTTCTTTTTTGTCGCCGCAACATTTCAATAAAATAGAATAATGGGCCATCAAAACATCGTATCTACCCCAAAATAGTATCAATAAAAACGTTAGCTCAGCACGCAAAAAATAAGTCCTCACCGCTCCCTGATCCCAAAAAATGGAGGCACTACAGGTCTCGGAAAAAGGCACCATTTTTTTTTTAACAAACTTTCGATTTTTTTTTCCCCACTTAAGTAAAAAAGAACCTATACATGTTTGGTATCTCCAAACTCTTAATGACCTGGAGAATAATAATGACAGGTCAGTTTTAGCATTTCGTGAACATGGTAAAAAAAAAAAACTGTGGAATTGCACTTTTTTTTGCAATTTCACCGCACTCTGAATTTTTTTCCCGTTTTGCAGTACACAATATGGTAAAACCAATGGTGTCGTTCAAAAGTACGTGTCCCGCAAAAAATAAGCCCTCAGATGGCCACATTGACCGAAAAAGAAGAAGCAGCGAAAAAATGAAAACGCATAAACAGAAAATTGCTTGGCCATGAAGCGGTTAAAGGTAAAAACCTACATATGTACAGGTTTTTAAAGAGCACCAGATAGAGCTCCGGAGCACGAGCATATCATTATCTCCAAACTGAAAGTAAAGACTACACAAGAACCACAGGACGGATTTCATCAACCAAGGTATCATATTAATCAGTGTAATGTCGCCCACCTGACAGTGTATGTAGTTTACGGAGCACAATCCTGCTGACAGGTGCGCTTTAAAAATGGGTTAAAAACAGGGATGTGATAAAATAACAAAAAATGTAAACTCAACGTGTAGATCCCCCACCAATCCATGACTGGAGCTAAAAAAAAATAGTGCAACTAGCAACCATACAACTTAATTGCAACTGGATTGTTTTTTACCCTTAAACATATGCTGTCATCGGTATGGCCAAACAAGACGCAAATTGTGCCTTTTGTATTAATATGACAATTTTATAATAGCTTTTTTAAAGGCTTTATTTTCAGTTTTTTTAAACACAATGAAAATATTAACAATAGCAAAAGGGAATACCTCTTTAAGATCAATATAATGTTATTGCACAAAAAAACACCCGCTGGAGTAGTGCTTTAAGAAGGATTGGAGCTGATGAGACTGCATTATATCTATAGAGTAGGCTAGATATCCCTTGATAAGAACCCATCAACACTCCTGCAATAGCAGCATTGCTCGATTCACTATCTATCCACCAATGCGTGTACACTAACTGAGCGACCAGGAAGTAAAAGAGCAAGTTAGGAACCGCCAGGGCTCCATGATGTTTAGGCACTTGCAAACTAGATAAGCTTATTCTAGGGGACCCACCATTGCTAGTAGAAGGTACGCACCAAACTTTCCAAGAGGCAAAATGTTCCTCTAGCAATTACTCCCGAGGGCAGGGGAATTAAATAAACATAAGAATTTGGGGAAATATATAATTTTAAAGATACTTATGAGCCCAATAAGGGTTCGATTAGAGAAAAAGAAGTGCATCCAGGAAATTATTAAGAACCACTAGGTTTGAAACGTGTCTGCTCCGGTCAGACCCCCCACAGGGTTGTGACTATATGCTACTTGTCCATCTATATTTTAACTGATTTAATAAAGACTTTACGCGCTCCAGGAACTCCGAGGGTGAGCGGACGTTTCATTTATTGTGCTTTCAATAAGGGTTAGAGGGAGATGTTTGAACTTGAGTTACCTACCTGACTCTGCTATTAAAGGATCAATGTTTAATGCAATCAATTAATATACCTTTTCAGAAAAAATAACCCACAAATACTTACAATTATCAGCAACTGGTACACAAACATCTTGAGTCTGGCTCAGACTATTTAAAGGCGACAGAGGGAAGAGATCAGATTTTTGCCAACAAACCTTTAAACCAGAAAATGACCCAAATTCATCCACCAACCTTAAGAGGGAAGTCAGGGAAGGACTGACGTCTGCCAGATATACTAAGGTATTATCGGCATAAGAGGAGACTTTTTGTCACGGACCCTTGGATTAAACCCTTGACGTCCCAAGACTGCTGAGTAACAAGGGCCAATGGCCACTGTGAAGAGCAGAGGAGACAAGGGCCACCCCCGGTCTAGTCCCTCTTCGCAAAGGAAAAGGTTGCAATAAACCCAAGTTAGTTTGAATTCTTACTCTAGGAGAGTCATATAATAGTTTAAGTATAAAAATTGGGACCAAACTTGAGGTGTGATAGAAATGAATGCAAATATTGCCATTCAACAGAGTCAAAGGCTTTACATAGATGCAGGGACATAAACCCGGGCGAGGGATAATCACGGGCAGCTTCTATATTTAAGAACAACCATTGAATGTTAATGTCCACAATGTTATAATAGTTATGGCACAAATATAGTCACAATAACAGAACTACACCAAGACTCACGTTCTTTTTCCTTAGAATCTGACAGATCCAGCATTGTGCTGATGTGGTTTGTTTTTTGGTACGATTTCTTTATATATTTTCTTTCTACAGTAGAAAAAGGTAAAAAAAAAAAAAGCACACACATCTTACACTATTCCATCTCACAAACTGTACCGAACAATAAAAAGTGATGTCCAAAAAGCGAGTGCTCTATAAACATATCTATAGTAGTAGGTCAGCGCATGCATAGCGGCCCCGCATACAGTCTGATTACATGAAGTATTAAGCTAAAGTATTTGCACCTCCCTGCAGCTATACATACCCCTCCTGCAGCCACTGCGCTGAACCAGGCTATAGTCTAGCAGCAGGAGAAGCAAAGTCTCAATTACCCACACATGGAAGGTCATAACTGAGAAAAAACCCCGGATGGCTGTTGTGTCCCCTAGTACAGTACGAGCATTGGTAACAAAAGGACAAAGCACATTGGGATGTTTGAAAACAGTCCCTAAAGGTGGAAAAACTGTGGAAACAAACAGGAAAGTCTAGTGGACCGTCTTAAAGGGAATCTGTCAGCAGGTTTTTACCATGTACTCCCAGGGTAGCATGAGGTAGGGGATGAGACACTGATATCAGTGATGTGTCACTTATTAGGCTGTGTGCTGTTTCAATACAATAAGTGGGAGTAGTGCTTTTATCACGGACGGACAAGCTGCCTACGTGCCTCCTGGTCCACCAAGCTTCCAGCACTGATTAGCAGCTGTCAATATATAATGTACATGGGGTTAGCTGTCTGAGCTCTGCTACATCTACAGCAGAGAAAATTACATTTTTCCTTACATTATGCTGCTCTCAGATGAGGTAGCGAAAACCTGGTTATAGATTCCCTTTAAGCACTCTGCCAAATATCAGAGGTTGCATAGTTTTGCATCAGGTGACACTACACTATGGTGCAATATCAAGTGAAGCAATGACCACGTGGCTGCGATGCAAACCTGTAGTGGAGAGGCTGTGTCATGAAAAGCCCACAACACCCCACCACTCGATGAAAATGGGTTGTCACATGAAACAGTGGGACTTTGCACATTTAGAGGTAGGCCTTGTTATTTGGTTGACCAGATCCAATGGACCATTGTGGTTTTCGATGCTGTCATATCCCACCTGGGACCCTTTGGAAGACTAAAAAAAAGGTAAGCCCAGAGGCTCAGTGGTTAGCACTGTCGCTTTACAGTACTGGGGTCTTGTGTACAAATACCACCAAGAATCACATCAGCAAGGAGTTTGCATGGTCTTCCAGTAGTTGCTTTGGTTAACTCAAGTTTCCTTCCACACTCAAAAGACATACGGATAAGGAGTTTAATTTGTGAGGCCCAATGGATACAACATTGATGAGGTCTGTAGAGAACGGTGGAATATGATGGCGCTATATAAGTAAAATAGATAAATCCCGAAAAAAGAAGTCTGAAAGCAATAGATGCACAATCCATGGATTATGTATAAAGTATCAAGGTACTTTTCCCTCGATTGGGAAGGAGAAGGCCAAAAGGAGGACAACAATACAGCCTCAATAAAATAGAGAACAATTAGAGGACAAGAAAGACAATTTTGACACTCACATGATGGAAGTGATGGCCAAGAAAGAAGCAACTTTCCAGGAGAACATGTGTAAGAAGATCCTACCTCTTGCAGTATCGCCTTATGCTTCCAACTGCTCTCCTGTAAAGTTGCTCAAAAGGAGGTACCCTCTGTCCATCTGTTATTACATGTTTCACATAGGAGAAAACATGCTCTAACTTATTGTGGGGCGTGTTCTTTTTTCCTATTTGTTACTGCAGGCTCATCATTGGTCAACTTCACACAGGAGCAGAAATACATGCCACACTACACATTACTCACATCTGCAGCCACTATTCCATGTTGTGCTTAACATTTTCAAAAAAAAGTGGAAAATCCACAGTGTAGTGCTTTTCAAAGGCAGCTATAATTAGTGACATCTTCTACACTTGTATCCACTGTTCTGTTTTGGAGTATTAACCCCTTGAGCCTGCAGCCAATTTCCATTTTTTGGTTTTCATTTTTCCTCTCCTTCTTCCAAGAGCCATAACTTTTTTACTTTTCCATCCACATAGCCGTATGAGGTCTTGATTTTTGCAGGATAAATTGTACTTTTGAATGATGCCATTCATTTTATCATGTGATGCACTGGAAAGCAGAAAAAAATTCCAAGTGCGTCAAAATTGCAAAAAAAAAGTGCAGTTCCACAATTGTTTTTGTTTTTTTTATTTACAATGTTCACTACATGGTAAAATTGACCTGGCAGTATGAGTCTCCATGTCAGTATGAGTACACAGATACCAAACTAGTTTTTTTTTTTTTTTTTTATCTAAGTGGTGAACAAAAATTCATAAATTTGTATATAATTTTTTTTAAAAAATTTTCAATTTTTTGATCACTTTTGCTATACACATCAGTGAAAGTCACTGTCTCCTAAGAACGCCAGCGACAGCTTGGCTTTCACAGGAGTAGTGTAATGACAGACACTGGGGTCTCCAGCAGACCCTCAGCTGTTATGGCAACACATTAGCGCCCCACGATCATGTCAAGGGCGCACATAGAATGATGTATCCTCCTGCTGGCAAACGTTGTATGCCGTTGCCACAGATTGACAGCAGCATTTAACAAGTTGACAGCCGCGGGCGGAGGTCCGCACTACCCATGGGAGTTAGAGGCAGATGATGGCTGAATAATTCAGCCATGATCTGTCAGAAAAAATTCGGACTCATCGCGCGAGCCCGCATCAAAGTCAGGGACCTGCCATATGATGTAACTGTACAACATATGCCGGGAAGGGGTTAAAGTGTATATACTGATCCTACAGTGGCACTGTCCCAACGAGGTCTGTGCCACTGTTCCCAACAGCGACGTACCATTGTCGTATAAAAAAAAAATGCTGGACTAGTGCTTTAACTATATAGTAGACAAATTTGTACCATATACTTCTCCACTGCCAGGAGCTGTGGTATGATCAGACCATGTTCCTGCACGGTCAGACACAGCCATTACACAGTACACATTTATAAAATCTCAGCACAGGAAAAAAATATATTTTTTTTAACACAACCAATTGTGGAACTTATTTTTATTCCAAAATCTATTGTTTAAAATGTACTTTGTTCGTGGCACAACACCTTTAAAGAAGCACTCCTCCCATCAAAGTTTGCATCCTCTTAATATATTGCAGTCATCATATTATCTCCAAAATAACAGACTTAAATAAGTCCATACCCACGCCCCCGGAAGAAGCTGACGGCGAAACACGCGTCGGGGCTGTGGGGACGCCGTGGTGACTCTTATTTTCCTCCTGGACCTACACTGATTACAGGTACCTTTCATGCCATTCCTCTTGCCATCTCTTAACCATAGTAGTTGCATCTTGTATTCACATTGTGGTATTTATTACCCGTTTTTCACTTGGACACTGATCCTTATTATTACTATAATTTCCTTGAAAGTAGTTTACAATTCTTGCCCATTATATAGATGCACCCATATATTTTTCCTATTTGAGGACAGTCTATGGCAGATTTAGCACTATACGTCTTCATGGCTTTTTTGGTCCTGCTGTGAGGTTATATTACTCCCTAGTGGATATAGAAATATTCTACCTGCATCTGATTTATTATTGTCACCACTGTGTCCCCTTTAGGACATTTCTGCTTTTTATTTGTGTTTATTATATGAAATAAAGTTTGGTTTTTAATTATGGATTGCTTCTGGGTATGGACTTATTTAAGTCTGTTATTTTGGAGTTAATTGTCTATGGAGTGCCATTTTTCTGCATCATTGGATGTGTAATAGTCATCATATTATATAGTACTGTGTAGTTACAATTACTCATTTTGCCTTTCTACTCAGCTAATTCTTCTCTTTTCCATTAGGTGACATCACGTGATTAAAAGCATACTAGCTGAATCGTTCTAAGCTCTATGTAGAAACAGGAGGTCAATGTTCCCCCTACAAGTCATCACTGCAAAAGTCCCTGGCAGGGGGAGGAGGAAGCAGCAGGGTCAGGAATGGAAGAGAGGAATTACTTCCTGTTTCTAGGTACCGCAGACAGAAGAATTAGCTGGGTAGAAAGGCAAAATGAGCAATTGTAAGTACACAATGCCATATAATATGATGACTGCAATATACTAAGAGGATAAAAACTTTGATGACAGAAGGAGTGCTGCTTTAAGTGAATAATCACTTCTGAGTTACCCCATCTAACAAGTATTTTCATCATAAACTTATTTTTTACTCCATATTATTCTTTTGTTCCTTTTAAAAAATAAACTTACTTGTAGCTTCTAGAGGAGCAAGATGAGAAAGAGAAATCTCTCCATTGTTTGCAGGTCCCATTTTCTTAACAGCTCGTCTTTTTCCTTGAGTAAAGGAAAGGTAATCATCATCAATGTAGATCCAGAGACAACAAAATATGGCAGCCTGATTCTCTGGCCTCCCTACTACATGACACCATACACTTTCTAAATGAAACCAGTCATCAGATCCTAGAATGAGGCAGACCATATGCGGATGACATATTAGGCCACAAAAACTGGTTTCCTTCTAAATCAATTGTGACATGATAATATTTTCATAGCAGAGTGTGTCTGGACGGCCATATTAGGAGGCAGTTCTTGCCACTTTGTACATGAAAACTACTTTAAACGACAAAAAAAGACGTACATCCCACTTCAAGTCTCTGGGCCAGACTCATTAAGAATGACATTGTGCAGGCCAGTCGTAATGAAGGCACCGCTGGGGTAAGATCAGTGGAGTACATTTCTAGAACTATTTGCACAGATAAAATCTTGATTCATTTGCCAGGTGGACCTCATCACATCTACAATCGGTGGCGCTTGCTGGGACAGATGTAAAAATGCCAAAAGTTGCAATAATGTTGAGGAACCTAGAGTTCTGCATATTTTTTGCAACTTTTTAAAGTGCTTTATGCCAGAAACCTGCCAAAAACACACTGATGAATCGGGCCCTGCTTTTTTTTTTTTTTTTTTTTTATAGGGATTTAAGTATCTAAGTGTTTAGATGAGTATTGGAGCCCGGTCACTACAATGCGACCTCCCCACAACACCCATGACAGGTTCGCAGGGTGCCAATGGGTTGACATAGCAGCCAAAGGCCTAATGAAGGATCCCATGCCTGACAGTTTTCATTTTTTACTCCACACCATTAATACAAAATAGATCTATATGCAGTATAGACTAAAAATAAAATAGAAAAGCACTTTCAAAGGGATTTAAAAAACAAACATGATACTCACAACCAGTCATACAATAGGACGGACCAGAACCACCTAGTAAATAACCATAATATACAGTGGTTTGCAGTGGTTTTGTTACATTACAGTCTGTGTTTAAATATTTTTGTAATCCGATTTTTGTGTGATGCATCAGCACTAAATAGTCTAAGTTGGTGAAGTGAGAAAATTATAGGCATAAATTACATTTATGGGATTAAATAACTAAAAATTGGCATGTGCATATCTATTCACCCCTTTTGCTATGAAGTCCCTAAAAATTTCCGGTGCAAGCAATTCCCTTCATAAGTTACATGTTTATTGAATGGAAGTCCACCAGTGTGCAAGTGTCACATGGTCTGTCCGTTATAAAAAAAATATTCTAATCTCTGATGATCCCTCGCAGCACCATCCAATCCATTATCATCAAATGGAAAGCACATGGTACCACAACAAACCAGCCAAGAAAGGGCGCCCACCAAAACTCTCAGGCCAGGCAAGGAGGGCATTAATCAGAGAGGCAGCACAGAGACCAAAGGTAACCCTGAAGGAGCTGCAGAGTTCCCAAGGAGAAACTAGAGTATCTGTCCATGCGACTACAATAAGCTGTACACTCCATCGTGGTAGCCTTTATGGAAGAGTGGGCAGTAAAAAGCCTTTACTTGAACAAAAAAAATTGTAAGGCTCTTTTTGAGTTTAAAAAAAAAAATGAGGGAGACTCCCCAAATGTATGAAGGAAGATGCTGTGGTCAGATGAGACCAAACTTTAACTTTTTGGCCACCAATGTAAATGCTATATCTGGCGCCAAACCAACACAGCTCATCACCCAAAAACACCATGCCCACAGTGAAACATGGTGGTCGCAGCATCATGCTGTGGGGATGTTTTTCGGCAGCAAGGACAAGAAAACTGGTCCGAGTCGAGGGGAAGATAGATGGCACGAAATACAAGGATATTCTTCAGCAAAGCCTGTTTCAGTCTGTCAGCGATTTGAGACCGGGACTGAGTCTCACATTCCAACAAGACAATGACCCAAAGCATACTGTTAAAGCAACACTCGAGTGGTTTAAGGGGAAACGTGTAAATGTTTTGGAGTGGCCTAGTTAAAGCCCAGACCTTAATCAAATTGAGAATACTTTCACAAGCCACTGTATATTCTATATCTATTCTAGATTGCAAGTGACCATAACAAAGCTCCGATGCACTAAGCAAGGTGCCATCAGATGCAACAAAATAGAGTAAACACGAACGTAGGCAAAGTACTGTCACTCAAGGATCAGCGGGCAGGGGGAAGCTGCCAGGGACCAGCCTGTCCATTTAGTCTACAGCGCGGACTGGTTCCCAGCGGTTTTTAAGTATGTTTCCCCAGAAACACAGCAACGTTTCAGTGTCAAACATGGCTAGCTGAGTCCACACACCCAGTGCCTGATACATGTCCCCAATCCGTGGGCAGCATGTATCACCTGTCATGTTCAAATACACTTCATCATTTATGAAAGTACAGTGGAGTGGACAAGAGCCAATAAGACCAGAACTTCCCTTTGGAATCATTCTCATTCTTATTCTTGAGGTGCACGGGAGGGGGATGGAGGTTTAGGAATTTTGTAGGGTATTAAGAGCTTAAAAGAAAACAGCTTGGTCTTGCGAACAATGTTATCAGTTATCAGTTAATATGTAACAACATATCTGAAGCCCTCTTTAAAGGAAAAAAAAAAAGTTTATTACCAATTTTTTCAATGAACTTTACAAAAACTATTTTTAGGGACCACTTCACTATTGAAATGACTTTTAAAGACCTATATGTCAGAAATCCTTCAAGCAAGATACCATTTTAAAAACTACATATAAAAGGTATTCAAAACCACATTCAGAAAGCTGGTTAACCCTTCATTTTTTTGCTAAATCTGTGTATATGTGTATGTAGTATAGTGTGTGTGTGTATGTTAGTATACTCACCTAGTACCGTTGTCTCCGGTATCCAGCTCCGTTCTGCTCTTCTTCTCAGTTACGTCACTGCTCTTCAGAGTCTCCAGGTCATGCAGTGCTCTGCATGACCCGGATGTGGCTCTTTTAATAAGTCTATGGAGAGTCAAAACGAGGCACCGTAGGTTTATAATGTAAGGCTGTGTGCCCACGATGCGTTTTTTAAGCGTTTCCGCAGCGGCAAAAACGCTACAGAAACGCTTAAAAAACGCATGGTAGAAGGCCTGCCATGCTCCCCAATGATAATCTCCATGTGCTGTGCACATGCTGCGGAAATTTCCGCTGCGGATTATCATTGCGGAAAAAAACGCAGCACTACCAATTATTTTGCGGAAGTGCTGCGTTTTCGCAGCCATTGACTTGCATTGGAACGCATGGATTCCGCATCACTGTATATGTAGATGCGCATTCCATGCGTTCCAATGTGGGTTTGGTACCCAGGTCTAGAGAAGAGGAGACTCTCCTCTGGACCCGGGTACCATAGAAACTGTGAAAAAAAGAATAAAATAAAAAATGAATGTTATAATTACCTTCTGATGGCCTCCGGTGTGCTCGTCTCCGCTTGCCGGCAGCTCGCGTTGGACTGGAGGACCTGCGCTGACGTCATAGTCATGTGACGGGTCACGCGATGCTGACGTCGGCAGGTCCTTCAGTGTACCGTGATCTGCCGACAAGGGAGAACGGAGGGAAGCAAGACACCGGGGGCCATCGGAAGGTAAGTATATATTTATTTTTTTATTTTTAAACATTCTTTCGGTCATAGTATATAAATCCATGCCGGTTGCATGGATTTATATAGTGTGACCAAGTTGTCAAGCACTTTCCAAGTGATGCTAAAATCTCTTGGAAAGCGCTTGTCAACCCACATATGGAAATGCATGTGAAGAACGCTTCACATCCGCATGTCCCTGGCAGGAAAAACGCATGTACAATCCGCATGTACAATCCGCATGCGTTTTTTCTGCCAGGGGAGATGCAGAAACACTCAGGAAAAATCCGGAACATTTCTGGATCGTGGGCACATAGCCTAACTGCAACATCTGGCTGACAAGAGTGAGCCGGCTAGTCTGAAGAGCAGTGATCTCAATGAGAAGAGGACAAGAACACCACTGGATCCCGGAGAAGACAGTGGTAGGTGAGTAAATTAACAAATACACACTACACTACATGCATATAGTGTATGTATTAACTACATAAATAGTAAACAACTAAAAAATAATAGTGTTGGCCCCTTAAAAATATTCTGGGTGAAATGGTGGATGAGGAAAAAGCCAATCTGCGAACTGATTTTTTTTTCAACCGTAGAAATCACATGACAGAAAACATGATTAGTGATGACAAAAATTCTCCATTAAATGTCACTTGCTTAACCCAGCAGGAAGTACTGCGGCGTCTAAAAATCACTAAAGTTGACAAATCCCCGGGCCCGGATGGGTACACTCGCGAGTACTGCAGGAATTAAGTAACGTCATAGATAGACCATTATTTTTAATCTTTAAAGAGTCCATAATAACAGGGTCTGTACCACAGGACTGGCGTATAGCAAATGTGGTGCCAATATTCAAAAAGGGGACAAAAACCGAACTTGGAAATTATAGCCCAGTAATCTTAACCTCTACTGTGGGTAAAATCCTGGAGGGTTTCCTAAGAGATGCTATACTACAGTATCTGAAGAAGAATAACCTCATGACCCAATATCAACATGGGTTTACGAGGGACTGTTCCTGTCAAACTAATCTGATCAGCTTTCATGAGGAGGTAAGTTTCGGACTGGATCAAGGAAATGCAGTAGATGCTGTGTATATGGACTTTTCAAAAGATTTTGATACGGTTCCACACAAAAGGTTGATACATAAAATGAGAACAATGGGGATAGGGGAAAATATATGTATGTGGGTTAAGAACTGGCTCAGTGATAGGAAACAGATGGTGTTTATTAATGGAACACACTCAGACTGGGTCTCAGTTAACAGTAGGGTACCACAGGGGTCAGTATTGGGCCCCCTTCTTTTTAACATATTTATTAATGACCTTGTAGGGGGCATACAGAGTAGTATTTCAATATTTGCAGATGACACTAAACTCTGCAGGGTAATCAATACAGAGGAGGACAATTTTATATTACAGGAGGATCTATGTAAACTAGAAGCTTGGGCTGATAAATGGCAAATGAGCTTTAATCGGGATAAATGTAAGGTAATGCACTTGGGCAGAGGAAATAAAATGGATAATTATATGCTTAATTGTAAAACACTGGGCAACACTGTCACTGAAAAAGACCTGGGTGTATTGGTGGACGACAAGCTCACGTTTGGTGGGCAGTGTCAGGCAGCTGCTGCAAAGGCAAATAAAATAATGGGATGCGTTAAAAGAGGCATAGATGCTCATGAGGAGAACATAATTTTACCTCTATACAAGTCACTAGTGCGACCACACTTAGAATACTGTGTACAGTTCTTGTCTCCGGTGTATAAGAAAGACATAGCTGAACTAGAGCGGGTGCAGAGAAGAGCGACCAAGGTTATTAGAGGACTGGGGGGTCTGCAATACCAAGACAGGTTATTACACTTGGGGTTATTTAGTTTGGAAAAACCAAGGCTTAGGGGTGATCTTATTACCATGTACAAGTATATGAGGGGACAGTACAAAGACCTTTCTACTGATCTTTTTACTCTGAAGCCTCAGACGGGGACAAGGGGGCATCTTCTACGTCTGGAGGAAAGAAGGTTTAATCATAATCACAGACACTGATTCTTTACTGTAAGAGCAGTGAGACTATGGAACTCTCTGCCGCATGATGTAATGAGTGATTCACTACTAAAATTTAAGAAGGGCCTGGATGCCTTTCTTGAAAAGTATAATATTACAGGTTATATATACTAGATTCCTTGATAGGGCGTTGATCCAGGGAACTAGTCTGATTGTCGTATGGAGTCAGGAAGGTATTTTTTTCCCCAATGTGGAGCTTAGTGTTTGCCACATGGGTTTTTTGCCTTCCTCTGGAACAACATGTTAGGCTACGGGTTGAACTAGATGGACTTAGTCTTCCTTCAACCTTAAAAACTATGTTACTATATATACACAGATTTAGTAAAAAAATGAAAAAAAAATTATTAAAAGTTGTTTTAGCCCCAAATTTTTCATTTTCACAAGGGTTAAAGGAAAATAACGGACCCCACTATTTGTTGTGCTATTTCTCCTGAGTACGCAGATACCCCATGTCATCGTAAATTACTGTTTGGGCACATGGCAGTGTTTTGGAGGGGAAGGAGCACTATTTGACTTTTGGAATGTAAATTTGGATGGAATAAATTGTAGACACACTTTTGCATTTTCAGAGGGTCTTTGGAGCGAAAATTGCAGAAACCTCCCAAAAATAACATCATTTATTAAATAACAGCCCTCACAAAATTCTTTTAAGGGTGTGATGAGCATCTTGAACCCATTTATAATTCACAGATTTTTTTCTTTAATACTGGGCCATGAAAATTATTTTTTTTCCACACAAATGTGTCTTTTAGCTCAAAATTTCTTATTTTTACAAGTATAAAGGCAACACTCGAGGAATTCATGTAGGGGTGCAGTGAGCATTTTAAACCCAGAGGTGAATCACAAAATTTTGTAGCATTGAACTTTAAAAATGAAAAATTAAATTTTTTCACTAAAATGTTTTAGCCCCAAGTTATTAATATTCAAAAGGCCTAATAGGAGAAAACAGACCAAAAAATGTGTTATGCATCTTTTCCGGAGTACGCTGATACCCCATATGTGGTCGAAAACTACTATTCAGGCACAGTGGAAAGCTCAGAAGGGAAGGAGCGCCATATTGTAGTGCACATTTTGCTGGACTGGTTTGCGGGTGCCATGTCACATTGGCAAAGTTCTTGAGGTGCCAGAACAGCAGAACCCCTCATAAGTGACCCCATTTTACAAAATACACCCCCTAGTGAATTAATCTCTGGGTTTATACATGCGTGTGCATGTTTATACATGAGCATGTTTATACCATTGGGTGGTGAAAAAAAATAATTACATTTTTACCACTAAGGTAAAAGGTTACATTTTCACAAACAGAAATAAGTAAAAAAATCCCATAATGTGTTAAACAACTTCTCTTGGACATAATACCCTATTTGAAGCTCTATAGTACTGTTTGGCCAGTGCTGTCTGACTTTTGGAGCGCAGATCTTCCTAGAATTGTTTGAGGGTGTCATTTGCAAAGCCCCTGAGGTGTCAGAATAGCAGAAACCCCCTCTAGTGACCCATTTTGAAATAATTGTTTTTAGGACTTAATTGCTTTTTATGCCTTTATTTTGAGAGTGTAGGTTACCAAAAGCGGCGATTCTGGCATTTCTTACTTTCTCTGTGTTCATCGTGCACAATAAATGATGAGATAATTTAACATTTTTTTACTTTTACGATCACAGCGATGCCAAAAACTTCTGTACTGCCCAGTTTTATCACATGCACAAAAGATGGCTGACACTGGCACTCCACCATCACGGGAGGGCAGCTTTCTCCATTCCCCTCTGTATGACTGTGGCATCTAGGGGGCTGTCCCACTGCAATCAGAGATCGCCTCAACCGCAGTATTGGATTTGGGTATCAGATGCAGAATGCAGCCGCCACTAACATCCACATTACAGATACACGATACCTCGAACATGTTAAAACCCGCCCTGGTACCAAAGAAGTATAAAAGAAAACTTACGCCTCTTTCCAAATATCTTCTTTTTTTTCTTGATTTCTTTAGGTCTTTGATTCTCCTCTGGCTGTTCTGCATAAATGGCAAGATAAACGCTCAGATAAAAGCATAAATTGCATTTGTTTAAAGCTGTATATATAGAATCTAGCCTGGGGATCTGGTAGAGGGGATCTCACAAATACAAGTTGTGATAAATCTGACATAAGAACGGATCTCCATGTCTTTGTAAAACGAACAACTGTGTCGTCTTCTTCTTCATCCTTCTACCGTTTTTCTTATTTTAACCCCTTCACAACCTTGCAATTTTCCGTTTTGCGCTTTTGTTCTTTGCTCCCCTTCTTCCGAGAGCCATAACTTTTTTATTTTTCCGTCAATATGGCCATATGAGGGCTTATTTTTTGCGGGACGAGTTGTACTTTTGAATGAAACCATTGATTTTACCATATAGCGTGCTGCAAAATGGGAAAAAAAATTCAAGTGTGGTGAAATAAAAAAAAAAAGTGCAATTCCACAATTGTTTTTTTATTTACCATGTTCACTAAATGCCTTAACTGACTTGGCAATATGATTCCCCAGGTCAGTAAGGCTGTGTGCCCACTATGCGTTTTTCAAGCGTTTTTGATGCGGAATTTCCGCAGCGTAAACGCTTGCAAACCGCTTGGTAATCCGTGCCCCATGATCCCAAATGAAAATCTGCATGTTCTGTGCCCATGCTGCGGAATTTTCCGGAGTGGATTTTCCTTGCAAAAAAATCCGCAGCATGTCCATTATTTGTGCGTTTCTGCATGCGGATTTGAAGTCCCAATGCACTTGAAAAACATAAGTCAAATCCGCATATAAAAAAGCGTCAAAAAACGCGTCAAAAAAGCGTGTAAAATCCGCAAGCGTTTTTACTGCCAAGAACATGCAGAAACGCTGCGGAAATTTTCTGCTTCAATTCTGCATCGTGGGCACATAGCCTAAGAGTATGCAGATACTAAACATTTATATGTTCTTTTTTATTTAAGTGGTGAAAAAAATATCAAAAATTTGTAAGAAAAAAAAATTTGCTTATGTGATCTGGGGATGGCTTATTTTTAGCGCTGAGCTGACATTTTTATTGATACTATTTTGCTGTAGATACAATGTTTTGATTGCTTGTTATTACAATGTTGAGACAGCCAAAAAAATGTAATTCTGGTGTTTTGATATTTTTTTCTCATTACGCCGTTTACCGATCTGATTAATTTACTTTATATTTTGATAGCTCGGGCATTTCTGAATGCAGCGATACCATACACAGTATGTATTTGTTATTTTTTTGTTTTATTTTCAATGGGGCAAAAGAGGGGTGATATTTTTTTAAACTTTTTTTTTTTTTTTACTTGCTTCAGTAGTCCTCTTGGAGACTTGAAGCTGCAATTATCCGATTGCCTGTACTACACATAGCACAGCTTCAGCACTACTATGTATAGCAAAAATATAGATTTCCTATGGACGCCGGCTATGACCTGGCGTTCACAGGAGTATCATTATGCCAAGCACGGGGGTCATCAGCAGACCCGCGGCTTCATGAAAACCCATCGGTGTCGATGGGCGGGACTTGTGATGCGGGTCCACTGTCAGAGACAGATAGAGGCATTTAACTGGTTAACAGCCACAGGTGGATATCTGATCCCCAAAGGTTGTTAGAGGCACAGATCAGATCAGCTGTCATGTGCAGGCAAAGATGCGGGCTCAGCGTCTGAGCCCACATCAAAGGCAGGGACATGATCTTTGATGTACCTATATGCCAAAGGTCGTGAAAGAGTTAATAAAAGAACAATAAAAATTTGGTATTACTGTGTTATATGTATTGACAATGTAATTCATTTTTGCAAGGGAACCAGTCAGCAGGTTTTTAGACCCCAAAGTAAAGTCATCACAGTAAAGTACCTGTAATGCTGATGACTTCCATAACTTTATATTATAAGTTCATGTCTCTGTTATCTTGGAATCCATCGGGCAAATTCTTGTGCAAATGAGCTTGCTAGTGAAGGGGCTCGGCCTGCACCTACAACTGTCAGACTAAGGGGATGACACGGGGGAGGGGGATGATTTACTAATTATTGGGCTTTTGATCACTGTGATAGGGTCTGTGTCAGTGATCAAAAGTCAAGAACCAATAGGAAAATCGCTGTTGTAGCCGGGTGCCGGGCGGGCGCACTGCACATGCCATTCTTCTTCATGAAGAGAAGGAGGAGGGCCGAGGAATGGGTGGAGGTCCAAGGGATGGCGGAGGTACCCTGGAGGACTTGGGGACACAATTTCTCTCTCCTCTGCATGTTATATCATGTCAGAAGAGAGAAATTATTTTAACACCGGATCACACTTTTTTTTTACATGATAGCTGTTATTTATTGAAATACAGCGATCACGTGATCGGGGACCAGAAAGACCGTCCCCGATCATGTTCTCCAGGGTCTCAGCTACCCTTGGTAGCTGAGACCCTGGAGATTTTTGGACTCTGGGGGGTACTACACGCGCTTCCCGATCATCGTTTTAAAACGACAATGAGGGAATAAGGTCCCTTAGTGGGCACCGCTTTTGTAAGACAAAGCTTGTAAAGAATAACTAAAGAGTACCTTCTGCAACAGGTGGCTGAAGCTGGTATCCAGTTAACTCACACCAGCCAACTGGATAGATGTCAGGAGACTCACAGTCCGTCCACTGGTCATAATCATCATCCCAGCCATCAAAGTGAATACGGAGGAGTCTTTGCACTACTCGCACCACAGTGGCCACGCAAATCAACCGGGGTTCCATCAAATCTACAGCTTCTAGCTTCATCCCTGGTGTAAAGCCATGGTTGGGGAAGTCCTGCATTAAAAATTAGAAGAAACATATACAGGAAAGCATCAACTAAATATTTTAAGTATGCTTGTCTTGCATCGATGCGACTATTTTGGTCTCTTCAGGGTCAACCTCTGCAGTTTTGGAATTTCACATTTATTGAACACAATAAAAAACTTCTGGTCAATGTTCCTATATGTACTTTAGGGATCCACAAATGGAACGAGTAACTTACAGTGTTAAATAACAGTGCTGGAGCGGTCTTGGAATTTGTTTTCTTCAGATAACTTTCCCAGGAAAACTCTTCTACAGTATATCCTAGTGAACACAAATGGGACGCAATATATACACACAAACAGTATAGGCTTTTTGTTATATAAAGCTTTTTTTTATATATTTTATATGATGCATTACCTCCATTTTAAATGTATATTTATGACATTTAATTGTATTTACGCTGTACACACCATCTTAAAGTAGCACTCCAGATATTGTTTTTGCTAAACAATGCTAATGAACTAGCAATAGTTTAGCTGTGGAATTAGATTCAGTCCAGCCAAGTTCTTACTATACATTTTAAACATAATATTTTCATATGATCACCTTTATACACAGGTTGTCAGTGTCTGACTAATCCCATAGTCTGAACTACAGGAAAGCATATATTCACCTCAGATCTCTCCTGGCAGGTCACAGGCACCTTTATCCCTATCCAAATACAGCCGCCTTGTTCTTCTGCCTGTCCTCCAATACAGCTACAGATTTCATTTCTGACTCATATGAGGGAGCAGTGATATAAGAGGTGTGCTCATATAATGAGTAGCTGCAGAATTATAGAACTTCCCAGACTCCCACAGCTTGTCTATATTCGATGTGTGTGCAGAATATCCAATGTATTTTAAGCAATACAGCTTCAATCTGACACCCCTGCCTTCTGCTCGACAGAGAAAAACTCGTCACAAGCAGGAGGCAGTCTAAGTATATAATGCTTTAAAACTTAAATAAAATAAATACCCTTTGGAAGTGTGAGTTCAATCTTATTCTTTTCACAGAATCCTGCAGGAAAAATGGAGTTTGATGTTGCATGATAGCAAAACCATCCTGAATCATCAGCAGATGAATTGCTGTCCATGGCTATCATCAAATAGCCTTCCAACAAAACCTAGAAAAACAAGACAACTACTTAAAATCCACCAATAACCATTTTCAAGCGCAGACAGATCAGTTCCAGTCTAACTAAAATTCACTTAACATATCAAGGAAATAATTATTTGATCCCTTGCTGTCTTTGTAAGTTTGCCCACTGACAAAGACATGATAAGTCTATAATTTTAAGGGTAGGTTAACTTTAACATTGAGAGATAGAATATCCCCCCAAAATATCAAGAAAATCACATAGTATAAATTAGATACATTTATTTGCGTTTTGCAGTGAGAAATAAGTATTTGATCCCCTACAAACCATTATGAGTTCTGGCTCCTACAGACCAGTTAGATGCTCCTAATCAACTCGTTACCTGCATTAAAGACAGCTGTCTTACATAGTCATCTGTATAAAAGACTCCTGTCCACAGACTCAATTAATCGGTCAGACTCTAACCTCTACAACATGGGCAAGACCAAAGAGCTTTCTAAGGATGTCAGGGACAAGATCATAGACCTGCACAAAGATAGAATGGGCTACAAAACCAGAAATGCTGCCTATGACCCAAAGAACACCGTCCCCACTGTCAAGCATGGAGGTGGAAACATTATGTTTTGGGGGTATTTCTCTGCTAAGGGCACAGGACTACTTCACCGCATCAATGGGAGAATGGATGGAGCCATGTACTGTAAAATCCTGAGTGACAACCTCCTTCCCTCGGCCAGGACATTAAAAATGGGTCGTGGCTGGGTCTTCCAGCAAGACAATGACCCAAAACATACAGCCCAGGCAACAAAGGAGTGACTCAAAAAGAAGCACATTAAGGTCATCGAGTGGCCTAGCCAGTCTCCAGACCTTAATCCCATAGAAAACTTATGGAGGGAGTTGAAGCTCCGACTTACCAAGCGACAGCCTCAAAATCGGAATGATTTTGAGATGATCTGCAAAGAAGAGTGGACTAAAATTCCTCTTGACATGTGCACAACCCTCATCATCAACTACAAAAAATGTCTGACTGCTGTGCTGCCAACAAGGGTTTTGCCACCAAGTATTAAGTGTTGTTTGCCAGAGGAATCAAATACTTATTTCTCACTACAAAATGCAAATAAATTTATACAATGTGATTTCCTTGATTTTTTTTGTGGGATATTCTATCTCTCAATGTTAAAGTTAACCTACCCTTAAAATTATACACTGTTCATGTTTTTGTCAGTGGGCAAACTTACAAAAACAGCAAAGGATCAAATAATTATTTCCTTCACTGTACATTTAAAAACTAGATTTTAGAGAACCCAAATATGCATGAGGACAGCATATGATACTTATATTGTACTGGACAATTTTCAATTAATAGCCACAGACTGGAGACTGACCGTACCGCCAAAACAATATTCAGCAGAAAATAGGAAAATAATTTTCCCATTCATTAACACTTCCCTGTAAAGTAGAGGGCTCAATATCACTAATTTTAATGCACTACGGGTAGAACAGGGATGTAATAGGTCTACTGTTAGTGTTTATTCGCAGGGTGTGTATTATACACACAATTCTGCTACATATGCATTGACACACAGCTCAGCTACATGTACACATATAGACACACACAACTCAGCTACATTTACATTTACAGACACACACAGCTTTGCTACATGTACACTACATGAACATATAGACACACAGTTCCGCTACATGTACATTTGCAGACGCATACGGGTCTGCTAAATATGCACATATAGAGATACACACACCCTGTCATTACATGCACATTTTATGACACACAGCTCTGCTACATGCACATTTACAAACAAACACACACACACTATACATTACCACATCTTGCAGGACCTGAACGGAGGCTGCACAAGCTGAGCAGCTGAAGGACCTTTCAGGTCTTGTGATCAGTCACATGACCTGAAAAGGTCCTCGTGTTAATCAGGTGGAAGGTCCTTCAGCTGCTCAGCTCATGCAGCAGCCGTTCAGGTCCCGCTACGCTTCCTCTCCTGCTATGCACCGATCACATAGATCAGAGTGGGGCAGGAGGAGAGCAGCTCTATTAGTGATCGGGAAAGAAGCTGTCTCAGAATTCTCCTCCATCACAGGAAGAAGCCTTCGGACTGTAACACGCACACAACTTATAGCAAGAGTTTTTCTTGCTAAAAAGTGTGTCTTATATTCCGTAAACACAAACACACACACACTCAGCAGGTGAAATAAATATTGAACATGTCACCAATTTTCTAAATAAATATATTTCTAAAGGTGCTATTGACATGAAATTCTCACTAGATTTCAGTAAAAACCCATCCAATCCACACAGGCACAGAAATCAAGACATAGATGTCCATAAATTAAGCCATGGAAAGTCATGACACCAGCTGAAATCTATCAGTAATTGGAAATCAATTCTGCTGTCTAATTACTGAAAAATAATATCAGTGAAATATAATATCAGCTGCTTCAACTGATGACCTATAAAAGGGTGTCTCATTACCAAGGTGCCACACAAGAAACATTTAATGATGGGTAAAACCAGTGAGCTGTCTCAAGACCTTCCCAACCTTATTGTTGCAAACCATACTAATGGCATTGGTTACAGAAGAATTTCTAAACTACTGAAGGTGCCAGTGAGCACTGTTGGGGCCATAATCTGAAAGAGGAAAGAACATAATTTCACTATGAACCGGACCCAAACAGGTGTTCCCCATAAGATTTCAGATAGAGGAGTGACAAGAATACTCAGAAGAGTTGTCCAACAGCAAAGGACCGCCGGTGGAGAGCTACAGAAAGACCTGGAATCAGCAGGTACAATTGTTTGAAAGAAAACTATAAGTAATTCACTAAACCTCCATGGCCTGTAGGGCCATGACGCAATATTCTATTACTGAGCAAAAAGCATGTTTAATACATCTATATCTCTATATACACACTGTGGCTTGCAAAAGTACTCATCCCCATCCCCCCTTGGCATTTTTCATGTTTTGCTACCTCACAACCTGGAATTTCACTATGTTTTTTGAGGGTTTGCATCAGTTCATGTAAAGAACATGCCTACAACTGTGAACATTTGGTTTTCTTTTTATTGTGAAGCAAACAACAAATAGGTCTAAATAACTGAAAACTTCATTGTGCATAATTATTCACCCACATAAAATCAGTACTTTGTAGAGCCTCCTTTTGTAGCAATTACATCCTCAAGTTGCTTTGGATAAGTCTCTGAGCTTTCCACATCTTGCCACTGGGATTTTTGCCCATTCAAGGCAAAACTGGTTCAGCTCCTTCAAGTTAGATGGTTTCCTCTGGTGAACATCAATCTTCAAGTCTGACCACAGATTCTCAATTGGATTAAGGTCTGGGCTTGGACTCGGCCACTCCAAAACATTTACAAGTTTCCCCTTAAACCACTCGAGTGTTGCTTTAGCAGTATGCTTTGGGTCACTGTCTTGTTGGAAGGTGGACCTCTGTCCCAGTCTCAAATCACTGACAGACTGAAAACAGGTTTGCTCAAGAATATCCTTGTATTTTGCATCATCCAACTTCCCCTAGACTCGGACCATTTTCTCTGTCCCTGCTGCCGAAAAACATCCCCAAAGCATGATACTGCCACTACCATGTTTCACTGTGGAAATGGTGTTCTTGGGGTGATGAGCTGTGTTGGTTTGGCGCCAGACATATTGTTTACTTTGGTGGCCAAAAAGTTCAATTTTGGACTCATCTGACTACAGCACCTTCCTTCATACACTTGGGGAGTCTCACATGTCTTTTGGCAAACTCAAAACGAGCCTTTCAGTTTTTGTCAGTAAAGGCTTTTTTCTGCCCACTTTTTAATAAAAGCCTCCTCTATGGAGTGTATGGCTTATTATGGTCGTATGGACAGATACTCCAGTCTATGCTTGGGAACTCTGCAGCTACTACAGAGTTACTTTTGGTCTCCGTGCTGCCTCCCTAATTAATGTCCTCCTTGCCCAGGCTGAGAGTTTTGGTGGCGGCCCTCTCTTAGCAAGTTTGTTGAGTTAATATGTCCTATCCATTTGATGATATTGGATTTCATGGTGTTCTGAGGGATCATCAGAGATTGGGATATTTATTTTACAACCCAACCCTGACTTGGTGTTGTTTGGTTAGTGGTGCCTCTTGCCGAATGGTGTTGCAGGTGTTGTGGCCTTTCAGAAAACGTGTATATATATTGATAGACCATGTGACACTTAGATTGCACACAGGATGACTTCCTTTAACTAAGCACGTGATTTATAAAGGGAATTACTTGCACCAGAAATTTTTAAGGGCTTCATAGCAAAAGGGGTGAATACATATGCATATGACAATTTTTAGATAAATAAGATTAAATAATTAATTTATGTCTATATTTGTCTCACATCACCAACTTAAGAGTATTTAGTGTTGATGCATCACATACACATCGGATTACAAGTATATTATACATATACATACATATTATACAGATACACACAAACATACATATACATTATTCTCCATGGTTTTAATTACGATACAAGTACGATATAGCGAGTATGAAACCATTTTAACTTTCTATGAACGCAGATGTTTTAAGGCTATTGTAATTGGGGACTAATTCCTCCATTGCTATTCATTTTTTTTCCCAATTTAATTGTGCAGGAAAAAAATAATTTAATTTTATTCTACCGAATAAGTAATTTTAAATATGAACCATTTATGTGGTCGCTGTCATTTCAAACAATTGGTTCACACTGAATAGTTAAAAAGAACCTGCCATCAGTATTTTATACCACAAATTAACAGCACATATTTAAAGGTGATTTAATGCAGACAAAATCCTTATAGGGGTATTCCCATCTCCAAGATCCTATCCCAATATGTAGTGTAACGGGTCTGGGAGGTGGAACCTCTGAGCAACTATACAAGGGGGCAGTCCTTGTAAGGAAGCGGGTGGCTCCCAGGGAAGGCGGGCAGGTAGTCACGGCTAGTGACGGGGACAGTCTCTGGGTAGAAGGGCAGGAGGACACGGCAGGTGACGGGGACAGTCTCTGGGTAGAAGGGCAGGAGGTCACGGCAAGTGACGGGGACAGTCTCTGGGTAGAAGGGCAGGAGGTCACGGCAAGTGACGGGGACAGTCTCTTGACAGGCGGGTGGTCACGGCAAGTGACGGCAGAGCCTCCAGGTAGGCTAGCAGGCAGGTAGCAGAGGAGCGCTCCCAGGTGAGCGGGCAAGAGTCTCTGGACAGGCAGGTGGTCACGGCAAGTGACGGCGGAGCCTCCAGGTAGGCTAGCAGGCAGGTAGCAGGTGAGCGCTCCCAGGTGAGCGGGCAAGAGTCTCTGGACAGGCAGGTGGTCACGGCACGTGACGGCAGAGCCTCCAGGTAGGCTAACAGACAGGTAGTAGGTGAGCGCTCCCAGGTGAGCGGGCAGACTGATCCATAGACAGACTGGCAGGGCTGGTAGGCAGACTGTCGGACCGCAGATAGATAAGTAACAGGCAGGAATCAGGCAGGTAACTGGCAGGTAACTGGTAACGGGACCTGAGGGCTGAAGCAGAGTTGAAAGGCTTTGCAACAACATTGCTCGGGCACCTCCATTTTGGAGGAGGTGCCTTATATATGGTGAGGTCCTCCGGCCATTGGCCGGGGACTCCTTAGGACGGCGCGCGCGGCCCCCTTAAGAGAGGGGGAGCGCGCACGCGCGCGCCCTAAGCACAGAGGCCGGGAAGCAGCGCGCGCTGCCAGCAGAGCGGGAGGAAGCCGCCGGGCTTGGAGCGGAGAGGTGAGGGGAACGGCGTCCCTGCCTAACAGGAGGCAGGGACGCCGACGCTACATGTAGTAGGTGTAATAATAATGATATTAGCAAATACCTCCAATTAGAAATGTAGTATAGCTTTTTTGATTCGCTATGTCTCTTTCCTCATGTGCAGGCATTCCAGGGCCTTAGGTATCCATGGTTACGTCCACTGACAGTTAGTTATCTAGCTGCCAGTGGTCGTAACCGTGGATACCTAAGGTCCTGCAATGCCTGCACATGAAGTAAGTGACATAGCGAATCAAAATTACTACACTACATTTCTAATTGAAGGTATTTGCTAATATTATTATTATTACACCTACTACATATTGGGATAGGATCTTGGAGATGAGAATACCCCTTTAAGTTTCTTGTTTTAGAGAACTCCATAGTTGAAATTGTATGCCAATGAGCCATCAGTGCATTTTTGAAAGCAAGCCAACAAGCAGCTGGCAAAAAGCCATATAGAGGACACAGCTAGCATGTTAAAAAGGTGCTCTGGTCAGAGGAGACGAAAGTAGAACTTTTTGGGCTAAATGCAAAATGCTATGTGTGGTGGAAAACTAACACTGCACATCACCACCATCAAACATTGTGGTGGGTGCATCATGCTGTGGGGATGCTTTTCTTCAGCAGGGACAGGGAAGCTGGTCAGAGATGGATGGGAAGATGGATGGAGCTAACTATAGGATAATCTCGGAAGAAAGCTGTTGGAGGCTGCAACAGAAGTTCACCTTCCAGCAGGAAAACAACCCTAAACATGTTGCCATACAATGGATGGTTCAGATCAAAACATATTCACGTGTGTGAATGGCCCAGTCACAGTCCAGGCCTAAAGCCCACTGAGAATCTGTGGAAAGACTTGAAAATTGTCGTTCACAGACGACTCCATCCAATCTCACTGAGCTAGAGCTAGTTTACACAGAATAATGGTCAAAAATGTCACCTCTACATGTGCAAAGCTGGTAAAGACAGACCCCATAAGACTGCAGCAGTAATTGCAGATGAAGGTCATCCTACAAAGTTTTGACGCAGGGGGGCTGAATACAAATGCACATCCCAATTTTCAGATTTATATTTTTAAAACGTTTAGAAAACCCATGAATCATTTCCTTTACACTTAACAAATACTTGCAACTTTGTGTTGGTATATCACATAAAATCCCAATAAAATATATTTAAGTTTGCGGATGTATCATGAAAAAAATGTGGAAAAGTTGACGGGGTATGAATACTTTTTCAAGGCACTGTATGTTATGTAAGACCTCTCTAACGTATAGGTTTATTTCCACAGACAGGGCTCAGTAAAAGCCTGTTTATTTTGAGAGACAAGACAACTTTTTTGATGATATTGTTCCTTACATATTATTTTTTGATCGCATTTTAATTCCCCTTTTTTTGCCATGGTTTTATGGAAAACAGTTTTTGTGTTAGTGTGACAGTTTTATAGCTCCGGTCCTTTTGGATGCGGTGATACCAAATATGTATACGTTTTTTTTTTTTACATAAAAAAAATAATTAATTGGCGTAATATTTTTCAAGATTTTTGTTGTGCATTTTGCAATATTATATATTTTTTTTAATATTTGCCCCTTTCCTTTCAACCATGTAAGTGCCAGGGTCACTACTGAGAGTTACAAAGCCGGAGACAGAGCAGGCACAGGGCCCTGGCTAATGCTGCAGGCGCTCAGCAGTCAGTTCGCAGACAGCCTGAGCTTCCGTGTTAAGAGCGGCGGCCACAGCACCTGAGCCTGCATGATCACGTGGACATATTGGCAAGTCCATTTGCAGCAAGACCTTGGAATATAGGACTTCTCACTATGTCTAATGTCGAGAAGGGGTTAATGGAAAGCTCAATTAATTACAATTAATGTGCCTTTTCACATGTCCTTTTTTACTTTTTGCGGACCGGCGTGCTTTTAAATACAAGGGCTGAAGTTCAATCCCAGTGGGGCCCTGTTAGAAACTATAATCTAACATGCACAGAAATAGAGGGATTCCTGCACTTCATTCATTAGGTAGCGCAGACAGAAGCAGCATGGAGGACATTACACAGCAATACCGAGCTCTGCTGCTGTCATTCCAGCTCTGGCATGGGGTAAAATACAGGATTACCCATGTCTATACAGTTGTTTGAAGCATATCCTATTTAAAATACTCCACAAAATAAAAAAAGAAGGGGCAAGTCACGTTTTTGACAAAAATAAGAAAATAGTGAAGGAAACCTCTTTGTCAAATTTAAAGGCTGGAAAAACTGCTCTTAAACTCTTAAAAAAAACTCCAGGAAAAGAAAAACTCTACAAAATATACCCCACCCACCCGACAAAAAAAACCAGCATTTCCTGAAGTGTTTTGTGTTTGAAAAACATGTTTTTGAATGCTTCAAACTCAGTGTGAACACAGCCTTAGAAGGTTCAGGGCGATTTCGTTTTCCCACTGTGCTCCTCACTCCTGCCCTATCCACAGAATATACTGGATGTAACTTGACGCCTGAATGTACTGGCAGTCTATCTTATCTTGAGCAAAATTGATTTGAGCTGGTTTTCAGAGTGGATGATGAATTCCCGGAGGCAGGAGGTAGGTGGAGAAGTGGCTCATAAGTGGAAAAAGAAAATATATTTTCTGATAACTTATATTACAAACTTGTTTTTTTTATATCTGATTGTAATATTGATTTAAAGAAGCACTTCTTCTATCAAAGATTTTATCCTCTTAGTATATTGCAGTCATCATATCATACAGCACTGTGTATGTGTATTTACAATTGCTCATTTTGCCTTTCTATCCAGCTAATTCTTCTATTTTTTTCTGTAGCAACAGGAAATCTCTTTTCCCTGCCAAAATCATTCTCTTCAACTCCTGACCAATCTGCTCCCTCCTCCCCCTGCCAGGGACTTTTACAGTGACTTATGACTAATGCAGGGAAAATGTATCTCCTGTTTCTACATAGAGCTTAGAAGGATTCAGATCGGCAGTTTTTAATCATGTGATGTTAAGAGACCTAATGGAAAAGAGAAGAATTATCTGGGTAGAAAGGCAAAATGAGCAATTGGAAGTGCAAAGTGCTGTATAATAAGATGATTGTAATATTTTAAGAGGATAAAAACTGATGATAGGAGGAGGAGGGGGTGCTTCTTTAAGCTCAGCTTGTTGTAAGTACAGTTCCCATTTAACAGATCGCTCACAAGTCCTTTCAGAAGTTTTTTTTTTGTGGGCAGACTGTTCACAAAAATTAAAAAATAGGGAGACACATCCTACTTTCATGTGTGTTGCGGACCAAAGTTGCCCATTTAAGTGAATGGGTCAATGAGAAAAAACAGATAGCACTTGGATGTTCACTGTGTAGTGGTTAGGAAAAAGTTTTTTAATTTTCTTTTTCATATGAAAAAAAAAAGGTTATACATCAATTGTAAAACCTGACACGGGAACCAGAAATGGATCCAGAAGAAATCAGAAAAAAATGACGCATGAGATCGGCTTCAGGACATTGGCATATTTGCAATTTTCACTCAGCAACATCAACTGCGTGCTTATTTCTGAAAAAAACACCCGTGGGAACAAAATAGTCACTGTACCATAGATTAATTCACTGAGTAGTACAATTTACAAAATGGAGTCACGTTTGGGGTTTTACTTGTTCTGGCACCTCCGGGGCTCTATAAACGGAGTCTGCAAATCATTCCAGCTAAATCTGAGCTTTAAAAGTCAAATGGTGCTCCTTCCCTGCCGAGCGCCCAAGCAGTAGTTACCGACCACATATGGGGTATAGTCGCAGTCAGAAACAATTATGTACTAAATGATGGGTTCCATTTTCTCCTATTTCCCCTGGTGAAAACGAAAAATTGGTGGCTAATATAACAGTCCAGTGGCTATTGCTTGCAATGTCCAGGTGGATTTCATTACACAACAGGAAGTCAGAGACTAAAATGGGCACATTGGTCTCTGGAAAAATTGTAAGATATCTAATTTTTAGTTTCAATACAGATTGTGATAAGAAAAACAAAAGTTTTAAAAAATATTTATGACACAAAAACCTGATTTAAACAATGGTTCCTTTTCTGATGACACATTCCCTTTACGATAGCAACTATCTGAAGTCTTCTTTTGATGTTGCCAATTATGGGCTTCTGATTTGTTCCATATACAAGCTTTGCAAACCTGTCAGCAGGTTTTTGCTATCCAATCTGACAGCAGCATGATGTAGGGAGAGAGACCCTGATTACAGTGATGTATCACTTAGTTTTCTGGGTGCAGCAGTTATGATAAAGTCACAGTTTTCTCTGCGGCAGACCTGAGATGTTGAGCTGTGTATATACCCGTCCACACCACAGCTATCGGTGTACACTATATAGTGAGAGAGCTGCTGCTGGGGATGTGGTTGGACTACCTTGCACGTACTAAATTGTCCTGTATGATAATCTCTTGCTGATAAAACACTGATTGTATTGAAACCGCAAAACACAGCCCAGTAAGTGACACATTCCTGCAATCAAGGTCTCTGCTCCTACATTATGGAGCTCTTGGATTACATAGCAACAGACAGATTCCCTTTAAGATGTAGACTGACCTGTAGAGCAGGCCATATAGATGCAGTATCTGATGGGTGACTGTTATTTCACTCAACTACTCCATGAATATGGAGGGGGATTTTTCAATGGGATTTTTCATTTTGATTGACGAGTGACACCTACCTTGCCCACAGTGGCAACACATATATTACCAAGATTGAGAGGGTCAATGGCTTCAAGTTTCATTCCTTCCTCAAACCAAATACCTTTGGGATAGACAATTCTCACCTAAAAAAAGAAAAATACAGACCTGTAACGCAGCGGTATTGGCTTGTTCATTAGGTGACTTTTCAGCATCCTTTATACATATGTGCTCTGCCATTTTACTTATAATAAAGTGTCAAAGTTTATAATAAAGCATAAACTAATAATAATAATTGTTTCTCATGTGATTTCTATGTTTTCTTAGCAGTGACTTCAAGCATAAGTCATGTGAAATACAAAAAGCTGACGGAGACAGAAAAAAAAATAATTGGGACTTTTTATCCTTTAATGACCAGTAATGTAAATATGTTATATGGGCACGTGGGGGAAGGATATGGGGCAGGCTCCTTATATGGTGGGTGCCAGCATCTAAATGGTTCGAATAGGGAGGTGGGTGATAAGGATGTAATGTTAGAGGGGTAATATATTTTGTTAGGCTGTTTTCACATTGCGTTCTGTGTCCTCGCCAGGGCTTATGTCCAAAATCCCCCGCAATATGGGGTCCAGGTGTATGTGCTGACGAGGCCATAGGCTTGTACGCCTACTGGAGGTGGACACAGACACAGTAAACTGCATCTGGGTGTCTGTCATATCAAAAGGTTAATACACCTGAATATTTAAGAAAGTAAAAGAAAGGTTTTGTCTTTCTTGGGACAAGATCTATGTGTGCAGAATTATTGGGCAACTACAGTATTAGTGTGCAGAATTATGTAACGGAATTAAAAACTTCAATTTCTCCATCTGAATTGTTTATTTTCATCTGCTAAAGTGAGAATAATAACAAAACTCTAAATGTACAAAAATACATTTGACATTAAAAAAAAAAAAATACCATTGACCAATCTAACCGCCCTTATTTTCAATACCAGTGATAAGCCTTTGTGACAGAGTCACTGGTCTGATATACGAGGGGAGGTATGTGTCACTCAGGATGCTCTCCTGTGTGAATTGAAACCTACTGAATTTCTGCTAGCATGTTATATGCTGGGGGGTTAACTCTCTTAAAAGGATGTGGTTTTAAGGGAATGACAAAGAGGGTGGGAGGCCATTCCTCAAGTTCTCAATAGGGTTTATGTCATGAGAGGAAGCAGCCATGTCATTATTTTTTCATCTTTAAGGCCTTTACTGGTAGCCAAGCAGTGGAGTACTGCAATGAATGTGATGGAGCATTGCCCTGCATAAAATTCATGGTTTTCTTGAAAGATGCAGACTTTTTCCTGTACCACTGCTTGAAGAAAGTGTCTAAAACCTGGCAGACTTTTTCCTGTACCACTGCTTGAAGAAAGTGTCTAAAACCTGACAGTAGGTTTGGGACCTGAAAAGATCTAACTAGCTCATCTTTAATAATACCAGCCTACAGCAGTGTCCTACCTCCACCTTGCTGGTGTGCGAGTCAAAATGGAGGTCTGTGCCAGTTACTGATCGAGTCACAGGCCCATCAAGAGACAATCTCATTTCACCACATCTTTGAAAAATCTGTCTTCAGATATTTCTTGACCCAGTCTTGACGTTTGCCCTTCAGTGTCTTGTTCAGTGGTGGTCTGGTTCAGCCTCCTTACCTCGGCCATGCCTCTGAGCACCTTGTACTTCTGGGCTCTCCAGGGAGCTTGCAGTTCTGGAGTATGACGGCATTCGAGGCTTCCTGGTCACTTCACTTTGATTCTTCTGAAGTCTTTGGCAGTTAATGGGCGTTTTTTTTTTTTTTTTATGTTTTTGTGACCCTGTAGACTATTTGCAACAAAATTTTTGATGGTTCTGTGATCACACCCCAATATCTAAGCAGTTTCAAGAGTGCTTCATTCCTGTCTAAGACTATATTCACACATCATGTTTTTTTCAGTGTTTTTTGCTGCAGATCTTTATGCAAATTTTCAGCTGTGTTTTTCAGTACCAGCAAAGTCTATGAGAAACCAGAATTTTCTGTTCACACATCATGGTTTCTTTTGTTGCGTATTTTGTGCCTTGCAGCCTTTTTTGGAAAATAGAGCATGTCACTTCTTTCAGCATTTTTTCACCCATAGGGTGGTGAAAAAAGCTGAAAAAAACATGAGGTGTGAACATGGCTATCAGGTTTTGCTGCGTTTTTAGTGAAAATAAGCAAGTACAGCAGTATGTGAAACACATTTATTTTGTGATTTTACCATCTTTTCTTGGTCACTGAGATGGTTGTTTGAATTAGGAGAGTTTAATTAAATTAGTGATGTGTATATTTTAAACACTGGCTGAGCTACCTGTGAGATTGAACTATACCTGTGGCCCAGTGAGGTGTGAAATTGAGTAATGCCTGTGCAACTGAATGGCAGACACCACAATGTGAAAGTAAATAGTGTCCTACACCCTCGAAGTGAATTGAGTTTGTTTGTTAAATTATTCCTGAACAATTCACCTCCCCCCACTGTTATACCAAAACCAGAATGAGATTTTTTTTCCATTGAACTTTATGTACATGCATAAAAGAGACAAAGCACGAACAAGAGAGACAATTCTTCAAAAAAAACACACCAAAAAATGCATAAAAAACACTGCAAAACCTGCGTTTTTGACACAGCTTCTTTCCTGCCAGAAATCAGGTTTTGCTGCAGATTTGTGATGCAAAAAAAACCATGATGTGTGAACATAGCCTTAGACTTGAAACAGTTTATGACTAGAGTGAAATCTCTATTTTTGGCTTATTTTGCCTGAGAAATACAAGCTGACTAAATATTCTGCACATCTTAATAAAGGATGTTGTATCCTTAGGCCACACCCTCCTCATTACACAAATAAACATCACCTGATCTTCTTCATCCAATGAGCATTAAAGTTTATACAGCTTCAAGTTGGAAAATCAGCATAAAAAAATAATGATCTGGTCAAAACATCCCTAATAATTGTGCACCCAGTGAAAATACTATGACCCTGATTCGTCAAGACCGGAAATTTTCACGTTGGTATTGATGAGTTGTGCTGGAGTCAAATGCTCCAGATTCTTAATGAATCAGGTACATCTAAAAAGTGGTGTGTGCCTCACAACAAATCCCACTCCAGTCTGGGACTGAAGTAAGATTTGTGGAGTAGCAAAAGGCACCGCTCGTCATGAATTTGAAGACATGATATCGCCCTGCCCCGTCCTCAAAGCTTTGCCCACTTTGAGTGGGGCGAAAATGTCATGAGAATGCCAAAAGTCACAACATTTTAGTACAGCCTCGGGTTGCGTCAAAACTTTGCAACTTTTCAAAGCTTTCTATAGCAGAATTTTGGCATAAAAGCTTTGATGAATTAAGCCCTAAGACTATATATTTTGTATTAGGAAAACTGTGTATAGATTTTTCACTGGTAAACATTTCTATGCTACAAGTGCTTCTCACAATATTAGAATATCATCAAAAAGTTCATTTATTTCAGTTCTTCAATACAAAAAGTGAAACTCATACTATATAGAGTCATTACAAACAGAGTGATCTATTTCAAGTGTTTACTTGTGTTAATGTTGATGATTATGGCTTACAGCCAATGAAAATACAAAAGTCATTATCTCAGTAAATTAGAATAATTAGCAAAAAACACCTGCAAAGGCTTCATAAGCGTTTAAAAAGGTCCCTTAGTCTGTTTCAGTAAGCTCCACAATCATGGGGAAGACTGCTGACTTGACAGATGTCCAGAAGGCAGTCATTGACACTCCACAAGGAGGGTAAGCCACAAAAGGTCATTGCTAAAGAAGCTGGCTGTCCACAGAGTGCTGTATCCTAGCATATTAATGGAAAGTTGAGTGGAAGGAAAAAGTGTGGTAGAAAAAGGTGCACAAGCAACCGGGATAACCGCAGCCTTGAAAGGATTGTTAAGAAAAGGCCATTCAAACATTTGGGGAAGATTCACAAGGAGTGGACTGGTGCTGGAGTCATTGCTTCAAGAGCCACCACACACAGACGTATCCCGGCCATGGGCTACAAGTGTCGCATTCCTTGTGTCAAGCCACTCATGACCAATAGACAACGCCAGAAGCGTCTTACCTGGGCCAAGGAGAAAAAGACCTGGACTGTTGCTCAGTGGTCCAAGGTGTTGTTTTCAGATGAAAGTAGATTTTGCATTTCATTTGGAAATCAAGGTCCCAGAGTCTGGAGGAAGAGTGGAGAGGCCACAATCCAAGCTGCTTGAGGTCTAGTGTGAAGTTTCCACAATCAGTGATGGTTTGGGGAGCCATGTCATCTGCTGGTGTAGGTCCACTGTGTTTTATCAAGACCAAAGTCAGCGCAGCCATCTACCAGGAAATTTTAGAGCACTTCATGCTTCCCTCTGCCGACAAGGTTTTCGGAGATGGAAATTTCATTCTCCAGCAGGACTTGGCACCTGTCCACACTGCCAAAAGTACCAACACCTGGTTTAAAAGCAACAGTATCACTGTGCTTGATTGGCCAGCAAACTCGCCTGACCTTAACCCCATAGAGAATCTATGGAGTATTGTCAAGAGGAAGATGAGACACCAGACCAAACAATGCAGACGAGCTGAAGGCTGCTATCAAAGCAACCTGTGCTTCCATAACACCTCAGCAGTGCCACAGGCTGATCGCCTCCATGCCACGCCACATTGATGCAGTAATTGATGCAAAAGGAGCCCGACCAAGTATTGAGTGCATTTACTGAACATACATTTCAGTAGGCCAACATTTCAGATTTTAAAAACATTTTTCAAGTTGTTATAAAGTATTCTAATTTACTGAGATAATGACTTTTGTGTTTTCATTGGCTGTAAGCCATAATCATCAACATTAAGAGACTAGTGGATGTCTTATCAGTCCCCCACATAGCTATTTTAGAAGCTGTCCAAGGTGTTTGAAGTTAAAATACAGGTTTATAAACTTAATCTGTAAGTGATAGAGAAAATAAAAACATGCACAAAAACTAAAAAGGACAATCAAATGCTGATAAAGGATTAGAAACAAACCGGTTTAAAAAGATCCACAACAGCATCACAGTGATCACCATAAAGTTTGCGCCATTTTGGGCGAGTGGATAGTTCCTTCCGCTTTTCCTCTATGAAAGATGAATATATGAAGATTAGAACATCCACACAGAATAATTTACACACAGGGGCATAGAAAAGTCAGAACTGGAAGAAGCAAAAGGCCAAGTTCCCACATGCAAAAATGCGGCTTTTATCCCATTGTGATTTTTCTCCAGGTGTCCGCATTAAAATACACAACAGCAATCTGATCGAGTTTTTTCTACTTTTCTTTAAATTAATTTTTGGTGCATATTTAAAGCACTTTTTATGCATTATTTAATGCAGAAAAGCTAGGAGTCTGCACTCACAGGAGTCTGCACTTACAGGGAGTGTCACCCATAAATGCAAATTGAATTAAGGTACTTAAACATTTATTTAGGGGATTTGGCCTCTATAAAAATCATACCAGTAATTACATTTTAGTGTTGTCGTTGCAGATACATTTTCTTATAATCAATATGGAAATGAGGGCGCTTCGCTGCACCCTTGACGTGATCAATGGCTTGGCTGCACCCACAGATTTGTATACCCAGCATGGTCCCTGATCTTGATTGACAGCACTGGCTTTCTCACAGCCAGCGCTCCCTACACTCAAATCTCTATTCCTGCGCACTGGCACTGGAGTAGTTCAGCGGCACACTCACGGTGTCTAGGCAGGAGCGCACGCAGTGTGGGTGAGTGGACACTCCTCTATGGCTCCTCTCTAAAGCCGCTCACTACACTTCCGGGTATGGCAAGCAGCTGCCACAGACTGGCAAAAGCCGGAGATCAGAGCGTGCCCGTACCCACACTGACACCGTGAGACCTTCACTGGACTCAGTCAGTGTCAGTGTGCCCACGCAGGAACAGGTATTTGAGTTTAGGGCGTGCTCACTATATGAAAGCCATTGCTGTGAATCAAAATCAGGGTCAGCGCAGAATTTGCAAATCTGTGGGCGTAACCATGCCAAGGGTGCACAAAATACCCTTATTTGCAACACTAAAATACATATAACTGGTATGATATTTTATTGAAATACGGTACTTTTACATTTTACATAAATAGAAACAGTACAAACCCCAACCCACCTCACCCATACAAAACAAAATTCCCAGATCCAAAACAATTAGGATTATTGTGATTTGTCACATTAGAAAGTATGTAATTTATAATCAAGAAATACGCAATGCATAAAACACATCTTCAGCATGATCACCCAGCTACTCACCTCCCCCCCATAGCAGTAGTATTTTGTGGGCCGCACACAAGCACTCCACAATCCAACCTCATCTCCATGCGTGGGAACACTATACATATCTTACATTATCCTCTAATTCTAGCAACTCTGGGCAAAATCTTGTCAATTCCACATTCCTGAAGTATCTGCCACCGTCCAAAGTTTATCGAATTCAACAATTGTGCCCCAATTTGCAAACCATCTTCTCTAAAGTTAGGAGCCTGTTTATCTTAACATAAAAATTACATAAAAAAGTATGAAAGTATCAAATGTTAGTATTTTTTTTGCTGATATAGGAGGGGAAATGTGTGTTTTTCACATTTTTTTTTTATAAATCACTGAGGACTGCTGAAATACTTTTTAAATGTTGTACCCCTTTCCACAGCAATTTTTAAATATCAGACACTTCTTTTTTTCCACAGGGGAATGAAAGGGGATACAACAGGAGGAAAAGGGGGGAGCAACTAATAACAGGGATTTTAACTGGCAGCGGCTCCCACACCCCTACTTTTTCTTTATCAAATTCGATTTTTTTTTCACACGTTGTGCCCCTATAGGGTTATAAAGGACCTTTGTTGGGTATTTCAACATTTAAAGACTATGTTTTTTCCTCCGATCTCCCCTTCAAAGGGGGCTGGAATATTAGCCCCAGTTACAGGAGGGATTCCGCCTCCGGGCAACATTGCAGAGCTGACTGGCTCGTCTACTACCCGCAGCTCCTGCTCCCTCCCTACACCTTAGCGGATCACTGGACAGCTTGGTCCAGAGGAGAAAGCGCCATTAGGGCTTCCTATTACTGTGTAAACAGCTCATGTTCAGCAATGTGTATATGGTGTTCAGGAAGGCGGATGGTAAATCCATCTCTGCGTGCTCTATACAACCAGCCATCATCCTGCTCCCGCATGATCACGTGCAACTGCTCTACTACGCAGGGACATCTAAGTAGATACAGACCACCCGAATGGTTATTTCCTATAGGCAGTCCATAGGTGGTTGAACATGTAGAGAAGTATGGTGTTAATATAAGCCAACATATGCATTCATCCGCCATCTTAGGTCATGAATGAAAATCTCTCGTTCTCAGACAGACTGGCCACAATTAGTCACTGAATTGTGCAATTCCTTCACAGCGATATATCCCCCATATACCGAGAAAATAACTGCAGACCACGTACCCTTGAACTTGATTTTGTGACCAACCCTACGTGCCCAACCAATTGGATGAATTAGAGGGCTATTCGTGTGGCACCACAAGTAGTCACTGCTGTCTCCATCTTCATACATAAGCCTCAGCCGCCCTCCAATCACGGTATCAACCACTGCAACTCGCATACGAGAGATGTGTAGTTTATCCACGGCCTCCAGCCGCATGCCTTCCCTGAAAGAACACTTCAGGTTCTCCACCATCTACAGAAAGGAAAAAAAAATGAAATTCTACTTGTAATAAAACACTCAAGATATTCAGATGACATTTATAGAGAACCAAAAATAACCTCAATGAAGGAAATTCTGTGCTAAATATGGAGCAATGACAATCTATAATAATAAAGATAGAAAACCTTGTCTATTAGAGATTATTAAGGGAAGCATGATGGTACGGATTAAGTGGGGATTGCTTTTAGGGGTCTGACACGTATCTGGTTCATTCAAAGCCCCAACAACCTATTTTCTGTGTTCTCAAGCAGACAGACAACTGCCCTCATAGCTTCCTTCAGTGTCCACAAGTTATACAGAAAAGTGATTACAGAGTAGAAGACAACTGCAAACCGTGTATAGGAGGCATAATGGTAGGGAGCGGTCTGCTGGGGTTTGGCCAAGCTCTTGTTTCCAGTGAAGGCGTCTGTTCATGCACCAGCATACACTGACATAAGACTCTATGCTGCCAACTGTCTAGCCACCATTCTGTACTGTACCAGCAAGACTGGGCCACTGTGCACAAACATAAGTCTATACAGACACGGCTGGGTTAGATTGGTGTGGAAGAAATAGAAGAGCCCACACAAAACCCTAAGATTTTTTACTGAACCATTTGTTTTTTCTCCAAAACTAAAAAAAACCTTTAATTGGGAAAACTGGGATTTTTTGACTTTTTGAATTTTGTTGAAACACTTGAAAAAAAAAATATTACATTTGTAAACTTTTTTTTAATACTATACATTAGTCCTTGAAGGGGACTTGAACACGTCATCCTCTGATCGCAAAGATAATGCACTCAATTACATAAGTGGTGTACTGTATTATTTAAAGGGGTATTCCCATCTCCAAGATCCTACCCCAATATGCAGTATGTGTAATAATAATAATATTAGCAAATCCCTCCAATTAGAAATGTAGTATAGTTCTTCTGATTCGCTATGTCTCTTTCCTCATGTGCAGGCATTGCAGGACCTTAGGTACCTGTACAGGTTAAACAGGCTTATGGCAAGTGATTCTTATGCGTAGCACAATGTTACGAGCGATTTATTCAAACAGTCATCCTGATCAACGATAGTTGTTAAGCTTTAGATCCATGGTTATTGATCCTCAGGCTCAGCACTATGCATGAGCGTTTTTTTTTCAAATGGTTAGTATGACCAATGTTAACTGATAACACACGAGCACTTTTTTGCTTCAATTTAACCATTTATATTTCATTATGTCTGTGTAAAGGTTTACTTGCACTAGCACTTTTTACTTGTGATAAAATGACACTTCTATATATGATAATAGAGTGATTACTTTTGTATTTTTAGTACAGTCAAGTGCTATGGTGTATCATAATTTGAAAACAGCCATAGAAAAATCTTTTCTTTGCCAGTTGTAGTCCCCCCCTTCTTGCCATATCCTAAGGGTATGGCTGAGTGATGAAGCCCCCTAGGCAGACTGTTTCTGATCAACCAAATTTGCAATCTCCATGTCCTGAAGTGATTGGAGAAAGGATAAGGAGCAGCAGGTTATTAGGAGCATTTGCCCTTGCAGATCACGCATTGGATTATCCTTTTCTTAAAGTCCGGTATAGTCATGTATTTATGTTGTGCCTGACAATTCTCATAATTATTTACATGTGTGATCTATTAGCTTGGGTAACAATTCTAATCTGCAAGAAGATAAAATAAGACCATTAGCCTATTGTTTATCTGCATCGCTACTATATCTATCAGCTTCAGTCTTTCTTCTTACTAGCACCTGTTCCGGATTTTAATTGTTTTTTAAATGCAATTTTCTAATAAAAATGTACGTTATTATAATTAATTCGTGTGTCACTTCTAGTTGTTGCTGAGGTGAAACCAGACACCTTGTGAGTCTAAGTTTAAATGTTCATTATTAAGAAGCGCAGCCAATATTTTAGGGCCATTATATAAAGAAGACAACCAATGTTATAAAGTATTTGGCCTAATATGCTAATATTATTATTACTACACCTACTACATATTGGGATAGGATCTTGGATATGGGAATATCCCTTTAAGGATGTGAGCATTATACAGGCAGCCTATTAGACCAGCCCTCCAGTCGAATCTAATAGGATGTGGTGTATGGCAGACCACATTGGCAACCCCTTGGCACCCCCACAATCCAGCTGCGGAGTGCCGATTGGCAGACAGTGGGACTGATAGGTCTTTGCCAAACTCCTCATCAACATTGACAATAGCTTGTGATGGGTTCAATTGCTAGCATCTGAGCCAGCTCTGGTCCCAACACGTGTAGCCAGGAGTGTAGCTGTAGAGTACAGCTGGCTCCTACAAGAAAGAGCACGGCCACAACATCCAAGTCTTGATGAAGCAACTACCACATCCTCCAGCAGGAAGGGGCTCACTTCTGCACTGCCCATAGACTTTACACATCCGCGCAGCCCATACTTATCTCTGCCCTGGCGTTCTAAAACATCAGTGCAGTAGAAGCAGCTTTCACAAGATCGTGAAGCTGTGTGGGCAGGAAGCCGCAGTCAAAATCAGCCAGACTTCCTGGAGAGCAGATAAGAATGGCTTATTACCAAGTTTACCTTCTCAATCTCTGTATGCACATCACTGAACTAGTGCTGTGTATAAAGATTAGGGAGCACTCACCCTGCTTTCATCTCCAAACCCCGTGAGTATGTGATCACTGGGTACAAGGAGAGAGGCAGGATCTCCTGGGTAATATGAGAACCCGGCAGCTCTACTATGCAGCCTGCAATTTTCCTGTAACTGAGGTGAATATACCAGCCCCAACTACAGGGGAAAAATAAGAAAATAAAAAAAAATAAAATAAAATAGATATGTTAAAATTCTCCCAAAAGGTCTAATACCTTATATGAGAACAGTGTATAAAATAAATGTAAAAAAAATTAATAAAAATGGCAAACAGGCAAAAAAAAGAAAAAAAAAAATACTGAAAGGCTGTGTGCCCACGATGCGTTTTTTAAGCGTTTCTGCAGCGACAATTCCGCTGCAGAAACGCATAAAAAACACTTGGTAGAAGGCCTGCCATGTTCCCCAATGATAATCTGCATGTGCTGTCACCATGCTGCGGAAATTTCCTCTGCGGATTATCATTGCGGAAAAACACGCAGCACTACCAATTATTTTGTGGAATCGCAGCGTTTTCGCCGCCATTGACTTGCATTGGACCGCATGACTGCCAATGGCAGCGGTCGCATGACCCATCACATGACTAAATGACGTCATGGCAGGTCTTTTTAGACTATCGCGAGCTGCCGGCAAGCCAGGACGGATAACTATGGAGACCGGGGGCCATCAGAAGGTAAGTATAATATTTATTTTTTACCATTTTTTCGGTCACACTATATTTTTATTTTTTACCATTTTTTCGGTCACACTATATTAATCTATGCCGGTTGCATGGATTTATATAGTGTGACCAAGTTGTCAAGCACTTTCCAAGTGATGCTAAAAGCGCTTGACAACCCTCATGCGGAAATGCATGTGAAGAACGCTTCACATCCACATGTCCCTGGCAGGAAAAACGCATGTACAATCCGCATTTGTTTTTTTCTGCCAGGGAGATGCAGAAACGCTCAGGAAAAATCTGGAGCATTTCTGCATCGTGGGCACATAGCCTTAGTCTAAACTGCAGTTTATAGCTCAACCCCTATTGAAAAATGAGGTGCAATGAATAAAAAAAAATGTTGAAAGGGGAAAGGGGAGTGCAATTTAAAATGTTTTTAGTGGTCATTTCTGGTCGTAAAAAAAAATAAAAAATATAAAATGTGAAAAATAGACATATCCTATTTTTCTTTACATTTTCCACCTGATATTAGCGAAGATAAAAAAAATACAAAATCACAAAATTTAAGCCCCATGTGTGGGGGGAAAAAAAGAACAGGTAATAATTATTTGAATATCCAAACAAACAAAAAAAAATTATAGAGGCGTTAAAAGTGCATGTACAGAAAATGTCACAGGTCAGGAGGGGTGGGGTAAATCGCTCAGTCGTGAATTGGTTGATGATCATAAAGATGTTATGGCTCGAAGCCCACATGCTTTTACCTAAAAAGTTTGGTGTTATGCATCATCATAAGAAGCAGTAAAGCTTGATAAGAAATATTCTAAAAAGCTTTAAAGGGAAGAAAAGGGAAATATAACGTGTCTGTGCTTACCTTAGCATGGAACTCCGCTGGAATAGTCCTGCAGCCGACCAGCCGTTTCATTAGGAATTCTTTCCAATTATCATATTTAGCATGGATAGCTGCACATTGAAAAATAAGTTATTTTATACCGATATAGTCAGGCTTATTGTGATTGATTGTAATTAAAGGTAATTTAAAGAAATTGCAGTAAAACCCTGGCTATGTTTAAAAGCATATCTCAAGATCTTTATTGCAGGTAATATACATTTCATACAAAGAGTATGGAAAGCTAAAAGGTAATGGACATTTCTGCCCTTTTTTATTATATAATTGTGGAAATTAAACATCATTTTTAGCAGCCTTAAATATTTAAAAGGGGCTGTATATAGAGACCACACACAGAGAATAGCGGAGAAAACAAAGATTGCACAGGATCTGTATCAAGTTCTATACAAAAGGAAATAAGAGAATGAAGCTGTGTAAATTCATGAGAGCTAGTGAAGGCAGCAGCATTTACAGAACACAAATCCAGCATATATTCCTGAGAGGGAAATACCTCATGCCTTATTGATTCTGTTAATGTTTTTGCTTATCGCTTTTTTTTAATCCTGGCTAGTAAGCGTCAACAAGTTATTTATTTTTAAGTTGCCACAAGCTAATGATGTTTCGGTAATCGCTTAGTAAATTATGTGGCAGCACTAGGTAAATACAAAGAGCGAGATCTCTCTATAACATGATAATATTTTTTCAAAATATTTAGGTTCCAAGGTAAACGGTTTTCAGAAAATCACTGAATATCTGCGGTGGCATGAGCCGAGCAGGAGTCCAATGATCTTGAGCTTTCAATATTCATGAGCTGCGGCTTCCCCACCGCTAAATTCACATCTTTCTCCAAATGTAATTTATAGGAGAAATAAGTGTCAGTCAGGAGTGAGGAGGTTGGCGCTGCTCATGAATACCAGGTACCATAACGCTCCCCTCGCTCTTCCACAGTGAAGTAAGAAAAGAGTGACCGCGCTGGAATCGGGCTCTTCATAATGACACTGCCTTCAGGTGGGTGACATAACCCTGGTGACAAAACGCCTTTCTGAACTCTACAAAGCTCCGGAATATAGGAAAGGGTTACACACAAAAATGCAGAAGTGTAATGATCTAAAGTAATGTGAACACAACAAAAAGCATCTTACTATGGGGAGGCACCAGGATTTTGCTATTGATTGCACACCATCCGATGGGATGTATGTCCAGAGCTCCTAAATTGCACCAGAAGTTGTGTGTGGAATCATCTTCAAAACCTTCATACTGCAACAAAGCCCTATAACCTGTGCGGGTATAGATTTATAACAGTGAGAAATGTCTGGAAACAAACATTTCATATATGCCTTATTAACAAAGGGTTGTATGGACTAGAAATATACAAAATGCTGTACATAGATCCAAACAGAGTGCCAAGATTTCCGAGAAACACCACTAAAGGGAAACAGTATAAGAAAAAAAGGGTATAATACCTTTCCAACCATAAATGGAAGGGTTTGGAAGCAGAGGACGAAAAGAAAAAAAATAGAGTAATAATAGTAATATATATTATACACAACCTACAGCCCACACACGGCCGGACAAACACAACTGATGGCCTTCCTGTGCTGGTCCTGTGTATGAACAGTCAGGTATAGCCTCTGCCGGGCTGCCATCAGCTCTGGACCGGCCGGCTGCTCAGTACAGGAGCGGCAGGGATCTGGGCAGGATCAGGGCTGCTCAACACACAGATTACTCTAGGTACATAGATCACATTCTGCCAGTGCCCACACTGGATGGCTGCACCTGAGCTCTATATACTGGACTCAAACTTCAAGGGGCTGAGTGAAAGGTAGTCTGTCAGCAGATTTATGCTGCCCCACCTTAGGACAGTACAGAGTAGAGGCAGAGGGGGCCTGATTCTAATGTGGTGTTTCTTATTGGGTTACTTGCAGCCATTTTATCTGCTGCAGCTGTGCTAGTCTTCTCAATGCTGAGCTTTTGCTATTCCCGCCTCCACCGCTTTATTGGCAGCTAACTGAATATGCAGTGGTGCAGATAGTTGTCAACTATAGGTGCAGGGTTAGACAGAGCTCATCACCGAGAAGACAGGCAAAGCTGCTGCAAGCAGCATAGTAAGTGACACACTGCTGGAATCAGGGTCTGTGTCTCTACTTTATGCTGTCCTTATGCTGAGAAATATAAACCTGGTGACAGATTCCCTTGGATTACTCACTGCCAGTTTAGTTTACTATGAAGTGGACCTAAAAAGACTTTTAAATTACTGCCACAATTAGTATGAGTATTGTACAAAATAATTATTACTTTTCAGATGAATCCAAAAATACTGAGACCATGCTCCACCACCCCCAGCAATAACAAGCCGTTCTCTACTGGAAAACATGCAGGAAATGCTCCCGAGAGGTAACCGGTCTCAGCTTCAAGTTATTCATGAATTAATGTCCCCATACACATTACACTGTCGTCTGGACCCGCCGATATGGGGCCTCTCGACTCTGCCCAGATGAAGTCGGAGAGGAAAAGGATCCAATCCTATTCTCAGCAGGGAGATCGGCCAGAGAAGCCTAGTAGCAGCTTCCAGAGAGCACAAGAGAGAGCGGCCGAGCCAAGCATTGCAGTGTATGGGGAGGGAGCTGCTGGCAGACTGCTTTCCAGTGTGTATGGGGCCTTTACAAACATACTCACCCACTGCCTGACACAATGTATTTACACGTTGCTTAAAGGAGAACTCGATTTTCAATGATCTTTTCAGAATTATGGCTATGTGCCCACGATGCAGAAATGCTCCGGATTTTTTCCTGAGCGTTTCTGCATCTCCCTGGCAGAAAAAACGCATGCGGATTGTACATGCGGATTTTACATGTGGATTTTACATGTTTTTCCTGCCAGGGAAATGCGGATGTGAAGCGTTCTTCACATGCATTTCCGCATAAGGGTTGTCAAGCACTTTCCAAGCGATTTTAGGATCACTTGGAAAGTGCTTGACAACTTGGTCACAACTATATAAATCCATGCAAACGGCATGGATTTATATAGTGTGACCGAAAGAATGGTAAAAAATAAATATTATATTTACCTTCTGATGGCCTCCGTCCTGGCTGCCGGCAGCTCGCGGTACACCACACTGAAGGACCTGCCGTCACATGACTAAATGAAGTCAGCGCAGGTCCTTCAGTCCACCGCGATCTGCCGGCAAGCGAAGACAAGCACACTGCGGGCCATCAGAAGGTAAGTATAATATTTATTTTTTATTTTATTCTTTTTTTTACAGGTTCTATGGTACCCGGGTCCGGAGGAGAGTCTCCTCTCCTCCAGACCCGGGTACCATCCGCACATTGAAATGCTTGCATTCCGCATGTACAGATGCAGTGATGCGGATTCAATGCGTTCCAATGAAAGTCAATGGCGGCGAAAGCACCGCGCTTCCGCAAAATGATTGGCAGTGCTGTGTTTTTTTCCGCAATGATAATCCGAAGCGAAAATTTCCGCAGCATGTGCACGGCACATGCGGATTATCAATGGGGAACATAGCAGGCCTTCTACCATGCGTTTTTTAACCATTTCTGCAGTGTTTTTGCCGCTGCGTAAACGCTTAAGAAACGCATCGTGGGCACACAGCCTAACAGTTGTGAGTACATTAGGAATAATCCCTTCGCTGGCCACTATACGACTGTATCCTGCATGGTTTCCCAGCTTGCGCTCTTCAGATTCTCTCCCTACTTTGCCTATGGGTGGATATTAACTATGAAGTCACCCGTACACTGCACTATCAGATAGAGGGACTCCTGTTTTCTCTAATGCACTGCCCCAAATGAGCAGACTACATTTTTAACAGTGCTTTAAAAACACATCTCTTTAGACTGGCTTATCACCTCACTTCACTAATCGAACTCTTCCCTGTTCCCTCTTTCTAAAATATTCCTCAGAATCTGTTCCCTCTGATTTTACCTGTGTCCACATCCTCCGTGCACTTGATAATTGTACCTAGACATATACTGGATGATGATCGGATCATGCACCTTATATGAAAACCCCTATTATAATGATGCCTGAACCTACATGACAGCCCTTTCTACCCATTGTGGCCCTCCCCATCTATCTATATAAATAAAAATTTAAATGTTCGTTTGTTCAAAATCTTAAATCTCCGAAAGTTCTTCACCAATTGCTGTGAAATTTTCACACAACGTTGCATTTGAATACAAGCATGTTTTTATATACCTACTATGTTTTTATACACCAGCTGTTAGACAAAAAAGCAACAGCGACAGGGGGGTGTTATGAGCTCAGTCCCAGGCTGACTCTCCCCGGCCGCCCGGCATCCCCCCCCCCTTAGTGACATCTCATTCATAAACCCTTCTCCCTCTCCTTCATTCGCACCAGCCGCTGCCTGTGCTTTGCTCCTTTCGTGTCCTCCATGGGTGTTGGGGGGAAGTGGAATGACGAGACCGTCTGTTCAACGCTGAAAGACGCTGCTGCTCATCACCACCACCGCCTGAGAGGCGGCCGCCTCTGCTCTTCGGCACCGCTGCTGCAGCTTGTTCTTCTCCGGCAGGCGAGTCTTATTTCCGACTGCGCAACAAAAAGCGGGAGAGGGAGGGAAGGAGGCTGCACGGAGAGGAGCAGGCCGCAGCCTCCACTCTGGGCGCTGAGCTGGGCCAGAGACTCGCAGCAGTGGGCAGATAGCGAGCGAGTGCAAATCCCACTGCGCCACTGACAGGAGCGGCGCTGTGATCTGGCTGTTAACGGCCTGGGACATGTCAAGCGGATCACCCCCTCCTCCTTTGCCGCCGCCTACCTTCATCTTCAGCATCAGTATACACATATATGGTCTGCAGAGCACTGGTGTAGAACGGATATCACCACCATACAGTGACCAGATAATGGTAATATCAGTCCTAGTACAGTGGTTTTGGTTAGAGAGGTTCTCCAGGCTTGAAGTTAAAGTCTGCACTCTATTGTGTCCTCTCCATGCTGTGAAGATTCTCCGATGCCATTAGTGTGCGGTCATGTGCCCAAAAGCATGCAATCCCATACATTCCAGACGTGCATGGCCTTACTCAATAAAAGTGACTGTAGCAAGGCCGAGTACATTTAGGCTATGTGCGCACGGTCCATATTTGAATCAGAAATTTGATGTACGTTTCCGCATCTCCTTCGCAGGAAAAACGCATGCGGATCTTCCGCGTGTTTTTGACGCGTTTTTTTTAAGCGCTTTTGTACATCAATGAATGAATGATTTTTGGAGCTAAATAAAGTCATTTGGTGGGACATTGCTTAAACCTTGGATTACCGTCAGAACTGGGATGAGTATATCGGTTAATTTAAATGATTAAAGAATGTGTTGGATTTCAAATAAAGTGTTTACTCTATGTCTGTGTTTATTTAACTCTTTACTTTACTTTAATTAGGTTTTGTCATGAAAAGGTCTGATTGACACATTGTCATCACCAAATAAAAGAGCTGGGTGTCAGCTAGTCCCATTCACCTAATCTTCATGAGCATTTCTAATCATGTAATTTATGCGTCTGCTGTGAGCTGCTATTTTTAGCCTGGGAAGGTGAAATTAGCAAACATGGTTCCTGGCCATAATTAACAGCTTACAGCTGGTTCGTTAGCCGCTATGTCTCCCCGATCAGCACTCAGCAGTGCTTTGGACGCAGCATATTTTTGCGTCCAAAATGCGGTGTTCTAATGCCACACTTTTGTTGTCGGAACATGCGAATCCACCTCATATAATGACACTTCAATCGGTCAAAATCTGCAGTGGAGACTAGCGTGTCTGCTACAGAAATTGACATGCTGCATGTGAGTTTGGGTACGTGGCCACGATCAGGAGCCGCTTCAGGTTTGACGCTGCATGTTTATACAGCGTCAAACCCGCAGTGTCCAGATGTTACAGCATAGTGGATAGGATCTCTAGAAATCCCATGTCCACTATGCGTGCATCTGAAGCTGTGGATCACCCATGGACACTGACATGCGGCACGTCTTTCAGGACCGCAGGATGTCAAATTCTCTTGCGGAGTCGATGGTCTCTGCAACAGAAATTTGACCACTAGAAAGTATTGACTGCGGTAAAGCCGCATGGTTCAGTGAACACATGTGGATTTACCTGCGTTAAATAGAACGCAACGTTTTGGATGCAGCAAAAAATGTGTCCAAAGCGCTGCTAAGTCCAGATCGTGGGCACAAAGCCTAAAATTAAAAAAATAAATAAATAAAATAAAAAAAAAAGGGCGTGGGCCCCCACGTCATTTTTATAACCAGCAGAGGGAAAGCCGACCGCTGGGGGCTGATATTAGTAGCCAAGGAAGGGGCCATTGGCAACAATGTTTCCTGGCTATTAATATCAGCCCACAGCTGTTTGTTTAGCCTTTACTGGCTAGATTACAGGGGGAATTTTTTTTATTACACTCCGTCCACGTAGCAATCGATCTTCTGAAAAAAACATAAGATAACAAACAACCATATCCCTCACCTGTCCGCTGTCAACGACTAAGTCCACGATCACCGCCAACAAGTGTCCAACGACGATCTGGGTCACTTCTACAGCAGTGACATCAGAAATCACTGATGTCACTGCTGTAGAAGACAGCAATGTATACTGACAGGGGTGTAAAATCACCCCTGTCAGTATACATGCTGCAGGAGGTCACTGGGGTTCATCAGTTGAAGATCAGCTGACCAGCCCCAGTGAGCTAACCACAGTGGGAGCATTCTTCAGAATGCTCCCAGGGGAGGTCACGTGAGCATTAGCTGATCGGTCACGTGACCGATTAACTGATCGCTGACGTCACCGCAGGTCCTGGCAGCTCAGTATACTGCTGGGAGCGACCCCGCTCCCCGCAGTATACCGCTGGCCGCCGGGAGCAGAGCATCGCCGCCGGGGACCAGGAGGACACCGGGGGCCGCTGGACAGGTGAGTATGATTTTTTTATTTTTTATTTAATTTATTTTTTTTTTTTTACCACGGGCACGCAGGCTGGGCAGAGCAGACTACTGCTCCTCCCAGCCACGCCACTCTCGCTGTTATCAGCGCGAGCGGCGGTCGGAGACAGGAGTTGTAGTTTTCTCTCCCGACCTGGGTACCACCCGCAGCGCATTTCCGCCGCGAATTCGCGGCCATTCGTTTTAATTGAAACGCAGCAAATCCACAAGTATAGATATTATACCTGCAGGTTTGCTGCGATTCAATGCAAGTCAATGGGCGCAAATTCACAACGGAAATGCCCAAACAATGGTCATGCTGCGGTTTTTAACAAAAAGCGAATCGGGAGCAGAAATTCCTGCATCATGTGCACAGCACATCCAGATTTCCATTGCTATACCTGGCAGACCTATTAACAAGTGTTTTTGCAGCGTTTCTGCGGCGGGAAAAATGCATCAAAAATGCTTTGTGTGCACATAGCCTCAGTTGGAATGTGGCCGGAGGTGTGGAAATCGCATACTTGGTCACACTCCCGGCACTAGAGAATCCTGACAATGCATGCTGGGAGGATTCAGAAGTCTGCAGTCACAGACTTTAACCTCAAGCCTGGACAACCCCGTTAATGATCAGTATGGTGGCATTATCGCTACTGTATATGCTGATTATATTTGTTTATGGTTTGGTGATATTTGTCTGTTATATTGCAATTTTATTACGGCAGTATTATTGAATTTTATATAGCAGTATTATTGGTATTATTAGATATATTATTGTTGCAGTAAATATTGTTTTCCCCAGGGTAGGGTTATATTAGTAAGAGATATCCCCTTCTGGGGCAGGGACAGCATGGGCCTTTGAGCTTTCATGCCAGGGCTGAATTTCAGTCCCAGTCCGTTCCGTCACGGGCCTTCACTCCTCCTGTAAATGTTAAACTATGTATTACTCTGTATATTTCCCCACATAATTGTAAAGTGCTGCGGAATATGATAGCGCTATAGAAAAGTACTATTACTATTAATAACAAGTGTAAACCTATCTGAGAGGACCAAGCCGCTTCCATTGATGGGTTTCTTGCCCACTTTGGAGTACTTTATGAGTCGCGGCATAAAGGCGTAGTTAGAACAGCGGACCAGATTATCTTTAGAAGTGACTGGAACCAGTCTTGGGTGGTGTACACAGCTGCTGGAGTTACACATGGTCTGGGACCCCAGGCAATATATTTCGGGAGAAGAGCCAGCCAACCAGACCAGGATGTCACTGCCTTCCAGGAGTCAGGGTTGCTAGAGACAAGTGGCGCTCGGGTGGCTCTTCCTCAGCACTGCAGACAGGTAGCAGGATCTCCATTGCCCGCAACCTAAAGGACATCATAGCCAGAATAAGTCGAAACACGACCTGATGGCACCTCCAGGGATCGGAGGTAATGCCTGAGCTGGTGGTGCTGTGAGGACATCCTGTTACATAGGCCATGCAGTGACTATAGACTATTCCAGAACAGTACTAAGTACTACTACAGCACAGGACTTTTCCACACAGCTTTGTGGGCCATACATACGTTCACCTAGAACCCAGTGCAGTAACATACAAATCATCATAAATTTAAAGAGAACCTGACAGCAGGTTTTTATCACCCATCTATGAGCAGTATGATGTAGGGCCAGAGACACAGATTCCAGTAGTGGATCATTTACTGGGCTGCTTGGTGTCATTTTGATAAAGTCAATGGTGCAGATATAGAAGTTCTCTAAATGCTGAGCCCTATATAACCCTGCCCACACCACTGATTGGCAGCTTTCTGTGTACACTGTTCATAGGCAGAAAACTGCCAATCAGTGATGGGGGCAGGGTTAAACAGAGCTCATGAATATGGAGGACTACATGGCAGGTTTATTAGTCCTCTAGTGATAATCTCCTGTTTACTTACTAGGATCAGAACTGCTTATGGTGGGTGATCAACAAATCAACTCTGACAGATTTACCGTTTATGACACTGATGGTCTGAGGATTGGTTTGCTAATTAAAGAGGTAGTATACTACTTGGACAACCCCTTATTATATAAAGTTGCACCCCTGGGGTCATTCCAGCAATGTTGGAGTAACACTGTCATGTCAAGTGAGCCCTGCAGCCGATCAGTGGCTGCTACTGGGGTGCTGAAGTGCTCACTGCATTTATCAGGACCTCAAAACGGAAGAACTGAGCGCTGCAGCCTAATAGCGGCCAGTGTTTGGCTGCCGAGCTCATGCGACATTACAATTTGAGGTGAGCCCCAGGGCAGTCATAGCCAGAAAGGCGCCAGTGCATGAAAGCAGTATAAGGTAGTTTTATACTAGAAGAAGTGATACTATTATACTTAAATGGGGGTTGACCATGGGGTGGACATCCTCTTTAAGAGGGGACACACATTGTTTTCACTTTTAAAGGAAGAACTTTTAAAAGGCGCCACTAGAAACACAGAACAAAGTCTCAAAACTTTAATAGAGAGCCAATTTCTCCGTCATACCAAAACACAGAAATCACAAAACACACAACCAAATCTCTCAAACAAGAGGTGTCTGCATTTGGCAGCGGTTTGGACTCGCTGAAACAGAATGTAGTCACCTAGAACTGGAGATTTAACCTGCAAGAACACCTTGAATATAAACCTATAAAGATACCACTTCAAAAAGTGAGATCAATCCCAAATTTAATAGAAAGCCCAAAAACAAAGAATTCCCAAATCTGTATAACTCAATGAATAATAATAATAGATCTTCATTATTGAGAGCAAACAGGAATTCGAAAAAACTGTGGGGTCAGTTTTATGAAAAAGTATTAAATTTTATTCAATATAATATAAATATACAGCACAAAAGATCATGTAAAAAGGTTTGGAATGAGAAGATACTGCAACAACACTATGGAGATGGTAATGGAATATCCACCATAGTGAAAGAAATAGAGAGACACACTGGGTCCCCAATCATATAAACAAAGTATCCTAGTAGTTATATTGGACCAAAGAATACACTAGAGTATTATTATTGGTTGGATATATGTCCCCAATCAGTCAAAAAATGAGTGCAGCCTGATCCTGTCCTGTCTCTAATATGTCCCAATTAATGACTAAGAGAATTTATAAGGAATAGGAATTACCTTGTGTCATGATATTAGATGGAGCAGAGTGCGCTTGGGACCCGTGCAATAGCCTCGATGCGCGTTTCACCTTCCGGCTTCGTCAGGAGGCGTGGCAAATGATTAAAAGTGGGTGCTATATAAATGAATGAGTCTAAACGGCTAGCGAATCGGTGCGTGAATCGTCATGTTGCTCCGCCCCGTGGTGCGGCCAGCGGGCGTCCGCAGGGAATGACGGGAAGGAGGACGTGCGTCATCCCCCCCTCCCCCCCGTCACCCCGGAAACCCGCCCGGCCAGCGATGCCACAAGGCGCGAGCAGCGCAAGCAAAGGGCGCGTCTGCGCTATATAAGGAGAAACAGAGCGGAATCAGGATAAATTTATTGAAATAAACTATCTATGTGCTCACACCAAGCCAGTCAACATACATCGTCAAAGGGGGAGGAGATCCCACCTACTCCCATCTTAACTTAACCCCTCCACATCCATATTATTGTATAAGAAGTAGGGACACCTTGAAGACTGAAAATTTCAGTTGGTGAAGGATCTTCTTACAGGGCTGTGGAGTCGGAGTCTGTGTCCATTTTGGTGGAGTTGGTATGAAATGGACATACGCCGACTCCTAAAATATATACCGTATTTTTCGGACTATAAGACCCAAATTTTGGAGGAAAGTGGGGGGTATACATGTCCGTACTATACACTGTGGCTGTGGATGGTGGGGATTGTGGGGGTTGGGAGTGGCAGCGGCGGAGGAGCGGGGCACAGGAGGCAGCAGCCGCCTGCTGCAGCGTACGCTGTGCCCACTGCTAAAGAAAATGAATATTCCCTGCTCCCCATGCATTTTCCTTAATAGCGCGCACACTGTAGCTGCAGCGCGACTCCTGCTGCGGCCGGCGGTCTATGTGTCCGCTATTAAGGGCCATGAATATTCACTACAATCCACTCCCATGGCTTGTAGTGAATATTCATGGTCTTTAATAGCGGGCACATAGACTGCCGGTCACCGCAGGAGCGGCGCTGCGGCTACAGTGTGCACGCTATTGAAGACAGTGAATGGTCACAGCTCCCCACGCACAGAGTTCCGGCGCGGGAAGCAGTGACTATTCCGGCACAGCATCTGCATCTCACACTGTGTGAGGGCGCATGGCAGAGACGCCATGCGCCCTCACACAGTGAGAATGTCGGCAGCAGAGAGGGGTGCAGCGATGGAGGAGAGAGGTGGTGCGTATGATTGTTTATTTTTTTGTGGGCAGCGTGATGGGGATCAGAGGGTGCCAAGCATACCAGGATCTAGGGGTGCCATGCATACCAGGATGGGGGATCAAGGGGTGCCATGCATAGCAGGATAGGGGATATAGAGGTCCCACGCATATCAGGATGGGGGAATCAAGGGGTGCCATGCATACCAGGATGGGGAATCAAGGGGTGCCATGCATACCAGGATCGGGGATATAGGGGTGCCATGCATAGCAAGATGGGTTATGTAGGGGTGGCATGCATAGCAAGATGGGGGATATAGGGGTGCCCATGCATATCAGGATAGGGGATTGGGGGGCCACCTATACCAGGATGGTGGATTGGGGGGCCATCTATACCAGGATGATGGATTGGGGGGCCACCTATACCAGGATGGTGGATTGGGGGCCACCTATACCAGGATGGGGATGAGCGCCACCTATACCAGGATGGGGATGAGGGCCACCTATACCAGGATGCGGATGAGGGCCACCTATACCAGGATGGGGATGAGAGCCACCTATACCAGGATGGGGATGAGGGCCACCTATACCAGGATGGGGATGAGGAAAATGTATATCAGGATGGAGTATATTAACAGAATTAAGGGACATTACTCCAATAGCAGTGTCAGCAGCAGACCCCCTCCTCCATAACAGGGCATCATGACCACATTTTTTGCTTAAATGTTTTTTTTTTCTATTTTCCTCCTCTAAAACCTAGGTGCGTCTTATGGTCTGGTGCATCTTATAGTCCAAAAAATACGGTAATAAATTGGGTGAAGTAGTTCAATGCAGGATGTGCTGAATATCTTTTCATAAGAATTGGGGAAAGTTATGAAATGTCCTATAAATGTCTGTCCTATTCCTGATCTAAGGGTCTAGACTTTTAGTTGAGATGAATCTGTGCTGTACTTTATGTACACGCTCAGTAGTGAGGCCGTGCTGTGGGGTCAAGGAAATTGAGGAGTCGGGGTAGGAGTCAGAAGTTTGGCTTACCGGCTCTACAGCCCTGCTATTGTAATTATTGATCCATTTCATCAGTACATTCAATCTATTCAGTTTAATAGGTAATGAAGGCAGCCAGAGGGCCTCTTCAATTTCTATTGCTGGTCACAATATTGAGATCTTTGTGGATATTGCAACTTTTAAAGGTGTAGAGCACTAAAACCCCTACTTCATAGTTTGCTAAAGTACACCATATGATTCTGGAAAGATCACATTTAGTGTTTCCAATCTGGATTACTCTGAAATTTATTTTTGTTTAGTTCCCAACATCATCCCACTCCTTTTTCTTCTTATTCTCTCTTCTCAACCCAATTCAAGGCCAAGCCACCTTGAATCATTACATTAATTATAGTGTTATGTAATTATAAAGCAGTGCCTTTTACCATCCACTAAGGCTAGTAAATCCCTTATGCTGTTTTTACATTCTATAAAAGCCTTTTATTTAAAGATTTCCAGAAGCAAAAAAAAAAAAGAACGCCTGAAGAATGGTCATCTCACTTCTTTTAACAGCTTGGTATCTTTGGAAACCTGAAGCAGTAATAGATGTTCAAAAGCCTAAGCAAATGGATGGCAAGTCGTTTTTACATAGTAATGCGAATGTTCACTCTTTTGAGCGTTTTGTTAGCAATCTTTCAAGAGGTTTTGGAGAACAGTAAAAATGCCTAAACAAAAAAGTTGTTGGCTAAAGCATAAAAAAAATAAATCACTGCAAAATCTTACAGGACTTTTACATGATAGACTTTTGTAAAACAACCTGCATCCCACAGGTACAAGACAGACCACCACAAGACCTGGTCTCCAGATAGCCGAGAGGATGCAATAAGTACTTTAGAAAAGAAGTTCAGAGCCATGTCCCGTCTATAATGTATTTTCTATGGTAAGAATATTGTGGCAAACTATGCTATTCTTGCTGTCAACTGCAACGGATGGAAAATTACCAAGTGTATGGGCGGTAATTATTCAATAAAATGACAATAAAAGGTCAGTAGAAAACTGAGAAGTCATCATATAAAACGGAAGAGCAGGTAATTGTATAAACACTACCTGCTAGCCTTACAGCAGATGAAATCCAATACACACGACAGGGAAGCACGGCGTCTTTACTTATGTTCTCCACCTTAATTCCCTCAGCAATCTCATCCCACTGATCAAACAGAGGAACCTAAAAATCATGGGGAGAAGAGGGAGAAAGAACTTACAGACCTGCTCTGATAACAAATGGGGAGCATAAGGAACCTTGTCGCAAAAGGAACATCGGAAGTATTGTCCGCTGGAACTCACATGTCTGAAGCAGCTGACGGGAGCCGCTTGGTAATCACCTTCTGTAATGTACTTTCCCCAGTCAAAGCCGAAAACCATGTCTAAAAGAGAAAAAAACTGAATCGAATTGTATACATATGCATTAAGATTTCAAATCTAATTTTCTTAAAGGGAATCCGTCAGCAGGCTTTGGTACAGAATCTGAGAGCAGCACGATGTAGGGGCAGAGACCCAGATTCCAGTGATGTATTACTTATGGGCTGCGTTTATTCAAGACAATTAATAATTTAATCAGCAGAAGACTTGTTGTTTCATGCCATGTAGTTCTGAGCTGTGTAAAGCTGCCCCAACCACCGATTGGCAGCTTACTGCCTATGCAGAGTATACACAGGAAGCTGCCAACCAGTGGTGTGAAAGAGGTTATACACAGCTCAGCATTCAGAGAAATAGCTGATCTGCAGCAGGAAACATTAATCTTATCAAAACTACAGCATGTAGCCCAGCAAGTGATAGTTCACTGGAATCAAAGTCTTGGTCCCTACAATAAGCTGCTCTTAGATAATATAGCAAATACCCGGTGACAGAGTCCCTTTAAAAAAAAGTTCCACTCTTTTAGCACATCCATTTTAGTAAATAATTGCACTCATTAGGAAAAAAAGTCAACATGACCGCAATGGAAAGAATCAATGTTTGAAAAGGACAGGTCACCAGCTGGAAAGTGGCCAGGTTTTGCTCTTATTTTATTACTGAAGCTCCATTGATAATTCAGAGGGGTTTTTTTTGGGGGGGTATTCACCATACACTTCCACAGTTTAATAGTCACCAAGAACTGAGCTAAATAAAAGATTATTCGGACAGGCAGGTCCTTGGCAGCTTCTCTCCGCCTCCTGACAGTGATTGACAGCGCTTTCCCAATACATGCAGGCAGGGAGATACACATATGTGGCTGAAACTGCGACTTTTGGCTCTAATAACATTTAAAAAATAAATAAAATATACTAAAAATGTAAAAAAAAATTGTATCTCACCCATACATCATTAACATTCATGTGAATTGCTTAAAAGAAAATACAAAAACAATCTGGAAATAAGACAACTAAGACTATTATAAATATTTGATCTCGCGTGCCAACAGTAGATAGCCAGTAGTCAACCAAGAATGAGATTTTCAGTGGTTTAAGTGGGTTTCTACAACTATGATATTGATGACCTATTTTTAGTATAAGTTACCAATTTCAAAAGGGTGGGAGTCCGAAACCAGGCCCCAATGACGTCCAGCAGTTAAAAGCCGATATGTATTACCTAGAGCTGTGTGGTTCAATCGCACATGGTTTACATCCGACTACTGTCGGAGCTGGGTGTTAGACCCTCACCGATGACTTAGATAGGTCATCAGTATCACAGTGGTAGATTACCCCTATAAACCATTTTCCAAAGAAGGGCAAACTTGTTAAAGATATATCAACAGCTGGAGCTCTGCTGGAAGGACAGCAAAAAATGGCACTGTGTGAACGATTAGCTCGTGTGCATACGGTACTATATGACCTTTCTGACTTGTTTGTGATCAGTTTATCTTGTGATTGTGTTCTGATATGGAGATCATGGCTGTTTTATGTCCCATGTCATATAGTTCATTCTACCACAATTTCTTAATGCTGATGATTCCTGAAAGATTAAATTCTGCAACAAAATTGAAAAACTGAGCCATCATTTTGAATGTTGCATCAAGAATGGATATCTCGGGTAACCCGTAAATTAACATTGACATAGTCCTTACCATTAGTGCATGGCGGTTGCTCTACTGTAATAAGTGCCCATCAATAACATGCAGAAATTATTTTCCTGATAATGACACAGAAAACTGTGCTGAAAATGATCTTACCATCCTGTCCACTGGTTCCATCTGCTACTTGCCCTGTGCCCCCTGTACGTAAAAATGCACCAATTTTGGCAGACCATGAAGCTTTTTGTAGAACCTTTGCCTTCTTTGTAGGTGGTTTCCCCTATAGAAACAAACAAACATAAGCAGATGCTTTCTCATTTTGCTAAAGAAGCACTACTGTTCATTTTGCTTCCCCCTCAACCTGTGTAACTATTTGTGTAGTGTAGGTGTATTAATATAGTCACCGATGGTTGTCTTCTCCGGTTTCCAGTGCCGCGCCACTCCACTTCTTTTTCTGAGTTATGTGACGTGATTCAGACTGTCTGGATGACACTGTGGTCTAGGTTTGAGCGGATCTCTCTTTTATAATATTAGTCTATGGATTCTCGTTCTGACGCTCTATGGGCTTGCATTGTACAATCGACTTCCAGATCACACAACGCGCAGTGAAAGCCAACATGTCAGAATAGAAGTCACGTGACTCAGAAGACAAGTGAAACAGCACTGGGAACGAAGACGGCAATTTGTGAGTATGTTACCATACTTACACAGGGCTAGGGAGTAAAAACGGGAGTGCTTCTTTAAGCTTTGTGGGGATGTGAGACTCACATTTTCTAGACAATAGATGCATGCATAAAGCTATTACTAGAAGAATTGGTCTTTAAAAGTCCAATCTTTGTACAGCCACGACTACAGCAGATCATGCCTTAGCAGACATCACATACACAATACGTGCACCAGAAACATAACAGCAAAAAGGAGAAGATTTCCTTTATGCCGGGTCACCAATGACAAAGATTAACAACCACCTGAAGCCTGGCAAGAACACTGGCTTTCTTAGAATTGGACGAATAGCTGCGAGAACAGGAGGCGCTGCAGAATCTCTTTGTTTTGGAGAAGAAGGTATCACGTGTGCCAACTATTCCACACATTTCACAGATAGCTGAGGTTCAGAGGAAAAAAAATTTGCAGTAAGTTTTTGAAATTTTTACATTTAGTTTTCTGTTTTAAAATTACATGTCACAAACAGTGACAACACATATAGCAGATAGCAAAATAAGGCAAAATGTGAACTGTGCATAAAGACTGTGGCCATGTGAAGTTTACTGGGAAGGCTGGTTGTGCAGGCGCCCTGCTGCTTTATTCTAAGTCTATGGAACAAACTACAAAAAGTCAGCCGAGCACGGTCTGCCCTCCATGGACATAATATGGAGCAACAGGGCGCAAGCGCGACCAACAATCCCATTCACCTCCAACTTGACCATGGTCTTGTGGCCAGCAGAGAACCAGGAGAGAGTGAGACACACAAGTCCCTGTTCTTCCAATTGGTGGGCATCATATTGCATTGGTGAAAATGTAGATTAACTGGAATATCCCTTTATCTCTGCTTCTTGCTTTATTAGCCAAGTTCTAATCTAAAACCTAAGACACATGTCAGCCTATTGACGCAAATCAATTGAATGGCACAATGCTACAATAGTACACTGCAAGAAGCAACAAACCTGCGTGCCATCCAATACATGTACTGAAGAGGCTACAGCGCTCACATGATCGCCAAACAAATGACTGGGGGAAGAGTCGAACCCCCACTGAACTAATATTGACAGGCCATCAATTTTGAAAGGCTGGAAAACCCCTTTAACTTAAAGGGATATTCCCATCTCCAAGGTCCAATGCCAATATGTAGTAGGTGTAATATTAATATTAGCAAATATACTACATTTCTAATTTGAGGTAATTCTTCTGATTCGCTATGTCGTTTACCCCATGTGCAGGGCATTGCAGTAGCTTAGGTATCCATGGTTACGACCACTAAGAGCTGTCTAACTGCCACTATATGAGTGGTCAAAACCATGGATATCTAAGCTACTGCAATGCCCTGCACATGGGGTAAGTGACATAGCGAATCTAAAGGACAATACTACATTTCCAATTGGAGGAATTAGGTTATGTCCTGAGGAAGAAGTTGTGAATGACTTTGAAACGCGTTGACTTGTAACCCTTCTGATAAACTCTACTCAAGAATATATTGGTTCCTGCAATTCTTTCAGCAGCGCAAGTTATACACATTCTACCTGGGACAGTACTTTCTTCGGTCTGACAACCAGTGTATTGCAGCAGCTGATTTATGCCATTGAATGGTTGCAAATGCGCAACCATATCAGGTGAGCGTATTACTTTCTTATTAATTTTCTGTCTACCAGTTAAGACCCTATTTGTGCTTGCGTGGGTCCCCAGTATTTCTACTATATACTGGGATAGGATCTTGGAGATGGGAATATCCATTTAATAAGACCGTTACAGCAGGAATGGGAACCTTGCCCACAGGAGCTTACAATCTTTCTTTAGAAGTGGTGTAAAGAACAACATGGAAGAAGTTCAGGTTGCGGCTCATTTTTTAATTGAGAACATAGGCTATTTCTGTATCGCTGAGTTCAGGAAGCCAGATTCTAACACATGTCTTTTACGGGTGTTTCTGGGCATCTCAATGCTTCCGCAAAGCTTTACTGATAGGAAAGAAGCAGCACCTTATGGAGTCTGGGGCCTCCTTTTTATCAGGACTTTTTGTACCTGAGCTCTGTGTTTGGGTCAAATAACATTATGGCCAAATGTCCCAGACACTAGGGAAATACTGTAAATGCTGAGTGGTGTTTCTCTGGTAACACCTGCTGTATTACTGAAAAACATGGATTAAGAATTAAAGGTTATTTCCATCTTCATAATTAGGTATTGTCAGGTAAAAAACAGCAATTTACTGTTTATTACATTTTTCTGCCATTCTTGACAAACACTTTTCTTTTGTTTACAGCTCGCAACCTTGGAGTCCGACTACCACTGCTAGACAGCAGAGCATGCACAGCACTTACCAGCTCTTTTCTATTGAGCTTGTAAGGGCCGTTTTGAAGCTGGTCGCTGCAGCGCAGTGTTATTTCCTAATTCCAGCCATCTTCAGTGATTACAAGCTAAGCAGCAGCAGTGGTCGGTCTCCTAGACAACAATCTGTAATCAAGTGTTAATATTTCAAGAATGGCAGCAAATTTTAATAAGCAGTAAATTGCAAAAGTAGCACCATCTGACAAGATCCGTCTGTTAACCCCTTCAAGCCACAGCTGGTTTTCACTTCTTCAAAAGGACCAATTTTTCAATTCTGAGCAGTGTCACTTTATGGGGTAATACCGTATTTTTCGGGCTATAAGGGTCCGTGCCCACAATGCGTTTTTCAAGCATTTTTGCTGCGGAATTTTTGCAGCATAAACACTTGTAAAACGCTTGGTAATCCGTCCCCCATGGTCTCCAATGTAAATCCGCAATTTCAATGCCCATGCTGCTGAATTCTCCACAGCATTTTTGATGTGCGGAAAATTCCGCTGCATGTCCATTATTTGTGCATTTACGCATGCGAAATTGCCTTCTCAATGCACTAGAAATCGCAAGGCAATTTCGCATGTGCAAAACGCTTCAAAAACGCACGAAAAACTCGTGTCAAATTCCGCACGCGTTTTTCCAGGCAAGGACATGCAGAAATGAAGCGGAAATTTTCCGCTTCATTTCTGCATCGTGGGCACATAGCCTCAGACACACTTTGTCGGGAGGTGTCTTATAGTCCAAATACTATATTATTGTATGGCTGTGCATGGTGGTGGGTGTGGGGGAGCGGCAGCGGGGGATCAGCGGGGCACAGGAGGCAGCAGCCGTCCGCTGTATCCTACACTGTGCCCGCTACTAAAGAAAATGAATATTCCCTGCTCCCCACGCCCATAGGCATGGAGAGCAAAGAATATTCATTTTCCTTAATAGTCGGCACACTGTAGCCGCAGCGCGGATCCTGCTGCCACTCTGCGGTCAGTGTGCCCGCTATTAAAGCTCATGAATATTCCCTACAACCCACTCCCATGCTGTGGGTACAGTGTGCTGGCTATTGAACAGACTGAATGGTCATTGCTCCCCATGGTCAGAGTCCCGGTGTGGGGAGCAGTGACTATTCCAGCACAGCATCTCACACTGTGTGAGGGCACATGGCAGGGACGCCATGCGCCCTGCCATGCACGGCTCACACAGTGAGAGTGTCGGCAGCAGAGCGGGACAGCGCTGGAGTAGAGAGGAGGGGAGTATGATTGTTTTTTTGTTTTTTTTTGTGGGCAGCGTGATGGGGGATCAAGGGATGCCATGCATTACCAGGATGAGGATCAGGGGGTGCCATGCATACCAGGATGGGGGATCAAGGGATGCCATGCATACCAGGATGGGGGATCAAGGGGTGCCATGAATACCAGGATGGGGGATCAAGGGGTGCCATGAATACCAGGATGGGGGATCAAGGGGTGCCATGCATACCAGAATGAGGATCAAGGGGTACCATGAATACCAGGATGGGGGATCAAGGGGTGCCATGCATACCAGGATGGGGATCAGGGGGTGCCATGAATACCAGGATGGGGGATCAAGGGGTGCCATGCATACCAGGATGGGGGATTAAGGGGTGCCATGCATACCAGGATGAGGGATCAAGGGGTGCCATGCATACCAGAATGGGGATCAAGGGGTGCCATGAATACCAGGATGGGGGATCAAGGGGTGCCATGCATACCAGGATGGGGATCGGGGGTGCCATGCATACCAGGATGGGGGATCAAGGGGTGCCATGCATACCAGGATGGGGATCAAGGGGTGCCATGCATACCAGGATGGGGGATCAAGGGGTGCCATGAATACCAAGATGGGGGATAAAGGGGTGCCATGAATACCAAGATAGGGGATAAAGGGGTGCCATGAATACCAGGATGGGGATCAGGGGGTGCCATGCATACCAGGATGGGGGATCAAGGGGTGCCATGCATACCAGGATGGGGATCAAGGGGTGCCATGAATACCAGGATGGGGGATCAAGGGGTGCCATGAATACCAAGATGGGGGATAAAGGGGTGCCAAGAATACCAAGATGGGGGATAAAGGGGTGCCATGAATACCAGGATGGGGGATCAAGGGGTGCCATGAATACCAGGATGGGGGATCAAGGGGTGCCATGCATACCAGGATGGGGGATCAAGGGGTGCCATGCATACCAGGATGAGGGATCAAGGGGTGCCATGAATACCAGGATGAGGGATCAAGGGGTGCCATGAATACCAGGATGGGGGATAAAGGGGTGCCATGAATACCAGGATGGAGGATCAAGGGGTGCCATGAATACCAGGATGGGGGATCAAGGAATGCCATGAATACTAGGATGGGGATCAGAGGGTGCCATGCATACCAGGATGGGGGAGCAAGGGGTGCCATGAATACTAGGATGGGGATCAGAGGGTGCCATGCATACCAGAATAGGGGATCAAGGGGTGCCATGAATACTAGGATGGGGATCAGGGGGTGCCATGCATACCAGGATGGGGGAGCAAGGGGTGCCATGAATACCAGGATGGGGGATCAAAGGGGTGCCATGCATACCAGGATGGGGGACCAAGGGGTACCATGCATACCAGGATGGGGGACCAAGGGGTACCATGCATACCAGGATGGGATGGGGGCCATACATACCAGGATGGAAGATATTAAACAGAATTGAGGGACATTACCCCAATACCAGTGTCAGCAGCAGACCCCCTCCCCCATAACAGGGCATCATGACCACATTTTTTGCTTACATTTTTTTCCCTATTTTCCTTCTCTAAAACCTGGGTGCGTCTTATGGTCTGGTGCGTCTTATGGTCCGAAAAATACCGTAACTCTGAAATGCTTCAACGGATCCCAGCGATTCTGAGAATGTTTTTTTTATGACACATTGTACGTCATTATAGTAGTATTTTAGATCCATATAATTTGTGCTTTTTTTTATAGAAATTTAAAAAAAATTGTCAAATTACATTTACATTTACCACATGTACTTTATATTAGCATAATTTTTGATAAAAAAATTTTGTTGTTAGGAAGTTAAAAGGGTTAAAAGTTTAGCAGTAATTTTTAATTTTACTAATGAAATTTACAAATTTTATTTTTTTTAGGGACCACTTCACTTGTGAAGTGACTGAGGGTCCAATGTGTCAGAAAACCCCCAAACAAGACCCAATTGTAAAAATGACACCCCTCACGGTATTGAAAACTGCATTCAGGAAGTTTAACCTTGCTTCACAGGAATAATAGAAAAGTGGAAGAAAATAATGAAAAATTACATAGTTTTCCCGTAAAATGTTGTTTTAGTTCCAAATGTTTCATTTTCACAAATGTGGCAAAACAGAAGAAACCCCCTTCAAGTGAAACCATTTTGGAAACTACACTCCTTCGGGTATGTGCCCACGTAGCGTTTTACAAGCGTATTTGATGAGGATTTTCCACAGCGGAAAGGCTTGTAAAACGCTTGGTAATCCGCACCCCATGGTCCCCAATGAGAATCCGCAAGTTCTATGCCCATGCTGCGGATTTTTCCGCAGCGTTTTTGATGCGCACAAAAATCCGCAGCATGTCAATTAATTTTGCGTTTCTGCATGCGGAATTGCCTTTTCAATGTAATAAAAAATGCAAGGCAATTCCGCCTGTCGAAAACGCGCGATAAACGCTTGCGAAATTCCGCATGCGTTTTTCCGGGAAAGGACATGTGGAAATGAAGCAGAAATTTTCTGCTTCATTTCCGCAATGTGGGCACATAGCCTTAGGAATTTTTTTAGAGGTGTGGTGAGCATCTTGAACCCATAGGTGCTTCACTGAATTTTAAAACATTGGACCGTGAAAATGAAAAATAAGATTTTTCAGCAAAAATGTTTTGGCCCCCAAGTTTTACATCATCACAGGAGTAACAGGAGAAAATAAACCACCTAATTTGTTGGGCAGTTTCTCCTAAGTATGCGGATACCCCATGGATCGAGCACATAAAAAAATGGGTGGGGGTGTGGTTGATCACTCTGATCAAGTCCTCCAGCCCTACAGTGCCACGTGGAAAGCTAAGCTGTGGTACAAAAAACTGTCCGTGCATATGGTTCAGATGGCAATGTATTACACACATACTGTTCAGGCTGTAGTGCGGCGGTGTTCACACTGTGCAGTAATGAGGCAGTGACCCAGGAAAAGTTCAAATCAATTGTCTTTATTCTCCAGAAACTCAAAAAGTAACGGTAAGGCTGCGTGCCCACTATGCGTTTTTCAAGCGTTTTTGTTGCGGAATTTCCACAGCGAAAACGCTTAAAAAACGCTTGGTAATTCGTGCCCCATGGTCCCCAATGATAATCCGCATGTGCTGTGCACATGCTGCGGAAATTTCCGCTGCAGATTATCATTGTGGAAAAATTCGCAGCATGTCCATTAATTTTGCGGACGCGCAGCGTAATCGCTGCCATTGACTTGCATTGGACCGTGTGACATCCTCATCACTGCATCTGCACAAGCGGATATCACACGGCTCAATGTGCGGATGGTACCCAGGTCTGGAGGAGAGGAGACTCTCCTCCAGACCTGGGTACCATAAAAACTGTAAAAAAAAGAATTTAAAATAAAAAATAAAGATTATACTTACCTTCCGATGTCCTCCCGGTGTTTTCTCCCCTCCGTCTGGTCTGCTGTATGGGTCGCGCTGTTGTGAAGGACCTGCCAAGACGTCATTGAGTCATGTGATCTCTCACATGACTCAATGACGTCACCGCAGGTCCTTCACACCACCGCGAGCCGCCCAAGACACCGGACGCAGCAGAGAAAACACCGGGAGGACATCGGAAGGTAAGTATAATCTTTTTTTTTTTTTTTTACCATTCTTATTCTTTTTTTTTTTTAACTAACTTGGTCACACTACTATAAATCCATGCCGGTTGCATGGATTTATATAGTGTGAACAAGTTGTCAAGCACTTTTCCAAGTGATGCTAAAATCGCTTGCAAAAGCTCTTGATAACCCGCATGTAGAAATGCATGCAAAAACGCTTGACAAACGCTTCTACCTGGCGGGAAAAACGTATGTAAAAACCGCATGCATTTTTCCTGCCAGGGATAAGCGGAAAAAATATGCAGCATTTCTGCATCGTGGGCACATAGCCTAATTGGCATCCTCCGGGTTGCGGCTGGGCCGTCAAAGTACAGTCCATTTCCAGACCCGTTGCCGTGGGCGACTGCACCGCCATATCACTCTGAGGTGCGTCAGAGTTTTGCCTTCTGGGGCTCTGTGTTCCTGTCACACAGGCCAGTATTGCAGGGCCTCCTGCTCTGCAGCTTGCAAACACAAAACTGACAAACCCAAACCTTTGCAGCAGGTTTTTAAATTAAAACTGTGGACATGAGCCACTTGTAAGACTGTTTGGAGGGAGTGGACCACCCCACTGCCATCCTGTAGTCCACTCCAAGAATAAAAGCCCATGCGGAGTTTTTTAAATCTAACTTAGCCAAATAGCTTGACCAAGTTCAAACTTTACTTTTATTCTGCACTGCAACCACAGCTGTGTCTATGATTGCAATGCACTCCAGCGGGTTCAATATGCCTCTATGCACATCCTAGGAGACACATACTGTCCCTCGCATATGATCCCTCTCACTGCCTCACAGGGCACACAAAGCTCCAAAAGAAAGGAGCAATGTTTTGAAATGCACTTTGCTCGTATGGTTTACAGGCGCCATGCCGCATTTCTAGAACCCTTGTTTTGCCAAAAAAGAAAAAAAAAACTCCAAGTGACCACGTTATATCACTAGAACAATTCTAGTGATATATCTAGATAAGGTTTTCCTGGTATTTCAATTTTTAATGTGGTGGCAAATGTAGGTTGTGCAGTACATAAGGTTGCAATGGGATAGTGTAATAACAGGGTAAAGCTGAAATAAAAATTAATAATCCATGGACATGTGGTAGACTTTGAAATATTCCTTTAGGCCAGGTTTATCAGAACAGGTGTCATACAACAGGGGGCACACAGTAGTATTTCAATATTTGTAGATGACACTAAACTCTGCAGGGTAATCAATACAGAGGAGGACAATTTTATATTACAGGAGGATCTATGTAAACTAGAAGCTTGGGCTGATAAATGGCAAATGAGCTTTAATGGGGATAAATGTAAGGTAATGCACTTGGGCAGAGGAAATAAAATGTATAATTATATGCTTAATTGTAAAACACTGGGCAAAACTGTCACTGAAAAAGACCTGGGTGTATTGGTGGACGACAAGCTCACGTTTGGTGGCCAGTGTCAGGCAGCTGCTGCAAAGGCAAATAAAATAATGGGATGCATTAAAAGAGGCATAGATTCTCATGAGAAGAACATAATTTTACCTCTATACAAGTCACTAGTGCGACCACACTTAAAATACTGTGTACAGTTCTGGTCTCCGGTGTATAAGAAAGACATAGCTGAACTAGAGAGGGTGCAGAGAAGAGCGACCAAGGTTATTAGAGGACAGGGGGGTCTGCAATACCAAGACAGGTTATTACACTTGGGGTTATTTAGTTTGGAAAAACGAAGGCTTAGGGGTGAACTTATTACTATGTACAAGTATATGAGGGGACAGTGCAAAGACCTTTCTACTGATCTTTTTACTCTGAGGCCTGAGACGGGGACAAGGGGGCATCTTCTACGTCTGGAGGAAAGAAGGTTTAATCATAATCACAGCCGGGGAATCTTTACTATAAGAGCAGTGAGACTATGGAACTCTCTGCCGCATGATGTTGTAATGAGTGATTCACTACTAAAATTTAAGAAGGGCATGGATGCCTTTCTTGAAAAGCATAATATTACAGGATATATATACTAGATTCCTTGATAGGGCGTTGATCCATTCAGGGAACTAGTCTGATTGTCATATGGAGTCAGGAAGGAATTTTTTTCCCCAATGTGGAGCTTAGTGTTTGCCACATGGTTTTTTTTTGTCTTCCTCTGGATCAACATGTTAGGCTATGGGCTGAACTAGATGGACTTAGTCTTCCTTTAACCTTAAAAACTATGTTACTATGTTACTAAAATGGTGTCTTTTCTTATCCCCCTTCTGTAACAAACTTTTTGCGACCTTCCTTTCTTTCCAGATTAGGGGACATGTTGTCCTGGTACTATGTGGCACCTTCAGTTCTAGAAGTACTGGGCCCTTCCCTTCCCTGATCTCCAAATATTAGGGACTTGATCAATACATCCTGGAACTGAAGGAACGTAGCGGTCTGACCTGCACATCGTGATAGTACCTCAGCGTTATACATTGCCATCTGTACGATGTGCACAGCCAGCTTCTTGTACCACACCTTGACTTTCCTCATTGCACTGTACGGCTGGAGGACTTGATCAGAGAGATCATATAGAGAAAAATCCAGCACTCCAGAATCAAAGAAAATCTCGAACTTACTGGTGTAGCGACATGGTCACATTTCTGACGCTCTATTCACCACCATTAGCTCTCTCTCCAGCCACCTTGTGCACGTTTTAGAAAGGTGTAATTGACCGAAGCGTGTGTAAACAAGAAATTCAAGATTTTCTTTGATTTTGGAGTGCCAGATTCTTCTCCATGTATACTAGGGGGTTGGACCCTGTCTGAGCACCCTCCGGATTTTGGAGTGCCGTACTTTCCTACACTATATATTGATTAGAGAGATTAACTCCCCCATGTGTTTATTGTACCCCAGGACACAGCCTGGTTTGGGGACCTGTGTACGTCATACAGCAATGGAGGTGCTCCCATTTCCATGTATTGTGGTCAACAAAAGGACATCCTTCTTGTCCTTGGCCACCAAGCTTAGGGTTTACTTAATACACACACAGATTGCCAAAGGCAAATAGAGATCCCTAATAAAGACCTAAAAATAAAACATATCTAATAAGTGAAATAAAAGTTCTGTTTTATTTTTAGGTCTTTATTAGGGATCTCTATTTGCCTTTGGCAATCTGTGTGTGTACCTTGAGGTACTGTGGCACAAGCTTGTACATTTTTATTCTGTACCTTCTCCTCTCACTGGAAAAGTATTACATAAATTTAAGCCTCCCCTTGAAGTGGATTAGGGGGATTAGGGACTCATCCATGCAGATGTCCCTTTGGGGCATGTACACCTCAGCAAATTTTCTGCTGAAGTGGTCAATTACTGGCCGAATTTTGAAAAGTCAGTCAAACTTGGGGTCATCTAGGGGTGGACACTGTGCATTGTCATTGTAATGCAAAAAATTGTGAAGGAGTGTGTCCAGGTCACAGCCATGCGGAACACTGGAGTGTTATACAAAATATCCCCTCTGCAATATTGCCGAGCTTCTGGCTTCTTCACAAACCCAATGTGAAGGACAAGGCCCCAAAACGTCATCAGTTCAACTGCATCTAAGGGGGTCTAAATAGCAAATGATAAAGAGGGATTTTGGGGTAAAAATAGTTGGGAGTATAAATTTGTCTGGGTCACCATGTGGTTTACAAACTTCTGAGAGAAAAAGACTTTGAAATAGTTGAAATCAGGAATCTGAGGTTCATAATCTTCAGGGTGAGGTCCACAGGGGGTCACTAGTGGTGGGCGCTGTGTCATTTGCAGTCCTGAAGCTTCTACGTGTCACAGAAGGAAGAAGAGGAGGAAAAATAGAGGAATGTGGCCTGATCTCCCTCACTATTAGCATCGGATTCAAGGAAGGAGTATGTCTCCTCGGCTGAATACAATCTTTGGGAGGAGCGAAATATTTTATTTTTCACGTGGGTGGTGTGTGTCTGTAGTGTTTTTCATGTGTGTTAAATAATCAAATTTTATTAAGGTGTGTGTGTTTGGTGTAAACGTGTATTTATTAATTTATTAGATTAGAATAGAAAATAAAAAAAGAATAGAAGAAAAGAATCTAGAAATAAAAATGTGTATCGATTTCTCTGGAGTGTTATCGGAGGGTGGGTTGTATTAGTTTGCTTGAATGCAAAAAGTTGAATCCTTGACAAGTTTATTGTATTTTATGTATAACAATAATATATAATGATGACATGTAACATTGAAAATCTATTTGTTCTACTTAATTTTCTTAATAAAAATAATCTGATTAAAAAAATAAATAAAACTAAAAAAATTCTAAAACTACACTACAATTACTATATGGATGTTGGTAAAAAATGAAAAAATTACTGAGCACCCGCAACTGATGCTAATTATAATTATATGTTAATAAAAAATACTGTAGTATAAGCTAATTACTACAGTACCTTTTTACTATAGATTACACTGACCCTTTCAATTAATCTAAGTTGGGTTTTTTTTAAACACCTTTTGAAAAAAAAAAACCTGGAGCGAAAAGTGTGCATGGATGCGCTCAGAGGCAGAAAGTGGGTTGGGGAAGAGAGGGATTAGAAAAAGGCAGGAGACATGAAAAAGGTCAGGAACACTTCAAGTCTTCGGATCAGCAGTAGCGATGGTACAGTCTATGGGACCACATGTCCCAGCAGGTAAGCAGCAGATCGACAAAATGGCCGTTTTGAACACTCCTCCAAACTGAAATGAGGTGGTGCAGAGCGGTTATCGAGAGGTTGAACTGCCCTCTTGAACATTAATTGGTCAGTCATCAACCGATTGCACCAATCCGCGCTGTCACCACTGTTCCCTAGCACCTGTATATGATCCGTGCAGTTACAGCACCGACCACCCCTGGACATCAATGTTTCGGCCACTTTTATTTGGCAAACCATTGAAATTGCTATCATTGGCTGTTCAAAATTGAACAGCCAATGAAAGCAATTGTTGTTGAGGGGGTAGGAGGGAGAAGAGGGGGGCCTCAAATCGATCTGTAGCGACCAGAAATTCTCATGACATAATTTTATGTCAATTTGCGGGAACCCCTTCCCGATCATGACATACAGTTACGTCATATGTCAGGAAGGGGTTAAAGTGAACCTGTCAGCAGGTTATTTGCTATGTAATCTGATAGCAGCATGATGTAGAGCGGAATTGCCGCTGCGGAAAAGCTTAAAAAATGCATAGTGGGCACACAGCCTTAAAATATCTGCAAAACAGAATTTCAATTTTTTACATTTCATTTTCATTTTAGTTTTAATATATATGCCCCTCGAAGCTACTTCAAAACTAAACTGATCCCCCAAAAATTGGATTTAGAAATGTCATAAATATCGAATATGAATGCTAAACTTAAGCCTCCTAAAATCGTAAGAAAATAGATTAGAAAATCATGACAACATAAAGGAGAAATATGGCAACGTTTCTGATTAACTAATTTGAGAGCATAAAAATAAAAAGTACGAACAAAAAAGTACGAACACTGCTAATTTTCCAATTTGTGGGGTATGTTTCAGTTTTTAAATAAATGCAAAAACATATTGATCTAAATTTACTACTAGAAAAATACAAACTTTCAGGAGAAAAAGAACCTCAGAATCACTTGGAGACGTAGAAGCCTTCCAAAGTCATTACCACGTTAAGTGACTCCTGTCAGACTTGAAAAATAGGGCTTGGTCAGGACGAGTTTAAAAGGATAGTCCAGGCTTTTGATATTAATGATCGCAATTCCCATTAATTTGTTTGTAGGTTAGACAGAATAATGCGGCTTTTCTCGGCCATTTCTAGAAGAAGTTATTCCCATGGCATAGGCATAACCTTTTAGTTGCTTGTCACCAAAGGAAAACCATTGACAACTCAATGTTAAACCTCAGTCAGTGGCATACCGTAATCTCCTGATAGAAATGCAGATGCTACACACATACCTGACTCGGCACCATTGTCATCTAAGACCGACCCAACAACAGACGGAGGTTGAAGGGTGGAAGCGTCAGGCTCCTCTTTAGCTTCTTCAAAACTGGAATCTCCAAGCCCAGAGCTGCTGTCACTCAGTGCCCTGCTGTTATATTCTCTCTCATTACTGTTGTCACCAGAAAATAAGGCAAATGAGGTTTTTACATCCATTGCCGTGCACTTAATCACCAAGCCCCTGCGAAAATAAATATACCTTTCACACGCAATATCAAGTCTCACCGGCTCCCTGTATAAAGACAGATACTTTCTTAGCTTATACTTTTAAATGATTCAAATATTTAATACGTGCGCAACATCCTAGATATGGCAAAAAGTCCTGCAAAATCAAAAACATGAGAAGGCGTTACATTTCATCTATTGATGGTCTATGGGGTTGTGTGCCACCTTTCATATAAAATCCAAGCTACTCCATCTTTGGCTGCAGAATGTATGTGGCATACAACTATTCCCACCACAGATGTCATCGTAAGTCGTGTGCTACGTTTACTCACATGCATAAGTTAGGGGGTTTGTTAAAAAAAAAAAGTGAAGTTATCCTGTATCAATAGAATAGGGGATAACGTCCTGATCGCTGTGGGTCTAACTGCTGGGACCCCCAATGGTCCAAGAGCAGAGACCGGTCCGGTATAGTGGTGCGACTTCCACTCCATTCATTGTCTATGGGACTTGAGGAAATAGTCCAATTTTGGGGATAAGTCTTTAACTTATACCAGAATAATGAAATAATGACAAGAGAACAGGATGGAAAAGGAAAGGGCTCCTGCTCAGAAATCTATCCCATCATCTGTCACGTGGTGCAGTGTTCTGGCATGGGAATATATTGCTGACAGTGGATCTGTGACTGCGGACAGAAGCAGCAGGATACATGTGATAGTGTATGGAGCCATAAAGTCTGTACATTTGGCTCAGATTCAATCAAACGCTGCAAAACTGATATCCTTCTATCTGTAAATGACAGAGTCAGTCAGCACACATAAACCTGACGGCAGGCAGAACCAACCACTAAGAGACCCATAAACAAGCAGTCGCTGAAAATGGCTTCTGTAAAGACCTTTCAGAGCACCTGAATGGCGAAAACTGCACGTAATCAGTATCTGCAACCACATATTAAAGCTTCTGTCTAGATTTATAATTAAGGCTAATATAGTAAATATCTCCCTTTAGAAAGAAATACTCTATTATGGTTCTAAACGACAAAAAACACCCAAAATCAGTGAGTAAGAAGCAGTCGGGGACCCGTCTGTACGACTAGTCACCAGTGCGGCTCAGTCCCTGGCAGCTATTGAAGTATGATTTTCTCTGATATGCGGCAGCGTTTCAGTGACATACATATATGGCTGAGATCATACAGGCAGCGGCTCATACAGGCTACCCACGGATTGGGGGCATGTATCAGCTGTCAGGTTCCCTTTAAAATATACACACCACCCAGAATTGGCTTGTAAGGTTGTATGTAGAGAATGGCTAACTAGCCCTAATCATCCCTGACGCTTAGAGCTCTGACCGCTCAGGGTGGCACCCTAAAAAACAGCAACTCCACTCGACCATCATCCTTCACTATATAGATATGCTTGGAGTCCCTCACACAACGAATGGTGTATTTCTTAACAATCCAAACATTGTATGAATATAGCATGATTAGCAAAGTCACATAAAAGGGATTGTCCAGGCTTGGGGCTCAAGCCTACTGTCACTATGTGGCTGCAGACTTGTGACTCCTCACAGCGCGTATACAGCAGTTCTCCGGTACCGGGAGCAGCGGGCGGTCATGGTTCTCCGGGACAGGGAGCAATGGATAGTCATGTGATCACATGTATGTGATTTACATACAGTTGCTTCTCACAAAATTAGATCATCATCAAAAAGTTAATTTATTTCAGTTTTTCAACACAAAAAGTGAAACTCATATTATATAGAGTCATTACAAAGTGATCTATTTCAAGTGTTTATTTCTGTTAATATTGATGATTATGGCTTACAGCCAATGAAAGCACAAAAGTCATTATCTCAGTAAATTAGAATAATTAACATAAAACACCTGCAAAGGCTTCCTACGAATTTAAAAAGGTCCCTTAGTCTGTTTCAGTAGGCTCCACAATCATGGGGAAGACTGCTGACTTGACCGATGTCCAGAAGGCAGCCATTGACACACTCCACAAGGAGAATAAGCCACAAAAGGTCATTGCTAAAGAAGCTGGCTGTTCACAGAGTGCTGTATCCAAGCATATTAATGGAAAGTTGAGTGGAAGGAAAAAGTGTGGTAGAAAAAGGTGCACAAGCAACCGGGATGACCGCAGCCTTGAAAGGATTGTTAAGAAAAGGCCATTCAAACATTTGGGGGAGATTCACAAGGAGTGGACTACTGTTGGAGTCATTGCTTCAAGAGCCACCACACACAGACGTATCCAGGACATGGGCTACAAGTGTCGCATTTCTTGTGTCAAGCCACTCATGACCAATGGACAATGCCAGAAGCGTCTTACCTGGGCCAAGGAGAAAAAGACCTGGACTGTTGCTCATGATCCAATGTGTTGTTTTCAGATGAAAGTAAATTTTGCATTTCATTTGGAAATCAAGGTCCCAGAGTCTGGAGGAAGAGTGGAGAAGCCACAATCCAAGCTGCTTGAGGTCTAGTGTGAAGTTTCTACAATCAGTGATGGTTTGGGGAGCCATGTCATCTGCTGGTGTAGGTCCACTGTGTTTTATCAAGACCAAAGTCAGCGCAGCCATCTACCAGGAAATTTTAGAGCACTTCATGTTTCCCTCTGCCGACAAGCTTTTTGGAGATGGAAATGTCATTCTCCAGCAGGACTTGGCACCTGATCACACTGCCAAAAGTACCAATACCTGGTTTAAAAACAACAGTATCACTGTGCTTGATTGGCCAGCAAACTCGCCTGACCTCAACCCCATAGAGAATCTATGGGGTATTGTCAAGAGGAAGATGAGAGACACCAGACCCAACAGTACAGACGAGCTGAAGGCAGCTATCAAAGCAACCTGGGCTTTCATAACACCTCAGCAGTGCCACAGGCTGATCGCCTCCATGCCACGCCGCATTGATGCAGTAATTGATGCAAAAAGAGCCCCGACCAAGTATTGAGTGCATTTACTGAACATACATTTCAGTAGGCCAACATTTCGGATTTTAAAATCAGTTTTCAAGCTGTTGTTATAAAGTATTCTAAGTTAATGAGATAATGACTTTTGTGTTTTCATTGGCTGTAAGCCATAATCATCAACATTAACAGAAATAAACACTTGAAATAGATCACTCGGTTTGTAATGACGCTATATAATATACGAGTTTCACTTTTTGTATTGAAGAACTGAAATAAATTAACTTTTTGATGATATTCTAATTTTGTGAGAAGCACCTGTACTTCCGACTACACATATCCGGCCTCACAGACTTACTGCAGGCCTGAACCTCAAGCCTGGAGTAACCCCTTTATTGTATGTATTCCAATATGTTTTGGGACTTTACACAAGTCCTAGAAACACAAGTAACAAATCCCAGTCCACAAATCTATTTGTGTTGTAGGGTTTGGTACTCACTCTGCTGCGGTTGAGGTAGGCACAGAAGCGGTTTCAGGGAAATCCAGGCTGGTTTATTAAATAGCATAAACCGCTCAGGAAGCAAAACAAAAACACAGCCTTTCGCGGCACAAAGTGTAAACACAAAGTAAAATGTTCATACAAGGTTGCGGGTTCACCCGTTCAGGTTACAGTCCAGTCCCTGACACAGACCAACACTCTGTAGAGCCACACATCTCCAGACACAGAACAGAAATGAGACACTGGGTTTCCATTTTATATACACGCCCTGGGGTGGGGATATGTGAGCAGCCAATCCCTCCCAACTCGTATGACTGCTCATAAAAACCTGCCCTAATATGCCCTATTAACCCTCTCAGCACTAAATGTTCTGGAGCACGCTTTCCCGGTTTTACATCACCGAAGCTACCAACCTGGGTGATACATATCGCTCCTTAAGGACCTGACCGGCGTTCATCTTACATACCCCCCTCTGCCCAAAGCCGGGGGGCTTGGCACCTTCCGCTAACAAACATTGTACCCTCGACAATGCGTCAGCATTGCCATGCAGTTTCCCAGGCCTATGCTCTACAAGGAAGCTGAAATCCTGAAGAGCTAGGAACCACCTGGTCACTCGAGCATTGTTCCCTTTCTCATTCATCCACCTTAGTGGGGCATGGTCTGACACTAGCCAGAACTTCCTGCCTAGGAGGTAGAATCTTAGGGTGTCCAACGCCCACCTGATGGCCAAACATTCCTTCTCCACTGTGCAGTAATTTCTTTCACAAGATGTCAGCTTCCAGTTTAAATACATTATGGGGTGCTCGTCCGCCTTCAACTCTTGTGATAGGACAGCACCCAGTCAGACATCTGACGTGTCCGTCCGGACAAAAAACTCCTTTGAGAAATGCAGTGCCACCAGCTGTGGCTGTTTACACAGAGCTAGCTTCAGTTCCTGGAATCTCAGCTTCAGGAGATCACTTAGCCATGGGGCGGCTATCATGGGGAAGTTAGGGATGAACCGACATAGTAGCCCACGATGCCCAGGAACGCTCAGACCTGCTTTTTTGAGAGAGGTTGTGGCCAAACCTGGATCGCATCAATTTTATTTATTTGGGGCTTTATCATAGCTCAAATATCTGGCCTCCTCTATGCCCATGGCACATTTCTTCGGGTTGATGGAAAACCCCGCCTTCCATAGAGCATCGAATATCGCCTGACTTTGCTCAGATGGTAGCCCCAATCCTGGCTGTAGATCATGATATCATCCAGGTAGGCCACTGCATACTTCCTGTGGGGAGCTAAGATCCGGTCCATAGCTGTCTGGAAGGTAGCTGGTGCTCCTTGCAACCCAAACGGGATTCTGGTGTATTGGAAAGACCCATCTGGCATTGAAAAGGCCATCTTCTCCTTGGCCTCTTGGGACATAGGAATCTGCCAATACCCTTTTGTGAGGTCAAGGGTGGTAATGTACCTGGTCGGCCCTAGCCTTTCAATTAGTTCATCCACCCTGGGCATCGGGTGCGAATCAAACTTAGAGACCTCATTCAGTTTCCTATAGTCATTGTAAAACGTTTCAGCACTAAGACTATGGGACTAGACCAGCCACTTTTGGACTCTTTGATGACCCCAGATTCAGCATGCGCTTCACCTCCTTTGCGTTTACCTCTCGGCAGGCTTTAGGAATCTAGCATGGCTTCATATTCACTCGGACATGAGGCTCCGTAAGCACCTCATGCTCTATGACCTGAGTACAGCCCGGTAGATCCGAGAACAAGTCCCTGATTCACTGCAGCAACTCTCAGCATTGTTGCTTCTGGGTACGTGACAGCGACTCTGCCACCTTGACTTCCTCCAAGTCGGTTTCAGTCTTCGCCACCAAACACAGAGCTTCCACAGGCCCCATGTCTCGCCATGGCTTAATCTGGTTGACGTGGTACACCTGGTAGGGCTTCCTTCTCCCTGGTTGGTGGACCCTATAGTTGACATAGCAAACCCATTCAACCACTTCATAGGGGCCCTGCTACTTGGTCAGGAATTTGCTCTCCACCGTAGGTACCAGCACTAGTACCCGATCCCCAGGATTGAAGTGTCTCATCCTCGCCGATCTATTATTCACCCTCGACTGTGCCTCTTGTGCTTTGAGGAGGTGTTCTTTCACAATGGGCATCACCTCTGAAATCCTCTCTTGCACCTGGGCCACATGTTCGATTACACGCCTGTAGGGTGTAGACTCCCCCTCCCAGGTCTCCTTTGCTACGTCCAGGAGTCCGCGGGGGTGTCGGCCATATAACAGCTCAAATGTGGAGAACCCAGTAGAGGCCTGTGGGACTTCTCTAAATGAAGAACAGAAGGTACGGCAGTAGACAGTCCAAGTCCCAGCCGTCTTTCTCTACGACCTTCTTTAACATAGCCTTCAAGGATTTATTAAACCTCTCCACTAAGCCATCTGTCTGGGGGTGAAAGACTGAGGTTCTGAGTTGCGTGATTTGCAGGGTTTTGCACAACTCCCTCATCACCCTTGACATAAATGGGGTCCCTTGGTCCGTTAAGATCTTCTTAGGCAGCCCCGTTCTAGAGAAGCTGTGGACCAACTCCCGGGCTATACATTTGGCAGAGGAGTTACGTAGTGGGACGGCCTTCGGATACCGTGTAGCATAGTCCAGTACCACCAGAATATTCTGATGTCCTCTGGCGGACTTGACCAGGGGTCCCACTAGATGCATGGCTACGCAATCAAATGGCACCTCAATGATTGGCAACGGCACTAAGGGGCTACAGAAGTTCGCTACAGGGGAGGTCAGCTGGCAAGTGGGACATGACCTACAGTAATTTACAATTTCTCGGTGACAACCGGGCTAGTAGAACCTCTGGAGGATCCTTTCTTTGTTTTTTTCTACCCCCAGGTGACCACCTAAGACATGTGCATGGGCCATATCTAACACCCTGCGTCTGTACGGCCCTGGCACTAGTAACTTCTCGATTACCTCCCCTCTGAGCTTGGTGACCAGATATAGTAACTCCCCATTTACACCAAAGTACGGATATCGGGTGTCAGCCCCCTGCTCTTGAGTAACACCATTCAGGACAGTGACATTATCAAACGACCCCTTTAGAGTCAAGCCTCTGAGCTGGGCGGTTCCCCCGGAGACCTCCAGCTCAGGGATGTTGGTCTCCGGAGATGCTGCCATAGCTTTATACCCCACAAGCACACAAAAAGGAAACCCGTCGGCAGCTGCCTGTTATGAGGTTTCTTCAGGAGCGACCTGGTTGTTGTCTGGACAACCTGGCTTCCTCCCTTTCTCCCACAAGTTCCAAAACAGGCAAAGTCCCTCCCTATTATAACAAGAAGCAACAGGTCCTTAACGACGCCCACCTCATGGGACTCTGCGCCAGTTTGTGTGTATAGAACGAGATGCCTAAGCAAAGGAAACCACGAATATATATCCAATGTAATAGGAAAATAGAAAATTACTTTATTAGAAAAATTTATATAGGAAAAATACTTCAAGTCGTACAGGACTATAGTGGCAAAACACATGACACAAAATCACATATAGAAAATTAAAACATAATTAAAAACAAACAACAGGTGTCACCATAGGGTGCAGATTCCAAATCCATCATATAACATTATCCTTCATTGCCTTTCCCTCACATAAAAAAACCAAAAAAAAACCAAAAACCAAAAAAAGAGAGAGAGGGGAGTGGGTTGCATATATGTATATGTATATATGGGCGATGAAGAAAGATATCATAATACGGTATACATGGCCACAAATAAGGCCTCACACATCATAACCTACACTTCCATCAACTCCCTAACATCAATATTATCAACCCCAACAAAAGAGAGACATATTACAGGCAAAGAAAAAGAAACATGATTCACCTTGTGGGATGAAGAAGCTGCACGCCGTGTGGCTCCCCGACGCGCGTTTCGGCGCTCCTGCCTTTTTCAAGGGGATGACTGAGACTGGATATGTGTAGCCCTTAAATACACCCACCACAATTGGTGTCAGGATAACCTACACCTGTCTATAGGGGCGGGACCATAAGGACACGTGACCATCATCATAGAGGTGCATGGTCATGTGACCATTACCATGGTAGCGTACGTCGCTACCTATAATATACCGTGACCCGGAAATAGCTGTGTAGACTATGCATTCACGTCCCCATAGATACGGGAATGTAAGGACACGTGAGCACTACCATAGCAATGCTCAACGACGCCCGCGGACCCTAGTAACTTATTAGACCGAGAGGCCGGAACTGCACAGTCACGTGACCATCACTAAAGAGACGCATGGTCACGTGACCGTTACCTTGGCAATGTCCACGCTACCCATAGTGCATCATGACCCGGAAGTGACGCGGCAATGCGTCCCTGCAACCGACCACATCGGCGTCGAAGCAGCAAATTGCCCAGGGACACCGAGGGAGTCAGATGCCAAGGGGCAGGGACGCATCCACGTACAGAGTCATTAGGGTAAGTATATGTACTGTAAAGAAGAAACAAAAGAGAGCGCAGAGAAGAGATAAAGAAAAAATATAAAAGAAAAAAGAGAAAAGGGAAAATAACATAAAAAATAATGATTAGAGGCATCTAATATACTACAAGTAATATATCTTCCTAGAGCTGGAAAAGAAATCCAATTCTCCAAAATCCTACCTAGGAAGGGAAAAAAAAAAAAAAGTAATCCCACCAATAGTTCCCATGTATAAAAATAGTAGTGCCCATATACGACAATTGGGATGCTAGTTCATTCGTCCCACATAACAAGGTTTACCGTGGTACTATTAAGATGCACAAAACATTATAAATCATATCTTGTATTATCAGTCCATCATACTTATTATATAAGCCTCGTATTACCATATACTCTGTCATATTGCACACGACATCATTGTACAAAATAGTACACAAGCATTTTAAGTAAAGAGCCACATATATTATGGAGAGATGACTATATGAAATCACATCACATCAAAGAAATAGATGACTTGATTGCACAGTAGCATAGGACCATGGAGCCGCTTGAATATATTTCCTTAGTCTCTGTATTACACAACTTCCAAACAGGATTGATATCATGTAGCCTTCAGGTCCCACATCCAAGATAAAAATAGTCTGGTGTATTGGTTGGGTGAAGAGGCAATGCACACGTCCAGTCAAAGCCAAAAATTCATAGCACCTGATAAGAAAATATATGATACAATTAAAAGGAGATATATACTACATGTAATAATTGTGACATATATATAAGATGGAACAGCAGTACAGGATCACAAATATGGTGCGAAACTATTGTACTCATTCAGACCTCTCGGGTGTATTGTTTTGAGGGTCCAAATCCACCTTGTCTCAATACGGGCAAGTCTCTGTGTAACAGAGCCACCACGTATACCTACCTCTAACATATCAATTCCTTTTACCTCCAGAAGTTTCGGATTACACTCATGAAATCTTTTGAAGTGTCTAGGAAGTGTCTTTAGAGTAGATGTTTCGTTCTGTTCAGAGGCCGCTATTATGCCTCGAACATGTTCCCTTACTCTAGTTTTCAGGCAGCGTGTGGTCATCCCAACATATATGAGGTTGCAGGGACATGTAGCATAGTATATGACATTCCGGGAGCTACATGTAATACGTTTTTTGATCTCATAAGAGGATCTCCCTGTGGAGTCTATAAAATTAGTACTCCTCACTATGTTGGGACAGGCCACACACAGGCCGCATGGGACACATCCAGGACGACTATTTACATTGTCAAGGAAAGTTACAGTCCTTCCTCCCTCATAGTGACTCCGAACCAAGTGGTCGTGAAGATTTTTACTGCGACGGAATACAATGGTAGGTTTACTCGTGATATATTTCGCTAACACAGGATCAGCTCTCAACACAGGCCAAGCTTTATTCAAGACCTTCCTCACTGCTGGTATTTGTGTATGGAAGGTAGTAATAAACCTCACAGCATCACTTGTTTTTTTAGTGCTGGATTTGTAGAGGAGATCATGGCGGGAAGAATATCTAGCACGATTGTACGCTTTCTTAACTGATCTATGGCTATACCCACGAGCATAGAAACGCTCACTCAATTCTTGAGATTGCGTTTCAAAATCCTGGTCGCTGGAGCAAATCCTGCGAAGACGCAGGAACTGCCCTACCGGTACAGATCGAATAATATGTGATGGATGAGACGAAGATGCATGCAACAGAGTGTTGGATGAGGTAGATTTTCTAAAGATGTTCGTACAAATGGCATTATCTGGACCACGGGTTAGACATACATCTAAGAACTCAACTCGGTCTGAATCACAATTAAAAGTAAGACGTATATTTAGGACATTCACATTGAGATCACGAATGAACGTCTCTAGATGATCACGTGACCCCTGCCAGATCAGGAAAATGTCGTCAATGTACCGCGTCCAAGAAAGGACGCGGCCCATCGAGGACTCCTGATCAGGCAGGGAGAGGTCCCTCTCCCACAGCTCCAGAAAGAGATTAGCGTATGAGGGGGCGAAAGCCGCACCCATCGCAGTCCCCTGAAGCTGTAGGTAGAAGGACCCCTTAACCCCTTAAGCCCCGCGGGTGGTTTGCACGTTAATGACCGGGCCAATTTTTACAATTCTGACCACTGTCACTTTATGAGGTAATTACTCTCGAACGCTTCAACGGATCCCCCTGATTCTGAGAATGTTTTTTCGTGACATATTGTACTTCATGATTGTGGAAAAATTTCTTCGATATCACTTGCGTTTATTTGTGAAAAAAACGGAAATTTGGCGAAAATTTTGAAAATTTTGCAATTTTCAAAATTTGAATTTTTAAGCCCTGAAATCAGAGCGATATGTCACACAAAAGAGTTAATAAATAACATTTCCCACATGTCTACTTTACATCAGCACAATTTTGGAACCAAAATTTTTTTTTGTTAGGGAGCTATAAGGGTTAAAAGTTGACCAGCGATTTCTCATTTTTCCAACAAAATTTACAAAACCATTTTTTTAGGGACCACATCACATTTGAAGTCACTTTGAGAGGTCTTTATGACAGAAAATACCCAAAAGTGACACCATTCTAAAAACTGCACCCCTCAAGGTGCTCAAAACCACATTCAAGAACTTTATTAACCCTTCAGGTGCTTCACAGGAATTTTTTGAATGTGGAAGAAAAAAATGAACATTTAACTTTTTTCACAAAAATGTTAATTTAGACCCAATTTTTTTTATTTTCACAGGGGTAACAAGAAAAAATGGACCCCAAAATTTGTTGTGCAATTTCCCCTGGGCACGCAGATACCCAATATTTGGGGAAAAAATACTGTTTGGGCGCACGGCAGGGCTCGGAAGGGAAGGAGCGCTATTTGACTTTTTGATTGTAAAATTTGCTTGAATAATTAGCGGACGCCATGTTGTGTTTGGAGAGCCCATGTGTGCCCAAACTTTGGAGCTCCCCCACAAGTGACCCCATTTTGGAAACTAGACCCCCCAAGGCACCTTTCTAGATGCATAGTGCGCACTTGGAACCCCCAGGTGCTTCACAAATTGATTCGTAACAATGATAAAGTGAAAAAAAAAACACTTTTTAATTTTATTGAATCAATTTGTGAAGCACCTGAGGGTTCCAAGTGCTCACAATGCATCTAGATAGGTGCCTTGGGGGGTCTAGTTTCCAAAATGGGGTCACTTGTGGGGGAGCTCCAATGTTTGGGCACACAGCGGCTCTCCAAACGCAACATGGTGTCGCTAACAATTTGAGCCGATTTTCCGTTAAATTTGTTAGAGGACACCATGTTGCATTTAGAGAGTCCCTGTGTGCCCAAACATTGGAGCTCCCCCACAAGTGACCCCATTTTGGAAACTAGACCCCCCAAGGCACCTATCTAGATGCATAGTGAGCACTTGGAACCCCCAGGTGCTTCACAAATTGATTCGTAACAATGAAAAAGTGAAAAAAAAAACACTTTTTCATTTTTATGAATCAATTTGTGAAGCACCTGAGGGTTCCAAGTGCTCACTATGCATCTAGATAGGTGCCTTGGGTGGTCTAGTTTCCAAAATGGGGTCACTTGTGGGGGAGCTCCAATATTTGGGCACACAGCGGCTCTCTAAATGCAACATGGTGTCCGCTAACAAATTTAACGCAAAATTGGCTCAAATTGTTAGCGACACCATGTTGCGTTTGGAGAGCTGCTGTGTGCCCAAACATTGGAGCTCCCCCACAAGTGACCCCATTTTGGAAACTAGACCCCCCAAGGCACCTATCTAGATGCATAGTGAGCACTTGGAACCCCCAGGTGCTTCACAAATTGATTCGTAACAATGAAAAAGTGAAAAAAAAACACTTTTTCATTTTTATGAATCAATTTGTGAAGCACCTGGGGGTTCCAACTGCTCACTATGCATCTAGATAGGTGCCTTGGGGGGTCTAGTTTCCAAAATGGGGTCATTTGTGGGAGAGCTCCAATGTTTGGGCACACAGGGACTCTCTAAATGCAACATGGTATCCGCTAACAAATTGAATGGAAAATCGGCTCAAATTGTTAGCGGACACCACATTGCGTTTGGAGAGCTTCTCTGTGCCCAAACTTTGGAGCTCCCCCACAAGTGACCCCATTTTGGAAACTAGACCCCCCAAGGCACCTTTCTAGATGCATAGTGAGCACTTGGAACCCCCAAGTGCTTCACAAATTGATTCGTAATAATGAAAAAGTGAAAAAAAAAACACTTTTTCATTTTTACGAATTAATTTGTGAAGCACCTAGGGGTTCCAAGTGCTCACTATGCATCTAGATAGGTGCCTTGGGGGGTCTAGTTTCCAAAATGGGGTCACTTGTGGAGGAGCTCCAATGTTTGGGCACACAGGGACTCTCCAAATGCAACATGATATCCGCTAACAATTTGAGCCGACAATTTGTTAGCGGATATCATGTTGCATTTGGAGAGTCCCTGTGTGCCCAAATATTGGAGCTCCCCCACAAGTGACCCCATTTTGGAAACTAGACCCCCCAAGGCACCTATCTAGATTCATAGTGAGCACTTGGAACCCCAGGTGCTTCACAAATTGATTCATAAAAATGAAAAAGTGTTTTTTTTTTCACTTTTTCATTTTTACGAATCAATTTGTGAAGCACCTGGGGGTTCCAAGTGCTCACTATGCATCTAGAAAGGTGCCTTGGGGGGTCTAGTTTCCAAAATGGGGTCACTTGTGGGGGAGCTCCAAAGTTTGGGCACAGAGGGGCTCTCCAAACGCAATGTGGTGTCCGCTAACAATTTGAGCCGATTTTCCATTCAATTTGTTAGCGGATACCATGTTGCATTTAGAGAGTCCCTGTGTGCCCAAACATTGGAGCTCCCCCACAAGTGACCCCATTTTGGAAACTAGACCCCCCAAGGCACCTATCTAGATTCATAGTGAGCACTTGGAACCCCAGGTGCTTCACAAATTGATTCATAAAAATGAAAAAGTGCTTTATTTTCACTTTTTCATTTTTACGAATCAATTTGTGAAGCACCTGGGGGTTCTAAGTGCTCACTATGCATCTAGATAGGTGCCTTGGGGGGTCTAGTTTCCAAAATGGGGTCACTTGTGGGGAAGCTCCAATGTTTGGGCACACAGGGGCTCTTCAAACGCAACATGGCGTCCGCTAACAATTTGAGCCGATTTTCCATTCAATTTGTTAGCGGACACCATGTCGCGTTTGGAGAGCCCGTGATGTGCCTAAACAGTGGAGCTCCCCCACAAGTGTCCCCATTTTGGAAACTATACCCCTCAAAGATTTTATTAAGGTGTATAGTGAACATTTTGAACCCAGAGGTACGGCACATTATTTGTTTACATTAGGTCATCATATTGAATAAGTTTTCATTATTCTTGAGCGCAAGTGCTCGCTACTTGAGTTTGCATCGGGTACTCAGGTATGCACCATGTACAGCGTGTGCTCGAGTGACATGCTCGAGTCCCTGCTCTGCATGTTTCACGGTTATTAGACACCCAAAAAAAAAACATGCGGGGATCGCTCGTGCATGGCAGGCAATCCCCGTAAAGTTTTTTGGCCGCGAAGCATATGGGGCAGAGACTCGAGCATGTCACTCAAATACCCACGATACTAAATACATACCAGAGCACCCGATGCAAACTCAAGTAGCGAGCACTTGCTCTCAACACTAGTCACCATATCGTCATCTTTTTTTCTTACTTTTGAAAAAAATCCCAACCCCAGCCCTAACCCTAGCACAACCCTAACCCTAGCACAACCCTAGCCCCAGCACAACCCTAGCCCCAGCACAACCCTAGCCCCAGCACAACCCTAGCCCCAAACCCAGCCCTAACCCTAGCCCAATCCTAACTCAAGAGTTTATTTTTGACGCCGTTCCTTGTGCGGTATAAGTGATTAGACGACTTTATTCTTCGGGTCGGTGTGATTACAGCAATGCCAGAATCATATGGGGTTTTTATGACTGACAGCTGTCACACACTAAAAGACGCATTTTTTGTAAAATCTAGTTTTTGCATCGCCATATTTTGAGAGCTATAATTTTTCCAGATTTTGGCAGACAGTCATGTGACGGCTTGTTTTTTGCGGGATGACTTGACGTTGTTATTGGTGCCATTTTCAGGCACGTGACATTTTTTGATCGCTTTCTATTCCGATTTTTGGGAGGCAGAATAAACAAAAACCAACAATTCAGGAATTGTTTTTTTTTTTTTTTTTTTATTCTGTTCCGCGTGTGGTAAAATTGATGAGGCAGCTTTACTCTTCGGGTCAGTACGTTTACAGCGGTACCACATTTGTATCATTTTTCTATGTTTTGGCGCTTATACACAATAAAAGCTATTTTATAGAAAAAAATATTTTTTAGTATCGCTTTATTCTGAGAGCTATAACTTTTTTATTTTTCGGCTGATGGAGCTATATGGCGGCTTGTTTTTTGCGGGACGAGATGACGTTTTCAGCGGTATCATTTTTATTTATATGCGTCTTTTTGATCGCGTGTTATTCCACTTTTTGTTTGGCGGTATGGTGATAAAGCATTGTTTTTTGCTTGTTTTTTTTTTTACCGTGTTCACTGAAGGGGTTAACTAGTGGGACAGTTTTATAGGTCAGGTTGTTCCGGACGCGGCGATACCAAATATGTGTACTTTTATTGTTTTTTTTTTATTTTTTTTATAATAATATTTATTGATGGGTACATTATATTTTTATTTTTGGTGTATTATTTTTTTTATTTTTTTATAATATTTTTGCACATTTTTTTTATTTTTTTTTTCCACTTTCACACAGTTTATACACTTTATTACTTTGTCCCACTCTGGGACTTTCACTTTTTTTTTTCTGATCGCCTGCATGGCACAGGAATGGAGCACCATCCCTATGCCATGAAGGCTGTCAGAAGTGCACAGTGTGAAGATTGCTTGGAGATGCACTGCGCATGTCCAAGCAATCTTCCTGCTCTCTGGTGACCCGGATGTTGTCATGACGACATCGGGTCGTCATGGCAACACCCGGGAAGCCTTTGCAGACTGCGCTGGAAGCCGGAAGAGGAGGTGAGTATCGCCGATCACCTCCCCTTGCCCCCGCAATGCCGCGATCGACTTCGATCGACTTCGATCGCAGCATCACGGGGGTTAATGTGCTGGGAGCGGTGCGTGACCGCTCCCTGCACATAGTACCGGGTGTCAGCTGTGACAATCAGCTGACACCCGGCGGCGATCGCGCCCGCACAGCCTGTGTGCGCGCGCGATCGCGATGACGTACTAATACGGGTCTGGCTCTTAAGTCCCAGGGCACAGACGCGTATTAGTACGTCAGATGTTATTAAGGGGTTAAAGACGAAAAAATTATGTGTGAGTGTGAATGCTAGCAATTCCATCACTAGTATCTGAATGTCCGTTGGCAATGAAGACCCTTTAAGAAAATATTGTGAAGCCCGTAACCCATCGTTATGTTTAATACTGGTATACAATGACTCTATGTCAGCGGTTACCATTAGAGAGTCAGTGTCCAGATATAATCCATCTACCCTTCTCAGTAGGTCGCCTGTATCTCTGAGAAAGGAAGGGAGAGTTTCAACCAGTGGGTTAATTTTAGAGTCAATCCATTTATTGACGGGCTCCAGGTAGTTACCCCTGCCCGATATGATGGGGCGTCCAGGAGGTCTACTTAAATTCTTGTGGAGTTTGGGGAGGAGATAAAGAGTGGGTACAGTTGGTTCCACTACATACAAGGCCGAGGCCAATTCGTCAGTAATAGTTCCTCTACTAGCCGCTTGACAAAGGGTTACGGGCTTCACAATATTTTCTTAAAGGGTCTTCATTGCCAACGGACATTCAGATACTAGTGATGGAATTGCTAGCATTCACACTCACACATAATTTTTTCGTCTTTAAGGGGTCCTTCTACCTACAGCTTCAGGGGACTGCGATGGGGGCGACTTTCGCCCCCTCATACGCTAATCTCTTTTTGGGGCTGTGGGAGAGGGACCTCTCCCTGCCTGATCAGGAGTCCTCGATGGGCCGCGTCCTTTCTTGGACGCGGTACATTGACATTTTCCTGATCTGGCAGGGGTCACGTGATCATCTAGAGACGTTCATTCGTGATCTCAATGTGAATGTCCTAAATATACGTCTTACTTTTAATTGTGATTCAGACCGAGTTGAGTTCTTAGATGTATGTCTAACCCGTGGTCCAGATAATGCCATTTGTACGAACATCTTTAGAAAATCTACCTCATCCAACACTCTGTTGCATGCATCTTCGTCTCATCCATCACATATTATTCGATCTGTACCGCTAGGGCAGTTCCTGCGTCTTCGCAGGATTTGCTCCAGCGACCAGGATTTTGAAACGCAATCTCAAGAATTGAGTGAGCGTTTCTATGCTCGTGGGTATAGCCATAGATCAGTTAAGAAAGCGTACAATCGTGCTAGATATTCTTCCCGCCATGATCTCCTCTACAAATCCAGCACTAAAAAAACAAGTGATGCTGTGAGGTTTATTACTACCTTCCATACACAAATACCAGCAGTGAGGAAGGTCTTGAATAAAGCTTGGCCTGTGTTGAGAGCTGATCCTGTGTTAGCGAAATATATCACGAGTAAACCTACCATTGTATTCCGTCGCAGTAAAAGTCTTCACGACCACTTGGTTCGGAGTCACTATGAGGGAGGAAGGACTGTAACTTTCCTTGACAATGTAAATAGTCGTCCTGGATGTGTCCCATGCGGCCTGTGTGTGGCCTGTCCCAACATAGTGAGGAGTACTAATTTTATAGACTCCACAGGGAGATCCTCTTATGAGATCAAAAAACGTATTACATGTAGCTCCCGGAATGTCATATACTATGCTACATGTCCCTGCAACCTCATATATGTTGGGATGACCACACGCTGCCTGAAAACTAGAGTAAGGGAACATGTTCGAGGCATAATAGCGGCCTCTGAACAGAACGAAACATCTACTCTAAAGACACTTCCTAGACACTTCAAAAGATTTCATGAGTGTAATCCGAAACTTCTGGAGGTAAAAGGAATTGATATGTTAGAGGTAGGTATACGTGGTGGCCCTGTTACACAGAGACTTGCCCGTATTGAGACAAGGTGGATTTGGACCCTCAAAACAATACACCCGAGAAGTCTGAATGAGTACAATAGTTTCGCACCATATTTGTGATCCTGTACTGCTGTTCCATCTTATATATATGTCACAATTATTACATGTAGTATGTATCTCCTTTTAATTGTATCATATATTTTCTTATCAGGTGCTATGAATTTTTGGCTTTGACTGGACGTGTGCATTGCCTCTTCACCCAACCAATACACCAGACTATTTTTATCTTGGATGTGGGACCTGAAGGCTACATGATATCAATCCTGTTTGGAAGTTGTGTAATACAGAGACCAAGGAAATATATTCAAGCGGCTCCATGGTCCTATGCTACTGTGCAATCAAGTCATCTATTTCTTTGATGTGATGTGATTTCATATAGTCATCTCTCCATAATATATGTGGCTCTTTACTTAAAATGCTTGTGTACTATTTTGTACAATGATGTCGATGTTCTTTATCTCTTCTCTGCGCTCTCTTTTGTTTCTTCTTTACAGTACATATACTTACCCTAATGACTCTGTACGTGGATGCGTCCCTGCCCCTTGGCATCTGACTCCCTCGGTGTCCCTGGGTAATTTGCTGCCGCGACGCCGATGTGGTCGGTTGCGGGGTTGCAGGGACGCATTGCCGCGTCACTTCCGGGTCATGATGCACTATGGGTAGCGTGGACATTGCCAAGGTAACGGTCACGTGACCATGCGTCTCTTTAGTGATGGTCACGTGACTGTGCAGTTCCGGCCTCTCGGTCTAATAAGTTACTAGGGTCCGCGGGCGTCGTTGAGCATTGCTATGGTAGTGCTCACGTGTCCTTAAGTTCCCGTATCTATGGGGACGTGAATGCATAGTCTACACAGCTATTTCCGGGTCGCGGTATATTATAGGTAGCGACGTACGCTACCATGGTAATGGTCACATGACCATGTACCTCTATGATGATGGTCACGTGTCCTTATGGTCCCGCCCCTATAGACAGGTGTAGGTTATCCTGACACCAATTGTGGTGGGTGTATTTAAGGGCTACACATATCCAGTCTCAGTCATCCCCTTGAAAAAGGCAGGAGCGTCGAAACGCGCATCGGGGAGCCACACGGCGTGCAGCTTCTTCATCCCACAAGGTGAATCATGTTTCTTTTTCTTTGCCTGTAATATGTCTCTCTTTTGTTGGGGTTGATAATATTGATGTTAGGGAGTTGATGGAAGTGTAGGTTATGATGTGTGAGGCCTTATTTGTGGCCATGTATACCGTATTATGCAATGAAGGATAATGTTATATGATGGATTTGGAATCTGCACCCTATGGTGACACCTGTTGTTTGTTTTTAATTATGTTTTAATTTTCTATATGTGATTTTGTGTCATGTGTTTTGCCACTATAGTCCTGTACGACTTGAAGTATTTTTCCTATATAAATTTTTCTAATAAAGTAATTTTCTATTTTCCTATTACATTGGCTATATATTCGTGGTTTCCTTTGCTTAGGCATCTCGTTCTATATGTTTCTTCCACGAATGGCCCGTGATATATGGTTCTATGAGTTGGTTGCAATATGGAAACTATACAGTTATTTATGATATTTTTGCAAAGCAACCTTATACTCGGTTCTAATCTTCCCTTTGCCAGTTTATGTGTATGACCACTCGGGCCACAGGGTAGTCCTTAGAGTCCCCATGAATACAACGGACGCCGACTTTTTTCCCCGGAACCAGCCGATGAGGAACTGTGACCCTCACTAGGGTTACCAAACTTCCCGAGTCTAACAGAGCAGTTACTTGAACACAATTCACTGATATGAGGCACGCCTGCGGTCCATCGCCTGGTTGAGGAACAGAACTGCAGGCTGGATAAACAAAGTACGAACAGCCCTGTCCTGTGCTGCAGCCCATTGGCTAGTTGGTTATCGGGCAATGGGCGTCTATGTGACCTGGGGTATGACATCTCCAACATACTACGTTATGGGGCGGGACCTTGGGCAGCAACTCAGACCCCCATCCTGGGCTCTAGGACGCTCCCCAGATGTGGCTCTACCACTTGAGCTGATCCCCCTCATTTAGGTGTCAGCCCCCAGTATGGAGATGCTACAACCCCTGGTTTCCCCAATGAACTCTCTACCGCCTGGTAACTTTCCACCAACCCCACCAGGTCATCGGCATTACGAGGATCCCCCTTGGCAACCCAGGATTGCACCGACCTCGGTAGGGAGTGTATGAACCTGTTTATGACGACCCTCTCCACCATATGTGCTGGGGAGGAAGATTCAGGTTGCAACCACTTTTGAACCAGGTGTAAGAGGTCGAACATTTGGGACCAGGGAGGTTTGTCACTGCAATAGGCCCAGTGGTGCACCCTGACAGTCAGTCACTCCCAAGCACGGCAAGATCTCAGTTTTTAATTTGAGATACTCTTTTGCGTCCTGCAAGACCAAGTCATAATAAGCTTTCTGCTGCTCGTCCCGTTAAATATGGTGCCAAAACCTCCGCCCACTTCTCCGGAGGCAATTTCTCACGCTCTGCCACCCTCTCTAAAGACCGTCAGGAACGCCTAGACGTCATCACCCAGGGTCATCTTTTGCAATGCTCTCCTTACAGTCTTCCTCACATGAGAGTCATCACCTGGAGTTGGGGGTGGGGCGGTCGCCCTGTCACGGATCACCTTCGCTAGGAGCTCCATCTGCTGCTTGTGCTTGCAGTTGTTGCATCTGCTGCTGCTCCTGCTGGAGATTAACCTGCAAGAGTTGCTTTATCAGCTGCACCATGCTGCCGGACGTCCCTGGCTGGCTAGCGGCCTTCACACAGTACATAAACGGTTTCCTGTAGCAGTCACACTACCCCTTGGGATTTGTGCCCATGCTTCTAGCACCAATTGTAGGGTTTGGTACTCACTCTGCTGCGGTTGAGGTAGTCACAGAAGAGGTTTCAGGGAAATCCAGGCTGGTTTATTAAATAGAATAAACCGCTAAGGAAGCAAAAAACAAAAACGCAGCTTTTCCCGGCACAAAGTGTAAACACAAAGTAAAATGTCCATACAAGGTTGCGGGTTCACCCGCTCAGGTTACAGTCCAGTCCTTAGGTCCTAACACAGACCAACACTGGAGAGCCACACATCTCCAGACACAGAACACAAATGAGACACTGGGCTTCCATTTTATATACACGCCCTGGGGTGCGGATATGTGAGAAGCCAATCCCTCCCAACTCTTATGACGGCTCATAAAAACCTGCCCTGATACGCCCTATTAACCCTCTCAGCACTAAACGTGCTGGAGCATGCTTTCTCGGTTTTACATCACCAAAGCTACCAACCTGGGTGATACAAATTGCCCCTCAAGAAACCTGACTGCCGTTATCTTACAATGCATAAAAAATTTTTGGGACTAAAAATAAATGTCCCTAAATAGATACGTCCACAGATCACGTAGTATGTACATATTATACGTCCACAAGTGCCAATCCACAGATCACGTAGTATGTACATATTATACGTCCACAAGTGCCAATCCACAGATCACGTAGTATGTACATATTATACATAAGCAGATCACGTAGTATGTACATAGTATACATCCCCAGATCACGTAGTATGTACGTAGTATACGTCCGCAGATCACGTAGTATGTACGTAGTATACGTCTACAGATCACGTAGTATGTACGTAGTACAAGTCCGCAGATCACGCAGTATGTACATAGTATACGTCCGCAGATCACGCAGTATGTACTTAGTATACGTCCGCAGATCACGTAGTATGTACATAGTATACGTCCGCAGATCACGTAGTATGTACATATTATACATCCGCAGATCACACAGTATGTACGTAGTATAAGTCCACAGATCACGTTATATGTACATAGTATACGTCCGCAGATCACGTTATATGTACATAGTATACGTCCGCAGATCACGCAGTATGTACATATTATACATCCGCAGATCATGTATGTACATAGTATACGTCCACAGATCACGTAGTATGTACAGTACAGACCAAAAGTTTGGACACACCTTCTCATTTAAAGATTTTTCTGTATTTTCATGACTTTGAAAATTGTACATTCACACTGAAGGCATCAAAACTATGAATTAACACATGTGGTATTATATACTTAGCAAAAAAGTGTGAAACAACTGAAAATATGTCTTATATTCTAGGTTCTTCAAAGTAGCCACCTTTTGCTTTGATGACTGCTTTGCACACTCTTGGCATTCTCTTGATGAGCTTTAAGAGGTAGTCACCGGAAATGGTCTTCCAACAATCTTGAAGGAGTTCCCAGAGATGCTTAGCACTTGTTGGCCCTTTTGCCTTCACTCTGCAGTCCAGCTCACCCCAAACCATCTCGATTGGGTTCAGGTCTGGTGACTGTGGAGGCCAGGTCATCTGGCGTAGCACCCCATCAATCTCCTTCTTGGTCAAATAGCCCTTACACAGCCTGGAGTTGTGTTTGGGGTCATTGTCCTGTTGAAAAATAAATGATGGTCCAACTAAACGCAAACCAGATGGAATAGCATGTCGCTGCAAGATGCTGTGGTAGCCATGCTGGTTCAGTATGCCTTCAATTTTGAATAAATCCTCAACAGTGTCACCAGCAAAGCACCCCCACACCATCACACCTCCTCCTCCATGCTTCACGGTGGGAACCAGGCATGTAGAGTCCATCCGTTCACCTTTTCTGCATCGCACAAAGACACGGTGGTGGGAACCAAAGATCTCAAATTTGGACTCATCAGACCAAAGCACAGATTTCCACTGGTCTAATGTCCATTCCTTGTGTTCTTTAGCCCAAACTTGTCTCTTCTGCTTGTTGTCTGTCCTTAGCAGTGGTTTCCTAGCAGCTATTTTACCATGAAGGCCTGCTGCACAAAGTCCCATCTTAACAGTTGTTGAAGAGATGTGTCTGCAGCTAGAACTCTGTGTGGCATTGACCTGGTCTCTAATCTGAGCTGCTGTTAACCTGCGATTTCTGAGGCTGGTGACTCGGATAAACTTATCCTCAGAAGCAGAGGTGACTCTTGGTCTTCCTTTCCCTGAGCCAGTTGCTTTGTACCGCTTTATGGCTTTTGCAACTGCACTTGGGGACACTTTCAAAGTTTGCTCAAATTTTTCGGATTGACTGACCTTCATTTCTTAAAGTAATGATGGCAACTCGTTTTTCTTTACTTAGAATTTGTATTATGGCTAGAAAAAAAGCAGCTAACAGTCTATTCAGTAGAACTATCAGCTGTGTATCCAACAGACTTCTGCACAACACAACTGATGGTCCCAACCCCATTTATAAGGTAAGAAATCCCACTTATTAAACCTGACAGGGCACACCTGTGAAGTGAAAACCATTTCCGGTGACTACCTCTTGAATCTCATCAAGAGAATGCCAAGTGTGCAAAGCAGTCATCAAAGCAAAAGGTGGCTACTTTGAAGAACCAAGAATATAAGACATATTTTCAGTTGTTTCACACTTTTTTGTTAAGTATATAATTCCACATGTGTTAATTCATAGCTTTGATGTCTTCAGTGCGAATGCACAATTTTCAAAGTCATGAAAATACAGAAAAATCTTTAAATGAGAAGGTGTGTCCAAACTTTTGGTCTGTACTGTACATAGTATACGTCCGCAGATCACGTAGTATGTACATATTATACGTCCGCAGATCACGTAGTATGTACATAGTATACGTTCGCAGATCACATAGTATGTACGTAGTATAAGTCCGCAGATCACGCAGTATGTACGTAGTATACGTCCGCAGATCACGTAGTATGTACATAGTATACGTCCGCAGATCACGCAGTATGTACGTAGTATACGTCCGCAGATCACGCAGTATGTACGCAGTATACGTCCACAGATCACGCAGTATGTACGTAGTATACGTCCGCAGATCACGTAGTATGTACGTAGTATACGTCCACAGATCACGTAGTATGTACGTAGTATACGTCCGCAGATCAAGTAGTATGTACGTAGTATACGTCCGCAGATCACGTAGTATGTACGTAGTATACGTCCGCAGATCACATAGTATGTACGTAGTATACGTCCGCAGATCACGCAGTATGTACGTAGTATACGTCCGCAGATCACGCAGTATGTACGTAGTATACGTCCGCAGATCACGTAGTATGTACATAGTATACGTCCGCAGATCACATAGTATGTACATAGTATACGTCCGCAGATCACGCAGTATGTACGTAGTATACGTCCGCAGATCACGCAGTATGTACGTAGTATACGTCCGCAGATCACGCAGTATGTACGTAGTATACGTCCGCAGATCACGCAGTATGTACGTAGTATACGTCCGCAGATCACGCAGTATGTATGTAGTATACGTCCTCAGATCACGCAGTATGTACGTAGTATACGTCCGCAGATCACGCAGTATGTACATAGTATACGTCTACAGATCACGTAGTATGTACGTAGTATACGTCCGCAGATCACATAGCATGTAAGTAGTATACGTCCGCAGATCACGTAGTATGTACGTAGTATACGTCCGCAGATCACGCAGTATGTACGTAGTATACGTCCGCAGATCACGCAGTATACGTCCGCAGATCACGTAGTATGTACATAGTATACGTCTGCAGATCACATAGTATGTACGTAGTATACGTCCGCAGATCACGTAGTGTGTACATAGTATACGTTCGCAGATCACATAGTATGTACGTAGTATAAGTCCGCAGATCAAGCAGTATGTACGTAGTATACGTCCGCAGATCACGTAGTATGTACATAGTATACGTCCGCAGATCACGCAGTATGTACGTAGTATACGTCCGCAGATCACGCAGTATGTACATAGTATACGTCCGCAGATCACGTAGTATGTACGTAGTATACGTCCACAGATCACGTAGTATGTACGTAGTATACGTCCGCAGATCACGCAGTATGTACATAGTATACGTCCGCAGATCACGTAGTATGTACGTAGTATACGTCCACAGATCACGTAGTATGTACGTAGAATACGTCCGCAGATCACGCAGTATGTACGTAGTATACGTCCGCAGATCACGTAGTATGTACGTAGTATACGTCCACAGATCACGTAGTATGTACGTAGTATACGTCCGCAGATCAAGTAGTATGTACGTAGTATACGTCCGCAGATCACATAGTATGTACGTAGTATACGTCCGCAGATCACGCAGTATGTACGTAGTATACGTCCGCAGATCACGCAGTATGTACGTAGTATACGTCCGCAGATCATGCAATATGTACGTAGTATACGTCCGCAGATCACGTAGTATGTACGTAGTATACGTCCGCAGATCACGTAGTATGTACGTAGTATACATCCGCAGATCACGTAGTATGTACGTAGTATAAATTCCGCAGATCACGCAGTATGTACGTAGTATACGTCCGCAGATCACGCAGTATGTACGTAGTATAAGTCCGTAGATCACGCAGTATGTGCGTAGTATACGTCCACAGATCACGCAGTATGTACGTAGTATACGTCCACAGATCACGCAGTATGTACATAGTATACGTCCGCAGATCGCGTAGTATGTACGTAGTATACGTCCGCAGATCACGTAGTATGTACGTAGTATACGTCCGCAGATCACGTAGTATGTACGTAGTATACGTCCGCAGATCATGCTGTAGAACCTATATTTAAAGGCAATATTTCAAGAAGAAAAACTGATATTGTGTCTGCCCGTTGTTACAGTCCATGTGTTGCCGCACCTCTGCTGATCAGCGGTGTCTGGCGGCTGGATGTGCTCTGTTGCGAAACAGCACAGCTCCATCACCTGTATAGTGGCCACATCTGGGTACTGCACATCCAATCCTCTGTGGGTGTGAAGTACCCCACTGCGTCCCACTATGCAGCTGATGTGGCAGTGATGTACCCCTCCACGACATTGCATGCCAATCACACCACTCGGCGGTCCCTGCTGCCTACACTGGCAGAGCGCTGAGCCCAGCGATGGGCAGCCTGCTGACAAAGGCTGGTGCAGCGACAGAGGGGGATTTGCTGGTCTCTTCGCCCTATGATTGCCCGGGTCCATGATTACGCGCGGTGCTATCTGAACGCTACAATGGTGTTACAGTCCAGACACATGAATATGGTCTTTTTTCCTATCCTTGTACCTTTTATGACTTTATAAGGCAGACAGTCATCTGTAGTTACATTGTTTTTACTATCACACAATGTATCCTACGCTCACATTTGCCATTTTCATACAAGTGATAAATAGTACTGGTCATCAGGGGAGGCTGAAGGCTCTGCTTCTCATGCCATTTATTAAGCACTTGGGGTTTTTCCTATTTATTAACATAAGTCAAAAGTGAGAGCTGATCTGTCCGCTACACAACAAGCTACAGACCGCAGTGAGAGGACATCGCCTCTGTGTACAGTGGAGGACACGGGATGCTACTGACCTTCTAATCACACCCCATTATGTCACTAAGCGCTCCGCTCATCAGTGATTATCATGCCGCACTGCACAGTGCAGGGGAGCTCCGCTTCAAGGGTTAAAAGCGAGAGAAGTGGAAATGTGACCCTGTCCTGGAATCACTGACCGACTGCAGCAGACGCGCCCTGCTCACAGCCGCACACCGACCGCACAGGAGACTTCACAGCACAAGCTACACACATGCGCACACTGCCAAGCCTCCTACCATAGAGCTCCGCATCGTGCACAGAGCGCCTCCTGCCATAGAGCTCTACATCCTGCACAGAGCGCCTCCTGCCATAGAGCTCTACATCCTGCACAGAGCGCCTCCTGCCATAGAGCTCCGAGTACGCATCGTGCACAGAGCGCCTCCTACCCACAGCGAGGATGCTGGCTCCTACAGAGTACAGCGTCCGATGACGGGAGGGGTCTGGCCTAAGGACCGGTTAATGGCCGCCTAATGGCTTCTGTGTAGCCGTGCTACCAGTGTGAACGAGCCCAGGACACTTAAAGTGAACCTGTCACATATAAAAAAAAAAGATCTATGTAGGAAAGATTATCTGATCGCTTGGAGCAACCTTGGTCCAGGTCTGTGGTCGCTGTGGCTGTGGACGCGCGAGTCTGTGGTCGCTGTGGCTGTGGACGCGCGAGTCTGTGGTCGCTGTGGCTGTGGACGCGCGAGTCTGTGGTCGCTGTGGCTGTGGACGTGCGAGTCTGTGGTCGCTGTGGCTGTGGACGCGCGAGTCTGTGGGCTCTGTGGCTGTGGACGCGCGAGTCTGTGGGCTCTGTGGCTGTGGACGCGCGAGTCTGTGGCTGTGGACGCGCGAGTCTGTGGCTGTGGACGCGCGAGTCTGTGGGCTCTGTGGCTGTGGACGCGCGAGTCTGTGAGCGCTGTGGCTGTGGACGCGCGAGTCTGTGAGCGCTGTGGCTGTGGACGCGCGAGTCTGTGAGCGCTGTGGCTGTGGACGCGCGAGTCTGTGAGCGCTGTGGCTGTGGACGCGCGAGTCTGTGAGCGCTGTGGCTGTGGACGCGCGAGTCTGTGAGCGCTGTGGCTGTGGACGCGCGAGTCTGAGCGCTGTGGCTGTGGACGCGCGAGTCTGGTCGCTGTGGCTGTGGACGCGCGAGTCTGTGGGCTCTGTGGCTGTGGACGCGCGAGTCTGTGGGCGCTGTGGCTGTGGACGCGCGAGTCTGTGGGCTCTGTGGCTGTGGACGCGCGAGTCTGTGGGCTCTGTGGCTGTGGACGCGCGAGTCTGTGGGCTCTGTGGCTGTGGACGCGCGAGTCTGTGGGCTCTGTGGCTGTGGACGCGCGAGTCTGTGGGCGCTGTGGCTGTGGACGCGCGAGTCTGTGAGCGCTGTGGCTGTGGACGCGCGAGTCTGTGAGCGCTGTGGCTGTGGACGCGCGAGTCTGTGAGCGCTGTGGCTGTGGACGCGCGAGTCTGTGAGCGCTGTGGCTGTGGACGCGCGAGTCTGTGAGCGCTGTGGCTGTGGACGCGCGAGTCTGTGAGCGCTGTGGCTGTGGACGCGCGAGTGAGCGCTGTGGCTGTGGACGCGCGAGTCTGTGGGCGCTGTGGCTGTGGGCGCTGTGGCTGTGGACGCGCTAATCTGGGCGCTCTGGCTGTGGACGCTCTAGTCTGTGGGCGCTCTGGCTGTGGACGCTCTAGTCTGTGGGCGCTCTGGCTGTGGACGCTCTAGTCTGTGGGCGCGCTTTGGCCGCTAGGCTGTGGACGCACTAGACCGTGGGCGCTCTGGCTGTGGACACGCTAGGCCGTGGGCGCTCTGGCTGTGGACACGCTAGACCGTGGGCGCTCTGGCTGTGGGCGCTCTGGCTGTGGACACGCTAGGCTGTGGGCGCTCTGGCTGTGGACACGCTAGGCTGTGGGTGCTCTGGCTGTGGACGCTCTAGTCTGTGGGCGCGCTTTGGCCGCTAGGCTGTGGACGCACTAGACCGTGGGCGCTCTGGCTGTGGACACGCTAGGCTGTGGGCGCTCTGGCTGTGGACACGCTAGACCGTGGGCGCTCTGGCTGTGGACACGCTAGGCTGTGGGTGCTCTGGCTGTGGACGCGCTAGGCTGGGTATTGTCAAGAGGAAGATGAGAGACACCAGACCCAACAATGCAGACGAGCTGAAGGCTGCTATCAAAGCAACCTGGTCTTCCATAACACCTCAGCAGTGCCACAGGCTGATCGCCTCCATGCCACGTCGCATTGATGCAGTAATTGATGCAAAAAGAGCCCCGACCAAGTATTGAGTGCATTTACTGAACATACATTTCAGTAGGCCAACATTTCGGTTTTTGAAAACATTTGTCAAGCTGCTGTTATAAAGTATTCTAATTTACTGAGATAATAACTTTTGTGTTTTCATTGACTGTAAGCCATAATCATCAACATTAACTGAAATAAACACTTGAAATAGATCGCTCTGTTTGTAATGACTCTATATGAGTTTCACTTTTTGTATTGAAATAAATTAACTTTTTGATGATATTCTAATTTTATGAGAAGCACTTGTATCTGCCCGTCACAGTGCTGTGAGTGGTGACTGTGCCCGCTCTGTGCACTGCCCCTATGACTGAAAGCCGGCCACTCCCAGGAGAACATAAATTGATTAAGGCTTATAGCTGAAACGCGTTGATTTGTGTTTCCTATGGTGTTTCCATGTTTTAATCTACCTATTTGGATAATAAAGGATTTATATTTTTATATAAATTCTATTTTTTCGCTGGAGGAACTTTTTTCCTTTTCCTGCTCTTCAACATAAATTGATTTTCTCCTGGTGGCCACATTGCCAGTAATGCGGCCAGACAGCATCGTAACACAATTAGCTGCAGATTAACCGTACATCTGCTGGTTGTTATGGTAAATATTTATACTTTGCCTTATTATTTAGACAATTCACATATCTTATATAATTTTGTATTTTAATATTAGCTTTATAAGTGTTATTTGTAAAATCAAATAACATAAGGCGTAACTAATAGAGCTGTCTTTGTATTAAAGCCTTCCTTTGTTCTGAATGTATAGTAAAACTAGATATAGCCAGTTTCTAAGGAATTTAAACATAATTTACGACCATGTTTTTCCCAAACTTTCCTTTTTAGGTAAAGCCTGTAAAGACATTCCCATTTTTTCCTTATCTCTTTGCTTGTAATAAAGATATGTGACCAGGCATCTGAGACTCAGACGAGTCTGGGACACATAATTGGTTGTGTTCTCTTGTCTCTGATCGATCGACTCCCTGATTTGATCAAATCTGGCAAATGTGTGAAGTCTCTTGAGCTTCTCCTAAAACTTTGCATATAGGTTTCCACATCAAGGTAATAGGGTTTTCCATGGTGACATTTTCGCCAATCACATCTTTATGTCATTTATTAGTCTGTTTATATAGACAGTGGTAAATGGTGCACAATGAAGGATCTGTGGTCACTCAGTGCACACAGGCTGCCATTGTTCCTGGCAGTGAGAGTCCTCTTTGCACCGGACAATACACTGTAGAGATCGATGATCTTTTGTGCAAACGAAAAGATTATTTCACCTGACGAACAAGTGTTTAGCTCATTTATCAGGTAATCGGAAGCCTGTTTAGACTGCAGGACTGTCAGGAAATAAGTATTTCTATTGTTCACAATAATCCTACAGTGTATTTGGACATTCACTCTACAAATTTTAATGCACCAGTGCTCATAAAAATGTTAATTTCCCAGCAGTCCTGCAGTTTAAACAAGCTGCCGATCACCTGCACATTCATTGGGTGAAATGATCTTTTATTTTGAACAAAATTCTTCATTCTCGGTAGCGCATTGTCATGTGTAAACAGGATCTGTCCTGCCGAGTACAATGGCAGCCTAGCACACTAAACAATCTATTCTGATGGTTGTTTGCACGTATTAATTGCGGTCTGCCTGAGTAAACAGGTTATGAAACTACCGTTGATAGGCAAATATGCACCAATCAGGGGTCGTTTAACGCCGCAGATCTTTCAGATTGGTAGATATTTACCAATCAGCGTTGGGTTAATAACCTGTTTACACGAGCAGGCCGCATTTGCTAAGCGTCCAGAACCATCAGTAATAGCTCTTTTGTGCACATAGGCTGCCTTTGTTCTCAGCAGCATAGGTCCTATATACAAAGGACAGTATGTTGCCATGAATGATGATTTTTAAGTCTGCAAAAAAGATAATTTTACCCTGCGAACAAGCATTTTGCTCATTTATCAGGTGACTGGCAGCCTGTTTCTATGAAAGGGCACTTATCCCCTTCAGAATGGAGTGGCAAGGTTTATACTCAACCCACCACCCCATTCATTCCCTATGGGGCTTACTAGCACTGCACTCGGCTTTTCCGGCAACCCTATAGAGAATGAATGGAGCAGCAGTTGGGCGTCTCACTTGCCACTCTGTTTCGCAACAGGGGTAAAAAAATACCTAGTTCTGATTGGTGGCGTTCTGACTGTTGGGACTTGCGCCAATCAGCCAGTGATCATCTGTTCTGTGGATAGTCGTGTTCATGGGGGCAGACTTAAGTGACAGCTCCCTCCCGCCACTTAGTAAAGCGCTGGGAGAGGAGGCGGACAGCAGAATGAGAGTGTTGGAACAGCAGGAAGCGTGCGGAGCAGCGGAGGATGGGTTAGTGTCTTGCTGGCATACTTCCGACCTCTATGGGAGTTTCATTTTGGTCAGAACAGTGGGAGTCTACTTTTGCCTCCCGCTGCCTTTTTATGATTGGACAGTGACATGGGGGGGGGGGGGTGAAAGTGCTCGCCCAGTTGAACGATAAGAAATTTAGCACATTGGGAGTCAGTAATTTCGGTGCCCGGGATCTCTACAACTTAGTAGAGAAACAAATGGAAAAATGTTTTTCTCTACATTCCGGCTACTATTTGCTGGAAATACTGATTATAGAGTACAAATGTGCAAACAATCTTCTAAATGTATTTGTTTTGGATTCTGTATTTCTAGAAAACTAATGACTGGAAATGCAGATTCCATATCTGCCAGTAGATGTCAGTATAACCTCACATTTACACAAGGATAAAGCGAGTGATGAGTGGCAGTATACTGTATATGGACCACGGGTAGGTATATCAAGCTCTGCTGCCTGCCACAGAGACACGCTAGGCTGTTGGCGCCAGAGACTGTCCATTGATACCACTGATGCTGACACAATGCTGAGTTGGTTCCTTATTCAGCTTTTTTTTTTTCAGTGTTTTACAGGTTAACAATAAAAATCACAATAATAAAATACAATGCAGCGAGGTGCCCTGATGTGAATAGGGAGCCTGTCAAGTCATTTTTGTCTATTAAACTGCCCCCAGTGTGTTGTTAGTGATGCAGTGTGCATCACTAACTTGTTTTTCTCAAATACAAGGTCCCAGTATATATTTTACTAACATTTTATCATTAGAAGATTGCATCAGAGACCTTTTGTTTCAGTCTTAGTGGTGGCTCTTTGTTGTGTTTCAGTCACTGTCCGGTTCAAATTATGCCCGCCCATCGCAGTCTGATTGATTGCCGTGACTGGCCTGAAGTCACAGCAACCGCCTAGCAAATCCTGCACATGCGCACTGCCCATCCGCTCCCCGGGCATGCGCACTGACTCTGGGTGCACGATCCCTGCTCCATTTAATATGTGCGCAAGTTCCGCACTGCCGAAAAAGAAACCAACTTTAGCCCTGAATAAGAAACTGGACTAATAATAACCAACTTCAGCATCGTATGGTGAAGTTGGTTTCTTATTCGGGGCTAAAAAAAAACTGAAGAAAAAAAATTGCCAAATAAGAAACCAACTTCAGCATTGTCTTCTGCCATCTTTTCTGGTAGGAGAAAGAGGAAGAGACAGTGGGACAAGAAGTTATATTTTTTCATTAACTCCACCCTCCCCAACAGTAATACAAAACAGGGCACACAAATGGACTGCTGTTTCTAAAAGGGGAAACACCTGGCCTAATACAATCAATATAAATATAGATAATAAGAACTCCAGGATTTGAGGGTCCCCCTTCCTAAAGTCATGCGTCCCCTTCACCTAGTACTCAGAGTACAAAAGATAAGCCCTCACACAGCCCCATATACCCAAAAATGAAAACATTACGGGTCTCGGAAAATGGCGACAAAAGCAACATTTTTTTTTATAAATTTCAGAATTTGTTTTTCACCTTTTTAAATAAAAAAAAAACAACTATCCATTTTTCATATCTGTGTACTCGTACTGACCTGGAGAATCATAATAGCAGGTAAGTTTTACCATATAGTGAACATGGTATATATAAAAAAAAACAAAAACATGGAATTGCACTTTTTTTGCAATTTCAATGCACTTAGAATTTTTTTCCAGTACATTGTGGTAGAATGAATGGTGTCATTCAAAAATACAACTTGTCCCACAAAAAAAAAGACCTCATGCGGCTATGTGGACAGAAAAATAAAAAAGTTATGGCTCTTGGAACAATGGGAGAAAAAAACAAAAATGGAAAAAATGCCTGGGGGTGAAGAGGTTAAGAATCCCTAATCCCCCAATATCATCACGAGAGCTCCCTGCAGGTTTCATTCTTCGGATGTTCATGATGGATTTACTAACAAGCTAAAAAAATAATTATATCTATAAAATGTAATTAGGATTAGGGTAATATTTTAATTTTTCTAAATGAGGCTATGTGCCCACGTTGCATTTATGAAGCAGAAAATTTCTGCTGCATAAATGCAAGTTCTCTCCCGGAAAAACACATGCGGAATTCCGCACGCGTTTATGGCGCATTTTTTGCGCGTTTATCACGCGTTTTCCACATGCGGAATTGCCTTGCGTTTTTTATGCATTGGACAAAGGCAATTCCGCTTGCGGAAACGCAAAATTAAATGACATGCTGCGGATTTTTGAACGCGGCATAAACGCTGCGGAAAAATCCGCAGCATGTGCATAGAACTTGCGGAATCCCATTGGGGACCATGGGGTGCGGATATACATGCGTTTTTCAAGCGTTTACGCTGCGGAAATTCCGCAGCATATACGCTTGAAAAATGCTACGTGGGCACACAGCCTAAAGATCATGTATTTTTTATCCCATACACTCTGTTGAGTTCTCTATTTGATACATTGTTAATGTTCAGAGGGGAGTTGATTTATTGTTTGAGGCCATTATATGTACTATGACCTATTGCTGTCTGTGGTTTTCCAGATACCCCCAGTTATGACTACATGGATTATAGAAAACTTGACAAAACGTGGATGACCCAGTTAAGGTCCATCTTTGGTGAGACGTCGAGTACAGATACAGAAGCACGAGACATTAGAGATTTGAAGTTGAATATTAGAGACCTCCTCAAGCAGTGTACCAAATTGTGGTGGAACAAGGTTGCCCTCGAACAATGTCTACAAAAAGATATTATCTCCAGAGGTTTGCGCATTCAAATATGTCCCACTATTGACAACACTGACCCGATTTTTATCAACAAATGGGAAGATACATTGACTAAATGTTCCCATCCCCTGTTGGAGATACTCATAGGCTCGGATCGTAAGTCATTGGAAAGCATTGAGGGTGAAATAGACTCACTTAAAACTAAAATCCAATCAGTGTTGTCACCAGATGAATGTAAAAAGTTTGATAAAAAACTTGAGAGTGATCTATTAAAGTGGGAGAAAGACATACAGGACTTAAAAAAACATAAATATCACAGAGATCTCCAAGATTACACCAATAAGAAAATCTATAGGTGGCAATTTAACCCCAGAAAGAATAACAATTCTTTATCCAGGACATCATCCATTTCCAGCATCAATTCGGAGGAAACATGTGGAGAACATTTTTTAGAAAATCCCAGGTGAGGGAAGCAATACAACATATCCCGCACACAAATCCGTGCCAGCGTTCCCTCCAAGGCTAACGCGCAATTATACTAAGAGAAACAGGCGACATAAATGAATCCTAAGGTAATTAACCTATCAAATATACCATTAACACCTGTACAAATTTCGGTGCTTGAAAAAGGGCTTACATTGTCACCTTCTGCTAGATATGATAAGTTTAGAGCAATTAAAGATTTAGAACTATTTGAGCGCAAACTAAACTATAAAAATTTTTTTGCAAGTCAAAGTAAGAATCTGTTTCCAACTGATAATGAACAACAAGCTGTTACGGATCCGGGTGGTGGAACCTCTGTGCTGCGGTGCAAGGAGGGACCAGAGGGGCGTAACTAGGTATCAACTCGGACTGACCAAGGTCGTACGGCGGCTCAATCGACTCCGTGACCAGGGAAGGACCGAGCAGAGGGACCAGGTGCTACTCTGGGCCAGACCTTGAATGAGAGCAGGTGACTCCCATGGGTCAGAAGGCAGGAACTGACCGGTACAGCAGATGAGCACGGCAGGCAGGCTGACGGGTGATCCGGGTAGACGGACTGGCAGACACGGCAGGTAACAAGCAGGAGCCTCCAGGTAGGCTGGCTGGTAGGCACGACAGGTAACAGGCAGGTGCTTCCAGGTAAGAGGGCTGGCAGGCACGGCAGGTAACAGGCAGGTGCTTCCAGGTAAGCAGGCGGGCAGGTCCCATAGACAGACTTGTGGACTGGACTGTAGACAGACTGTCGGGCTGGAGAGTAGACAAGCTGGCGGACAGGGCTGGTAGTCAGGCTGGCGGGCTGGACTGGTAGTCAGGCTGGCGGACTGGACTGGTAGTCAGGCTGGCGGACTGGACTGGTAGTCAGGCTGGCGGACTGGACTTGTAGTCAGGCTGGCGGGCTGGACTTGTAGTCAGGCTGGCGGGCTGGACTGGTAGTCAGGCTAGCAGCGGGACCTGAGGGCTGAAGCAGAGTTTAACACACAAAGCTACAACCTTGCACGGGCACCTCCATTGGCCGGGGACTCCTTAGGACGGCGCGCGCGGCCCCTTTAAGAGGGAGCGCGCGCGCCCTAAGCACAGTGCCCGGGAAGCTGCGCGCGCCGGCAGAAGCAGGAGCGCTGGAGGACGCCGGGCGGGGAGTGCGGCGGTAAGAGGCACGGCGTCTCTGCCTGTAAGGGGGCAGAGACGCCGATACTACACAAGCATTGGCAGATTTAGAGTCAATTTCAAGAAACACCTGTGGTGTCCCGACATATCTGTATGGTCGCTCACGACAGTTCCCCCCTCAGGGTTTGTGCTCTAATGTAGATATATTTGTGAAATTAGTCAAAAAAGAACTTGAAAAGATTCCTGAAGATATTTCACAGCACAATCTAACAATGGCAGAAAATAAAGCCATTCGAGATTTGAAAAAGATGAAGCACGTTGTCATCAAACCAGCGGACAAGGGGGGAAATGTCGTGGTGTGGCCAACAGATATGTACGAGCAGAAGGCGTTCCGTCAACTAAATATGAAAAATTGTTATAAGAAATTGGAATGTAGTCCATAGTTATAAAATCCAATTGGATTCAATTTTACAACAGGCATTTGAGAAGGGCACAATTTCGGTAAAAATGTTGGAAGGGTTAGTGATGGAATTTCCTGTCATCCCCACATTGTATTTTATGCCCAAAATTCATAAGAATATTCTATGTCCACAGGGGCGACCTATAGTTGCTGGAATAGGTGGCCTGTGTGAAAAGGTATGCAGATATATTGACTTATATTTACAACAATGTGTAGAGACCCTGGATGGACAGAGATAAATGCTGTATTTAGAAAACATTGGTCCATACTACTGGCTGACAATGACTTGGTTCGCTGTCTGCCTGAAAAACCATCCATCACATGGCGAAGATCAAAAAACTTAACAGATTTGATAACAAAGAGCCATTACACAGTGCCTAGGACACCGTTGTTTCCTGGGATCAGTGGTTCAAAATGGGGGTCATTCCAATGTGGTGACTGTTCGGCTTGCAGGTACATGGAAAAGGTCTAAAAGCTTTTCTGACAGCAATGAAAATTGTATATTTACCATCACGCACCACATTACTTGCAAGTCTGAAATGATTGTATATTATGCATATTGTTTGTGCAAAAAAATCTACATTGGGATGACCACCAGACAACTACAAGTACGTGTTTTGGAACACGTACGTGATATCCGAAATGCATCATTGGCTGAGTGTGTTGAGGAATTAAAAACTATTTTCGCCACTTTCGGATGTATCACAATAGTAACCCCCGTGATTTACGGGTTAAAGGAATAGACCATGTCCATCTGGAGATTGGGGAAGGTAACTACACTGCTCAAAAAAATAAAGGGAACACTCAAATAACACATCCTAGATCTGAATGAATGAAATATTCTCATTGAATACTTTGTTCTGTACAAAATTGAATGTGCTGACAACAAAATCACACAAAAATCATCAATGGAAATCAAATTTATTAACCAATGGAGGCCTGGATTTGGAGTCACCCCCAAAATTAAAATTAAAGTGGAAAAACACACTACAGGCTGATCCAACTTTGATATAATGTCCTTAAAACAAGTCAAAATGAGGCTCAGTATTGAGTGTGGCCTCCACGTGCCTGTATGACCTCCCTACAACGCCTGGGCATGCTCCTCATGAGGTTGCGGATGGTCTCCTGTGGGATCTCCTCCCAGACCTGGACTAAAGCATCCGCCAACTCCTGAACAGTCTGTGGTGCAACGTGACGTTGGTGGATAGAGCGAGACATGATGTCCCAGATGTGCTCAATCGGATTCAGGTCTGGGGAACGGGCGGGCGAGTCCATAGCTTCAATGCCTTCATCTTGCAGGAACTGCTGACACACTCCAGCCACATGAGGTCTGGCATTGTCCTGCATTAGGAGGAACCCAGGGCCAACCGCACCAGCATATGGTCTCACAAGGGGTCTGAGGATCTCATCTCGGTACCTAATGGCAGTCAGGCTACCTCTGGTGAGCACATGGAGGGCTGTGCGGCCCTCCAAAGAAATGCCACCCCACACCATTACTGACCCACTGCCAAACCAGTCATGCTGAAGGATATTGCAGGCAGCAGATCACTCTCCACGGTGTCTCCAGACTCTGTCACGTCTGTCACATGTGCTCAGTGTGAACCTGCTTTCATCTGTGAAGAGCACAGGGCGCCAGTGGCGACTTTGCCAATCCTGGTGTTCTGTGGCAAATGCCAAGCGTCCTGCACGGTGTTGGGCTGTGAGCACAACCCCCATCTGTGGACGTCGGGCCCTCATACCACCCTCATGGAGTCAGTTTCTAACCGTTTGTGCAGACACACACTTTATTTTTTTGAGCAGTGTATAAGAAAGAATTACTTAAAAGAGAGACTAAATGGATCTACATACTTGGTACGTTAACACCAGGAGGTCTTAATGAAAATATCATCTTCAAATCTTTCTTGTAAGGCGTTTAGATTGTTTTAATTGATTTTAATTACTTTATGTTTTTAGGTCGTTCGGTTATGTTGTTATATACATGATATTTACTTACCTTTGTCTATTGTAGTGGCTGTCTGGTACCTCTCCAGGCCTGATGTCCGGGCGATGATGACATGTCTTCTTCAGTTATCGTCTTTCGCTAGGATCTTTCTCCCAAGATCACGATTAAGAAGAAGGGATCCACATCTTCTCTGTATCTGAGAAGATATGAAAAGGATGGATTAATTACATAATATATTTTGGATCTGATGTTTTTTCCTGTTTGCCCTTTGTGTTGAATATGTGAATTAGTTGATGGGATGCTATAGTAGACATGACTAATAAGAGATTTATTATTGTAGTATTGCATTATGGACATATGAGTGCAGCATTTCTAGTATTTGGGTGATATCCGGTCCTCTGGTGGAATAGTACATATGACGCACCCCCTGGGCCATATTCTTTAGGGGAATACCCGGAGCCGGATCAGATGGGCGTTGTAGTCTCCGAGTGGCTGTGACCCGGTCCGTGCCCAGGGTGTCAAGCTCAGAGTATGTGGCAGTCCTACAGATGTTACAAAGTTCTTTATGTCGACTACGCCACCCGTTGTATTGCGGTCACTACGGCCGCCGCTGCAGCAGGGTCCGCTGAGGCTGATGGTGTTGGTGCAGCTTTTGATAGTATAACCCCCAACGGGTGGGGTATAGCCTCAGGGGGTCAGGTGCAGAGGATGGGGGTTGTGGTGGTGCAGCGTAGATGATAATTAAAGACAGAGTCGGGTTGTGCAGTTTAGGGTATTTACTTACTGCTGATGTTCCGGTCACTCCAGCTTCAAGTGACCACCCGAGCCGTGCTGCGTCCACCAGGTCCTGGATTCAGCCAACCCCCAAGCAAGTCCGGAGCGTGACCCTGAGCCCTCCTTCCTGTCCTGTCTTCTGGCCGTCCCCACCAGGGATCCACCTAGGTCCAGCTCCCTCGGGCCTTCTGTTGGGAGACCCTTGGCCTTGGGTTCCCTGACCCTACACGTGGTTTGCCTTCAGGGTGGATGTGGTGGGTGGCCGTGGCAGATCCTGCCCACGGCCTCCGGTCTCTGGCTAGGGTGTGCTTTAGCCCCCACCAGTTTGGGATCCGGTACCCTATTGCCAACTCTTCACCCGGTGATGGACTTTGGGTTCTCAGAGTCCTTTTCTTTCACCCCCTCTGGGTCTTTCTTTCTTTCTCCTCTCTCTCTCTCTGGGGCTGCTCTGCTCCTCTGCTCTCCTCCTCTGGCTTCTCACAGACTGACTGTGGCAGACTGACCCTGATCTTAGATGGTGCCCACCTTAAATACTCCCTCTATGTGTGACCTCAGGTGACCAGCACCCAATGAGCTCCTAACCTTACCCAGGCTGCTCCCCCTATCTGCCCCTACACTACTTGGGATGTTCCACCCCCCTCCCACTCCAGCCAAGGACAGACTCGGTCGTACCTGCACATTTCTAAGTGGGAGTACCGTTGGTCTGCCCTCCGGAAATGGGATGTGTGTAGTGCATGCAGCTCTCTGGGCTCAGTTTCACACTCCATCCTTACCCGGGAGTGGAATATCACACCTCTGGGTTGAGGTGCAATACCCCTGTAGCAGCCGAATCCTCAGGGTGCTACATTCCCCCCTGGTAAATCACAGCACGTCCTCGGGCTGTAAGAGATAAACATCCACAAACATACATTTTTTTTTCATATAAACAACATAATAAAAACATATAAAATATCATATATATATCAGCATCATCATAAAACTTTTCATATTAATAACATTCTCGTCGCCTCTGGCTCCTCCTCCGGTCACTGTGCAACGTGTGACCGGGTAAAGTGCGACAGTCTTTGGAACTCGTGGCTTTCCTATAAAACCAGTAGGGGGCGCTTTAGGACGCGCAACTATTTACAAGGGATATGGCCGCTCTCAGTCCTCGGCCAGGTATTAGGGAGGAATGACCGCTCTCAGTCCTCGGTCAGTGGGATTTAAGGGATAAACGGGTAAACAGTTCACACTTGCTGGTCCCAACGGGGACTATATTATCAGCAACAGTTTCTTTGGTACCCCTACGGGTAACTATATACAGCTTCTACTCTGCCGTACTCAACGACGACGTCCTCCTGCTCTTTCTTTGTGGTTACCTTTAGCTTCAGACCCGTACGGGTCCTCTTGCTGGGCAAATAGATTTTCACCCAGGTGCGGCACTCTTGGTTTTATGGGCGCGGTGGTGGTGGCGCCCGGGTTGCCCAGGCCTTGCGGCCAGGCCTGGGGCACCTGGAAAGTGAAGGGCACCGTAAGGACGGCGGCGCCCTGGGCTACTTGGCCCTGCGACCAGGCCGGTGGCTCCGCGGAGGTAGGGGGCGCTGTTGGTATTGCGGCGCCCGGGGGTACTAGGCCTTGCGACCAGGCTGGTGGTACTTCCTGCTTGGTCACGCTCGGGGTCGAGGCGTGTGACGTCACAGGGGTCGCGGCTGCGGCTTCCGGTTGAGGCCTAGTCTGTGGCGGTGACGTTGCGGTTACGGGCACGGCAGGGGGTACTTCGGGCTCTGCGACGGGGAGCTGGGGCAGGTACGCGGTTTCCCAGTTTGGGGTATAGACGTCCCCTTTACCTGCCTCCTTTCGTTCGGCTCCCTTCTCGGCGCCGTCTCCGGCCTTCAGTCCTCCTGCGCCATCCTCAGAGGCGGTCTGTCTCCTCGTCTTGGGTGGCGTGCTCCGCTGACGGGTCTCGGTCTGCTGGGCCATCTCACAGCTCCACTCCGCCAACGTCTCTCGCTGCACCCGGGCCATCCTCCCTGCGAGGCCCTCCAGAGCGGTCTGCGCACACTCCCGGTCTCGGGGGAGCTGTGCTAGGACCTCCACTAGGCCTAGTGGGGTCGTTGCTTCTAGCAGGCTCCTGACCAACGGGTCGGTGCTGCTCTGCTCTCCTTCTGCTGTTCCCGGCAGACTCCTGGCCAGCGGGCCGGTGCTGCTCTGCTCTTCTCCCATCTCCGGGGAGGCTCTCTCCAGACTGCTCCAGGCGACACCCATCTTTGCTCTCTTCTCCTCAGTCCTCCCACTTCGAGGGCGGTCCCGGGGCCACTTGGTGATTGTCAGCTCCAGGGGCAGTTCTTTCACGCTGACAGACACCTCTAGCATCACAGTCTCTGTTGGTGGGGGCGGTTTCCACTTTTGGCGCCATTTTCGGTCCTGGCCCACGATGGGAGGCGGCCTCTTGCCATCCTCTGGCACGCCCATAATGGCGTCCGCTCTGACAAGGCGGGAAACCTTTGGAAATGGCGGGAATCGTCTCCCAGTGGCGGGAAACTCTGCAGATGGCGGGAAAAAGCTGTTAATGGCGGACAACCGGCGGGAATCGACCTGTGATGGAGTCCGATGGCGGGGACCCTCCGGAACCGGCAGGAGACTTCTTTTTGAGGTAAACTTGTTCTTTTCTTCAGGCACGCAGTACCCGGGTGTTGCGGGCACGAGATCCTGCCGACTACGCCAAAGTTGACGCACCCCCTGGGCCATATTCTTTAGGGGAATACCCGGAGCCGGATCAGATGGGGGTTGTAGTCTCCGAGTGGCTGTGACCCGGTCCGTGCCCAGGGTGTCAAGCTCAGAGTATGTGGCAGTCCTACAGATGTTACAAAGTTCTTTATGTCGACTACGCCACCCGTTGTATTGCGGTCACTACGGCCGCCGCTGCAGCAGGGTCCGCTGAGGCTGATGGTGTTGGTGCAGCTTTTGATAGTATAACCCCCAACGGGTGGGGTATAGCCTCAGGGGGTCAGGTGCAGAGGATGGGGGTTGTGGTGGTGCAGCGTAGATGATAATTAAAGACAGAGTCGGGTTGTGCAGTTTAGGGTATTTACTTACTGCTGATGTTCCGGTCACTCCAGCTTCAAGTGACCACCCGAGCCGTGCTGCGTCCACCAGGTCCTGGATTCAGCCAACCCCTAAGCAAGTCCGGAGCGTGACCCTGAGCCCTCCTTCCTGTCCTGTCTCCTGGCCGTCCCCACCAGGGATCCACCTAGGTCCAGCTCCCTCGGGCCTTCTGTTGGGAGACCCTTGGCCTTGGGTTCCCTGACCCTACACGTGGTTTGCCTTCAGGGTGGATGTGGTGGGTGGCCGTGGCAGATCCTGCCCACGGCCTCCGGTCTCTGGCTAGGGTGTGCTTTAGCCCCCACCAGTTTGGGATCCGGTACCCTATTGCCAACTCTTCACCCGGTGATGGACTTTGGGTTCTCAGAGTCCTTTTCTTTCACCCCCTCTGGGTCTTTCTTTCTTTCTCCTCTCTCTCTCTCTGGGGCTGCTCTGCTCCTCTGCTCTCCTCCTCTGGCTTCTCACAGACTGACTGTGGCAGACTGACCCTGATCTTAGATGGTGCCCACCTTAAATACTCCCTCTATGTGTGAGCTCAGGTGACCAGCACCCAATGAGCTCCTAACCTTACCCAGGCTGCTCCCCCTATCTGCCCCTACACTACTTGGGATGTTCCACCCCCCTCCCACTCCAGCCAAGGACAGACTCGGTCGTACCTGCACATTTCTAAGTGGGAGTACCGTTGGTCTGCCCTCCGGAAATGGGATGTGTGTAGTGCATGCAGCTCTCTGGGCTCAGTTTCACACTCCATCCTTACCCGGGAGTGGAATATCACACCTCTGGGTTGAGGTGCAATACCCCTGTAGCAGCCGAATCCTCAGGGTGCTACACATACATACATATGGTGGTTTGTTTTCTCACCTGTTTATCGTAATGATGCATTCCAAAAATGATACCTGAGAATGTACTTTTGTTCATATTGAGGTTTGGATAGTTGCTTTGAAGCTGTTTGTACCCATATGAGATATAGGATACAGTACTTTAGCACTTTATGTTGTGACGTTCGGTGGGGTTTATTAGGAGCGAGATCACATCTCAATAAAGGGAAGTGTTAATATTCAACTGTAATTATGCAATACAAGCCCATATGCTATGCATAGGTCATAATTAATATCTAGTGTTGCACTTGAGCACTTTACATATGGATAAATGATGTGACTCATTATACAACTAACCTTAATAATATCTATTGTAAACATTCTAGTTTTCTATTGGTTGGTTGTTATGGTCTAACTATTGATGATTGATATAGTTAATACGGTTAGCACTTTATATGCGGGATGCTGCGATTGATTTATTTATTGATAATCATTGGAATCAAAATCGACTAATATATTAATATTTTAATATTTCAACATTGGATGCCTGGGTTCATTAATAAATAACAACATATTTTGTTCGGGTTGATGTAGCTTGTGTGTTTCATTGCAATTATGGTGTATAAATGTATGGGTCAATAGTATGTTATAAACAAGATATATCTATGTACAAATGGAGTCATCTGGTTATGCACTTGTAATATATGTATCTTTTTGAGATATGGCCCCTATTATCTATCTATCTATCTATCTATCTATCTATCTATCTATCTATCTATCTATCTATCTATCTATCTATCTATCTATATTTTCTTGGTGCATTTTGATATACCTGACACTTTAGGGGTTTGATAGCAGGTCATATCCTTGTATTAGCCTTTGCACTTGTTTACTAGGGGTTATAGGAAGGATATTGTTATCTGATACTACTATAGGGCTGTGCTATTTATACCTGTTGTGTCATCTATACCCCGGTATGGAATTGTAGTGAGTATAGAGCATAGAGATAAATCCTTGATACTGTTGTGATCGTGATGTTTATGTCCTCTGTGTACCTGTATGCAGTACAAACTGTGCCCTCCATCATATCAGCTGTGAGCGCGCACCGTACATGCGCTGCTTGGCCATCACGGGGCCGTGCTCCCTCAAGTGTGGCGTGTCGCCGCGGTAACGACCTGGGTCAGCTGACCTGGTCATGTGCCTCAGTGACGTACACATGGGAGCGCCGCTCTCATGCTGGCGCGGGTAACAGTGACGGTCACTATATAAATACTCATAGGCAAAGCGTGTCCTTACACCTCCTGACGAAGCCGCAAGTGGAGGCAGTGAAACGCGCGTCAAGGCAGTCTTTCTAGCGTCCCTCTTCCCACTTTGGTATCTGGCGGTGTGCTTTACAAACATGAGCATAGGTATGTCTGTGGGATTGATTTGGCCAATATATATATAGGCAGTGATATTTTGATATAAGAAATGTCAATTCATATATGCTTTATAGCATATGGGCTTAATATCTTCATGCAGTGTGAATATAACTGAATATTATATGCTGCATAGCCTGTCATGCCATACACCTCCTGTCAATACATGCTGTATATCTTGACAGGCTGATTGTATATACCAGGTGGGATCAGTGACCAGTAGCTTTCTGTTACTCTGTATATTGTGTAATATTTATATAATAATGTTGTGTGATATATTTAAATTTTTCTAAATAAAGTTCATGTATTTTTATCTCATACACTCTGTTGAGTTCTCTATTTGATACACAGTTATAAGGCATTAAGTCCAATATTTCCACTAGTGACCACCCTATTGACCCCTGTGACAGAGTCACTGGTGTTATATACGAGGGGAGGTATGTGTCACTCCGGCTGCTAGCCTGTGTGAACTGAAACCTACAAACTTTCCGCCAGCATGTTATATGCTGGGGGTTAACTCACTTAAAGGGTGTGTTTTTTTGTGAATGGCAAAGAGGGCGGGAAGCTATTCACACTACCTCCCCTCAGGGTGTTGTTGAGCAAGTTTAAATAGCTCAGTCACTGTTTTTTTCTGGAGTATGTGGTCTGGAGAGTGAAGTCTCCAGGCTGTGTTTGGTGAAGGAGCAACATCAAAGGATTAGTGTTTGGTGAGACTTCACTGTGCTACCCGAAGCGGGCGAAGTCTCGCTCGCTTATGGACTCTGTTATACTTTATCTTTTGTTTTTCCGTTACCCCGAAGATGGCTTGTTTATTTTTGTGGAACCCTGCTGGAGCTTATGCCATTTAAATAAACCAGCAGGAAGTTAACCCGAGACGTGTGTCCTGTGTCTGCCTCTGGGAGAGCCGAGCAAGTCGTCCTACCACAGTTTGTGCGAGAGTGCGTGCAAGATTCCAGGAACACGTGTACCTGCTACAGAGACGGGTGGATGTCCTGGGCGAAGGCTGTCAACCAGCAGGAGACGTCCAGCAGCATGGAAGAGCTAATTAAGCAGTTGGTGCAGGGCATGCAGCAGCAGTATCTGCTGAGCCAACAGAGCATCTGTGGCGCCCCTGAGGGTTCGGTCGCCACAGAGGTATTGCATCTCACCCAGAGATGTGGTACCTCACTCTCAGGTAAGGAAGGAGTATGGCTCAGGACCCTAACACTACATCCACTACACCACATTTCCGGGGGACAGGGCGAGATTGCTCCTACGGGAGAGCACAGTCCCTGATCCCTGGCTGGAGTAGGGAGGAACCACTTAGAGAGGGGGAACTATGTAGTGGATGGGTGGAGGACGTAGATCCTGGGAGCACTGGAGTAGAGGTCATTACTGACTACCTGCACCATAACCACCATCATCCATACACGCTGCCCTGAAGCTCCACTCTTCCTGTGGGGAGTCACATCACCTTGCTGCACACACCATCAGCTTCAGTGGACTGCTCCGCAGCGGCGGTTCCCAATAACCGCATCCCACAGGTGGCGTAGTCGGACTATATGTAACAGACACCCATAGACTACCCTGGTTTGACCGCCCTGGGTCACGGACAGGGTCACCGCCACGGTGACTACAACCCCCAGCATTTACAGGCCCGGCTCCGGGTACCCCCACGGCCCAGGGGGCGCGTCACATCCAGCAGAGCATGCAGCAGCAGCACCGAGAGCAGCTACAGCAGCAACGAGAGCAGCTACAGCAGCAACGAGAGCAGCAGCAGGAGACAAATAAACGCCTGATACAGCAAATCCAGCATCAGCAACAGATGGAGCTCCTAGCAGGACAACCGCCCCACCCCCAAGTCCAGGTGATGACTCGTACATCATTAAGACAGTAAGAAGAGCATTGCAAAAGATGACCCCGGGGGATGACGTTGAGGCATTCCTGACTGTTTTTGAGAGGGTGGTGGAACGGGAGAGACTGCCTTCGGAGCAGTGGGCGGAAGTTCTGGCGCCATTTTTAACCGGGGAGCCGCAGAAGGCCTATTACGATCTAACTTTATAGGACGCAAAGGAATATTCCAAATTAAGAACCGAGATATCGGCACGCTCAGGAGTGACTATGTCTGTCAGCTCAAAGGCTCCACCACTGGGCGTATACTGGTGACAAACCTCCACGCTCACAGATGTTTGACTTGTTACATCTAGTCCAGAAATGGCTGCAGCCAGAGTCTTCCTCTCCTGCCCAGATGGTTGAGCATGTGGTGATAGACAGGTTCATCCATTCCCTATCCAGGCCGGTGCAGACCTGGGTTGCCCATGGCAACCCTTGGAATGCAGACAACCTCCTGGGTCTGGTAGAGAGGTACCAAGTGGTCGAAAAATCCCTAGGGAAACCCGACATAGTCACCTCCCCGTACTGGAGTGCCCAAAAGAGGGCAGGTTCACCACGGAAGGGGGTCAGAGCCACAACTGGGGGGCGTCCCACTTCCACTGAAGGTGCTGCAAGGACTGTTGTTAAGGATATAGTCTGTTGGCAGTGTCACAACCCTGGACACGTAGCCGGCTGGTGTCATATGTCTCCTGAGCCCATGGACTGTAGCCTAGGCAGACGGTGTTCCTGTTATGCGTATCCAGCCTGCAGTGTGGACTGTCGACCCGGTGAGGGGCCACAGACGTGTGCCGTGTCCATTAAGGGTGTAAAGGTGCTTGGACTGTTAGACTCTGGGAGTCTGGTGACCTTACTCAGAGCTACCCTTCCCACCAGTTGGTCCCTTCCAAAACTGTGGGCGTTCAGTGCATCCATGGGGACACCAAGGACTACCCCGTGGCCACAGTGACAGTGGGAACAGACTGTGGTGCCCAGTCCCATGAGGTTGGGTTGATAAGGACCTGATACATCCCATCATACTGGGCCGTGATTTTTCTTTGTTTTGGGACTTGTGGGGAAAGGGAACTGGACTAAGTAGCATGGGCAAAAGCCAGGTCTCTGGGGAAGAACCCCCGACAAAGTCTCAAGTGGATGAGTTCACACTGTGCGTCCTTGCCAGCGACGAGGGTGAGACGATGACCGAGGAGGCTGAACTCCCCGAGTTAAATGTGTCCGGAGAGAATTTTGGGACTGCTCAAGTTTGGGACATGACCTTAAAGGGGGCGTTTGACCAGGTTACTGTATGTAATGGGGTTGCCCAAGAGCCAGGGGCTGAAACCAGGTTCCCCCACTTTGTAGTTCAGGGGGAGTTGTTATATCGGGTGGCCAAACTAAGGGGCAGTGAGATAGTTGGACAGCTGTTGGTACTGGGGCCATACAGATGGAGGGTACTAGATATGGCCCATTCACATGTTCTAGGGGGACACCTAGGGGTCGAGAAAACTCAGGAAAGGATATTAAGAAGGTTTTATTGGCCAGGGTGTTACCGAGAAATTCTAAACTATTGTAGGTCCTGCCCCACCTGCCAAATAACCGTTCCCTCTTCCCACTTCTGTAGTCCATTAGTTCTACTGCCGGTGATAGAGGTCCCCATTTGAGAGGATTGCTATGGACCTAGTGGAGCCCTTAGTCAAATCAGCCCGAGGCCACCAATATATTCTGGTGATCATGGACTATGCAACCCGGTATCCAGAAGCGGTACCGCTAAGTAACTCATTGCGCAAATGCATAGCCAGGGAACTTGTCCATATATTTGCCAGGACCGGTCTGCCGAAGGAAATCCTAACGGATCAAGGGACCCCATTCATGAGCAAGGTAATGAAGGAGCTGTGCAAGGTCCTCCAGATTACCCAGCTGCGAACCTCTGTTTACCATCCGCAGACAGACGGCTTAGTAGAGCGCTTGAATAAGACCCTAAAATCGATGCTCAAGAAAGTCGTAGAGAAGGATGGACATGACTGGGACTACCTGCTGCCATTCCTGCTCTTCTCAGTAAGGGAGGTTTCACAAGCCTCTACCGACTTTTCTCTGTTTGAGCCCATGTATGGACGACATCCGCGAGGGCTCCTGGATATCGCTAAGAAAACCTGTGAAGCCGAGGATACGCCACATCGGAGCATCATTGAACATGTCGCCCAGATGCAGGAAAGAATAGCGAAAGTGATGCCGATCATGAAGGCACATCACCTTCAGGCGCAGGAAGCCCAGGCCAGGGTCTATATCTGATCGGTGAGGCTGAGGCAGTTCCAGCCCAGGGACCATGTGCTGGTGCTAATCCCCACAGTCGAAAGCAACTTCCTGGCCAAATGGAAAGGTCCGTACGAGGTGGTGAAGAAAGTCAGTGAAGTTAACTATAAAGTCCACCAGCTTGGCCGAAGAAAGTCGCACCAAGTGCACCATGTCAACTTGCTCAACCCGTGGTGGGACCGGGAACCTGTGGAAACTCCTTGCCTGGGAGCCGCTCCTGGAGGCAAGGTGGAAGAGTTCACTATAGCAGAGACTCTATCGTCGGCCCAGAAGCAACAGTGTCGAGAACTGCTACAGCGGAATCATGACCTGTTCTCAGAGTTGCTGGGGCATACTCAGGTGGTAGAGCATGACTAGAGCATGACGTGCTAACAGAGCCACATGTAAGAGTGAATCTGAAGCCGTACCGGATTCCCGAAACATGCTGGGAAGTGATCTCGGACAAAGTGAAGAGGATATTAGACCTCGGTGTGATAGAGGAGTCAAAAAGTGGATGGTCGAGCCCAATTGTCCTCGAACCAAAACCCAACAGATAGTGGAGGTTTTGTAATGACTACTGCCGGCTGAATGAGGTGTCCAAGTGTGACGCATACCCGATGCCCCGCGTCAACGAGCTCATCGAGAGGCTGGGACCAGCAAAGAATATCACCACCCTTGACCTGACGAAGGGCTATTGGCAGATCCCCATGTCCCAGACAACCAAGGAGAAGATGGCTTTCGCGACACCTGATGGGTGCCTTCAATACTCTCGGATGCCGTTCGTATTACAGGGGGCCCCAGCCACCTTCCAGAGGGCTATGGATCGGATCCTAGTCCCACATAAGAAGTATGCCACAGCCTACCTTGACGACATTGTAGTCTTTAGCCCAGACTGGGCTAGTCAGCTACCTAAACTACAGGCCGTTCTGGATGCTCTGAGGAAGGCGGGATTTACTATAAATCCGAGAAAATGTGCCGTTGGAAAAGAGAAGGCCAAGTACTTGGGCTATGTCTTTGGGAGAGGCGAAATAAAGCCACAAGTCAATAAATTGCAGGCAACCACTCTCCAAGAAGCAGGTGAGAGCGTTCCTGGGAATGGTGGGATAATACAGGCGGTTTATCCCAAATTTTGCCACTGACAGATCTCCTGAAAAGCACCAGATCAACGATGGTGAAGTGGACAGAGGAAACAGAGTCCGCATTTCAACAGTTGAAGCTAGCACTGTGTAAGCAGCCGGTCCTGGTCACACCAGACTTTAAGAAAGAGTTCGTGGTCCAGGCAGACGCTTCAGAGGTTGGTCTAGGAACTGTACTCTCTCATGAGATAAATGGGGAAGAACATCCCATTCTCTATCTGAGCCAGAAGCTTTCGTCCTGCTAGAAGAACTACGCAATAGTAGAAAAAGAGTGTTTAGCCATAAAGTGGGCCGTAGATACACTGAAATATTACCTACTAGGCCGGAAATTTAAATTGGTGTCAGACCATGCCTCTTTGAGATGGTTGAGGGAAAAGAGGGGTAAAAATTACAGATTAATTAGATGGTTCCTGGGTCTTCAGGACTTTAACTTTCATGTGGAGCATAGGCCCGGGAAGTTACACGGGAACACTAATGCCCTCTCTAGAATTCCCTGGTATCTGAGGGTGCCCAAACCCCCGGCTTTGGGCAGAGGGGGGGGGAATATGTGGCTGAGTCACTGGTCTTATATACGAGGGGAGGTATGTGTCACTCCGGCTGCTAGCCTGTGTGAACTGAAACCTACAAACTTTCTGCGAGCATGTTACATGCTGGGGGTTAACTCACTTAAAGGGTGTGTTTTTGTGTGAATGGCAAAGAGGGTGGGAAGCCATTCACACTACCTCTCCTCAGGGTGTGGCAGAGCATGTGTTAAATAGCTCAGTCACTGTTTTTTTCTGGAGTGTGTGGTCTGGAGAGTGAAGTCTCCAGGCTGTGTTTGGTGAAGCTAGAGAGCAACACCGAAGGACTAGTGTTTGGTGAGACTTCACTGTGCTACCCAAACCGGGCGAAGCCTCGCTCACTTATGGAAGCTGTTATACTTTACTTTTTGTTTTTCCGTTACCCTGGAGAGGGCCTGTTTATTTCTGTGGAACCCTGCTGGGGCTTAGGCCATTTAAATAAACCAGCAGGAAGTTAACCGGAGACATGTGTCCTGTGTCTGGGAGAGCCAAGCAAGTCGTCTTACCACACCCCATAACAACACAAGACAGGAAATGTTGTCATAAGGATTTAGGAACACCTGGATAATGCTTAACCCCTTCACCCCACAGCCTGTTTTCACCTTCTTGACCTGTCCAATTTGTTAAATTTTGACCAGTGTCACTTTATGAGGTAATAACTCTGGAACGCTTCAACTTTATGTTAGTGCTCAATTTTGGTCAATTTTTTTTACTTTTATTTGTAAAAATATCAGAATTTTGTTGAAAATTTCACAATTTTCAAACTTTCAGTTTTTATATTCTTAAACCACTTAGTCATGCTGTATAAAATAATTTATAAATAACATTTCCCACATGTCTACTTTTCATCTGCATCATTTTTGAAACATCATTTTTTTTGTTAGGAAGTTAGAAGAGTTCACCCCTTACTGGCGTGGGGCGTATTAGTACACCCCAGGTCATCACCCCAGGTTCAGTGGGGGCTCTGGCGCTGAGCCCGCACTGAACAGGGTACATGTCAGTTGATTCTTACAGCTGACTTGCCCGCAACAGCCGTGGGTGGAATCGCAATCCACCCGCGGCTGTTAACCAGTTAAATGCCGCTGTCAATCTCTGACAGCGGCATTTAACATTGCCGCGCCGGAAGTGCGGCATTAGCCCCTCCAATCGGTGACCCCGTCACGTGATCGCGGGTCACCGATACGTGGGCATGACAACCATGGGTCTGCAGCAGACCCTCGTGGTTGTCATGTCTCGCTTGCTATCAGCGCCACCTAGTGGTCGGCGCTCACAGCACATGAGCAATTCTGCTACACATCGGTGATCTGCTCATTGCCTCTGTGCAGCAGAGCCGATCAGATAACTGCAGCTTCTAGTCTCCTATGGAGACTATAGAAGCATGCAGAAAGTGGAAAAAAATATTTTTAAAAACATGGAAAAAATATATATATAAAAGTTTTAATCACCCCCCTTTCGCCCCATTCAAAATAAAATAATTAAAAAAAAACACATATACATATTTGGTATCGCCGTGTTCAGAATCGCCCAATCTATCAATATAAAAAAAGAATTAATCCAATCGGTAAACGGCGTAACGAGAAAAAAATTCTAACCAGAATTACGTTTTTGTTGGTCGTCGCAACGTGAAATAAAATGCCATAATGGGTGATCAAAACATCACATCTGCTCCATCATATCAGCTTGACACTCAAAAAATAAGCCCTCACTTGGCCCCAAATCCCGAAAAATTAAGACGCATTTTTTTTGCAATTTCACCGCACTTGTAATTTTTTTCCCGTTTTTCAGTACACGATATGGTAAAACCAGTGATGGCGTTTAAAAGTATCAACTTGTCTCGCAAAAAATAAGCCCTCACACAGTCATATTGACCGAAAAATAAAAAGGCTATGGCTCTGGGAAGAAGGGGAGCAAAAAATGAAAACGCAAAAACGGAAAATGCTCCGGTCATGAAGGGGTTAAGGGTTGATCAGCATACCTCTTAATAAGTCAGGAGTGTCTGAGAAGATTTCTGGAGTAAGGAATGCAATAGCTTGTCATGAATTACACTAGCTGTGACATCATTCCTTTTGCTATGTCCCCATCCCACACTAGCTCAACCGATTTTGGCTAAGCTATGATAAACTGGCCTGGAAACAGCAAAAGTCTCAAAATTATTGCATTTTGCGACTTCTCAAAGCGATTTACGCCAGAATTCTGGTGTAGTAGTCTTGATGAATGGGGGCTTTAGACAATTGCTGGATTCTTTAGAAATTGCACAACAAATTTTGAGGACATTTCTCCTATTACCTATTGTGAAAGTGAAAAATTTGGGGCTTAAACAATATTTTACTGGAATAAAAGTAATTTTTGTTTTCAAGGCCAAAAGCTGTAAAATTTTGTGAAGCAAAATGTGGGTTCAAAATGCTCACCACAACCCTAGATGAATTTCTAGTCCCCACACTGTATGATTGCCCCCACCGTAATCCCCACACTGTATGATGCTGCCACAGTCCCCAAACAAATTCTATTAAAATTAAAAAAAATATCAAATATCTAACCCCGAATCCTGGCGAGTCTGTTGGCAGATAGGGGGTTGACCACTGTGGTGAATCATGTCGGGGCGTTCATAGGATGTCAGAGTTCCTGCTCTATGATGTCATTGTAAGGATGGTGGACTATGCTGTTGCGTTCCTGCCGAAGACACCAATCGCGTCATGTGTAGTATGTTATGCGTCTTTGTATATATTGTGTCATTTGAATTGTATTGTATTGTGGTATTTGCCTGTGTAATGTATAGAGTGTGATCAGTATGTTATATAATATTGTCACGCAAGGTGAGGGAAAGACTAAGTGCAACACGAAGGGAAGAGGTGTAGGAAGCCCAAACACTAGGGAAAGGGGGAGTAGAGACCCCTAGGCAGATCTAATATCACCCTGCCTACCTGTCACGCACAGTGTAGGAAAGACAAAATGCAACACGAAGGGATGAGGAGAAGGGGACCCAGACACTAAGGAAAGAAGGGGGTGGAGACCTCCTAGGCTAATCTGATATCACCCTGTCTTCCCTACCACCTCTATATTGGTTTCTCACCAATCAACGATCAGGAACCTAAAACCCTGTATCTCCCTAGAGCTAGTCCCTGGCTAGACAGGGGGGTGAGCGCTAGTCAGTCCCCACTAACAACTAAAGACAGCAAGGGGAGACAGACACGGGGAAGTAACTTAGCTTGAGCTGACTTCAGAGAGATTACACACATGACATCTTAGCACCAAAGAGGAAGAAAGCAAACTGCAACAGCTCCAAGCCTTCCCAAGGGTTCATGTGAATATCACTGGCACCTCCCTATAGCAAACAGGAAGTATTTGAACACCCAGGCCTGGGTGACAATTAGCCGGAGGGAGGTAGCGGCTGGGTTGTAGAGTGAGACAGATCTAAGAAGGTGTCTGTAATAACAAATGAAAAGATCTCCTGCAACCAACTGCAGGGCAACTGTCTGTCACATCTGACACACCTGTGACACTATCCTATTGTCCCTATATAGGTTCCACACCTATCACCGAGCAGGAACCTAAGCCCTGAATGTCCCTAGAGCTTGGTCCTAGATAGGGAGGGGATGGGGAGCACTAGTCAATCCCAACTACAAACTAAAGACAACAAGGTAGACAAACAAAGGGGATACACATAGCTTGAGCAGACACCACAGAGATATCGCCAACTGTCCTCCAAGGGCATCAGAGAAGAAACTAGCTGACTGCTAGTGCTCCAAACCTACATAGAGGTACATAGAACTATCACCAGCGACTCTAAGGAGAAACTAAGACTATTTAACTATCCAGCAAGGGTGTGTCAATCAGCAGCAGAAGGTGAAGGTCGCCGCTGAGTCCTAAAAGAAGAAGGATAAAACTATACTACAGAGATGAGGGAATCAAGAAGGCAACTGCAATGCCAAGCGCAGTGACCTTCTACAACCGGCTCCAGAGTGACTGTCTATCAAACCTGACACTCGTGACAGTAACCCCCCTTCTACAAGTGGCCTCCGGACACTCTGGACCAGGTTTTTCAGAATAAGAGGTGTGGAACGAACGAACCAGCCTGGGGCATTCACCTCTGATGCTGAAACCCACATCGTTTCCTCTGGACCATAACCCTGCCAGTGCACCAAGTACTGTAAGGAACGATGCAGGAGGCGAGAATCTACAATCGAAATCTGAAACTCCAAATTACCATCAACCATGATTGGGGCGGTGGTAGGGGAGAGGACTCGAGGTTTTACATATTTCTTGAGCAGAGACCCGTGAAACACATTGTGGATTTTGAGGGCCTGGGGTAGCTCAAAACGAAACGCTGCTGAGTTAATGACAGCGGTTATTTTTTAGGGACCAATAAATCTAGGTCCCAGCTTCCAGGAAGGAACCTTCAACTTGATATTCCTGGTAGACAACAACACAAAGTCATTCACACTTAGGTCTGGACCTGGCGAGTGTTTCCTGTCAGCCATAAGTGTGTACCTGTCTCCCATGATCTTCAAATTACTCAGAACCCCTGGCCACACAGAAGAGTGCGGCGAAGCAAAATGTTCCTCCTCAGGAACTCCCGAAACCCTTCCCCCACTAAAAGTACCAAACTGTGGCTGGAAACCGTATGCACCAAAGAACGGTGATCTACCGGTAGATTCTTGGCGATGATTATTAATAGCAAATTCTGCCATTGGTAAGTAAGATTCCCACTCCTCCTGGTTTTCGGAGACAAAACACCTGAGGTAAGTCTCTAAATTCTGATTAATTTGCTTGGTCTGCCCATTCGACTGAGGATGGAAGGCAGAGGAAAAGGACAGCTGCACTCCCAGTCGAAAACAGAATGCTTTCCAAAACTTAGAAACAAACTGGGTCCCCTGATCTGACACCACATCAAAGGGAACCCCGTGAAGCTTCACAATCTCATTTATAATTACTTGAGTAAGAGTCTTGGCATTCGGAAGTGCCGGTAATGCGACTAAGTGAGCCATTTTACTGAACCTATCTACAACCACCAAAACCACAGTCTTGCCTGCAGATACCAGTAGGTCAGTAATAAAATCCATGGACAAGTGTGTCCATGGCCTGCTAGAAATAGGTAGTGGAAGAAGAGTATCAGACGAACGGGTATGCGATACTTTCGAATTTGCGCAAATACTACAAGCAGACATATTTTCAACCACATCCCGATGCAACCCCAGCCACCAAAAACGACGAGAAAGGAGGTCCGTAGTTGCCTTACCACCTGGATGACCAGCAAGCACAGAGTTGTGATGTTCCCTAATTACTTTGCAGCACAGATTAGATGGTACAAATAACCTACCAAAAGGGCAGGAGGCAGGGGCATCCCCCTGAGCCTCCAACACCTCACCTTCCAGTTCAGGGTACAATGCCAAAATGATTATCCCCTTCTGCAAAATTGGGGCAGGGTTCTCATGGTCACCACCACCAGAGAAGCTTCGAGACAAAGCATCAGCCTTGACGTTTTTGACCCCTGGATGGAAAGTGACAACAAAATTGAACCTAGTAAAAAGCAAGGACCATCTATCTTGCCTAGGGCTGAAGATATGGCAGGTTCTTATGGTCTGTGATAACAGTAAAAGGATGGACAGCCCCCTCCAACCAATGTCGCCATTATTCGAACGCCAATTTAATTGCCAAAAGCTCCCTATTACCCACGTCATAATTTCTCTCAGCCGAAGATAATTTCTTGGAGAATAAAGCGCATTGACGCCATTTACCAGGGGATGGACCCTGAGACAACACTGCCCCAACTCCCACCTCTGACGCATCAACTTCCACGATAAAATATTGAGAAACATCGGGTTGACTCAGTATAGGTGCAGTGGCAAAACAACTCTTTAGGGAAGAAAAAGCCTGCAGGGTGACATCCGTCCATTTAGAAAAATCAGACCCCTTCCTTGTCATGTCAGTGAGGGGTTTCACAATGACTTTGGATAAATTTCCGGTAAAAATTTGTAAAGCCCAGAAAACGCTGTAAAACCTTCAGGTTCTTGGGACAGTCCCAATCAAGGACAGCACGGATCTTCTCCGGATCCATCCGAAAACCCGAAGATGACAACAGGTACCCAAAAACTGCACCTCCTGGACGGCGAAAACACATTTTTCTAGTTTAGCATATAGTTTGCTATCCCTTAATATCTGAAGCACTTGTTTAACATGCCCCTGATGTGTCTCAAAATCAGGTGAGTAAACCAAAACATCATCCAGATAGACCACCACAAACCTGCCCAGCAAATGATGGAAAATATCATTTATGAAATGCTGGAACACCGCAGGTGCATTGGTCAGGCTGAAAGGCATAACCTGTTACGCTCCCGCCTGGATCTTCTGGCGTGAGCGTGGTTAGTGGTCCCACTGGGCCACAGACTGAGCAGTGCCTGGAGGGGCGTAACTAGGGGTCTGGCCCAATCCGACCCTGGACACACGGCGGCTTTACGACTCCACGACCCGAGGAGGGACAAGGGAGGTGGCACAGGTGCTGCTTCGAGGCAGACCCGGGTCACACAGCTGTTGACCCACACAGGGGTATGCAGGAACAGTTCGGCTGGTGTGTAGACAGGCAGGTAGATAAGGAGAGGCACGGCTGGTATACAGGCAGGCAGGTACTGACGGGCGCGGCAGGTAAACAGGCAGGTACTGGCGGGTACGGCTGATATACAAGCAGGCGGGCACGGCTGGTATACAGAGAGACAAGCAGGTACTGGCGGGCACGGCTGGTATGCAGACAGACTGGTAGACAGGCTGCATAGGGGCCAGTACAGACTGGCATACTGGAGCGGAACCGCAGGTGCGGACAGGAAGCAGTGCGGAACCGCAGGTGCGGACAGGAAGCGGAGTGGAACTGTAGGTGCGAACAGGAAGCGGAGCTGCAGGTGCAGACAGGAAGCGGAGCCGCAGAGCGCGGCCAGGCGGGAATGCCGCAGAGCGTCGCCAGGCAGGACAGGCCTCTGTTCACATGGAACAGACAGGGTTAGGAAAGCACATGGAGATAGCTAGAACACATAAGGTAGATACAGGGGCAGGTAAACGGGACAAGTAGAGCCAGACACACACAAGGTACTTGCTATGAATTAGCGAGTGGATACACTCACAAGCTGAAGTACAGAGACAACAGGTAGGAGATAGGTGCTGGTACAGACACTGCAGGATATGAGATAGGTACTGGAACTGACACGAGGTAACGAGCAGGATCAGACATAGAGGCAAACAGGTAATGGGCTAGAACACAGTTCAGACAGGAACTGACACAGGAATGAGATACAGATACGGGCCTGGGCATACAGCCCCTAGGGTGCAAGAACAAGACTAGAAGTCACAGGCACAGGTAACAGGCCTGGGTGTACAGCCCTCAGGGTGGCAGAACAGGATAGATACAGAACCTGGCAACTCAGCGGTTGCACAAAACACACTGAGAGAAAGTTTTGCTTAGACACCTCCCACTGGACGGAGGTGCCTTAAGTACCTAGTGACTCACAGCAATAGGCTTGGGACGCATTAGGAATGCGCACACTGTTCTTTTAAGAATCAAGAAGTGCTGCCGCCGCTGCCCTAAACTTGCAGCCAAGACACATGCACACAGCCATCAGAGGAACACAGTGCCCAGCCTGGATTGGTGAGTAGGTTGGCGGCATAACATGGTGAGAGATGGGAAGCCATGCCATCACGCCGCCAGGGATGTTACATAACCAGACTCTCGAAATGCCCCCCAGGGGTATTGAACAATGTTTTCCATCCATCTCCTTCTCTGATTCTAACCAGATTGTAGGCCCCCCTAAATCCAACTTGGAGAACACCTTAGCTCCCACAACCTGGCTGAACAAATCTGGAATTAGAGGAATAAGGTATGGATCTCGGATGGTAATTTGATTCAATTCTAAATCTAAACAGGGACATATACCGCCATCATTCTTCTTCACGAAGAAGAACCCTGCCACCACGGGTGAAGACGAGGGTCTGATATGTCCCTTCTCCAGATTTTCTGCAATGAAATCCTTCGTGGCTTGTTTCTCAGGGCCAGAAAGATTATACAGTCTGAACTTTGGTAGTTTAGCTCCGGGGGTCAGGTTAATAGGACAGTCATATGCACGATGAGGAGGCAAATCCTGACAACCCATCTCAGAAAAAACGTCCTCAAAACCAGATAAAAATGCAGATACGGTCTCTGTAGAGACTGTAGAAAGGGAAATGTTTAAACAGTTCTCATGGCAATAATCTCCCCATTCAATGATCTCTCTGTATTGCCAATCCACTATCGTATTATGCTTTACCAAACAAGGTAGACCCAGTACAATTGGAGTGGGAAGACCGTACAGGACATAGCAAAGAATAATCTCACAATAAACAGACGCCACCCTCAGTCTTACATCATGTACAATCTGAGTCAGAGCTTTCTGTGCAAGTGGCGTTGAGTCAATGGCAAAAACAGGAATGGGTTTAGCTAAAGTACAGCAAGCAAGCCCATGAGTTCTCACAAACTCAGCATTAACCATGCTGATTCCAGATCCACTGTCTACAAACACAAAAATTTTCTCAGTCCTGCTCTCTAGCACCACCTCTGCTGTCAGGACACACCGAGAACTGCAGGTTGATGACAAACACACCCCTTGATTATCCAACTCCAGACTACCAAGGGTTAATCGAGTTTAATTTTGCTTAGGAATCGAGGGACAGGCCCCAATAAAATGTCCCTTTTTTCACAACAAAAGCATATGCCCTTTTTTTGCGGATCTCAGGGGAAACGTATGATGCAGAGGCACCCCCTAACTGCATGGGTTCTTCCACCTACCCCAGTACTGGTTCATCTCCAGATCGCTCCCCCGGCAAAGGGGAATTACCCCAAAAAGAGGTCTTCGGAGAAGATGGTCTTACCCACCTATCCTGAAGGCGTCTATCAACACGTATAGCCAAGGACATGGCAGCCTCCAAGGACTCTGGAGTTTCATACACTGCCAAGGCATCTTTCAACCTTTCAGTAAGGCCCTTACAAAATTGGCTTCTAAGAGCCGGGTCATTTCATTTGGTATCAGTTGCCCATCTGCGGAATTCGGAGATATACATCTCCACTGACCGATTCCCCTGCTGAAGAAGACGCAGCCTGGACTCAGCCAAGGAGATTTGGTCAGGATCATCATAGATGAGGGCTAGAGCCCCCAAAAAATCCTCCACTGACTGGAGACAAACCGAACCCTGTGGCAAAGAGAAAGCCCAGGATTGAGGATCTCCTTGCAACAGTGAGATCACAATCCCCACTCGCTCGCTGCTCCTTATCTCCAGAGGAGTAAGGACAAGTTTAAAATACAATTTGCAAGCTTCCTTGAACACAAAAATTTGTCCCTACTTCCTGAAAACCTGTCCGGGAGGGCAACCTTGGGTTCAAGCTGGACCGGCCTACCCGCAGAGACCCCAACATTAGGGATCTGCAGCCGCAGTTGCTGCTGCTGAACCTCAGAGCGGAGATCAGTGACCTCCAGAGACAGCTTGTGCAGCTGCTCTGCCAGCATTGCAACAGGATCCATGAACAAAGGGAGAGAGAAAAAAAAACATACCCAAAAAAAAACCCACACACAAATAAAGCCATATGTCAGTTGTTTATTTTTTCTTTATGCACAGCCAGTGATAAAGTCACGCAAGGTGAGGGAAAGACTAAGTGCAACACAAAGGAAAGAGGGGGAGGAAGCCCAAACACTAGGGAAAGGGGGAGTGGAGAGACCTAGGCAGATCTAATATCACCCTGCCTATCTTATCATCCTTATATAGGTTCAACACCTATTGTCAAGGGTGTGTATGGTGTAATAGACAGTCGCTCTGGATCTGGCTTTAGAGGGTCACTGCGCTTGGCATTACAGATGCCTTCTTAATCCTTTTGCCTTTAGGACCCAGCAGTGACCTCCCTCTGCTGCTGATTGACACACCCTTGCCTGGGAGTTAAAAACACTCTATTTGCTCCAGGGAATCGCTGGTGATACTTCTATGTTTAGGCTTGGAGCACTAGCAATCGGCTAGGGTCTTCTCTGGTGCCCTTGGAGGACAGTTGGTGTTACTCCTCTGGTGTCTGCTCAGGCTAAGTTTTCCCCCTTTGTTTGTTTACCTTGTTGTCTTTAGTTTGTAGTGAGGCATGACCAGTGCTCACCCCTCCCCCTCCCTATCTATGGCCCAGTTCTAGGGTCATCCAGGGTTTATAATCCTGCTCGGTGATAGGTGTGGAACCTATATAGGGACGGTAGGGTAGGCACTGCAGGGTGATATTATATCTGCCTAGGGGTCTCCACTCCCCTTTTCCTTAATGTGTGGGCTTCCTCCTCGTGTTGCACTTAGTCTTTCCCACATCTTGTGTGACATTTATCACCGAGCTGGAACCTTGAATGTCCCTAGAGCATGGCCCTAGATAGGGAGGGGACAGGGTGAGCCCTAGTCAAGCCCCACTACAAACTAAAGACAACAAGGTAGATAAACAAAGGGGATACACTTAGCTTGAGCAGACACCTGAAAAGAAGCTAGCCAACACCAGAAAAGAAGCTAGCCGACTGCTAGTGCTCCAAGCCTACACAGAGGTACATAGAGCTATCACCGACAACTCTCTGGAGAAACTGAGACTATTTAACTACCCAGCAACTGTGTGCCAATAAGCAGCAGAAGGTGGAGGTCGCTGCTTGGTCCTAAAGGAAGAATGATAAAACTATACTACAGAGATGAGGGAATCAAGAAGGCGTCTGCAATGCCAAGCGCAGTGACCTTCTACAGCCAGCTCCAGAGTGACTGTCTGTCACACCTGACACACCCGTGACAAAGGGATTTGGACCTGAAGAAAGGTCTTGGGAGGCCAAAGAGAATATGCATGCTCCACTTCTTCTGCAGAAATTCCTAGTGGGTGTCACATTTCTGTTGTCTTATAACCCGGGACCAGTGATTCCTACCCTGTCCCTTACAATAGGGGCACCCTAGCTATCCTGCTCCACGGGTTACTTCTGATGGTGAATATGCTGGGGCCACATACCTTTCTGTACTCCTGAAACAGTCCTTATTTGTCCCCTCCCTCTCTCAGGGAAGTGGGGGAAGAATAGTGTATGTAAATACACAAACCAGACAAACAAGGAAGGACGTACAGGGACAAAATAAAATACCAAACATACAAAATATGCACTCACAGACAACAGAGGGAAAACACTGAAGGAATTAGGAAGTTAAACAAAAATAGAAGAGGAAGGGACTATGCACACAGCCAAAACACAAGCAACAGTCACAGAACAACTCTCCTTAAATGCCTGTACTGCTCACCGAATTCTCCACTCCTTCACAAGACAGTACAAGACTTTACACTGGCAATCCAGATTGCCAGAGCAGAGACTATATAGGAGATAGGAGTGGCTGATTCTGCATAGCTGAGAACTTCCAAGAAGGAAGCTACAGAGACTCAAAGCTAAGCTGTTTAACTCCTGCACTGTTGAAAGAAACCAGCACCATTTAAGAAGAGGAAAAAGTGCTTCTATTCAATGCCGGAGTATGTGAACTCAGATGCTGCTGTCTTCTGGCTCCTCTCTGTCGCTGTAAATCCATGACAACTGGCTTGAAGAAGAGGGGCCATAAGGGGGATACTGTCAGATCAGCGCCGGCACCCCTACATGAGTCTCCTTCCTCCTCCTAGCAGGAACGTCGGTGTGTTTACTTACCCACTGTAGCGTCGGCGTCCCTGCCTCCTTCTAGGCAGGGACGCCGTTCCCCTCACATCTCCGCTCCGTGCCCGGCGGCTTCCTCCCGCTCTGCTGGCAGCGCGCGCTGCTTCCCGGCCTCTGTGCTTAGGGCGCGTGCGCTCCCCCTCTCTTAAAGGGGCCGCGCGCGCCGTCCTAAGGAGTCCCCGGCCAATGGCTGGAGGACCTCACCATATATAAGGCACCTCCTCCAAAATGGAGGTGCCCCAGTAATGTTGTTGCAAAGCCTTTCAACTCTGCTTCAGCCCTCAGGTCCCGTTACCAGATACCTGCCAGTTACCTGCCAGATCTCTGCTTGATACCTACCTGATTCCTGTCTATCTGCTTGCATTCCTGCGGTCCGACAGTCTACCTTCCAACTCCTGTCAGTCTGTCTATGGATCTGCCTGCCCGCTCACCTGGGAGCGCTCACCTGCTACATGCCTGCTAGCCTACCTGGAGGCTCTGCCATCACTTGCCGTGACCATCTGCCTGTCCAGAGACTCTTGCCCGCTCACCTGGGAGCGCTCACCTGCTACCTGCCTGCTAGCCTACCTGGAGGCTCTGCCGTCACTTGCCGTGACCACCTGCCTGTCCAGAGACTCTTGCCCGCTCACCTGGGAGCGCTCACCTGCTACCTGCCTGCTAGCCTATCTAGAGACTCTCTCCCTGCTGTCACTTGCCGTGACCACCTGCCCGTCTAGAGACTCTTTCCCTGCTGTCACTTGCCGTGACCACCTGCCCGTCTACAGACTCTTATCCTGCTGTCACTTGCCGTGACCACCTGCCTGTCTAGAGACTCTTACCCTGCTGTCACTTGCCGTGACCATCCGCCTGTCAAGAGACTGTCCCCATCGCTTGCCGTGACCTCCTGCCCTTCTACCCAGAGACTGTCCTTGTCACTTGCCGTGACTACCTGCCCGCCTTCCCTGGGAGCCACCCGCTTCCTTACAAGGACTGCCCCTTTGTATAGTTGCTCAGAGGTTCCACCTCCCAGACCCGTTACAGTTTTCTCGGGCCATGGAACCTGGTGGCACCCAAGCTCCCTCGCTCTTGGACCTATGTCATGAACTTTCCCATCAGAGGTCCCAACAGGAGTCCATCCTGAGCCACCTGCGTAGTGTTAACTCCCGCCTGGACACACTGTCTACCTCTTCGGGACCTGCTTCCAGTCGCGCGACTCCTACCCCGGCAGCGTCGGTGCCCATCAATACCATGGCATCTCTTCCCGGTCCCCGCCTCTCCGCCCCGCCTCGTTTTGGCGGAGATCCCGGTCAGGCACGGGGCTTTATTAACCTGTGCACTCTGCACTTCGAACTGTTGGCACACCAGTTTTCCACCGACCGAGCCAAAGTAGCCTTCATCATGTCCCATCTCACGGGGGAGGCGCTGGCTTGGCTAAATCCTCTATGGGAGAGAGGAGACCCCCTGGTGTCCAACCTGCCAGCCTTTCTCACGGCTTTCCGGAAGGTCTTCGACGAACCAGGACGGAAGACCTCATCCGCCTCATCTCTGCTACGCCTCCGCCAAGGAAGCCTCACCGTGGGCCAATATGCCATACGGTTCCGTACCCTTGCTTCGGAGCTTGCCTGGAATAACGACGCCCTGGTGTCCGTCTTCTGGGAGGGTCTGTCCGGCAGTATTAAAGATGAACTCGCCAGTCGGGACATTCCTACCACTCTCGACGACTTAATTACACTTGCCACCCGGATTGACATCCGGTTCCAGGAGCGCACCAAAGAGGCCACCCGTGAGAGGAGGTTTCCACGCCTTGCCCCTACCTTCCAGAGACCCGTCACTTCCTCCGTTACTCCCCCGGCGCACTCACCCGAGCCTATGCAGGTCGACCAGACCAAGATGGTCAAGACCCGTCAAGAATTACGCCGTGCCGAGGGGAGCTGCTTCTACTGTGGCAGTAAGGAGTACTGGATCCGTTCCTGCCCAGAGAGGTCGGGAAACGCCTGTGTCTAGGATCGCTCAGAGATGTCGCCCTAGACAGAAATAAACCCTCTCCATCTCTAATGCTGTCGGTCTCTATCATCTGCGGGGAGAACCGTTATTTTGAACTGGCTCAACTTGACTCTGGAGCTGCCGGAAATCTCATTTCTCAGTCCCTGGTAGAGAAATACCGCATTCCCACCAAACCTCTGGCTGTACCCTTATCTGTCGCCACCGTGGATGTGGGCCTCTTACCACATCCCATCCAACTCATCACCGAATCCATAACTCTGCAGGTGGGAATGCTGCACTCTGAGAGCATCTTCTTCCATGTTCTGCCTGGACTCTCTCACGCCCTCTTGCTAGGCCTACCTTGGCTCCAGAGACATGCACCTGTGCTTGATTGGCAGACCGGAGAAGTTCTTCGCTGGGGACAGGACTGCCATAAGACTTGTTTAGTTCCCGTTCATCCTGCTCGTCCTTCTCCTACCCCAGCCAATCTACCCGGCCTACCGGTTCCCTATTGGTCTTTTGCGGACGTCTTTAATAAAAGAGAAGCAGAGACATTACCCCCTCATAGACCATACAACTGCCCAATCGACCTGATGCCCGGCGCTACTCCTCCCCGTGGGCGTATTTACCCTTTGTCCGCTGCTGAGACCCGGTCAATGTCTGAATATATTGAGGAGAATCTGGCCCGGGGATTTATCCGGAAATCTACCTCCCCGGCGGGAGCAGGCTTCTTCTTCGTCAAAAAGAAGGACGGCTCACTCCGTCCCTGTATAGACTATACAGGCCTTAACCAGATCACAGTGAAAAATAAATACCCCCTTCCGCTCATTCCTGAATTATTTGACCATCTGAGGGGGGCTAGAATCTTCACCAAGCTGGACCTCCATGGGGCGTATAATCTGGTCCGTATCCATCAGGGGGATGAATGGAAGACGGCATTCAACACCCGGGACGGTCACTATGAATACCTTGTAATGCCCTTCGGTCTCTGTAATGCTCCCGCCGTCTTTCAAGAGTTGGTCATAGAATCATAGAATCATAGAATCATAGAATGGTAGAGTTGGAAGGGACCTCCTGGGTCATCTGGTCCAACCCCCTGCTCAAAGCAGGATTCACTAGATCATCTCAGACAGATGTCTGTCCAGCCTCTGTTTGAAGACGTCCATTGAAGGGGAACTCACCACCTCTCGTGGCAGCCTGTTCCACTCATTAATCACCCTAACTGTCAAAAAGTTTTTTCTAACATCTAATCTGTGTCTCCTCCCATTTAGTTTCATCCCATTGCTTCTAGTCTTTCCTTGTGCAAATGAGAATAAAGATGATCCTTCTACAATGTGACAGCCCTTGACATATTTGTAGACAGCTATTAAGTCTCCTCTCAGTCTTCTTTTTTGCAAGCTAAACATTCCCAAATCCTGCAACCGTTCCTCATAGGACATGGTTTGCAGACCAGTCACCATTCTGGTCGCTCTTCTCTGAACTTGCTCCAGTTTGTCTATGTCTTTTTTAAAATGTGGTGCCCAAAACTGTACACAGTATTCCAGATGAGGTCTGACCAAAGAGGAGTAAAGACCGATAATGACTTCACGTGATCTAGACTGTATGCTTCTGTTAATACATCCCAGAATTGTATTTGCCTTTTTTGCTGCTGCATCACACTGTTGACTCATGTTCAGTCTATGATCTATTAGTATACCTAAGTCTTTTTCACATGTACTGTTGCTTAGCTCTATTCCTCCCATTCTGTATATGCTTTTTTCATTTTTATTGCCCAGATGTAGTACTTTGCATTTTTCCCTGTTAAAAACCATTCTGTTGGTTGCTGCCCACTGCTCCAGTTTATTTAGGTCTTTTTGAATCCTCTCTCTCTCTTCTCTAGTATTAGCTATCCCTCCTAGCTTTGTGTCATCAGCAAATTTAATCAGTTTACCCTCAATTCCTTCATCTAAATCATTGATAAAGATGTTGAACAATACAGGTCCCAGGACGGAGCCCTGTGGTACCCCACTTGAGACATTCATCCAGCTGGATGTGAAGCCATTTACAACCACCCTTTGAGTCCGATCACTAAGCCAGTTATGAATCCACCTAACAGTTGCCTGGTCCATTGCATACTTGGTCATTTTTTCAATAAGGATGGTGTGAGATACTTTGTCAAATGCTTTGCTGAAGTCAAGATATACTATATCTACAGCATTTCCCTGATCCACCCAGTCAGTGATTCTGTCATAGAAGGAAATTAAGTTAGTCTGACATGACTTGTTAGTTACAAACCCATGCTGACTCTGGTTAATCACTTCATTCTTATCCATGTACTTACCTACATGTTGTTTAATAATTTGTTCAAAGATCTTTCCTGGTATAGAAGTCAGACTCACCGGCCTATAGTTCCCTGGGTCCACCTTCTTCCCCTTTTTGAAGATAGGAACAACATTTGCTCTTCTCCAGTCTTCTGGGACTTCTCCTGTTCTCCAAGAATTTTCAAAGATTATGGAGAGTGGTTCTAAAATTTCTTCTATGATCTCCTTCAGTACTCTGGGGTGTAATTCATCTGGACCTGGAGACTTGAACTCATTTATGTTAGCTAAAAATTCCCTCACAATCTTTCTGTTTACAGATAACTTGGATTCCTCTATTCCTTTAAAAGGACAGTGAAGATCAGTTGATGTTACATTTTGTTTCTGAGAGAAAACAGATGCAAAATAGGAGTTAAAAAGTTCGGCCTTCTCAACATCCTCTCTTACCATTTCTCCATTTTCATCCTGTAAAAATCCTATAGCATCTTTGACTTTTCTTTTACTTTTGACATACCCCCAAAATCCTTTTTTATTGCTTTTGACATCTCTTGCAAGCCTTAATTCATTGTCAGCTTTAGCTAACCTGATACGTGCCCTACAGGATCTGCAGACTGCATTATAATCTTCTTTAGATATGCCTCCCTCTTTCCATTTAATAAACATTTCTTTCTTTCTTTTTAGCATGTGTTTAAGTTCTGTGTTCATCCATCCTGGTTTCCTTAAATGCTTCCCATTCTTCCTACTTTTCGGGATTGTTAACGATTGTGCTTTGAGAATCTCATTTTTAAAAATTTCCCATCCTTCCTGGACATTTTTGTCCTTAAGGACATCCAGCCATTGGATCCCTCCTATTCTCTTTCTGAGTCTCTTAAAATCTGCCTTTCTAAAATCTAACCTTGAAGTTTGAGTCTTCACATGTCTTCCTCCTCTAGTTATCCAAAATTCTATAATAGCATGATCGCTGCCTCCTAGGGTCCCAGCCACCTTTACCTCCTCAACCATTTCCTCCCTGTTTATAAGGATTAGATCTAAAGTAGCAGATCCCCTTGTTTTCTCCCCTACCTTTTGGAAGATAAAGTTGTCAGCAAGAGAGGATAAGAATTTGCTTGACCTGTTAGTTTTACTTGAGAGAGATTCCCAACAAATGTCTGGATAGTTGAAATCTCCCATGACCACTACGTCATATTTTTTTGAGAACTTGGTCATTTGATACATAAAGAGTTCATCCATATCTTCAGCTTGCCCAGGTGGCCTGTAGTAAATGCCTACAATGGTGTCCTTTCCGTTGTTCTCTCCTTGTATTCTTACCCAAACAGTTTCCACAGAACTCCCAGTCTCTGAAGCTTCAATCTCTGTGCAGATATACGCTTTTCTAACATACAATGCAACACCTCCTCCTCGTTTATCAAGTCTGTTTCTTGCAAATAAGTTGTATCCTTTTAGCCTTTTATTCCAATCATGTGTATCGTCCCACCAAGTTTCAGTGATTCCAATGACATCATATTCCTTTTCCTGCATTAGTAGTTCCAATTCTCCTTGTTTGTTGCCCATGCTTTGTGCATTTGTATAAAAACATTTTAGTTTGTGATTGGTTTCTCTTCCTCCCATATTTTTATTATTTAAATTGTTTTGTCTTTGTTCTTCCTTTCCACTTCCAGTAGCAGAGATCTCAATAGTATTTGTCAGCTGTATGGCTTTTTCTGGCCTTTTGCTTCCCTTCCCACATTGTTCTAGTTTAAAGCTCTTCTGATGAGTGTAGCAAGGCGACTTCCAAATACATGTTTTCCAGTCTTCGTAAGGTGCACCCCATCTCTAGCAAGTAGTCCATCGTATAGGTAATTCATTCCGTGATCCAGAAATCCAAATCCTTGTTGACGGCACCATCGACGTAGCCAGTTGTTCACCTGTAGAATCTTATTCCACCTCATTGTTCCATGGCCATCCACTGGGAGGATGGATGAGAAGACCACCTGCGCTCCCAATTCTTTCACTTTCTTGCCTAAGTCTTCAAAGTCACTGCAGATGGTTTCCAGGTCCTTTCTTGCGGTGTCATTTGTCCCCACATGTATTAGCAGGAATGGGTAGTGATCTGTAGGTCTGAAGAGTCTTGATATCCTGTCAGACACATCTTTAATTTTTGCTCCTGGAAGACAGCACATTTCTCTTGAGGTTATGTCTGGTCTGCAGATAGCGGCCTCTGTTCCTCTTAACAGGGAATCCCCCATGACCACCACTCTCCGTTTTTTCTTCACAACATTCTTCTTTCTCCATCCAGGAGGATTCTGAGGGCTTACAAGGTTATTCATTGCTGGCAAAGTCTTATTTTGCTGTATTTCTTCATGGTTCTCCTGCGTGAGAGCCTGGTACTGGTTCCTGAGCAGTATGGGTGCTGACTGCCTCTCGATCCTCCGGCTTCTCTGGGTCACATGCTTCCATTCCTCTGTTTCCTCAGGTGCAGCTCGAATTTCTTCTCTTTCTGAATCATGAAGAGATAATTCTGCTCTGTCTAAGAACTCTTCACCTTCCTTAATGATTTTCAAGGTAGTTAACCTCTCTTCTAGATTTCGCAACTTTTCCTCCAACAGGGACACAAGCTTGCATTTCTGGCATGTGAAGTTTGGCTTTTCCACTGGCAAGTCTGTGAACATGTAGCAGGATATGCAGCTCACCAAATGGCTCCTGGACTCTTCCATGTTCTTACTGTTAATGTTCTGAAAACAGTGAAAAAAGCTTCAAAATGCGCGCGGTTTACCGATGTCCTCTTTTCAGCTCCAACAGCCAAAATCCAGTGTTCTTTGAGCTCGCGGAGACTCTTCACTTACCCCAAAATGCAGTGGGAATATGCAAATTATCTCCTCAGGACTCCTCCCCTGGTTTACCGATGTCCTCTTTTCAGCTCCAACAGCCAAAATCCAGTGTTCTTTGAGCTCGCGGAGACTCTTCACTTACCCCAAAATGCAGTGGGAATATGCAAATTATCTCCTCAGGACTCCTCCCCTGGTTTACCGGTGTCCTCTTTTCAGCTCCAACAGCCAAAATCCAGTGTTCTTTGAGCTCGCGGAGACTCTTCACTTACCCCAAAATGCAGTGGGAATATGCAAATTATCTCCTCAGGACTTCTCCCCTGGTTTACCGATGTCCTCTTTTCAGCTCCAACAGCCAAAATCCAGTGTTCTTTGAGCTCGCGGAGACTCTTCACTTACCCCAAAATGCAGTGGGAATATGCAAATTATCTCCTCAGGACTCCTCCCCTGGTTTACCGATGTCCTCTTTTCAGCTCCAACAGCCAAAATCCAGTGTTCTTTGAGCTCGCGGAGACTCTTCACTTACCCCAAAATGCAGTGGGAATATGCAAATTATCTCCTCAGGACTCCTCCCTGGTTTACCGATGTCCTCTTTTCAGCTCCAACAGCCAAAATCCAGTGTTCTTTGAGCTCGCGGAGACTCTTCACTTACCCCAAAATGCAGTGGGAATATGCAAATTATCTCCTCAGGACTCCTCCCCTGGTTTACCGGTGTCCTCTTTTCAGCTCCAACAGCCAAAATCCAGTGTTCTTTGAGCTCGCGGAGACTCTTCACTTACCCCAAAATGCAGTGGGAATATGCAAATTATCTCCTCAGGACTTCTCCCCTGGTTTACCGATGTCCTCTTTTCAGCTCCAACAGCCAAAATCCAGTGTTCTTTGAGCTCGCGGAGACTCTTCACTTACCCCAAAATGCAGTGGGAATATGCAAATTATCTCCTCAGGACTCCTCCCCTGGTTTACCGATGTCCTCTTTTCAGCTCCAACAGCCAAAATCCAGTGTTCTTTGAGCTCGCGGAGACTCTTCACTTACCCCAAAATGCAGTGGGAATATGCAAACTATCTCCTCAGGACTCCTCCCCTGGTCAATGACATCTTCCGTGATCTTCTCTACTCCTGCGTGGTGGTGTACCTGGACGACATCTTGGTCTTCTCTCCGGATCTTCTCACTCACCGGAGGGACGTTCGTCAGGTCCTGCTCAGGCTCAGGCAGAACCACCTCTACGCTAAATATGAGAAGTGCCTCTTTGAGCAGACCTCGCTTCCGTTTCTGGGCTACATAATCTCTCAGACCGGCCTACGAATGGATCCTGAGAAACTGTCTGCCATCCAGAAGTGGCCCCGACCAGAGGGGTTGAAGGCTATTCAGCGGTTCCTGGGCTTCGCCAACTACTACCGCCTCTTCATTCTGCACTTCTCTTCCCGGACTGCCCCTATCTCGGCGCTCACCCGTAAGGGCGCTAATCCCGGAGAATGGCCGCCCAAAGCAGAGGAGGCCTTCCTTTCCTTAAAACAAGCTTTTTCCTCTGCCCCTGTGCTGCATCGTCCGGACGGTAACAAACAATTCTTCCTAGAAGTCGACGCTTCCTCCTCCGGAGCCGGAGCGGTACTTACCCAAAAGTCGTCTTCCGGAAGAATGGTAACCTGCGGCTTCTTCTCCAAACTCTTCTCCTCTTCTGAGCGCAATTATTCTATAGGAGACCGAGAATTGTTGGCCATTAAGCTGGCACTGGAGGAGTGGCGTTACCTGCTCGAGGGGGCTCTTCACCCGGTAATAATTTACACGGACCACAAGAACTTGGCTTACCTCCAGAGTGCCCAGAGACTTAACCCGCGCCAAGCCCGGTGGTCCTTGTTCTTCGCCCGCTTTAATTTCATTCTTCATTTTCGCCCGGCTGACAAAAACATCAAAGCTGATGCCTTGTCCCGATCCTTTTTGGTCTCTGATCTTGAGGAGGAGCCTAAACACATCATCGACCCCGCCAAAGTAATGCAGGTGGCCCCCGTGAATCTAAATCGTCTTCCACCCGGTAAGACGTTCGTAACTGTACCTGATCGTGAGAAGGTTCTACACTGGGGACACTCGTCCAAGCTAGCTGGCCACGCTGGTCAGGAAAAGACCCTCCAGCTTATTACCCGCCATTACTAGTGACCTACCCTGCACAAGGACGTAATAGACTTTGTTTCAGCCTGTGTGTCCTGCGCCCACAACAAGGTTCCGAGACATCTGCCAGCCGGTCGTCTCCTTCCTCTTCCTGTACCTGCTGCCCCGTGGCAGCATATAGCTATGGACTTTATAACGGACCTCCCTGTCTCTGTCGTTTGTACGGTCATTTGGGTGGTCGCTGACCGCTTTTCCAAAATGGCTCACTTTATTCCCCTGCCGGGTCTCCCGTCTGCATTAGAGTTAGCTAAAGACTTTATCCATCATGTCTTCCGTCTTCATGGTCTTCCTCTCCACATCGTATCCGACCGAGGGGTTCAGTTCACCTCTCGCTTTTGGCGAGCCATGTGTAAACTGCTGGGGGTCACCTTGGACTTTTCTTCTGCTTATCACCCACAGTCCAATAGCCAAGTAGAACGGATCAACCAAATTTTAACCAGTTTCCTCCGGCACTTTGTTAATGCTCACCATTCCGACTGGGTGGATCTTTTACCGTGGGCCGAATTTTCCTACAATAATCACGAGAGCGAATCTTCCTCCAAATCGCCGTTTTTTGTCGTCTTCGGTCAGCATCCTCGAATCCCGTTTCCCGTCTCCGCCTCGGTGGATAATCCGGCTGCGGAATCTCTCGTTAACGAATTTTCCTCCATTTGGGAAAGTACCAGATCCGCACTTCTTCAGTCATCCGAGCGGATGAAAAAACAGGCTGACAAAAGACGTCTGGATCCACCACAATTCCGTCCTGGAGATAAGGTCTGGCTCTCGTCCAAATATGTCCGGCTTAAGATTCCTTCCTATAAGTTAGGGCCTCGGTTCATCGGTCCACTGGAAGTTATCAAATAAATCAACCCGGTGGCCTATAAATTGAAACTCCCGGCCAATTTGCTGATTCCTAACTCCTTCCATGTATCTCTACTCAAACCTGTGGTACTTAACTCTTTTTCCAAGTCTACAGGTACGCCTCCTGCTCCGGTTTCCGTTGAAAACGAGTTTGAGGTAGAGAACATTCTGGCCACCAAAAGGGTAAGAGGAAAGTCGTTTTTTCTAGTGGATTGGAAGGGGTTTGGTCCTGAGGAGAGAACATGGGAGCCCCGGGAGAACATCCATGCCCCTCTCATCCTTGATAAATTTCTCTCTGGCCTAAAAAAGGGGGGGCCTAAAAGGGGGGGGTATTGTAGCGTCGGCGTCTCTGCCTCCTGCTAGGCAGTGACGCCGTTCCCCTCACCTCTCCGCTCCGTGCCCGGCGGCTTCCTCCCGCTCTGCTGGCAGCGCGCGCTGCTTCCCGGCCTCTGTGCTTAGGGCGCGCGCGCGCTCCCCCTCTCTTAAAGGGGCTGCGCGCGCCGTCGTAAGGAGTCCCCGGCCAATGGCTGGAGGACCTCACCATATATAAGGCACCTCCTCCAAAATGGAGGTGCCCAAGCAATGTTGTTGCAAAGCCTTTCAACTCTGCTTCAGCCCTCAGGTCCCGTTACCAGATACCTGCCAGTTACCTGCCAGATCTCTGCTTGATACCTACCTGATTCCTGTCTATCTGCTTGCATTCCTGCGGTCCGACAGTCTGCCTTCCAACTCCTGTCAGTCTGTCTATGGATCTGCCTGCCCGCTCACCTGGGAGCGCTCACCTGCTACCTGCCTGCTAGCCTACCTGGAGGCTCTGCCGTCACTTGCCGTGACCACCTGCCTGTCCAGAGACTCTTGCCCGCTCACCTGGGAGCGCTCACCTGCTACCTGCCTGCTAGCCTACCTGGAGGCTCTGCCGTCACTTGCCGTGACCAGCTGCCTGTCCAGAGACTCTTGCCCGCTCACCTGGGAGCGCTCACCTGCTACCTGCCTGCTAGCCTATCTAGAGACCCTCTCCCTGCTGTCACTTGCCGTGACCACCTGCCCGTCTAGAGACTCTTTCCCTGCTGTCACTTGCCGTGACCACCTGCCCGTCTAGAGACTCTTATCCTGCTGTCACTTGCCGTGACCACCTGCCTGTCTAGAGACTCTTACCCTGCTGTCACTTGCCGTGACCATCCGCCTGTCAAGAGACTGTCCCCGTCACTTGCCGTGACCTCCTGCCCTTCTACCCAGAGACTGTCCCTGTCACTTGCCGTGACTACCTGCCCGCCTTCCCTGGGAGCCACCCGCTTCCTTACAAGGACTGCCCCTTTGTATAGTTGCTCAGAGGTTCCACCTCCCAGACCCGTTTCACCCACCCATGCTCCCGCCGTGTCTGTTTCCTTTCAGGACCTGCGCACAGCACGCATGTCTCCTGGTAGTGTGCACACGGGCTCCCTGCCTCTAAAAGGGGCAGAGTGCGCACATCTAAAAACGTCCCCAGCCAATAGCTGGGAGAAGCCTGATATTTAAGGCACCCTTTCCTATTGGCCCCTATCTGACTTCCTGACAGGAAACTGTCTCTGTCACTGCCCTTTAAATCCTCCCACTCTGGGCTCGTCCCAATCATTAACCCTAACTCTCCCTACTGTCTATCAAAGTACAACGCCGTTACTAATAACGCATGTCACAATACACATTGCACATCATAACAATACGCATGTCTTTAAGGGGGAACGTGGGCAGTATGTTCATTGTCCATCTCCTTATAGTGCTACAACTGAACTAATTAGTTCTTACTAGCTTTAGAATTATGGATAATGTGGGCAAGACTGTTGTAAGATATGAGTTGTTAGATAAAGGTATGGCCATGGTCAGCGGAGAGGAACAGTTCTTGTAGTAGTGTCCAGAACTCTGGGACATTTCTATGACCATTTGTAATAGGTTGGAGCCATCTGTGCAGATAAGCTATTTGAAGTTGAACGGATATGTGTTTGGTAATAGTAGCAATCAAAGATTTCTACCCTACGCTAAGTACATTGCAAACTGCTGTGGAATAGCTGGAGCTATGTAACTAAAATAACTATTATTATTACCTCCTTGTGAATAAAAGTTCAGTTCAGTACGATGTCATGTGTAACCCGCCTAAGGCTGTGTGCCCACGTAGCATTTTTCAAGCGTGTATGCTGCGGAATTTCCGCAGCGTAAACGCTTGAAAAACGCATGTATATCCGCACCCCATGGTCCCCAATGGCATTCCGCAATGTCAATGCCCATGCTGCGGATTTTTCCGCAGCGTTTATGCTGCGTTCAAAAATCCGCAGCATGTCATTTAATTTTGCGTTTCCGCATGCAGAATTGCCTTTGTCCAATGCATAAAAAACGCAAGGCAATTCCGCATGTGGAAAACGCGTGATAAACGCGCGAAAAATGCGCGATAAACGCGTGCGGAATTCCGCATGCGTTTTTCCGGGAGAGGACTTGCAGAAATGAAGCAGAAATTTTCTGCTTCATAAATGCAACGTGGGCACATAGCCTAAGGCTTTGTGCGAATGATGCGGATTTGAAGCAGAAATTTCCTGAGCGTTTTTGCCTCTCCCTGGCAGAGAAAACGCATGCGGATTTTACATGCGTTTTTGCCGCGTTTTTTACATGCGTTTTTTTAAGCTTTTTTGTACACCAATGAATGCTTTTTGGAGCTAAATAAAGTTATTTGGTGGGACATTGCTTAAACCATTGGATTACCATAAGTGAGTATATTGGTTCATTTAAATTATTAACCCCTTTCCGGCCCAAGGTGTACTAAGACATATCTGTGCACTGGACTTTATGGGCCCGATGCGTATTAGTACGCCTTGGCGATTTTGCCCGCATACAAGCAGTGCGGGCGAGATCGCCGCCAGGTGTCAGCTGATTGTCACAGCGGACACCCGGTGCTATGTGCAGGGAGCGGTCCCGCACCGCTCCCTGCACATTAACCCCCGAAATGCTGCAATCGAAATCAAAAGCATTCCGGTGGCAAGAGGAGGTAAGCGCATCTGAGTCCGGTCCCGGATGTACCGTGTTTCCCCGAAAGTAAGACACCCCCGATTGTAAGACGTATCGGGGGTTTCAGGGGGGCTCGGCTAATATAAGCCGTACCCCGAAAGTAAGACATATGTCTTACTTTCGGGGAAACACGGCCGTCTCCCTCTCATCTAGCTGCGCGCCGCCTCCTGCCCACTTCCGCGCCGCCCCCCCCCTTCATACGTCACCGCGTCTGCCGCCTCCGTCTGACCCACGCCTGCGCCGTCCCCCTCTCCATACGTCACCGCGCCGTCCCCTGCACTTGTCACTGCCGCCTCCTGCTTAAAATACGGTAATGCACACAGTATTACATCAGTAAAACATACACACTGGCATACTGGGGTATCATCTGCTGTATGTAACCCAGTGGGTATCAGCAGGTGTCACACTGGATTAAATACAGCAGGTGGTACTGTATCACACTGGGTTAGATACAGGTATAGGTACAGGTTTGCACTTTGCTGTGCCCACATGAGCTGTTTGACGGCTTAGGACGCGCCTATGCAAATTTACTCGGGCACGTCCCTACTCCAAAGAACCCTTCCCCCCCCCCGCCCGTCACAGAAGGTAAAATGCATATACACTAAAAAAACACATTTTACACAGTTTTTTTAGCTGTCAGTGCCCCTTTAACTGCGGGATGCGGACGGTTAGAGTGGGATGAGCGGAGGGATGTGGAGGCCGCGGGAGCAGCAGTAATGTTTTCCGTGGTCCATCAGGACAACATACAAAAACACGCTGTGTGGGATACTGTATGGAGCTGTAACCCTATGGAAGGCTGTGTGGGATACTGTATGGGGCTGTAACCCTATGGAAGGCGGTGTGGGATACTGTATGAGGCTGTAACCCTATGGGAGACTGTGATACAAGCAGTGCTTATACCGTATGCTATATTTTAGGCCCTAGACATGAGCGCTTCCGGTTCCAGTGGTAAAAGGAAGAGTTACACCGTGGAGTATAAAAAAGCGATTGTCGAAGAATCTTGGGGCAAAAATGTAGTGCAGTTCTGCAAGGAGAAAATGCTGGATCACCGACTGGTCCAAAAATGGCGTGCAGAATACACTAACCTGAGTGAAAAAGTGGAGAGCGGAATCGCTAAAAAGCGCAAGATTGGATGTGGTCGGCAACCAATGTATACAGAGCTGGAAAGCCTAGTCTCTGAGTGGGTTGCAGACAGGAGAGCAAAGACATTGGTGGTGACCAGGGCTCAGATTCAGGAATATGCCCTTGCAGTGTCGCCACAGTTTGACATTTCCCCTGAACAATTCAAGGCATCACAGCACTGGGTGGATAACTTTCTTGAACGCAATGACCTGTCTTTGAGAAGATCCACAACCCTCTTTAGGTTGGAAGATGCTGAGATTGTTAAACGTGCATTAGCCTACAAGAAGTTTGTGGATGACATTGACTTCTCTAAATACAGTCTTTGCAACATGATCGCCATGGACGAAACTGCCGTGTTCATGGGCCAAGCAGCTCAAACCACCATTGATCAACGAGGTGCCTCCTCAGTGTACGTTCCCTCCACCGCTTATGAAAGTGCACGTGTCACCTGCATTTTAACGATTCGTCTGGATGGCGCTAAAGCAACACCGCTACTCATTGCAAAGGGCAAAAAGGAGAAGATTGAGCGGGTTTCTGGCATTTATGTGCTGGAAACTGAAAAAGCCTGGGCCACACAAGATGTTATAAGAAAGTGGCTTGATTTAATGCTGCCGCTTGTAATGCGCGGGAACAAAAGAGGGATGCTGATCTGGGATGCAGCCAGCACACACCGCGCCAAAACCATGAAAAACTTCCTTCATGAGCGGAGAATCGACCAAATCATGATTCCTGCAGGGATGACGGCTTATCTTCAGACTCTTGATATCGCCATTAACAAGCCGTTCAAGGACTATCTGCGTGTGGAAATCAATGACTACATTGAAAACCGAATGGAGAGAAATGTACGTGGGAACTTTGTGAAGCCCAGACTGTCAGAGATTGTTAACTGGGTGAAGAATTCTTGGAATAAGATCACTAACACCTGCGTTGCAAATGCACTGCGAGCTGGCTACCTGGACAAAGCCTGCTCATTTCAGGACAGTGCCGTTGCTACCCATGAGAAATATGGGCCAATGATTCGGCAAGAAATGTCGTCCCGAGAGTCCCAAGAAAATCCACAGGAACCTAAGAGTGTGGATGTTTATGATGATATTCCTGAGGATGATGACATGGTTGTCATGGAATAAATCTGTTTTATCTTCCAGTATTCCACTGTTCGTTCTTACCATTTTTCATTGCTTTACATGTTATGCAATGTTGTAACAAGACATTCTTGGCACTTCCTTTTATAAAACTGTTTTGTGGTGAATACAATACTGTTCAGGTTGTTAATAAATGTTAATTTTATGGTTAAAACAAAAAATTCGACAATTTTTTTCCAATATAAGACATACCCCGAAAGTAAGACATAGTGGGGCTTTTGGGGATAAAAAGAAAGTAAGACACTGTCTTACTTTCGGGGAAACACGGTAGTACAACTGTATATTGTACCCATAAATAAATAATAATTATGAAAAAAAAAACCGAAACCAATAAAAGTACACATATTTGGTATCGCCGCGTCCGGAACGACCTAACCTATAGAACTGTCCCACTAGTTAACCCCTTTAGTGAGCACGGTAAGAAAAAAAAAAAAAATGAAGCAAAAAACAATGCTTTATCATCATCCTGCCAAACAAAAAATGGAATAACACGCGATCAAAAAGACGATTGTAAATGAAAATGGTACCCGCAAAAAACAAGCCGCCATAAAGCTCCAACGGCCGAAAAATAAAAAAGTTATAGCTCTCAGAATCTAGTATCGCTGTAAATGCACCGACCCGAAGAATAAAGTCGTCTAATCACTTATACCGCACGAGGAACGTCGTAAAAAATAAGCTCTAGGTTTATGGTCAGGGTTGTGCTAGGGTTAGAGTTAGGGTTGTGCTAGGGTTAGAGTTAGGGTTGTGCTAGGGTTAGGGTTGTGCTAGGGTTAGGGTTGGGCTAGGATTAGGGTTGTGCTAGGGTTAGGGTTGTGCAAGGGTTAGGGTTGTGCTAGGATTTAGGGTTGTGGCAGGGTTAGGGTAGGGTTAGGGTTGGGCTAGGGTTGGGCTAGGATTAGGGTTGGGCTAAAGCTAGGGTTGGGCTAGGGTTGAGTTAGAGTTGCGGTTGAATTAAGTTTGGGGTTAGGATTGTGTTGGGGTTGGGATTTTTTCAGAAGTAAAGAAAAAAAAATGATGACGATATGGCGACTAATGTTGAGCGGAAGTGCTCACTACTTGAGTTTTCATCTGGTGCTCGGGTATGCACCGAGTATAGCGGGTGCTTGAGTGACATGCTCGAGTCTCCGCCCCAAATGTTTTGCAGCTGTTATACAGCCCAAAAAAACGGGGATTGCCTGCCATGCACGAGCGATCCTCGCAGGTTTTTTTTTGGCTGTCTAATAGTCGTGAAACATGCAGGCGGGGACTCGAGCATGTCACTTGAGAACCCACGATACTTTGTGCATTCCCAAGTACCCGATGCAAACTCAAGTAGCGAGCACTTGCACTCAAGACTAATGAAGACTTATTCAATATGATGACCTAATGTTATCAAATTCTGTGTCATACCTCTGGGTTCAAAATGTTCACTATACTCCTTGATAAAATCCTTGAGGGGTCTTGTTTCCAAAATGGAGTCACTTGGGGGGGGGGGTTCCACTGTTTAGGCACATCAGGGACTTTCCAAACGCAACATGGAGTCCCCTAATTATTCAAGCAAATTTTACATTCAAAAAGTCAAATGGCGCTCCTTCCATTCCAAACCCAGCCGTGTGCCCAAACAGTGGTTTTCCCCCACATATGGGGTATCGGCTTACTCAGGAGAACTTGCACAACAAATAACAATGTGCAATTTCTCCTGTTACCCTTATGAAAATGCAAAATTGTAAGCTGAAAAACATTTTTGTTGAAAAAAAGTGAAAATTGTATTTTTACGTCTCAATGTTCTTAACTTCTGTGAACCACCTGCGGGTTCAGGGTGCTCAACACACATCTAGATAAGTTCCCTGTGGAGTCTAGTTTCCAAAATGGGGTCACTTGTGTGGGGTTTTCAACTGTTTAGGCACATCAGGGATTCTCCAAATTCAACATGGCGTCCGCTAATTATTCAAGCAAATTTTACATTCAAAAAGTCAAATGGCGCTACTTCTCTTCCGAACCCTACCGTGCGCCCAAACAGTGGTTTTCCCCCACATATGGGGTATCAGCGTGCTCAGGAGGAATTGCACAACAAATTTTGGGGTTCATTTTTTAATGATACCCTTGCAAAAATAAAAAATAGGGTCTAAAGTAACATTTTTGTGGAAAAAAATAAATGTTCATTTTTTTCTTCCACATTCCAAAAATTCCAGTGAAGCACCTGAAGGGTTAGTAAACTTCTTGAATGTGATTTTGAGCACCTTGAGGGGTGCAGTTTTTAGGATGGTGTCACTTTTGGGTATTTTCTGTCATAAAGGCCCCTCAAAGTCTCTTCAAATGTGATGTGGTCCCTAAAAAAATGGTTTTGTAAATTTTGTTGTAAAAATTAGAAATTGCTGGTCAATTTTTAACCCTTATAGTCCCTAACAAAAAAAATTTTGGTTCCAAAATTGTGCTGATGTAAAGTAGACATGTGGGAAATGTTATTTATTAACTATTTTGTGTGACATATCTCTCTGATTTAAGGGGATGGAAATTCAAAGTTTGAAAATTGCGAAATTTTCAAAACTTTCACCAAATTTCCATTTCTTTCACAAATAAATGCAAGTGATGTCGAAGAAATATTACCACTATCCTGAAGTACAATATGTCACAAAAAACAGCCTCAGAATCAATGGGATCCGTTGAAGCGTTCCAGAGTAATTACCTCATAAAGTGACAGTGGTCAGAATTGTAAAAATTGGCCGGGTCATTAACTGCAAATCACCCTCGGGGGTAAAGGGGTTAAATAATGTGTCTGTTGTATTTCAAATAAAGTTTGACTGTGACTGTGTGTTTATTTAACTCTTTACTTTACTTTAATTAAGTTTGGTCATGAAAAGGTCTGATTGACACCTTGTCATCACTAAACAAAAGAGCTGGGTCTCATTTGCCCAATCTTCATTAGCATTTCTATTCATGTAATTTATGCGGCTGCTGTGAGCTGCTATTTTTAGCCTGGGAAGGTGCCATTAGGCAAACCTGGTCCCTGGCCATTATTAACATCTCACAGCTGGTTCTTTAGCCTTTATGTCTCCCAGATCAGCACTCAGCAGCTCTTTAGACACAACATATTTTTGTTGCGTCCAAAATGTGGTGTTCTAATGCTGCACTTTTATTGTCGGTACATGTGAATCCACCACATATAATGACACTTCAATCACTCAAAATCTGCAGCGGAGACTGGCATGTCCGCTACAGAAATTGACATGCTGCGGGTGAGTTTGGGTATGTGGCCACGGTCAGGAGCCGCAGCATGTTTGACGCTGCATGTTTATACAGCATCAAACCCACAGCGTCCAGATGTTACAGTATAGTGGATGAAATCTCTAGAAATCCCATGTCCACTATGCGTGCATCAGAGGCTGTGAATCACCCGTGGACACTGACATGTGACATGTCTTTCAGGACCGCAGCATGTCAAATTCTGTTGCGGAGTCGCTAGAAATTTGACCACTAGAAAGTATTGAATGCAGTAAATTCGCATGGTTCAGTAAAAACATGTGGATTTACCTGCGCTCAATAGAATGCAACGTTTTGGACGCAAAATTTGCGTCCAAAGAGCTGCTGCATCTGAATTATGGGCACAGAGCCTAAAATTAAAAAAAATATGGAGTGGGCTCCCGCTTCATTTTTATAACCAGCAGAGGGAAAGCCGACTGCTGGGAGCTGATATCAGTAGCCGGGGAAGGGGCCATTAGCCAACAATGTTCCCTGGCTATTAATATCAGCCCACAGCTGTTTGTTTAGCCTTTACTGGCTAGATTACAGGTGGACCCCAGAAAAAAAATTACGTGGGGTCCCCCTATAAAACTTAACCAGCAAAGGCTAAACTAGACAGCTGTGGGCTGATATTAATAGCCATGGAAGGGGCCATGGTTACTAGCCCCCTCCGCGGCTATTAATATCACCCCTTCGCAATTCCAGAAATGGCGCATCCATAAGATGCGCCAAATCTGGCGCTTAGCCTCCGCTCTTCCCACTGCCCTGTAGTGGTGGCGTGTAGGGTAATGGGGTTGGGGTTCACGTCAGCCTTGTATTGGCAGCTGACGTGAAGCCCAGGTTAGTACTGGAGGGCGTCTATAAGACGCCCCCATTACTAACCGCGTGGTAAAATAGTCGCCGCCTTTTCAATAAAAACATGGCCTGAATAAAGTATTTTAATGAAATAAAAAACACACGGTTTTTAATTTTTTTTTTATTGTACGCCTCCACGAAGCCCTCAATCTCCTGAAAAAAATGTAAAATAACAAACAACCATATCCCTCACCTGTCTGCCGTCAATGACGCAGTCCACGTACTGCCAACGAATGTCCCACAACGATCTGGGTCACTTCTACAGCAGTGACATCAGCAATCACTGATGTCACAGCTGTAGAATACAGCACTGTATACTGACAGGGGTGTAAAATCACTCCTGTCAGTGTACATTGCTGTGCAGGAGGTCACTGGGGTTAATTAGCTGAAGATCATTTTACAATTACTCAAAATAAGCCTTCTATTCAGCAATGGGCTATTTGCATTATCTTCGGCTTTGAGATCGTGCAATGGTGAGCTATATAATCTGTACTAACTATTCATAAAGAACAAAATGTTATCATACGCTGTGTAGATAGGTATTAAAAATGACTAAATAAAATCAATGGAATTAATTTTGAACTCAGCAATTGGCAATTCAATGTTCACTGCTGTACGTGACTATGGTTTATATCAATGGTCATCCAATGGCTTACTGTGTTAATACGTGTGTCTTGTAAACAGGCAGTCATGAGATCGAATCCACTAAAATCTCTTTTTACGACTGGTCAAAATAAGCCTTCAATTCAGCAAGGGGCAATTTGCATTATCTTCAGCTTTGAGATAGTGCAATTGTGAGCTATATAATATGTACTAACTGTTCATAAAGAACAAAATGTTATCATACGCTGTGTAGATTGGCATTAAAAATGACTAAATAAAACCACTGGATTTCTTTTTGAACTCAGCAATTGGTGATTCATTGTTCACTGGTCTACTTGAATATGGCTTTTATTAGCAACAATCCAGTGGCTTACTGGCTAAATACGTCTGTCTTGTAAGTAGGTGGTTGTGAGTTTCAGTCCTCAAAATCTCATTTTACAATTACTCAAAATAAGCCTTCTACTCAGCATTGGGGTATTTGCATTATCTTCGGCTTTGAGATCGTGCAATGGTGAGCTATATAATCTGTACTAACTGTTCATAAAGAACAAAATGTTATCATACGCTGTGTAGATAGGCATTAAAAATGACTAAATAAAATCAATGGAATTCATTTGGAACTGAGCAATTGGCGATTCAATGTTCACTGCTCTACGTGACTATGGTTTATATCAATGATCATCCAATGGCTTACTGTGTTAATGCGTGTGTCTTGTAAACAGGCATTCATGAGTTTGAATCATTGTTTACTGGTCTACTTGACTATGTTTTATATCAGTGATCATCCAGTGTCTTACTGGCTTAAAGCACTTGTCTTGTAAACAGGTGGTCATGAGTTTGAAAACAACAAAAATCTAATTTTACAATTACTCAAAATAAGCCTTCTATTCAGCATTGGCAATTTGCATAATCTTCAGCTTTAAAATAGTGCAATGGTGAGCTGTTAGGGTTGAGCGAATATGTTCTGTCCGAGTATGCTCGGGCCGAGCTCCGAGTAGTTACAGCTGCTCGGTGATATGTTTGAATCGCTCCCATGTGCATGATTTGTGACTGTTTGACAGTTTTAGTACATGGGAGGAATGTCTATTTCTTACACATTCCTCACATGTAATAAAGCTGTCAAACAGTTGCAAATCATGCACAAGGGAGTGATTCAACCATATCACTGAGCAGCTGTAAATACTCGGAGCTCGCCCGAGCATACTCAGACAGAACATACTCGCTCAACACTATGAGCTATATAATCTGTACTAACTATTCATAAAGAACAAACTGTTATCATTCGCTGTGAAGATTGGCATTAAAAACAACTAAATAAAACCAATGGAATTCATTTTGAATTTAGCAATTGGCAATTCATTGTTTACTGGTCTACTTGAGTATGTCTTATCTCAGCGATCATCCTGTGGCTTACTGGCTTAATGCGCCTGTCTTGTAATTAGGTGGTCATGCGTTCGAGTCCCCAAAAATCTCATTTCACAACTACTCAAAATAAGCCTTCTATTCAGCAATGGGCAATTTGCATAATTTTCGGCTTTAAGATGGTGACCGAAAAACTCAAGATGGAAAAAAACAAACAGGAGGGTTCTAACAATCGTACTAAGGGGGGTGCTGTGCATACCATCATTCTGTGTGTGTGGGGGTAACCATGCTGTGTAGTGTGAGTACCATGGAGCTGTCATATTGTAGAATGACTACTGTGTGGGCTACCTTACTGTGGTAGGGGTACTGTGTGGACTATCATACTGTGTTGGGGAACTACTACGTGGGCAATACTGTGAGACCATCATTCTGTGTGGGGTGCTATAGGGCTATCATACTGTTTGTGGGGGTGCTGCCGGGGCCATCCTAATGTGGATGTGTTGGAAGGCTACTTTGGAGACATCATACTGTGTATGTGGGGGGACTACTGTGGGGTCATTATACTGTGTTTGTAGGGGGACTACTGCAGGGCCATCATACTGTGTGTGGGGGGGGACAACTGTGAGGCCATCACACTGTGTGGGTATCATATTGTGTGGGAGGGGGACAACTGTGAGGCCATCACACTGTGTGGGGGCATCATACTGTGTGTGAAAGGCTTTGGGGATGAGAACTGTTGGGGCATCAGGGTATATTATTACTTTTTAGGGGGACTCAGTAGACAACATTTAATGTTAAGTGGACATTTAACAGACATTAGTACATTATAGGGCATTATAGGGGCACTCAGAGTATTATAATTGTGAAAGCAGCACATAGAATGCATTATTACATTCTAGACAGCTAAGTATGAGCCCTATAACTTTGTATGGCACCTAAAGAAGGCAGTATTATATTCTTGGGGACATTTTTAGCATTGAGAGGGCACAAAGGGGGCATTTTACTTTGTAAGGTCCCCTTCACACGTCTGTATAATACCGATAGCGGAAAAAACAACACTGTTGTCAACAGTGTTTTGGATCAGTGTGCCATGAGTGAGCCATCAGTGTGTCATCAGTGTGCCGTCCATTTTTTTCCAGTATGGCTTAATGAAAATCAATTCCAAAGCTTCTCCTATACTTTGCAATGTTAAACACGTACAGCACTCGACAGCACATGGTTGCCATCCGTATGCTGTACGTGTTGTAGCATAATTGGGAAGGATAAGTTTAAATCCCAGCTCTGCAGTGTTTGATTAGAAGCTCCTGCATGGTTTCTCTAAGAAGCAGGAAGTAGATTCATTGTGTTGCAGTCTCCTGAAGGAGTGTAATGCTGTTGGATGAAGCAGAGTTGAGTGTGCTGCTGATGAGGGTGTCCATCCCAAAATGTGAGCTGTAGCTGGGAGAGAGACATGCCAGGGTATCTCTCTGAATGGAGTGACTGGCAAGTCAGTCAATCTGCTGGAAGTAGCAGAGGCAAGAATTCCTCTATGAGAAGACTCTGCACAGGCCGCGTGCAGAGAACCTCAAGTATCAGTGGTTGCTATACACAATAGGTGTTTTGTTTGAGCGAGCTGGGGCTAGCTTAGTTGTGTATGAGCAGTCAGGGTCTGTTCTACGTAGTTAGTGCCTGCACAAGGTTAGGGATTTATGCTTATGAATATGTTTTGGTGCTGTGCAACCTGTGGAAAGTAATAAAAACTGCATGTGTTTGGACCAAAACTGCATTCCTTGTGTGAACGCTACCTAAGGCCTAATGCCTACCAGAGAGATTGAATCTCTACAATTTGTTGAGAAATCCCAGAGAGCACAGGTGATTGCAATTTAAGGATATAATATACTGAGCTCAGACCAGCGTCAGTGCAGTGTGTAGGACTGTGTGCAGTGTGTAGGACTGTGTGCAGTGTGTAGGACTGTGTGCTATGTGTAGAGGACTGTGTGCAGTGTGTAGGACTGTGTGCAGTGTGTAGGACTGTGTGCAGTGAGTTTCCAGCCTCATGATGTGTTGTCATTGGCAGTGCAGTGTGCACTGTGTGAGGCTGTGTGTCTGCAGAGTGGTATGGTAATTGTGCAATTGTTATGAGGTTGCTTGTAGTAAAGAACTAACTGCATGTTGCAGGCGGCGGAGCCTGTGTGCGTGATGTGTAGGTGGGGGCCAGGATGGAGTTACGTTATTATAGGATGGGGACCAATATTAAAGGATTCAAAGGAAATTAAATGATTAAATGCTAACGATAACACAAACAATTCATACAAGATATTTTTTTTTATCTATTATGAACTTTTTATTTTAAATCAAAGAAATAAAGAAGTTGTCTGTGACACACATGTATCAGTGAGATCACTAGCCAGTTGCCTAGTGATGTATGACGCCGTATCTCCAACGGCCAATAGAAAAGTTGAGTTGTGATGGGATTTGGCAGCTGGTTGCCAGGTGACCTATGAAACCATAAGAGCAACAGCCAATGGAAAACTGCCATGTTGTTCTGTAAGTATAAGCCAGTCAGTCTATTCGTAGAAAAATACAGTCCCTCAACGGAACACTATACTTCTCCACACGCCATTTGCATAAACAGGAAATGGGGGATGGTATCGTATGTTGGGGTCATTGGATATTATCATAATCTCCCCAATGTTTTCCAGATATGCAAGGATCCCAAATTCTGACTGGCTATTTATGTGCCTGCAGAGAGGACAGGTGATATTATTTAGGAGCCATCTTCCTATGCAGGCAGTATGAAAAAAGTGTGCGCACTGCATGAAGCTCACTCGATCTCCAGTTAAAATGTCCTCCAGGCAGATGGAGCAGGTTGCAGGTGGGTCCTCGACCGATCTTATGGAGGTAGGCAGTGTGAGCATGGAGGAGTTTACAACTTCAGGCTGGGTATTAGTGGAGGATGAGTTCCTGTCTCCAGACCTCTCCGGTGGTGGTGGTGGCCTTCGTCTCTGCCTCTTACTTGTATTTAATGGTGTTATCTCCAGTCTTCTTTGGCGGGCGAACCTGCTCCTTGTCCTGTAGGCAATAGGGGACTGGTCCCTGCTATGCCTCCATGTTTCTATGTAAAAAAGACAAACAACACACATATTAGTACTTTCCCCTGTGGAATATTAACCCTATAAGAATTACATATTTTGGAGACCAAGATTATTAATACATAAAGAAATGGTTGTACATTGAAATAACACAAATAAAACCAACAATTATGAAATACAACGAAATATTAAATATAATATTTATTGAAAATTGATCTACAACAAAACTGATTAAAATTGATTTAGACAGTAATATTACAGTAAAATTACAGTAATAAACAACTCATTAGTAAAGATCACCATATTGTGCCCATGGTGAAGAAAGCTCATCAGTATAAAGTTAAATCCAAATGAGCAGGGAAAATACAATAATATGTAATAGGTACAAACCCCAATGTAGGAATGTTGTGTCCATATTTTAGAGACTTGTAGATGGAAGTATTAGTGGCTTTTATGCGCTTCCCGTCTTACCTGATATAGAAGGCCTTTGCCTTTCAATGCCATTTCCAGAAGGCTCTTCTGAGATGTTTAGGACATTAGAAATGTCCCGAGAAGACATGTTCTTCTCAAAGGGCCAAGATGCTGTAAGTCTCTTGGTTTTGACAACAATGAAGAATGTGAAGTTGTAGAATTCTTCTTGATAAACTTCCAGGAAATATTTTCTGGTATTAGCCAAAAAATAGTGATATGAAAAGAGGCACTCACTAGAGATGCTTCTCCAATGTGAATCCACCGATCAACACAACAACAGCTCCAGTAATAGCCGAGGCAATTATGGTGTCATAATGTCATTACCTCACATTCCGTGTTCCGTGTTCCATGATGTGTCCTAATGCCTACCACACTGCTACCTCATAATGCATATTCTACATGTGCAGCATACATTGTAATACACGCTGTATAAGCCTGCTCTTCTATATATTACTGTGCATTAATGGGATATACATGGCCTTACTAATCATTTATAGAAAGCGAAAAAAAAGAAAAAAAAAAATTGCTTTTATAAACAAAAAAGTCATTAAAGTTAAAAAACATGTTTTTTACTCATATGGTAAATAGTTATTTTTTGCACTGCCCCTCAAAAAAATGGATTCAAATGAACAGAAAGCCCATGTACCCAATCCTTGTGGTATGAAATATCACAATTTCCACCAAAATAAGGCCTCTTTTAACCCCATTACAACCTTTGACGTACATGTACGTCAAAGGTCGCGTCCCAGACTTTAATGTGGGTTTGCACACCGAGCCCACATCTTTCTCTGCCTTTAACAGCTGTGGGTGAACTGGAGCTCAGCCCAAGGCTCTTAACCTTGGCGCATCATACCACCCACCCATCAGAGTGTTTGTCACATGATTGTGGGGCCCGATGAGTTACTATGACAGCCGAGGGTCTGCCGATCTTCCCTTTGTCTGTCATTATGGACATTCCTGTGAGGCTATGTGCCCACGATGCAGAAACGCTGCATATTTTTTCCGCTTCTCCCTGGCAGGAAAAGCACATGCGGATTTTACATGCGTTTTTCCCGCCAGGTAGAAGCGTTTATCAAGCGTTTTTGCATGCATTTCTGCATGCGGGTTATCAAGCGATTTTAGTATCACTTAGAAAAGTGCTTGACAACTTGGTCACACTATATAAATCCATGCAACCGGCATGGATTTATATAGCATGACCAAGTAATAGGTAAAAAAAGAATAAGAATGGTAAAAAATAAAAAATAAAGATCATACTTACCTTCTGATGGCCCGCCATCTCCTTCTCCAATGCGTCCGGTCTCCCGGGTGTCTTGCGGTTGTGTAAAAGGACCTAACATGACGTCATTGAGTCATGTGACAGGTCACGCGACCGCCGACGTCATGCTTCTTATGATGATATTGAAGTCGAATCTTCTTCACCTTTTTTTTGAGCCACCATTCAAGACTTGTGTAACATGTGTTTCACGGTGCTTGCATGGATGTCTGTGATCTCACTATTACAAAGCTTATGAGTCACCACTACCGTGTTTGTCGCACAAGAGCTAATAGACCTTGTGATGAGCTAACTTGTTGACTCCAATATTTTGCCTTTTGAATGGATGGACGGACTTCAGTTCGTATTCTTCCAACTGTCATGGCAGTCACATGAAGCAGTTTGGCAATTTTCTTGGCTGAAAGACAGCTATTGATGAGTAGGATAATGCTGTTTCTCTTTTCTTGTCCGTCCCGCCAGCTGTCAATCAGTGAGAGTCGTACACAGTGTTCCAGTAAATGGTGTCCGGATTGATCCTTGCAACAGGAAAGGGGAGCTTGATCAGAACTGAATAAGAAGGAGGCAAACAGAATGATGAGTAGGTCATTTCAATCAAAATTACTTACAAAGTTTATAAATACTCATAAAATTTTATTACAACTTTGTATATTTCGTAAGAGTATTTATTCTTTTGTTTATTTTTCACTGCTGATTCGGATTATGTGTGAAAAAAATGTTGGTACTCTATAAGACAGGACTTTTCATTGGTCAAATACTCGCATACCTAATTAAATGTTAATTAAAATATACATCCAAGGTACTATAATTATATACAACACATCATTCTATGACCAAAAAGTAACAGGTTAACTGTCGAACAGGGTTTACAACTGTCCGTAAATGTACAGACAGGCCGGTAAAAACTGGTGTTATTTCTGCCATCTGTAGAGCCTGGCAGAGAAATAAAAGTTCATTATTTTTTAATATTCTGTACTTTGTATTGTGTAAGTTTTCTCAGATTCTCCCAGCACCCAGGTCCTGATGCGTGGGGTACTTTGACAAGGAGGGAAAAGTTTTGGAAGATGCTGAAGAAGTACCTTGCCAATCGTACCAGCGTCCTCCGTGATTCCTCTGTGCCTTACAACTATTGGGTATCCAAGCTGAACAAGTGGTGTGAACTGTCTCTCTATAACTTGGAGGTCCTGGCCTGCCCTGCTGCTAGTGTTTCGTCAGAGCGGGTTTTTAAGGGGTATTATAACTGATAGGCGCATCCACTTGCCAACTGAAAATGCTGACAGTCTGACTTTTATCAAAATGAACAAGGCTGGATTGGCCCAGATTTCTCAACACCACTGGATGACAGTGACGCGCCCCCTGGGCCGTGGGGTACTCGGTGCCGGGCCGGTCGTTGCTAGGGGAGATGTCACAGTGGCGGCGACCCGGTCCGTGACCCAGGGCGGTCAATCAAAAGGGGTTATTTACAGGGGATTTTATAGTTTTATATATAGTTCGTGACGCCACCTGTGGTATGCGGCTATATGGAGCCGCCGCTGCTGTGCAGAACCTCTGGAGCTGATGTTTAGTTCAGTGGAGTTGGTTCAGCTCTCCACAGGCAGAGCTTAGCTCCAGGGCAGTGTAGCGATGTTGTAGATGTTATAGGTGATGCTTGGCGTTGTAGTGCAGGGGTGAAGGCGCAGATAATAATCACAGAGACAGTGAGGTGCAGTCTTCAGGGTCTTTACTCACGGTTGTTGCAGTCCAAGTTACAGGTACCAGTGTAACTTCCCTCGTCGTGCTGCGCTTACTCAGGGAGTGGTTTAGTCAACCCTCAGATATCTCCGGAGTACTTAGCGGGACCCCTTCTGTGTGTTCTCTCTCTCTGGCCGTCTCCCTGTACCTCATACCTAGTGTCCCAATCCGGTACCCGCGGGCCTTGTCGGGCGACTTCTGTTCAGTCCCCTGGGTCCTCTATAGCTACCTTCTTGGTGAGACTGATATGGACTGTTGGCTGCAGGACTTGAAATACTGCAACCTCCAGTTTCTAGTTGAGACATAAAGTCCTCCGCTAGTTGAGGGACCGGTCCCCTTTGTGTGGCCTGACTCCTCCACCTCCTGGTGGATTTGGGCGTACAGTTGGCCTCCAGCACTGCCCGTACCCCTGGGGTCCCTTCCTCATTCCTGGAGCCTTTCCTGCTCCTCTCTCCTTCTCCTTCAGTCCGCGGCCTCTCCTCAGGCCCTCCTCCTGAGCAGAGCTCCTACAGAGCTCCTACTCCACAGATTCTCCTCCTCTGACTCATCTCTCTAAATAAGATGGCTTCTCTATTCATACCTTCCTTCACAAGTGCTCCCCTAAGCTACTTCCTCCACCCACACCCTCTACATAGTTCCACCCTTCAGCTAGGGACCAGGGACTGTTCTCTCCCTTAGGAGCAATCTCGCCCTGCCCCCACTGAAGTGGAATGTGTTGGATGCAGGTGTTAGGGTCCCGAGCAGTACTCCTTCCTTACCTGAGAGTGAGATACCACACCTCTGGGTGAGGTGCAGTACCTCTGTGGCGACCGAACCCTCAGGGGCGCCACAACAGCAGCATAATATAAACTCAAATCTAGTGTTTTTTTATTTTTGGTCTATTTCCATGCGCCCCTTCACACTCAGACATGTTTGTATGCTTCTTAATTTCGTTTTTTTTATGTCGTCCTCCTCCTTCTCCTCCACCACCATATCAACAGGGTGACCATCATGCAACACCCTCATTCATTTTTTAATGGTGATTATGATGCCTGTAGGAACAATTTTTAGAGGCCTACCCCTAACATTCCATAACATATACATATAGTCTCCAGTCGGAAATGTACAATATACAGCTATGGTATAGCCGGTTGCTGGCCCTCTAATGATAGTAAGGGCCCCCTAATGGCCCTCTTCAAATAGTGGGGGCCATCTGATGGCCCTATAAAAATAGGTGTGGTGACTTGCAGAGTCCTTCCTTCATAAATGAAACAAGATGTGTCTGATCATGTCTCACACACCACATGGCCAGATAAGGTAGTAAAATGTTAAAATTACATTTACTGGTGAATGTATTTTTCACCGTTGAAAGCAATGCGAACTTGCAAAAACGCAGTAAAAACAGTTTGTGTAAACATAGCCCAAGGTGTGGAGGAGCATTTTTTTTATTTTGTCTTATATACAAGCCATTATCTTGTAATGAATGTTTCTTAACATTTTTTTCCAGGAAAATCCATTTTATCTTTGTTTTTGTATGTTTTATTGTCAGTCCGTAAAAGTGGGGTAATACTCTGACAAGATTGTTCACAGCAGCAACCTGGGATTCAGAGATGCTTCCACATGCTATTCCCATGCAATTTCAGCACTATTTCCGTTGATCTGACCAATTTTTAGACCCCCTCCAGAACTCGGGGGGTGGGGGGTGGAGGGGGATGGTTGCCGAAAAAAATGCTCGAGTTTCCCATTGACTTACATTGTACTCATTACTCGGGTCAAGCACCCAAGCATTACGATTTGCTTGACCCGAGTAACGAGTACCCAAGCATTTTAGTGATCGCTCATCACTACTAGTAGTAATGCATATTGTTTTAGGTAATCTTGCTGAAGTACAAGTACTGTAAAGGTAATGCCTAGTTTTCGTAATGTACAATGTGAGTAAGTATAGGTAGAACATAAAGTAAAATTTAGAACATAAGATGGTAACTGCAATTAGAGGATGACAATGGAGTTAGGTATAGTATAAGCATTGTTAGTATAGTATTAATGTAGAAAAGTAATGCAAACTGTGTGCTAGAAGTAGGTGAAAGGTTAGATCTGCCAAGCAACAGACTGCAGGAACAGAAATAGTTAAAAAAAAGTAAAAAAAGGAACCACTTCCTAGTTTAGTTAGTTAATGTGAGAGTTCATTGGTGACAGTGACAAGGTCAAGTGCAAGCTGCAGTGGGCTAACAGCGAGAGGAGTACATATTGTGTTGGGTGGTATGAGACTTTACAAGACTCCCTGCGGGCTTTCCTGCAATATCCGGAGCCTAAGGCTCGAAACAGGTGCTATGGGGAGTACCTTAACCCCTTCCGTACAGAGGAAGATAAATGTGGAACTGCATGAGGAAAAGGTAAAGGATCTCATCAATACTGTGGAGCCGGGTGGGAAATCCCTGGGGCTGAAGGAAGGAAGGAACACGTTTGGTTCTTTCACCCTATTTTTGCACCCTCCTTCCCTAACTACACCTATGATGGTATGTCACAACAATGCCGTTAATTATATTTTTAATGACTGAATAAAGATTCTACATTTTATACTTGAAGCTGGATCTCTACAAGTACAGCCACACCAAGACCATACATTACTAGCATATTTAGTGATAACTGAATAATAGCACTATACTGATCATTAATCATTTAAAAAACTACAGAACTAACCTTAATATTATCACCAGTAACAGTTGCAAACAGGACCTCTGTTTGTAGTATATAGTGCATAGTCTAAGTGTACAGGCAATACAGTGATCACCGGTGACACTACACTGTATAGCTCTGTAGATACTTTATAGTATGTAGTATAAGTGTACAGGTAATTCAGTGATCACCGGGGATATTATACATAAGGGCCCACCATACCGCTTATTACAGTATCTGCATACAAAGCAAGTTTATACAGTTAAAGGGAATCTGTCACCAGATTTTTGCCACCTTATCTGAGGGCAGCATAATGTACAAACAGAGGCCCTGATTCCAGCGATGTACCATTCACTGGACTGCTTGCTGCAGTTTTGATAAAATCACTGTTTTATCAGAAGAATATTATCACTAGAGGACTAGTAAAACTGCTACCAGGTAGTCAAGCATATTCATGAGCTCTGTATAACCCCACCCCACCACTGACAGGAGGTTTTTCGTGTACACTGTACATGGACAGAAAGCTGCCAATCAGTGGTGTGGGTGGGGTTGTACGGTGCACAAAATTCACAGAACTGATAGATTTGCAACCGATAAAACCAGTGATTTTATCAAAATGATAGCAAGCGGCCCAGTAAGTGACATATTGCTGGAATCAGGGTCTCTGCCTCCGTTGGGACGCTGACTGTACCAGAGGGCTCTCCAGGATTTGGGCCTAGGTGAGCATATAGTATATTTTTTTATTTTATTACTTAGCTCTTGTAGGGGAATGTGGACATAATCATACTGGAGGGAAGGGAGACAGAATACTACAGTATGTGGCCACCAGACTGTGAGGGGGGTGCTGTGGGGTCCATCATCCCGTGTGAGGGGGGACTACTATAGGTGCTGTCATACTGTGTGTCGTGGAACTACTATGGGAGTCATTATATTATTATGTGGGAGAAACTACTGTGAGGGCATTTTACTGTTTGAGAGGTGCTGTGAGCGCCATCATACTACGTGTAGGGGCTACTGTGTGGGCAATTTTTTGGGTCCTTCATACTGTGTGGACATATTGTTGGGGCCATCATGCTATATGTGTGGGGGGATACTGTCTGGGAAATACTGTGGGGCCATCATACCATGAGCGGGTGCTGTGGGGGGTTACTGTACTGTGTGAGCATTGCTGGGGAGGTCATTATACTGTGTTGGGGGTTTTGTGGGTGCCATTGTACTGTGTGGGGGCCTTCATACTAAGTTGGCGTTGCCGTGGGAACCATCATAGAGTGTGTGTGGGGCCTACTGTGTTGGCAATAGTGTAAGGCCATTATACTGTGTGGGGGTGCTGTGGGGGCCATCATGCTGTGTGTGTGAGGGGGCTACTTTATGGGCAATACTGTGGGACCATCATACCATGTGAGGGTGCTGTGGGTATTACTATACAGTGTAGGCGGTGCTGTGGTTGTTATTATACTATGGTGGGAGTGCTGTCAGAGCCATTGTTCTAGAAAGAGGGTGCTATGGGGGTCATTGTACTGTGTGGTGGTGCTGTGGATGGAAATAATACTTTATTTGGGGCGCTGTGGGGGCCATCATACTGTGGGGCTTTATTACTGTGGAAGAGGTTGCTGTGTGGGTCATCATACTCTGTGAGGGGGACTACTATGTGGGCAATACTGTGAGACGATCATACTGTGTGGAGTGCTATGGGGCCATCATACTGTATGGAGGTGCTGTGAGGGCCATCATACTGTTTGTGGGGGGACTATCAAGTGGGCAATACTGTAGGGCCATCATACTCTGTGTTTTGGTGAGCTACTTTGGATCTTTCATAGTGTACTGGAGTGCTGTGGGGACCATCATACTTTGTGGATTGACTACTGTGGGGGTCATTAAACAGTATGGGGGATGCTGTGGGATCCATCATTGTTATGATCTGCAACATGTATGTTATGCACACGCCCGGACTGACTGGCGTGTGCGTGTTTAGTGATCCCACTGGACCATGAACCGGAGAGTGCCTGGAGGGGCGTAACTAAGTTCTACCCGATCCGACCAAGGTCGCACGACGTCTAACGACGCCAGTGCACCAGGGAGGAACCGAGCAGAGGGATCAGGTGCCACGCCAGGTCAGACCCCGGACACGGCTGTTGACCCACACCGGAGAATACAGGAACAGGCAGGTTAGACTGGCACACTGACTGGTGGGTATAGGAGGCACGGCAGGTATGCAGACAGGCGGGCACTGGTAAGCACGACTGGTATGCAGGCAGGGAGTACTGGCAAACACGGCTGGAGTGCCGACAGGGAGGCACTAGCAGGTTGGAGTACAGACTGGATAAGGTCCAGTACAGACTGGGACTCAGGAACAGAACCACAGATGCGATAAACAAGCAGAGCAGAGGGAGACCGCCGGAGCGGTGAACAAGAGCAGAGCAGGGCGAGGCCGCCGGAGTGGTGAGCAAGAGCAGAGCAGTATGAGACCTCCTGGAGCGGTGAGCAAAGGCAGGACAGAGCGAGACCAGTTGGAGCGGTGAGCAAAGGCAGAGCAGAGCAAGGCCGCCTGGAGCGGTGAGCAAAGGCAGAGCAGGCAAGAACTGCTGGAGTGGTGAGCAAGGCAAAGCAGGCAGAAACCGCCGGAGCGGTGAGCAAGGCAGAGCAGAGAGAAACCGCCGGACCGGTGGACAAGGCTGAGCAGAGCGAAACCGCAAGTGCGGTGGACAGGGCGGAGCAGAGCGAAACCGCAGATGCGGTGGACAAGGCTGAGCAGAGCGAAACCGCAGATGCGGTGGACAAGGCTGAGCAGAGCGAAACTGCAGATGCGGTGGACAAGGCAGAGCAGAGCGAAACCGCAGATGCGGTGGAGAAGGCTGAGCAGAGCGAAACCGCAGGTGCGATGGACAAGGCTGAGCAGAGCGAAACCGCAGGCGCGGTGGACAAGGCTGAGCAGAGCGAAACCGCAGGTGCGGTGGACAAGGCTGAGCAGAGCGAAACCGCAGGTGCGGTGGACAAGGCTGAGCAGAGCGAAACTGCAGGCGCGGTGGACAAGGCTGAGCAGAGTGAAACCGCAAGTGCGGTGGACAAAGCAGAGCGCGCAGAAACCGCCAGAGCGGTAAGTAAGGCAGAGCAGAAATAAGCCGCCAAAGCGGTGAGCAAAGACAGAGCAAAGGGGACAGGGCTCTGTTCACATGGAACAGACTGGAAGGAAAAGGCAGAACCAGATACACACAAGGTACTTGCAAAAAAGTAGCGAGTGGACTCCAAACTCACAAACAGAAGTACAGCGACAACGAGTAGGAGTTAGGTGCAGGTTCAGACTCTGCAGAAAAAGAGAGGAAACGGACAAAGAGACAAAACAGGTAACAGGTTAGGAGACAGTTCAGACAGGAACTGTACTGCAACGAAATACAGGAACGAGCCTAAGTATAGCCAAGTGCTGGTTCAGACACTGCAGCAAAAGGGAGCGAACGGACATAGGGACAAAACAGGTAACAGGTTAGGAGACAGTTCAGACAGGAACTGTACTGCAACGAAATACAGGAACGAGCCTAGGTATAGCCAAGAGCTGGTTCAGACACTGCAGCAAAAAGGAGGAAACGGACATAGAGACAAAACAAGTAACAGGTTAGGAGACAGTTCAGACAGGAACTGTTACTGCAGCGAAACACAGGACCGAGCCTGGGTATACGGCACCCAGAGGCAGAAACGAACAGGCTAGGAGCGTGTTCAGACAGGCCTGGGAATACAGCCTCCAGGAAGGCGGACAGGCAGGGAAAAACAGAACAGGACCTGGCACATTCAGAGTCAAGGAGCACACTGAATGTTAAAGTTGCTCAGGCATCAGCTTCCAGGTGAAGCTGGTTTAAATATCCAGTGACTGACAGCAATAGGCTGAGGGCGCATTAGGGGTGTGCCCACAGCTGCTACAAGAAACAGGAAGTGACCGGGCCGCCGCCCTAAGCAGCCAGAACAGAGGCAAGCAGACAGCATGGAAAGAAGCCAGGCTAGCAGACTGGACTCATGATCAAGTTTGCGATCTTGCATAGTGGGAGATGGTGCCCTATGCAAGAGGGCAGCCAGGTATGTTACAGTACCCCCCCCCCCCTTTACGCCCCCTCTTCTTCAAGCCTGCAAGAGTGTTCCGCAGAGAACTGGGAGGCCAATCCCTCTCTTCAAGAGGACCACCTCTTCTGTTCACTAGAGGAAACGAAACTGGTCTCATCATCTTGGTAACCAGGATGCTTCATCCCATCAAGCCATCCACAGCAACGGACGAAGTGGGTGAAGTACCAGGTACAGGGTGAAAGAAAGTCTCTGTCCATTTGTTATCAGAAAACACCCCGGTGGATTCTGGAGACAACTGGAGGTCCTCCGCCTGGTTGGAGGGATGCGGAGACTCAGGGGTCATTAGTGCTTCGAAGTACATTTTGCTAAGCTTACTAGATGAAGTATGTGCAGTACCAGGTACAGGGTGTAGGAAAGTCTCACAGCAATTGTTACCAGGTAGCACCCCGGGGAATACAGGAGATGACTGGAGGTCCTCCGCCTGGCTGGAGGGGTGCAGGGACTCGGGGGTAACCACTGCTTCGGAGTACACTTGGTCAAACTCACTGGAAGAAGTGGGCGAGGTATCCGATACAGGGTGCAGGAAAGTCTCTCTCCATTCGTTAACAGGCAGCAACCCGGAGGATTCAGGAGGCAACTGGAGGTCCTCCGCCTGGTTGGAGGGGTGCAGAGACTCGGGGGTAACCACTGTTTCGGAGTACACTTGGTCAAGCTCACTGGATGAAGTAGGCGAGGTATCCGGTACAGGGTGTAGGAAAGTCTCTCTTCATTCGTTAACAGGCAGCACCCCGGAGGATTCAGGAGGCAACTGGAGGTCCTCCGCCTGGTTGGAGGGGTGAAGAGACTCGGGGGTAACCACTGTTTCAGAGTACACTTGGTCAAGCTTACTGGATGAAGTGGGCGAGGTATCCGGTACAGGGTGTAAGAAAGTCTCTCTCCATTCGTTAACAGGCAGCACCCCGGAGGATTCAGGAGGCAACTGGAGGTCCTCCGCCAGGTTAGAGGGGTGCAGAAACTTGGGAGTATCCTCCGCCTCGATGGACGTATCGCCAGATTCATTAAAGATGGAGAGTTCCTGCTTAGGGACCAACTTCAGGCAGGAGAACTGGTGTGCTACCCACACACATCACCCATCAGGACTGCTCCGGGACACTGGAAAGGGCAGCTTCAGCAGAGTCCCCAGGATTAGGGTCGTCGAAGACCATTAGAAAGGCCACCAGGAAGGCCTGCAGGTCAAGGATCCCATGCTTCCTATAGGGGGGTGACCCATTTCAAGGCATCACCCGCTAGGTAGGATAACATAAATGCCACTTTAGACCAATCGGTAGGAAAATAGAGATGGTAGAACTTGAAATGCAGCATGCATTGCTCCACAAACGCACGGCTTTGTTTAGGATCCCCATAGTACCGTGGCGGATCCGCAGGAACGAGTGCAGAAAGCTCCATTTGAACTGGTGCGTACATTGCCTGGGCCATAGGTAGAGAAAAAAAATTAAAATTCTTTATTTATTTTTAATGCACGTATTCTCTGGAAACAGATTCAAAATGTCTCAGAGAGCGAAGGGCCGTGGGGCTCAATGGGAACCATGGCCTGAGAAAACTGTTATGCACACGCCTGGACTGACTGGCGTGTGCGTGTTTAGTGATCCCACTGGACCATGAACCGGAGAGTGCCTGGAGGGGCGTAACTAAGTATCTACCCGATCCGACCAAGGTCGCACGACGGCTAACGACGCCAGTGCACCAGGGAGGAACTGAGCAGAGGGACCAGGTGCCACTCCAGGTCAGACCCCGGACACGGCTGTTGACCCACACCGGAGAATACAGGAACAGGCAGGTTAGACTGGCACACTGACTGGTGGGTATAGGCAGGCACGGCAGGTATGCAGACAGGCGGGCACTGGTAAGCACGACTGGTATGCAGGCAGGGAGTACTGGCAAACACGGCTGGAGTGCCAACAGGGAGGCACTAGCAGGTTGGAGCACATACTGGATAAGGTCCAGTACTGGGACTCAGGAACAGAACCGCAGATGCGGTAAACAAGCAGAGCAGAGCAAGACCGCCGGAGCGGTGAACAACAGCAGAGCAGGGCGAGGCCGCCGGAGCGGTGAGCAAGAGCAGAGCAGGACGAGACCGCCTGGAGCGGTGAGCAAAGGCAGGACAGAGCGAGACCGCTTGGAGCAGTGAGCAAAGGCAGAGCAAGGCCGCCTGGAGTGGTGAGCATAGACAGGGCAGGCTAGAACCGCCAGAGTGGTGAGCAAGATAAAGCAGGCAGAAACCGCCGGAGCAGTGAGCAAGGCTGAGCAGAGAGAAACCGCCGGAGCGGTGAGCAAGGTAGAGCGGGCAGAAACCGCCGGAGCAGTGAACAAGGCTGAGCAGAGCGAAACCGCAGGTGCGGTGGACAAGGCTGAGCAGAGCGAAACCGCAAGTGCAGTGGACAAGGCTGAGCAGAGTGAAACCGCAAATGCGGTGGACAAGGCTGAGCAGAGCGAAACCGCAGATGCGGTGGACAAGGCTGAGCAGAACGAAACCACAGATGCGGTGGACAAGGCAGAGCAGAGCGAAACCGCAGATGCGGTGGACAAGGCAGAGCAGAGCAAAACCGCAGGTGCGGTGGACAAGGCTGAGCAGAGCGAAACCGCAGGTGCAGTGGACAAGGCTGAGCAGAGCGAAACCGCAGGCGCGGTGGACAAGGCTGAGCAGAGCGAAACCGCAAGTGCGGTGGACAGGGCAGAGCAGAGTGAAACCGCAAGTGCGGTGGACAAGGCTGAGCAGAGCGAAACCGCAGATGCGGTGGACAAGGCTGAGCAGAGCGAAACCGCAGATGCGGTGGACAAGACTGAGCAGAGAGAAACCGCAGATGCGGTGGACAAGGCAGAGTAGAGCGAAACCGCAGATGCGGTGGACAAGGCAGAGCAGAGCGAAACCGCAGATGCGGTGGACAAGGCAGAGCAGAGCGAAACCGCAGATGCGGTGGACAAGGCAGAACAGAGCGAAACCGCAGGTGCGGTGGACAAGGCTGAGCAGAGCGAAACCGCAGGTGCGGTGGACAAGGCTGAGCAGAGCGAAACCGCAGGCGCGGTGGACAAGGCTGAGCAGAGCGAAACCGCAAGTGCGGTGGACAAAGCAGAGCAGAGCGGGCAGAAACCGCCAGAGCGGTAAGTAAGGCAGAGCAGAAATAAACCGCCAAGGCAGTGAGAAAAGACAGAGCAGAGGGGACAGGGCTCTGTTCACACGGAACAGACTGGAAGGAAAAGGCAGAACCAGATACACACAAGGTACTTGCAAAGAAGTAGCGAGTGGACTCCAAACTCACAAACAGAAGTACAGCGACAACGAGCAGGAGTTAGGTGTAGGTTCAGACTCTGCAGAAAAAGAGAGGAAACGGACAAAGAGACAAAACAGGTAACAGGTTAGGAGACAGTTCAGACAGGAACTATACTGCAACGAAATACAGGAACGAGCCTAGGTATAGCCAAGTGCTGGTTCAGACACTGCAGCAAAAGGGAGGAAACGGACATAGGGACAAAACAGGTAACAGGTTAGGAGACAGTTCAGACAGGAACTGTACTGCAACGAAATACAGGAACGAGCCTAGGTATAGCCAAGAGCTGGTTCAGACACTGCAGCAAAAAGGAGGAAACGGACATAGAGGCAAACAAGTAACAGGTTAGGAGACAGTTCAGACAGGAACTGTTACTGCAGCGAAATACAGGAACGAGCCTGGGTATACGGCCCCCAGAGGCAGAAACGAAAAGGCTAGGAGCGTGTTCAGACAGGCCTGGGAATACAGCCTCCAGGAAGGCGGACAGGCAGGGAAAAACAGAACAGGACCTGGCACATTCAGAGTCAAGGAGCACACTGAATGTTAAAGTTGCTCAGGCATCAGCTTCCAGGTGAAGCTGGTTTAAATATCCAGTGACTGACAGCAATAGGCTGACGACGCATTAGGGGTGTGCCCACAGCAATTACAAGAAACAGGAAGTGACCGGGCCGCCGCCCTAAGCAGCCAGAACAGAGGCAAGCAGACAGCATGGAAAGAAGCCAGGCTAGCAGACTGGACTGATGATCAAGTTTGCGATCTTGCATAGTGGAAGATGGTGCCCTATGCAAGAACGCCGCCAGGTATGTTACAATGTACAAAGGAAACATAGGGGAAGGCTGTCCCTAAAAGTAAGACTAAGCTGAATCCCTACAATGTAGCGATCAAAGGTCTCAGGATGTCAGTAATAACATTCTGAAAAAATGCAGGTGCATTGGTAAGACCAAAAGGCATCACCCAGATTCTCAAAATGACCTACCGGAGTATTAAAAGCAGTTTTCCATTCATCACCCTCCTACACTCGTAATAAATTGTATGCCCCCCGGAGATCAATTTTAGAGAACCACTTGGCCCCCACTAACTGTTTTAACAAGTCAGAAATTAACAGCAATGGGTAGGAATTGCGTACGGTAATCTTATTATTTTCACGAAAATCCAGACAAGGACGTAAACCCCCGTCCTTTTTTTTAACAAAGAAAAATCCAACTGCCACAGTCGACTTAGAAGGTCTAATGTGACCAGCAGCCAGGCTAGTTTGTATGTACTCCTCCAAGGCCTTTCTTTCAGGGATAGTCAGATTAAAAAAACAACTCTTGGGAAGAGTAGCTCCTGGAGCAAACTTAATGGCGCAATCATAATCCCTATGAGGAGGTAAAACTTGCGACTCCTCCTCAAAAAAAACCCTCCAAAAATCTTGAATAGGTACCGGTAATTCCCCTTTTTCCACAGCCGCAATGCGACCATTACAACATTTATCATAGCACTTCGGACTCCAAGACTTAATCACATTAGTAGACCAGTCCAGTAAAGGATTGTGCAGTTTTAACCAAGGCAAACCTAGAACGACCGGAGAGGGTAAATTATCCAATACAACCAAGTCCAAAATTTCTTGGTGAACTCCATTGATAGTGAGGGGAAATGCAGCAACCTTGTGAGTAATACATTTCAAGGGAGTGTTATCAATTGCAATCACAAAAATAGGTGATGACAAAGGTTTGGATTTCAAGTAAAGTTTTTCCAAAAACCCTTTATCAATCACATTAAATGTTGAACCACAATCAACAAATACCTGAAATTCAATCAAATTTTCAAAGTAGTACTCCCAGAAAGAAATACTCCTGCAGAGCGTAAACAAGCTATACGGGCGTAACTGACCTTTTTTTTTTTACTTAAACGAAGCTCACAATACTTAATCGAATGATCAGCTTTACCACAATAAAGACACAATCCCTCAGCGAACCTCCGGTCTCTTTCCTGAGAGCGGAGTGACATCGCCCCAACCTCCATTTGTTCTTCGCCGTCTTTACCGCATTCAGCTTGAACCTCAGCCTCCTGTCCACACGAAGCCAAACAGCAAAAGGGGTATAATGTTAGACAACCACTTAGTAAAATAGATCAAAGCAAATATTGTGATTAGAGGGTTAAAACATAACCTTTAATTACATATACGGATAAAAACATAGATATACAGATAAGATGATACTAAAAGGTCACACAGACCAAAAGTCACAAGAATTCCTGCCAATAATGGCAACAATTTACCACAAATAATCTCTTCTCACTCCAAACAGGGAAAAAAAGAGCAAAGTACCTCAGTTCTGCCCACATGCCCACCTGAGAAAGAAAAAGTGGCAAAGAATTATAGAGCCATCCCTATCAAGGTCATCATGCATGAAACCTGGCAGACAATAAATGGTTAACAATGAGGGTCCACTTTTTATAATAATAATGGAATGACCTCACCAGCCACAATGTCAGTTCATGCTCCTATTCGGGATAGTTCAATTGAACCGAGGCGTCAAGACATCATCAGCCACCAGCCTCGCATGGAACACCGCTCCCAACACGTTTCCTTCCTCTGAGTTGCGCCGCCTGTGTGTTTTGGGCTGGCGACGGACACCCATTACTATAGGGCACAAATGACACCCATATCTCCCCTGATGAATTACTGAGGTGAGGAAACACGTTGGGAGCGGTCGCCGCCAGGTGTCAGCTGATTGTCATAGATGACACCCGGTACTGTGTGCAGGGAGCAGTCCCGCACCACTTCCGGCACATTAACCCCCGCAATGCTGCGATTGAAATCGATCGCAGCATTGCGGTGGCTAAGGGGAGGTTATCGGTATACTCACCTCCTCTTCCGGCCTCCAGCGCTGTCTGCCGCGGCTTCCCGGATGTTGCCATGACGACCCGATAGTGGGAGAAAGTAAACAAATAAAAAAACTGTCAGAAAGTGAAAAAAAAAAAAAAAAAATTGTAAAAATATTAAAAAAATAATAATAATAATCCACCAAAAATAACAATTTAATGTACCCATCAATAAATATTATTATGAAAAAAAACAAACAAACAATAAAAGTACACATATTTGGTATCGCCGCATCCGGATTGACCTGACCTATAAAATTGTCTCACTAGTTAACCCCTTCAGTGAACACGGTAAAAAATAAAAATAAAAAACGAAGCAAAAAACAATGCTTTATCATCATACTGCCAAACAAAAAATGGAATAACACGCAATCAAAAATACGAATATAAATAAAAATGGTACTGCTGAAAACGTCATCTCGTCCTGCAAAAAATAAGCCACCATACTGCTCCATCAGCCGAAAAATAAAAAAGTTATAGCTCTCAGAATAAAGCGATGCAAAAAATAATTTTTTCTATAAAATAGCTTTTATTGTGTAAAAGCGCCAAAACATAGAAAAACTATATAAATGATGGTACCGCTGTAAACGTACTGACCCAAAGAATAAAGCTACCTTATCAATTTTACCACACGCGGAGCAGAATAAAAAATAAAAAAGAAACAATTCCTGAATTGTTGGTTTTTGTTTATTCTGCCTCCCAAAAACCGAAATAGAAAGCGATCCAAAAATGTCACATACCTGAAAATGGCACTAATAAAAACATCAACTCATCCCGCAAAAAACAAGCCATCACATGACTCTGTCGGCCAAAATATGGAAAAATTATAGCTCTCAAAATATGGCGATGCAAAAACTAAATTTTACAAAATATGCGTCTTTTAGTGTGTGACAGCTGTCAATCATAAAAACCCGATATGATTATGGTATCTCTGTAGTCGCACCGACCTGAAGAATAAAGTCGTCTAATCACTTATACCACGCTAGGAACGGCATAAAAAATAAATGCTAGGGCTGGGGTTGGTGTCAGGGTTGTGCTAGAGTTAGGGTTGTTTTTTTTTTAAAAGTTAAAAAAAAAAAAAAAAAAAAGATGACGATATGGCAACTAGTGTTGAGCACAAGTGCTCGCTACTTGAATTTGCATTGGGTGCTCGGGTACGCACTGAGTATAGCGGTGCTCGAGTGACATGCTCGAGTCTCCGCCCCATATGCTTCGCGGCCAAAAAAACCTCGCTGGGATTGCCTGCCATGCACGAGCGATCCCCACATGTTTTTTTTGGATGTCTAATAACCGTGAAACATGTGGGCGGGGACTTGAGCACCCGCGATACATGGTGCATACCTTAGAACCCGATGCAAACTCAAGTAGTGAGCACTTGCGCTCAAGACTAATGACTAGTGTTGAGCGAGCACTAAAATGCTCGGGTGCTCGAAGCTAGGACCAAGCTCACTGTGATACTCGGGTGCTCGACCCAAGCAACGAGCCCAATGTTAGTCTATGGGAGACCCGAGCATTTTTGTGGCGGCACCCCCAGCAGTCTGTAGAAAGACTAAAACGTGCCCAAAACGATAGTGACAGTGCTCAAAAGACATGGGTACAGCATGGGGATCGCCCCAGGAAGCATTTCTGACCCCCAGGTCACTGCTGTCAACAACGTGGTCAGAGGTATTAAGCGACTTTAACGGGCTCACAATAAAAACGAAACTGAAACGGTTTTCCTGTGAAATATGTTAATGAACTTCCTTTCCAGGGTAAAGACTTGTGTATAAGGTAAAATAAATAACCAAAAACAAAAATACTCCTCCACACCTTGGGCTATGTTCACAAGTAGCATTTTTTATGCGTTTTTGCATTTTTGTATTGCTTTCAACCGTGACAAATGCATTCACCGGGAAATGTCATTTTAACATTTTACAATCTTATCTGGCCATGTGCTGTGTGACACATGCATACAGTGCTGAAAAGACATGGGAACAGCATGGAGAAGACCCCTGGAAGCATCTCTGACACTCATGTCACTATTCCCGTGCAAGTCCTTGTCCCAGGGCAGTGTTCAATTGTACCTCCCCCATTCCTTGCAATACAAGCGCAAGTATGCAGCTGTGACGCTCGCAGCCCTGCCCTGGGAAGATGGGGGGTTACTCGGAGCCGGGTCAGATGTTTGGTGGGTTGCAGCCATGGCCAGGGCCGTCACATTGAGAAAAGATGTAAAGGGCTATCAGGGTTGAGTGGTTGCTATCGACTACGCCACCTGTGGTACCTGGTGAAGACCACCAGCGCTGCTGCAGTCCTCTGAGGCGGGATGTTGTGGAAGCCAACGTTGATACTACTCCCCACAGGCGGAGCAGGGCCTCGGGGCAGAGAGAAGGATGGAGGGAGTCGTAGTGGAGGAGGTCTGGTGCTGCGCGGTGCAGAAATAAAGAGTCCAGAGGCCATAGGGGTAGACTTCCAGAGTTTTTACTCACGGTAACACGTGCAACTGCAAGGCTTCTCCCTGCTCCTCACAGAGTTCTGCGGTCACCAGGAACGGGGGTCCGACAACCTCCGGGTAATTCCAGTGCTTAGATCAGGGCCCTGCACCAGAGTGTTCCTAGACTTCAGACTGATTCCACTCCTGTCTGTGTGTGTGTAGATAGGCTGGGTCTCCCTCTGGACTACGCTCAGAATAAAGGGTACGGGTGGCGACTTCGCTCCTTCCGTTACCTGGTGGGGTCCTCTGGACCTGCCGGGCTTCCCTGACTAGGACGTAGAGTAGCAAAGTCAGGTGACGGGAGCGGTACCCCTCTTGCAGCCGGAATCCCTCTGACTAGGCCAGAAAGCGAGGACAGGTGGCGTATACCGCTCTGTCTGCATCCCCCTGGGATCCTTTTGCGATGGAGCTACACTCCTAAGCTCCAGGCCTTCTTGGGTATGGACCTTGACCGGGTTGAGACATCAGTTAACTCCAACCCGCCCCTCGACTCAAGGCCAGAGTACAAGGACCGCGTCTCCATCCTCTGCAGGTTCACCCAGAAGCCACGGTCAGGGATGAAGATCACAATCAAAAGACCATGAGCCCAAGATGGCTGTTTATTAAATATGAAATATTAAGTGTAAACTAAATGTGCGTCCTCCACCCTCACCCTCTACATGGTTCCCCCTATCTTTTGGTTCCCCAGTCTCCCATTTTCCCGGGAGGGGCAGCACACTAGTGCCTATTAGCCCCCTCTGGTGGGAGAAGTGTGGTGTTGGATGTGGAGGTGGGGTCCTGACCATTGCACCTTTCTTACCTAGAAGGAGGGATACCACAACCCATTGAAGAGGTGCAGCATCCCTGTGGCGTCCGAACCCTCAGGGGCGCCACATTCCCCCTGGTGAAACACAGCACGTCCGTGGGCTGCAAAGAGAGTAAAACCTGGTACAGTCTTTTTAGATTTTGATAACAGTAAACAATCTTCCCAATATGGGAGGCACTTCTCCTTTAACGTTACAAACAGCAAATATTATAAAAGTATAAATGTATAAAACCATCAAGAGACATTATGCATAGGCAGACGGGTTAAAGTGCGAGGAAGAAAAGTCAGTTCAAACTTGTGAGGGACCTGTCCCAAACCCCAACGTAGGCCCTGGGGTGACTGCAGGGCATGAAGATCCCGAGTTGGACCTCCAGGAGAGCCACTCCAGACAGGTTTTTCTTCAGAGGTCTGAGGTAGAAATAGCCACGGTTTTTACATAAAACCAATAAGGAGCACCTAAAGAGATGCAAACTATATACAATTAAAGAGTCTGCCTACTTCAAGTCCGCAGGGACCAATGTCTCAAGAAACCGGGAGGAAAAACATGATAAAACGTAAACATAATAACTTTAAACTGGTTACAACCGCCGGGGCTGCTTAATCCTCAAGTCCCCACCGGGGAAAAGGCTCATTCCTCCCTACGGAGGCTGACCGGTCCTCCATTGCCGAGCGCGAGGGAGCATCACTCCTGGACACTTTGTGGACATCCAGGGCGTACCACCCCCGCACCCCGTGGTGCCGGGTGTATGACACAAAGTCACCCGGGAAGAGATTCCGGCCAGGGTGTCCCTTTTTCAGCCGTGGCTCGACGTCCCGCCGGCTGATGAAGACGTCTTGCTCATACTGGGGACTCCTAATGAAGCACCATCCCCCTTCATGGTGGAAGCGGACGATTTGCCCCTCCATACGGGGACTCGGATGGGTTGCCTCTTCCTGGTGGGCCCTGGACTTTGCAGCCTTGGCGCGCACCTCGAGGCGCTCGCAGCGAATCTCCCTCTGTCGTTGCTCCCGATCGAGCTGGAGGATCTGCTGGGGACCAAGCTCGCTCCTCCTACGCGCTTCAGCCCGGGTCTCCCGGGGAAAGCCCATCAGGTCCCACCCCCCCTGGTTGTCCCAGGCCCACTCTTCAGCCGCCTGCCAGGTGACAGTAGGTGCGGGCAGGGGTGACGGCAGGGGCTGCTACAGGTCCTCAAGAAGGGCGGACCAATCCGGGTTGGGGTTGGTGGATATCCCAGCAGACTCAGGTCCTTCCGAGTCGGAGTCGGGAGGCAGTGGAGGTCTCCGCCGATAGCGGAGGCTTCAAGCTCCGGGGCAAAGACCTGCTCCCAGGTGACCGCGCCGGGCAGCAGGTACTCAGTCATTAGATCCAGGAGGGGCTCGGTGGGCTCAGCAGCCGGGACAGGGGCATCACACTCACCCACTCCTGGGCTGCATGCGACCTCTGTTGCTGTCTCCTCCTGAGCTGCTGCTCCTTGCCGGCGGGTCCGGATGCGCAGCAGCATTTTCTCCCGCCACGCAGCGGATGCCGCTTGCTGGGCCTCAACCACTCTCCGAGCAAGGTCCAGGGTTTCCTAGCGGAGAAACTCTATATCTCCCGATGTCAGAGACACACCACCATCCTCACCGACGGGAGAAGAACCTGGGCCGGGTTCGCAAGGCTCCGACTGGCTTGCTTCAGCAGCGTCCATGTCCGCTCCTGAGGGTAGCAAGTCTCCAACTGCAATGTCCGCACCTTGTTGTTTTTCCATTCCCTCCTCTTTTTGGGGCGGCTCCAGCGCGGTAGGCTGACAGGCACGCCTTCGTTCAGCCCATCCGTTTTGACGGGCATTACCCCGCGGATAGTCTCTGATGGAAGGAGCGGTCTGCTCTTTTGGCGCCATGGGGAACCTGGCCCACGATAGGAGGTGCCAGTAGACTCTACTTTCAGTGCGTTATGGCGTCCGTTCTTCTTGGGCGGGCGCCATCTTGAATGGAAACAACAGTCTAAGGTGTAAGGAGCACAGTACCCGGTAGCAATGGGCAATTTCCTTCCGTTGCTGCGGGCACGCGATCCTGCCGACTACGCCATGTATGTGACACTCGCAGCCCTGCCCTGGGAAGATGGGGGGTTACTCGGAGCCGGGTCAGATGTTTGGTGGGTTGCAGCCGTGGCCTGGACCCGTTCTGTGCCCAGGGCCGTCACATTGAAAAAATATGTAAAGGGCTATCAGGGTTGAGTGGTTGCTATCGACTACGCCACCTGTGGTACCTGGTGAAGACCACCAGCACTGCTGCAGTCCTCTGAGGCGGGATGTTGTGGCAGCCGACGTTGATACTACTCCCCACAGGCGGAGCAGGGCCTCAGGGCAGAGAGGAGGATGGAGGGAGTCGTAGTGAAGGAGGTCTGGTGCTGCAGAAATAAAGAGTCCAGAGGCCATAGGGGTAGACTTCCAGAGTTTTTACTCATGGTAACACGTGCAACTGCAAGGCTTCTCCCTGCTCTTCACAGAGTTCTGCGCTCACCAGGAACGGGGGTCCGACAACCTCCGGGTAATTCCAGTGCTTAGATCAGGGCCCCGCACCAGAGTGTTCCTAGACTTCAGACTGATTCCACTCCTGTCTGTGCGTGTGTAGATAGGCTGGGTCTCCCTCTGGACTATGCTCAGAATAAAGGGTAGGGGTGGTGACTCCACTCCTTCCGTTACCTGGTGGGGTCCTCTGGACCTGCCGGGCTTCCCTGACTAGGACGTAGAGTAGCAAAGTCAGGTGACGGGGGCCGGTACCCCTCTTGCAGCCGGAATCCATCTGACTAGGCCAGAAAGCGAGGACAGGTGGCGTATACCGCTCCGTCTGCATCCCCCTGGGATCCTTTTGCGATGGAGCTACACTCCTAAGCTCCAGGCCTTCTTGTGTATGGACCTTGACCGGGTTGAAACATCAGTTAACTCCAACCCGCCCCTCGACTCAAGGCCAGAGTACGAGGACTGCGTCTCCATCCTCTGCAGTTTCACCCAGAAGCCACGGTCAGGGATGAAGATCACAATCAAAAGACCATGAGCCCAAGATGGCTGTTTATTAAATATGAAATATTAAGTGTAAACTAACTGTGCGTCCTCCACCCTCACCCTCTACATGGTTCCCCCTATCTTTTGGTTCTCCAGTCTCCCATTTTCCCGGGAGGGGCAGCACACTAGTGCCTATTAGCCCCCTCTGGTGGGAGAAGTGTGGTGTTGGATGTGGAGGTGGGGTCCTGACCATTGCACCGTTCTTACCTCGAAGGAGGGATACCACACCCCATTGAAGAGGTGCAGCATCCCTGTGGCGTCCGAACCCTCAGGGGCGCCACACAGCCTGCCACCCACCCACCCCCAGGCTGCAAAACCATACTGCTACATTGCACTTGAAATGGGGCCTTTTAGTTTGGAGACGGCTGAAGCTGGCCACTACCTCATGGCTGCTTCGGCAGCCAGGTATCCATACTCAGTCCTCAGCCGCCCGGCGGCCGGGTGTCTACGCTCGGTCCCCAGCCGCCTGGGGGCGGCCGGGTATCCATACTCGGTCCCCAGCCGCCCCGTGGCCAGGTGTCCATAAACGGTCCCCAGCCGCCCCTATTTCTCCTTGAAACTTCCCCCACACTTTTCTCAGCCTGGCCTGCTTTAGGGCAGCATTGGACGAGCCCACCAGAGAACCAGACTCCTCCGGTGGGCCCTGCAATACCATACTGCTAGCTTGCACTTGAAATGGGGCCTTTTAGTTTGGAGGACGTCGAAGCTGGCCACTACCTCATGGCTGCTTCGGCAGCGAGGTATCCATACTCAGTCGCCAGCCGCCCAGCGGCCGGGTGTCCACGCTCGGTCCCCAGCGGCCGGGTGTCCACGCTCGGTCCCCAGCCACCAGTGGGCGGCCGGGTGTCCATACTCGGTCCCCAGCCGCCCCTATTTCTCCTTGAAACAAGCCACACTTTTCTTAGCATGGCCTGCTTTAGGGCAGCATTGGACTAGCCCACCAGAGAACAAGACTCGTCCGGTGGGCCCTGGCTTCTCCATCAGGGGAGTTGAGAGTGCCAAGGTGAGGAGCATGATGATGATGATAGAAGTTAGCGTCTTTGTTTTCTTGGAATGCAAGCGCATGTATGTAGTAGTGGCTAGGACTGAGGTGGTCAGCGTTTTGGCGCATATCCTACCTCCTCCGAGGATTGCTGGATGTTTTCCTGCTACTATCCCAGTTCTATGACTCCCGTTAAAACAAAGCTTCAGGTGATGAATCATGGATGAGGAGGTGGCAAAGGTGAAAGAGCAGGAGGAACAGGGACCATTCACATCAATATCAGGCCAGTGAACCACACATGTCTTGTAGGATATGTCTCTGTACCAAAAGGAGCGATTCGGCTACACAGTTATAGGGCATGCAGTGAGTGCAATGCCTAACAAAAATTTCGAGGCACTCCAATGCCCCTTGGAAGTGACATGGAGGTCAGAGGGCCTTAACTAAACCGTTTTTTCCATTTATAGCGACTTGGTCTCCTGTGCACTGTTGGCCTAAACAGTGAATGGAAGGCTTTCCAAAAATTATGAGGAACTGCAATGCCCCTTGAAACAGATGTGGATTACAGCATACTAAAAACCTTCTACCCATTGTTGGGGAGTGGGTCTCCCTTAGTGTTCGCCTATGCATTGAAAAGCAAAAGCTGACTAAAATTAGTAGGAAATGCAATGCCCGTTGGAAGAATGGTGGAGGTCGCAGTGGAATAAAAAGACAATATCAATGCCCCTTGGAAAAGTGGTGGAGGTCGCAGTAGCTTAACAAGACGGTTTTAATGCCGCTTGGAAGAGACGTGGAGGTCGCAGTAGCTTAACAAAACTGTTTTAATGCCCCTTGGCCGAGACGTGAAGGTTGCTGTAGCTTAACAAAACGTTTTTAATGCCCCTTGGAAGAGACGTGGAGGTTGCAGTAGCTTAACAAGATGGTTTTAATGCCCCTTGGAAGAGACGTGGAGGTTGCAGTAGCTTAACAAGACGGTTTTAATGCCCCTTGGAAGAGACGTGGAGGTTGCAGTAGCTTAACAAGACGGTTTTAATGCCTCTTGGAAGAGACGTGGAGGTCGCAGTGGAATAAAAAGACAATATCAATGCCCCATGGGAAAAGTGGTGGAGGTCGCAGTAGCTTAACAAGACGGTTTTAATGCCCCTTGGAAGAATTGTGTAGGTCGCAGTGGAATAAAAAGACAATATCAATGCCCCTTGGAAAAGTGGTGGAGGTCGCAGTAGCTTAACAAGATGGTTTTAATGCCCCTTGGAAGAGACGTGGAGGTCGCAGTAGCTTAACAAGATGGTTTTAATGTCCCTTGGAAGAGACGTGGAGGTTGCAGTAGCTTAACAAGACGGTTTTAATGCCCCTTGGAAGAGACGTGGAAGTTGCAGTAGCTTAACAAGACGGTTTTAATGCCCCTTGGAAGAATGGTGGAGGTCGCAGTAGCTTAACAAGACGGTTTTAATGCCCCTGGGGAAAGTGGTGGAGGTCGCAGTAGCTTAACAAGACGGTTTTAATGCCCCTTGGAAGAATGATGGAGGTCACAGTGAAATAAAAAGACAATATCAATGCCCCTGGGAAAAGTGGTGGGGGTCGCAGTAGCTTAACAAGACGGTTTTAATGCCCCTTGGAAGAGACGTGGAGGTTGCAGTAGCTTAACAAGATGGTTTTAATGCCCCTAGGAAGAGACGTGGAGGTTGCAGTGGAATAAAAAGACAATATCAATGCCCCTGGGAAAAGTGGTGGAGGTCGCAGTAGCTTAACAAGACGGTTTTAATGCCCCTTGGAAGAATGCTGGAGGTCGCAGTGGAATAAAAAGACAATATCAATGCCCCTTGGAAAAGTGGTGGAGGTTGCAGTAGCTTAACAAGACGGTTTAATGCCCCTTGGAAGAGACGTGGAGGTTGCAGTAGCTTAGCAAGGCGGTTTAAATGCCCCTTGGAAGAGCCATGCAGTACAGCATCTTAAAAACATTATTCCCATTATTGGGGAGTGGGTCTCCCATAGTCTTTGACTAAGCCTTCCAAGCAAAAGCTGCCAAAAATTAGGACGGAGGAACTTGCAATGCTGGCAAACAAGAGCCATGCAGTACAGCATCTTAAAAACATTATTCCCATAATTGGAGAGTGGGTCTCCCATAGTCTTTGCCTATGCCTTCCAAGCAAAAGCTGCCAAAAATTAGGATGGAGGAACTTGCAATGCTGGCAACACGGACGAAGGTCACCCTGGTGGTATAGTGGTGGTGGAGGCTGAGGATAAGGAGAAGAGCAAAATACAGCCGAAATGAGGAAGCATATACCCATGTGTGTGTGTGAAGCTTTGCATGGGAATACACCTCCCGAAATAACACAGTGGATTTGACTTTATGTTACTCTGCTGTCATTTGGTGGTGATGAGAAGTCTGGCCCAATCCAGCCCTTGTTCATTTTGATAAGGGTCAGCTTGTCAGCATTGTCAGTTGACAGGCGCGTGTGCTTATCTGTTATAATTCCCCCAGCGGCACTAAAAACACGCTCCGATAACACGCTAGCGGCAGGGCAGGCCAGGACCTCCAAGGCATACAGAGCGAGTTCATTCCAAGTGTCCAGCTTGGATACCCAAAAATTAAAAGGCACGGAGGACGCTGGTACGGTCAGCAAGGTACTCCATCACCATCTTTTGAAACTTTCCACTCCTTGTGAGAGTACCCCGCGCCTCAGGGCCTGTAAGCTGGGCGGGTCTCAGAAAACTGTCCCAGAACATTGACAGTGTTCCCCTGCCTCTGCTGGATTGGAGTTGCGTCTCTCTTGCCTGTACGCCTTGGTTGGGCAACGAACTGTGACCTCTGCCGCTAGCGTGTTCAGATGGGAATTTTTTTAACAGTTCTGCAGCAAGGGCCTTCTGGTACTGCCTCATTTATGCAGACCTCTAAACCTCAGGAATAAAAGAGTGAAAGTTCTCCTTGTAGCGAGGGTCTAAAAGTGTCACCAACCAGTAATGACTGTCACCCAACATTTTGACAACGCGAGGGTCACGGTTAAGGCAGCGTAACATAAAGTCAGCCATGCGTGCCAGACTGGTAACGGGCAAGACTTCCGTGTCCTCACCAAGATGATGACTGACCATGCTCTCCTCCTCCTCCTCCCCCATGTCCTCAGGCCACCCACGCAGAACCGACGGTATGACAGTTGTACAGGTACTACCGTCTACAGCGCATGATACCAGCTCCTGTTCTTCCTCATCCTCCTCCTCCTCTCCCTCATTGTCCCCCAATGCACATTGGGATGAGATGAGGCTGGGCTGTGTGTAATCGACCGCTACGGCTTCTTGATCCATCTCATCATACTCTGGCTGCAATGCCTCCTCTTTAATTCTCTGCAGAGAGCGTTGCAAAAGACAGACAAGTGGGATGCTAACGCTAATGATGGCGTCATCGCCACTCACCATCTTGGTGGACTCCTCAAAGTTTGTCAGGATGGTACATATGTCAAACATCCAGGTCCACTCCTGAGGTCTTATGTGTTGAGTCTGACCTGAATATCGACGGCCTTGTTGCAGCTGGTACTCCACAACTGCTCTCTTCTGCTCACAAATACTTTGCAACATGTGGAGGGTAGAGTTCCAACGTGTGGGGACATCACACAGCAGTCGGTGTGAGGCGGAAGCTTTAGCCGACTTGCGAAAATGAGCTAACAGGCGGCGTACTTTGACGAGCAGATCTGGCAACTCGGGGTACGATTTAAGAAACCGCTGAACCAAGAGGTTAAGCACATGAGCCAGGCATGGTACGTGTGTGATCTCGCCTCACCTCAGAGCCGCCACCAGGTTACGGCCATTGTCACACACGACCATGCCTGGATGTAGGTTCAGCGGTCTCAGCCACAGATCTGCCTGCTCTTTCACAGCTGTCCACAACTCACAAGCAGTGTGAGGTTTATCACCTAAGCTTATGAGTTTCAGCACAGCCTGTTGCCGCTTGGCTGAGGCAGTACTGCAATGCTTCCAGCTTGTAACTGATGTGGTGATATCTGAGATGGAGGCCGAACATGAGGAGGAGGAGGAGGAGGATGATGCGCAGGAGCTGTACACTGTGGGGGCAACTCTGACTGACATAGGGCCCGCAATCCTCAGTGTGGGGAGGATGTGTTCTGTCCCAAGGTCCGACTGGGTCCCGGCTTCCACTATGTTTACCCAGTGTGCTGTCAGGGAGATGTACCGTCCCTGGCCACAAGCACTTGTCCACGTGTCCGTTGTCAGGTGGACTGTCCTAGTAACTGCGTTGTTGAGGGCACGGCAGATGTTTTGGGACACGTGCTTGTGTAGTGCGGGGATGGCACACCGGGCAAAATAGTGTCGGCTGTGGACCAAGTACCGAGGGGCGGCCTCCGCCATAAGGTTGCGGAAGGATTCCGTCTCCACCAGCCTAAAAGGCAGCATTTCCAATGCAAGCTGTCGTGAAATGTGCAAATTTAGGACTGTGGCCTGTGGGGCGTTGGCTGCGAACTTGCGCTTTCATTCAAAGCTCTGGAATATGGACAATTGAATGCTGCGGTGGGACGTGGACGTGGACGTTGATGCTGTTTCTTTAGAAACTGCCATAACAAGTGAAGACTGAGAGGAGGGGGCATCTTTGCATGCAGTATGGCCAGGGGATTGCCTTGCACTCACAACAGGGGGTTCTATCACACGCACAACAGTGGAAGAAGCAGTGGTGACACTGGTCGTGGACCCTGGGGTTCGCCCCACAAAGTCGGGTGCTTTGCTGACAAGTGCCTGATCATGCTGGTGGTGGTCAGGCTGGTAGTTTTGTCACCCCTGCTGATGCTGGCATGGCAGGTGGTACAAATGGCCTTTTTGGGGTTATCAGCAGAGTCTTTAAAAAAATTCCAGACTCTGGAAGACCTACTGGTTGTACTGGCACCGTCCCTCGTGTTGGTGTTACTGGGAACTGTTGCCCGCCTTCTGTGTGCGGCCACCACACTGCTTCTTCCTGCCTGTTGGGGTACTCTGCCTCCCTCCCCCTGTGTGCTGCTGGCCTCGCTCTGCGTGTCCTCCTGCCTCGTTGGGTCAGTTACTAGATCATCCACCACCTCCTCCTCTTCCACTTGCGTACCACGATCCTCCTCCTCACTTCGTGGCAATTGTGTCTTGTCATCGTCCACCTCTTGTGAGAAATTGCCAGCGTCGACTTCCTGTGGCTGTGGCTGTTCAAATATTTGGGCATCGCTACATGGGATCTCCTCTTCCACCACTTCAAGCAGAGCAGACGAGGAGCACAAATACGGAAATGGACCAGTGAACAGCTCTTCAGAGTGTCCAAGTGTGGGATCAGTTGCTGTCTGACGACACTCGGCATGGTGGGAGGAAGGAGCATAAGGGTGAGGAGGAGTATGCAGTCGAGACTCACGGCTACTAAAACTTGACAGTGTGGAAGACAGACCGGAGGTGGTGGTGCCCAGGAAACTGAAAGTATTATCTGCTATCCAATTAATAACCTGTTCACACTGATCAGTTTGCAATTACTGGTGTTGTAGTGTGCTTCCCTAGTAATTCAGTCAAAAAGTGGGAGCGAGAAGATGTGGCTGTTGGTTGTGGCACATTTTCACCTTGGCCACGGCCCCGTCCTCTACACGCACCATCACCAGAACATCCAGTTCCACGTCCCTTGCCACGCGCCTTGCCCATTGTAAATGAAGTAAAATAGCTTACACTCGCACTATCAATGGAAAAAGGGTAATAAAAAAGAGATTAGAACCGTGGAAGAGGAAAAACACTGTTCTAATTTCCTGGTCTACACCAGAATCTTTTAAACAGATATATTTGTGACTGAACAGACAGGGAGACACTATTTCTGTTTTTTTTTACGTAAAACAGGCCAAAAGCTGGATAATACAGATATTTGAACTGTGGAACTGCAAAACCACAGTTCAAATTTACTGGCGTATACCAGACTTTTTTAAATAGATATATTTGGGGCTGAACAGTCAGTGACACACTCAAACTGTTTTTTTTTATGTAAAAAAGACCCAAAAGTGCATAACACAGAGATTTGACCCGTGGAACTGCAAACCACAGTTATAGTTATGTGGCGTACACCAGAATCTTTCAAACAGATATATTTGTGTCTGAACAGTCAGGGAGACACTATTACTGTTTTTTTTACGGCAAAAAATGCCAAAAGCAGGATAATACAGAGATTTGACCCGTGGAACTGCAAAACCACAGTTCTATTTTTCTGGCCTACACCAGACTCTTTTAAACAGATATATTGGTGTCTGAACAGTCAGGGAGACACTATTACAGTTTTATTTTTCGGCAAAAAATGGCAAAAGCAGGATAATACAGAGATTTGACCCGTGGAACTGCAAAACCACAGTTATAGTTATGTGGCGTACACCAGAATCTTTTAAACAGATATATTGGTGTCTGACCAGTCAGGGAGACACTCTTAAAGTTATTTTTACGCCAAAAACAGGATAATACAGAGATTTGACTCGTGGAACTGCAAAACCACAGTTCTATTTTTCTGGCCTACACCAGACTCTTATAAACAGATATATTGGTGTCTGACCAGTCAGGGAGACACTATTACAGATTTTTTTACGGCAAAAAATGCCAAAAACAGGATAATACAGAGATTTGACCAGTGGAACTGTATAACAACAGTTATAGTTATGTGGCGTACACCAGACTCTTTTAAACAGATATATTGGTGTCTGACCAGTTAGGGAGACACTATTACAGTTTTTTTTACGGCAAAAAATGCCAAAAGCAGGATAATACAGAGATTTGACCCGTGGAACTGCAAAACCACAGTTCTTTTTTTCTGGCCTACACCAGACTCTTTTAAACAGATATATTGGTGTCTGAACAGTTAGGGAGACACTATTACAGTTTTTTTTTATGGCAAAAAATGCCAAAAGCAGGATAATACAGAGATTTGACCCGTGGAACTGCAAAACCACAGTTATAGTTATGTGGCGTACACCAGACTTTTTTAAACAGATATATTGGTGTCTGACCAGTCAGGGAGACACTATTACAGTTTTTTTTTACGGCAAAAAATGCCAAAAGCAGGATAATACAGAGATTTTTCCCATGGAACTGCAAAACAACAGTTATAGTTATGTGGCGTACACCAGACTCTTTTAAACAGATATATTGGTGTCTGACCAGCCAGGGAGACACTATTACAGTTTTTTTTTACGGCAAAAAATGCCAAAAACAGGATAATACAGAGATTTGACCCGTGGAACTGCAAAACCACAGTTCTATTTTTCTGGCCTACACCAGACTCTTTTAAACAGATATATTGGTGTCTGAACATTCAGGGAGACACTATTACAGTTTTTTTTACGGCAAAAAATGCCAAAAGCAGGATAATACAGAGATTTGACCCGTGGAACTGTATAACAACAGTTATAGTTATGTGGCGTACACCAGACTCTTTTAAACAGATATATTGGTCTCTGACCAGTCAGGGAGACACTATTACAGTTTTTTTTACGGCAAAAAATGCCAAAAGCAGGATAATACAGAGATTTGACCCGTGGAACTGCAAAACCACAGTTCTTTTTTTCTGGCCTACACCAGACTCTTTTAAACAGATATATTGGTGTCTGAACAGTTAGGGAGACACTATTACAGTTTTTTTTTACGGCAAAAAATGGCAAAAGCAGGATAATACAGAGATTTGACCCGTGGAACGGCAAAACCACAGTTATAGTTATGTGGCCTACACCAGACTTTTTTAAACAGATATATTGGTGTCTGACCAGTCAGGGAGACACTATTACAGTTTTTTTTTCACGGCAAAAAATGCCAAAAGCAGGATAATACAGAGATTTTTCCCATGGAACTGCAAAACAACAGTTATAGTTATGTGGCGTACACCAGACTCTTTTAAACAGATATATTGGTGTCTGACCAGCCAGGGAGACACTATTACAGTTTTTTTTTACGGCAAAAAATGCCAAAAACAGGATAATACAGAGATTTGACCCGTGGAACTGCAAAACCACAGTTCTATTTTTCTGGCCTACACCAGACTCTTTTAAACAGATATATTGGTGTCTGAACAGTCAGGGAGACACTATTACAGTTTTTTTTACGGCAAAAAATGCCAAAAGCAGGATAATACAGAGATTTGACCCGTGGAACTGCAAAACCACAGTTATAGTTATGTAGCGTACACCAGACATTTTTAAACAGATATATTGGTGTCTGACCAGTCAGGGAGACACTATTACAGTTTTTTTTTACGGCAAAAAATGCCCAAAAAAGGATAATACAGAGATTTGACCCGTGGAACTGCAACTCCACAGTTCTATTTTTCTGGCCTACACCAGACGCTTTTAAACAGATATATTGGTGTCTGAACAGTCAGGGAGACACTATTACAGTTTTTTTTTACGGAAAAAAATGCCAAAAGCAGGATAATACAGAGATTTGACCCGTGGAACTGCAAAACCACAGTTATAGTTATGTGGCGTACACTAGACTATTTTAAACAGATATATTGGTGTCTGACCAGCCAGGGAGACACTATTACAGGTTTTTTTTACGGCAAAAAATGCCAAAAGCAGGATAATACAGAGATTTGACCCGTGGAACTGCAAAACCACAGTTATAGTTATGTGTCGTACACCAGACTCTTTTAAACAGATATATTGGTGTCTGACCAGTCAGGGAGACACTATTACAGTTTTTTTTTACGGCAAAAAATGCCAAAAGCAGGATAATACAGAGATTTTTCCCATGGAACTGCAAAACCACAGTTATAGTTATGTGGCGTACTGTTTGTTTGGTTTGGCAGGCTTTAGAGACCCTACACTACCTATTTCACACTATATATCTCTCCCTAACTCAGCAGCACTGACCCTACACTGGCTGATCCGGAGCGACTTTGTCCAAGATGGCGACGCCCGGTTTTAAATACTCGAGGTGACGCTGTGCGGCCAGCCAATCACTGTAATGCCCACAAACAACATGGCTGCGGCATTACAGTGACTGGCTGGCAATCCCTGCAAGTTCATTGGCTCTGTAAAGAGCGCCAAACGTGCAGGGCGGAGACCCGATCTCCCGCCCGAGTAACCCAGAAATGCTCGGGGCTTGCCGAACATCCCGAGTAGTGTGATGCTCGGGCGAGTAACGAACAGTGTCGAGCATGCTCGCTCAACACTACTAATGACAACTTATTCAATATGATGACCTAATATTATCAAATTCTGTGTCGTACCTCTGGGTTCAAAATGTTGACTATGCCCCTTGATGAAATCCTTGAGAGGTGTAGTTTCCAAAATGGGGTCACTTGTGGGGGGTTTCCACTATTTAGGCACATCAGGGGCTCTCCAAATGCGACATGGCATCCGCTCTCGATTCCAGACGATTTTGCGTTCAAAAAGTCACACAGTGCTCCTTCCCTTCTGAACTCTGCCGTGCACCCAAACACTGAATTATTCCCACATATGGGGTATTGGCGTACTCAGGAGAAATTGCACAAAAGTTTTTGGGGTCCATTTTCTCCTCTTACCCTTGTGAAAATAAAAAAATTGGGGCTAAAACATAATTTTGGTGGAAAAAGTTAGATTTTTTTATTTTCACGGCTCCATATTATAAACTTCTGTAAAGGACTTGGGGGTTAAAGGTGCTCACCACACATCTAGATAAGTTCCCTGAGGGGTCTAGTTTCAAAAATGGTGTCACTTGTGGCGGGTTTCCACTGTTTAGGCACATCAGGGGCACATCCGCTAATTATTCAAGCAAATTTTACAATCAAAAAGTCAAATGGCGCTCCTTCCCTTCCGAACCCTGCCGTGCGCCCAAACAGTGGTTTTTCCCCACATATGGGGTATCTGCTTACTCAGGAGAAATTGCACAACAAACTGCATGGTGCAATTTCTCCTGTTACTCTTATGAAAATGCAAAAGTGGGGGCTGAAATACATTTTTGTGTGAAAAATGTGAAAATTTTATTTTTAGGGTTCAATGTTATAAACTTCTGTGAAGCACCTGGGGGTTCGAGGTGCTTACCACTCATCTAGATAAGTTCCCTGAGGGGTCTAGTTTCCAAAATGGTGTCACTTGTGGGGGGGGTTCCACTGTTTAGGCACATCAGGGCCTCCCCAAATGCAACATGGCGTCCACTAATTATTCTAGCAAATTTTACATTCAAAAAGTCAAATGGCGCTTCTTCCCTTCTGTACCCTGAAGTGCGCCCAAACAGTGTTTTTTCCCCACATATGGGGTATCTGCATGCCCAGGGGAAATTGAACAACAAATTTTGGGGTCCATTTTTTCCTGTTACCCCTGCAAAAATAAAAAAAACTTGGGTCTAAAGTAACATTTTTGTAAAAAAAGTTAAATGTTAATTTTTTCCTTCCACATTCCAAAAATTCCTGTGAAGCATCTGAAGGGTTAATAAAGTTCTTGAATGTGGTTTTGAGCACGTTGAGGGGTGCAGTTTTTAGAATGCTGTCACTTTTGGGTATTTTCTGTCATAAAGACCCCTCAAAGTGACTTTAAATATGATGTGGTCCCTAAAAAAATGTTTTTGTAAATTTTATTGGAAAAATAAAAAAATCGCTGGTCAACTTTTAACCCTTATAGCTCCCTAATAAAGAAACATTTTGGTTCCAAAATTGTGCTGATGTAAAGTAGACATGTGGGAAATGTTGTTTATTAACTAGTTTGTGTGATATATCTCTCTGATTTAAGTGGATAAAAATTAACATTTTGAAAATTGCAAAATTTTCAAAATTTTCGCCAAATTTCCATTTTTTTTCACAAATAAACACAAGTGATATCGAAGAACTTTTACCACAATCATGAAGTACAATATGTCTTGAAAAAACAGTCTCAGAATCAGGGGGATCCATTGAAGTGTTCCAGAGTAATTACCTCATAAATTGACAGTTGTCAGAATTGTAAAAATGGCCTGGTCATTAATGTGCAAACCACCTTGGGTTGTAAAGGGGTTAAGCATGAATCATTAGGTTGGAGAGAAAAGGCTCACCCCTGTGGTTCATTGCGCAAAAGTGACATAATAAAACGAATGCGCTGTGATTGATTCCTAGAGGACCTTGGTCTCAAACGAAAATATAACAAGCAAGCATTTTAAAAGGAAGAAAAATCTTGCTATTTACCATAAAAACATCAGGCAGTCCTACCTTCGGTTCCACAAAATGTGCTCCAGAACAGCTACTCACGTGTTGCTGTAGCTCGGCCACCTCCAGAGACAATCCCTGCAAGCGTTGAGTCAAATACTGGACGGAAACCATACTGATCCCCGAATTTCTTTCCTTTTAGTTTTTTGGGCTGGACTTACTGTTATGATCTGTAACATGTACTAAGGAAAGATAGGGGAAGGCTGTCTCTACAGTAAGACTAAGCTGAATCCCTATGATGTAGCGGGCTGTCTGTTCCTAGCGAACAGACCCGCCTTAGTCCTCGGCTAATCTGAATGAAGACCTATAGCATAAGGGGAGGGGACCCTAAAAGAACTAAGGACTGGGACAAAAATGGGACACCTCCTAAACAGAGAAGTTGTTGCAGAACACAAAAAGACAAACTGACAAAAAGGTACTAGAGGTCCCAGAAGGACCAAGCGAACTGACAGAGAAAGGCACCGAAGCACCTGGCTAGAGAAATAGTCAAACACTGAAGTTCAGCACAGCCAAAAGGGCGGAGCTGGAATATAAAGGTTGATGGTCATGTGACCGCAAAACACAAGATGGAAAAAAACAAACAGGAGAGTTCTAACAATCGTACTATGGGGGGTGCTATGCAGACCATCATAGTGTGTGTGTGGGTGGACTACTATGGGGGGAAATACTGTGGGGGTAACCATACTGTGTAGTGTGAGTACCATGGAGCTGTCATATTGTAGAATGACTACTGTGTGGGCTTCCTTACTGTGGTACGGGTGCTGTGTGAACCATACTACTATGTGGGCAATACTGTGATACCAACATTCTGTGTGGTGTGTTATAGGGCCATAATACTGTATGGGGTGCTGTGAGGGCCAGCATACTGTTTGTGGGGGGACTATCATGTGGGCAATACTGTAGGGCCATCATACTATGTGTAGGGGTGAGCTACTTTGGATTTTTCATAGTGTGTTGGAGTGCTGTGGGGACCATCATACGATGTGGATTGACTACTGTGGGGATCATTACACAGTATGGTGGTGCTGTGGGAGCCATCATACTATAGGGGATGCTGGGCGGACCATCATACTGTGTGTGTGGGGTCGATTACTGCTGAAGGAACTATTGTGGGGGTAATCTTACTGTGTGGTGTGAGTAGCATGTGGCTGTCATATTGTAGAAGGACTACTGTGTGGGCTTCCTTATTGTGGTAGGGGTACTGTGTGGACTATCATACTGTGTTGGGGAACTACTGTGTCGGCAATACTGTGGTGCCATCATACTGTGTGAGGGGTGCTGAGAGGGCCATCATACTGTGTGGGGGTGCTGCCGGGGCCATCCTAATGTGGATGTGTTGGAAGGCTACTTTGGGGCCATCATATTGTGCGTGGGGGGGACAGCTCTGAGGCCATCACACTGTGTGGGGGCATCATACTGTGTGGGAGGGGGACAACTGTGAGGCCATCACACTTTGTGAGGGCATAATACTGTGTGTGAAAGGCTGTGGGGATGAGAACTGTTGGGGCATCAGGGGACATTATAACTTTTTAGGGGCACTCAGTAGACAACATTTAACGTTAAGTGGACATTTAACAGGCATTAGTACATTATAGGGCATTGTGGCGCCCTGCTGCGCATTGGTGCCACAGAACCCAGAAGGGTGCATGGATGGACTTCTCCACAAGAGGCCCTCTCACGTTCACACACCTCCACCCTACCACCTCAGACCAGCAGAGGAAGCCCTGGTAGGGATATATAAAGGGAGGGTGGAGGCAGGCAGCTCAGTTGAGTGTTTAGTCTGAAGTGAGTGCAGTCAGTTCAGTGTTCAGAGACAGAGAGGAACACAGCTCAGAGTTGAGCAGAGAGCGTGCTGACGCTCGGAGAGCAGTGAAGAGGCAGCGAGCTGGCTGCTGTGCTTAGGCGAGCCAAAGCCTACAGCACGTGTGAAGGCCTAGTGAGGGCCTTGAGTGGGCTGAAGGCGAGAGGAGAAGGAAGAAGTAGCAAGGGGGCAGAGGAGCATACCAGGCTCACCTCGTTATATATACCGGACACCGGGTCCGCGCCTACAGGGACATTTATACTCAGTAGGAACCACCGGAACCCCTGGAGGACTACAGGTCCCAGGTTCACCAAACGCTGACTACAGTACCAGGGCTAGGAATCACGGAGGTCCCAGCGTCCAGGGAGAGTGATCTCCAAAGAGAAGGCCCTACCACCAGGTCAGCAGGTGCTAAGAGAGACAGTAACCAAGCTAGGCCTAGCTCCAGGCAGGTCAGAAGCTTAGAGAAGAAAACAACGGATCAGGAGGCCCTATACCCGCTCACTGGGGAGAGTCCAAAGTGCGCCCTTCACCTGGAGTACCCTGGACCGTGCCTGCAACATCACCAGTAAAGGTACTGAAGCTTACCCCCGTGTGAGTGTCCGTCTCTCCTCCTAGACCGTCCTGCCGTCTCTCCCCTTCACCACCATCCATTACACCCCCAAGCTGCCCTGGAGCAAGCTCTACCTGTGGAGAGCCACACCATCCCTGCTGCCGTAACACCAGCTCCAGGGGACTGCACCGCAGCGGCGGCTCCCTCTAGCTGTAATCCACAGGTGGCGTCACGAATTGTCCAAATTCCCCATATCTATTCCCCCTTTCACTGACCGCCCTGAGTCACGGACCGGGCCAGCCACCATGATATTCCCCCGGCAACCAGAGGCCCGGCTGCCGAGTACCCCACGGCCCAGGGGGCGCATCAGCATTATAGGGGCACTCAGAGTATTATAATTGTGAAAGCAGCACATAGGATGCATTATTACATTCTAGACAGCAAAGTATGAGCCCTATAACTTTGTATGGCATCTAAAGAAGGCAGTAATATATTCTTGGGGGCATTTTTACCATTCAGAGGGCACAAAGGGGGCATTTTACTTTGTAAGGTCCCCTTCACACGTCTGTATAATACTGATACCGGAAAAACAATACTGTTGTCATCAATGTTTTGGATCAGTGTGCCATGAGTGAGCCATCAGTGTGTCATCATTCTCCCATCCATTTTTTTCCAGTATGGCTTAATGAAAATCAATTCCAAAGCTTCTCCTATACTTTGCAATGTTAAACACGTAGAGCACTCGACAGCACATGGTTGCCATCCGTATGCTGTACGTGTTGTAGCATAATTGGGAAGGATAAGTTTAAATCCCAGCTCTGCAGTGTTTGATTAGAAGCTCCTGCATGGTTTCTCTAAGAAGCAGGAAGTAGATTCATTGTGTTGCAGTCTCCTGAAGGAGTGTAACGCTGTTGGATGAAGCAGAGTTGAGTGTGCTGTTGATGAGGGTGTCCATCCCAAAATGTGAGCTGTAGCTGGGAGAGAGACATGCCAGGGTCTCTCTCTGAATGGAGTGACTGGCAAGTCAGTCAATCTGCTGGAAGTAGCAGAGGCAAGAATTCCTCTATGAGAAAACTCTGCACAGGCCGTGTGCAGAGAACCTCAAGTATCAGTGGTTGCTATACACAATAGGTGTTTTGTTTGAGCGAGCTGGGGCTAGCTTAGTTGTGTATGAGCAGCCAGGGTCTGTTCTACTTAGTTAGTGCCTGCACAAGGTTAGGGATTTATGCTTATGAATATGTTTTGTGCTGTGCAACCTGTGGAAAGTAATAAAAGCTGCATGCGTTTGGACCAAAACTGCATTCCTTGTGTGAACGCTACCTAAGGCCTAATGCTTACTAGAGAGATTGAATCTCAACAATTGGTTGAGAATGCGGGCATGAAATCCCAGAGAGCACAGGTGATTGCAATGTAAGGATATATTATACTGAGCTCAGACCGGACGTCAGTGCAGTGTGTAGGACTGTGTGCAGTGTGTAGGACTGTCTGCAGTGTGTAGGACTGCGTGCAGTGAGTTTCCAGCCTCATGATGTGTTGTCATTGGCAGTGCAGTGTGCACTGTGTGAGGCTGTGTGTCTGCAGAGTGGTATGGTAATTGTGCAATTGTTATGAGGTTGCTTGTAGTAAAGAACTAACTGCATGTTGCAGGCGGTGGAGCCTGTGTGCGTGATGTGCAGGTGGGGGCCACGATGGAGTTACGTTATTATAGGATATGGACCTATATTAAAGGATTCAAAGGAAATTAAATGATTAAATGCTAACGATAACACAAACAATTCATAGAAGATATATTTTTTTAATCTTTTATGAACTTTTTATTTTAAATCAAAGAAATAAAGAAATTGTCTGTGACACACGTGTCAGTGAGATCACTAGCCAGTTGCCTAGTGATGTATGACGCCGTATCTCCAACGGCCAATAGAAAAGTTGAGTTGTGATGGGATTTGGCGGCTGGTTGCCAGGTGACCTATGAAACCATAAGAGCAACAGCCAATGGAAAACTGCCATGTTGTTCTGTAAGTATAAGCCTCTCAGTCTATTCGTGGAAAAATACAGTCCTTCAATGGAACACTATACTTCTCCACGCGCCATTTGCATAAACAGGAAATGGGGGATGGTATCGTATGTTGGGGTCATTGGATATTACCATAATCTCCCCAATGTTTTCCAGATATGCAAGGATCCCAAATTCTGACTGGCTATTTATGTGCCTGCAGAGAGGACAGGTGATATTATTTAGGAGCCATCTTCCTATGCAGGCAGTATGAAAAAAGTGTGCGCACTGCATGAAGCTCACTCGATCTCCAGTTAAAATGTCCTCCAGGCAGATGGAGCAGGTTGCAGGTGGGTCCTCAACCGATCTTATGGAGGTAGGCAGTGTGAGCATGGAGGAGTTTACAACTTCAGGCTGGGTATTAGTGGAGGATGAGTTCCTGTCTCCAGACCTCTCCGGTGGTGGTGGTGGTGGCCTTCTTCTCTGCCTCCTACTTGTATTTAATGGTGTTATCTCCAGTCTTCTTTGGTGGGCAAACCTGCTCCTTGTCCTGTAGGCAATAGAGGACTGGTCCCTGATATGCCTCCATGTTTCTATGTAAAAAAGACAAACAACACACATATTAGTACTTTCCCCTGTGGAATATTAACCCTATAAGAAATACATATTTTGGAGACCAAGATTATTAATACATAAAGAAATGGTTGTACATTGAAATAACACAAATAAAACCAACAATTATGAAATACAACCAAATATTAAATATAATATTTATTGAAAATTTATCTACAACAAAACTGATTACAATTGATTTAGACAGTAATATTACAGTAAAATTACAGTAATAAACAACTCATTAGTAAAGATCACCATATTGTGTCCATGGTGAAGAAAGCTCATCAGTATAAAGTTAAATCCAAAAGAGCAGGGAAAATACAATAATATGTAATAGGTACAAACCCCAATGTAGGAATGTTGTGTCCATATTTTAGAGACTTGTAGATGGAAGTATTAGTGGCTTTTATGCGCTTCCCGTCTTACCTGATATAGAAGGCCTTTGCCTTTCAATGCCATTTGCAGAAGGCTCTTCTGAGAAGTTTAGGACATTAGAAATGTCCCGAGAAGACATGTTCTTCTCAAAGGGCCAAGATGCTGTAAGTCTCTTGGTCTTGACAACAATGAAGAATGTGAAGTTGTAGAATTCTTCTTGATAAACTTCCAGGAAATATTTTCTGGTATTAGCCAAAAAATAGTGATATGAAAAGAGGCACTCACTAGAGATGCTTCTCCAATGTGAATCCACCGATCAACACAACAACAGCCCCAGTAATAGCCGAGGCAATTATTGTGTCATAATGTCATTACCTCACATTCCGTGTTCCATGATGTGTCCTAATGCCTACCTCACTGCTACCTCATAATGCATATTCTACATGTGCAGCATACATTGTAATACACGCTGTATAAGCCTGCTCTTCTATATATTACTGTGCATTAATGGGATATACATGGCCTTACTAATCATTTATAGAAAGTGAAAAAAACAAAAATAAAAAATTGCTTTTATAAACAAAAAAGTCATTAAAGTTAAAAAACATGTTTTTTACTCATATGGTAAATAGAATTTAATACGGAGAAATAGTTATTTTTTTGCATTGCCCCTCAAAAAAATGGATTCAAATGAACAGAAAGCCCATGTACTCAATCCTTGTGGTATGACATACAATTTCCACCAAAATAAGGCCTCTTTTAACCCCATTACAACCTTTGATGTACATGTACTTCAAAGGTCGTGTCCCAGACTTTAATGTGGGTTTGCACACCGAGCCCACATCTTTCTCTGTATTTAACAGCCGTGGGTGAAGTGGCATCTGTAGAGCCTGGCAGATAAAAAAAAGTTCATTATTTTTTAATATTCTGTACTTTGTATTGTGTAAGTTTTCTCAGATCCTCCCAGCACCCAGGTCCTGATGCGTGGGGTACTTTGACAAGGAGGGAAAAGTTTTGGAAGATGCTGAAGGAGTACCTTGCCAATCGTACCAGCGTCCTCCATGATTCCTCTGTGCCTTACAACTATTAGGTATCCAAGCTGAACACGTGGTATGAACTGTCTCTCTATAACTTGGAGGTCCTGGCCTGCTCTGCCGCTAGTGTTTCGCCGGAGCGGGTTTTTAAGGGGTATTATAACTGATAGGCGCATCCGCCTGACAACTGAAAATGCTGACAGTCTGACTTTTATCAAAATGCAAAGGCCGTGAAGGTAGAGATATACGTCCGCGCCGCTGAAAAATCCTCAAATCAGGAACATATAATAAAATCCTTGTTTATTGGTAAATGCCTACGCGTTTCTGGGTGTTCCACACCCCCTCATCAGGGCACCAACAGATATATCTGTTATATGTTCCTGATTTGAGGATTTTTCAGTGGCGCGGACGTATATCTCTACCTTCACCGCCTTTGGATTTATTCTGGTCCTGTGGGACACCGATTGGAGGTCCGCTGCAGCTGCCTTTTATATGTTATGGTAGTTGTGTCCTCACACAACGTAACCAGGTGAGAACCACCATTTTACTGTTATTCCCTATGTCTACAGGTGTAACCCTATTGGGCTTTGCGCTCTTTCTCTTTGTATTTTATCAAAATGAACAAGGCTGGATTGGCCCAGATTTCTCAACACCACTGGATGACAGCAGCATAATATAAACTCAAATCGAGTGGGTTTTTTTTTTGGTCCATTTCCATGCGCCCCTTCACACTCAGACATGTGTGTATGCTTCTTGATTTAGTTTTTTTTTTATGTCGTCCTCCTCCTTCTCCTTCTCCACCATATCAACAGGGTGACCATCATGCAACACCCCCATTTATTTTTAAAGGGTGTTTATGATGCCCGTAGGAACAATTTTTAGAGGCCTACCTCTAACATTCCATAACATATACACAGGGGCGTACATATGTGACGCCTCTACTCGAAAGCCCCGTTTTTACCCTGGGAGATGGGGGACTCGGAGTTGGGTCCTGTGATGGAGAGATGGGGTGCAGCCGTGACCCGGGCCCGACCCGTGCCCAGGGCCGTCACATTAAAAAGAAGGATGGTGTGGGCTTATCCGGGTTGAGTGGCTGATTCCGACTACGCCACCTGTGGCACCTGGAGAAGGCCACCAGCGCCGCTGCAGTCCGCTGAGGCATGGTGTTATGGCGGCCGTCGTTATTACTACACCCCACAGGCGGAGCATGGCCTCAGGGCAGAGGGACAGGATGGAGGGGGTAGTAGTAGAGGAGACTGGGTGCCACGTCGTGCGGTGTAGCGCAGAATAAACAGTCTGGAGGCCATAGGGGTGAACTTCCAAGGCTTTACTCACATAAGAGATGGCAGAAGGAAGGCAACTCCCTGCTCCTCGCGGAGTCCTGCGGCCACCAGGGACGGGGGTCCGACAACCTCCGAGTAAGTCCAGCGTTCAATCAGGACCCCGCACCTGAGTGTTCCTGAACTACAGACTGTATCCTTTCCCATCTGCGTGTGTAGATAGGCCGGGTCTCCCTCTGAATTCCTCTCAGAACAAGGGCACGGGTGGCAGCTCCGCTCCTTCCGATACCCGCTGGGATCCTCAGGGCCTACCGGGCTTTCCCAACCAGGACATGGAGTAGCAAGGTCGGGTGTCGGGGGCCGGTACCCCTCTTGCAGCCAGACTCCCTCTGAATATATCAGGTGGCGAGGACAGGTGGCGTACACCGCTCCGTTAGCATCCTCACTGGGATCCATTTGCTGTGGAGCTAACTTCCTAAGCTCCGGGCCTTCTCGGTCCTGGTCCTTGACCGGGTTGAGACATTCCTGGTCTACAACCTGCCCCTCGACCCAAGGCTAAGGTACGAGGGCTGTGTCTCCGTCCTCGGCAGGCCCACACAGGATCCACTATCAGGGTGGGAGATCACAGTACTTGACCGCCAAAAGACTTGACTAACAAGGACAAAGAACCAAGATGGCTTTTTATTAAATATGAAATTTAGAGTGTCACTAAATTGTGAGTCCTCCACCCTCACCCACTAACTGGTTCCCCTAACTCTTGGTTCCCCACTCTCCCTGTAACCAGGAGTGCAGCACCTGGTGTATTCTAGCCCCCTCTGGTGGAGAAACGTGGTGTTGGATGTAAAGGAAGGGTCCTGACCATCACACTGTTCTTACCTCAGAGGAGGAACACTACACTCCACTAGAGAAGTGCAGCATCCCTGTGGCGGTCGAACCCTCAGGGGCGCCACACATAGAAATCATGAGGCCCCATAGCAGAAGCTCTAATTGGGCCCTCCCCAAAATAAATAAGTAAATATTTGTCTGTGTCACAGAAGAGCAGATCTCACAACTTTCCAGCCTTTACATAGTAATTTTCCTCCTGCTAAAGTCCTAGATCCCTCTTTCATTTCGCCATAAAGTATGATGCCAACAAAAGTGCCCCCCAAGCACAGTATGATACCCCCATGGTGCATTCCTCCACATTAGCCTCCACATGCACAGTATAATGACCCTACAGTACCCCACTTCAACTCCCAAGGCAAAGTATGGTGACACCAACACAGTATGATCCCCCAACTGTGACCCCCACAGAGCCCTCCATACTCTATAATGGGCTTACATACATTATAATGGCCTGCACTAGCCCTCCAAACAGTATAATGGCCCCCCACATAGCCCTCAAAATATTATAATGGCCCCACATAGCCTTCCATACAGTATAATACGCCACTGATAATCCTCCATATACAGTAGTATAATGCGCCCCCATAATCCTCCATATAGTATAATGAACTTCCCATGGTCCTCCATAGAATATAATTCACTCCCAACAGTCCTCCATACAGTATATTACACACCCCATAGGGTAAAATGCAGCCCCCATATAGTATAATGCACCCCATAGTCCTGCAGTATTATGGGCACCACGTACTCACTGATTTTTAAAATACTGTATATTTTAAATAAGCCGACCCGAGTATAAGCCAAGGCTCCTAATTTTACTACAAAAAAATGGAAAAAAGTATTGACTCGAGTGTAATGCTAGGGTGGGAAATGCAGCAGCTAACAGTAAATTTCCCAATCCTGGTACGTATGGCACCCCTCATCCTCCAATCCTGGTACGTATGGCACCCCTCATCCCCCAATCCTGGTATGTGTAGCCTCCTCAATCCCCCAATCCTGGTATGTGTGGCCTCTTTAATCCCCCAATCCTGGTATGTGTGGCCTCCTCAATCTCCCAATCCTGGTATGTGTGGCCTCCTCAATCCCTCAATCCTGGTATGTGTGGCCTCCTCAATCCCTCAATCCTGCTATGTGTGGCCTTGTGTCACTCCAGGCCTGGATGCCACAAATATTAAAGGCTGTGTCTGAGAGCAGGAGGGACGTTCCCTGGTCAGGGACCATTAGCATGCAGCACCTCCTGTCCCAGGCCAGTAGGGGGAGCTGGCTGCCCCTATAAAAGCTGGAACTGAGGGCAGGGTTAGAGAGACCAGGATCCACTTCTGAAGCATCCAGAGGGGTTCCCAGAGGAAAGGGACAGGTCAGCAGCAGCTGAGGAGTCCGGGAGGCAGAGGAGGAACAGCAAGCCAGGGACAGAGGCGACGAGAGCCGGTTCTGGCTGAGAGAGAACTACACAACCGGACACTGGGGTCCGAGGCTGTCAGGGTTGCAAGCCCAGCAGCAGATAACCGACCTGCGAGGGATTTCAGGTCCCTTGGCCTGAGAAGCCTGGAGGCTCCGCCACACAGAGGGACCGGTACAGCACAGAGAAGCAACAGGTACCTAAGACCCGAGTCGCAAGCCATACAGGCGTAGTACATGGCCAGCTCAGGGACGTGGGCTATCACTCCACAAAAAGGGGGATAGTCAGCAAGGGCAGAGAGAGAACGGTAGGCCTACCCACTCACCCTGACCAGTGGGGCTCGCCCGAATGCTCTCAGACACCCAGGCCCATTCCTACCCTGTACTCCTGTTGGGTCATTAGTATTAACTACAATAAAGACCCTGGACTGTTTGAAGCAGACTCTGAACCCTTATTATTGCGGCTTGCACCATCACCCCCAGCATCCTATTACACTGCCCTGAGGCTACACTCTTCCCGTGGGGAGTTATCCTATCCCTGTGCTGCATACCAACATCAGCCTCAGCGGTCTGCCTTTCAGCGGCGGTCATCCCTGACCGCAATCCACGGGTGGCGTAGTCGGACATTCAAAACCCTACAAATAGACTGCCACAGCATTTGGTCTGACCACCCTGAGCCATGGGGTCGGGTTGCCACTTCTACCCCCAACATTGCACCGAAGCCCGGTTCCGGGTGCCCCACAGCCCAGGGGGCGAGTCAGCTTTGGCGTAGTCGGCAGGATTGTGACCAACCCGCCACAAACAGGTATTGCGTGCCTGGAAAAGACTGTACACATACCTTAAAAAGAGATTTCCCGCCATCTTCAGTCGTTTCCCGCCATCTTCAGCCATTTTCCCGCCATCGGACGCCATCTTCGGGATGCCGCGCGGGAAGAAGAGGGGCGTGGACGTCCAAACCGCGCGAGACCTGAAGCCCCGCCCTACGCACCGACGCTGCGCAAGGTTCTGGAAGGAGCGAGAGCGACGCTGACGTCACCAGGATGCGACCCAAGGTTCTCGCCCGGAGCAGCACCAGCGGAGCCGCGGCCTCCGGAAGAGGATCAACGGAAGGTAGGCCACGCTTAACTAGGGGGCAGGAAGATGACGGACGCGGAGGGACCTTCTACCACCAGCGTGGCTGCAGCAGCGGTGATGCCGTTCTCCATGCCCTACATCCCCGGAGCAGCCTGGCTGCCCCAATACTCAGGGGAATCCCATACGTTAACTGACTTTAAGGAAAGACTGCACAATTTATTTAAAGTTTATCCCCTGACAGAAGAACAGAAAGTGAACATTCTGACGGGGCAGCTAACCGGTGCAGCCCAGCGGGAAGTGAAATCATGGTCAGATGAGGAGAAAAGGACTGTAAAGGACATTCTGATCCGGCTGCGGAGTACCTTTGATACCCGTACCTCCGCAGAAATCAACATGTGGTTCTATGGCTGTAAGCAGCGAGCCCAAGATAGTATCAGAGACTATGCCTTGAACCTGCAAGAAGCTCTGGGAGCAATTAAACAAGCTGACCCTGGCAGCGTGCAGGACACCGATAAACTGTTGACTGACCAGTTCATAGAAGGTCTGCTGTCCAACACCCACAGAACCCAGCTGCGCCTCATGGCCCTACAGAACCCCAATCTGACTTTTGCGCAGTTCAAGGATGGGGCCATCCGGGTGCTCCGAGAACCCGCACCAAGTGGCGCTGTAGTTCCCCGGCGCCCTGCCATCACTTACCACCAGGAGGCAGCGCCCTACCCCGCAGACCTTGTGGGGGCTGATGCACAGGCCCTAAATCCATCCCAGCCCGCAAACCTGCACCATCAGGTCCAAGAACTAACAAAGAGTGTGGCTGCATTGACCAAGACCGTACAGTCGTTGCAGGTGGAACCGTCAAGACCAATCAAGATGGCTTCCAGTCCGGAGGATGTCCCTTGGAGTCGACAGAGGAGGATCAGAGGGAGGCCCGCCGACCGTTACACTGAGGATGGACAGCCGATTTGCCGCTGTTGCAGTCAGCCAGGACACATAGCAAGGTACTGTATTTTAAATGGGTCCGACCTGGGGCCGAGGGCCAACCCCCAGGCATAAGGTCATCAGGCCCGTCTAATTGGCGTGATAAGTACGTGGGGGGACGCCCGGTCTTACCCGTAGTGCTGGACGGTATCCCCATGAGTGCACTGCTGGACACCGGGTCCCAAGTGACTACCATCCCCTACGTACTTTTCAAGCGGTACTGGAGTGACGCCGATATAACCCGTTATCCAGACGATGACTTAAGCATCATCGCCAGCAATGGCCAACCCGTGCCGCAGGTGAGGTTCAGAGAGATGACCATCAAGATTGGTAAGGTGGAACTGCCGGCACAGGGAGTGATCATTGTGGACATTGACCGTCGTGAAAGTCACCCTAAAATAACCTTGGGTACTAATGTGATTGAAAACTGTCTTTCAGAAGTAATTGTGATTTTGCAGCAGGTGGCGATGAATGCGAGCTCCAGCCAACAGAGGGTCCTCCAGAAAGAGATAAGAGCCCTGATGAGACGGCAACAGGTAGAACTGTCTGGTGGTGAGATCGGTAGCGTGAGGATGAGTGACCCGTTCCCCATTGCCATGCCTCCCAAAAGTGAAATGATGATCTGGTGTCGGACTGCAATCGGGTTAAGAGGGAGAGACTACCAAGCCATGGTAGAACCCATGTACTCAGACAGCAGGCCCACCATTTTGACAGCCAGGGGGGTGGTTGATGTCCGCCATGGAAGGGTGCCCGTCCGGATCTTAAACATCGGGGAAAGGGAAGTACACTTGCCCCGGTATGCTACACTAGCCAAATTGTTTGCCGTCGAACACAATGCTATCAGGGTCGTGGAACCCTTGCCTCCATCTTCCCCGGTGGAGGGTAATGGCTCCCAGAAACACAAGGAGGACAGGTGCCAGAAACTCCATGTGGGTGCTGACTCCACTCCCCTGCACCAAGAACAAGGAGTCTACCGGGTGGTTCAGGAGTACGAGAGAATTTTTAGTAAGCACCCGCTAGACTTCGGCCAAGTAAAGGGAGTAGAACACCACATCCCCACGGGGAGCCACCCACCAATAAAAGAGAGACACAGACCTGTACCCCCTGCACATTATCAGAACGCAAAGGGCATGCTGAGAGAAATGAAAGAAGCCGGGGTCATTAGAGACAGCTGTAGCCCCTGGGCAGCCCCCTTGGTTCTGGTAAAAAAGAAAGACGGTACCATGAGAATGTGCGTGGACTATAGACAAATCAATCGTATCACCCATAAAGACGCGTACCCGTTACCTAGGATAGAGGAGTCTTTAGCCGCACTAAAATCAGCTAATTTCTTCTCTACTTTGGACCTTACTAGCAGGTACTGGCAGGTTCCTGTGGCTGAGGCTGACAAGGAGAAGTGTAGCACCCTTAGGATTCGGCTGCTACAGGGGTATTACACCTCAAGCCAGAGGTGTGGTATTCCACTCCCGGGTAAGGATGGAGTGTGGAACTGAGCTAGTAGGCTGCATGCACTACATACATCCCATTTCCGGGGGACAGAACGATGGTACTCCCACCAGTATATGTGCAGGTACGACTGCGTCTGTCCCTGGCTGGAGTGGGAGGGGGGTGGAACATCCCAGTAGTGTAGGGGCAGATAGGGGGAGTAGTCTGGGTAAAGATAGGAGCTCATTGGGTGCTGGTCACCTGAGCTCACACATAGAGGGAGTATATAAGGTGGGCACCATCTTAGAACAGGGTGAGAGTTTAGCCTGAGGAGCAGAGCAGAGGAGCTCAGCCAGGAGGGCTGACAGGGAGCTGTGGCTCCGGCTGGGCCCAGCTCCAGAGCAGAGCCTGCAGAGAGAGAGAGAAGAGTGAGAAGGACCCAGAGAGGAAACAAGAAGGAACCCCAAGATCCCAGAATAAGGACAGAAGGGTGAAGGGTTGGCGGACAAGGGTACCGGATCCCAAGCTGGCGGAGGCCCAAAACGAACCTTAGCCAGGAACCGGAGGTCGTGGTCAGGATCTGCCACGACCCTCACCAAATCCACTAGAAAGGCACACCGAGTATAGGGTCAGGGAGCCCAGAGGAGGCTTGACCACCAAGAGACCCGAGGGAGCCGGCCAAAAGTGGATCCCTGGTGGGAACGGCCAGAGGAAGGGAGAGTCAGAAAGGAGCTCAGGACCACGCTCCGGAATTGCCTGGTGGTTGGCCGAGTCCAGGACCTGGTGGACGCAGCACGGCTCGGGTGGTCACTCAAGGCCAGAGTGACCAAAAGAACACCAGTAAGTAAAAACCCTGAACTGCATCTCCTGACTCTGAATCTTATTTCTGCATCATCACAACCCCCATCATCTACACCTGCTGCCCTGAGGCCATACCCCTCCCGTTGGGGGTTATACCATCACTGCTGCACATATACCACCGGCCTCAGTGGACTGCTCTGCAGCGGCGGCTTCAAAGCCGCACTCAACGGGTGGCGTAGTCGACAATCAAGTTAAACATCTACTGCCATAGACTGCCACTTAGTTTGACACCCTGGGCACGGACCGGGTCACCGCCACAAGGACTACTACCCCCATCGAGATCCGGCTCCGGGTAACCCCTACAGCACTGGCCCAGGGGGCGCGTCAGAAGACCGCCTTCAAAACCCCGATGGGATTGAGCGAATTCAACTGTATGCCATTCGGGCTCTGCAACGCACCCGGGACCTTCCAGAGGCTGATGGAATGCTGTCTAGGGCACCGAAACTTCGAGACGGTCCTACTTTACCTGGACGACGTGATCGTCTATTCGAAGACCAACGAGGACCATCTAAAACACCTGGCAGAGGTGTTCGAAGCCCTGGCAGGCTATGGCATGAAAGTGAAACCCTCTAAGTGCCATCTGTTAAAGCCGAAGGTACAGTACCTGGGGCATGTGGTGAGTGCAGAAGGAGTAGCCCCTGACCCCGACAAGGTCACAGTAATCAAGAGCTGGCCAAGCCCCTCAAACATCAAAGAAGTGAGGCAGTTACTCGGGTTGGTAGGCTGCTACCGAAGGTTCATCCCCGGGTTCACAAAGATGGCAGCTCCAATGCAGGACCTCCTGATAGGTCAGTCTAAGACCAGTAGCCAAAAGCCACCCTTCAAGTGGGACAAGCCGGAAGAGGAGTCCTTCCGCCAGTTGAAGATGGCCTTCACGGGGGATGAGATCCTGGCGTACCCCGATTATGGCCAGCCTTTTATCCTCCACACAGACGCTAGCAATGTGGGGCTGGGAGCCGTACTGTCACAGAACCAACAGGGCCGAGAAAGGGTGATCGCGTACGCCAGCCGGAAGCTGAGGCCCACTGAAAGAAACCCGGAGAATTACAGCTCCTTCAAGCTAGAATTCTTGGCAGTGGTGAGGGCCGTCACAGAACGGTTTAAGCATTACCTGGCCTCCGCAAAGTTCACTGTGTACACGGACAACAATCCGCTGACACACCTGGACAATGCCAGGCTAGGTGCCCTAGAACAGCGGTGGATGGCCCGGCTATCCAATTATGACTTCACAATCAAATACTGGGCAGGCAGGACCAACGCCAACGCAGACACCCTATCAAGAATGCCCCACCTACCTGAAGGAGAAGAAGATTCGGAAGAGCTGGAGGAAGTAGAGCTCCCTGCGTTCCACCGGTAAGGGGCCACTCAGTATTCTCACCGGGTAAGAGACAAAGACCTAACCACCGTCATGTTCAACCCCTTACCCCACCACGGCTGGGCTGAAACGCAAGATAGTGACCCTGCATTTCGCCTGGTGAAAGACCTGTTAACCCAGGCAGACGCTAGCCCTGGCCCGGACGCTCCAGAGGAAGCCAAGCAGTTATGGAAGGAGAAAAGCAGGCTATTCCTCTACGAGGGCAAGCAAGAACAAGAGAAACAAGCAGCCCCGTAGGCAGAAGAACCCATGCCAGCAGCCCAGGAGAGTCAACCCTCTGCTGACAGTGACCCTGCCATGCCTGCGGTAAGCCAAAGAACCCGCAGACAGCTGCCTGCCCTGCCTGTAAACCCAGCTAGTAGCTGTACCCTTAATACTAGTGGGGAAACCCAGGTTAGACCACCACCAGACAGTGGGCTACGGAGGTCAACCCGGAGCACTAGGGGTCAAATACCAGCTCGCTGGAAGATCTAAATGTATAATGTATATATTTAATGTGTTATGTTTGTACCCTGGTTACTAATAATGTTTCTCCAGTTTTCCTAGATGCAATGGACTGACAGGTTATGGACAGTGAATAACTGGAACTACCATGTAGATAGTTGCACCTGGTGCCCTCTTGTGAAGTTGGCCACAGAAGAAAAACCTGTCCGGCGTGGCCTCCTTGTGGTCCAACGTAGGTAGCTCAGCCTTGCCACCACGCCCAAGGCCAGGAACTTGGGGTTTATAGGGACAGGTCCTCACATCGCTCAAAAACTTCGCCTTATTGGGTGAAATGGACACCCGGTCACGGATCATACTGTGACCCTCTTCTTTTGTTGGTGATATGGACACCCGGTCACAGACCACACTGTGACCTAAAGAACTCAATATGTGGTGTTGTTTGTTATTTCTTTCCCTGTTGTGTTTATGGTCATGCATTTATATCCTGTATTTGTGTTTCTTGTTTAGTCCCGGAGTACTAAAATTTACTAGGGGGGAATGTGTCACCCCAGGCCTGGATGCCAAAGGCTGTGTCTGAGAGCAGGAGGGAGGTTCCCTGGTCAGGGACCATTAGCATGCAGCACCTCCTGTCCCAGGCCAGTAGGGGGAGCAGGCTGCCCCTATAAAAGCTGGAACTGAGGGCAAGGTTAGAGAGACCAGGACCCACTTCTGAAGCATCCAGAGGGGTTCCCAGAGGAAAGGGACAGGTCAGCAGCAGCTGAGGAGTCCGGGAGGCAGAGGAGGAACAGCAAGCCAGGGACAGAGGCGACGAGAGCCGGTCCTGGCTGAGAGAGAACTACACAACCGGACACTGGGGTCCGAGGCTGTCAGGGTTGCAAGCCCAGCAGCAGATAACCGACCTGCGAGGGATTTCAGGTCCCTTGGCCTGAGAAGCCTGGAGGCTCCGCCACACAGAGGGACCGGTACAGCACAGAGAAGCAACAGATACCTAAGGCCCGAGTCGCAAGCTATACAGGCGTAGTACACGGCCAGCTCAGGGACGTGGGCTATCACACCACAAAAAGGGGATAGTCAGCAAGGGCAGAGAGAGAACGGTAGGCCTACCCACTCACCCTGACCAGTGGGGCTCGCCCGAATGCTCTCAGACACCCAGGCCCATTCCTACCCTGTACTCCTGTTGGGTCATTAGTACTAACTACAATAAAGACCCTGGACTGTTTGAAGCAGACTCTGAACCCTTATTATTGTGGCTTGCACCATCACCCCCAGCATCCTATTACACTGCCCTGAGGCTACACTCTTCCCGTGGGGAGTTATCCTATCCCTGTGCTGCATACCAACATCAGCCTCAGCGGTCTGCCTTTCAGCGGCGGTCATCCCTGACCGCAATCCACGGGTGGCGTAGTCGGACATTCAAAACCCTACAAATAGACTGCCACAGCATTTGGTCTGACCACCCTGAGCCACGGGATCGGGTTGCCACTACTACCCCCAACATTGCACCGAAGCCCGGTTCCAGGTGCCCCACGGCCCAGGGGGCGAGTCAGCCTCCTCAGTCCCCCAATCGTGGTATGTGTGGTCTCCTCAATCCCCCAATCCTGCTATGTGTGGCCTCTACAATCCCCCAATCCTGGTATGTGTGGCCTCCTCAATCCCCCAATCCTGGTATGTGGCCTCCTCAATCCCCCAATCCTGGTATGTGTGGCCTCTTCAATCCCACAATCCTGGTATGTGTGGTCTCCTCAATCCCCCAATCCTGGTATGTGTGGCCTCCTCAATCCTGGTATGTGTGGCCTCCTCAATCCCCCAATCCTGGTATGTGTGGTCTCCTCAATCCCCCATTCCTGGTATCTGTGGACTCCCCAATCCCCCAATCCTGGCCTATGTGGCCTCCTCAATCCCCCAATCCTGGTATGTGTGACCTCATCAATCCCCCAATCCTGGTATGCGTGGCCCCCTCAATCCCCCAATCCTGGTATATGTGGTCCCCTCAATCCCCCAATCTTGGTATGTGTGGCTCCCCCAAACCCCCAATCCTGGTATGTATGGCTCCCTCATCTCCCAATCACTGCACACACAAAAAAAATACACACTAATACTCACCTTCCTTCCTCACCTCTCCTCCAGCGCTGCGTCCTGTCTGCTGCAGCTCATGTCGGCATCTGAGCAACGCGCATTCTCAGGTCCCGAGGTGAGCTGCTTCTGTTGGCATATTCACTCCTCTCCACGCCAGGACTATGGGCGTGGAGAAGCGTGAATATGCATTCTCTTTATTAGCAGACACTGTCAGCAGGAGCTGTGACTCAGGGCTCCTCCGTGCCCACTACTAAAGAGAATGAATATTTCCTCTTCTGCATGCCCATGGGAGTGGAGAAGAGGGAATATTCATGTCTCTTTAGCAGCGGGCACATGACTCGCCCAGGGAGATATGGACGAATCGGTACCCGGGCCTTTGCATGGCCTTGAGGATGTCGCGGTGGTCAGCTCCCGGGCCCGTACTCTGGGGTCAGCTTTTAAAAGGGAATTGTTTGTTCATTTTATGGAAGTTCGTGACGCCACCTGTGGTTTCTGGTGAGAATCACCAGCGTTGCGGCAGTCCACTGAGGCCGGTGATAAGGCAGCTCGATGGTATAGCTCCCCACAGGTGGAGCTAGGCCTCGGGGCAGCATAGACAGAGGGGGGATGCAGGACAGGCGAGACCCAACCGGGTCAGAGCAAGAATAGGAGCACACACGAAAGTCTCTTCAGTACCTTTTACTGATGGAAATTCAGGCACATCCCGGAGCACTGTAGGGTGAAGGGTGCATATCAGGATCATCCCCAATGAGCGGGTGTAGGGCCTCCTGTTTCTTGCCTCTGCGAAATAAGTTTCTGACCTGCCTGAAGCTAGGCCTAACTTTATCTCTGTCCTGCACCGGCTGACATTGTGGTAGGGCCTTCTCTTGGAGTGCACGCTCCCCGCTTACGGGGCCTATGTGTCTCCTGGCTGTGTTACGTATCAGCTCTCTAGTGAACCTGGGACCTGTAGTTCTCCAGGGATTCCGGTTATGCCTTACTGGGTCGTAGAGATCCCGGTAAGCTCGGACCCGGTGTCCGGTATATGTTTCGGGGTGAGCTGGGTAAGCTCCTCTGCCCCCACTGCTACTCACTTTCCACTCGCCTTCGGCCACGCTCGGGCCCTCACTAGGCTACTCACACTAACGGCAGCTTGCCGCTCTTCACCGCTCTTCCAGGCGTCGGCACACATTGTGCTCACTTACTTGAGCTCCTGAGTCTAGACTGGGCTTCAGGACCGCTGGAGGCCTAGCTTGCCTACACAGCAACCCACGTGCTTCTCTGCACACACAGCTTTTCACTCTCTGTGCACTCCAGACTAACTGAGCTCGACTCTGTATTCAGGTCTGTACTTGCTGAACTCTCCAGAGGAACTGCTTACTGCCTAGCTCCACCTTCCCTATTTATATCCCTAACGGGCTCCCTCTGCTGGTCTGAGGTGGAAGGTGGAGATGTGTGAATGTTTATGGGGGCCTCTTGTGGAGGATTCCATTAATGCACACTTCTAGGATCTGTGGTACCAAGCGCAGCTGGGCGCCACACACACGTGATAGCTGCTTCAGCGGATGCTGTGTGTGCTCCGCTCCGCCACAACCTCCCTCCACCCACCACTGTCCACCAATACTCACTTATACAACTCGTCCCCACGCAGCTTGGGTCCCCCCGATGCTTCGGGCCCCTCGGCTCACGGGCCCCCCACGGTCATGGGCCCCATAGCAGTGGCGTGGTCTGCCGCCATTCGCGGTACGCCACTGCATATACATATATAATCTCCAGTCGGAAATGTACAATATACAGCTATGGCATAGCCGGTTGCTGGCCCTCTAATAATAGTAAGGATACTCTCCAGTCGGAAATGTACAATATACAGCTATGGCATAGCCGGTTGCTGGCCCTCCAATAATAGTAAGGATATTCTCCAGTCGGAAATGTACAATATACAGCTATGGCATAGCCGGTTTCTGGCCCTCTAATAATAGTAAGGGCCCCCTAATGGCCCTCTACAAATAGTGAGGGCCGCCTGATGGCCCTGTAAAAATAGGCATGGTGACTTTCAGAGTCCCTCCTTCATAAATGAAACAAGATGTGTCTGATCATGTCTCACACACCACATGGCCAGATAAGGTAGTAAAATGTTAAAATTACATTTACTGGTGAATGTATTGTTCACCATTGAAAGCAATGCGAACTTGCAAAATGCAGTAAAAACACTTTGTGTAAACATAGCCCAAGGTGTGGAGGAGCATTTTTTTATTTTGCCTTATATACAAGTCATTATCTTGAAACGAATGTTTCTTAACATTTTTTTCCAGGAAAATCCATTTTATCTTTGCTTTTGTATGTTTTATTGTCAGTCCGTAAAAGTGGGGTAATACTCTGACAACATTGTTCACAGCAGCAACCTGGGATTCAGAGATGCTTCCACATGCTATTCCCATGCAATTTCAGCACTATTTCCATTGATCTGACCAATTTTTAGACCCCCTCCAGAACTCGGGGTGGGTGGGGGGGGGGTGGTTGCCTAAGAAATGCTCGACTTTCCCATTGACTTACATTGTATTCATTACTCAGGTCAACCACCCGAGCATTACGATTTGCTTGACCCGAGTAACGAGTCCCCGAGCATTTTAGTGATCGCTCATCACTACTAGTAGTAAAGCATAGTGTTTTATGTAATCTTGCTGAAGTACAAGTACTGTAAAGGTAATGCCTAGTTTTCGTAATGTACAATGCAGAGCAAGTATAGGTAGAACATAGAGTAAAATTTAGATATACTGTGGGGCCATCATACCATGAGGTGGTGCTGTGGGGGGTTACTGTACTGTGTGAGCTTTGCTGGGGAGGTCATTATACTGTTTTGGGGGTGTTGTGGGTGCCATTGTACTGTGTGGGGGCCATCATACTAAGTCGGCGGTGCCGTGGGAACCATCATAGAGTGTGGGGGGGCTACTGTGTTGGCAATAGTGTAAGGCCATCATACTGTGTGGGGGTTCTGTGGGGGCCATCATGCTGTGTGTGTGAGGGGGCTACTTTATGGGCAATACTGTGGGACCATCATACCATGTGAGGGTGCTGTAGGGATTACTATACAGTGTAGGCGGTGCTGTGGTTGTTATTATACTATGGTGGGAGTGCTGCCAGAGCCATTGTGCTAGAAAGAGGGTGCTATGTGGGTAATTGTACTATGTGGTGGTGCTGTGGATGGAAATCATACTTTATTTGGGGCTCTGTGGGGGCCATCATACTGTGGGGGCTTTATTACTGTGGGAGAGGTTGCTGTGTGGGACACCATACTCTGTGAGGGGGACTACTATGTGGGCAATACTGTGAGACCATCATACTGTGTGGGGTGCTATGGGACCATCATACTGTATGGAGGTGCTGTGAGGGCCATCATACTGTTTGTGGGGGGACTATCATGTGGGCAATACTGTGGGGCCATCATACTGTGTGTAGGGGTGAGCTACTTTGGATTTTTTCATAGTGTGTTGGAGTGCTGTGGGGGCCATCATACGATGTGGATTGGCTACTGTGGGGATCATTACACAGTATGGGGGTGTTGTGGAAGCCATCACACTATGGGGGGTGCTGTGCAGACCATCATACTGTGTGTGTGGGGTGGACTACTGTGAGAGGAACTACTGTGTGGGTAATCTTACTGTGTGGTGTGAGTACCATGGGGCTGTCATATTGTAGAAGGACTACTGTGTGGGCTTCCTTACTGTGTTAGGGGTACTGTTTGGACTATCATATTGTGTTGGGCAACTACTGCGTGGGCAATACTGTGGTGCCATCATACTGTGTGAGGGGTGCTGAGAGGGCCATCATACTGTGTGTGGGGGGGACTACTGCGGGGTCATTATACTGTGTTTGTAGGGGGACTACTGCAGGGCCATCATACTGTGTGTGTGGGGGGACAACTGTGAGGCCATCACACTGTGTGGGGGCATCATACTGTGTGGGAGGGGGACAACTGTGAGGCCATCACACTGTGTGGGGGCATCATACTGTGTGTGAAAGGCTGTGGGGATGAGAACTGTTAGGACATCAGGGGACATTATTACTTTTTATGGGGACTCAGTAGACAAGATTTAATGTTAAGTGGACATTTAACAGGCATTAGTACATTATAGGGCATTATAGGGGCACTCAGAGTATTATAATTGTGAAAGCAGCACATAGGATGCATTACTACATTCTAGACTGCTAAGTATGAGCCATATAACTTTGTATGGCACCTAAAGAAGGCAGTATTATATTCTTGGGGGCATTTTTACCATTCAGAGGGCACAAAGGGGGCATTTTACTTTGTAAGGTCCCCTTCACACGTCTGTATAATACTGATACCAGAAAAAAACAATACTGTTGTCATCAGTGTTTTGGATCAGTGTGCCATGATTGAGCCATCAGTGTGTCATCAGTGTGCTGTCCATTTTTTTCCAGTATGGCTTAATGATAATCAATTCCAAAGATTCTCCTATACTTTGCAATGTTAAACACGTACAGCACTCGACAGCACATGGTTGCCATCCGTATGCTGTACGTGTTGTAGCATAATTGGGAAGGATAAGTTTAAATCCCAGCTCTGCAGTGTTTGATTAGAAGCTCCTGCATGGTTTCTCTAAGAAGCAGGAAGTAGATTCATTGTGTTGCAGTCTCCTGAAGGAGTGTAATGCTGTTGGATGAAGCAGAGTTGAGTGTGCTGCTGATGAGGGTGTCCATCCCAAAATGTGAGCTGTAGCTGGGAGAGAGACATGCCAGGGTCTCTCTCTGAATGGAGTGACTGGCAAGTCAGTCAATCTGCTGGAAGTAGCAGAGGCAAGAATTCCTCTATGAGAAGACTCTGCACAGGCCGCGTGCAGAGAACCTCAAGTATCAGTGGTTGCTATACATAATAGGTGTTTTGTTTGAGCGAGCTGGGGCTAGCTTAGTTGTGTATGAGCAGCCAGGGTCTGTTCTGTTTAGTTAGTGCCTGCACAAGGTTAGGGATTTATGCTTATGAATATGTTTTGGTGCTGTGCAACCTGTGGAAAGTAATAAAAACTGCATGTGTTTGGAGCAAAACTGAATTCCTTGTGTGAACGCTACCTAAGGCCTACTAGAGAGATTGAATCTCTACAATTGGTTGAGAATGTGGGCATGAAATCCCTGAGAGCACAGGTGATTGCAATGTAAGGATATAATATACTGAGCTCAGACCGGCATCAGTGCAGTGTGTAGGACTGTGTGCAGTGTGTAGGACTGTCTGCAGTGTGTAGGACTGTGTGCAGTGTGTAGGACTGTGTGCAGTGAGTTTCCAGCCTCATGATGTGTTGTCATTGGCAGTGCCGTGTGCACTGTGTGAGGCTGTGTGTCTGCAGAGTGGTATGGTAATTGTGCAATTGTTATGAGGTTGCTTGTAGTAAAGAACTAACTGCATGTTGCAAGCGGCGGAGCCTGTGTGCGTGATGTGCAGGTGGGGGCCAGGATGGAGTTACGTTATTATAGGATGGGGACCAATATTAAAGGATTCAAAGGAAATTAAATGATTAAATGCTAACAATAACACAAACAATTCATACAAGATATATTTTTTTATCTATTATGAACTTTTTATTTTAAATCAAAGAAATAAAGAAGTTGTCTGTGACACACATGTATCAGTGAGATCACTAGCCAGTTGCCTAGTGATGTATGACGCCGTATCTCCAACGGCCAATAGAAAAGTTGAGTTGTGATGGGATTTGGCAGCTGGTTGCCAGGTGACCTATGAAACCATAAGAGCAACAGCCAATGGAAAACTGCCATGTTGTTCTGTATGTATAAGCCTGTCAGTCTATTCGTGGAAAAATACAGTCCCTCAACGGAACACTATACTTCTCCACGTGCCATTTGCATAAACAGGAAATGGGGGATGGTATCGTATGTTGGGGTCATTGGATATTACCATAATCTCCCCAATGCTTTCCAGATATGCAAGGATCCCAAATTCTGACTGGCTATTTATGTGCCTGCAGAGAGGACAGGTGATATTATTTAGGAGCCATCTTCCTATGCAGGCAGTATGAAAAAAGTGTGCGCACTGCATGAAGCTCACTCGATCTCCAGTTAAAATGTCCTCCAGGCAGATGGAGCAGGTTGCAGGTGGGTCCTCGACCGATCTTATGGAGGTAGGCAGTGTGAGCATGGAGGAGTTTACAACTTCAGGCTGGGTATTAGTGGAGGATGAGTTCCTGTCTCCAGACCTCTCCGGTGGTGGTGGTGGCCTTCGTCTCTGCCTCTTACTTGTATTTAATGGTGTTATCTCCAGTCTTCTTTGGCGGGCGAACCTGCTCCTTGTCCTGTAGGCAATAGGGGACTGGTCCCTGCTATGCCTCCATGTTTCTATGTAAAAAAGACAAACAACACACATATTAGTACTTTCCCCTGTGGAATATTAACCCTATAAGAAATACATATTTTGGAGACCAAGATTATTAATACATAAAGAAATAGTTGTACATTGAAATAACACAAATAAAACCAACAATTATGAAATACAACCAAATATTAAATATAATATTTATTGAAAATTGATCTACAACAAAACTGATTAAAATTGATTTAGACAATAATATTACAGTAAAATTACAGTAATAAACAACTCATCAGTAAAGATCACCATATTGTGCCCATGGTGAAGAAAGCTCATCAGTATAAAATTAAATCCAAATGAGCAGGGAAAATACAATAATATGTAATAGGTACAAACCCCAATGTAGGAATGTTGTGTCCATATTTTAGAGACTTGTAGATGGAAGTATTAGTGGCTTTTATGCGCTTCCCGTCTTACCTGATATAGAAGGCCTTTCAATGCCATTTCCAGAAGGCTCTTCTGAGATGTTTAGGACATTAGAAATGTCCCGAAAAGACATGTTCTTCTCAAAGGGCCAAGATGCTGTAAGTCTCTTGGTCTTGACAACAATGAAGAATGCGAAGTTGTAGAATTCTTCTTGATACACTTCCAGGAAATATTTTCTGGTATTAGCCAAAAAATAGTGATCTGAAAAGAGGCACTCACTAGAGATGCTTCTCCAATGTGAATCCACCGATCAACACAACAACAGCCCCAGTAATAGCCGAGGCAATTATGGTGTCATAATGTCATTACCTCACATTCCGTGTTCCATGATGTGTCCTAATGCCTACCTCACTGCTACCTCATAATGCATATTCTACATGTGCAGCATACATTGTAATACACGCTGTATACGCCTGCTCTTCTATATATTACTGTGCATTAATGGGATACACATGGCCTTACTAATCATTTATAGAAAGTGAAAACAACAAAAATAAAAAATTGCTTTTATAAACAAAAAAGTCATTAAAGTTAAAAAACATGTTTTTTACTCATATGATAAATAGAATTTAATACGGAGAAATAGTTATTTTTTTGCATTGCTCCTCATAAAAATGGATTCAAATGAACAGAAAGCCCATGTACCCAATCCTTGTGGTATGAAATATTACAATTTCCACCAAAATAAGGCCTCTTTTAACCCCATTACAACCTTTGACGTACATGTACGTCAAAGGTCGCATCCCAGACTTTAATGTGGATTTGCACACCGAGCCCACATCTTTCTCTGCCTTTAACAGTCGTGGGTGAAGTGGAGCTCCGCCCAAGACTCTTAACCTTGGCGCATCATACCACCCACCCATCAGAGTGTCTGTGACATGATTGTGGGGCCTGATGAGTTGCTATGACAGCCGAGGGTCTGACGATCTTCCCTTTGTCTGTCATTATGGACATTCCTGTGAGGCTATGTGCCACGATGCAGAAATGCTGCATATTTTTTCCGCTTCTCCCTGGCAGGAAAAGCGCATGCGGATTTTACATGTGTTTTTCCCGCCAGATAGAAGCGTTTGTCAAGCATCACTTGGAAAAGTGCCTGACAACTTGGTCACACTATATAAATCCATGCAACCGGCATGGATTTATATAGTGTGACAAAGTAATAGTTAAAAAAAAGAATAAGAATGGTAAAAAATAAAAAATAAAGATTATACTTACCTTCTGATGGCCCGCGGTCTCCTTCTCTGATGCGTCCGGTCTCCCCGGTGTCTCGCAGTTGTGTAAAAGGACCTAACATGACATCATTGAGTCATGTGACATGTCTCGCGACCGACGACATCATGCTTCTTATGACGATATTGAAGTCAAGGCTTCTTCACCTTTTTTTGAGCCACCATTCAAGACTTGTGTAACATGTTTCACGGTGCTTGCATGGATGTCTGTGATCTCACTATTACAAAGCTTATGATTCACCACTACCGTGTTTGTCGCACAAGAACTAATAGACCTTGTGATGAGCTAACTTGTTGACTCCAATATTTTGCCTGGACTTTCACCTCTTGCCTTTTGAATGGATGGACGGACTTCAGTTCGTATTCTTCCAGCTGTCATGGCAGTCACATGAAGCAGTTTGGCAATTTTCCTGGCTGAAAGACATCTATTGATGAGCAGGATGATGCTGTTTCTCTTTTCTTGTCCGCCCCGCCAGCTGTCAATCAGTGAGAGTCGTACACAGTGTTCCAGTAAATGGTGTCCGGATTGATCCTTGCAACAGGAAAGGGGAGCTTGATCAGAACTGAATAAGAAGGAGGCAAACAGAATGATGAGTAGGTCATTTCAATCAAAATTACTTACAAAGTGTAGCGTCGGCGTCCCTGCCTCCTGCTAGGCAGGGACGCTGTTCCCCTCACCTCTCCACTCCGTGCGCTCTCTCCAGACTGCTCCAGGCGACACCCATCTTTGCTCTCTTGTTCTGTCTCCGCCCACATTGAGGGTGGTCCCGGGGCAACTTAGTGATTGTCAGTTCCAGGGGCAGTTCTCTCACGCTGATGGACACTTCCAGCATCACAGTCTCTGTTGGTGGGCGCGGTTTCCGATTTTGGCGCCATTCTTCGACCTGGCCCACGATGGGAGGTGGCCTCTTGCCACCCTCTGGCACGCCCATAATGGCGTCCGCTCTTCCAAGGCGGGAAATCTTTGGAAATGGCGGGAATCGTCTCCCAGTGGCGGGAAACTCCATGGATGGCGGGAAAAAGCTGCAAATGGCGGACAACCGGCGGGAAACGACCTGTGATGGAGTCCGTTGGCGGGGACCCTCCGGAACCGGCGGGAGACTTCTTTTTGAGGTAACGGTGCACTTTTCTTCAGGCACGCAGTACCCGGTTGTTGCGGGCACGTAATCCTGCCGACTACGCCAAAGTTGACGCGCCCCCTGGGCCAGTGTTGTTTGGGGGATACCCGGAGCCGGATCAGATGGGGGTTGTAGTCTCCGAGTGGCGGTGACCCGGTCCGTGCCCAGGGTGTCAAGCTCAGTGTGTGGCAGTCCTACAGATGTTACTGGATGTTCTTTAGTGTCGACTACGCCACCCGTTGATTTGTGGTCACTACGGCCGCCGCTGCAGCAGGGTCCGCTGAGGCTGATAGTGTGTGTGCAGCTCAGGTAGTATAACCCCCAACGGGAGGGGTATAGCCTCAGGGGGTCAGTTGCAGAGGATGGTGGTTGTGGAGGTGCAGTGAGGATGGTAATGAAACTCAGAGTCGGGCTGTGCAGTTCAGGGTTTTTACTTACTGCTTTTGTGTTGGTCACTCCGGCCTTGAGTGACCGCCCGAGCCGTGCTGCGTCCACCAGGTCCTGGACTCGGCCAACCCCCAGGTGATTCTGGAGCGTGGTCCTGAGCTCCCTTTCTGACTTGTCCTTCTCTCTGGCCTTCCCCACCAGGGATCCACCTAAGTCCGGCTCCCTCGGGCCTCTTGTTGGTAAAACCCTTGTCTCTGGGTTCCCTGACCCTATTCACGGTTTGCCTTCCGGGTGGATTTAGTGGGTGGTCGTGGCAGCTCCTGCCCACGACCTCCGGTCTCTGGCTAAGGATTAGGGCCCTCCACCAGCTTGGGATCCGGTACCCTTGTGCCAACTCTTCACCCTCTGGTCTAATTTTGGGTTCTTGGAGTTCCCTCTTCTCCCCCTCTGGGTCCTTCTTTCTCCTCTCTCTCTCTCTTGGCCTTGGAGCTGGCTGTTGACTTTCAGACCAAACCTCTACAAAAGACTCTATCCTAAGATGGTGCCCACCTTATATACTCCCTCTATGTGTGAGCTCAGGTGACCAGCACCCAATGACTCCTAGCTTTACCCAGACTGCTCCCCCTATCTGCCCCTACACTACTGGGATGTTCCATCCCCCTCCCACTCCAGCCAGGGACAGACACTGTCGTACCTGCACATTTCTCTAGTGGGAGTACCATTGGTCTGTCCCCCGGAAATGGGATGTGTGTAGTGCATGCAGCCTACTGAGCTCAGTTCCACACTCCATCCTTACCCGGGAGTGGAATATCACACCTCTGGCTGAGGTGCAATACCCCTGTAGCAGCCGAATCCTCAGGGTGCTACATTACCTCAGAGGGCCCCTTTTAATAGACTGGCATCTAACCCCCCTAGCAAAAAGGGGATCTGTTTTTCTTACAACGAATCAAGTTGTAAGTGGCAAAACAGTTGCAGGTTTCGCCACGAATGCTCGTTCTGTGGCGGAGCACACCCTATGGCAAAATGTTTTAAAAAAATGGCACAAGGACAGCAATCAAGTATTAAAGAGCAATTTCCAAAAAGCATTGACTCCAGTGAAAATTCTAAGAATGCTTCCATGGTTAGGTCGCTATCCAAACCAGGAGAGTAGGAATGTATTAATATCTGGTTTTATTTTTGGTTTTTCAGTTCCCTCATTTAAAGGAACAGGTTGTCATGTTCATGATAATTTAGCTTCAGCTTTGCAATTTAGTGATATTGTTCGTGAAAAAGTAAAAAAAGAACTGGATCTTGGTAGGATTTCTGGCCCATTTGATTCCCCTCCTTTTGAGAATTTCAGGGTTTCACCGTTAGGCATTGTTCCTAAAAAAGAACCAGGTGCTTACCGGCTGATTCATCATTTATCCTTTCCCTCGGGCGCCTCTTTGAATGATGAAGTGGATAAGACTACATCATCAGTCAAATATGCTTCATTTGATTCAGAGGTTTAGTTATTAAAAAAATGTGGTCATAATGCCTTGTTGGCTAAATCAGACATAAAAGCAGCTTTCAGATTATTACCAGATAATCCTTTGGGTTTCAATTCTTTGGGTTTTCACTTCGACAGTAAATTTTTCTTTGACAGGTGCCTCCCAATGGGTTTTTCTTTATCATGTTTTTATTTTGAAACTTTTTCAACATTTCTTCAATGGGTGGTGAGGGAAGAATGTGAAGGCGGTGAAATATCTCATTATTTAGACAATTTTTTATTCATTGGTCCTAATGACTCTCGAATTTGTTTGAATTTATTAAATAAATTCTTGGATGTGTCTAATTATTTTGGGATCCCAGTTGCTATGGAAAAAACCCAGCTACCTACACATTGTTTAGAATTTCTAGGTATCCTGATAAATTCTGAAAGAATGGAATGTAGCCTTCCCATGGAAAAAGTTTCTAAAATATGTAATATGTTGTCATATTGCTTACAAAAGGACAAAGTCACATTGAAAGAGCTGCAATCCCTATTGGGATTGCTGAAATTTGCATTGAAAATTATCCCAATGGGTAGGGCTTTTTCTAGGGGTTTATATGATGCGACTAAAGGTTTAACCTCCCCTAGAGCTCACATTAGATTGAACAAGGGTCTTAAAGAAGACATGAGAGTATGGCTCCAATTTTTGGTTAATTTTAATGGTAAATCTTGCTGGCAGTCAGACTTTATAGATTCAGATTCTCTTTCTTTAATTATAGGTAGTAATGAACAAGGGGAATACGTAGTCCTTTTTAACAAGAATTGGTCAATGGGCTCATTTCCATGCGAGCAGTTGTTACTCAATCTCAGGAATAATAAGTTTGTTCTTGAACTTTTATCAGTATTGGTAGCACTAGTATTATGGGGTCGGCATTTGAAGAACAAGAGGATCTTACTTCATTCCAATGATCAAGGGTTTTTGCTTGCAGTGAATACCCTTTCTTCAAAAAACAAATGGGCAGCCATAATTTTGAGGAGAATAGTTCTTACTTGTTTAGAATTGAATATTTGGCTTAAAGCCTCATTGTCAGTCAGTAAATATGAATTAATTCTCAATTCCCTCTCTCACCGGCAGTGGCCCCTTTTTCATCATCTGGTGCCGGAGGCCGAGGTAGAAGGGATGCCTTGCCCAGCGTGCCTTTGCAGCTTGATTGCAGAGTAATTCCATACTTTATCGAGAAGTCGTTGTCCGAAAGAACATGGGCCGATTACTCGGCTGCATGGTATCATTGGGTTAATTTTTGTGCAAAAAATAACCTGGTTTATTATGAGTCTAAAGTAGATGCTGCCTTACAATTTACTGAATCCCTAATTAAAAAGGGTTTATCTTATTCTGCAATTAATAACGAATTGGCAGGTGTGTCATTCTTTTTTAAATTGGCAGGTAAATCACCATTCAGTAATTTTTTTCCTATCAAACAATTACTAAAGGATTACAGGAAGTTTAATGCAAAACCAGATGAGCGTCGTCCGATTACTTTGGATCTATTAAGAAATCTATGTTTGGCACTAAAATCTGTTTGCAAAAACAAGTTTGAAACTTACTTATTTAAATCAGCATTTTCTCTTGCATTTTTTTCAGCTCTGAGGATAGGTGAATTAGTTTCTTCATCCAAATCTAGCCCTTCTGGGCTTCATTTTAAGGATATTTTAATACGGGACTCTCAGATTAATTTATTCATACGTAAATCAAAGACAGATCAACTAGGTCGGGGAGTGTCTGTGAGTCTAAATTCCATTTTAGATAAAGAAATATGCCCAGTAGGTAATTTGAAGAAATGGTACCTTATTAGACCCATTGGATTAGGCCCGTTATTTATTCATGCCAATGGTGAATTTGTAACAAAATTCCAGTTCAATGCCGGTTTAAAGAAATGTCTTTGTTTGCTTGGATTAGAAACTTGTAGAATTTCATCCCACTCTTTTCGGATCGGAGCAGCTACAGAAGCAGCTCGTTTAGGGCTGAGTGACGAAAAAATTATGCGAATTGGCAGATGGGAATCAAACAGGTTCAAATTCTATGTTAGGCCGAATTTAGCATTTTAAGTAATAGTGTTTATCTGTTTATTCTTTCAGGTCCAGTTATTGTTTGGATAGTCGGTCACTCTTTTGTTCACTGGGCAATGGTTCGAGCTATTGAAAGGCCATACACTATGAATCTTTCTTTTAATCCTGATTTAGTTCAAATTTTTTGGCACAGTGTAAGAGGTCTGAAGTAGAAAGACTTAGTTTCGGAAATCCAGAAGTTAGCAGTTAGTTTTCCTGCACCTGACCTCGTTATAGTTCATGCCGGTGGGAATGACATTGGAAAAAAACGTACTTTAGACTTATTGTCAGTTATGAAAAGTGATTTTTCTTTTCTTAAAATATGTTTTCCTAAGACGTCTTTTGTTTTTTCTGAAATAATTCCGAGACTTCCATAAAGCCTAAGCTTTATGGAAAAGATCCGTAAAAGAGTAAACAAAGGAATGGAAAAATGTATGCATTTATTGAATGGTTTTTCTTTCAGGCATAGAGATTTAGAAGGATTTATTATCGATATGTACAGAAAAGACTGGGTACATTTGTCTGAAATAGGCCTGGACATTTTTAACCTCGACCTGCAAACGATTATCGAAAAATGGCTGTGATGTGGTGGGGTGGGCCATGCCTCTTCAAGGCCTGGCCGTTTGGGAAAATTGCCTAGCTAAGCTGGGTGGATTAGTTTATTTATATGGTTTTAAATTAATATTTATTTGATATTTATTGAGTTGGTATCTTCATTAATTGATTAAACTTCATGATACTCATAATAAACATCACGGCCTGTTTTATCCATTCATATTGTGTTGTTGTTATTTATTTATAAGTATTACGACATGGGCTTTGTGTTACCATGGGTATCCAAGCTGAACATGTGGCATGAACTGTCTCTCTATAACTTGGAGGTCCTGCCCTGCCCTGCCGCTAGTGTTTCGTCAGAGGGGGTTTTTAAGGGGTATTATAACTGATAGGTGCATCCGGCTGCCAACTGAAAATGCTGACAGTCTGACTTTTATCAAAATGAACAAGGCTGGATTGGCCCAGATTTCTCAACACCACTGGATGACCGCAGCATAATATAAACTCAAATCCAGTGTTTTTTTTTGTTGGTCTATTTCCATGCGCCTCTTCACACTCAGACATGTGTGTATGCTTCTTGATTTGTTTTTTTTTTTATGTCGTCCTCCTCCTTCTCCTTCTCCTCCACCACCATATCAACAGGGTGACCATCATGCAACACCCCTTTTCATTTTTTAAAGGTGTTTATGATGCCCGTAGGAACAATTTTTAGAGGCCTACCTCTAACATGCCATAACATATAAATATATACTCTCCAGTCGAAAATGTACAATATACAGCTATGGCATAGCCGGTTGCTGGCCCTCTAATAATAGTAAGGGCCCCCTAATGGCCATCTACAAATAGTGAGGGCCGCCTGATGGCCCTGTAAAAATAGGCGTGGTAACTTTCAGAGTCCCTCCTTCATAAATGAAACAAGATGTGTCTGATCATGTCTCACACACCACATGGCCAGATAAGGTAGTAAAATGTTACAATTACATTTACTAGTGAATGTATTTTTCACCGTTGAAAGCAATGCGAACTTGCAAAAATGCAATAAAAACACTTTGTGTAAACATAGCCCAAGGTGTGGAGGAGCATTTTTTTATTTTGCCTTATATACAAGTCATTATCTTGAAACATGTTTCTTAACATTTTTTTCCAGGAAAATCCATTTTATCTTTGTTTTTGTATGTTTTATTGTCAGTCCATAAAAGTGGGGTAATACTCTGACAACATTGCTCACAGCAGCAACCTGGGATTCAGAGATGCTTCCACATGCTATTCCCATGCAATTTCAGCACTATTTCCATTGATCTGACCAATTTTTAGACAACCTCCAGAACTCGGGGGGTGGGGGCTGAAGGGGGATGGTTGCCGAAAAAATGCTTGACTTTCCCATTGACTTACATTGTACTCATTACTCGGGCCGAGCACCCGAGCATTTTAGTGATCGCTCATCACTACTAGTAGTAATGCATAGTGTTTTAAGTAATCTTGCTGAAGTACAAGTACTGTAAAGGTAATGCCTAGTTTTCATAATGTACAATGTGAGTAAGTATAGGTAGAACATAGAGTAAAATTTAGAACATAAGATGGTAACTGCAGTTAGAGGATGACAATGGAGTTAGGTATAGTATAAGCATTGCTAGTATAGTATTAATGTAGAAAAGTAATGCAAGGTGTGTGCTAGAAGTAGGTGAAAGGTTAGATCTGCCAAGCAACAGACTGCAGGAACAGAAATAGTTAAAAAAAGTAAAAAAAGGAACCACTTCCTAGTTTAGTTAGTTAGTGTGAGAGTTCATTGGTGACAGTGACAAAGTAAAGTGCAAGCTGCAGTGGGCTAACAGCGAGAGGAGTACATATTGTGTTGGGTGGTATGAGACCTTACAAGACTCCATGCGGGCTTTCCTGTAATATCCGGAGCCTAAGGCTCGAAACAGGTGCTATGGGGAGTACCTTTACCCCTTCCGTACAGAGGAAGATAGATGTGGAACTGCATGAGGTGAAGGTAAAGGATCTCATCAATACTGTGGAGCCGGGTGGGAAATCCCTGGGGCTGAAGGAAGGAAGGAACACGTTTGGTTCTTTCACCCTATTTTTGCACCCTGCTTCCCTAACTACACCTATGATGGTATGTCACAACAAGACCATACATTACTAGCATATTTAGTGATAACTGAATAATACCACTATACTGATCATTAATAGTGTTGAGCGAGCACTAAAATGCTCGGGTGCTCGAAGCTCGGGTCGAGCTCGCCGTGATACTCGGGTGCTCGACCCGAGCAACGAGCTCAATGTTAGTCTATGGGAAACTCGAGCATTTTTGCGGTGGCACCCCCGGCAGTCTTTTAAAAGCCTAACAAGTGCCCAAAACGATAGTGACAGTGCTCAAATGACATGGGGACAGCATGGGGATCGCCCAGGAAGCATTTCTGACCCCCAGGTCACTGCTGTCAACAACGTGGTCAGAGGTATTAAGCCACTTTTACAGGCTCACAATAAAACGAAAGTGAAACTTTTTCCTGTGAAATATGTTAAGGAACATCCTTTCCAGGGAAAAGACTTGTGTATAAGTTAAAATAAATGACCAAAAACAAAAATACTCCTCCACACCTTTGGCTATGTTCACAAGTAGCATTTTTTATGCGTTTTTGCACTTTTGTATTGCTTTCAACTATGACAAATGCATTCACCGGGAAAAGTCATTTTAACATTTTACAACCTTATCTGGCCATGTGCTGTGTGACACATGCATAAAGTGCTGAAAAGACATGGGAACAGCATGGGGAAGACCCCTGGAAGCATCTCTGACTCCCAGGTCACTGTCTAAAAGTGTGCCCATCATAAGTGATCCTTGCCGCATCAGAAGATGCAGACTTGCAACTTTACCCATGCAAGTTCTAGTCCCAGGGCAGTGTTCAATTGTACCTCCCCCATTCCTTGCAATACAAGCGCAAGTATGCAGCCTGCCACCCACCCACCCCCAGGCTGCAATACCATACTGCTTGCTTGCTTGAACTTGAAATTGGGCCTTTTAGGCATGTGGAGGCGGAATCTGGCCACCACGTCATGGCTGTGTTGGCGGCCTGGAATCCATACTCAGTCCCCAGCCGCCCGGCGGCCGGGTGTCCACACTCAGTCCCCAGCCGCCCCGCGGCCGAGTGTCCACACAGTCCCCAGCCGCCTGGGGGCAGTCGGGTGTCCATAAACGGTTCCCAGCCGCCCCCATTTCTCCTTGGAACATCCCCCCACACACTTTTCTTAGCCCGGCCTGCTTTAGGCAGCATTGGACGAGCCCACCAGAGAACCAGACTCCTCCGGTGGGCCCTGACTTCTCCATCGGTGGAGTTAAGAGTGCCAAGGTGAGGAGCATGATGATGATGACAGAAGTTAGCATCTGCTATGTTTTCTTTTAATGCAAGTGTAAGTGTGCAGCCTGCCACCCACCCACCCCCAGACTGCAATTCATACTGCTAGCTTGCACTTGAAATGGGGCCTTTTAGTTTAGAGGAGGCCGAAGCTGGCCACTACCTCATGGCTGCTTCGGCAGCGAGGTATTCATACTCATTCCCCAGCCGCCCCTATTTGTCCTGGTGTGCCTTATACATAAGATTAAGCGCGTATACCAAAACATTACCTGTGCCCTCCCCAGTGCATTTAGTGGGAAGGAGAGACTATTCCGCTGTAGTGTGTGCATGCCAAACCCCTGTTCATGGTACATGCGAAGATGCCTCCCACCTTGCACCTATCGTTGCAGACTTGCAACTATCCCCATTCAAGTCCTTGTCCCAGGGCAGTGTTCAATTGTACCTTTCCCATTCCTTGCAATGCAAGCGCAAGTATGCAGCCTGCCACCCACCCACCCCCAGGCTGCAATACCATACTGCTTGCTTGCTTGCACTTTAAATTGGGCCTTTTAGGCATGTGGAGGCGGAATCTGGCCACCACGCCATGGCTGTGTCGGTGGCTTGGTATCCATACTCAGTCCCCAGCCGCCTGGTGGCCGGGTGTCCCCGCTTGCTCCCCAGCCTCCAGGGGGTGGCCGGGTGTCCATACTCGGTCCCCAGCCACCCCCATTTGTACCGGTAACCTTTCCCACACTTTTCTTAGCCTGGCCTGCTTTAGGGCAGCATTGGCCGAGCCCACCGGACTATCAGACTCCTCCGGTGGGCCCTGGCTTCTCCATCAGGGGAGTTGAGAGTGCCAAGGTGAGGAGCATGATGAGGATGATAGAAGTTAGCATCTGCTTTGTTTTGTTGTAATGCAAGCGCATGTATGTCGTAGCGGCTAGGCCTGAGGAGGTCAGCGATTTGGCGCATATCCTACCTCCTCCGAGGATTGCTGGATGTTTTCCTGCTACTATCCAAGTTCTATGACGTTAAAACAAAGCTTCAGGTGATAAATGATGGATGAGGTAGTGGCAAAGGAGAAAGAGCAGGAGGAACAGGGACCATTCACATCAATATCAGGCCAGTCAACCAGATATGTCTTGTAGGATATGTTTCTGTAACAAAAGGAGGGGTTCGGCTACACAGTTATAGGGCATACAGTGAGTGCAATGCCTACCAAAAATTTCTAGGCACTCCAATGCCCCTTGGAAATGACATGGAGGTCAGAGGGCGTTAACTAAACCTTTTTTTCCATTTATAGCAACTGGGTCTCCTGTGCACTGTTGGCCTAAGCAGTGAATGGAATGCTTTCCAAAAATTATGAGGTACTGCAATGCCCCTTACAAGAGCCATGTGGTCTGGTCACCACAGTAATAGAGATTACGTCGGAGAGCAAGTGGGAGGTTTCCTGGTCAGGATCCCTTAAACATGCAACATCCTCCTGCCCCAGTCCTGGGAGGGGAGAATTCTGCCCTTATAAACTGGATCTAGGGTGGGATTGAGTGAGTCAGAGAACAGAGAACAGTCAGAGTCAGAGTGAGAGCAAGGGAAAGTAACAGCAAGGAGCTCTGTAGGAGCTAGGAGCTAAAGACGAGGTGCTGGAAGCTGAGCAGAGCTCGCCCTGGCAGAAGACAATAGGAACCGGACACAGGAGTCCGAAGCTGTGAGGACTTATATATCCAACAGCAGAAACCAGCCGGCAGGGGATTTCAGGTCCTCTGGCCATAGAAGCCCGGAGGCTCAGTCACAAGCAAGGGACCAGCACCGCCGTCGTGGAGCGGAGGCTAACAGAAGGCCCCAAGTCACCAGGCTTACGGGTGAGCACTACACGGTACACTCAGGGACGTGGGCTACTTCTACCCGCTTACAGCAAGGTAGCCAGGAAGAGTGCAGACAGACGGGGAGGCCTACAACTCCACCTGGCCAGGGGAACTCCTGCTTGCTCACAGACTGACCAGGCCTCTTATGCTAGCCAGTACTCCCGGGAGGGTCTACCTTATAATCATCAGTAAAGACCCTGAACTGCACTGCAAAGACTCTGAGTCATTCCTGCTGCGCTCGTGCACCATCACCCCCATCATCCACACTCACTGCCCTGAGGCTATACTCCTCCCGAGGAGAGTTATCCCATTTTATGCTGCGCACACAACACCAGCCTCAGCGGTCTGCCTCGCAGCGGTGGTACTCCCTGACCGCAATCCACGGGTGGCGCAGTCGGACAATTAACCTCAAAACCTAAGAAAGATTGCCACTGGTTTGACCAGCCTCAGCCTCGGGACCGTGTCACCGCCACGGAGACTACAGACCCCAGAGACCCGGCACCGGGTATCCCACACACGTGTACACACGGCCCAGGGGGCGCGTCACATGCAGTACAGCATATTACAAACATAAGTCCCATTATTGGGGAGTGGGTGTCCCATAGTATTTGCTTATGCCTTGCAAGCAAAAGCTGCCAAAAATTAGGATGGAGCAACTTGCAGTGCCCCTTACAAGAGCCATGCAGTACAGCATATTACAAACATAAGTCCCATTATTGGGGAGTGGGTCTCCCATAGTATTTGCTTATGCTTTCCCAGCAAAAGCTGCCAAAAATTAGGACGGAGCAACTTGCAATGCCCCTTACAAGAGCCATGCAGTACAGCATATTACAAACATAAGTCCCATTATTGGGGAGTGGGTGTCCCATGGTATTTGCTTATGCTTTCCCAGCAAAAGCTGCCAAAAATTAGGACGGAGGAACTTGCAATGCTGGCACCCTGGTGGTATAGTGGTGGTGGAGGCTGAGGATAAGGAGAAGAAGATTAAACAGCCGAAACGAGGAAGCGTAGACCCATGTGTGGGTGTGAATCGGTGCATGTGAATACACCTCCCGAAATAACACAGTGGATTTGACTTTATGTTACTCTGCTGTCATTTGGTGGTGATGAGAAGTCTGGCCCAATCCAGCCCTTGTTCATTTTGATAAGGGTCAGCTTGTCAGCATTGTCAGTTGACAGGCGAGTGCGCTTATCAGTTATAATTCCCCCAGCGGCACTAAAAACACGCTCCGATAACACCCTAGCGGCAGGGCAGGCCAGGACCTCCAAGGCGTACAGAGCGAGTTCATTCCAAGTGTCCAGCTTGGATACCCAATAATTAAAAGGCACAGAGGAATCACGGAGGACGCTGGTACGATCGGCAAGGTACTCCCTCACCATCTTTTGAAACTTTCCACTCCTTGTGAGAGTACCCCGCGCCTCAGGGCCTGTAAGCTGGGCGGGTGTCAGAAAACTGTCCCAGAACGTTGACAGTGTTCCCCTGCCTCTGCTGGATTGGAGTTGCATCTCTCTCGCCTGTATGCCTTGGTTGGGCAACGAACTGTGACCTCTGCCGCTAGCGTGTTCAGATGGGAATTTTTTTAAGAGTTCTGCAGCAAGGGCCTTCTGGTATTGCCCCATTTTTGTAGACCTCTCCACCTCTGGAATAAGAGAGTGAAAGTTCTCCTTGTAGCGGGGGTCTACAAGTGTCACCAACCAGTAATGACTGTCACCCAACATTTTGACAACGCGAGGGTCACGGTTAAGGCAGCGTAACATAAAGTCAGCCATGCGTGTCAGACTGGTAACGGGCAAGATTTCCGTGTCCTCACCAAGATGACGACTGACCATGCTCTCCTCCTCCTCCTCCTCTTCCTCCTCCCCCCTGTCCTCAGGCCACCCACGCTGAACCGACGGTATGACACTTGTACAGGTACTACCGTCTACAACGCATGATAGCAGCTCCTGTTCTTCCTCCTCCTCCTCTCCCTCATTGTCCCCCAATGCACGTTGGGATGAGATGAGGCTGGGCTGTGTGTAATCGCCCGCTACGGCTTCTTGATCCATCTCATCATACTCTGGCTGCAATGCCTCCTCTTTAATTCTCTGCAGAGAGCGTTGCAAAAGACAGACAAGTGGGATGCTGACACTAATGATGGCGTCATCGCCACTCACCATCTTGGTGGCCTCCTCAAAGTTTGTCAGGATGGTACATATGTCAGACATCCAGGTCCACTCCTGAGGTCTTATGTGTGGAGTCTGACCTGAATATCGACGGCCTTGTTGCAGCTGGTACTCCACAACTGCTCTCTTCTGCTCACAAATCCTTTGCAACATGTGGAGGGTAGAGTTCCAACGTGTGGGGACATCACACACCAGTCGGTGTGCCGGAAGCTGCAAACGCTGCTGCAACACAGCAAGGGTGGCGGAAGCTGTAGCCGACTTGCGAAAATGAGCTGACAGGCGGAGTACTTTCACGAGCAGATCTGGCAACTCGGGGTACGATTTAAGAAACCGCTGAACCACGAGGTTAAGCACATGAGCCAGGCATGGTAAGTTTGTGATCTCACCTTGCCTCAGAGCCGCCACCAGGTTACGGCCATTGTCACACATGACCATGCCGGGATGTAGGTTCAGCGGTCTCAGCCACAGATCTGCCTGCTCTTTCACAGCTGTCCACAACTCACAAGCAGTGTGAGGTTTATCACCTAAGCTTATGAGTTTCAGCACAGCCTGTTGCCGCTTGGCGGAGGCAGTACTGCAATGCTTCCAGCTTGTAACTGATGTGGTGATATCTGAGATGGAGGCTGAACATGAGGAGGAGGAGGAGGATGCGCAGGAGCTGTACACTGTGGTGGCAACTCTGACTGACATAGGGCCCGCAATCCTCAGTGTGGGGAGGATGTGTTCCGTCCCAAGGTCCGACTGGGTCCCGGCTTCCACTATGTTTACCCAGTGTGCCGTCAGAGAGATGTACCGTCCCTGGCCACAAGCACTTGTCCACGTGTCCGTTGTCAGGTGGACTCTCCCAGTAACTGCGTTGTTGAGGGCACGGCAGATGCTTTGGGACACGTGCTTGTGTAGTGCGGGGATGGCACACCGGGCAAAATAGTGTCGGCTGGGGACCGAGTACCGAGGGACGGCCACCGCCATAAGATTGCGGAAGGATTCCGTCTCCACCAGCCTAAAAGGCAGCATTTCCAATGCAAGCAGTCGTGAAATGTGCGAATTTAGGACTGTGGCCTGTGGGGCGTTAGCTGCGAATTTCCGCTTTCGTTCAAAGGTCTGGGATATGGACAATTGAACGCTGCGGTGGGACGTGGACATGGACGTTGATGCTGTTTCTTGAGAAACTGCCATAACAAGTGAAGACTGAGAGGAGGGGGCATCTTTACATGCAGTATGGACAGGGGATTGCCTTGCACACACAACAGGGGATTCTATTGCACGCACAACAGTGGAAGAAGCAGTGGTGACACCCGCTGACACTGGTCGTGGACCCTGGGTTTCGCCCCACAAAGTCGGGTGCTTTGCTGCCATGTGCCTGATCATGCTGGTGGTGGTCAGGCTGGTAGTTTTGTCACCCCTGCTGATGCTGGCATGGCAGGTGGAACATATGGCCTTTTTGGGGTTATCAGCAGAGTCTTTAAAAAAATTCCAGACTCTGGAAGACCTACCGCTTGTACTGGCAACATCCCTCATGTTGGTGTTACGGGGAACGGTTGCCTGCCTTCTGTCTGCGGCCACCACACTGCTTCTTCCTGCCTGTTGGGGTACTCTGCCTCCCTCCCCCTGTGTGCTGCTGGCCTCACTCTGCATGTCCTCCTTCCACGTTGGGTCAGTTACTAGATCATCCACCACCTCCTCCTCTTCCACTTGCGCACCACGATCCTCCTCCTCACTTCCTGGCAATTGTGTCTCATCATCGTCCACCTCTTGTGACAGATTGCCAACGTCGACTTCCTGTGGCCATGGCTGTTCAAATATTTGGGCATCGCAACATGGGATCTCCTCTTCCACCACTTCAAGCGTATCAGGCGAGGGGCCCAAATATGGAAATGGACCAGTGAACAGCTCTTCAGAGTTTCCAAGTGTGGGATCACTTGCTGTCTGGCGACACTCGGCATGGTGGGAGGAAGGAGCATCAGGATGAGGAGGAGTATGCGGTCGAGACTCACGGCTACTAAGAGATGACCGTGTGGAAGACAGACCGGAGGTGGTGGTGCCCAGGTAACTGGAAGTATTGTCTGCTATCCAATTAATAACCTGTTCACACTGATCAGTTCTCAATACTGGTGTTGTTCTGTGCTTCCCTAGTAATTCGGTCAAGAAGTGGGAGCGAGAAGATGTGGCTGTTGGTTGTGGCACATTTTCACCTTGGCCACGGCCCCGTCCTCTGCACGAATCATCACCAGAACGTCCACTTCCACGTCCCTTGCCACGCGCCTTGCCCATTGTAAATTAAGTAAAATAGCTTACACTCGCACTATCAATGGAAAAAGGGTAATAAAGAGTAGATTAGAACCGTGGAAGAGGAAAACCACAGTTATTGTTTACTGGGGTATACCACACTTTTTTAAATAGAGATATTTGCGGCTGAACAGTGAGCGACACACTCAAACTGCTTTTTTTTAAGATAACAAAGGCCCAAACCTGGATAGTACAGCGATTTGACCCGTGGAACTGCGAAACCACACTGGGATGTCGGGCCTACACAAGACTATTTTCAACAGATATATTTTTGTGTCACAACAGTCAGGAGACACTACTGTTTTTCTTTACGGAAAAAACTACCAAAACCTGAATAATAGAGATTTTTTACCGTGGAACAGCAAAACCACAGTTATAATTTACTGGTGTATACCAGGCTTTTTAAAATATATATATATTTGCGGCTGAACAGTGAGCGACACACTGAAACTGTTTTTTTTAGATACAAATGGCCCAAAAGTGGATAATACAGAGGTTTGTACCGTGGAACTGCAAAACCACACTTGTATTTCTCGGGCCTACACCAGACTATTTTCAACAGATATATTTGTGTCTGAAAAATCAGGGAGACACTATTTTTTTTTTTTTTACAGCAAAAAATACAAAAAGCAGGATAATAGAGATTTTTTACCGTGAAACAGCAAAAGCACACTTCTGTCTCTCTGGCCTACACCAGACTATTTTCAACAGATATATTTGTGTCTGAAAAATCAGGGAGACACTATTATTATTTTTATACAGCAAAAAATGCCAAAAACAGGATAATAGAGATGTTTTACCGTGGAACATCAAAACCATAGTAATAATTTACTGGTGTATACCAGGCTTTTTAAAATATATATATATATTTGCGGCTGAACAGTGAGCGACACACTCAAACTGTTTTTTTTAGATACAAATGGCCCAAAAGTGGATAATACAGAGGTTTGTACCGTGGAACTGCAAAACCACACTTGTATTTCTCGGGCCTACACCAGACTATTTTCAACAGATATATTTGTGTCTGAAAAATCAGGGAGACACTATTTTTTTTTTTTTTACAGCAAAAAATGCAAAAAGCAGGATAATAGAGATTTTTTACCATGGAATAGCAAAAGCACACTTCTGTCTCTCTGGCCTACACCAGACTATTTTCAACAGATATATTTGTGTCTGAAAAATCAGGGAGACACTATTATTATTTTTATACAGCAAAAAATGCCAAAAACAGGATAATAGAGATGTTTTACCGTGGAACATCAAAACCACAGTAATAATTTACTGGTGTATACCAGGCTTTTTAAAATATATATATATTTGCGGCTGAACAGTGAGCGACACACTCAAACTGTTTTTTTTAGATACAAATGGCCCAAAAGTGGATAATACAGAGGTTTGTACCGTGGAACTGCAAAACCACACTTGTATTTCTCGGGCCTACACCAGACTATTTTCAACAGATATATTTGTGTCTGAAAAATCAGGGAGACACTATTTTTTTTTTTTTTTACAGCAAAAAATACAAAAAGCAGGATAATAGAGATTTTTTTACCGTGGAACAGCAAAAGCACACTTCTGTCTCTCTGGCCTACACCAGACTATTTTCAACAGATATATTTGTGTCTGAAAAATCAGGGAGACACTATTATTATTTTTATACAGCAAAAAATGCCAAAAACAGGATAATAGAGATGTTTTACCGTGGAACATCAAAACCACAGTAATAATTTACTGGTGTATACCAGGCTTTTTAAAATATATATATATTTGCGGCTGAACAGTGAGCGACACACTGAAACTGTTTTTTTTAGATACAAATGGCCCAAAAGTGGATAATACAGAGGTTTGTACCGTGGAACTGCAAAACCACACTTGTATTTCTCGGGCCTACACCAGACTATTTTCAACAGATATATTTGTGTCTGAAAAATCAGGGAGACACTATTTTTTTTTTGTTTACAGCAAAAAATGCAAAAAGCAGGATAATAGAGATTTTTTACCGTGGAACAGCAAAAGCACACTTCTGTCTCTCTGGCCTACACCAGACTATTTTCAACAGATATATTTGTGTCTGAAAAATCAGGGAGACACTTATTATTTTTATACAGCAAAAAATGCCAAAAACAGGATAATAGAGATGTTTTACCGTGGAACATCAAAACCACAGTAATAATTTACTGGTGTATACCAGGCTTTTTAAAATATATATATATTTGCGGCTGAACAGTGAGCGACACACTCAAACAGTTTTTTTTAGATACAAATGGCCCATAGAACTGCAAAACCACACTTCTATTTCTCTGGCCTACACCAGACTATTTTCAACTGATATATTTGTGTCTGAAAAATCAGGGAGACACTAAAGAGGATTTAGATAAAAAAAAGGATTTTTCCTGGCCCCCGGGACCTGGAGCTAAGTCCAGCAATTTCAGCAACAGGAGCAGCACACAGGACTGTAATGCAGTGTTTGCTGGTATAACCACTGGGTCTCCTATACAGCCTGCCTGCCTGCCTGCCTGATATACCTGGGATGGATATTATTCCTGAGAAGGACTGTTTGTTTGATCTGGCAGCCTTTACAGACCCTACACTAACTATTTTGCAGGATATATCTCTCCCTAAATCAGCAGCGCTGTCCCTACACTGTCTGATCCGGAGCGACTGTGTCCAAGATGGCGGCGCCCGGTTTTAAATACTCGAGGTGACGCTGTGCGGCCAGCCAATCACTGTAATGCCCACAAACAACATGGTTGCGGCATTACAGTGACTGGCTGGCAATCCCTGCATGTTCATTGGCTCTGTAAAGAGCGCCAAACGTGCAGGGTGGAGACCCGAGCTCCCGCCCGAGTAACCCGGAAATGCTCGGTGCTCGCCGAACATCCCGAGTAGCGTGATGCTCGGGCGAGTACCGAGCAGTGTCGAGCATGTTCGCTCAACACTAATCATTAATCATTTAAAAAAAACACAGAACTAACCTTAATATTATCACCAGTAACAGTTGCACACAGGACCTCTGTTTGTAGTATATAGTGCATAGTCTAAGTGTACAGGCAATACAGTGATCACCGGTGACACTACACTGTATAGCTCTGTAGATACTTTATAGTATGTAGTATAAGTGTACAGGTAATTCAGTGATCACCGGGGATATTATACATAAGGGCCCACCATACCGCTTATTACAGTATCTGCATACAAAGCCAGTTGATACAGTTAAAGGGCATCTGTCACCAGATTTTTGCCACCTTATCTGAGGGCAGCATAATGTACAAACAGAGGCCCTAAGGCTATGTGCGCACGTAGCAGATTTGATGCAGAGCGTCTTTGCCTCTCTCTGGCAGAAAAAAAACGCATGCAGATTTACATGCGTTTTTTCTGCCAGAGAGAAGCGTTTTTACATGCGTATTCGCATGCGTTTTTTCAAGCACTTTTACAAGCGATTTGGAAAAGTGCTTGACAAGTTGATCACACAATATAAATCCATGCAACCAGCATGGATTTGTAATGTGTGAACAACTTAGATGCTTAAGGCTGTGTGCCCACGTAGCGTTTTTCAAGCGTTTATGCTGCGGAATTTCCACAGCGGAAACGCTTGTGAAACGCTAGGTAATCCGCACCCCATGGTCCCCAAGGGGATTCCGCATGTTCTATGCACATGCTGCGGATTTTTCCGCAGCGTTTATGCTGCGTACAAAAATCCGCAGCATGTCATTTAATTTTGCGGAAGCGCAGCGGAACTCCCGCCATTGACTTGCATTGAGACGCACAGAAACCGCGACTGTACATTTTTACAAGCGGCTTCTATGCGTCTCTATGTGCGGATGGTACCCAGTTCTGGAGGAGAGGAGACTCTCACCCAGACCTGGGTACCATTCTACCTGTAAAAAAAGAATAAAATAACAAATAAAGTTTATACTCACCTTTCCGAAGGCTTCTCTCTGAATGCCAGCAGCGCTGAAGGACCTTCGGTGACGTCACAGTCATGTGACCGCAGGCCCTTCACCGCTCTGTCTCGCGATATGCCGGCAGCCGGGAACCAGCCAGGAAGCAGCGCTGCAGCCACGCCGGGGCCTTGGGGGTGAGTATAGCTTTATTTGTTTTAATTTTTACGGTTCACACTGTATAAATCCACGCTGTTTGCATGGATTTATACAGTGTGACCTAGTTGTCAAGCACTTTCCAAGTGATGCTATCGCCTGGAAAGCGCTTGTCAATCTGCATGCGGAAACGCATGTGAATCCACATGTGGATCCGCATGTATTCTACAGGAAAAACGCATGTACAATCTGCATGCGTTTTTTCTGCCAGGGAGATGCAGAAATGCTGCAGAAATTTTCTGCTTCATTTCTGCATCGTGGGCACATAGCCTTAAATGCAGCATCTATAGTAAAAAAAAAGAATTAAAACGTTAAAAAAAACCCAAAACCTGTATATTCACCTCTCTGGCATCCCCCGGTCTGCTCTCCGGTCTCCTCCAGTCTGCTCCGCGTCTTCTCTCCTTGGCGTCCCGTGGTGTACTGTCAGGACCTGCGGTGACGTCATTTAGTCAGCTGATGGTCACGCGACCATCACCTGACCACCGACGTCAGCGGTCGCGTGACCATCAGGTGACTAAATGACGTCACTGCAGGTCCTGACAGTACACCGCGGGAGGCCAAGGAGAGAGGACGTGGCCGGGGGCCGCCAGAGAGGTGAATATACAGGTTTTGTTTATTTTTAACTTTTTTATTTCTTTTTTTCACCGCGTGGTAGCTGGGATGAAGAGGAGTTGTAGTCTCCACTTCATCCCGGGTACCACACGCACCGCGATTACGCTGCAGCGTAATCGCGGTAGAAATGGTCATGCTGCATTTTGCAAAGCAATGCGAATTCGGCGTGCAAATTAGCGCATCATGTGCACAGCACAACCGAATTCACATTGCTTTGCATGGCAGACTGTTTTACAAGCGTTTTCGCTGCGTTTTCGCGGCCGTAAATACGCCGCAAAAATGCTACAAAAACGCTATACGTGGGCACATAGCCTGATTCCAGCAATGTACCATTCACTGGGCTGCTTTCTGCAGTTTTGATAAAATCACTGTTTTATCAGAAGAATATTATCACTAGAGGACTAGTAAACCTGCTACCAGGTAGTCAAGCATATTCATGACCTCTGTATAACCCCACCCCACCACTGACAGGAGGTTTTTCGTGTACACTGTACATGGACGGAAAGCTGCCAATCAGTGGTGTGGGTGGGGTTGTACGGTGCACAAAATTCACAGAACTGCTAGATTTGCAACCGATAAAAACCAGTGATGATAAAACTGAGAAAACCAGTGATTTTATCAAAATGATAGCAAGCGGCCCAGTAAGTGACATATTGCTGGAATCAGGGTCTCTACCTCCGTTGGGACGCTGACTGTACCAGAGGGCTCTCCAGGATTTGGGCCTAGGTGAGCATATAGTATATTGTTTTATTTTATTACTCAGCTCTTGTAGGGGAATGTGGACAGAATCATACTGGAGGGAAGGGAGACAGAATACTATGTGGCCACCAGACTGTGAGGGGGGTGCTGTGGGGTCCATCATTCCATGTGAGGGGAGACTACTATAGGTGCCGTCATACTGTGTGTTGTGGAACTACTATGGGAGTCATTATATTATTATGTGGGAGAAACTACTGTGAGGGCATTTTACTGTTTGAGAGGTACTGTGAGCGCCATCATACTACGTGTAGGGGCTACTGTGTGGGCAATTTTTTGGGTCCTTCATACTGTGTGGACATATTGTTGGGGCCATCATGCTATATGTGTGGGGGGCTACTGTCTGGGAAATACTGTGGGGCCATCATGCCATGAGGGGGTGCTGTGGGGGGTTACTGTACTGTGTGGGCTTTGCTGGGGAGGTCATTATACTGTGTTGGGGGTGTTGAAGGTGCCATTGTACTCTGTGGGGGCCATCATACTAAGTTGACGGTGCCGTGTGAACCATCATAGAGTGTGTGTAGGGGCTACTGTGTTGGCAATAGTGTAAGGCCATCATACTGTGTGGGGGTGCTGTGGGGGCCATCATGCTGTGTGTGTGAGGGGGCTACTTTATGGGCAATACTGTGGGACCATCGTACCATGTGAGGGTGCTGTGGGGATTACTATACAGTGTAGGTGGTGCTGTGGTTGTTATTATACTATGGTGGGAGTGCTGTCAGAGCCATTGTTCTAGAAAGAGGGTGCTATGGGGGTAATTGTACTGTGTGGTGGTGCTGTGGATGGAAATCATACTTTATTTGGGGCTCTGTGGGGGCCATCATACTGTGGGGGCTTTATTACTTTAGGAGAGGTTGCTGTGTGGGTCATCATACTCTGTGAGGGGGACTACTATGTGGGCAATACTGTGAAACCATCATGCTGTGTGGGGTGCTATGGGGCCATCATACTATATGGAGGTGCTGTGAGGGCCATCATACTGTTTGTGGGGGGATTATCAAGTGGGCAATACTGTAGGGCCATCATACTGTGTGTTTTGGTGAGATACTTTGGATCTTTCATAGTGTGTTGGAGTGCTGTGGGGACCATCATACTGTGTGGATTGACTACTGTGGGAGTCAGTAAACAGTATGGGGGAAGCTGTGGGAGCCATCGTACTATAGGGGGTGCTGTGCGTACCATCATACTGTGTGTGTGGGTGGACTACTATGGGAGGAACTACTGTGGGGGTAACCATACTGTGTAGTGTGAGTACCATGGGGCTGTCATATTTTACAATGACAACTGTGTGGGCTTCCTTATTGTGGTAGGGGTGCTGTGTGGACCATACTACTATCTGGGCAATACTGTGAGACTATCATTCTGTGTGGGGTGCTATAGGGCCATCATAGTGTATGGGGTGCTGTGAGAGCCATCATACTGTTTGTGGGGGGACTATCATGTGGGCAATACTGTGGGGCCATCATACTGTGTGTAGGGGTGAGCTACTTTGGATTTTTCATAGTGTGTTGGAGTGCTGTGGGGACCATCACACGATGTGGATTGACTACTGTGGGGTTCATTACACAGTATGGGGGTGCTGTGGGAGCCATCATACTATGGGGGGTGCTGTGGGAACCATCATACTGTGTGTGTGGGGTGGACTACTGTGGGAATAACTACTGTGGGGGTAATCTTACTTTGTGGTGTGAGTACAATGGGGCTGTCATATTGCAGAAGGACTACTGTGTGGGCTTCCTTACTGTGGTAGGGGTACTGTGTGGACTATCATACTGTGTTGGGGAACTACTGTGTGGGCAATACTGTGGTGCCATCATACTGTGTGAGGGGTGCTGAGAGGGCCATCATACTGTGTGGGGGTGCTGCCGGGGCCATCCTAATGTGGATGTGTTGGAAGGCTACTTTGGGGACATCATACTGTGTGTGGGGGGGGGGGGGGGCTACTGCAGGGTCATTATACTGTGTTTGTAGGTGGACTACTGCAGGGCCATCATACTGTGTGTGGGGGGACAACTGTGAAGCCATCACACTGTGTGGGGGCATCATACTGTGTGGGAGGGGGACAACTGTGAGGCCATCACACTGTGTGGGGGCATCATACTGTGTGTGAAAGGCTGTGGGGATGAGAACTGTTGGGACATCAGAGGACATTATTACTTTTTAGGGGGACTCAGTAGACAACATTTAATGTTAAGTGGACATTTAACAGGCATTAGTATGTTATAGGGCATTATAGGTGTACTCAGAGTATTATAATTGTGAAAGCAGCACATAGGATGCATTGTTACATTCCAGACAGCTAAGTATGAGCCCTATAACTTTGTATGGCACCTACAGAAGGCAGTAATATATTCTTGGGGGCATTTTTACTATTCAGAGGGCACAAAGGGGGCATTTTACTTTGTAAGGTCCCCTTCATAAGTCTGTATAATACTGATACCGGAAAAAAACAATACTGTTGTCATTAGTGTTTTGGATCAGTGTGCCATGAGTGAGCCATCAGTGCGTCGTCAGTGTGCCGTCCATTTTTTTCCAGTATGGCTTAATGAAAATCAATTCCAAAGCTTCTCCTATACTTTGCAATGTTAAACACGTACAGCACTCGACAGCACATGGTTGCCATCCGTATGCTGTACGTGTTGTAGCATAATTGGGAAGGATAAGTTTAAATCCCAGCTCTGCAGTGTTTGATTAGAAGCTCCTGCATGGTTTCTCTAAGAAGTAGGAAGTAGATTCATTGTGTTGCAGTCTCCTGAAGGAGTGTAATGCTGTTGGATGAAGCAGAGTTGAGTGTGCTGCTGATGAGGGTGTCCAACCCAAAATGTGAGCTGTAGCTGGGAGAGAGACATGCCAGGGTCTCTCTCTGAATGGAGTGACTGGCAAGTCAGTCAATGTGCGGGAAGTAGCAGAGGCAAGAATTCCTCTATGAGAAGACTCTGCACAGGCCGCGTGCAGAGAACCTCAAGTATCAGTGGTTGCTATACTCAATATGTGTTTTGTTTGAGTGAGCTGGGGCTAGCTTAGTTGTGTATGAGCAGCCAGGGTCTGTTCTGCTTAGTTAGTGCCTGCACAAGGTTAGGGATTTATGCTTATGAATATGTTTTGGTGCTGTGCAACCTGTGGAAAGTAATAAAAACTGCATGTGTTTGGACCAAACCTGCATTCCTTGTGTGAACGCTACCTAAGGCCTAATGCCTACCAGAGAGATTGAATCTCTACAATTGGTTGAGAATGTGGGCATGAAATCCCAGAGAGCACAGGTGATTGCAATGTAAGGATATAATATATTGAGCTCAGACCGGCGTCAGTGCAGTGAGTAGGACTGTTTGTGTGGCACCCCAGGGGTCTGGTTTCCACATTAACAGCAATGTTATGTCTGAGAGCAGGTGGGAGGTCTCTTGGTCAGGAATCCTATGCATGCCACACCTCCTGCCCAGTCCTGGGAGGGGAAGGACTTCCCCTGTATAAACCTGGGGCTGAGGCAGGGTTAGAGAGTTGAGAGGGAGAGTTCAGCCAGGAGGGCTGACAGGGAGCTGTGGCTCCGGCTGGGCCCAGCTCCTGGGCCATGCCAGAAGTAGAGACAGAGAAGAGAAGCAGCTATGGGAAGAAACAACAGGAGCTCTGTGGGAGCAGTGTTACAAGGAGTCAGGGGCTGGCAGCTGCAGAGCTCGCCCTGACTGAGAAGATTTCTTACCGGACCCGGAGTCCGAGGCTGTGGGGACTAACTCCTACCCAGCAGCAGAATCCGTCAGGCAGGGGATTTCAGGTCCTCTGGCCAAGAAACCCGAAGGCACGGTCACACGCATGGGACCAGCACCGCCGTCGTGGAGCGGAAGCTACTAGAAGGCCCCGAGTCACCGGCCATACGGGTGAGCACCACACGGTACACTCAGGGACGTGGGCTACTTATACTCGCTTCTAGCAAGGTAGCCAGAAGAGTATCGTTAGTTTGGGAGGCCTACAACTCCGCCTGGCCAGGGGAGATCCCATCTGCTCAAGGACTGACCAGGCCCCAACCGCTAGCCAGTACTCCGGGAGGGTCTATCTTTGTCACCAGTAAAGACCCTGAACTACACCGCATCGTCTCTGAGTGGTTTCTGCTACCCCCATCATCCACGTCGGCTGCCCTGAGGCCATACCCCTCCCGTTGGGGGTTATACCATCCACGCTGCACCATCCTTCCACCGGCCTCAGCGGTCTGCCCTGCAGCGGCAGCTCCATAGCTGCATTCAACGGGTGGCGTAGTCGTCCATCATCTACCGCTGATACAGCGCCACTTAGTCTGACTCCCTGGGCACGGACCGGATCACCGCCACGAGACTACAACCCTCAAGAGATCCGGCTCCGGGTAAGCTCCCGCGTGCGCAACGCAGCGCGACACAGGCCCAGGGGCGCGTCAACTTTTGGCGTAGTCGGCAGGATTTCGTGCCCGCAACCACCGGGTACTGCGTGCCTGAAAAAGACTGTTCAAACTTACCTGTGGTGAAGATTCCCGCCATCCGGCGCCATCTTCCGCTTCCTTCCCGCCATCGGTGGAGTTTTCCCACCATCCGGCGCCATCTTCAGCCTTCTTCCCGCCATACGTGGAGTTTTCCCGCCATTGGACGCCATCTTGAGGACGCCGCGCGGGAAGAAGAGGGGCGTGGACTCCGAAAGCGCGCGAGAACTGAAGCCCCGCCTCACGTCCGGACGTTGCGTAAGGTCCTGGAAGGAGCCCAGCAGACGCCGACGTCACAGGAGCGCGACGGAAGGTCCTCAACCCTGACGATCCACTGCGGAGCCGCGGCCTATGGAAGAGGATCATCGCAAGGTAGGCCACGGTCCACTAGGGGGGAGAAGGATGCCGGATACGGAGGAGAGCTTCACCGCTTCAACCCCCGCCAGCGCCACCGCTGTTGCGGTCATGTCTTTCACCATGCCCTATATCCCGGGGGCAGCCTGGCTACCCCAGTACTCAGGGGAGTCACATACCCTGCATGACTTTAGAGAAAAGCTGGATAGCCTCTTCCAGGTGTACCCCCTCACAGAGGAGCAAAAAGTGAGCATCCTGGTGGCCCAATTAACCGGGGCAGCCCAAAGGGAGGTAAAGTCCTGGCCACCTGGGAGGAGGACTGTCGCAGAGATACTAACCCAGCTAACCGAGGAGGAGCTGCAGTACTACCAATACGAGGAAAGCCAAGAGGACCCGGACGGGTCTGAGGACTACCCTCAGGAGGGAGCACAAAGAGGACATAGCTACTGAAGGGAAGTAGCGTGAATAAAGAGCTGTAAATAGTTACCCGTAAGGGTACAAGGACTGCTGCTAATTAAAATATGGTCCCCGTTGGGATTAGTGAATTGTTCCCCATGTGCCCCTATCTTAAACCAGGCTGAGGACTGTGAGCAGCCATTCCTTATCCCCACTGGCCGAGGACTGAGAGCGGCCATATCCTGTAAATAATTATGTGTTTCTAGTAATTTATGGGAGTCTTTGGTGGATTTACCGGGAATCCTTTGTACATGGTTGGAGCGTAACCCAGGAATGGACTAAAGACTGTTAAGGACTCGGGGCAGGACAGACCCCTACCTGGTTACGTCTCCCTGTTTTGGTGAAATGGACACCTTGCTTTTCTTCAAAACTGCACCCGGTTGCGGACACGCCGTAACCATCTTTATGTGTTTTTCTTATTGTATTATTATTGTTTATACCTTGTTATGTTTTTTTTAAAAATATGTTTAGTCCCGGAGTACTAAATTTCACTAGGGGGGAATGTGGCACCCCAGGGGTCTGGTTTCCACAGTAACAGCAATGTTATGTCTGAGAGCAGGTGGGAGGTCTCTTGGTCAGGAATCCTATGCATGCCACACCTCCTGCCCAGTCCTGGGAGGGGAAGGACTTCCCCTGTATAAACCTGGGGCTGAGGCAGGGTTAGAGAGTTGAGAGGGAGAGTTCAGCCAGGAGGGCTGACAGGGAGCTGTGGCTCCGGCTGGGCCCAGCTCCTGGGCCATGCCAGAAGTAGAGACAGAGAAGAGAAGCAGCTATGGGAAGAAACAACAGGAGCTCTGTGGGAGCAGTGTTACAAGGAGTCAGGGGCTGGCAGCTGCAGAGCTCGCCCTGACTGAGAAGATTTCTTACCGGACCCGGAGTCCGAGGCTGTGGGGACTAACTCCTACCCAGCAGCAGAATCCGTCAGGCAGGGGATTTCAGGTCCTCTGGCCAAGAAACCCGAAGGCACGGTCACACGCATGGGACCAGCACCGCCGTCGTGGAGCGGAAGCTACTAGAAGGCCCCGAGTCACCGGCCATACGGGTGAGCACCACACGGTACACTCAGGGACGTGGGCTACTTATACTCGCTTCTAGCAAGGTAGCCAGAAGAGTATCGTTAGTTTGGGAGGCCTACAACTCCGCCTGGCCAGGGGAGATCCCATCTGCTCAAGGACTGACCAGGCCCCAACCGCTAGCCAGTACTCCGGGAGGGTCTATCTTTGTCACCAGTAAAGACCCTGAACTACACCGCATCGTCTCTGAGTGGTTTCTGCTACCCCCATCATCCACGTCGGCTGCCCTGAGACCATACCCCTCCCGTTGGGGGTTATACCATCCACGCTGCACCATCCTTCCACCGGCCTCAGCGGTCTGCCCTGCAGCGGCAGCTCCATAGCTGCATTCAACGGGTGGCGTAGTCGTCCATCATCTACCGCTGATACAGCGCCACTTAGTCTGACTCCCTGGGCACGGACCGGATCACCGCCACGAGACTACAACCCTCAAGAGATCCGGCTCCGGGTAAGCTCCCGCGTGCGCAACGCAGCGCGACACAGGCCCAGGGGCGCGTCATTTGCAGTGTGTAGGACTGTGTGCAGTGTGTAGGACTGTGTGCAGTGTGTAGGACTGCGTGCAGTGAGTTTCCAGCCTCATGATGTGTTGTCATTGGCAGTGCAGTGTGCACTGTGTGAGGCTGTGTGTCTGCAGAGTGGTATGGTAATTGTGCAATTGTTATGAGGTTGCTTGTAGTAAAGAACTAACTGCATGTTGCAGGCGGCGGAGCCTGTGTGCGTGATGTGCAGGTGGGGGCCAGGATGGAGTTACGTTATTATAGGATGGGGACCAATATTAAAGAATTCAAAGGAAATTAAATGATTAAATGCTAACGATAACACAAACAATTCATACAAGATATTTTTTTTTATCTATTATGAACTTTTTATTTTAAATCAAAGAAATAAAGAAGTTGTCTGTGACACACATGTGTCAGTGAGATCACTAGCCAGTTGCCTAGTGATGTATGACGCCGTATCTCCAACGGCCAATAGAAAAGTTGAGTTGTGATGGGATTTGGCAGCTGGTTGCCAGGTGACCTATGAAACCATAAGAGCAACAGCCAATGGAAAACTGCCATGTTGTTGTGAAAGTATAAGCCTGTCAGTCTATTCGTGGAAAAATACAGTCCCTCAATGGAACACTATACTTCTCCACGCGCCATTTGCATAAACAGGAAATGGGGGATGGTATCGTATGTTGGGGTCATTGGATATTACCATAATCTCCCCAATGTTTTCCAGATATGCAAGGATCCCAAATTCTGACTGGCTATTTATGTGCCTGCAGAGAGGACAGGTGATATTATTTAGGAGCCATCTTCCTATGCAGGCAGTATGAAAAAAGTGTGCGCACTGCATGAAGCTCACTCGATCTCCAGTTAAAATGTCCTCCAGGCAGATGGAGCAGGTTGCAGGTGGGTCCTCGACCGATCTTATGGAGGTAGGCAGTGTGAGCATGGAGGAGTTTACAACTTCAGGCTGGGTATTAGTGGAGGATGAGTTCCTGTCTCCAGACCTCTCCGGTGGTGGTTGTGGTGGCCTTCGTCTCTGCCTCCTACTTGTATTTAATGGTGTTATCTCCAGTCTTCTTTGGCGGGCGAACCTGCTCCTAGTCCTGTAGGCAATAGGGGACTGGTCCCTGCTATGCCTCCATGTTTCTATGTAAAAAAGACAAACAACACACATATTAGTACTTTCCCCTGTGGGATATTAACCCTATAAGAAATACATATTTTGGAGACCAAGATTATTAATACATAAAGAAATGGTTGTACATTGAAATAACACAAATAAAACCAACAATTATGAAATACAACCAAATATTAAATATAATATTTATTGAAAATTGATCTACAACAAAACTGATTAAAATTGATTTAGACAGTAATATTACAGTAAAATTACAGTAATAAACAACTCATTAGTAAAGATCACCATATTGTGCCCATGGTGAAGAAAGCTCATCAGTATAAAATTAAATCCAAATGAGCAGGGAAAATACAATAATATGTAATAGGTACAAACCCCAATGTAGGAATGTTGTGTCCATATTTTAGAGACTTGTAGATGGAAGTATTAGTGGCTTTTATGCGCTTCCCGTCTTACCTGATATAGAAGGCCTTTGCCTTTCAATGCCATTTGCAGAAGGCTCTTCTGAGATGTTTAGGACATTAGAAATGTCCCGAGAAGACATGTTCTTCTCAAAGGGCCAAGATGCTGTAAGTCTCTTGGTCTTGACAACAATGAAGAATGTGAAGTTGTAGAATTCTTCTTGATAAACTTCCAGGAAATATTTTCTGGTATTAGCCAAAAAATAGTGATCTGAAAAGAGGCACTCACTAGAGATGCTTCTCCAATGTGAATCCACCGATCAACACAACAACAGCTCCAGTAATAGCCGAGGCAATTATGGTGTCATAATGTCATTACCTCACATTCCGTGTTCCGTGTTCCATGATGTGTCCTAATGCCTACCACACTGCTACCTCATAATGCATATTCTACATGTGCAGCATACATTGTAATACACGCTGTATACGCCTGCTCTTCTATATATTACTGTGCATTAATGGGATATACATGGCCTTACTAATCATTTATAGAAAGTGAAAAAAAACAAAAATAAAAAATTGCTTTTATAAACAAAAAAGTAATTAAAGTTAAAAAACATGTTTTTTACTCATATGGTAAATAGAATTTAATACTGGGAAATAGTTATTTTTTTGCATTGCCCCTCAAAAAAAATTGATTCAAATGAACAGAAATCCCATGTACCCAATCCTTGTGGTATGAGATATTACAATTTCCACCAAAATAAGGTCTCTTTTAACCCCATTACAACCTTTGACGTACATGTACGTCAAAGGTCGTGTCCCAGACTTTAATGTGGGTTTCCACACCGAGCCCACATCTTTCTCTGCCTTTAAAAGCCGTGGGTGAAGTGGAGCTCCGCCCAAGACTCTTAACCTTGGCGCATCATACCACCCACCCATCAGATTGTCTGTGACATGATTGTGGGGCCCGATGAGTTACTATGACAGCCGAGGGTCTGCCGATCTTCCCTTTGTCTGTCATTATTGACATTCCTGTGAGGCTATGTGCCACGATGCAGAAATGCTGCATATTTTTTCCGCTTCTCCCTGGCAGGAAAAGCGCATGCGGATTTTACATGCGTTTTTCCCGTCAGGTAGAAGTGTTTGTCAAGCGTTTTTGCATGCATTTCTGCATGCGGGTTATCAAGCGCTTTTCCCAGCGATTTTAGCATCACTTGGAAAAGTGCTTGACAACTTGGTCACGCTATATACAGTACAGACCAAAAGTTTGGACACACATTCTCATTTAAAGATTTTTCTGTATTTTCTTGACTATGAAAATTGTACATGCACACTGAAGGCATCAAAACAATGAATTAACACATGTGGAATTATATACTTAACAAAAAAGTGTGACACAACTGAAAATATGTCTTATATTCTAGGTTCTTCAAAGTAGCCACCTTTTGCTTTGTTGACTGCTTTGCACACTTTTGACATTCTCTTGATGAGCTTTAAGAGGTAGTCACCGGAAATGGTCTTCCAACAGTCTTGAAGGAGTTCCCAGAGATGCTTAGCACTTGTTGGCCCTTTTGCCTTCACTCTGCGGTCCAGCTCACCCCAAACCATGTCGATTGGGTTCAGGTCTGGTGACTGTGGAGGTCAGGTCATCTGGCGTAGCACCCCATCACTCTCCTTCTTGGTCAAATAGCCCTTACACAGCCTGGAGTTGTGTTAGGGGTCATTGTCCTGTTGAAAAATAAATGATGGTCCAACTAAACGCAAACCGGATGGAATAGCATGCCGCTGCAAGATGCTGTGGTAGCCACGCTGGTTCAGTATGCCTTCAATTTTGAATAAATCCCCAACAGTGTCACCAGCAAAGCACCCCCACACCATCACACCTCCTCCTCCATGCTTCATGGTGGGAACCAGGCATGTAGAGTCCATCTGTTCACCTTTTCTGCATCGCACAAAGACACGGTGGTTGGAATCAAAGATCTCAAATTTGGATTCATCAGACCAAAGAACAGATTTCCACTGGTCTAATGTCCATTCCTTGTGTTCTTTAGCCCAAAAAAGTCTCTTCTGCTTGTTGCCTGTCCTTAGCAGTGGTTTCCTAGCAGCTATTTTACCATGAAGGTCTGCTGCACAAAGTCTCCTCTTAACAGTTGTTGAAGAGATGTGTCTGCTGCTAGAACTCTGTGTGGCATTGACCTGGTCTCTAATCTGAGCTGCTGTTAACCTGCGATTTCTGAGGCTGGTGACTCGGATAAACTTATCCTCAGAAGCAGAGGTGACTCTTGGTCTTCCTTTCCTGGGGCGGTCCTCATGTGAGTCCGTTTCTTTGTAGCGCTTGATGGTTTTTGCAACTGCACTTGGGGACACTTTCAGAGTTTTCCCCAATTTTTCGGACTGACTGACCCTCATTTCTTAAAGTAATGATGGCCACTCGTTTTTCTTTACTTAGCTGCTTTTTTCTTGCCATAATACAAATTCTAACAGTCTATTCAGTAGGACTATCAGCTGTGTATCCACCAGACTTCAGCACAACACAACTGATGATCCTAACCCCATTTATAAGACAATATATTCCACTTATTAAACCTGACAGGGCACACCTGTGAAGTGAAAACCATTTCCGGTGACTATCTCTTGAAGCTCGTCAAGAGAATGCCAAGAGTGTGCATAGCAGTAATCAAAGCAAAAGGTGGCTACTTTGAAGAACCTAGAATATAAGACATATTTTCAGTTGTTTCACAATTTTGTTAAGTATATAATTCCACATGTGTTAATTTATTGTTTTGATGCCTTCAGTGTGAACGTACAATTTTCATAGTCAAGAAAAATCTTTAAATGAGAACGTGTGTCTAAACTTTTGGTCTGTACTGTAAATCCATGTAACCGGCAAGGATTTATATAGTGTGACCAAGTAATAGCTAAAAAAATGAACAAGAATGGTAAAAAATAAAAAATAAAGATTATACTTACCTGCTGATGGCCCGCGGTCTCCTTCTCCGATGCGTCCGGTCTCCCCGGTGTCTCGCGGTTGTGTAAAAGGACCTAACATGAAGTCATTGAGTCATGTGACAGGTCACGCGACCGCCGACGTCATGCTTCTTATGACGATATTGAAGTCGAGGCTTCTTCACCTTTTTTTGAGCCACCATTCAAGACTTGTGTAACATGTGTTTCACGGTGCTTGCATGGATGTCTGTGATCTCACTATTACAAAACTTATGAGTCACCACTACCGTGTTTGTCGCACAAGAACTAATAGACCTTATGATGAGCTAACTTGTTGACTCCAATATTTTGCCTGGACTTTCACCTCTTGGCTTTTGAATGGATGGACGGACTTCAGTTCGTATTCTTCCAACTGTCATGGCAGTCACATGAAGCAGTTTGACAATTTTCTTGGCTGAAAGACATCTATTGATGAGTAGGATGATGCTGTTTCTCTTTTCTTGTCCGCCCCGCCAGCTGTCAATCAGTGAGAGTCGTACACAGTGTTCCAGTAAATGGTGTCCGGATTGATCCTTGCAACAGGAAAGGGGAGCTTGATCAGAACTGAATAAGAAGGAGGCAAACAGAATGATGAGTAGGTCATTTCAATCAAAATTACTTACAAAGTGTAGCGTCGGCGTCCCTGCCTCCTGCTAGGCAGGGACGCTGTTCCCCTCACCTCTCCACTCCGTGCCCGGCGTCCTCCTCCCGTTCTGCTCTCAGCGCGCGCTGCTTCCCGGCCACTGTGCTTAGGGCGCGCGCGCTCCCCCTCTCTTAAGGGGCCGCGCGCGCCGTCCTAAGGAGTCCCCGGCCAATGGCCGGAGGACCTCACCATATATAAGGCACCTCCTCCAAAATGGAGGTGCCCGAGCAATGTTGTTGCAAAGCCTTCACTCTGCTTCAGCCCTCAGGTCCCGTTACCAGTTACCTGCCAGTCACCTGTCAGATTCCTGCTTGATACCTGCCTGATATCCGTTTAACTGCTTGCAAGCCTGCGGTCCGACGGTCTGCCTTCCAACACCTGTCAGTCTGTCTATGGACCAGCCTGCCCGCTCACCTGGGAGCGCTCATCTGCTACCTACCTGCTAGCCTGCCTGGAGGCTCCGCCGTCACTTGCCGTGACCACCTGCCTGTCCAGAGACTCTTGTCTGCTCACCTGGGAGCGCTCATCTGCTACCTGCCTGCTAGCCTACCTGGAGGCTCCGCCGTCACTTGCTGTGACCACCGGCCTGTCCAGAGACTCTTGCCTGCTCACCTGGGAGCGCTCACCTGCTACCTGCCTGCTAGCCTACCTGGAGGCTCTGCCGTCACTTGCCGTGACCACCTGCCTGTCCAGAGACTCTCGCCCGCTCACCTGGGAGCGCTCACCAGTCACCTGCCTGCTGTCCTTCTACCCAGAGACTGTCCCTGTCACTTGCCGTGAGTACCCGTCCTTCTACCCAGAGACTGTCCCTGTCACTTGCCGTGACTACCTGCCCTTCTACCCAGAGACTGTCCCTGTCACTTGCCGTGACTACCTGCCCTTTTACCCAGAGACTGTCCCTGTCACTTGCCGTGACTACCTGCCCGTCTTCCCTGGGAGCCACCCGCTTCCTTACAAGGACCGCCCCCTTGTATAGTTGCTCAGAGGTTCCGCCTCCCAGATCCGTTACACAAAGTTTATAAATACTCGTAAAATTTTATTACAACTTTGTATACTTTGTAAGAGTATTTATTCTTTTGTTTATTTTTCACTGCTGATTCGGATTATGTGTGAAAAAAATGTTGGTACTCTATAAGACAGGACTTTTCATTGGTCAAATACTTGCATACCTAATTAAATGTTAATTAAAATATACATCCAAGGTACTATAATTATATACACCACATCATTCTATGACCAAAAAGTAACAGGTTAACTGTTGGACAGGGTTTACAACTGTCCGTAAATGTACAGACAGGCCGGTAAAAACTGGTGTTATTTCTGCCATCTGTAGAGCCTGGCAGAGAAAAAATAGTTCATTATTTGTTAATATTCTGTACTTTGTATTGTGTAAGTTTTCTCAGATTCTCCCAGCACCCAGATCGTGATGCGTGGGGTAGTTTGACAAGGAGGGAAAAGTTTTGGAAGATGCTGAAGGAGTACCTTGCCAATCGTACTAGCGTCCTCCGTGATTCTTCTGTGCCTTCCAACTATTGGGTATCCAAGCTGAACATGTGGCATGAACTGTCTCTCTATAACTTGGAGGTCCTGGCCTGCCCTGCCGCTAGTGTTTCGTCAGAGGACGTTTTTAAGGGGTATTATAACTGATAGGCGCATCCGCCTGCCAACTGAAAATGCTGACAGTCTGACTTTTATCAAGATGAACAAGGCTGGATTGGCCCAGATTTCTCAACACCACTGGATGACAGCAGCATAATATAAACTCAAATCCAGTGGGGGTTGTTTTGGTCTATTTCCATGCGCCCCTTCACACTCAGACATGTGTGTATGCTTCTTGATTTTGTTTTATTTTATGTCGTCCTCCTCCTTCTCCTTTTTCTCCACCACCATATCAACAGGGTGACTATCATGCAACACCCTCATTCATTTTGTAAGGGTGTTTATGATGCCCGTAGGAACAATTTTTAGAGACCTACCTCTAACATTCCATAACATATACATATATACTCTCGGAAATGTACATAGCTGGTTGCTGGCCCTCTAATAATAGTAAAGACCCCCTAATGGCCCTCTACAAATAGTGAGGGCCGCCTGATGGCCCTGTAAAAATAGGCGTGGTGACTTTCAGAGTCCCTCCTTCATAAATGAAACAAGATGTGTCTGATCATGTCTCACACACCACATGGCCAGATAAGGTAGTAAAATGTTAAAATTACATTTACTGGTGAATGTATTTTTCACAGTTGAAAGCAACGCGAACTTGCAAAAACGCAGTAAAAACACTGTGCAAACATAGCCCAAGGAGTGGAGGAGAATTTTTTTTTATTTTGCCTTATATACAAGTCGCTATCTTGAAACTAATGTTTCTTAACATTTTTTTCCAGGAAAATCCATTTTATCTTTGTTTTTGTATGTTTTTTTGTCAGTCCGTAAAATTGGGGTAATACTCTGACAACATTGTTCACAGCAGCGACCTGGGATTCAGAGATGCTTCCACATGCTATTCCCATGCAATTTCAGCACTATTTCCATTGATCTGACCAATTTTTAGACCCCCTCCAGAACTCTGGGGATGGGGGGGTGGAGGGGGATGGTTGCCGAAAAAATGCTCGAGTTTCTCATTGACTTACATTGTACTCATTACTCGGGTCAAGCACCCGAGCATTACGATTTGCTTGACCCGAGTATCGAGCTCATCACTACTAGTAGTAATGCATAGTGTTTTAGGTAATTGTTAGGATCATTCAGCCATGGAGGGTCCTTGTTGGAGTCGGGGTATCCCCGTAACAAGAAATACACAGACACGTAGTGTATAATCAAGTACTGGGAAGCCCCTGAGCGCGTCTCCCTCTATGGGTGCTGTCCCTTTATTTATAATAATAATCATTTTTTTTTTTTTTTTTGTCAGACATGCGCAGTAAAATGCCTTTGTTTCACAAGCAGTGAAGTGATGATTCATAACAGTGGAATGTTGATAAGAAAGTTTCATAAACAGAAAAGTGATAATTAGTAGAAGGTTGCTGAGACAGCTAAAACAAGTTACAATCTAGTTTCTGGGCGTCAGTCCAAATGTCCAGATAAGGGAAGAATAACTTCATCTGTGTCTTACATCGTAGTCTTGGGTGTAGAATAACTCCTATCATCCTCTCAGTCCCCCCTTTGATTCTTCCTTATGGACTTTTGGTAGAAGACCTGGTCCGGGAGTTCTTTTCTTTCATATTCTTGAGTCCGTGTTACAAAGCTTATTTATGCATATTAAAATAATTTTTAATCCTATTTTAAACACTACATATATGACTACTATAATTAGCACAATCTGTAATATACCTTGCAGAATTCCAGCCACCCAACCTCCAATACCCTTAAACCAGTTCTTTGGGTTGAGAAAGGAGAAGGTGTCTGACCACCAGCTATCTTTATTTTGGTCATTGTGTCTGTCATATTCATCCCGTAATCGTTGTATATCTGCCAGCTTGAACCTCATACTCATTGTACTGTTTGGATCTATGTAATGACAACAGGTTGGACCAATAATTTGACACATTCCTCCCTGGGCCGCAGTTAGGTAGTCTAACACTACAGTATGTTGATTAGTAACAATTATAAGTTGATTTTGTACAGCTATACTAGTATTAAGTATATCCATAATATCCCATATCTGATCATCTAGATAGTCGGTGGCCTGAACTAATTTATCCCACATCTGCATCAACATTGGATACACAAAGAAAGTGCTGAATATTTTATTAGGAATTCCCATTTGGACCACATGTGGCCTACCTGAAGGTCTAGGCGAGTTGTCGGCTGCTCTTTTGTATAGTGTGTGTTTAGGTACTGCTTGCATATCTACCTGCTGATTCTGAACTATAAATGTGGCCGGTGTTAAGCGTCCTAGAGTACATGTACCTTTTATTCCTACTGGGAGCCATTTGTATGCTCCATTTCCACAAATCCAGAAGGTTCCTTCAGGCAGATCCCATATTGCAGAGTGTTGGAGCACCAACCTATGTACCAAATCTAAAAATTTAGATACATTCTGAAGTATACACCAAGGGGGTTTTTGACCTAATGGACTACAGTATCCTGCATCTGGATTTTCACAAGTCGGTGTACCTGGGTCATATGCACTTGACTCATTACATAATATATTACCTGGTATCTTTGAACATGTATCATTGTTTCCATCGGGGAATAATTGTGAATATTTCCAACCATTATTGTGTATGTATTTTTCTACTATATCAGGTTTAAAAGGTTGAGAAGAAGATACTGTGCTACTAAAACTGAGTTGTATATTTTCTGTAGGAATTAACCCTAAGTCTGTTAGTCCCGTCTTATTTCTAGGAACCCATACACCTCCTTTAAACGCTAAATATTGTAAGTTGTTTATTTTTCCGGTCATATTACCTTGCCACCAGGGAAATCCCACCCACCCCACAACTGGGATGGCAACAGTGGTGTTCCATAATCTAGAATTAACGGTTTGGTTATTTGCTAATTTGTCTGAGCAATTAGTCCATGTAAACACTTCCTCAGGGGTCATGGGTACGGCCAGGAAGGGTATGCTCGTGGCTGATATTGGAGAATGCGTACAAATCCAACAGTCTGCTATTTTCTGTCCGCCATCGAGCAGCCCGTTTACCAATGTCTCATGATGTTTTATAAATTTATTATCTGTAGGTTTTGGGGAACTTAGTTTATCCCACAGGTCTCCCTGATCTATCGTTATAGCTAACACAAGTACAATCACCACTATTTCTTTTTGCAATGGCTTGCATGTACCCATGCTGATTTTCCTTCCAATTTTACTGCAGTTGGAGTTGTCAATAACACCTGATATGGACCCTCAAATCTGGGTTCTAGCGTTCTTCTGTTATGTCTTTTTACGTAGACTTCGTCTCCTGGTTGCAGCTTGTGCGTTCCCTCAATGGAATCTGGATCTGGAATGGAAGAGAACACTAAAGAGTGTATTTTAGACACATGCTTACATAAATTTTGTACATAAGCAGTTAAGCTTTCAGTTTCTAACATTAAAGTCTGTGGGAAATACAATCCTGTATTGGCAACTCTACCAAACAATATTTCATGGGGGGTGAGTTTGCTCTTTCCCTGGGGGGTGTTTCTGACTGAATACAATGCTATTGGGAGACACTCAGTCCATGGTTTCTGTGTTTCTGCCATGGCTTTCTGTATTTTTAACTTAAGTGTTCCATTCATTCTCTCAACCTTACCAGAACTCTGTGGGTGGTAAGGGGTGTGTAGTTCACTTTTTATACACAACATTTTCATTACATTCTGAAAGATCTCTCCAGTAAAATGTGTACCTCTATCCGACTCGATCACTTCTGGGATACCATAACGGGGTACCAGTTCATGTGCTATTTTTACTGCAGTGACTTTAGCCGTGGCTGTATGAACTGGATAAGCCTCTGGCCACCCCGAAAACATGTCCACACATACCAGTACATACTCATAGTGTCCATGCTTAGGCATCTGGATGTAATCGATCTGAAGTCTCTGGAACGGATATAGTGGTCTTACATGGTGCTTCTGGGGGGTCTTAACAGTCTGTCCTGGATTGTGGGCTAAACAGATTTCACAAGAACCACATTTTGCTCGAGCTACCTGGCCGAACCCTGGGGCTAACCACTTCTGTCTGACCCTCTGTATCATACCGTTTGCAGACACATGTGTAGGTCCGTGGGCTTCACTGACCACAACAGGGTACCATGCTCGGGGGAGACAAAGCTCATCTCCTTTTCTCCATAGTCCTTCTTTTTCTTCTGCCCCCTGTTTCTGCCACTCTTCTTTTTCTTCTCTACTCACCTGCTGGTGGGCTTCTTTGAGCCGTGTAATTAAGTCAAATTCTGATACTGCACTAATAGTGTGGTCAGTTGTCAGAGGTTTTACTGCAGCTCGCTTAGCAGCCTTGTCGGCTCGGTCATTACCCCTAGCTATCTCGGTGTCGAGTCTTACATGTGCAGGTACTTTTATTACTGCTACTTGTTTGGTTGAGGCAGCTGATTCTAGGATTTGTCTAATCATTTGTCCATGTTTTACTGGTTGACCTGAAGCTGTCATGTAACCTCTAGCTCTCCATATACATCCAAAATCATGTACAATACCATATGCATATCTAGAATCGGTAAAAATATTAGCGGTTTTTTCTTTTGCTAACTGTAATGCTCGTATTAGAGCTAATAGTTCAGCTTCCTGGGCTGAACAGCTGGCCTGCATTGGCTCAGCTTCAATAACATCATAATCTGATACAATGGCATAACCTGTGTGAAAGTTACCAGTTTCATCTGCATACCTACTACCATCTATATACATATGTAGGTCTGGATTGTCAAGAGGGGTGTCCTGTACATTAGGTAGCCCTTGTGTTTCTTGTTCTATACACTGTAAGCAATCATGTATTATATTGTCTTGTTCGTGGTATTGTAAAAAATTTTCATCTTCGTCTTCCTGACCTCCTTCCACTCCCCCCTTTGTCTCTAGTGGTAACAGAGTGGCTAAATTTAGAGACAATATGCGGCGAAAAGTGAGGTTTGGTGGCATTAGTAAGGAGCATTGTAATCTAAGATGTCTAGCCATTGAAATGTGTTTTGGCAATACCTGATTCAGTATGCCATGTACATCATGTGTAGTTTGTACTATTAGGGCATGGTCTAGTACTATTTCTGAGGCTTTTTCTACCAAAAGAGAGACAGCTGCTACTACTCTGACACATGATGGTGCAGCTTTGGTAACATTATCTAATTGAGCAGAATAGTATGCGACAGGTCTTTGTTTATTTTCATGTTTCTGTGTTAGTACTCCTGTAGCATGATTAGACATTTCCGCAGCCATTAATTGGAATGGTTTGGCGTAGTCTGGGATTCCCAAGGCCGGGGCTGACATGAGACCTTTCTTGAGGTCTTGAAAGGCTATGAGTGCTGATTCAGTTAACTGGAAAGGTTCGATTTTTAAACAATCATATAGAGGTTGCATAAGCTGACTAGCATGTATAACCCATTGTCTGCAGTGTGATACTATTCCCAAAAATGCTCTTAATGTTTTGTAGTTCTTGGGAGGAACAAGATCTCTAATGATTTTTAGTCTGTCGGCGGTGAGGTGCCGAATACCTTGTGAAATGCAGTGTCCTAGAAATACTACCGTAGTCATACAAAGTTGTACTTTTTTCTTGTTAACTTTACAGCCCATGTCTGCTAGAAATATTAACAACCTTATTGTGTTGCTGTTTGCGGACTCTTGAGCAGGGGCACATAATAATAGGTCATCAACATATTGAAGAATTACAACCTCATCCGTAGGTTTGAAATTTTGAAGAACTGATCTCATAGCTTCTGAGTACAAGGTAGGTGAATGTATCATACCCTGTGGTAATCTTGTCCATGCTAATTGTCTATTCTTAAATGTAAATGCAAACAGTTTGTAACAGTCTGGGTGTAATGGTACTGAAAAAAATGCATTTGATAAGTCTATGACAGAAAATACTCGTGCTGTTGCTGGGATCTGTGATAGCAACGTGTGTGGATTTGGCACAACAGGAGTAATAGGTTCCAAAATTTTATTTATCTCTCTTAGATCATGTACCATCCGGTATCTAGCAGCTGACCCCTCAGTAGATTTCTTTTTTACGGGGTACAACGGTGTATTGGCTGGTGACTTTACTTCTATCAGTACTCCAGTTTTTAGATAATCTTTTATCTGTTCTCCTATGGCGTGTTCTTGTTGGGCACTAATAGGATACTGTCTCAATTGGGGTAGTGTCACACCTGGAACAGGAGTGACTTTTACTGGAGCTATTGGCATTAGTCCTACATCGGTGTCATGTTGTGCCCATAATTTTTCTGGTACCTCAGAAAGATCTAAAATAATTTGGGTAGGGGCAGGATCTTTCTCATCCTCTAAGGCTTGGATTTTTACAATGTTTTCTAGAGACTCTTGGTCATCAGGCACCAAAATTTGGACTCTACCATCCTCCAAAAATTGGATATTCATTTCTGTCTGCTTTAATAGGTCTGTACCTAGAAGACAAGTAGGTGCCCCTTTGACAAAAAGAAATTTAGATAAAAATATTTTAGATCCTATCTTTGTTTCAAGGGGAATACTATATGGGAGTGGCCTGATTCCTCCATCATACCCTTCGGTATAGGTTACATCATCTGATAAACAATCAGCATTTGGTAAGGCGTCTTCATTGAGGACGGAGGAAGTTGCTCCGGTATCTATTAGAAAAGGGCATTGTTTTCCTGCTACTTTTACCTGAATTATTGGGCGCCTTCCAGTCAAAGTGGTTTGCATCACGTCTAGTCACTCGCTTGCTGCAGGAGCAGAAGCCTGTACTGTCTTTTCTTGTGATTCTCTTGGGACATAGGTACCATCTTCTATATCCCTGGCTTTTTTCCTGCATTCTCTAATCCAATGTCCTGGTTTCTTACAGTAGTGACATGGATTAGTTTTCTTATCCAAATTCCCTTTGTCATAGGTCTGATTTGATCTGTTGTTTTTATTGACCAGACTATTATTTGCTGCTACTCTGATGGGTTTGGATGCTGCCTCACGCATATCCATTTCTATCCCTAATAGTTTTTGTCTGACTATCTGGGGATCATCTAGGGTTCTCCAATCAGGAGTTGCAGCCTTGAACTTTTCCCTAAGTTTTGGGTTAAGATTCTCTATAAAAGTTTTTGTCATCAGTCGAATGACTCCTTCATTGGTAAGGTCCATTCCCTCGTCTCTGTAACTGTTTTCTACCGCTAAGTAGTATTCATCTACAGGCTGTCCTGACTTCTGGGAGACAGTTCCTGAAGTCCCTCTCATTCGTTGTTTAGTTCTCATAAACTCCATAAGTCTGATCATAAAATTCTGTCCTGACAGTGCGGTATTTGGATCCTCACCATCTACTGGTTGAGGTCTATGAGGTTCTATAACTGTCATCAATTCCTGATACAACCCTGGTGTCATTTTCATTCTACATAATTCTGTTCCATCTGACCATGTTCCATTATGGGTGTGTATTATCTGCTGTATGTACGTAGCAAATCTTAGTGGGCATTGTATTGGATCTGGTGCATTCTGAAGTAGGGACATTCCCTCAGCGGGGGTCCATGGAAAATATTGTCTAGTCTGATGGTATCTAGTTACTCTACGCGGTGGATTGCCACCATCTTCTTCTCTGTATGGTCGACTGAGGATACGCACTGGTGCCAACATATCATGTGGTCGTGGTGCTCCACATCCTGCACATGTGTCTCTCCAGTCTGGATTCTGGAGTCCACAGTTTGTACATGTCCATCCACCCGGACCCCGAAGATCAGGATACGGTGTGGGTTCTGACCTGGGCTGATATGGTGGTGCCAATGGGTTCATTTGTTTACTGTTTTCTGTTTGTACAATGGGACCCTGTCTGACTGGAGTTCTCCATAATCCATTGTCTTTATTAAAAGTCCAATGGTCTGTCTCTGCTGTTTTTGATAGTTCGACCATGGCCTCTACTTGTTCCTGCCATCCTTTGTCTCTTATCACTCCTGCTTTTCTAACCCGAATGTCCTCCCATAGTTTCCTGTTAAACCTGTCATGCCTTGCTACCTGAAAAGTTTTGCAAACTTTCCCTAAATTCTTAGTTGCTTCTACACCACACCTTTCTTTCACGATTGTATAGACATCTTGTTCATCATTTGTGGTCTTAGTCTGTTTGTTGCCCATTTTTCCTGACTATTCTTACCTTAGGAGGCTTTTTGGGTTAGATAAAATATATTCTATATTCTACCTTTCCTCGTTACCTATTCTGTCTTAAGGAGCCAGTATCTGAAACGGTTTCTCTGGACCGTTTTGTCTGAAGTGTAGAGTAATTCTAACACACATATATATGGCAACAAGGGCAAGACCAACAATACATAAAATGAACCATACAGTCTCCATTATATATCGTGTCCCTGGAGTATTATCATTACTTCCATGGGCTCATTCTGTCAATCTCTTATCCGTCAAAAAGGAGGACAAAGGTTCGGGAGTTAAGCGTGAGCGAAGGTTTCCCCGAAAGGACACAACCTTATGACTCAGTTAGGCAATCTCCGTAATACTTATGTCATCTACCTTAGTGCGGCTTATGAGGCTATTCCCGACATCCACATCTCTTTCATACCATCCGTTTCATAACCTTCTCTGACCTCTCCTTCGGCAGATCCTACAGTATATACATGAATGACCCGAGCTATAGGTATCCTTCTCTACTAGTTCCTCAATCCCAACACAAGATATGCATGAAATTTACGGACTATCGCAGAGCAGATGTAAGAGAACTAACAGTGTCTCTTACCTGGCCAGGTTTGTCATCTGCTGTTCCGATGTCCCAATCTCAGCGGTTACTCGTGCCGGTCGATGAACTTGAAGGAATACGCAGACCTCGGGTCCCTGTTTCGGGCGCCAGGAATTGTTAGGATCATTCAGCCATGGAGGGTCCTTGTTGGAGTCGGGGTATCCCCGTAACAAGAAATACACAGACACGTAGTGTATAATCAAGTACTGGGAAGCCCCTGAGCGCGTCTCCCTCTATGGGTGCTGTCCCTTTATTTATAATAATAATCATTTTTTTTTTTTTTGTCAGACATGCGCAGTAAAATGCCTTTGTTTCACAAGCAGTGAAGTGATGATTCATAACAGTGGAATGTTGATAAGAAAGTTTCATAAACAGAAAAGTGATAATTAGTAGAAGGTTGCTGAGACAGCTAAAACAAGTTACAATCTAGTTTCTGGGCGTCAGTCCAAATGTCCAGATAAGGGAAGAATAACTTCATCTGTGTCTTACATCGTAGTCTTGGGTGTAGAATAACTCCTATCATCCTCTCAGTAATCTTGCTGAAGTACAAGTACTGTAAAGGTACTGCCTAGTTTTCATAATATACAATGCAGAGTAAGTATAGGTAGAACATAGAGTAAAATTTAGAACATAAGATGGTAACTGCAGTTAGAGGATGACACTGGAGTTAGGTATAGTATGAGCATTGTTAGTATAGTATTAATGTAGAAAAGTAATGCAAGGCGTGTGCTAGAAGTAGGTGAAAGGTTAGATCTGCCAAGCAACAGACTGCAGGAACAGAAATAGTTAAAAAAAAGTAAAAAAAGGAACCACTTCCTAGTTTAGTTAGTTAGTGTGAGTGTTCATTGGTGACAGTTACAAGGTCAAGTGCAAGCTGCAGTGGGCTAACAGCGAGAGGAGTACATATTGTGTTGGGTGGTATGAGACCTTACAAGACTCCCTGCGGGCTTTCCTGCAATATCCGGAGCCTAAGGCTCGAAACAGGTGCTATGGGGAGTACCTTAACCCCTTCCGTACAGAGGAAGATAGATGTGGAACTGCATGAGGAAAAGGTAAAGGATCTCATCAATACTGTGGAGCCGGGTGGGAAATCCCTGGGGCTGAAGGAAGGAAGGAACACGTTTGGTTCTTTCACCCTATTTTTGCACCCTCCTTCCCTAACTACACCTATGATGGTATGTCACAACAATGCTGTTAATTATATTTTTAATGACTGAATAAAGATTCTACATTTTATACTTGAAGCTGGATCTCTACAAGTACAGCCACACCAAGACCATACATTACTAGCATATTTAGTGATAACTGAATAATAGCACTATACTGATCATTAATCATTTAAAAAATCACAGAACTAACCTTAATATTATCACCAGTAACAGTTGCACACAGGACCTCTGTTTGTAGTATATAGTGCATAGTCTAAGTGTACAGGCAATACAGTGATCACCGGTGACACTACACTGTATAGCTCTGTAGATACTTTATAGTATGTAGTATAAGTGTACAGGTAATTCAGTGATCACCGGGGATATTATATATAAGGGCCCACCATACCGCTTATTATAGTATCTGCATACAAAGCAAGTTGATACAGTTAAAGGGAATCTGTCACCAGATTTTTGCCACCTTATCTGAGGGCAGCATAATGGAGAAACAGAGGCCCTGATTCCAGCGATGTACCATTCACTGGGCTGCTTGCTGCAGTTTTGATAAAATCACTGTTTTATCAGAATAATATTGTCACTAGAGGACTAGTAAACCTGCTACCAGGTAGTCAAGCATATTCATTTGCTCTCTATAACCCCACCCCACCACTGACAGGAGGTTTTTCGTGTACACTGTACATGGACAGAAAGCTGCCAATCAGTGGTGTGGGTGGGGTTGTACGGTGAACAAAATTCACAGAACTGCTAGATGTGCAACCGATGAAAACCAGTGATGATAAAACTGATAAAATCAGTGATTTTATCAAAATGATAGCAAGCGGCCCAGTAAGTGACATATTGCTGGAATCAGGGTCTCTCCCTCCGTTGGGACACTGACTGTATCAGAGGGCTCTCCAGGATTTGGGCCTAGGTGAGCATATAGTATATTGTTTTATTTTATTACTCAGCTCTTGTAGAGGAATGTGGACAGAATCATACTGGAGGGAAGGGAGACAGAATACTATGTGGCCACCACACTGTGAGGGGGGCGCTGTGGGGTCCATCATCCCGTGTGAGGGGGGACTACTATAGGTGCTGTCATACTGTGTGTCGTGGAACTACTATGGGAGTCATTATATTATTATGTGGGAGAAACTACTGTGAGGGCATTTTACTGTTTGAGAGGTGCTGTGAGCGCCATCATACTACGTGTAGCGGCTACTGTGTGGGCAATCTTTTGGGTCCTTCATACTGTGTGGACATATTGTTGGTGCCATCATGCTATATGTGTGGGGGGCTACTATCTGGGAAATACTGTGGGGCCATCATACCATGAGGGGGTGCTGTGGGGGGTTACTATACTGTGTGAGCATTGCTGGGGAGGTCATTATACTGTGTTGTGGGTGCCATTGTACTGTGTGGGGGCCATCATACTAAGTTGGCGGTGCCGTGGGAACCATCTTAGTTTGTGTGTGGAGGCTACTGTGTTGGCAATAGTGTAAGGCCATCATACTGTGTGGGGGTGCTGTGGTGGCCATCATGCTGTGTGTGTGAGGGGGCTACTTTATGGGCAATACTGTGGGACCATCATACCATGCGAGGGTGCTGTGGCGATTACTATACAGTGTAGACGGTGCTGTGGTTGTAATTATACTATGGTGGGAGTGCTGTCAGAGCCATTGTTCTAGAAAGAGGGTGCTATAGGGGTCATTGTACTGTGTGCTGGTGCTGTGGATGGAAATCATACTTTATTTGGGGCGCTGTGGGGGCCATAATACTGTGGGGGCTTTGTTACTGTGGGAGAGGTTGCTGTGTGGGTCATCATACTCTGTGAGGGGGACTACTATGTGGGCAATACTGTGAGACCATCATACTGTGTGGGGTGCATGGGGCCATCATACTGTTTGGAGGTGCTGTGAGGGCCATCATACTGTTTGTGGGGGGACTATCAAGTGGGGAATACTGTAGGGCCATCATACTGTGTGTTTTGGTGAGCTACTTTGGATCTTTCATAGTGTGTTGGAGTGCTGTGGGGACCATCATACTGTGTGGATTGCCTACTTGGGGGGTCATTAAACAGTATGGGGGATGCTGTGGGAGCCATCGTTGTTATGATCTGCAACATGTACTAAGGAAAGATAGGGAAAGGCTGTCCTCACAGTAAGTCTAAGCTGAATCCCTACGATGTTGCTGGCTGCCTGTTCCTAGCGAACAGACCCGCCTTAGTCCTCGGCTAGTCTGAACCAAGAACTATAGCATAAGGGGAGGAGTCCCTAAAATAACTAACGACTGGGACAAAAATGGGACACCTCCTAAACAGAGAAGTTGTTGCAGAACACAAAAAGACAAACTGACAAATAGGTACTAGAGGTCCCAGAAGGACCAAGAGAACTGACAGAGAAAGGCACCGAAGCACCTGGCTAGAGAAACTGTCAAATACTGAAGTCCAGCACAGCCAAAAGGGCGGAGCTGGAATATAAAGGCAGATGGTCACGTGACCGCAAAACACAAGATGGAAAAAAACAAACAGGAGGGTTCTAACAGTACCCCCTCTTTTATGAGGATCCTCTGGATCCTCCAGGCCCAGGCCTATCCGGAAACCTCTTGTTGAAAGCTTTAACAAGCCTAGGAGCAGAGACATCATCCGTCCTTACCCAGGAGTTGTCTTCGGGACTGAAACCCTTCCAGGAGACAAGATACTGTAATCTTCCCCTATGCCATCTAGAATTCAAGATACGAAACATTTCATATTCGCCGTCTTCCACCACAGGAGGAACTGTGACAGTGGCATCCCTATCTGATACATCAGCCTTTTTCAATAAGGAAACATGAAACACAGGATTAATCTTCCAGGAAGTAGGGACATCCAACCTAACAGCAGACGGGTTAACAACCTGAAGCACTTTAAATGGACCCACAAACTTAGGACCCAGTTTTTTAGAGGGAATCCTAAAACCGCAGGTTCTTAGAGGACAACCAAACCATGTCACCCACAGTAAACAAAACCTCCTTACGTTTCCTGTCAAAATACTTCTTGGACTTCTTGTTAGCCTCTTGAAGGTCCATTAGTCCAAACGCTCTCCAAATCACCGAAAAAATTCTCCTCCGGCACCGCCGACCGCAATTTGGTGAACGAACCAAAAGACGGATGTCTCCCAGTACAACAAAAAAAAGAACACCCAGCAGAGGAGGATGTATGATTGTTAAGAGCAAATTCCGCGAGAGGCAGAAACTCAGACCACACCACTTGATTGTCCACCGCAAAACAACGCAAAAACTGTTCTACATCTTGGTTCTTTCTTTCAGTCTGTCCATTAGACTGAGGATGATACCCAGACGAAAATGACAAATGGACTCCCAACCTGTCACAAAAAGCACGCCAAAAGTGAGCCACAAACTGAGGTCCTCTATCAGAAACAATATCCGTGGGAACACCATGAAGCTTGACAATCTCCTTAACAAACGCCTTAGCAAGCGTCTTGGCGCAGGGCAACTTAATGAATGGAACCAAATGGCACATCTTACTAAAACGGTCCACGACCACCCAGATGACAGTAAAACCCTCGGTCACAGGAAGATCAGTAATAAAATCTATTGTGAGATGCGTCCATGGCGCAGTAGGAACCTCCAGAGGGCAAAGCAACCCCGCAGCAGGAGTATGTGAAGCCTTGGACCTAGCACACACCGTACATTGACGCACCCACTTGATGACTTCTTTCTGCCATCCAGGCCACCAAAAACTGTGACTGATAAGTCTCTTAGTCTCAGAAATTCCTCGATGACCAGCCAACCGAGACTCATGACACTCCACAAACAAATCTCTCCTAAAGGTTCTAGGCACGAACAACCTCGCCTGGGGAGTGTTAGATGGGGCATCATCTTGAGCTTTCAGAATCCCATCCTCCAAGATGGAGTCCAATGCCGCCACAACTCCTTTCTGTAAAAGCCTCTCCTCCTCCTCGGCACCGGTCGTAGGAGAGAAGCTGTGAGATAAAGCATCAGCTTTAACAATCTTAGTACCAGGGATATAGGTAACAGAAAAATGAAACCGAGAAAAAAAAAGTGCCCACCTAGCTTGACAGGCATTCAAGCGCTTGGCGGCTTCCAGATAGATCAAATTCTTATGATCTGTGAAAACCTGAATAGGAAATCTATTGCCTTCCAAAAAATGATGCCAATGTTCAAATGCGAGTTTAATAGCCAGCAACTCCCCATTTCCAACATCATAATTCAGTTTGGTTTCCGAAATTTTTTTCAAAAAGAAGGCACAAGGATGTACTCCATCCCTGTTCTCCTGACACAAAACTACTCCAACCCACACCAATGAAGCATCGACCTCGACCTAAAAAGGCTTGGTCTCATCAGGCTGCAAAAGGATAGGGGCAGGACTGAACCTCTCTTTGAGATACTAAAAACGCTTCAATGGCCTCAGTAGTCCACTGGACCGTATTCGCACCTTTCCTGATGATATCGGTTAGAGGCTTAACAATTACAGAAAAATTCTTAATGAATTTCCTGTAATAATTGGCAAAACCCAAAAATCTCTGTATAGATTTCAAACCAATAGGCCTAGACCATTCCGGCACAGCCTGAACCTTCACAGGGTCCATCTCAAAGCCCTCGCTGGAGACAATGTAGCCCAAAAAACTTATTTTCTGCACAGCGAACTCACATTTCTCCAGCTTAGCAAAGAGTGAATTATCACTCAATAACTGCAAAACTTCACGTACACTCTGCCAATGGGACTCTAGATCTGGTGAATAAATCAAAAAGTCATCCAAATACACAACCACATTCTTACCAATCAAAGGTCTCAGGATATCATTAATAAGGTTCTGAAAAAATGCAGGTGCATTGGTCAGACCAAAAGGCATCACCAGATTCTCAAAATGACCTACTGGAGTGTTAAAAGCAGTTTTCCATTCATCACCCTCCTTCACTCGTAACAAATTGTATGCCCCCCGGAGATCAATTTTAGAGAACCACTTGGCCCCCACTAACTGTTTAAACAAGTCAGAAATTAACAGTAATGGGTAGTAATTGCGTACGGTAATCTTATTAATTTCACGAAAATCCAGACATGGACGTAAACCCCCGTCCTTTTTATTAACAAAGAAAAATCCAACTGCCACAGGCGACTTAGAAGGTCTAATGTGACCAGCAGCCAGGCTAGTCTGTATGTACTCCTAAAAGGCCTTTCTTCTAGGGATAGTCAGATTAAACAAGCAACTCTTGGGAAGAGTAGCTCCCGGAACAAACTCAATGGCGCAATCATAATCCCTATGAGGAGGTAAAACTTGCGACTCCTCCTCCGAAAAAACCCTCCAAAAATTCCCCCTTTTCCACAGCCGCAATGCGACCATTACAACATTTATCATAGCACTTCGGACTCCAAGACTTAATCACATTAGTAGACCAGTCCAGTAAAGGATTGTGCAGTTTTAACCAAGGCAAACCTAGAACGACCGGAGAGGGTAAATTATCCAATACAACCAAGTCCAAAATTTCTTGGTGAACTCCATTGATAGTGAGGGGAAATGCAGCAACCTTGTGAGTAATACATTTCAATGTAGTGTTATCAATTGCAATCACAGAAATAGGTGATGACAAAGGTTTGGATTTCAAGTTAAGTTTTTCCAAAAACCCTTTATCAATCACATTAAGTGTTGAACCACAATCAACAAATACCTGAAATTCAATCAAATTTTCCTGCAAAGTAGTACTCCTAGAAAGAAATACTCCTGCAGAGCGTAAACAAGCTATACGGGCGTACCTGACCTTTTTTTTTTAATTTTTTTTTTTACTTAAACGAAGCTCAAAATACTTAATCAAATGATCACCTTTACCACAATAAAGACACAATCCCTCAGCAAACCTCCGGTCTCTTTCCTGAGAGCGGAGTGACATCGCCCCAACCTCCATTGGTTCTCCGCCGTCTGAGCAGATTTTCTGGGGACTAGGACCTGACATTACAGGCGTCTTTACCTCATTCAGCCTGAACCTCAGCCTCCTGTCCACACGAACAGCTAATTGCATGGCATCCTGCAGAGTCTCAGGTGCAGGGAATGCAATTAGCAGATCCTTAACCCTTTCACTCAGACCAGCAAGAAATAAACATTTCAGAGCAGGATCATTCCATTTGACTTCTGAAGCCCATCTTCTGAAATGTGTGCAATAATTTTCAACATCACCTGACCCCTGATTCAAACGCCTGAGTTCTGCCTCAGCAGATGAGATTCTATCAGGATCGTCATATAATAGCTCGACACTGCTCGGTACTCGCCCGAGCATCTCACTACTCGGGATGTTTGGCGAGCACCGAGCATTTTCGGGTTACTCGGGCGGGAGCTCGGGTCTCTGCCCTGCATGTTTGGCGCTCTTTACAGAGCCAATGAACATGCAGGGATTGCCAGCCAGTCACTGTAATGCCGCAGCCATGTTGGTTGTGGGCATTACAGTGATTGGCTGGCCGCACAGCGTCACCTCGAGTATTTAAAACCGGGCGCCGCCATCTTTGACACAGTCGCTCCGGATCAGACAGTGTAGGGAGAGTGCTGCTGAGCTAGGGAGAGATTTATACAGCGAAATAGGTAGTGTAGGGTCTCTAAAGCCTGCAAAATCAAATTAGTCCTTCTGAGGACTAATATCCATCCCAGATATCAGGCAGGCAGGTTGTATAGGAGACGCAGTGGTTATACCAACAAACACTGCATTATAGTCCTGTGAGCTGCTGCTGCTCAAATTGCTAGACTTAGCCCCAGGTCTCAGGGGCCAGGAAAAATCCTTTTTTTTTCATCTAAATCCTCTTCTTTTTTTTTTTCCTCAGTCAGACTGTACAAATACCCATCTTATTAACCTTTTGGTATTCCCCCCACCCCCCCCCCAAAAAAAAAAATTGAGTGTGTCTGTGAGTGTTCAGACACAAATATATCTGTTTAAAAGAGTCTTGTTTCGTCCAGATAACTTGAACTGTGATTTTGCAGTTCTACGGTTCAAATCTCTGTATTATCCATTTTTTTGCCTTTTTTCCATAAAAAAAAACAGTTTGAGTGTCTCGCTGACTGTTCAGGCACAAATATATCTATTTAAAAAAATCTGGTATACACCAGGAAATTAGAACTGTTGTTTTCCTCTACCACTGTTGAAATCTGGGTGTTATCCACCTTTTTGCCTTTTTCCATAAAAAAAACAGTTAGAGTGTCTCGCTGACTGTTCAGACACAAATATATCTGTTTAAAAGATTCTGGTGTAGACCAGAGAACTAGAACTTTGGTTTTCCTCTTCCATGGTTCAAATCTGGGTGTAATCCACCTTTTTGCCTTTTTTTACATAAAAAAAAACAGTTTGAGTATCTTGCTGACTGTTCAGACACAAATATATCTGTTTAAAAGATTCTGGTGTAGGCCAGAGAAATAGAACTGTGGTTTTCCTCTTCCATGGTTCAAATCTGGGTGTAATCCACCTTTTTGCCTTTTTTGCATAAAAAAAACAGTTTGAGTGTCTCGCTGACTGTTCAGACACAAATATATCTGTTTAAAAGATTCTAGTGTAGGCCAAAGAAATAGCACTGTGGTTTTCCTCTTCCATGGTTCAAATCTGGGTGTTATCCACCTTTTTGCCTTTTTTCCATAAAAAAAAAACAGTTTGAGTGTCTCGCTGACTGTTCAGACACAAATATATCTGTTTAAAAGATTCTGGTGTAGACCAGAGAACTAGAACTTTGGTTTTCCTCTTCCATGGTTCAAATCTGGGTGTAATCCACCTTTTTGCCTTTTTTTACATAAAAAAAAACAGTTTGAGTATCTTGCTGACTGTTCAGACACAAATATATCTGTTTAAAAGATTCTGGTGTAGGCCAGAGAAATAGAACTGTGGTTTTCCTCTTCCATGGTTCAAATCTGGGTGTAATCCACCTTTTTGCCTTTTTTGCATAAAAAAAACAGTTTGAGTGTCTCGCTGACTGTTCAGACACAAATATATCTGTTTAAAAGATTCTAGTGTAGGCCAAAGAAATAGCACTGTGGTTTTCCTCTTCCATGGTTCAAATCTGGGTGTTATCCACCTTTTTGCCTTTTTTCCATAAAAAAAAAACAGTTTGAGTGTCTCGCTGACTGTTCAGACACAAATATATCTGTTTAAAAGATTCTGGTGTAGGCCAGAGAACTAGAACTGTGGTTTTCCTCTTCCACAGTTCAAATCTGGGTGTAATCCACCTTTTTGCCTTTTTACATAAAAGAAAACAGTTTGAGTGTCTCGCTGACTGTTCAGACACAATTATATCTGTTTAAAAGATTCTGGTGTAGGCCAGAGAACTAGAACTGTGGTTTTCCTCTTCCACAGTTCAAATCTGGGTGTAATCCACCTTTTTGACTTTTTTACATAAAAAAAAACTGTTTCAGTGTCTCGCTGACTGCTCAGACACAAATATATCTGTTTAAAAGATTCTGGTGTAGGCCAGAGAACTAGAACTGTGGTTTTCCTCTTCCACGGTTCAAATCTGGGTGTAATCCACCTTTTTTCCATAAAAAAAACAGTTTGAGTGTCTCGCTGACTGTTCAGACACAAATATATCTGTTTAAAAGATTCTGGTGTAGGCCAGAGAAATAGAACTGTGGTTTTCCTCTTCCACGGTTCAAATCTGGGTGTAATCCACCTTTTTGCCTTTTTTCCATAAAAGAAAACAGTTTGAGTGTCTCGCTGACTGTTCAGACACAAATATATCTGTTTAAAAGATTCTTGTGTAGGCCAGAGAACTAGAACTGTGGTTTTCCTCTTCCACGGTTCAAATCTGGGTGTAATCCACCTTTTTGCCTTTTTACATAAAAGAAAACAGTTTGAGTGTCTCGCTGACTGTTCAGACACAAATATATCTGTTTAAAAGATTCTGGTGTAGGTCAGAGAACTAGAACTGTGGTTTTCCTCTTCCATGGTTCAAATCTGGGTGTAATCCACCTTTTTGCCTTTTTTACAAAAAAAAAAAACAGTTTGAGTATCTCGCTGACTGTTCAGACACAAATATATCTGTTTAAAAGATTCTGGTGTAGGCCAGAGAAGTAGAACTGTGGTTTTCCTCTCCCACGGTTCAAATCTGGGTTTAATCCACCTTTTTGCCTTTTTTACATAAAAAAAACAGTTGAGTGTCTCGCTGACTGTTCAGACACAAATATATCTGTTTAAAAGATTCTAGTGTAGGCCAAAGAAATTGAACTGTGGTTTTCCTCTTACACGGTTCAAATCTGGGTGTTATCCACTTTTTTGCTTTTTTTCCATAAAAAAAAACAGTTTGAGTGTCTCGCTGACTGTTCAGACACAAATATATCTGTTTAAAAGATTCTGGTGTAGGCCAGAGAACTAGAACTGTGGTTTTCCTCTTCCACAGTTCAAATCTGGGTGTAATCCACCTTTTTGCCTTTTTTACATAAAAGAAAACAGTTTGAATGTTTCGCTGACTGTTCAGACACAAATATATCTGTTTAAAAGATTCTGGTGTAGGCCAGAGAACTAGAACTGTGGTTTTCCTCTTCCACGGTTCAAATCTGGGTGTAATCCACCTTTTTGCCTTTTTTACATAAAAAAAACAGTTTGAGTGTCTCTCTGACTGTTCAGACACAAATATATCTGTTTAAAAGATTCTGGTGTAGGCCAGAGAAATAGAACTGTGGTATTCCTCTTCCTCGGTTCAAATCTGGGTGTTATCCACCTTTTTGCATTTTTTTCCATAAAAAAAAAACAGTTTGAGTGTCTCGCTGACTGTTCAGACACAAATATATCTGTTTAAAAGATTCTGGTGTAGGCCAGAAAACTAGAACTGTGGTTTTCCTCTTCCACAGTTCTAATCTCCTTTTTATTACCCTTTTGCCATTGATAGTGGTAGTGCGAGTGTAAGCTATTTTACTTCATTTACAATGGGCAAGGCGTGTGGCAAGGGACGTGGAACTGGACGTTCTGGTGATGGTGCGTGCAGAGGACGGGGCCGTGGCCAAGGTGAAAATGTGCCACAACCAAGAGCCACATCTTCTCGCTCCTAGTTCTTGACCGAATTACTAGGGAAGCACACAACAACACCACTATTGCCAACTGATCAGTGTGGACAGGTTATTCATTGGATAGCAGATAATACTTCCAGTCACCTGGGCACCACCACCTCCGGTCTGTCTTCCACACGGTCAATTCTAAGTAGCCGTGAGTCTCGACCGCACACTGCTCCTCACCCTGATGCTCCTTCCTCCCACCATGCCGAGTGTCGTCAGACAGCAACTGATCCCACAGTTGGACACTCTGAAGAGCTGTTCACTGGTCCATTTCCATATTTGGGCCCCTCGCCTGCTCCGCTTGAACTGGTGGAAGAGGAGATCCCATGTAGCGATGGCCAAATATTTCAACAGCCACGGCCACAGGAAGGCGACGCTGGCAATTTGTCATAAGATTTGGACGATGACGAGACACAATTGCCACGAAGTGAGGAGGAGGACCGTGTGCGGAAGTGGAAGAGGAGGAGGTGGTGGATGATCTTGTAACTGACCCAACGTGGCAGGAGGACATGCAGAGCGGGGCCAGAAGCACACAGGGGGAGGGAGGCAGAGTACCCCAACAGGCAGGAAAAAGCAGTGTGGTGACCGCAGACAGAAGGTGGGCAACCGTTCCCCGTAACACCAACACGAGAGACGTTGCCAGTACTACCGGTAGGTCTTCCAGAGTCTGGAATTTTTTTAAAGATTCTGCTGATAACCCCAAAAAGGCCATTTGTACCACCTGCCAGGCCAGCATCAGCAGGGGTGACAAAACTACCAGCCTGACCACCACCAGCATGATCAGGCACATGTCAGCAAAGCACCTTACTTTGTGGGGCGAACCCCAGGGTCCACGACCAGTGTCAGCGGGTGTCACCACTGCTTCTTTCGCTGTTGTGCGTGTAAGAGAACCCCCTGTTGTGCGTGCAAGGCAATCCCCTGTCCATACTGCATGGAAAGATGCCCCCTCCTCTCAGTCTTCACTTGTTATGGCAGTTTCTCAAGAAACAGCATCAATGTCCACGTCCACATCCCACCGCAGCGTTCAATTGTCCATATCCCAGACCTTTGACTGAAAGCGCAAATTCGCAGCCAACGCCCCACAGGCCACAGTCCTAAATTTGCACTTTTCACAACTGCTTGCATTGGAAATGCTGCCTTTTAGGCTGGGGGAGACGGAATCCTTCCGCAACCTTATGGCGGTGACCGTCCTTCGGTACTCGGTCCCCAGCTGACACTATTTTGCCCGGTGTGCCATCCCCGCACTACACAAGCACGTGTCCCAAAACATCTGCCGTGCCCTCAACAACGCGGTTACTGGGAGAGTCCACCTGACAATGGACACATGGACAAGTGCTTGTGGCCAGGGATGGTACATCTCCCTGACGGCACACTGGGTAAACATAGTGGAAGCCGGGACCCAGTCGGATCTTGGGACGGAACACATCCTCCCCACACAGAGGATTGCGGGTCCTATGTCAGTCAGAGTTGCCCCCACAGTGTACAGCTCCTGCGCATCATCCTCCTCCTGCTCATGTTCAGCCTCTATCTCAGATATCATATCACTTACAAGCTGAAAGCACTGCAGTACTGCCTCAGCCAAGCGGCAACAGGCTGTGCTGAAACTCATAAGCTTAGGTGATAAACCTCACTCTGCTTGTGAGTTGTGGACAGCTATGAAAGGGCAGGCAGATCTGTGGCTGAGACCGCTGAACCTACATCCAGTCATGGTCATGTGTGACAATGGCCGTAACCTGGTGGCGGCTCTGAGGCGAGGTGAGATCACACATGTACCATGCCTGGCTCATGTGCTTAACCTCTTGGTTCAGCGGTTTCTTAAATCGTACCCCGAGTTGCCAGATCTGCTCGTCAAAGTACGCCGCCTGTCAGCTCATTTTCGCAAGTCGGCTACAGCTTCCGCCGCCCTTGCTGTGTTGCAGCAGCGTTTGCAGCTTCCGTCACACCGACTGCTGTGTGATGTCCCCACACTTTGGAACTCTACCCTCCACATGTTGCAAAGGATTTGTGAGCAGAAGAGAGCAGTTGTGGAGTACCAGCTGCAACAAGGCCTTCGATATTCAGGTCAGACTCCACACATAAGACCTCAGGAGTGGACCTGGATGTCTGACATATGTACCATCCTGACAAACTTTGAGGAGTCCACCAAGATGGTGAGTGGCGATGATGCCATCATTAGCGTCAGCATCCCACTTGTCTGTCTTTTGCAATGCTCTCTGCAGAGAATTAAAGAGGAGGCATTGCAGCCAGAGTATGATGAGATGGCTCAGGAAGTCATAGCGGGCGATTACACACAGCCCAGCCTCATCTCATCCCAACGTGCATTGGGGGACAATGAGGGAGAGGAGGAGGAGGAGGTATCATGCGCTGTAGACGGTAGTACCTGTACAACTGTCATACTGTCGATTCAGCGTGGGTGGCCTGAGGACAGGGGGGAGGAGGAGGAGAGCATGGTCAGTCGTCATCTTGGTGAGGACACGGAAGTCTTGCCCGTTACCAGTCTGGCACGCATGGCTGACTTTATGTTACGCTGCCTTAACCGTGACCCTTGCGTTGTCAAAATGTTGGGTGACAGTCATTACTGGTTGGTGACACTTTTAGACCCCCGCTACAAGGAGAACTTTCACTCTCTTATTCCTGAGGTGGAGAGGTCTACAAAAATGGGGCAGTACCAGAAGGCCCTTGCTGCAGAACTGTTAAAAAAATTCCCATCTGAACACGCTATCGGTAGAGGTCACAGTTCGTTGCCCAACGAAGGCGTACAGGTGAGAGAGACGCAACGCCAATCCAGCAGAGGCAAGGGTACGCTCTCAACGTTCTGGGACATTTTTCTGAGACCCGCCCAGCTTACAGGCCCTGAGGCGTGGGGTACTCTCACAAGGAGTGGAAAGTTTCAAAAGATGGTGATGGAGTACCTTGCCGCCGGACCAGCGTCCTCCTTGATTCCTCTGTGCCTTTTAATTATTGGGTATCCAAGCTGGACACTTGGAATGAACTCACTTTGTACGCCTTGGAGGTTCTGGCCTGCCCTGTAGCTAGCGTGTTATCGGAGCGTATTTTTAGTGCGGCTGGGGGAATTATAACTGATAAGCGCACTCGCCTGTCAACTGACAATGCTGACAAGCTGACCCTTATCAAAATGAACAAGGGCTGGATTGGGCCAGACTTCTCATCACCACCAAATGACAGCAGAGTAACATAAAGTCAAATTCACTGTGTTATTTCGGGAGCTGTATTCCCATGCACCGCTTCACACCCACATATGGGTATACGCTTCCTCATTTCGTTTTTTTTTATGCTCTTCTCCTTATCCTCAGCCTCTACCACCACTATACCACCAGGGTGACCGTGGTCAATGTTGCCAGCATTGCAAGTTCCTCCGTCCTAATTTTTGGCAGCTTTTGCTTGGAAAGCATAGGCAAAGACTATGTGAGACCCACTCCCTAATAATGGGAATAATGTTTTTAATATGCTGTACTGCATGGCTCTTGTAAGGGGAATTGCAAGTTCCTCCGTCCTAATTTTTGGCAGCTTTTGCTTGGAAGGCATAGGCAAAGACTATGGGAGACCCACTCCCCAATAATGGGAATAATGTTTTTAATATGCTGTACTGCACGGCTCTTGTAAGGGGCATTGCAAGTTCCTCCGTCCTAATTTTTGGCAGCTTTTGCTTGGAAGGCATAGGCAAAGACTATGGGAGACCTACTCCCCAATAAAGGGAATAATGTTTTTAATATGCTGTACTGCATGTCTCTTGTAAGGGGCATTGCAAGTTCCTCCGTCCTAATTTTTGGCAGCTTTTGCTTGGAAGACATAGGCAAACACTATGAGAGACCCACTCCCCAATAATGGGAATAATGTTTTTAATATGCTGTACTGCATGGCTCTTGTAAGGGGCATTGAAAGTTCCTCCGTCCTAATTTTTGGCAGCTTTTGCTTGGAAGGCATAGGCAAAGGCTATGGGAGACCCACTCCCCAATAATGGGAATAATGTTTTTAATATGCTGTACTGCATGGTTCTTGTAAGGGGCATTAAAATCGTCTTATTAAGCTACTGTGACCTCCACGTCTCTTCCAAGTGTCATTGATATTGTCTTTTTATTCCACTGGGACCTCCACGTCTCTTCCAAGGGGCATTGATATTGTCTTTTTATTCCACTGTGACTTCCACGTCTCTTCCAAGGATCATTGATATTGTCTTTTTATTCCAATGGGACCTCCACCATTCTTCCAAGGGGCATTGATATTGTCTTTTTATTCCACTGCGACCTCCACCACTCTTCCAAGGGGCATTGATATTGTCTTTTTTTTCCACTGCGACCTCCACTACTCTTCCAAGGGGCATTGATATTGTCTTTTTTTTCCACTGTAACCTCTATCACTCTACCAAGGGGCATTGATGTTGTCTTTTTATTCTACTGGGACTTCCACCACTTTTCCAAGGGGCATTGATATTGTCTTTTTATTCCATTGGGACCTCCACGTCTGTTCCAAGGGGCATTAAAACCGTCTTGTTAAACCACTCTGAACTCCACGTCTCTTCCAAGGGGCATTAAAACCATCTTGTTAAGCTACTGTGACCTTCACGTCTCTTCCAAGGGGCATTAAAACCGTCTTGTTAAACCACTCTGAACTCCACAGCTCTTCCAAGGGGCATTAAAATGTTGTTTTTAATTACCTCTAACCTCCACGACTCTTCCAACGGGCATTGCATTTCCTCCTAATTTTAGTCAGCTTTTGCTTTTCAATGTATAGGTGAACACTAAGGAAGACCCACTCACCAATAATGGGTAGAAGGTTTTTAGTACGCTGTAATCCACGTCTGTTTCAAGGGCATTGCAGTTCCTCATAATTTTTGGAAAGCCTTCCATTCACTGCTTAGGCCAACAGTGTACAGGAGACCCAGTTGCTATAAATGGAAAAACGGTTTAGTTAAGGCCCTCTGACCTCCATGTCACTTCCAAGGGGCATTGGAGTGCCTCAAAATTTTTGGTAGGCATTGCACTCACTGTATGCCCTAGAACTGTGTAGCCGAACCGCTGCTTTTGGTACAGAGACATATCCTACAAGACAAGTGTGGTTGACTGGCCTGATATTGATGTAAATGGTCCCTGTTCCTCCTGCTCTTTCTCCTTTGCCACCACCTCATCCATCATTCATCACCTGAGGCTTTGTTTTAACGGGAGTCATAGAACTGGGATAGTAGCAGGAAAACATCCAGCAATCCTCGGAGGAGGTAGGATATGCGCCAAAACGCTGACGACCTCAGGCCTAGCCGCTACTACATACATGCGCTTGCATTCCAAGGAACAGAAAGCTAAGGAGATGGATGGCCTCATGATCATGAATAATTTACTCGTTGTGTAGGATGCCGACCACTGCTGCTGTCTACCTTCTGAACTTTGTGTTGAAGCCTGATTGACACAGGACTCGCAATCCTCTATGTCTGGAGGACGTGTTGCATCCCAGTGTCCAACTGTGTCCCGGCTTCCACAATATTAACCCAGTGTGAAGGTATGCGCGCTTGTGTATAAAGCGCACCGGAACAAATAGGGGCGGCTGGGGACCTTTTATGGACACCCGGCCACCCACAGGCGGCTAGGGACCGTGTGTGGGCACCCGGCCGCGGGGCGGCTGGGGACAGAGTATGGACACCCAGCCGCCCCCTGGTGGTTGGGGACCAAGCGTGGACACCCAGCCGCCGGGCGGCTGGGGACTGAGTATGGATACCAGGCCGCCTACGCAGCCATGACTAGGTGGCCAGATTCCGCCTCCACATGCCTAAAAGGCCCAATTTCAAGTGCAAGCAAGCAAGAAGTATGGTATTGCAGCCTGGGTGTGGGTGGGTGGCAGGCTGCATACTTGCGCTTACATTGCAAGGAATGGGGGAGGTACAAATGAACACTGCCCTGGGACAAGGACTTGAATGGGGATAGTTGTAAGTCTGCAATGACAGGTGCAGGGCGGGAGGCATCTTCGCATGTGCCATGAACAGGGGGTTGGGGTGCACACACTACAGTGGAATAGGCTGTCCTTCCCACTAAATGCACTGGGGAGGGCACAGGTAATGTTTTGGTATGCGCGCTTGTGTATAAGACGCACCGGGACAAATAGGGGCGGCTGGGGACCGTTTATGGACACCCGGCCGCCACCAGACGGCTGGGGACCGTGTGTGGGCACTCGACCGCCGGGCGTCTGGGGACTGAGTATGGATACCAGGCCGCCCCCTGGCGGCTGGGGACCGAGTGTGGACACCCGGCCACCGGGCGGCTGGAGACTGAGTATGGATACCAGGCTGCCGATGCAGCCATGACATGGTGTCCGGCGTCTGCCTCCACAAGCCTAAAAGGCCTCATTTCAAGTGCAAGCAAGCTAGCAGTATGGTATTGCAGCCTGGGGGTGGGTGGGTGGCAGGCTGCACACTTACGCTTGCATTCCAAGAAAACAAAGCAGATGTTAACTTCTATCATCATCATCATGCTCCTCACCTTGGCACTCTCAACTCCCCTGATGGAGAAGCCAGGGCCCACCGGAGGAGTCTCTGGCTGTCTGGTGAGCTCGTCCAATGATGCCCTAAAGCAGGCCAGGCTAAAAAAAAGTGTGGGGAAGGTTCCCAGGACAAATAGTGGCAGCTGGGGACTGAGTATGGAGACCTCGCCGCCGATGCAACCATGAGGTAGTGGCCAGCTTCGGCCTCCTCCAAACTAAAAGGCCCCATTTCAAGTGCAAGCTAACAGTATAGTATTGCAGCCTGCGGGTGGGTGGTTGGCTGCATATTTGCGCTTGCATTGCAAGGAATGGGGGAGGTACAATTGAACACTGCCCTGGGACAAGGACTTGCACGGGGATAGTTGCAAGTCTGCATCTTCTGATGCGGCAAGGATCACTTCTGATGGGCACACTTTTAGGCAGTGACCTGAGTGTCAGAGATGCTTCCAGGGGTCTTCTCCATGCTGTTCCCATGTCTTTTCAGCACTGTATGCATGTGTCACACAGCACATGGCCAGATAAGGTTGTAAAATGTTAAAATGACATTTCCCAGTGAATGCATTTGTCACGGTTGAAAGCAATACAAAAGTGCAAAAACGCATAAAAAATGCTATTTGTGAACATAGCCCAAGGTGTGGAGGAGTATTTTTGTTTTGGTTATTTATTTTACCTTATACACAAGTCTTTACCCTGGAAAGGATGTTCCTTAACATATTTCACAGGAAAACTGTTTCAGTTTCATTTTTGAACGTTTAATTGTGAGCCCGTAAAAGTGGATTAATACCTCTGACCACGTTGTTGACAGCAGTGACCTGGGGGTCAGAAATGCTTCCTGGAGCGATCCCCATGCTGTCTCCATGTCATTTGAGCACTGTCACTATCGTTTTGGGCACTTTTTAGGCTTTCTACAGACTGTCAAGGGTGCCGCCGCAAAAATGCACGGGTCTCCCATAGACTAACATTGGGCTCGTTGCTCGGGTGGAGCACCCGAGTATCACAGTGAGCTCGGCCCGAGCTTCGAGCACCCGAGCATTTTAGTGCTCGCTCAACACTAATAATAGCCCCATAGCAGAAAAAAGTTCTTCTACCGACCTTAAGCATGAATCATTAGGTTGGAGAGAAAAGGCTCACCACTGTGGTTAATTGCGCAAAAGTGACTTAATAAAACCAATGCGCTGTGATTCATTCCCAGAGGACCTTGGTCTCAAACGAAAATATAATAAACAAGTATTTTTAAAGGAAAATTTTTTTTGCTGTTTACAATAAAAAACATCAGACAGTCCTACCTTGGGTCTCACAAAATGCGCTGTAGCTGTAGCTCGGCCACCTCTAGAGACAATCCCTGCAAGCGTTGAGCCAAATACTGGACGGAAACCATACTGATCCCTGAATTTCTTTCCTTTTATTTTTTTGGGCTGGACTTACTATTATGATCTGCAACATGTACTAAGGAAAGATAGGGGAAGGCTGTCCCTACAGTAAGACTAAGCTGAATCCCTACGATGTAGCGGGCTGCCTGTTCCTAGCGAACAGACCTGCCTTAGTCCTCGGCTAGTCTGAACGAAGACCTATAGCATAAGTGGAGGGGTCCCTAAAAGAACTAAGGACTGGAACAAAAATGGGACACCTCCTAAACAGAGAAGTTGTTGCAGAACACAAAAAGACAAACTGACAAAAAGGTTCTAGAGGTCCGAGAAGGACCAAGCGAACTGACAGAGAAAGGCACCGAAGCACCTGGCGAGAGAAACAGTCAAACACTGAAGTCCAGCACAGCCAAAAGGGTGGAGCTGGAATATAAAGGCAGATGGCCACGTGACCGCAAAACACAAGATGGAAAACACAAACAGGAGGGTTCTAACAATCGTACTATGGGGGTGATGTGTGGACCATGATACTGTGTGAGTGAGTGAACTACTATGGGGGGAACTACTGTGGGGGTAACCATACTGTGTAGTGTGAGTACCATGGGGCTGTCATATTGTAGAATGACTACTGTGTGGGCTTCCTTACTGTGGTAGGGGTGCTGTGTGGACCATACTACTATGTGGGCAATACTGTGATACCAACATTCTGTGTGGTGTGCTATAGGGCCATCATACTGTATGGTGTGCTGTGAGGGCCATCATACTGTTTGTGGGGGGACTATCATGTGGGCAATACTGTGGGGCCATCATACTATGTGTAGGGGTGAGCTACTTTGGATTTTTCATAGTATGTTGGAGTGCTGTGGGACCATCATACGATGTGGATTGACTACTGTGGGGATCATTACACAGTATGGTGGTGCTGTGGGAGCCATCATACTGTAGGGAGTGCTGTGCGGACCATCATACTGTGTGTGTGGGGTGGACTACTGTGGGAGGAACTACTGTGGGGGTAATCTTACTGTGGTGTGAGTACCATGGGGCTGTCATATTGTAGAAGGACTACTGTGTGGGCTTCCTTACTGTGGTAGGGGTACTGTGTGGACTATTATACTGTGTTGGGGAACTACTGTGTGGGCAATACTGTGGTGCCATCATACTGTGTGAGGGGTGCTGAGAGGGCCATCATACTGTGTGGGGGTGCTGCCAGGGCCATCCTAATGTGTATGTGTTGGAAGGCTACTTTGGGGACATCGTACTGTGTGTGGGGGGACTACTGCGGAGTCATTATACTGTGTTTGTAGGTGGACTACTGCAGGGCCATCATACTGTGTGTGGGGGGGACAACTGTGAGGCCATCACACTGTGTGGGGGCATCATACTGTGTGGGAGGGGGACAACTGTGAGGCCATCACACTGTGTGGGGGCATCATACTGTGTGTGAAAGGCTGTGGGGATGAGAACTGTTGGGGCATCAGGGGACATTATTACTTTTTAGAGGGACTCAGTAGACAACATTTAATGTTAAGTGGACATTTAACAGGCATTAGTACATTATAGGGCATTATAGGGGCACTCAGAGTATTATAATTGTGAAAGCAGCACATAGGATGCATTATTACATTCTAGACAGCTAAGTATGAGCACTATAACTTTGTATGGCAGCTAAAGAAGGCAGTAATATATTCTTGGGGGCATTTTTACGATTCAGAGGGCACAAAGGGGGCATTTTACTTTGTAAGGTCCTCTTCACACGTCTGTATAATACTGATACCGGAAAAAACGATGCTTCTGTCATTAGTCTTTTGGATCAGTGTGCCATGAGTGAGCCATAAGTGTGTCATCAGTGTGCCGTCCATTTTTTTCTAGTATGGCTTAATGAAAATCAATTCCAAAGCTTCTCCTACACTTTGCAATGTTAAACACGTACAGCACTCGACAGCACATGGTTGCCATCCGTATGCTGTACGTGTTGTAGCATAATTGGGAAGGATAAGTTTAAATCCCAGCTCTGCAGTGTTTGAATTGAAGCTCCTGCATGGTTTCTCTAAGAAGCAGGAAGTAGATTCATTGTGTGACAGTCTCCTGAAGGAGTGTAATGCTGTTGGATGAAGCAGAGTTGAGTGTGCTGCTGATGAGGGTGTCCATCCCAAAATGTGAGCTGTAGCTGGGAGAGAGACATGCCAGGGTCTCTCTCTGAATGGAGTGACTGGCAAGACAGTCAATCTGCTGAAAGTAGCAGAGGCAAGAATTCTTCTATGAGAAGACTCTGCACAGGCCGCGTGTAGAGAACCTCAAGTATCAGTGGTTGCTATACACAATAGGTGTTTTGTTTGAGCGAGCTGGGGCTAGCTTAGTTGTGTATGAGCAGCCAGGGTCTGTTCTGTTTAGTTAGTGCCTGAAAAGGTTAGGGACTTATGCTTATGAATATGTTTTGGTGCTGTGCAACCTGTGAAAAGTAATAAAAACTGCATGTGTTTGGACCAAAACTGCATTCCTTGTGTGAACGCTACCTAAGGCTTATTGTCTACCAGAGAGATTGAATCTCTACAATTGGTTGAGAATGCGGGCATGAAATCCCAGAGAGCACAGGTGATTGCAATGTAAGGATATTGCAATCGGCGTCAGTGCAGTGTGTAGGACTGTGTGCAGTGTGTAGGACTGTGTGTAGAGGACTGTGTGCAGTGTGTAGGACTGTTTGCAGTGTGTAGGACTGTGTGCAGTGTGTAGGACTGTGTGCAGTGTGTAGGACTGCGTGCAGTGAGTTTCCAGCCTCATGATGTGTTGTCATTGGCAGTGCAGTGTGCACTGTGTGAGGCTGTGTGTCTGCAGAGTGGTATGGTAATTGTGCAATTGTTATGAGGTTGCTTGTAGTAAAGAACTAACTGCATGTTGCAGGCGGCGGAGCCTGTGTGCGTGATGTGCAGGTGGGGGCCAGGATGGAGTTACGTTATTATAGGATGGGGACCAATATTAAAGGATTCAAAGGAAAATAAATGATTAAATGCAAATGATAACACAAACAATTAATACAAGATATTTTTTTTTATCTATTATGAACTTTTTATTTTAAATCAAGGAAATAAAGAAGTTGTCTGTGACACACATGTGTCAGTGAGATCACTAGCCAGTTGCCTAGTGATGTATGATGCCGTATCAACAACGGCCAATAGAAAAGTTGAGTTGTGATGGGATTTGGCAGCTGGTTGCCAGGTGACCTATGAAACCATGAGAGCAACAGCCAATGGAAAACTGCCATGTTGTTCTGTAAGTATAAGCCTGTCAGTCTATTCGTGGAAAAATACAGTCCCTCAATGGAACACTATACTTCTCCACGCGCCATTTGCATAAACAGGAAATGGGGGATGGTATCGTATGTTGGGGTCATTGGATATTACCATAATCTCCCCGATGTTTTCCAAATATGCAAGGATCCCAAATTCTGACTATTTATGTGCCTGCAGAGAGGACAGATGATATTATTTAGGAGCCATCTTCCTATGCAGGCAGTATGAAAAAAGTGTGCGCACTGCATGAAGCTCACTCGATCTCCAGTTAAAATGTCCTCCAGGCAGATGGAGCAGGTTGCAGGTGGGTCCTCGACCGATCTTATGGAGGTAGGCAGTGTGAGCATGGAGGAGTTTACAACTTCAGGCTGGGTATTAGTGGAGGATGAGTTCCTGCCTCCAGACCTCTCCGGTGGTGGTGGTGGTGGCCTTCGTCTCTGCCTCCTACTTGTATTTAATGGTGTTATCTCCAGTCTTCTTTGGTGGGCAAACCTGCTCCTTGTCCTGTAGGCAATAGAGGACTGGTCCCTGATATGCCTCCATGTTTCTATGTAAAAAAGACAAACAACACACATATTAGTACTTTCCCCTGTGGAATATTAACCCTATAAGAAATACATATTTTGGAGACCAAGATTATTAATACATAAAGAAATGGTTGTACATTGAAATAACACAAATAAAACCAACAATTATGAAATACAACCAAATATTAAATATAATATTTATTGAAAATTTATCTACAACAAAACTGATTACAATTGATTTAGACAGTAATATTACAGTAAAATTACAGTAATAAACAACTCATTAGTAAAGATCACCATATTGTGTCCATGGTGAAGAAAGCTCATCAGTATAAAGTTAAATCCAAAAGAGCAGGGAAAATACAATAATATGTAATAGGTACAAACCCCAATGTAGGAATGTTGTGTCCATATTTTAGAGACTTGTAGATGGAAGTATTAGTGGCTTTTATGCGCTTCCCGTCTTACCTGATATAGAAGGCCTTTGCCTTTCAATGCCATTTGCAGAAGGCTCTTCTGAGATGTTTAGGGCATTAGAAATGTCCCGAGAAGACATGTTCTTCTCAAAGGGCCAAGATGCTGTAAGTCTCTTGGTCTTGACAACAATGAAGAATGTGAAGTTGTAGAATTCTTCTTGATAAACTTCCAGGAAATATTTTCTGGTATTAGCCAAAAAATAGTGATATGAAAAGAGGCACTCACTAGAGATGCTTCTCCAATGTGAATCCACTGATCAACACAACAACAGCCCCAGTAATAGCCGAGGCAATTATGGTGTCATAATGTCATTACCTCACATTCCGTGTTCCATGATGTGTCCTAATGCCTACCTCACTGCTACCTCATAATGCATATTCTACATGTGCAGCATACATTGTAATACACGCTGTATACGCCTGCTCTTCTATATATTACTGTGCATTAATGGGATATACATGGCCTTACTAATCATTTATAGAAAGTGAAAAAAACAAAAATAAAAAATTGCTTTTATAAAAAAAAAGTAATTAAAGTTAAAAAACATGTTTTTTACTCATATGGTAAATAGAATTTAATACGGAGAAATAGTTATTTTTTTGCATTGCCCCTCAAAAAAATGGATTCAAATGAACAGAAAGCCCATGTACCCAATCCTTGTGGTATGAAATATCACAATTTCCACCAAAATAAGGTCTCTTTTAAACCCATTGCAACCTTTGACGTACATGTACGTCAAAGGTCGTGTCCCAGACTTTAATGTGGGTTTGCACACCGAGCCCACATCTTTCTCTGCCTTTAACAGCCGTGGGTGAAGTGGAGCTCCGTCCAAGACTCTTAACCTTGGCGCATCATACCACCCACCCATCAGAGTTTCTGACATGATTGTGGGGCCCGATGAGTTACTATGACAGCCGAGGGTCTGCCGATCTTCCCTTTGTCTGTCATTATGGACATTCCTGTGAGGCTGTGTGCCACGATGCAGAAATGCTGCATATTTTTTCCGCTTCTCCCTGGCAGGAAAAGCGCATGCGGATTTTACATGCGTTTTTCCCTCCAGGTAGAAGCGTTTGTCAAGCGTTTTTGCATGCATTACTGCATGCAGCTTATCAAGCGCTTTTCCAAGCGATTTTAGCATCACTTGGAAAAGTGCATGACAACTTGGTCACACTATATAAATCCATGCAACCGGCATGGATTTATATAGTGTGACCAAGTAATAGGTAAAAAAAAGAATAAGAATGGTAAAAAATAAAGATTATACTTACCTTCTGATGGCCCGCCGTCTCCTTCTCCGATTCGTCCGGTCTCCCCGGTGTCTCGCGGTTGTGTAAAAGGACCTAACATGACGTCATTGAGTCATGTGACAGGTCACGCGACCGCCGACGTCATACTTCTTTTGATGATATTGAAGTCGAAGCTACTTCACCTTTTTTTGAGCCACCATTCAAGACTTGTGTAACATGTGTTTCACGGTGCTTGCATGGATGTCTGTGATCTCACTATTACAAAGCTTATGAGTCACCACTACCGTGTTTGCCGCACAAGAACTAATAGACCTTGTGATGATCTAACTTATTGACTCCAATATTTTGCCTGGACTTTCACCTCTTGGCTTTTGAATGGATGGACGGACTTCAGTTCGTATTCTTCCAGCTGTCATGGCAGTCACATGAAGCAGTTTGGCAATTTTCTTGGCTGAAAGACAGCTATTGATGAGCAGGATGATGCTGTTTCTCTTTTCTTGTCCGCTCCGCCAGCTGTCAATCAGTGAGAGTCGTACACAGTGTTCCAGTAAATGGTGTCTGGATTGATCCTTGCAACAGGAAAGGGAAGCTTGATCAGAACTGAATAAGAAGGAGGCAAACAGAATGATGAGTAGGTCATTTCAATCAAAATTACTTACAAAGTTTATGAACACTCGTAAAATTTTATTACAACTTTGTATACTTCGTAAGAGTATTTATTCTTTTGTTTATTTTTCACTGCTGATTCGGATTATGTGTGAAAAAAATGTTGGTACTCTATAAGACAGGACTTTTCATTGGTCAAATACTTGCATACCTAATTAAATGTTAATTAAAATATACATCCAAGGTACTATAATTATATACAACACATCATTCTATGACCAAAAAGTAACAGGTTAACTGTTGGACAGGGTTTACAACTGTCTGTAAATTTCCAGACAGGCCGGTAAAAACTGGTGTTATTTCTGCCATCTGTAGAGCCTGGCAGAGAAAAAAAAGTTCATTATTTTTTAATATTCTGTACTTTGTATTGTGTAAGTTTTCTCAGATTCTCCCAGCACCCAGGTCCTGATGCGTGGGGTACTTTGACAAGGAGGGAAATGTTTTGGAAGATGCTGAAGAAGTACCTTGTCAATCGTACCAGCGTCCTCCTTGATTCCTCTGTGCCTTACAACTATTGGGTATCCAAGCTGAACACGTGGTGTGAACTGTCTCTCTATAACTTGGAGGTCCTGGCCTGCCCTGCTTCTAGTGTTTCGTCAGAGCGGGTTTTTAATGGGTATTATAACTGATAGGCGCATCCGCCTGCCAACTGAAAATGCTGACAGTCTGACTTTTATCAAAATGAACAAGGCTGGATTGGCCCAGATTTCTCAACACCACTGGATGACAGTGACGCGCCCCCTGGGCCGTGGGGTACTCGGTGCCGGGCCGATCGTTGCTAGGGGAGATGTCACAGTGGCGGTGACCCGGTCCGTGACCCAGGGCGGTCAATCAAAAGGGGTTATTTACAGGGCATTTTATAGTTTTATGTATAGTTTGTGACGCCACCTGTGGTATGCGGCTATATGGAGCTGCCGATGCTGTGCAGAACCTCTAGAGCTGATGTTTCGTTCAGTAGAGTTGGTTCAGCTCTCCACAGGCAGAGCTTAGCTCCTGGGCAGTGTAGAGCTGTTGTAGATGTTATAGGTGATGCTTGGCATTGTAGTGCAGGGGTGAAGGCGCAGATAATAATCACAGAGACAGTGAGGTGCAGTCTTCAGGGTCTTTACTCATGATTGTTGCAGTCCAAGTTACAGGTACCAGTGTAGCTTCCCTCGTCGTGCTGCACTTACTCAGGGAGTGGTTTAGTCAACCCTCAGATATCTCCGGAGTACTTAGCGGGACCCCTTCTGTGTGTTCTCTCTCTCTCTGGCCATCTCCCTGTACCTCATAACTAGTGTCCCAATCCGGTACCCGTGGGCCTTGTCGGGCGACGTCTGTTCAGTCCCCTGGGTCCTCTGTGGCTACCTTCTTGGTGAGACTGATATTGACTGTTGGCTGCAAGACTTGAAATACTGCAGCCTCCGGTTTCTAGTTGAGACATAAAGTCCTCCGCTAGTTGAGGGATGGTCCCCTTTGTGTGGCCTGACTCCTCCACCTCCTGGTGGATTTGGGCGTATGGTTGGCCTCCAGCACTGCCCGTACCCCTGGGGTCCCTTCCTCATTCCTGGAGCCTTTCCTGCTCCTCTCTCCTTCTCCTTCAGTCCGGGGCCTCTCCTCAGGCCCTCCTCCTGAGCAAAGCCCCTACAGAGCTCCTACTCCACACACTCTCCTCCTCTGACTGATCTCTCTAAATAAGATGGCTTCTCTATTCATACCTTTTTTTCACAAGTGCTCCCCTAAGCTACTTCCTCCACCCACACCCTCTACATAGTTCCACCCTTCAGCTAGGGACCAGGGACTGTTCTCTCCCTTAGGAGCAATCTTGCCCTGCCCCCACTGAAGTGGAATGTGTTGGATGCTGGTGTTAGGGTCCCGAGCAGTACTCCTTCCTTACCTGAGAGTGAGATACCACACCTCTGGGTGAGGTGCAGTACCTCTGTGGCGACCGAACCCTCAGGGGCGCCACAACAGCAGCATAATATAAACTCAAATCTAGTGTTTTTTTATTTTTGGTCTATTTCCATGTGCCCCTTCACACTCAGACATGTTTGTATGCTTCTTGATTTTGGGTTTTTTATGTCGTCCTCCTCCTTCTCCTCTTCCACCACCATATCAACAGGGTGACCATCATGCAACACCCCCATTCATTTTTTAAGGGTGATTATGATGCCCGTAGGAACAATTTTTAGAGGCCTACCTCTAACATTCTATAACATATACATATATACTCTCCAGTCGGAAATGTACAATATACAGCTATGGTATAGCCGGTTCCTGGCCCTCTAATAATAGTAAGGGCCCCCTAATGGCCCTCTTCAAATAGTGGGGGCCGTCTGATGGCCCTGTAAAAATAGGTGTGGTGACTTTCAGAGTCCTTCCTTCATAAATGAAGCAAGATGTGTCTGATCATGTCTCACACACCACATGGCCAGATAAGGTAGTAAAATGTTAAAATTACATTTACTGGTGAATGTATTTTTCACCGTTGAAAGCAATGCGAACTTGCAAAAATGCAGTAAAAACAGTTTGTGTAAACATAGCCCAAGGTGTGGAGGAGCATTTTTTTTATTTGGCCTTATATACAAATCATTATCTTGTAATGAATGTTTCTTAACATTTTTTTCCAGGAAAATCCATTTTATCTTTGTTTTTGTATGTTTTATTGTCAGTCCATAAAAGTGGGGTAATACTCTGACAACATTGTTCACAGCAGCAACCTGGGATTCAGAGATGCTTCCACATGCTATTCCCATGCAATTTCAGCACTATTTCCATTGATCTGACAAATTTTTAGACCCCCTCCAGAACTCGGGGTAGGGGGTGGGGTGGAGGGGGATGGTTGCCGAAAAAATGCTCGAGTTTCCCATTGACTTACATTGTACTCATTACTCGGGTCAAGCACCCGAGCATTACGATTTGCTTCACCCGAGTAACGAGCTCATCACTACTAGTAGTAATGCATAGTGTTTTATGTAATCTTGCTGAAGCACAAGTACTGTAAAGGTAATGCCTAGTTTTCGTAATGTACAATGCAGAGTAAGTATAGGTAGAACATAGAGTAAAATTTAGAACATAAGATGGTAACTGCAGTTAGAGGATGACAATGGAGTTAGGTATAGTATAAGCATTGTTAGTATAGTATTAATGTAGAAAAGTAATGCAAGCTGTGTGCTAGAAGTAGGTGAAAGGTTAGATCTGCCAAGCAACAGACTGCAGGAACAGAAATAGTTAAAAAAAGTTAAAAAAAAGGAACCACTTCCTAGTTTAGTTAGTTAGTGTGAGAGTTTATTGGTGACAGTGACAAGGTCAAGTGCAAGCTGCAGTGGGCTAACAGCGAGAGGAGTACATATTGTGTTGGGTGGTATGAGACCTTACAAGACTCCCTGCGGGCTTTCCTGCAATATCCGGAGCCTAAGGCTTGAAACAGGTGCTATGGGGAGTACCTTAACCCCTTCCGTACAGAGGAAGATAGATGTGGAACTGCATGAGGAAAAGGTAAAGGATCTCATCAATACTGTGGAGCCGGGTGGGAAATCCCTGGGGCTGAAGGAAGGAAGGAACACGTTTGGTTCTTTCACCCTATTTTTGCACCCTCCTTCCCTAACTACACCTATGATGGTATGTCACAACAATGCCGTTAATTATATTTTTAATGACTGAATAAAGATTCTACATTTTATACTTGAAGCTGGATCTCTACAAGTACAGCCACACCAAGACCATACATTACTAGCATATTTAGTGATAACTGAATAATAGCACTATACTGATCATTAATCATTTAAAAAACCACAGAACTAACCTTAGTATTATCACCAGTAACAGTTGCACACAGGACCTCTGTTTGTAGTATATAGTGCATAGTCTAAGTGTACAGGCAATACAGTGATCACCGGTGACACTACACTGTATAGCTCTGTAGATACTTTATAGTATGTAGTATAAGTGTACAGGTAATTCAGTGATCACCGGGGATATTATACATAAGGGCCCACCATACCGCTTATTACAGTATCTGCATACAAAGCAAGTTGATACAGTTAAAGGGCATCTGTCACCAGATTTTTGCCACTTTATCTGAGGGCAGCATAATGTACAAACAGAGGCCCTGATTCCAGCAATGTACCATTCACTGGGCTGCTTGCTGCAGTTTTGATAAAATCACTGTTTTATCAGAAGAATATTATCACTAGAGGACTAGTAAACCTGCTACCAGGTAGTCAAGCATATTCATGAGCTCTGTATAACCCCACCCCACCACTGACAGGAGGTTTTTCATGTACACTGTACATGGACAGAAAGCTGCCAATCAGTGGTGTGGGTGGGGTTGTACGGTGCACAAAATTCACAGAACTGCTAGATTTGCAACCGATAAAACCAGTGATGATAAAACTGATAAAACCAGTGATTTTATCAAAATGATAGCAAGCGGCCCAGTAAGTGACATATTGCTGGAATCAGGGTCTCTGCCCTCTTTGGGACGCTGACTGTACCAGAGGGCTCTCCAGGATTTGGCGCTAGGTGAGCATATAGTATATTGTTTTATTTTATTACTCTGCTCTTGTAGGGGAATGTGGACAAAATCATACTGGAGGGAAGGGAGACAGAATACTATGTGGCCACCAGACTGTGAGGGAGGTGTTGTGGGGTCCATCATCCCGTGTGAGGGGGGACTACTATAGGTGCTGTCATACTGTGTGTCGTGGAACTACTATGGGAGTCATTATATTATTATGTGGGAGAAACTACTGTGAGGGCATTTTACTGTTTGAGAGGTGCTGTGAGCGCCATCATACTACGTGTAGCGGCTACTGTGTGGGCAATTTTGTGGGTCTTTCATACTGTGTGGACATATTGTTGGGGCCATCATGCTATATGTGTGGGGGGCTACTGTCTGGGAAATACTGTGGGGCCATCATACCATGAGGGGGTGCTGTGGGGAGTTACTGTACTGTGTGAGCATTGCTGGGGTGGTCATTATACTGTGTTGGGGGTGTTGTGGGTGCCATTGTACTGTGTGGGGGCCATCATACTAAGTTGGCGGTGCCATGGGAACTATCATAGTGTGTGTGTGGGGGCTACTGTGTTGGCAATAGAGTAAGGCCATCATACTGTGTGGGGGTGCTGTGGGGGCCATCATGCTGTGTGTGTGAGGGGGCTACTTTATGGGCAATACTGTGGGACCATCATACCATGTGAGGGTGCTGTGGGGATTACTATACAGTGTAGGCGGTGCTGTGGTTATTATTATACTATGGTGGGAGTGCTGTCAGAGCCATTGTTCTAGAAAGAATGTGCTATGGGGGTCATTGTGCTGTGTGGTGGTGCTGTGGATGGAAATCATACTTTATTTGGGGCGCTGTGGGGTCCATCTTACTGTGGGTGCTTTATTACTGTGGGAGAGGTTGCTGTGTGGGTCATCATACTCTGTGAGGGGGACTACTATGTGGGCAATACTGTGAGACGATCATACTGTGTGGAGTGCTATGGGGCCATCATACTGTATGGAGGTGCTGTGAGGGCCATCATACTGTTTGTGGGGGGACTATCAAGTGGGCAATGCTGTAGGGCCATCATACTGTGTGTTTTGGTGAGCTACTTTGGATCGTTCATAGTGTGCTGGAGTGCTGTGGGGACCATCATACTGTGTGGATTGACTACTGTGGGGGTCATTAAACAGTATAGGGGATGCTGTGGGAGCCATCGTTGGTATGATCTGCAACATGTACTAAGGAAAGATAGGGGAAGGCTGTCCCTACAGTAAGACTAAGCTGAATCCCTACAATGTAGCGGGCTGCCTGTTCCTAGCGAACAGACTCGCCTTAGTCCTCGGCTAGTCTGAACGAAGACCTATAGCATAAGGGGCGGGGTCCCTAAAAGAACTAAGGACTGGGACAAAAATGGGACACCTCCTAAACAGAAAAGTTGTTGCAGAACACAAAAAGTCAAACTGACAAAAAGGTACTAGAGGTCCCAGAAGGACCAAGCAAACTGACAGAGAAAGGCACCGAAGCACCTGGCTAGAGAAACAGTCAAACCCTGAAGTCCAGCACAGCCAAAAGGGCGGAGCTGGAATCTAAAGATGGTCACGTGACCGCAAAACACAAGATGGAATAAAACAAACAGGAGGGTTCTAACAGTACCCCCTCTTTTTATGAGGATCCTCCGGATCCTCCAGGCCCAGGCCTATCCGGAAGCCTCTTGTGAAAAGCTTTAACAAGCCTAGGAGCAGAGACATCATCCGTCCTTACCCAGGAGTTTTCTTCGGGACCGAAACCCTTCCAGGAGACAAGATACTGTAATCTCCCTCTATGCCATCTAGAATTCAAGATTCAAAATTTCATATTCACCGTCTTCCACCACAGGAGGAAATGTAACAGTGGCATCCCTATCTGATACATCAACCTTTTTCAACAAGGAAACATGGAACACAGGATTAATCTTCCAGGAAGTAGGGACATCCAACCTAACAGCAGACGGGTTAACAATCTGAAGCACTGTAAGTGGACCCACAAACTTAGGACCCCGTTTTTTAGAGGGAATCCTCAACTTCAGGTTCTTTGAGGACCCACAGTAAACATAACCTCCTTACGTTTCTTGTCAAAATACTTCTTGGACTTCTTGTTAGCCTCTTGAAGGTTGCAACGTACATTAGTCCAAACTCTCTCCAAATCACCGGAAAAATTCTCCTCCTCTGGCACCGCCGACCCCAATTTGGAGAACGAACCAAAAGACGGATGTCTCCCAGTACAACAAAAAAAAGGAGAACAACCGGCAGAGGAGGATGTATGATTGTTAAGAGCAAATTCCGCGAGAGGCAGAAACTCAGACCACACCTCTTGATTGTCCACCACAAAGCAACACAAAAACTGTTCTACATCCTGGTTCTTTCTTTCAGTCTGTCCATTAGACTCAGGATGATACCCAGACGAAAATGACAAATGGACTCCCAACCTGTCACAAAAAGCACGCCAAAAGCGAGCCACAAACTGAGGTCCTCTATCAGAAACAATATCCGTGGGAACGCCATGAAGCTTGACAATCTCCTTAGCAAACGTCTTAGCAAGCGTCTTGGCGCAGGGCAACTTAATGAATTGAACCAAATGACACATCTTACTAAAACAGTCCACGACCACCCAGATGACAGTAAAACCCTCGGACACAGGAAGATCAGTAATAAAATCCATTGTGAGATGCGTCCAAGGGGCACTAGGAACCTCCAGAGGGCAAAGCAACCCCGCAGCAGTAGTATGTGAAGCCTTTGACCTAGCACACACCGTACATTGACGCACACACTTGATGACTTCTTTCTGCCATCCAGGCCACCAAAATCTGCGACTGATAAGTCTCTTAGTCTCAGAAATTGCTGGATGACTTGCCAACCGAGACTCATGACACTCCACAAACAAATCTCTCCTAAAGGTTCTAGTGACTCGCCCAGGGGGATGGGGACGACTCGGTACCCAGGCCTTTGCCTGGCCTTGGGGATGTCGCGGTGGTCAGCTCCCGGGCCCGTACCCTGGGGTCAGCTTTTAAAAGGGGATTATTTGTTAACTCTATGAAAGTTCGTGACGCCACCTGTAGTTTCTGGTGAGAAACTGCGGCAGTCCACTGAGGCCGGTGATAAGGCAGCTCGATGGTATAGCTCCCCACACGTGGAGCTAGGCCTCAGGGTAGCATACACAGAGGGGGATGCAGGACAGGCGAGACCCAGCCGGGTCAGAGCAAGAACAGGGACGGACACGGTAGTCACTTCAGTACCTTTTACTGGTGGTAGTTCAGGCACATCCCGAAGCACTGTAGGGTGAAGGGTGCATATCAGGATCCTCCCCAATGAGCGGGTGTAGGGACTCCTGTTTCTTGCCTCTGCGTAGTAAGTTTCTGACCTGCCTGAAGCTAGGCCTAACTTTATCTCTGTCCTGCACTGGCTGACGTTGTGGTAGGACCTTCTCTTGCAGTGAACGCTCCCAGCTTATGGGGCCTATGTGTCTCCTGGCTCTGTTACGTATCAGCTCTCTGGTGAACCTGGGACCTGTAGTTCTCCAGGGATTCCGGTTATGCCTTACTAGGTCGTAGAGATCCCGGTAAGCTTGGACCCGGTGTCCTGTATATGTTTCGGGGTGAGCTGGGTAAGCTCCTCTGCCCCCACTGCTACTCACTTTCCACTCGCCTTTGGCCACGCTCGGGCCCTCAGTAGGCTACTCACACTAACGGCAGCTTGCCGTTCTTCACCGATCTTATGGCGCCGGCACACCTTGAGCTCTAACTGAGCTACAAGTGCGTCTGGACTAGGCTCCACTGCAGGCTGACCTCTCTCAGACCTGACTCTCTGTAGACTCCAGACTAGACTGAGCTTGACTCTGTATTCAGGTCTGTACTTGCTGAACTCTCCAGAGGAACTGAACTGCCTAGCTCCACCTTCCCTATTTATATCCCTAACGGGCTCCCTCTGCTGGTCTGAGGTGGAAGGTGGAGATGTGTGAATGTTTATTGGGGCCTCTTGTGGAGGACTCTGTTAATGCACCCTTCTAGGATCTGTGGTACCAAGCGCAGCTGGGCGTCACATTCCCCCCTAGCAAAGCTCAGCACTCCCGGGCTGAAGTACAGTTTAAAACAACAATAGTAAGCATTAACAATGCAATAACTCTCCCCTTTATGGGAGGCACATTTCTTAAACGTTGCATAATAACATAAACAGGAACAAAGCGTCCTCAGAATTCAAGTCTCTTATGGTGAGGTTCCCAGACAGGATGTCCATCTCACAGGGTAGAGTACTTGGTGGTTTGAGGGACCTGTCCCAAACTCTCAACGAAGGCCCTGGGGTGGCTGCAGGGCACGAAGATCCCGAGTTGTACCTCCAGTAGAGCCACTCCAGACAGGTTTTACTTCTGAGGTCACCTAAAGGAGCACTCCAGGGAGCGCAATTATATACAATAAATAGTTTTTGGGCTGCACACAGTCGTCAGCCAAGGAGTTCTTTGATAAATAAGGAAGTCATTAGGCAAAGTGTCCATATAACTTGAACTGTTCAGTAATAAAGCAAAGCACAAAATAATATACATATGCATGAAAACACACAGAAATACAATTTAATTCAATGCTATATAATACCCCAGGGGTAACTATCTACACATGTCAGAGTTTAGCTATCTTACTGATTATACCTGACAGGGGGTTGACCTTTAGTACTACGTGTGGACCTGCGTGGTACTGGAATGCGTGAGGCACTAATAGGTGCTCTACCTCCCAATGTGTCAGTACTAGGTGTGGAGGGGCTACAAGGCTGCATTGACCTCTCTACTGGACTGACAAGTTCACCATTGGCTGGGCCTTCTTGCTCTTCTCCTACAGGGGATCCTTCGTCAGGGGATTCTTCTTGAGCTGGCTCCTCTTCGGCACTTACAGGTTCTTCTTGCTGTGGGTAGAAGGTAATTACAGGGATGATTACAGCTCCTCCTAGTTGGGGGCCAATCTGCCGGGAAATCTCCTAAGTCAGTGTGTATTACTGCTTCTTTAGGCTCCTCCGGTACGGTGAGAGGCACCTCTTCTTGGGGCTTTAGCAGGTCTGGACACAACTTTAGGTGATCCCTGGATACTGTTGCAGTCGTCCTTCCTCCGTCTCTACTAATTATGCAGGTCTTCTTATTATCAAATCTTGAACTCAACACAGTGTAGGGTTCCCTCTCCCACTGGTCATCAAGTTTGTGGTTTCTTCTTTTCCTTTTTAGTACTACTTCACCAGGTGTGAAGGGTTCTGCTTGGGCACCTCTGTTGTATTCAGCTTCCTGCTTGTCCCTCACCCGAGTGAGACTGTCTTCAACACAGGCTTGTACTCTTCTGTACTGCTCCTGTCTGGTCGTGTCCCAGTCCTCAGTGGTCACATCCGCTTCTGGTTCTACAACACCAAGCTCCAGGTCCATGGGCAGCTTTCCTGGCCTTGCCCGCATGAATTATGCCGGAGTACAGTTGGAGGAACTTACTGGTATGTGATTGTACAGATCTACTAGGTCAGGTAGTAGGTCTGGCCACTGATTTCTCTCCTCAAGTGGTATGGTCTTTAGCAGGTCGATGATGATGTTATTCATCTTCTCACAGAGACCTTTGGTTTGTGGGTGGTACGGTGTAGTTCTTATCTTCTTACACCCGTATAGATGGCAGAACTTCTTGAACAACTCAGCCTCAAAGGCCGGGCCTTGGTCCATCAGCACCTGCTCAGGATAACCATGGGGTCTACAGAAATACGTTTGGAATGTCTTTGCTGCTGTCTCCGCCGTCAGGTCTTTGACGGGGGCGACCACCAGGAAACGTGAGTAATGATCCACCATTGGCAGAGCATAAGAGTACCCTCACCTGCTGGGGACAGCTTGACATGGTCCAGGGCCACGATCTCCAGGGGTCGAGTCATCTTGATAGGTTGCAGGGGTGCCTTCTGGCTGCTGTAGTCTTTTCTTCTTAGGCCACAGGGTCCACAGTCCCGACACCACCGCTCAATGGAGCTGTGCATTCCTACTCAGTAGAATCGACACTTCAGCAGTGTCTCTAGATTTTTCCAGCCAAAGTGCCCTGCCTGATCGTGGTAGGCCTCCAACACCATTTGGATGTCTGTCTTGGGGACCACTATCTGCCATACCATCTCATGGGTTTTTGGATTGACGTACAGTACCTCTGGCACAGCTTCTCACGGTAGATAAACAGCCGGCTTTTCTCGTTCCACAGCTGCTTTGCTTGCAGAGACGCTTCTTTTTCCAGGGAGGAACCTTCTTGGGTTATCAGCTCTTTGATGCGGCTGACAACCGGGTCACTGTCCTGGGTCTCTTTCCAGCTGTGGTGAGGCAGGGGGCTTAACGTCTTTCCATGCTGCCTCCTGGAGGCTCGTTGCTCGTGGATCATCCCATTCCGGTGAAAGGCAGGTAGCTCAACCTCTTCCAGGTCATCCACTTCTTCTTCTGTGTCTGACTGGTGAGGCATCCTGGACAGGGCATCAGCATTGGCGTTCTTGCGGCCCGCCCGGTATTTAATTGTGAATTGATAATTTGACAGCCGAGCCATCCATTGTTGTTCCAGTGCTCCTAGCTTAGTTGTTTCAAGATGGGTCAAGGGGTTGTTATCAGTGAAGGCAGTGAACTTACTGGAGGCTAGATAGTGCTTGAACCTTTCGGTAATGGCCCAGACAAAGGCCATGAACTCCAACTTAAAGCTGCTATAGTTCTCTGGGTTCCTCTCGGTCGGGCGGAGCTTCCTGCTTGCATATGCGATCACTTTTTCTTGGCCATTCTGCTTCTGACTTAAGACAGCTCCCAGTCCTTCATTGCTGGCATCTGTATACAACAGTAACGGTTGGCTGTAGTCAGGGTAGGCTAGGATCTCATCGTCTGTCAGGATCTCCTTCATCTCCTGAAATGACTCGGCTTGCTCCTTACCCCAGTGGAATGGGGGATTTCTGCCTTTGGGGGACTGCCCTACCAGGAGGTCTTGCAGAGGAGCTGCTTTCTTAGTGTAGTCTTTTACAAACCTCCGGTAGTATCCTACTAGTCCCAAGAACTGACACACCTCTTTGAGGCTCTTAGGCTCCGGCCACTTCTGGATGGCAGTGACCTTCTCCGGGTCTGGTGCTACCCCGTCTGGACTGACAATGTTCCCCAGGTACTGTACCTTTCTCTTGAGCAGGTGGCACTTTGAGGGCTTCAACTTCATCCCGTACCGGGACAGTGACTTGAATACCTCTGCCAGGTGCTTCAAGTGGTCCTCATACGTTTTGGAGTACACTATCACGTCATCCAGGTATAGTAACACAGTCTCGAAGTTGCGGTGTCCCAGGCAGCACTCCATCAATCTCTGGAACATTCCAGGGGCATTGCAGAGTCCAAACGGCATACTGTTGAACTCGCAGAGTCCCATCGGGGTAGTGAAGGCCGTCTTCTCCCGATCCTCCTCAGCCACAGCTACTTGCCAGTATCCACTAGTGAGGTCAAGGGTGAAAAAGTAATTTGCAGACTTTAAGGCAGCTAGGGACTCCTCTATGCGTGGTAAAGGGTATGCATCTTTATGTGTAATGCGTTTACTTGTCGGTAATCTACACACATTCTCATGCTCCCGTTCCTTTTCCTAACTAGCACTAGGGGAGCTGCCCAGGGACTACAACTATCCCTTACTACCCCCGCCTTTCTCATGTCGTGCAACATTTCCTTAGCCTTCTGGTAGTGTGCTGGTGGTATAGGCCTGTAACATTCTTTGATGGGTGGATGGTCACCTGTGGGGATATGATGTTGATCCCCCTTAATCCTCCCGAAGTCAAGTGGATGTTTACTGAACACCTGCGCATATTCTTGAACCACCCGGTGTACACTCTGTTTCTGATAGGCAGGAGTGGTATCTGTCCCAACATGGAGCTGTTAACACCAATCCTCCACCTGGGTTGCAGGGTCATCATCCTCCACTTCGTCTGTGAGGTTAATGACTCCACCTTGTGAATGCAGTTATTTACAGCATGTAATTTGGCAACAGTGGCATAACATGGCAATCTGACCTCATCTTCCCCACAGTTGAGAAGCCGGACGGGCACCCTCCCATTGCGTACATCTACCACTCCTCTGGCGGTTAAGAGCGTGGGTCTGTGCTCGGAGCAATGGGGTTCTACTACCGCCTGGTAGCTCTGTCCTCTAAAACCTATGGCAGCTCTACACCAGATAAGCATTTCACTCATTGGGGGGATCACAATGGGTATGGGGTCCGTCACCCGCACATTACCGATTTCACCATCTGTTAACCTTACTTGCTGTTGGTACATCAGGACTCGGATCTCCTTCTGCAGTGCCCTCCTCTGTCCTGGTCTGGCAGTGTCAGCTGTCTGTTGGAGCAAGAACACAACTTCTCCCAAACAGTTACCAAATGTTAGTGCCTAGTACCATATACGGATTGGTATCATCAGGATTAGTCTCTACTACAATTAGTCCCTGGTCCTTCAGCTCCACTCTCCCCACTTTTACTGTCACATTCTTAACCCCGATTAGGTTAAGGGGGAGTCCATTTGAGGCATAAACAGAAAGATTTGGAGCTGGCGGACGTAGGTCGTCCATGGACCAGAACCTCTTGTAGAGGACGTCAGGCATTATGGTTACCTGAGATCCTGTGTCCAGCTGAGCGTGCGTCAGGATGCTGTCCAGCACAACGGACAGGAAAGGTCTTCCTCCGACGAACCTGTTCTACCAGTCTGATGGGCCTGGGGAGTTTATTCCTGGGTGTCGGCCCTCGGCCCCAGGGTTTTCTCGTTTAAAGACAATTCTTGGCGGTGTGTCCGGTCTTGCGGCAGCGGTAGCAGGTAGGGTCCTTCTGTGGACGGCGCTGGTCACTGATCCTCGTAGAGGGTGGTGTTGTCCTCCTCCTCCTTCGCATCCAGGGGACATCCTCAGGGCTATCGGCTAACAGGATTTTCCCTCCTTCCTCGGGCTCCGTCCGCAGCTGCAGAGCACTCAGCACAGTGGTCAGGGTTTTGCTCAACTGGTGCACTTCAGAGCGCAGACTGTCCAGCTCTCTAGGGGACGTTGCTGGAACCTTGGCTTCAGCAGCCACTGGTGAAAAGGTGGGTGTAGCAGGCACTGGGATAGCCCCACCCTGGTAACATTGGATGGCATTTGTTTCCAGGGGCTGCAGTCCTTTTATAGCCATGTCCTTAAGATTGTCAAAGGTAGCATCTGGATGATCTAAGGACCACCAACGCACAGTCCTGCTCTCCTCTGGAGACCTCAGTCCCCAGACAAACTGTTCCTTCAGCATTTTGTTTTAATTTTCGATGCTGGTAGAACTAACCTGTTTCAGAGCCCGCAGGGCCCCTTGTAGACGCCAGGCATAGTCCCGAACATTGTCCTCCGGCTGTTGGGAACAGTTATAGAACCTCATCCGGAGGTCCGCCTCAGTATGATCCTCAAAAACAGTCTGTAGCTTTTTAAAGATTGCGGACACTGACTCCTGGTCTGCGGCCGACCATGTTTCCACTTCCCGTTCCGCAGTACCAGTCAGTTGTCCTAATACAACAGCGGCCCTCTGCTTGCCTGTCATAGAGTACATGTCCAAGATACCGCATATCTTCCGTTTGAATCCATACAGGGTATCTGGTTTGCCGTTGTACTGCGGGAGCCACTTTGCTCCAGGAATGTACGGTAGAGTTATGGGAATGACAGGGGTTACAGGCGCTTCGGCCTGCCTGGCGTCGGGCGCGGGTTGAACATCAGGGCCGTTAACCGGTATTCCGGTGTCGTGCTGTTCCTTGGACATTCTGGTGCCCTCCCTAGCGAACCGTGGCCTATCTTCTTTTCTTCCGGTAGGCCGCAGCACCGCAGGTGATGGTCGTCTTCAGGACCTTGCGTCGCTTGCGTCCTACGTCAGAGCGTTCAGCGACGCTCCTTCCAGGACCTGGCGCTTCCTGGTTTGACGTCGAGGCGTGGGACGTGTCCGGGGCTTCGCGCGCTTTTGCAGGTACGCCCCTCAGTTTCCCGCGGTTACGCCCTTCTTCTTGCTCGGCGGCCCAACAATGGCGGCAATCTTCACCACAGTTTAACGTACACAGTTTTTAATTAAAGGCGCACAGTACCTTGTGGCAATGGGCATAACACTCCGTCATTGCAGCGGGCACGCGATCCTGTTCGTGACGCCAGGAAAGATGACTCGCCCAGGGGGATGGGGACGACTCGGTACCCGGGTCTTTGCTTGGCCTTGGGAATGTCGCGGTGGTCGGCTCCCGGGCCCGTACCCTGGGGTCAGCTTTTAAAAGGAGATTATTTGTTAACTCTATGAAAGTTCATGACGCCACCTGTGGTTTCTGGTGAGAATCACCAGCGCTGCGGCAGTCCACTGAGGCCGGTGATAAGGCAGCTCCCCACAGGTTTAGCTAAGCCTCAGGGCAGCATACACAGAGGGGGATGCAGGACAGGCGAGACCCAGCCGCGTCAGAGCAAGAACAGGGACGGACACGGTAGTCACTTCAGTACCTTTTACTGGTGGTAGTTCAGGCACATCCCGCAGCACTGTAGGGTGAAGGGTGCATATCAGGATCCTCCCCAATGAGCGGGTGTAGGGCCTCCTGTTTCTTGCCTCTGCGTAGTAAGTTTCTGACCTGCCTGAAGCTAAGCCTAACTTTATCTCTGTCCTGCACCGGCTGACGTTGTGGTAGGACCTTCTCTTGGAGTGCACGCTCCCAGCTTACGGGGGCCTATGTGTCTCCTGGCTCCATTACGTATCAGCTCTCTGGTGAACCTGGGACCTGTAGTTCTCCAGGGATTCCGGTTATGCCTTACTGGGTCGTAGAGATCCCGATAAGCTCGGACCCGGTGTCCGGTATATGTTTCGGGGTGAGCTGGGTAAGCTCCTCTGCCCCCACTGCTACTCACTTTCCACTCGCCTTCGGCCACGCTCAGGCCCTCACTAGGCTACTCACACTAACGGCAGCTTGCCGCTCTTCACCGATCTTATGGCGCCGGCACACCTTGAGCTCTAACTGAGCTACAACTGCGTCTGGACTAGGCTCCACTGCAGGCTGACCTCTCTCAGATCTGACTCTCTGTAGACTCCAGACTAGACTGAGCTCGACTCTGTATTCAGATCTGTACTTGCTGAACTCTCCAGAGGAACTGAACTGCCTAGCTCCACCTTCCCTATTTATATCCCTAACGGGCTCCCTCTGCTGGTCTGAGGTGGAAGGTGGAGATGTGTGAATGTTTATGGGGGCCTCTTGTGGAGGACTCCGTTAATGCACCCCTCTAGGATCTGTGGTACCTAGTGCAGCTGGGCGTCACACTAGGTACGAACAACCTCCCATGGGGAGTGTTAGATGGGGCATCATTTGAGCCTTCAGAATCCCATCCTCCAAAACGGAGTCCAATGCCGCAACCACAACTCCTTTCTGTAAAATGCTCTCCTCCTCGTCGGCACCGACCGTAGGAGAGAAGCTGCAAGATAAAGCATCGGCTTTAACATTCTTAGTACCAGGGATATACAGTAGGTAACAGAAAAATTAAACCGAGAAAAAAAAGTGCCCACCTAGCTTGACGGGCATTCAAGCGCTTGGCAGCATCCAGATAGATCAAATTCTTATGATCTGTGAAAACCTGTATAGGAAATCTAGCGCCTTCCAAAAAATGATGCCAATGTTCAAACGCGAGTTTAATAGCCAGCAACTCCTGATTTCCAACATCATAATTCAGTTCGGTTTCCAAAATTTTTTTCGAAAAGAAGGCACAAGGATGTACTCCATCCCTGTTCTCCTGAGACAAAACTACTCCGACCCCCACCAATGAAGCATTGACCTCAACCAAAAAAGACTTGGTCTCATCAGGCTGCATAAGGATAGGGGCAGAACTGAACCTCTCTTTGAGATACTTAAACGCTTCAATGGCCTCAGTAGTCCACTGGACCGTATTCGCACCTTTCCTGGTGAGATCGGTTAGAGGCTTAACAATTACAGAAAAATTCTTAATGAATTTCCTGTAATAATTGGCAAAACCCAAAAATCTGTGTATAGATTTCAAACCAATAGGCCTATGCCATTCCTGCACAGCCTGAACCTTCACCGGGTCCATCTCAAAGCCCTCGCTGGAGACAATGTAGCCCAAAAAAAAAAATTTCTGCACAGCGAGCTCACATTTCTCCAGCTTAGCAAAGAGTGAATTATCACTCAAGAACTGCAAAACTTCATGTACACTCTGCCAATGGGACTCAAGATCTGGTGAATAAATCAAAATGTCATCCAAATACACAACCACATTTTTACCAATCAAAGGTCTCAGGATGTCATTAATAAGGTTCTGAAAAAATGCAGATGCATTGGTAAGACCAAAAGGCATCACCAGATTCTCAAAATGACCTACCGGAGTGTTAAAAGCAGTTTTGCATTCATCACCCTCCTTCACTCGTAACAAATTGTATGCCCCCCGGAGATCAATTTTAGAGAACCACTTGGCCCCCACTAACTGTTTAAACAAGTCAGAAATTAACAGCAATGGGTAGGAATAGTGTACGGTAATCTTATTAATTTCACGAAAATCCAGACATGGACGTAAACCCCCGTCCTTTTTTTTAACAAAGAAAAATCCAACTGCCACAGGCGACTTAGAAGGTCTAATGTGACCAGCAGCCAGGCTAGTTTGTACGTACTCCTCCAAGGCCTTTCTTTGAGGGATAGTCAGATTAAAAAAGCGACTCTTGGGAAGAGTAGCTCCCGGAACAAACTTAATGGTGCAGTCATAATCCATATGAGGAGGTAAGACTTGCGACTCCTCATCCAAAAAAACCCTCCAAAAATCTTGAATAGGTACCGGTAATTCCCCTTTTTCCACAGCCGCAATGCGACCATTACAACATTTATCATAGCGCTTTGAACTCCAAGACTTAATCACATTAGTAGACCAGTCCAGTAAAGGATTGTGCAGTTTTAACCAAGGCAAACCTAGAATGACCAGAGAGGGTAAATTATCCAATACAACCAAGTCCAAAATTTCTTGGTGAACTCCATTGATAGTGAGGGGAAATGCAGCAACCTTGTGAGTAATACATTTCAAGGGAGTGTTATCAATTGCAATCACAGAAATAGGTGATGACAAAGGTTTGGATTTCAAGTTAAGTTTTTCCAAAAACCCTTTATCAATCACATTAAATGTTGAACCACAATCAACAAATACCTGAAATTCAATCAAATTTTCCTGCAAAGTAGTACTCCCAGAAAGAAATACTCCTGCAGAGCGTAAACAAGCCATACAGGCATACCTGACCTTTTTTTTTTTTTACTTAAACGAAGCTCACAATACTTAATCAAATGATCATCTTTACCACAATAAAGACACAATCACTCAGCGAACCTCCGGTCTCTTTCCTGAGAGTGGGGTGACATCGCCCCAACCTCCATTGGTTCTTCGCCGTCTGAGCAGATTTTCTGGGGACTAGGACCTGACATTACAGGCGTCTTTACCGCATTCAGCTTGAACCTCAGCCTCCTGTCCACACGAAGCCAAACAGCAAAAGGGGTATAATGTTAGACAACCACTTAGTAAAATAGATCAAAGCAAATATTGTGGTTAGAGGTTAAAACATAACCTTTAATTACATATACGGATAAAAACATAGATATACAGATAAGATGATACTAAAAGGTCACACAGACCGAAAGTCACAAGAATTCCTGCCAATAATGGCAACAATTTACCACAAATAATCTCTTCTCACTCCAAACAGGGAAGAAAAGAGCAAAGTACCTCAGTGCTGCCCACCTGCCCACCTGAGAAAGAAAAAGTGGCAAAGAATTATAGAGCCATCCCTATCAAGGTCATCATGCATGAAACCTGCCAGACAATCAATGGTTAACAATGAGGGTCCACTTTTTATAATATTAATAGAATGACCTCACCAGCCACAATGTCAGTTCATGCTCCTATTCGGGATAGTTCAATTGAACCAAGGTGTCAAGACATCATCAGCCACCAGCCTCGCATGGAACACCGCTCCCAACGCGTTTTCTTCCTCTGAGTTGCGCCGCCTGTGTGTTTTGGGCTGGCAACGGACACCCATTACTATAGGGCACAAATGACACCCATATCTTCCCTGATGAATTACTGCCCCCATTTCTTGCAATGCAAGCGCAAGTATGCAGCCTGCCACCCACCCCCAGGCTGCAATACCATACTGCTAGCTTGCACTTGAAATGGGGCCTTTTAGTTTGGAGAAGGCCAAAGCTGGCCACTACCTCATGGCTGCTTCGGCAGCGAGGTATCCATACTCAGTCTCCAGCCGCCCGGCGGCCGGGTGTCCACGCTCGGTCCCCAGCCGCCAGTGGGCAGCCGTGTGCCCATACTCGGTCCCCAGCCGCCCCGCGGCTGGGTGTCCACACACGGTCCCCAGCCGCCTGGGGGCGGCCAGGTGTCCATAAATGGTCCCCAGCCGCCCCTATTTCTCCTTGAAACTTTCCCCACACTTTTCTTAGCCGGCCTGCTTTAGGGCAGCATTGGACAAGCCCACCAGAGAACCAGACTCCTCCGGTGGGCCCTGGCTTTTCCATCAGGGGAATTGAGAGTGCCAAGGTGAGGAGCATGATGATGATGATAGAAGTTAGCGTCTTTGTTTTCTTGGAATGCAAGCGCATGTATGTAGTAGCGGCTAGGCCTGAGGTGGTCAGCGTTTTGGCGCATATCCTACCTCCTCCGAGGATTGCTGGATGTTTTCCTGCTACTATCCCAGTTCTATGACTCCCTTTAAAACAAAGCTTCAGGTGATGAATGATGGATGAAGTGATGGCAAAAGAAAGAGCAGGAGGAACAGGGACCATTCACATCAATATCAGGCCAGTGAACCACACATGTCTTGTAGGATATGTCTCTGTACCAAAAGGAGCGGTTCGGCTACACAGTTATAGGGCATGCAGTGAGTGCAATGCCTAACAAAAATTTCGAGGCACTCCAATTCCCCTTGGAAGTGACAAGGAGGTCAGACGGTTTTAATGCCCCTTGGAAGAATGGTGGAGGTCGCAGTGGAATAAAAAGACAATATCAATGCCCCTGGGAAAAGTGGTGGGGGTCGCAGTAGCTTAGCAAGACGGTTTTAATGCCCCTTGGAAGAGACGTGGAGGTTGCAGTAGCTTAACAAGACTGTTTTAATGCCCCTTGGAAGAAACGTGGAGGTTGCAGTAGCTTAACAAGATGGTTTTAATGCCCCTTGGAAGAGACGTGGAGGTCGCAGTGGAATAAAAAGACAATATCAATGCCCCTGGGAAAAGTGGTGGTGGTCGCAGTAGCTGAACAAGACGGTTTTAATGCCCCTTGGAAGAATGGTGGAGGTCGCAGTGGAATAAAAAGACAATATCAATGCCCCTTGGAAAAGTGGTGGAGGTCGCAGTAGCTTAACAAGACGGTTTAATGCCCCTTGGAAGTGATGTGTAGGTCGCAGTAGCTTAACAAGATGGTTTTAATGCCCCTTGGAAGAGACGTGGAGGTTGCAGTAGCTTAACAAGACAGTTTAAATGCCCTTTGGAAGAGCCATGCAGTACAGCATCTTAAAAACATTATTCCCATTATTGGGGAGTGGGTCTCCCATAGTCTTTGCCTATGCCTTCCAAGCAAAAGCTACCAAAAATTAGGACGGAGGAACTTGCAATGCTGGCAAACAAGAGCCATGCAGTACAGCATCTTAAAAACATTATTCCCATGATTGGAGAGTGGGTCTCCCATAGTCTTTGCCTATGCCTTCCAAGCAAAAGCTGCCAAAAATTAGGATGGAGGAACTTGCAATGCTGGCAACACGGACCAAAGTCACCGTGGTGGTGGAGGCTGAGGATAAGGAGAAAAGCAAAATACAGCCGAAATGAGGAAGCATATACCCATGTGTGGGTGTGAAGCGGTGCATGGGAATACACCTCCCGAAATAACACAGTGGGTTTGACTTTATGTTACTCTGCTGTCATTTGATGGTGATGAGAAGTCTGGCCTAATCCAGCCCTTGTTCATTTTAATAAGGGTCAGCTTGTCAGAATTGTCAGTTGACAGGCGAGTGCGCTTATCAGTTATAATTCCCCCAGCCGCACTAAAAACACGCTCCGATAACACGCTAGCGGCAGGGCAGGCCAGGACCTCCAAGGCATACAGAGCGAGTTCATTCCAAGTGTCCCGCTTGGATACTCAAAAATTAAAAGGCACGGAGGTCGCTGATACGGTCGGCAAGGTACTCCATCACCATCTTTTGAAACTTTCCACTCCTTGTGAGAGTACCCCGCGCCTCAGGGCCTGTAAGCTGGGCGGGTCTCAGAAAACTGTCCCAGAACATTGACAGTGTTCCCCTGCCTCTGCTGGATTGGAGTTGCGTCTCTCTCGCCTGTACGCCTTGGTTGGGCAACGAACTGTGACCTCTGCCGCTAGCGTGTTCAGATGGGAATTTTTTTAACAGTTCTGCAGCAAGGGCTTCTGGTACTGCCCTATTTTTGTATACCTCTCAACCTCAGGAATAAGAGAGTGAAAGTTCTCCTTGTAGCGGGGGGTCTAAAAGTGTCACCAACAAGTAATAACTGTCACCCAACATTTTGACAACGCGAGGGTCACGGTTAAGGCAGCATAACATAAAGTCAGCCATGCGTGCCAGACTGGTAACGGGCAAGACTTCCGTGTCCTCACCAAGATGACGACTGACCATGCTCTCCTCCTCCTCCCCCCTGTCCTCAGGCCACCCACGCTGAACCGACGGTATGATAGTTGTACAGGTACTACCATCTACAGCGCATGATACTAGCTCCTGTTCTTCCTCGTCCTCCTCCTCCTCTCCCTCATTGTCCCCCAATGCACGTTGGGATGAGATGAGGCTGGGCTGTGTGTAATCGACCGCTATGGCTTCTTGATCCATCTCATCATACTCTGGCTGCAATGCCTCCTCTTTAATTCTCTGCAGAGAGCGTTGAAAAAGACAGACAAGTGGGATGCTGACGCTAATGATGGCGTCATCGCCACTCACCATCTTGGTGGACTCCTCAAAGTTTGTCAGGATGGTACATATGTCAGACATCCAGGTCCACTCCTGAGGTCTTATGTGTTGAGTCTGACCTGAATATCGACGGCCTTGTTGCAGCTGGTACTCCACAACTGCTCTCTTCTGCTCACAAATCCTTTGCAACATGTGGAGGGTAGAGTTCCAAAGTGTGGGGACATCACACAGCAGTCGGTGTGACGGAAGCTGCAAACGTTGCTGCAACACAGCAAGGGTGGCGGAAGCTGTAGACGACTTGCGAAAATGAGCTGACAGGCGGCATACTTTGACGAGCAGATCTGGCAACTCGGGGTACGATTTAAGAAACCGCTGAACCAAGAGGTTAAGCACATGAGCCAGGCATGGTACGTGTGTGATCTCGCCTCGCCTCAGAGCCGCCACCAGGTTACGGCCATTGTCACACACGACCATGACTGGATGTAGGTTCAGCGGTCTCAGCCACAGATCTGCCTGCTCTTTCACAGCTGTCCACAACTCACAAGCAGTGTGAGGTTTATCACCTAAGCTTATGAGTTTCAGCACAGCCTGTTGCCGCTTGGCTGAGGCAGTACTGCAGTGCTTCCAGCTTGTAACTGATGTGGTGATATCTGAGATGAGGCTGAACATGAGGAGGAGGAGGAGGATGCGCAGGAGCTGTACACTGTGGGGGCAACTCTGACTGACATAGGGCCCACAATCCTCAGTGTGGGGAGGATGTGTTCCGTCCCAAGGTCTGACTGGGTCCGGGCTTCCACTATGTTTACCCAGTGTGCCGTCAGAGAGATGTACCGTCCCTGGCCACAAGCACTTGTCCACGTGTCCGTTGTCAGGTTGACTCTCCCAGTAACTGCGGCAGATGTTTTGGGACACGTGCTTGTGTAGTGCGGGGATGGAACACCGGGCAAAATAGTGTCGGCTGGGGACCAAGTACCGATGGACGGCCACCGCCATAAGGTTGCGGAAGGATTCCGTCTCCACCAGCCTAAAAGTCAGCATTTCCAATGCAAGCTGTCGTGAAATGTGCGAATTTAGGACTGTGGCCTGTGGGGCTTTGGCTGCGAATTTACGCTCTCTTTCAAAGCTCTGGGATATGGACAATTGAACGCTGCGGTGGACGTGGACGTTGATGCTGTTTCTTGAGAAACTGCCATAACAAGTGAAGACTGAGAGGAGGTAGGGTTCTTTGCATGTAGTATGGACAGGGGATTGCCTTGCATTCACAACAGGGGGTTCTATCACATGCACAACAGTGGAAGAAGCAGTGGTGACACCCGCTGACACTGGTCGTGGACCCTGGGGTTCGCCCCACAAAGTCGGGTGCTTTGCTGACATGTGCCTGATCATGCTGGTGGTGGTCAGGCTGGTAGTTTTGTCACCCCTGCTGATGCTGGAATGGCTGGTGGTACAAATGGCCTTTTTGGGATTATCAGCAGAGTCTTTAAAAAAATTCCAGACTCTGGAAGACCTACTGGTTGTACTGGCAACGTCCCTCGTGTTGGTGTTATGGGGAACTGTTGCCTGCCTTTTGTGTGCGGCCACCACACTGCTTCTTCCTGCCTGTTGGGGTACTCTGCCTCCCTCCCCCTGTGTGCTGCTGGCCTCGCTCTGCGTGTCCTCCTGCCACGTTGGGTCAGTTACTAGATCATCCACCACCTCCTCCTCTTCCACTTGCGCACCACGATCCTCCTCCGCACTTCGTGGCAATTGTGTCTCGTCATCGTCCACCTCTTGTGACAAATTGCCAGCGTCGACTTCCTGTGGCCGTGGCTGTTCAAATATTTGGGCATCGCTACATGGGATCTCCTCTTCCACCACTTCAAGCGGAGCAGGCGAGGGGCACAAATATGGAAATGGACCAGTGAACAACTCTTCAGAGTGTCCAAGTGTGGAATCAGTTGCTGTCTGACGACACTCGGCATGGTGGGAGGAAGGAGCATCAGGGTGAGGAGGAGTATGCGGTCGAGACTCATGGCTACTAAAACTTGACCATGTGGAAGACAGACCGGAGGTGGTGGTGCCCAGGAAACTGGAAGTATTATCTGCTATCCAATTAATAACCTGTTCACACTGATCAGTTCGAAATACTGGTTTTGTATTGTGCTTCCCTAGTAATTCGGTCAAAAAGTGGGAGCGAGAAGATGTGGCTGTTGGTTGTGGCACATTTTCACCTTGGCCACAGCCCCCTCCTTTACACACACCATCACCAGAACGTCCAGTTCTACGTCCCTTGCCACGCGCCTTGCCCATTGTAAATTAAGTAAAATAGCTTACACTCGCACTATCAATGGAAAAAGGGTAATAAAAAAGAGATTAGAACCGTGGAAGACGAAAACCACAGTTCTATTTGTCTGGCCTACACCAGAATCTTTTAAACAGATATATTTGTGACTGAACAGACAGGGAGACACTATTACTGTTTTTTTTCACGTAAAACAGACCAAAAGCTGGATAATACAGATATTTGAACCATGGAACTGCAAAACCACAGTTCAAATTTACTGTCGTATACCAGACTTTTTAAATAGATATATTTGGGACTGAACAGTCAGCGACACACTCAAACTGTTTTTTTTATGCAAAAAAGACCCAAAAGTGGATAATACAGAGATTTGACCCGTGGAACTGCAAAACCACAGTTATAGTTATGTGGCGTACACCAGAATCTTTCAAACAGATATATTTGTGTCTGAACAGTCAGGGAGACACTATTACAGTTTTTTTTGCGGCAAAAAATGCCAAAAGCAGGATAATACAGAGATTTTTCCTGTGGAACTGCAAAACCACAGTTATAGTTATGTGGCGTACACCAGAATCTTGTAAACAGATATATTGGTGTGTGACCAGCCAGGGAGACACTATTACAGTTTTTTTTACGGCAAAAATGCCAAAAATAGGATAATACAGAGATTTGACCCGTGGAACTGTAAAACAACAGTTATAGTTATGTGGCGTACACCAGACTCTTTTAAACAGATATATTGGTGTGTGACCAGCCAGGGAGACACTATTACAGTTTTTTTTTACGGCAAAAATGCCAAAAATAGGATAATACAGAGATTTGACCTGTGGAACTGCAAAACCACAGTTCTATTTTTCTGGCCTACACCAGACTCTTTTAAACAGATATATTGGTGTCTGAACAGTCAGGGAGACACTATTACAGTTTTTTTTCCGGCAAAAAATGCCAAAAGCAGGATAATACAGAAATTTGACCCGTGGAACTGCAAAACCACAGTTATAGTTATGTGGCGTACACCAGAATCCTTCAAACAGATATATTTGTGTCTGAACAGTCAGGGAAACACTATTACTGTTTTTTTTTTACGGCAAAAAATGCCAAAAGCAGGATAATACTGAAATTTGACCCGTGGAACTGCAAACCACAGTTCTATTTTTCTGACCTACACCAGACTCTTATAAACAGATATATTGGTGTCTGAACAGTCAGAGAGACACTATTACTGTTTTTTTTAACGGCAAAAATGGCAAAAGCAGGATAATACAGAGATTTGACCCGTGGAACTGCAAAACCACAGTTATAGTTATGTGGCGTACACCAGACTCTTTTAAACAGATATATTGGTGTCTGACCAGTCAGGGAGACACTATTACAGTATTTTTTATGGCAAAAAATGCCAAAAGCAGGATAATACAGAAATTTTTCCCGTGGAACAGCAAAACCACAGTTATAGTTATGTGGTGTACACCAGACTCATTTAAACAGATATATTGGTGTCTGACCAGTCAGGGAGACACTATTACTGTTTTTTTTACGGCAAATTATGCAAAAAGCAGGATAATACAGAGATTTGACCCTTGGAACTGCAAAACCACAGTTATAGTTATGTGGCATACACCAGAATCTTTTAAACAGATATATTGGTGTCTGACCAGTCAGGGAGACACTATTACAGTTTTTTTTTACGGCAAAAAATGCCAAAAGCAGGATAATACAGAGATTTGACCAGTGGAGCTGCAAAACCTCAGTTATAGTTATGTGGCGTACACCAGAATCTTTTAAACAGATATATTGGTGTCTGACCAGTCAGGGAGACACTATTACGGTTTTTTTTACGGCAAAAAATGCCAAAAACAGGATAATACAGAGATTTGACCCGTGGAACTTCAAAACCACAGTTATAGTTATGTGGCGTACACCAGAATCTTTTAAACAGATATATTGGTGTCTGACCAGTTAGGGAGACACTATTACAGTTTTTTTACGGCAAAAAATGCCAAAAACAGAATAATAGAGAGATTTGACCCGTGGAACTGCAAAACCACAGTTATAGTTATGTGGCGTACACCAGACTCTTTTAAACAGATATATTGGTGTCTGACCAGTCAGCGAGACACTATTACAGTTTTTTTTACGGCAAAAAATGCCAAAAACAGGGTATTAAAAAGATTTGACCCGTGGAACTGCAAAACCACAGTTCTATTTTTCTGGCCTACACCAGACTCTTTTAAACAGATATATTGGTGCCTGAACAGTCACAGACACACTCAATTTTTTTTTTTTGGGCGGGTGGGGGGGGGGGGAATACCAAAAGGTTAATAAGACGTGTATTTGGACAGTCTGACTGAGGCAAAAAATAATAATTCAGGATTTAGATGAAAAAAATAATCATTTTTCCTGGCCCCTGAGACCGGGGTGATAAGTCTAGCAATTTGACCAACAGGAGCACACAGGACTGTAATGCAGCGTTTGCTGGTATAACCACTGCGTCTCCTATACAGCCTGCCTGCCTGATATCTGGGATGGATATTAGTCCTGAGAAGGACTGTTGATTTGGCAGGCTTTAGAGACCCTACACTACCTATTTTGCGCTATATATCTCTCCCTAACTCTGCAGCACTGATCCTACACTGGCTGATCCGGACAGACTGTGTCCAAGATGGCGGCGCCCGGATTTAAATTCTCGAGGTGACGCTGTGCGGCCAGCCAATCACAGTAATGCCCACAAACAACATGGCGGCGGCATTACAGTGACTGGCTGGCAATCCCAGAGCGCCAAACGTGCAGGGCAGAGACCCGAGCTCCCGCCCGAATAACCCGGAAATGCTCGGTGCCTGCCGAACATCCCGAGTAGTGTGATGCTCGGGCGAGTAACAAGCAGTGTCGAGCATGCTCGCTCAACACTACTAATGACAACTTATTCAATATGATGACCTAATATTATCAAATTCTGTGTCGTACCTCTGGGTTCAAAATGTTCACTATGCCCCTTGATGAAATCCTTGAGGGGTGTAGTTTCCAAAATGGTGTGGGGGGTTTCCACTATTTAGGCACATCAGGGGCTCTCCAAACGCGACATGGCATCCTCTCTCGACTCCAGCCGATTTTGCGTTCAAAAAGTCACACAGTGCTCCTTGCCTCCTGAACTCTGCTGTGCACCCAAACACTGTATTATTCCCACATATGGGGTATTGGCGTACTCAGGAGAAATTGCACAAAAGTTTTTGGGGTCCATTTTCTCCTCTTACCCTTGTGAAAATAAAAAAATTGGGGCTAAAACATCATTTTTGTGGAAAAAGTTAGATTTTTTTATTTTCACGGCTCCATGTTATAAACTTCTGTAAAGGACTTGGGGGTTCAAGGTGCTCACCACACATCTAGATAAGTTCCCTGAGGGATCTAGTTTCAAAAATGGTGTCACTTGTGGCGGATTTCCACTGTTTAGGCACATCATGGGCACATCCGCTAATTATTCAAGCAAATTTTACTATCAAAAAGTCAAATGGCGCTCCTTCCCTTCCGAACCCTGCCGTGCGCCCAAACAGTGTTTTTCCCCCACATATGGGGTATCTACTTACTCAGGAGAAATTGCACAACAAACTGCATGGTGCAATTTCTCCTGTTACCCTTATGAAAATGCAAAAGTGGGGGCTGAAAAACATTTTTGTGGGAAAAATGTGAAAATTTTATTTTTATGGCTCAATGTTATAAACTTCTGTGAAGCACCTGGGGGTTCAAGGTGCTCACCACACATCTAGATAAGTTCCCTGAGGTGTCTAGTTTCCAAAATGGTGTCACTTGTGGGGGGTTTCCACTGTTTAGGCACATCAGGGGCTCCCCAAATGCAACATGGCGTCCGCTAATTATTCAAGCAAATTTTACAATCAAAAAGTCAAATGGTGCTCCTTCCCTTCTGAACCCTGTCGTGCACGCAAACAGTGGTTTTCTCCCACATATGGGGTATCTGCTTACTCAGGAGAAATTGCTCAACAAACTGCATGGTGCAATTTCTCCTGTTACCCTTATGAAAATGCAAAAGTGGGGGCTGAAAAACATTTTTGTGTGAAAAATGTGAAAAAAAATTTTTACGGCTCAATGTTATAAACTTCTGCGAAGCACCTGGGGGTTCAAGGTGCTCACCACACATCTAGAAAAGTTCCCTGAGGGTTCTCGTTCCAAAATGGTGTCACTTGTGGTGTGTTTCCACTGTTTAGGCACACCAGGGGCTCCCCAAATGCAACATGGCGTCCGCTAATTATTCAAGCAAATTTTACAATCAAAAAGTCAAATGGCGCGTCTTCCCTTCTGAACCCTGCCGTGCGCCCAAACAGTGGTTTTCCCCCACATATGGGGTATCTGCTTACTCAGGAGAAATTGCACAATAAACTGCATGGTGCAATTTCTACTGTTACTCTTATGAAAATGCAAAAGTGGGGGCTGAAATACATTTTTGTGTGAAAAATTTGAAAATTTTATTTTTACAGCTCAATGTTATAAACTTCTGTGAAGCACCTGGGGGTTCGAGGTGCTCACCACTCATCTAGATAAGTTCCCTGAGGGGTCTAGTTTCCAAAATGGTGTCACTTGTGGGGGGTTTGCACTGTTTAGGCACATCAGGGCCTCCCCAAATGCAACATGGCGTCCACTAATTATTCTAGCAAATTTTACATTCAAAAAGTCAAATGGCGCTCCTTCCCTCCGTACCCTGAAGTGCACCCAAACAGTGTTTTTTCCCCACATATGGGGTATCTGCGTTCCCAGGGGAAATTGCACAACAAATTTTGGGGTCCATTTTTTCCTGATACCCCTGCAAAAGTAAAAAAAACTTGGGTCTAAAGTAACATTTTTGTGAAAAAAAGTTAAATGTTAATTTTTTCCTTCCATATTCCAAAAATTCCTGTGAAGCACCTGAATGGTTAATAAAGTTCTTGAATGTGGTTTTGAGCACCTTGAGGGGTGCAGTTTTTAGAATGCTGTCACTTTTGTGTATTTTCTGTAATAAAGACCCCTCAAAGTGACTTCAAATATAATGTGGTCCCTAAAAAAATGTTTTTGTAAATTTTGTTGGAAAAATGAAAAACCGCTGGTCAAATTTTAACCCTTATAGCTCCCTAATAAAAAAAAAAAATGGTTCCAAAATTGTGCTGATGTAAAGTAGACATGTTGTTTATTAACTATTTTGTGTGACATATCTCTGATTTAAGGGGATAAAAATTAAAATTTTGAAAATTGCAAAATTTTCAAAATTTTCGCCAAATTTCCGTTTTTTTCACAAATAAACTCAAGTGATATTGAAGAAATTTTACCACAATCATGAAGTACAATATGTCATGAAAAAACAATCTCAGAATCAGGGGGATCCGTTGAAGTGTTCCAGAGTAATTACCTCATAAATTGACATTCGTGGGAATTGTAAAAATGGCCTGGTCATTAATGTGCAAACCACCTTGGGTTGTAAAGGGGTTAAGCATGAATCATTAGGTTGGAGAGAAAAGACCTACCCCTGTGGTTCATTGCGCAAAAGTGACATAATAAAACCAATGCGCTATGATTCATTCCTAGAGGACCTTGGTCTCAAACGAAAATATAACAAGCACGCATTTTTAAAGGAAAAAAAATCTTGCTGTTTACCATAAAAGCATCAGGCAGTCCTACCTTGGGTTCCACAAAATGTGCTCCAGAACAGCTACTCACGTGTTGCTGTAGCTTGGCCACCTCCAGAGACAATCCCTGCAAGCGTTGAGCCAAATACTGGACGGAAACCATACTGATCCCCGAATTTCTTTCCTTTTAGTTTTTTTGGCTGGACTTACTGTTATGATCTGCAACATGTACTAAGGAAAGATAGGGGAAGGCTGTCTCTACAGTAAGACTAAGCTGAATCCCTATGATGTAGCGGGCTGCCTGTTCCTAGCGAACAGACCCGCCTTAGTCCTCGGCTAGTCGAAACGAAGACCTATAGCATAAGGGGCGGGGTCCCTAAAAGAACTAAGGACTGGGACAAAAATGGGACACCTCCTAAACAGAGAAGTTGTTGCAGAACACAAAAAGACAAACTGAAAAAAAGGTACTAGAGGTCCCAGAAGGACCATGCGAACTGACAGAGAAAGGCACCGAAGCACCTGGCTAGAGAAACAGTCAAACACTGAAGTCCAGCACAGCCAAAAGGGCGGAGCTAAAATCTAAAGGCAGATGGTCACGTGACCGCTGTGCGGACCAACATACTGTGTGTGTGGGTGGACTACTATGGGGGGAACTACTGTGGGGGTAACCATACTGTGTAGTGTGAGTACCATAGGGCTGTCATATTGTACAATGACTACTGTGTGGGCTTCTTTACTGTGGTAGGGGTGCTGTGTGGACCATACTACTATCTGGGCAATATTGTGAGACCATCATTCTGTGTGGGGTGCTTTAGGGCCATCATACTGTATGGGGTGCTCTGAGGGCCATCATACTGTTTGTGGGGAGACTATCATGTGGGCAATACTGTGGGGCTATCATACTGTGTGTAGGGGTGAGCTACTTTGGATTTTTCATAGTGTGTTGGAGTGCTGTGGGGACCATCATACGAAGTGGATTGACTACTGTGGGGATCATTACACAGTATGGGGGTGCTGTGGGAGCCATCATACTATGGAGGCTGCTGTGCGGACCATCATACTGTGTGTGGGGTGGACTACTGTGGGAGGAACTACTGTGGGGGTAATCTTACTGTGTGGTGTGAGTACCATGGGGCTGTCATATTGTAGAAGGACTACTGTGTGGGCTTCCTTGCTGTGGTAGGGTTACTGTGTGGACTATCATACTGTGTTGGGGAACTACTCTGTGGGCAATAATGTGGTGCCATCATACTGTGTGAGGGGTTCTGAGAGGGCCATCATACTGTGCGGGGGTGCTGCCGGGGCCATCCTAATGTGGATGTGTTGGAAGGCTACTTTTGGGATATCATACTGTGTGTGTGGGGGGACTACTGCGGGGTCATTATACTGTGTTTGTAGGGGGACTACTGCAGGGCCATCATACTGTGTGTGTGGGGGGGACAACTGTGAGGTCATCACACTGTGTGGGGTCATCATACTGTGTGGGAGGGGGACAACTCTGAGGCCTTCACACTGTATGGGGGCATCATACTGTGTGTGAACGGCTGTGGGGATGAGAACTGTTGGGGCATCAGGGGACATTATTACTTTTTAGGGGGACTCAGTAGACAACATTTAATGTTAAGTGGACATTTAACAGGCATTAGTACATTATAGGGCATTATAGGGGCACTCAGAGTATTATAATTGTGAAAGCAGCACATAGGATGCATTATTACATTCTAGACAGCTAAGTATGAGCCCTATAACTTTGTATGGCACCTAAAGAAGGCAGTAATATATTATTGGGGGCATTTTTACCATTCAGAGGGCACAAAGGGGACATTTTCCTTTGTAAAGTCCCCTTCATTCGTCTGTATAATACTGATACCAGAAAAAACAATACTGCTGTCATCAGTGTTTAGGATCAGTGTGCCATGAGTGAGCCATCAGTGTGTCATCAGTGTGCCGTCCATTTTTTTTCCAGTATGGCTTAATCAAAATCAATTCCAAAGCTTCTCCTACACTTTGCAATGTTAAACACGTACAGCACTCGACAGCACATGGTTGCCATCCGTATGCTGTACGTGTTGTAGCATGATTGGGAAGGATAAGTTTAAATCCCAGCTCTACAGTGTTTGATTAGAAGCACCTGCATGGTTTCTCTAAGAAGCAGGAAGTAGATTCATTGTGTTACAGTCTCCTGACAGAGTGTAATGCTGTTGGATGAAGCAGAGTTGAGTGTGCTGCTGATGAGGGTGTCCACCCCAAAATGTGAGCTGTAGCTGGGAGAGAGACATGCCAGGGTCTCTCTCTGAATGGAGTGACTGGCAAGTCAGTCAATCTGCTGGAAGTAGCAGAGGCAAGAATTCCTCTATGAGAAGACTCTGCACAGGCCGCGTGCAGAGAACCTCAAGTATCAGTGGTTGCTATACACAATAGGTGTTTTGTTTGAGCGAGCTGGGGCTAGCTTAGTTGTGTATGAGCAGCCAGGGTCTGTTTTGTTTAGTTAGTGCCTGCACAAGGTTAGGGACTTATGCTTATGAATATGTTTTGGTGCTGTGCAACCTGTGGAAAGTAATAAAAACTGCATGTGTTTGGACCAAAACTGCATTCCTTGTGTGAACGCTACCTAAGGCATAATGCCTACCAGAGAGATTGAATCTCTACAATTGGTTGAGAATGCGGGCATGAAATCCCAGAGAGCACAGGTGATTGCAATGTAAGGATATAATATACTGAGCTCAGATCGGCATCAGTGCAGTGTGTAGGACTGTGTGCAGTGTGTAGGACTGTTTGCAGTGTGTAGGACTGTGTGCAGTGTGTAGGACTGTGTGCAGTGTGTAGGACTGTGTGTAGAGGACTGTGTGCAGTGTGTAGGACTGTGTGCAGTGAGTTTCCAGCCTCATGATGTGTTGTCATTGGCAGTGCAGTGTGCACTGTGTGAGGCTGTGTGTCTGCAGAGTGGTATGGTAATTGTACAATTGTTATGAGGTTGCTTGTAGTAAAGAACTAACTGCATGTTGCAGGCGGCGGAGCCTGTGTGCGTGATGTGCAGGTGGGGGCCAGGATGGAGTTACGTTATTATAGGATGGGGACCAATATTAAAGGATTCAAAGGAAATTAAATGATTAAATGCTAATGATAACACAAACAATTCATACAAGATATATTTTTTTATCTATTATGAGCTTTTTATTTTAAATCAAAGAAATAAAGAAGTTGTCTGTGACACACATGTGTCAGTGAGATCACTAGCCAGTTGCCTAGTGATGTATGACACCGTATCTCCAACGGCCAACAGAAAAGTTGAGATGTAATTGGATTTGGCGGCTGGTTGCCAGGTGACCTATGAAACCATAAGAGCAACAGCCAATGGAAAACTGCCATGTTGTTCTGTAAGTATAAGCCTGTCAGTCTATTCGTGCAAAAATACAGTCCCTCAACGGAACACTATACTTCTCCACGCGCCATTTGCATAAACAGGAAATGGGGGATGGTATCGTATGTTGGGGTCATTGGATATTACCATAATCTCCCCAATGTTTTCCAGATATGCAAGGATCCCAAATTCTGACTGGCTATTTATGTGCCTGCAGAGAGGACAGGTGATATTATTTAGGAGCCATCTTCCTATGCAGGCAGTATGAAAAAAGTGTGCTCACTGCATGAAGCTCACTCGATCTCCAGTTAAAATGTCCTCCAGGCAGATGGAGCAGGTTGCAGGTGGGTCCTCGACTGATCTTATGGAGGTAGGCAGTGTGAGCATGGAGGAGTTTACAATTTCAGGCTGGGTATTAGTGGAGGATGAGTTCCTGTCTCCAGACCTCTCCGGTGGTGGTTGTGGTGGCCTTCGTCTCTGCCTCCTACTTGTATTTAATGGTGTTATTTCCAGTCTTCTTTGGCGGGCGAACCTGCTCCTTGTCCTGTAGGCAATAGGGGACTGGTCCCTGCTATGCCTCCATGTTTCTATGTAAAAAAGACAAACAACACACATATTAATACTTTCCCCTGTGAAATATTAACCCTATAAGAAATACATATTTTGGAGACCAAGATTATTAATACATAAAGAAATGGTTGTACATTGAAATAACACAAATAAAACCAACAATTATGAAATACAACCAAATATTAAATATAATATTTATTGAAAATTGATCTACAACAAAACTGATTAAAATTGATTTAGACAGTAATATTACAGTAAAATTACAGTAATAAACAACTCATTAGTAAAGATCACCATATTGTGCCCATGGTGAAGAAAGCTCATCAGTATAAAATTAAATCCAAATGAGCAGGGAAAATACAATAATATGTAATAGGTACAAACCCCAATGTAGGAATGTTGTGTCCATATTTTAGAGACTTGTAGATGGAAGTATTAGTGGCTTTTATGCGCTTCCCGTCTTACCTGATATAGAAGGCCTTTGCCTTTCAATGCCATTTGCAGAAGTCTCTTCTGAGATGTTTAGGACATTAGAAATGTCCCGAGAAGACATGTTCTTCTCAAAGGGCCAAGATGCTGTAAGTCTCTTGGTCTTGACAACAATGAAGAATGCGAAGTTGTAGAATTCTTCTTGATAAACTTCCAGGAAATATTTTCTGGTTTTAGCCAAAAAATAGTGATCTGAAAAGAGGCACTCACTAGAGATGCTTCTCCAATGTGAATCCACCGATCAACACAACAACAGCCCCAGTAATAGCCGAGGCAATTATGGTGTCATAATGTCATTACCTCACATTCCGTGTTCCATGATGTGTCCTAATGCCTACCTCACTGCTACCTCATAATGCATATTCTACATGTGCAGCATACATTGTAATACACGCTGTATACACCTGCTCTTCTATATATTACTGTGCATTAATGGGATATACATGGCCTTACTAATCATTTATAGAAAGTGAAAAAAATAAAAATAAAAAATTGCTTTTATAAACAAAAAAGTCATTAACCCCTTAAGCCCCGAGGGTGGTTTGCACGTTAATGACCAGGGCAATTTTTACAATTCTGACCACTGTCACTTTATGAGGTAATTACTCTGGAACGCTTCAACGGATCCCCCTGATCTTTTTTTTTCGTGACATATTGTACTTCATGATTGTGGTAAAATTTGTTCGATATCACTTGCGTTTATTTGTAAAAAAAAATGGAAATTTGGTGAAAATTTTGAAAATTTTGCAATTTTCAAAATTTGAATTTTTATGCCCTTAAATCAGAGCGATATGTCACACAAAAAAGTTAATAAGTAACATTTCCCACATGTCTACTTTACATCAGCACAATTTTGGAACCAAAATTTTTTTTTGTTACGGAGCTATAAGGGTTAAAAGTTGACCAGTGATTTCTCATTTTTCCAACAAAATTTACAAAACCATTTTTTTAGGGACCACATCACATTTGAAGTCGCTTTGAGAGGTCTTTATGACAGAAAATACCCAAAAGTGACACCATTCTAAAAACTGCACCCCTCAAGGTGCTCAAAACCACATTCAAGAACTTTATTAACCCTTCAGATGCTTCACAGGAATTTTTTGAATGTGGAAGAAAAATATGAACATTTAACTTTTTTCACAAAAATGTTACTTTAGACCCAATTTTTTTTATTTTCACAGGGGTAACAAGAAAAAATGAACCCCAAAATTTGTTGTGCAATTTCCCCTGGGCACGCAGATACCCAATATGTGGGGAAAAAACAATGTTTGGGCGCATGGCAGGGCTCGGAAGGGAAGGAGTGCCATTTGACTTTTTGATTGTAAAATTTGCTTGAATAATTAGCGGACACCATGTTGTGTTTGGAGAGCCCCTGTGTGCCCAAACATTGGAGCTCCCCCTCAAGTGACCCCATTTTGGAAACTAGACCCCCCAAGGCACCTATCTAGATGCATAGTGAGCACTTGGAACCCCAAGGTGCTTCACAAATTGATTCGTAAAAATGAAAAAGTTTGTTTTTTTCACTTTTTCATTTTTATGAATCAATTTGTGAAGCACTTAGGGGTTCCAAGTGCTCACTATGCATCTAGATAGGTGCCTTGGGGGGTCTAGTTTCCAAAATGGGGTCACTTGTGGGGGAGCTCCAATGTTTGGGCAGACGGGGACGCTCCAAATGCAAAATGGTATCCGCTAACAAATTGAATATAAAATCGGCTCAAATTGTTAGCGGACACCATGTTGCGTTTGGAGAGCCCCTGTGTGCCAAAACATTGGAGCTCCCCCACAAGTGAACCCATTTTGGAAACTAGACCCCCCAAGGCACCTATCTAGATGCATAGTGAGAACTTGGAACCCCCAGGTGCTTCACAAATTGATTCGTAAAAATGAAAAAGTGTTTTTTTTTTCACTTTTTCATTTTTACGAATCAATTTGTGAAGCACCTAGGGGTTCCAAGTGCTCACTATGCATCTAAATAGGTGCATTGGGGGGTCTAGTTTCCAAAATTGGGTCACTTGTGGGGGAGCTCCAATGTTTGGGCACACAGGGACTCTCCAAATGCAACATGGTATCCGCTAACAAATTGAATAGAAAATCGGCTCAAATTGTTAGCGGACACCATGTTGCGTTTGGAGAGCCCCTGTGTGCCCAAACTTTGGAGCTCCCCCACAAGTGACCCCATTTTGGAAACTAGACACCCCAAGGCACCTATCTAGATGCATAGTGAGCACTTGGATCCCCCAGGTGCTTCACAAATTGATTCGTAAAAATGAAAAAGTGTTTGTTTTTTTCACTTTTTCATTTTTATGAATCAATTTGTGAAGCACTTAGGGGTTCCAAGTGCTCACTATGCATCTAGATAGGTGCCTTGGGGGGTCTAGTTTCCAAAATGGGGTCACTTGTGGGGGAGCTCCAATGTTTGGGCAGACGGGGACGCTCCAAATGCAAAATGGTATCCGCTAACAAATTGAATATAAAATCGGCTCAAATTGTTAGCGGACACCATGTTGCGTTTGGAGAGCCCCTGTGTGCCCAAACATTGGAGCTCCCCCACAAGTGAACCCATTTTGGAAACTAGACCCCCCAAGGCACCTATCTAGATGCATAGTGAGCACTTGGAACCCCCAGGTGCTTCACAAATTGATTCATAAAAATGAAAAAGTGTTTTTTTTTTCACTTTTTCATTTTTACGAATCAATTTGTGAAGCACCTAGGGGTTCCAAGTGCTCACTATGCATCTAAATAGGTGCCTTGGGGGGTCTAGTTTCCAAAATGGGGTCACTTGTGGGGGAGCTCCAATGTTTGGGCACACAGGGACTCTCCAAATGCAACATGGTATCCGCTAACAAATTGAATGGAAAATCGGCTCAAATTGTTAGCGGACACCATGTTGCGTTTGGAGAGCCCCTGTGTGCCCAAACTTTGGAGCTCCCCCACAAGTGACCCCATTTTTGAAACTAGACACCCCAAGGCACCTATCTAGATGCATAGTGAGCACTTGGAACCCCCAGGTGCTTCACAAATTGATTCGTAAAAATGAAAAAGTGAAAAAAAAAAAACTTTTTCATTTTTATGAATCAATTTGTGAAGCACCTGGGGGTTCCAAGTGCTCACTATGCATCTAGATAGGTGCCTTGGGGGGTCTAGTTTCCAAAATGGGGTCACTTGTGGGGGAGCTCCAATGTTTGGGCACACAGGGACTCTCCAAATGCAACATGGTATCCTCTAACAAATTGTCGGCTCAAATTGTTAGCGGACATCATGTTGCGTTTGGAGAGCCCCTGTGTGCCCAAACATTGGAGCTCCCCCACAAGGGACCCCATTTTGGAAACTAGACCCCCCAAGGCACCTCTGTAGACGCATAGTGAGCACTTGGAACCCCCAGGTGCTTCACAAATTGATTGGTAAAAATGAAAAAGTGAAAAAAAAAACACTTTTTCATTTTTATGAATCAATTTGTGAAGCACCTGGGGATTCTAAGTGCTCACTATGCATCTAGATAGGTGCCTTGGGGGGTCTAGTTCCAAAATGGGGTCACTTGTGGGGGAGCTCTAATGTTTGGGCACGCAGTAGCTCTCCAAACGCAACATGGCGTCCGCTAACAATTTGAGCCGATTTTCCATTCAATTTGTTAGCGGACACCATGTCGCGTTTGGAGAGCCCGTGATGTGCCTAAACAGTGGAGCTCCCCCACAAGTGACCCCATTTTGTAAACTATACCCCTCAAGGATTTTATTAAGGTGTATAGTGAACATTTTGAACCCAGAGGTACGACACAGAATTTGTTTACATTAGGTCATCATATTGAATAAGTTGTCATTAGTCTTGAGCGCAAGTGCTCGCTACTTGAGTTTGCATCGGGTACTCAGGTATGCACCATGTACAGCGTGTGCTCGAGTGACATGCTCGAGTCCCTGCTCCGCATGTTTCACGGTTATTAGACACCCAAAAAAAAACATGCGGGGATCGCTCGTGCATGGCAGGCAATCCCCGTAAAGTTTTTTTTGGCCGTGAAGCATATGGGGCAGAGACTCGAGCATGTCACTCAAATACCCACGATACTCAATGCATACCAGAGCACCCGATGCAAACTCAAGTAGCGAGCACTTGCGCTCAACACTAGTCACCATATCGTCATCTTTTTTTCTTACTTTTGAAAAAAATCCCAACCCCATCACAACCCTAACCCCAACCCCAGCCCTAACCCTAGCACAACCCTAACCCTAGCACAACCCTAACCCTAGCACAACCCTAACCCTAGCACAACCCTAATCCTAGCACAACCCTAACCCCAAACCCAGCCCTACCCTAGCCCAAGAGTTTATTTTTGACGCCGTTCCTCGTGCGGTATAAGTGATTAGACGACTTTATTCTTCGGGTCGGTGTGATTACAGCAATACCAGAATCATATGGGGTTTTTATGACTGACAGCTGTCACACACTAAAAGACGCATTTTTTGTAAAATCTAGTTTTTGCATCGCCATATTTTGAGAGCTATAATTTTTCCAGAATTTGGCAGATAGTCATGTGACGGCTCATTTTTTGCGGGATGAGTTGACGTTGTTATTGGTGCCATTTTCAGGCACGTGACATTTTTTGATTGCTTTTTATTCCGATTTTTGGGAGGCAGAATAAACAAAAAACAACAATTCAGGAATTGTTTTTTTTTTTTTTTTTTTATTCTGTTCCGCGTGTGGTAAAATTGATAAGGCAGCTTTATTCTCCGGGTCAGTACGTTTACAGCGGTACCACATTTATATCGTTTTTCTATGTTTTGCACTTTTACATAATAAAAGCAGTTTTATAGAAAAAAATATTTTTTAGCATAGCTTTATTCTGAGAGCTATAACTTTTTTATTTTTCGGCTAATGGAGCTGTATGTTGGCTTGTTTTTTGCGGGACGAGATGACGTTTTCAGCGGTACCATTTTTATTTATATTTGTCCTTTTGATCCCGTGTTATTCCATTTTTTGTTTGGCGGTATGGTGATAAAGCATTGTTTTTTGCTTCGTTTTTTTTTTTTTTTTTTTACCGTGTTCACTGAAGGGGTTAACTAGTGGGACAGTTTTATAGGTCAGGTTGTTCCGGACGCGGCGATACCAAATATGTGTACTTTTACTGTTTTTTTTTTTTTTTTTTTTATAATAATATTTATTGATGGGTACATTATATTTTTATTTTTGGTGGATTATTTTTTTTATTTTTTTTTTTTATACTTTTTCAAATTTTTTTTTTTTTTTTCACTTTCTGAAAGTTTATATACTTTATTCTTTGTCCCACTCTGGGACTTTCACTTTTTTTTCTCTGATCGCCTGCATGGCACAGGAATGCAGCACCATCCCTGTGCCATGCAGGCTGTCAGCGCTGGACAGGGAGAAGATTGTTTGAAGATGCACTGCGCATGTCCAAACAATCTTCCTGCTGTCTGGTGACCCGGATGTTGTCATGACGACATCGGGTCGTCATGGCAACACCCGGGAAGCCTTTGCAGACAGCGCTGGAAGCCGGAAGAGGAGGTGAGTATCTGCGATCACCTCCCCTTGCCCCCGCAATGCTGCGATCAACTTCGATCGCAGCATCGCGGGGGATAATGTGCTGGGAGCGGTGCAGGACCGCTCCCTGCACATAGTATCCGGTGTCAGCTGTGACAATCAGCTGACACCCGGCGGCGATCGCGCCCGCACAGCCTGTGTGCGCGTGCGATCGCCATGACGTACTAATACGGGTCTGGCTCTTAAGTCCCAGGGCACAGACGTGTATTAGTACGTCAGATGTTGTTAAGGGGTTAAAGTTAAAAAACATGTTTTTTACTCATATGGTAAATAGAATTTAATACGGAGAAATAGTTATTTTTTTGCATTGCCCCTCAAAAAAATGGATTCAAATGAACAGAAAGCCCATGTACCCAATCCTTGTGGTATGAAATATTACAATTTCCACCAAAATAAGGCCTTTTTTAAACCCATTATGTAACGGGTCTGGGAGGTGGAACCTCTGAGCTACTATACAAAGGGGCAGTCCTTGTAAGGAAGCAGGTGGCTCCCAGGGAAGGCGGGCAGGTAGACACGGCAAGTGACAGTAACAGTCTCTGGGTAGAAGGGCAGGTGGCCACGGCAAGTGACGGGGAAAGTCTCTTGACAGGCGGGTGGTCACAGCAAGTGACAGCAGGGTAAGAGTCTCTAGACAGACAGGTGGTCACGGCAAGTGACGGCAAAGCCTCCAGGTAGGCTAGCAGGCGGGTAGCAGATGAGCGCTCCCAGGTGAGCGGGTAAGAGTCTCTCGGCTGGCTGGCAGATGGTCACGGCGAGTGACGGCAGGTATCAGGCAAGTATCAGGCAGGTGCCTCCTGATCCACAGGCGGACTGGTCCATAGACAGACTGGCGGATGCTGGTAGACAGACTGTCGGACCGCAGGGAATGCAAGCAGGTAGACTGAGCTGGAAAACCGACTGGCAACGGAACCTGAGGGCTGAAGCAGAGGTGAAAGGCTTGCAACAACTTTGCTCGGGCACCTCCATTTTGGAGGAGGTGCCTTATATATGGGAGCTCCACCGGCAATTGGCCGGGGACCCCTTAGGACAGCGCGCGCGGCCCCTTTAAGAGAGAGGGAGCGCGCGCGCGCGCGCCCTAAGCACAGTGCCCAGGAGGCAGCGAGCGCTGCCAGCAGCGCGGGAGGAGGACGCCGAGGACAGAGCAGGGAGGTGAGGGGAACAGCGTTTCTGCCTAGCAGGCGGCAGGGACGCCGATGCTACAGTACCCCTCCCTTTAGGCCCCCCCTTTCTTAGGCCAGAGAGAAATTTATCTAGGATGAGCGGAGCATGGATATTCTCCCGGGGCTCCCACGTTCTCTCCTCAGGACCAAACCCCTTCCAATCCACTAGAAAAAAGGTCTTTCCTCTTACCCTTTTGGTGACCAGAATGCTCTCTACCTCAAACTCGTCCTCAGCGGAAACCAGAGCAGGAGGCGTACCTGTAGACTTGGAAAAAGAGTTAAGTACCACAGGTTTGAGGAGAGACACATGGAAGGAGTTAGGGATCCGCAAGTTGGCCGGGAGTTTCAATTTATAGGCCACCGGGTTGATTTGTTTGATAACTTCCAGTGGGCCGATGAACCGAGGCCCTAACTTGTAGGAAGGAATCTTGAGCCGGACATATTTGGATGAGAGCCAGACTTTATCTCCAGGACGGAATTGGGGCGGATCCAGACGTCTTTTGTCAGCCTGTTTCTTCATCCGCTCGGAGGACTGAAGAAGTGCGGACCTGGTACTTTCCCAAATGGAGGAGAATTCGCCAACAAGAGATTCCGCGGACGGATTATCCACCGAAGCGGAGACGGGAAACGGGATCCGAGGATGTTGACCGTAGACAATAAAAAACGGGGATTTGGAGGAAGACTCGATCTCGTGATTATTATAGGAAAATTCGTCCCACGTTAAAAGATCCACCCAGTCGGAATGGTGGGCATTAACAAAGTGCCAGAGGTAACTGGTTAAGATTTGGTTAATTCGCTCTACTTGACCATTGGACTGTGGGTGATAAGCAGAGGAGAAGTCCAAGGTGACCCCCAGCAGTTTACACATGGCTCTCCAGAAGCGAGAGGTGAACTGAACTCCTCGGTCGGACACGATGTGGAGAGGGAGACCATGGAGACGGAAAATATGATGGATAAAGTCTTTAGCCAACTCAAATGCAGACCAAGACCCGGGCAGGGGAATGAAGTGAGCCATCTTAGAGAAGCGGTCAGCGACCACCCAATTAACCGTACAACCAGCAGAAACAGGGAGATCCGTTATAAAGTCCATGGCTATATGCTGCCACGGGACAGCAGGTATGGGAAGAGGCAAAAGGCGGCCAGCTGGCAGATGTCTAGGAACCTTGTTGCGAGCGCAGGACGCACAGGCTGAGACAAAGTTTATTACGTCCTTGTGCAGGGTAGGCCGCCAGTAATGCCGGGTAATAAGCAGGAGGGTCTTTTTCTGGCCAGCATGGCCAGCTAGCTTAGACGAATGTCCCCAGTGTAGAACCTTCTCACGATCAGGTACTGCTACGAACGTCTTACCGGGTGGGAGACGATTTAGATCCACGGGAGCCACCTGCATTACCTTGGTGGGGTCGATGGTGTGCTTTGGCTCCTCCTCTAGATCGGAGAACAAAAAGGACCGGGACAAGGCATCAGCTTTGATATTTTTGTCTGCCGGGCAAAAATGAAGAATGAAATCAAAGCGGGCGAAGAACAAGGACCACCGGGCTTGGCGCAGGTTAAGTCTTTGGGCACTCTGGAGATAAGCCAAGTTTTTGTGATCCGTGTAGATTATTACCGGGTGAAGAGACCCCTCGAGCAGGTAACGCCACTCCTCCAGTGCCAACTTAATGGCTAACAATTCTCGGTCTCCTATAGAATAATTGCGCTCAGATGGGGAGAAGAGTTTGGAGAAGAAACCCCAGGTTACCATTCTTCCGGAAGACGACTTTTGGGTGAGCACCACTCCGGCTCCGGAGGAGGAAGCGTCTACTTCTAAGAAGAATTGTTTGTTGCTGTCCGGACGGTGCAGCACAGGAGCGGAAGAGAAAGCTTGTTTCAAAGACAGGAAGGCCTCCTCTGCCTCGGGCGGCCATTCTTTGGGATTAGTGCCCTTGCGGGTGAGCGCAGAGATAGGGGCAGTACCAGGAAGAGAAGTGCGGAATGAAGAGGCGGTAGTAGTTGGCGAAGCCCAGGAACCGCTGGATAGCCTTCAATCCCTCCGGTCGGGGCCATTTCTGGATGGCAGAAAGTTTCTCAGGATCCATTCGTAGACCGGTCTGAGAGCTGATGTAGCCCAGAAATGGAAGCGAGGTCTGTTCAAAGATGCACTTCTCAAATTTTGCGTAGAGGTGGTTCTGCCTGAGCAGGACCTGACGAACGTCCCTCCAGTGTGTCTGGAGATCCGGAGAGAAGACCAAGATGTCGTCCAGGTATACCACCACGCAGGAGTAGAGAAGGTCACGGAATATATCATTGACCAACTCTTGAAAGACGGAGGAATCATTACAGAGACCGAAGGGCATTACGAGGTATTCATAGTGGCCGTCCCGGGTGTTGAATGCCGTCTTCCATTCATCCCCCTGACGGATACGAACCAGGTTATAGGCCCCACGGAGATCCAGCTTGGTGAAGATTCTAGCACCCCTCAGACGATCAAATAATTCAGAAATGAGCGGAAGGGGTTATTTATTCTTCACCGTGACCTGGTTAAGGCCTCTATAGTCTATGCAGGGACGGAGTGAGCCGTCCTTCTTTTTAACGAAGAAGAAGCCTGCTCCCACCGGGGAGGTAGATTTCTGGATAAATCCCCGGGCCAGGTTCTCCTCGATATATTCAGACATGGACCGGGTCTCAGCAGCGGACAAAGGGTAGATAAGCCCTCGGGGCGGAGTAGCGCCAGGTACCAAGTCGATAGGGCAATCGTATGGTCTATGAGGAGGTAATGTCTCTGCTTCCTTTTTATTAAAGACATCAACATAAGACCAATAGGGTACCGGCAGGCCGGGTAGATTGGCTTGGGGAGGAGAAGGACGGGCAGGACAAACGGGAACTAAGCAAGTCTTATGGCAGTCCTGTCCCCAGTGAAGGACTTCTCCAGTCAAGCATGGGTGCATGTCTCTGGAGCCAAGGTAGGCCAAGCAAAAGGGCATGAGAAAGTCCAGGTAGAACATGGAAGAATATGCTCTCAGAGTACAGCATTCCCTCCTGCAGAGTTATGGGTTCGGTGATAAGTTGGATGGGATGCGGTAAGAGACCTCCATCCACGGAGGTGACAGATAAGGGTTCAGCCAGAGGTTTGGTGGGAATGCGGTATTTCTCTACCAGGGACTGAGAAATGAGATTTCCGTCAGCTCCAGAATCAAGTTGAGCTAGTTTGAAGTAACGGTTCTCCCTGCAGATGATAGAGACCGACAGCATCAGAGATGGAGAGGGTTTATTCTTGTCTAGGACAACCTCTCTGAGCGATCCTAGACACAGGCTTTTCCAGATCCGGTGCTCCTTACTGCCACAGTAGAAGCAGCTCCCCTCGGCACGGCGTGATTCTTGACGGGTTTTGACCATCTTGGTCTGGTCGACCTGCATAGGCTCGGGTGAGTGCACCTGGGGAGTAACAGAGGAAGTGACGGGATTCTGGAAGGTAGGAGCAAGGCGAGGAAACCTCCTCTCACGGGTGACCTCTTTGGTACGCTCATGGAACCGGATGTCAATCCGGGTGGCAAGTGTTATTAAGTCGTCGAGAGTGGTAGGAATGTCCCGACCGGCAAGTTCATCTTTAATACGACCGGATAGACCCGCCCAGAAGACGGACACCAGGGCGTCGTTATCCCAGGCAAGCTCAGAAGCAAGGGTACGGAACCGTATGGCATATTGGCCCACGGTGAGACTCCCTTGACGGAGGCGAAGCAGAGATGAGGCGGATGAGGTCTTTCGTCCTGGTTCGTCGAAGACTTTCTGGAAGGCTGTGATAAAGACTGGCAGGTTGGACACCAGGGGGTCTCCTCTCTCCCATAGAGGATTTAGCCAAGCCAGCGCCTCCCCAGTGAGATAGGACATGATGAAGGCCACTTTGGCTCAGTCGGTGGAAAACTGGTGTGCCAAAAGTTTGAAGTGCAGGGTGCACTGGTTAATGAAGCCCCGTGCCTGACCGGGATCTCCACTAAAACGAGGCGGGGCGGAAAGGCCGGGACCGGGAAGGGATGCCATGGTATTGATGGGCAGCGACGCTGCCGGGGTAGGAGTCATGCGACTGGAAGCAGGTCCCGAAGAGGTAGTCAGTGTGTCCAGGCGGGAGTTAACACTACACAGGTGGCTCAGGATGGACTCCTGTTGGGACCTCTGACGGGATAGTTCATGGCATAGGTCCGAGAGTGAGGGAGCTTGGGTGCCACCGGGTTCCATGGCCCGAGCAAACTGTAACGGGTCTGGGAGGTGGAACCTCTGAGCTACTATACAAAGGGGCAGTCCTTGTAAGGAAGCGGGTGGCTCCCAGGGAAGGCGGGCAGGTAGACACGGCAAGTGACAGGAACAGTCTCTGGGTAGAAGGGCAGGTGGTCACGGCAAGTGACGGGGAAAGTCTCTTGACAGGCAGGTGGTCACGGCAAGTGACGGCAGAGCCTCCAGGTAGGCTAGCAGGCGGATAGCAGGTGAGCGCTCCCAGGTGTGCGGGTAAGAGTCTCTCGGCTGGCTGGCAGGTGGTCACGGCAAGTGACGGCAAAGCCTCCATGTAGGCTAGCAGGTGGGTAGCAGGTGAGTGCTCCCAGGTGAGCGGGTAAGAGTCTCTCGGCTGGCTGGCAGGTGGTCACGGCAAGTGACGGCAGAGCCTCCAGATAGGCTAGCAGGCGGATAGCAGGTGAGCGCTCCCAGGTGAGCGGGTAAGAGTCTCTCGGCTGGCTGGCAGGTGGTCACGGCAAGTGACGGCAGAGCCTCCAGGTAGGCTAGCAGGCCGATAGCAGGTGAGCGCTCCCAGGTGAGCGGGTAAGAGTCTCTCGGCTGGCTGGCAGGTGGTCAAGGCGAGTGACGGCAGGTATCAGGCAGGTATCAGGCAGGTATCAGGCAGGTGCCTCCTGATCCACAGGCGGACTGGTCCATAGACAGACTGGCGGATGCTGGTAGACAGACTGTCGCACCGCAGGGAATGCAAGCAGGTAGACAGAGCTGGAAAACCGACTGGCAACGGAACCTGAGGGCTGAAGCAGAGGTGAAAGGCTTGCAACAACTTTGCTCGGGCACCTCCATTTTGGAGGAGGTGCCTTATATATGGGAGCTCCACCGGCAATTGGCCGGGGACTCCTTAGGACGGCGCGTGCGGCCCCTTTAAGAGAGAGGGAGCGCGCGCGCCCTAAGCACAGTGCCCGGGAAGCAGCGAGCGCTGCCAGCAGCGCGGGAGGAGGACGCCAAGGACGGAGCAGGGAGGTGAGGGGAACGGCGTCTTTGCCTAGCAGGAGGCAGGGACGCCAATGCTACACATTACAACCTTTGACGTACATGTACGTCAAAGGTAGTGTCCCAGACTTTAATGTGGGTATGCACACTGAGCCCACATCTTTCTCTGCCTTTAACAGCCTTGGCGCATCATACCACCCACCCATTAGAGTGTCTGTGACATGATTGTGGGGCCCGATGAGTTACTATGACAGCCGAGGGTCTGCCAATCTTCCCTTTGTCTGTCATTATGGACATTCCTGTGAGGCTATGTGCCCACGATGCAGAAATACTACGCATGTGGATTTTACATGCGTTTTTCCCGCCAGGTAGAATCGTTTGTCAAGCATTTTTGCATGCATTTCATGCATGCAACCGGCTTGGATTTATATAGTGTGACCAAGTAATAGTTAAAAAAAAGAATAAGAATGGTAAAAAATCAAAAATAAAAATTATACTTACGTACCTAACATGACGTCATTGAGTCATGTGACAGGTCACGCGAATGCCGACGTCATGCTTCTTATGACCATATTGAAGTCGAGGCTTCTTCACCTTTTTTTGAGCCACCATTCAAGACTTGTGTAACATGTGTTTCACGGTGCTTGCATGGATGTCTGTGATCTCACTATTACAAAGCTTATGAGTCACCACTACCGTGTTTGTCGCACAAGAACTAATAGACCTTGTGATGATCTAACTTGTTGACTCCAATATTTTGTCTGGACTTTCACCTCTTGGCTTTTGAATGGATGGACGGACTTCAGTTCATATTCTTCCAACTGTCATGGCAGTCACATGAAGCAGTTTGGCAATTTTCTTGGCTGAAAGACAGCTATTGATGAGTAGGATGATTCTGTTTCTCTTTTCTTGTCCGTCCCGCCAGCTGTCAATCAGTGAGAGTCGTACACAGTGTTCCAGTAAATAGTGTCCGAATTGATCCTTGCAACAGGAAAGGGGAGCTTGATCAGAACTGAATAAGAAGGAGGCAAACAGAATGATAAGTAGGTCATTTCAATCAAAATTACTTGCAAAGTTTATGAATACTCGTAAAATTTTATTACAACTTTGTATACTTCATAAGAGTATTTATTCTTTTGTTTATTTTTCACTGCTGATTCGGATTATGTGTGAAAAAAATGTTGGTACTCTATAAGACAGGACTTTTCATTGGTCAAATACTTGCATACCTAATTAAATGTTAATTAAAATATACATCCAAGGTACTATAATTATATACAACACATCATTCTATGACCAAAAAGTAACAGGTTAACTGTTGGACAGGGTTTAAAACTGTCCGTAAATTTACAGACAGGCCGGTAAAAACTGGTGTTATTTCTGTCATCTGTAGAACCTGGCAGAGAAAAAAAAGTTCATTATTTTTTAATATTCTGTACTTTGTATTGTGTAAGTTTTCTCAAAACCTCCCAGCACCCAGGTCCTGATGCGTGGGGTACTTTGACAAGGAGGGAAAAGTTTTGGAATATGCTGATGGAGAACCTTGCCAATCGTACCAGCATCCTCCGTGATTCCTCTGTGCCTTACAACTATTGGGTATCCAAGCTGAACACGTGGTATGAACTGTCTCTCTATAACTTGGAGGTCCTGGCCTGCCATGCCGCTAGTGTTTCGTCAGAGCGGGTTTTTAAGGGGTATTATAACTGATAGGCGCATCCGCCTGCCAACTGAAAATGCTGACAGTCTGACTTTTATCAAAATGAACAAGGCTGGATTGGCCCAGATTTCTGAACACCACTGGATGACAGCAGCATAATATAAACTCAAATCCAGTGGTTTTTTTTTGGTCTATTTCCATGCGCCCCTTCATACTCAGACATGTGTGTATGCTTCTTGATTTCGTTTTTTTTTTATGTCGTCCTCCTCCTTCTCCTCCACCACCATATCAACAGGGTGACCATCATGCAACACCCCAATTTATTTTTTAAGGGTGTTTATGATGCCCGTGGGAACAATTTTTAGAGGCCTACCTCTAATATTCATAACATATACATATATACTCTCCAGTCGGAAATGTACAATATACTGCTATCGCATAGCCGGTTGCTGGCCCTCTAATAATAGTAAGGGCCCCCAATGGCCCTCTACAAATAGTGAGGGCCACCTGGTGGCCCTGTAAAAATAGGAGTAGTGACTTTCAGAGTCCCTCTTTCATAAATGAAACAAGATGTGTCTGATCATGTCTCACACACCACATGGCCAGATAAGGTAGTAAAATGTTAAAATTACATTTACTGGTGAATGTATTTTTCACCGTTGAAAGCAATGCGAACTTGGTAAAAACACTTTGTGTAAACATAGCCCAAGGTGTGGAGGAGCATTTTTTTATTTTGCCTTATATATAAGTCATTATCTTGAAACGAATGTTTCTTAACATATTTTTCCAGGAAAATCTATTTTATCTTTGTTTTTGTATGTTTTATTGTCAGTCCGTAAAAGTGGGGTAATACTCTGACAACATTGTCCACAGCAGCAACTTGGGATTCAGAGATGCTTCCACATGCTATTCCCATGCAATTTCAGCACTAATTCCATTGATCTGACCAATTTTTAGACCCCCTCCTGAACTCAGGGGGGTGGGGGGTGGAGGGGGATGGTTGCCGAAAAAATGCTTGAGTTTCCCCATGACTTACATTGTACTCATTACTCGGGTCAAGCACCCGAGCATTACGATTTGTTTGACCCGAGTAACAAGCTCATCACTATTGTAACATACCTGGCGGCATCCTTGCATAGTGTTCCATCTCCCACTGTGCAAGAGCGCGCACTTGATTTCCAGTCCAGACTGTCACTTTGGATCTTTCCATGTGGTCTGCTTTGCTCTGCTCTGTCTGCTTAGGCGACGCCCGCTGAACTTCCTGTTTCTTATAGCTACTGCAGACACACCCCTAATGCGTCATCAGCCTATTGCTGTCTGTCACCTGGTATTTAACCCAGCTCCTCCCTGGAATCCTTGCCTGAGCATTGTGTTCTGTCAGTTGGCTTCTTGTCACTGATGTGCCAGGTCCTGTCTATGTTTCCTGCCTTGCGGTATCAGTTCCCGTGTCTGAACTGTGTCCTGTCTGAACTATCTTCTAGCCTGTTCTTTCCGCCTTCTAGGGGCCGCATACCTAGACCCGTTCCTGTATCTTGCCTGTTCCTGTCTGAACACGCTCCTAGCCTGTTCTTTCCGCCTTCTAGGGGACGCATACCTAGACCCGTTCCTGTATCTTGTCTGTTCCTGTCTGAACACGCTCCTAGCCTGTTCGTTCCGCCTTCTAGGGGCCACATACCTAGACCCGCTCCTGTATCTTGCTGCTGTGTCTGTTCTTGTCTGAATACTCTCCTAGCCTGTTACCTGTTTTTCTCTATGTTCGTACCTTCCCTTTTCCTGCAGAATCTGATCCCGTACCTAACTGCTACTCGTTGTCCCTGTACTCCCGTTTGTGAGTTTAGAGTCCACTCGCTACTTCATTGCTAGTATCTTGTGTGTAGCCTGCTCTGCCTTGCTCACCACTCCGGCGGTTCTAGCCTGCTCTGCCTTGTTCACCGCTCCGGCGGTTCTAACCTGCTGTGCCTTGTTCACCACTCCGGCGGTTCTAGCCTGCTCTGCCTTGCTCACCGCTCCTGCGGTTTCCGCTCTGCTCTGACCCTTTGCTCACTGCTCCGGCAGTCTCGCTCTGCTCTGACCCTTTGCTCGGTGCTCTGGTAGTCTCGCTCTGCTCTGACCCTTTGCTCGCTGCTCCGGCAGTCTCGCTCTGCTCTGACCCTTTGCTCGCTGCTCCGGCAGTCTTGCTCTGCTCTGACCCTTTGCTCGCTGCTCCGGCAGTCTCGCTCTGCTCTGACCCTTTGCTCGCTGCTCTGGCAGTCTCGCTCTGCTCTGACCCTTTGCTCGGTGCTCTGGTAGTCTCGCTCTGCTCTGACCCTTTGCTCGCTGCTCCGGCAGTCTCGCTCTGCTCTGACCCTTTGCTCGCTGCTCCGGCAGTCTTGCTCTGCTCTGACCCTTTGCTCGCTGCTCCGGCAGTCTCGCTCTGCTCTGACCCTTTGCTCGCTGCTCTGGCAGTCTCGTCCTGCTCCTCTCTCGCTCACCGCTCCAGGCGGCCGTGTCCTGCTCTTCTCTCGCTCACCGCTCCAGGCGGTCTCGTCTTGTTCTGCTCTTGCTCACCGCTCTGGGCGGCCTCACTCTGCTGTGTTTGTCCACCGCATCTGCGGTTCTGTTCCTGAGTCCCAGTCTGTACTGGGTCCTATCCACTCGGTGCTCCAACCTGTCGTACCTGCCAGTACCTCCCTGCCTGCATACCAGTCGTGCTTACCAGCAACCGCCAGTCGGCATACCACCCGTGTCTGCCTATACCCAGCAGTCTGTGTGCCAGCCTAACCTGCCTGTTCCTGTATTCCCCTGTGTGGGTCAACAGCCGTGTCCGGGGTCTGACCTGGAGTAGCACCTGGTCCCTCTGCTCGGTTCCTCCTTGGTGCACTGGCGTCGTATGCCGTCGTGCGACCCTGGTCGGATCGGGTGGATACTTAGTTACGCCCCTCCAGGCATTCACTCTCCGGCACGGTCCAGTGGAATCACTACATATATACGCACACGCCACTCAGCCCTGGCGTGTGCATTACAGCATGCTCAGGCCATGGTTCCCGTTGAGCCCCACGGCCTTCGCTCTCTGAGACTTTTTCCAGCGAATACGTGCATCTAGAAGATATTTTTTTTTTTTGCTATTAGCTGAGTTCCAGGCGAATTACGCACCCGTCCAGATGGAGCTTTCTGCACCCGTTCCTGCGGATCCGCCACGTTACTATGGGGATCCAAGACAGAGTCGTGCATTTGTGGAGCAATGCATGCTACACTTCAAGTTCTACCCTCTATGTTTTCCCACCGATCGGGTTAAGGTGGGATTCATGATGTCTTACCTAGCGGGTGATGCCTTGAAATGGATCACCCCCCTATGGGACGAACAGGATCCTATCGTCCTGGACCTGCAGGCCTTCCTGGTGGCCTTTCTATTGTTCTTCGATGACCCTAACCCAGTAGTCCCTGCTGAAGCTTCATTTCCCTGTATCCCGGAGCAGCCGCGACGGGTTATGTGCGTGGGTAGCATACCAGTTCTCCTGCCCGAAGAGACTTCTGCCCACCTAGAATCCACACAGGAGGACTTCCTGCACCCGGTATCTGATACTTCACCCACTTTAACCGGTGAGCCTGTCCAAGGGTACTCCGAAGCAGTGATTACCTCCGAGTCTGTGCACCTCTACTACCTGGCGGAGGACCCTCCGTTGCCTCCTGAATCCTCCGGGATACCACCTGATGACAAATGGAGAGAGACTTCCCTACACCCGGTACCTGATACTTCGTCCGCTCCGTCCTGTGAGTCTGACAATGGGTACCTCAAAGCGGTAGTTAATCCCGAGTCTCTACACCCCTCCGACCAGGCGGACGACCTCCAGTTGTCTCCTGAACCCTTCGGGGTGCTACCTGATAGCGAATGGACAGAGACTCTCCTATACTCGGTAGCTGATACCTCGCCCGCTTCTTCCAGTGAGTCCAACCTAGTGTACTCCGAAGCAGAGGTTACCCCCAAGTCTCTACACCCCTCCGACCAGGCTGAGGACCTCAAGTTGTCTCCTGAACCCTTCGGGGTGCTACCTGATAGCGAATGGACAGAGACTCTCCTATACTCGGTACCTGATACCTCGCCCGCTTTTTCCTGTGAGCTTGACAAGATGTACCCCGAAGCAGAGGTTACCCCCGAGTCTCTGCCCCCCTCCAACCCGGCGGAGGACTTCCAGTTGTCTCCTGTACCCTCTGGGGTGCCACCTGAAAATATGTGGAGAGAGACTTCCTTGTGTGCTGTTCCTGGTACTCCACCCGTTTCGTCTGTTGCTGAGGATGGCTGGATAGGAGTTAGCATCCTAGCTACCCAGATGAGACCATTTTTTTCTGTGGACAGCAGAAGTAATGTCCTTGAAGTGAAGGATTGGCCCTCGAATTCCCTGCAGAAGATTCTGGCAGGCCTGAAGAAGAGGGGGCGTAAGGGGGGTACTGTAACATACCTGGCGGCGTCCTTGCATAGTGGTCCATCTCCCACTGTGCAAGAGCTCGCACTTGATTTCCAGTCCAGACTGTCACTTTGGCTTCTTTCCATGTGGTCTGCTTTGCTCTGCTCTGTCTGCTTAGGCGACGCCCGCTGAACTTCCTGTTTCTTAGAGCTACTGCAGACACACCCCTAATGCGTCATCAGCCTGTTGCTGTCTGTCACCTGGTATTTAGCCCAGCTCCTCCCTGGAATCCTTGCCTGAGCATTGTGTTCTGTCAGTTGACTTATTGTCACTGATGTGCCAGGTCCTGTCTATGTTTCCTGCCTTGCGGTATCAGTTCCCGTGTCTGAACTGTGTCCTGTCTGAACTATCTTCTAGCCTGTTCTTTCCGCCTTCTAGGGGCCGCATACCTAGACCCGTTCCTGTATCCTGCCTGTTCCTGTCTGAACACGCTCCTAGCCTGTTCTTTCCGCCTTCTAGGGGATGCATACCTAGACCCTTTCCTGTATCTTGCCTGTTCCTGTCTGAACACGCTCCTAGCCTGTTCGTTCCGCCTTCTAGGGGCCGCATACCTAGACCCGATCCTGTATCTTGCTGCTGTGTCTGCTCTTGTCTGAATACTCTCCTAGCCTGTTACCTGTTTTTCTCTATGTTCGTACATTCCCCTTTCCTGCAGAATCGGATCCCGTACCTAACTCCTACTCGTTGTCCCTGTACTCCCGTTTGTGAGTTTAGAGTCCACTCGCTACTTCATTGCTAGTATCTTGTGTGTACCTGGTTCTGCCTTTTCCTTCCAGTCTGTTCCGTGTGAACAGAGCCCTGTCCCCTCTGCTCTGCCTTGCTCACCGCTCCGGCGGTTCTAGCCTGCTCTGCCTTGCTCACCGCTCCAGCGGTTCTAGCCTGCTCTGCCTTGTTCACTGCTCTGGCGGTTCTAGCCTGCTCTGCCTTGTTCACCGCTCCGGCGGTTCTAGCCTGCTCTGCCTTGCTCACTGCTCCTGCGGTTTCCGCTCTGCTCTGACCCTTTGCTCACTGCTCCAGCAGTCTCGCTCTGCTCTGATCCTTTGCTCGCTGCTCCGGCATTCTCGCTCTGCTCTGACCCTTTGCTCGCTGCTCCGGCAGTCTCGCTCTGCTCTGACCCTTTGCTCACTGCTCCGGCAGTCTCGCTCTGCTCTGACCCTTTGCTCGCTGCTCCGGCAGTCTCGCTCTGCTCTGACCCTTTGCTCGCTGCTCCGGCTGTCTCGCTCTGCTCTGACCCTTTGTTCGCTGCTCCGGCAGTCTCGCTCTGCTCTGACCCTTTGCTTGCTGCTCCAACAGTCTCGCTCTTCTCTGACCCTTTGCTTGCTGCTCTGGCAGTCTCGCTCTGCTCTGACCCTTTGCTCGGTGCTCCGGCAGTCTCGCTCTGCTCTGACCCTTTGCTCGCTGCTCCGGCAGTCTCGCTCTGCTCTGACCCTTTGCTCGCTGCTCCGGCAGTCTCGCTCTGCTCTGATCCTTTGCTTGCTGCTCCGGCAGTCTCGCTCTGACCCTTTACTCGCTGCTCCGGCAGTCTCGCTCTGCTCTGACCCTTTGCTCGCTGCTCCAGCAGTCTCGCTCTGCTCTGACCCTTTGCTCACTGCTCCGGCAGTCTCGCTCTGCTCTGACCCTTTGCTCGCTGCTCCGGCAGTCTCGCTCTGCTCTGACCCTTTGCTCGCTGCTCCAGCAGTCTCGCTCTGCTCTGACCCTTTGCTCGCTGCTCCGGCAGTCTCGTCCTGCTCCTCTCTCGCTCACCGCTCCAGGCGGCCTTGTCCTGCTCTTCTCTCGCTCACCGGTCCAGGCGGTCTCGTCTTGTTCTGCTCTTGCTCGCCACTCTGGGCGGCCTCTCTCTGCTGTGTTTGTCCACCGCATCTGCGGTTCTGTTCCTGAGTCCCAGTCTGTACTGGGTCCTATCCACTCGGTGCTCCAACCTGTCGTACCTGCCAGTACCTCCCTGCCTGCATACCAGTCGTGCTTACCAGCATAAGCCAGTCTGCATACCAGCCGTGTCTGCCTATACCTAGCAGTCTGTGTGCCAGCCTAACCTGTGTAATGCACACGCCCGGGCTGAGCGGCGTGTGCGTGTGATTCCACTGGACCGTGCCGGAGAGTGAATGCCAGGAGGGGCGTAACTAGGTATTCACCCGATCCGACCAGGGTCGCACGACGGCATACGATGCTAGTGCACCAAGGAGGAACCGAGCAGAGGGACCAGGTGCTACTCCAGGACAGACCCCGGACACGGCTGTTGACCCACACAGGGGAATACTGGAACAGACATTTTAGGCTGGCACACAGACTGGTGGGTATAGGCAGGCACGACTGGTATGCAGGAAGGCGGGTATGCAGGCAGGGGGGTACAGGCAAGCACGGCTAGAGTGCAGACAGGGAGGCGCTAGCAGGTAGGAACACAGGCGGGATAGGACCCCATACACACAGGGACTCAGGAACAGAACCACAGATGTGGCGGACAAACACAGCAGAGTGAGGCCGCCCAGAGAGGCGAGCGAGAGCAGGGCAGGACGAGACCGCCTAGAGCGGCGAGCGAGAGCAGAGCAGGACGAGGCCATCTGGAGCGGCGAGCAATATCAGAGCAGGACGAGGCCGCCTGGAGCGGCGAGCAAGAGCAGAGCAGGACGAGGCCGCCCAGAGCGGCGAGCAAGAGCAGAGCAGGACAAGGCCGCCTGCAGCGGCGAGCAAGAGCAGAGCAGGACAAGGCCGCCCGGAGCGGCGAGCAAGAGCAGAGCAGGACAAGGCCGCCTGGAGCGGTGAGCAAAGGCAGAGCAGGCTAGAACCGCCGGAGCAGTGAGCAAAGGCAGAGCAGGCTAGAACCGCCGGAGCGGTGAGCAAAGGCAGAGCAGGCTAGAACCGCCAGAGCGGTGAGCAAAGGCAGAGCAGGCTAGAACCGCCGGAGCGGTGAGCAAAGGCAGAGCAGGCTAGAACCGCCGGAGCGGTGAGCAAAGGCAGAGCAGGCTAGAACCGCCGGAGCGGTAAGCAAAGGCAGAGCAGGCTAGAACCGCCGGAGCGGTGAGCAAAGGCAGAGCAGGCTAGAACCGCCGGAGCGGTGAGCAAAGGCAGAGTAGGCTAGAACCGCCGGAGCGGTGAGCAAAGGCAGAGCAGGCTAGAACCGCCGGAGCGGTGAGCAAAGGCAGAGCAGGGGGGACAGGGCTCTGTTCACATGGAACAGACAGGAAGGGAAAGGCAGAACCAGATACCCACAGGGTACTTGCAGTGAAGTAGCGAGTGGACCACAAACTCACAAACGGGAGTACAGTGACAACGAGCAGGAGTAGGTACGAGTTCAGACTCTGCAGAAAAAGGAAAGGTACGGACATAGAGAAACACGGGAAAACAGGCTAGAAGAGAATACAGACAAGAACAGACAAAGTAGCAAGATACAGAAGCGGGTCTAGGAATGCAGCCCCTAGAAGGCGGGAGGAACAGGCCAGGAGCGAGTTCAGACAGGACAGACAAGATACAGGAGCGGGTCTAGGTATGCGGCCCCTAGAAGGCGAGACGAACAGGCAAGGAGCGTGTTCAGACTGGCCTGGAAATACAGCCTCCAGGATAGGCAGACAAGAGAACACAGAAGGGGACCTGGCACATTCAGAGTGAAAGACCACACTGAATGAAACACAATGCTCAGGCAGGGATTCATTGGAGCAGCTGGGTTAAATACCAGGTGACAGACAGCAATAGGCTGAGGACGCACAAGGGGTGTGCCCGCAGCAGGTACAAGAACCAGGAAGTGATCGGGCGGCGCCCTTAAGCAGCAGACACAGAGGCAAGCAGACAGCATGGAGGGAAGCCAGAGAGATATTCTGGATTGGAGATCAAGTGCGTGCTCTTGCACAGTGGGAGATGGACCACTATGCAAGGATGCCGCCAGGTATGTTACAACCTGCCTGTTCCTGTATTCCCCTGTGTGGGTCAACAGCCGTGTCCGGGGTCTGACCTGGAGTAGCACCTGGTCCCTCTGCTCAGTTCCTCTGTGGCACCCCAGGGGTCTGGTTGCCACAGTAATAGAAATATTATATCTGAGAGCAAGTGGGAGGTTTCTCTGGTCAGGAGCCCTAAGCATGCAACACGGCCCACCCAGACCTTGGTGGGGAGGAATCTGCCCTTATAAACTGGGTCTGGGGCGGGATTAAGTAGTGAAGTCCCAGACAGAGACACAGTCAGGTCTGGAGGACAGCAGACACAGGGAAAGTGACAACAGGAGCTCTGTAGGAGCAGGAACGAATGCCAGAGGCTGGAAGCTAGATAGCTCGCCTTGGCTGAAGACACTAAACCCGGACACGGAGTCCGAGGCTGTGGGGGCATCCAGGTCCAGCAGCAGAATCCAACCGGCAGGGGATTCCATGTCCTCTGGCCTTAGAAGCCCGGAGGCACGGTCACAAGCAAGGGACCAGCACCGCCATCGTGAAGCGGAGGCTAACGGAAGGCCCCAAGTCACCGGCCATACGGGTGAGCACCACACGGTATACTCAGGGACGTGGGCTACTTCTACCCGCATAGAGCAAGGTAGCCAGGAAAGAGTGCAGATAGTCGGGGAGGCCTACAACTCCACCTGGCCATGGGAGATCCTGCTTGCTCACAGACTGACCAGGCCCCTACTGCTAACCAGTACTCCCGGGAGGGTCTGCGTTATTCCATCAGTAAAGACCCTGAACTGCACCACACGTCTTGTGTGTTTCATCGCCGCACCAGCACCATCAGTCCTGGGACGCTCACACCATCACTTCCATCATTCACACTAGCTGCCCTCAGGCAATACTTCTCCCGTGGGGAGTCATCCCATACTCGGCTGCGCAAACAACATCAGCCTCAGCGGTCTGCATCGCAGCGGTGGTCCCCACTGACCGCAATCCACGGGTGGCATGGTCGGACATTGTTATTACTTAAGACTGCCACTGGTTTGACCGCCCTGGGAACGGACCGGGTCACCGCCACGGAGGACTACAACCCCTAGCGATCCGGCTCCGGGTATCCCCCTGCACAGCACAGGCCCAGGGGGTGCGTCAACTTTGGTGTAGTCGGCAGGATTTCGTGCCCGCAACCACCGGGTACTGCGTGCCTGAAAAAGACTTTTATACTTACCTGTGGTGAAGTTTCCCGCCGTCCGGAGTCGTTTCCCGCCATCGGACGCCATCTTGGACCGTTTCCCGCCGTCTTCTGCCGTCTTCCCGCCATCCGCAGCTGCTTCCCTCCTTCAGACGCCATCTTCGGGACGCCGCGCAGAAGCAAGAGGGGCGTGGACGCCGAAAGCGTGCGAGATCTGAAGCTCCGCCCCACGCACTGACGCTGCACAAGGTCCTGGAAGGGAGGAAGACAAGCTGTTGACCGAACAATTTATTGAGGGTCTACTGTGCAATGCCCACCGAACCCAGTTGCGGGCAATGGCCTTACAGGACCCTGACCTGGACTTTGCACAGTTCAAGGACAGAGCCATCCGGGTGCTCCGAGAACCGGCACCAGGTGGCGCTGTGACCCACAGGCGCCCTGCTATCACTTATCACCAGGACACGGCGCCCTTGTCTGCAGGGCCTGTGGGAGCTAATGCGCAGGCTTTGAACAATGACCCGGCAACAGACCTGCACCATCAGGTCCAAGAGCTGACTAAGAGCGTTGCCGCGCTAACCAGAACTGTGCAGTCTTTACAGGTCTCTTCTCCAGGAAAGATCCAGCTGGCATCCGGACCGGAGGACGTCCCGTGGCGCCGACTGAGGAGGACCCCACCGGCCAGAGGAAGACCCAGCGACAGATACAACGAGGACGGACGACCTATCTGCCTCCGCTGCAATCAACCCGGACATATGGCAAGGTACTGTCATTTAAACGGGCAGAACCTGGGGTAGAGGGCCAATCCCCAGGCTTAAGATCCTCAGGCCCATCGAACTGGCGTGACAAATACGTAGGGGGACGTCCGGTCTTGCCTGTGGTACTGGATGGCATTCCTATGAGTGCCCTACTAGACACCGGGTCACAGGTCACCACCATCCCGTACGTGCTCTTCAAGCGGTACTGGAATGACTCGGACATAACCCGCTACCCTGTTGACGACCTGAGCATTATCGCCAGCAATGGTCAGCCCGTGCCACAGATAGGATTAAAAGAGGTGACCATCAAGGTCGGTAAAGTTGAACTGCTGGCACAAGGACTGATCATTGTGGACATTGACCGTCGCGAGAGTCACCCAAAAATAACCCTAGGTACTAACGTAATCGAAAACTGTCTTGCAGAGGTGATTCTTATTTTGCAGCAGGTTGCCAAGAACGCCAGTTCCAGCCAGCAGCGTGTGCTCCAAAAAGAGATCCGGGCACTGATGAAACGGCAACAGGTGGAACTATCTGGTGGTGAGATAGGTAGCGTGAGAATGTGTGACCCGTTCCCTATTGCCATGCCCCCAAAAAGTGAGATGATGATTTGGTGCCGGGCAGCTATTGGTCTAAGAGGTAGAGACTACCAAGCAATGGTAGAACCCGTCTACTCAGACAGTAGGCCCACCATTTTGACAGCACGGGGGGTGGTCGATGTACGCCACGGGAGGGTTCCAGTCCACATCATAAATATCGGGGAGAGAGAAGTATACCTGCCCCGGTATGCCACGCTAGCCAAATTGTTCACCATCAACCAGAACTCTGTACAGGCCTGGAACCCTTGCCTCCATCTCAACCAGAGGAAGGTAACGGCTCTAAGAAACCAGTGGAGGACTGGTGTCAGCAACTGCATTTGGGTACTGACTCCACTCCCTCACACCAAAAACAGGGAGTCTACCGGGTGGTTCAAGAGTACGAGAGAGTGATTAGTAAACACCCGCTAGACTTTGGGCGAGTAAAGGGGGTAGAACATCACATCCCCACGGGAGACCATCCTCCCATAAAGGAGAGATACCGACCCGTACCCCCTGCACACTATCAACACGCCAAGGGGATGCTAAAAGACATGAAGGAAGCTGGGGTAATTAGGGACAGCTGTAGCCCCTGGGTTGCTCCACTAGTCTTAGTGAAAAAGAAAGACAACACCATGAGAATGTGTGTAGACTACAGGAAGGTCAACCGTATCACACACAAAGATGCGTACCCGTTACCAAGGATAGAAGAGTCCTTAGCTGCATTAAAATCTGCTAACTTCTTCTCTACTTTGGATCTCACTAGCGGGTACTGGCAGGTTCCTGTAGCAGAGGCGGACCGGGAGAAGACCGCATTCACCATCCCGATGGGACTCAGCGAATTTAACTGTATGCCATTCGGGCTCTGCAACGCACCAGGAACCTTCCAACGGTTGATGGAATGCTGTCTGGGACACCGGAACTTCGAGACGGTCCTATTATACCTGGACGACGTCATCGTCTATTCCAAGACCTATGAGGACCATCTGGAACACGTGGCAGAAGTGTTTGAAGCCCTGGCAAACTATGGCCTAAAGGTAAAACCCTCAAAGTGTCATCTACTGAAGACGAAGGTACAGTACCTGGGACACGTGGTGAGTGCTGACGGAGTGGCTCCCGACCCTGACAAGATCACCGTGATTAAGGACTGGCCAAGACCATCCAGCATAAAGGAAGTGCGGCAGTTCCTCGGGTTGGTAGGCTACTACCGAAGATTCATTCCCGGTTTTACCAAGAAGGCAGCTCCTATGCAGGACCTCCTTATAGGCCAGTCCAGGAAGGCCAAAAACCAGAAGCCACCTTTCAAATGGGAAAAGCTGGAAGAGGAGTCCTTCCGCCAGCTGAAGATGGCCCTCACGGGGGATGAAATCCTGGCGTACCCTGATTACAGCCAGCCCTTTATCCTCTACACGGACGCAAGCAACATCGGGCTAGGAGCTGTACTGTCCCAGATCCAGCAGGGAAGAGAACGGGTAATTGCTTACGCCAGCCGAAAACTGCGACCCACGGAAAGAAACCCTGAGAATTACAGCTCGTTCAAGCTAGAGTTCCTGGCAGTGGTGTGGGCAGTAAGCGAACGTTTCAAGCATTACCTTGCCTCTTCCAGGTTCACCGTGTACACGGACAACAACCCGTTGACACACCTGGACACTGCAAGACTGGGTGCCCTGGAGCAGAGATGGATGGCCCGCCTGTCCAATTTTGAGTTCACAATCAAATACCGGGCAGGGCGCTCCAATACCAACGCGGACGCCATGTCCAGGATGCCAAACCTACCGGACGAAGGGGAGGATCCAGAAGAATTGGAAGAGATCGAACTCCCTGCGTTTCACCGTCATGGGATTACCCAGTATTCCCACCGTGTGAGAGGCCAGCGATCCGCTACGTTCAACCCCTTACCCCACTACAACTGGGCGGAGACGCAAGACAGTAACCCCGCAGTCCGTCTGGTGAAGGAGATGCTGACCCAGGCTGACGCCCGTCTGGACCCAGACGCTCCGGAAGAGACCAAGCAACTGTGGACGGAGAAAAGCAGACTGTTTCTCTACAAGGAGAAGTTGTGCCGCAGAATGGTCAATTCCCGGACACATGAGCTGATCTGGCAGGTTGTGGTACCGAGACGGGACGCAGCTATGGTGCTGGAGGCCTACCATAATGGGGCAGGGCACTCGGATGGAAGAAGCTGGAGTTCCTGCTGCGTGAACGGTTCTACTGGATAGGCATGAGAGGAGCCATTGAGAGGTGGTGTAGAGACTGTGGCCCGTGCAATCTAAGAAGAAGGGACCGTGCCAGCCAGAGGACTCCCCTGCAGCCCATCATCACCAGGCAGCCGCTGGAACTGGTCGCTCTGGACCATGTTAAACTGGCTCCAAGCAGAAGCGGGTATGTCTACGCCCTAACCATCGTGGATCATTACTCCCGGTTCCTGGTGGTGGTCCCTGTCAAAGACCTGACGACTCAGACAGCAGCCAGAGCCTTCCTGCTGCACTTCTGCCGCCCACACGGGTACCCGGACCAAGTGCTGACGGACCAAGGACCAGCCTTCGAAGCGGAGGTCTTCCAGGAGTTCTGCAACCTGTATGGCTGCAAGAAGATAAGAACAACGCCCTATCACCCCCAAACCAATGGACTCTGCGAGAAGATGAACCAGGTGGTGATAGATTTGCTAAAAACATTGCCCCTGGAAGAGCGCAGTCTGTGGCCTGAGAAACTGCCCGATCTGGTGGACCTGTATAACCACATCCCGGTAGGTTCCACCAACTGTACCCCGGCTTACCTAATGCGAGCAAGACCTGGTAAGCTGCCTGTTGACCTGGATATGGGAGTCCTGATACCCGATGACACCTCGCCGGAGACAGACTGGGATACAGAACGGCAGCAGCAGTACCGGAAAGTACAGGAGAGCGTCGAGCGAAGTCTCTGTCAATCAAGAGAAAGGCAGGAGAGGACTTATAACCAACATGCTCCCGCTGTTCCCCTGGTACCTGGAGAGCAGGTCTTGAAAAGAAAAAGGCGGCTCCATAAGTTGGACGACCAGTGGGAAAAGGACCCGTACACCGTACTGCCCTCAAGACACAATAATCCAAAGGTGTACGTCATCAGCAAGGATGGAGGAGAGACCACAGCCACTGTCTCCAGAGACCACCTGAAAAAGTGCCCCGAGAAGTTGCAAAGCACGGATGAAGATCAGGAAGACCCTCAACCCGTAGAGGAAAAGGAGGAAATGATCAGCACCGTACTCGGAGACTTTCCCCGGTCCTGGACACAAGTAAACAACACTATCGTGGTGCCCGTCCTCACCTTTCTCCAGCCAGCCCCTCAAGTGCCTACAGAAGACCAGGTAGAGCTGGAAGAGCAGCCGGCCCAGGAGGCAGAAGAGTCCACACCAGCAGCACAGGAGAATCAACCCTCTGCTAGTAGTGAGCCTGCCGTGCCCCTAGTGAGCCAAAGACTACGCAGACAGCTGCCCAGCTTACCCATAACACCTCCTACACCCTGTAGTGCAGAACCAGTTAGTGAGCTCCGTAGGTCCACTAGAGTCACTAGAGGTCAGATTCCCGCTCGCTGGAAAATCTAAACTAATGCGCTGTGAATTTATCTGTTTAACTGTTTATGGTTTATGTTTGTTGCCTGTTATTAATTATGTTTCTGTTACCCTGCAGATTTCTTTGGACTAACAGGTTATGGACACTGGATAACCGGAACAATTCTTGTAGATAGTTGCACATTGTGCCTCTTGCGAAGATGGCCGCGGAAGAGAAAACCTGTCTGGCGTGGCCTACTTGCGGCCCAAAGTAGCTAGCTCCAGCCTTGCAGCCACGCCCAAGGCCAACGCAAGGGGTTTGCTTTGGACAGGTCCCCTACTTCGCTTAAAGCTTCACCTTGGGTGACATGGACGCCCTCTTGTTTCACAAACTTCACCTTGGGTGACATGGACACCCGGTTGCGGACACGCCGTGACCTTTAAAGAACTAAAGCTTCTTGTAAATATGTTATTGTGTTATTGTTATACCCTGCATTTATGTTTCTTTAAAATGTGTTTAGTCCCGGAGTACTAAAATTTACTAGGGGGGAATGTGGCACCCCAGGGGTCTGGTTGCCACAGTAATAGAAATATTATGTCTGAGAGCAAGTGGGAGGTTTCTCTGGTCAGGAGCCCTAAGCATGCAACATGGCCCACCCAGACCTGGGAGGGGAGGAATCTGCCCTTATAAACTGGGTCTGGGGCGGGATTAAGTAGTGAAGTCCCAGACAGAGACACAGTCAGGTCTGGAGGACAGCAGACACAGGGAAAGTGACAACAGGAGCTCTGTAGGAGCAGGAGCGAGTGCCAGAGGCTGGAAGCTAGATAGCTCGCCTTGGCTGGAGACACTAAACCCGGACACGGAGTCCGAGGCTGTGGGGGCATCCAGGTCCAGCAGCAGAATCCAACCGGCAGGAGATTCCATGTCCTCTGGCCTTAGAAGCCCGGAGGCAAGGTCACAAGCAAGGGACCAGCACCGCCATCGTGAAGCGGAGGCTAACGGAAGGCCCCAAGTCACCGGCCATACGGGTGAGCACCACACGGTATACTCAGGGACGTGGGCTACTTCTACCCGCATAGAGCAAGGTAGCCAGGAAAGAGTGCAGATAGTCGGGGAGGCCTACAACTCCACCTGGCCATGGGAGATCCTGCTTGCTCACAGACTGACCAGGCCCCTACTGCTAACCAGTACTCCCGGGAGGGTCTGCGTTATTCCATCAGTAAAGACCCTGAACTGCACCACACATCTCTGTGTTTCATCGCCGCACCAGCACCATCAGTCCTGGGACGCTCACACCATCACTCCCATCATTCACACTAGCTGCCCTGAGGCAATACTTCTCCCGTGGGGAGTCATCCCATACTCGGCTGCGCAAACAACATCAGCCTCAGCGGTCTGCAGCGCAACGGCGGTCCCCACTGACTGCAATCCACGGGTGGCGTAGTCGGACATTGTTATTACTTAAGACTGCCACTGGTTTGACCCCCCTGGGCACGAACCGGGTCACCGCCACGGAGGACTACAACCCCCAGCGATCCAGCTCCGGGTATCCCCCTGCACAGCACAGGCCCAGGGGGCGCGTCACCTCCTTGGTGCACTGGCGTCGTATGCCGTCGTGCGACCCTGGTCGGATCGGGTGGATACTTAGTTACGCCCCTCCAGGCATTCACTCTCCGGCACGGTCCAGTGGAACCACTACATATACACGCACACGCCACTCAGCCCGGGCGTGTGCATTACAACTACTAGTAGTAATGCATAGTGTTATGTGTAATCTTGCTGAAGTACAAGTACTGTAAAGGTAATGCCTAGTTTTCGTAATGTACAATGCCGAGTAAGTATAGGTAGAACATAGTGTAAAATTTAGAACATAAGATGGTAACTGCAGTTAGAGGATGACAATGGAGTTAGGTATAGTATAAGCATTGTTAGTATAGTATTAATGTAGAAAAGTAATGCAAGCTGTGTGCTAGAAGTAGGTGAAAGGTTAGATCTGCCAAGCAACAGACTGCAGGAACAGAAATAGTTAAAAAAAGGAAAAAAAAAGGAACCACTTCCTAGTTTAGTTAGTGTGAGAGTTCATTGGTGACAGTGACAAGGTCAAGTGCAAGCTGCAGTGGGCTAACAGCGAGAGGAGTACATATTGTGTTGGGTGGTATGAGACCCTACAAGACTCCCTGCGGGCTTTCCTGCAATATTCGGAGCCTAAGGCTCGAAACAGGTGCTATGGGGAGTACGTTAACCCCTTCCGTACAGAGGAAGATAGATGTGGAACTGCATGAGGAAAAGGTAAAGGATCTCATCAATACTGTGGAGCCAGGTGGGAAATCCCTGGGGCTGAAGGAAGGAAGGAACACGTTTGGTACTTTCACCCTATTTTTGCACCCTCCTTCCCTAACTACACCTATGATGGTATGTCACAACAATGCCGTTAATTATATTTTTAATGACTGAATAAAGATTCTACATTTTATACTTGAAGCTGGATCTCTACAAGTACAGCCACACCAAGACCATACATTACTAGCATATTTAGTGATAACTGAATAATATCACTATACTGATCATTAATCATTTAAAAAAACAGCAGATCTAACCTTAATATTATCACCAGTAACAGTTGCACACAGGACCTCTGTTTGTAGTATATAGTGCATAGTCTAAGTGTACAGGCAATACAGTGATCACCGGGGATATTATACATAAGGGCCCACCGTACCGCTTATTACAGTATCTGCATACAAAGAAAGTTGATACAGTTAAAGGGAATCTGTCACCAGATTTTTGCCACCTTATCTGAGGGCAGCATAATGTACAAACAGAGGCCCTGATTCCAGCGATGTAGCCTTCACTGGGCTGCTTGCTGCAGTTTTGATAAAATCACTGTTTTATCAGAAGAATATTATCACTAGAGGACTAGTAAAACTGCTACCAGGTAGTCAAGCATATTCATGAGCTCTGTATAACCCCACCCCACCACTGACAGGAGGTTTTTCGTGTACACTGTACATGGACAGAAAGCTGCCAATCAGTGGTGTGGGTGGGGTTGTATGGTGCACAAAATTCACAGAACTGCTAGATTTGCAACCGATGAAAACCAGTGATTTTATCAAAATGATAGCAAGCGGCCCAGTAAGTGACATATTGCTGGAATCAGAGTCTCTGCCTCCGTTGGGACGCTGACTGTACCAGAGGGCTCTCCAGGATTTGGGCCTAGGTGAGCATATAGTATATTTTTTATTTTTTTACTCAGCTCTTGTAGGGGAATGTGGACAGAATCATACTGGAGGGAAGGGAGACAGAATACTATGTGGCCACCAGACTGTGAGGGGGGTGCTGTGGGGTCCATCATCCCGTGGGAGGGGGGACTACTATAGGTGCCGACATACTGTGTGTCGTGGAACTACTATGGGAGTCATTATATTATTATATGGGAGAAACTACTGTGAGGGCATTTTACTGTTTGAGAGGTGCTGTGAGCGCCATCATACTACGTGTAGGGGCTACTGTGTGGGCAATGTTTTGGATCTTTCATACTGTGTGGACATATTGTTGGGGCCATCATGCTATATTTGTGGGGGGCTACTGTCTGGGAAATACTGTGGGGCCATCATACCATGAGGGGGTGCTGTGGGGGGTTACTGTACTGTGTGAGCATTGCTGGGGAGGTCATTATATTGTGTTGGGGGTGTTGGGGGTGCCATTGTACTGTGTGGGGGCCATCATACTAAGTTGGCGGTGCCGTGGGAACCATCATAGAGTGTGTGTGGGGGCTACTGTGTTGGCAATAGTGTAAGGCCATCATACTGCGTGGGGGTGCTGTGGGGGCCATCATGCTGTGTGTGTGAGGGGGCTACTTTATGGGCAATACTGTGAGACCATCATACCATGTGAGGGTGCTGTGGGGATTACTATACAGTGTAGGGGTGCTGTGGTTGTTATTATACTATGATGGGAGTGCTGACAGAGTCATTGTGCTAGAAAGAAGGTGCTATGGGGGTAATCATACTTTATTTGGGGCGCTGTGGAGGCCATCATACTGTGGGGGCTTTATTACTGTGGGAGAGGTTGCTGTGTGGGTCATCATACTCTGTGAGGGGGACTACTATGTGGGCAATACTGTGAGACCATCACACTGTGTGGGGTGCTCTGGGGCCATCATACTGTATTGAGGTGCTGTGAGGGCCATCATACTGTTTGTGGGGGGACTATCAAGTGGGCAATACTGTAGGGCCATCATGCTGTGTGTTTTGGTGAGCTACTTTGGATCTTTCATACTGTGTTGGAGTGCTGTGGGGACCATCATACTGTGTGGATTGACTACTGTGGGGGTCAATAAACAGTATGGGTGATGCTGCGGGAGCTATCTTTGTTATGATCTGCAACATGTACTAAGGAAAGATAGGGGAAGGCTGTCCCTACAGTAAGACTAAGCTGAATCCCTATGATGTTGCGGGCTGTCTGTATCTAGCGAACAGACCCCCCTTAGTACTCGGCTAATCTGAACGAAGACCTATAGCATAAGGGGAGGGGTCCCTAAAAGAACCAAGGACTGGGACAAAAATGGGACACCTCCTAAACAGAGAAGTTGTTGCAGAACACAAAAAGACAAACTGACAAAAAGGTACTGTAGCATACCTGGTGGCGTTCTTGCATAGTGCTCCATCCCCCACTATGCAAGATCGCAAACTTGATCACCAGTCCAGTTTGCTAGCCTGGCTTCTTTCCATGCTGTCTGCTTGCCTCTGTTCTGGCTGCTTAAGGGCGGCGCCCGATCTCTTCCTGCTTCTAGCAGCTGCTGTGGGCACACCTCTAATGCGTCCTCAGCCTATTGCTGTCCGTCACTGAATATTTAAACCAGCTTCACCTGGAAACTGGTGCCTGAGCAACGTGTTCATTCAGTGTGCTCTTTCACTCTGAATGTGCCAGGTCCTATTCTGTGTTTTCTTGCCTGTCTGTCTGCCTTCCTGGAGGCTGTATTTCCAGGCCTGTCTGAATACGCTCCTAGCCTGTTCGTCCCGCCCTCTGGGGGCTGCATACCCGGACTCGCTCCTGTATCTCGCTACAGTAACAGTTCCTGTCTGAACTGTCTCCTAACCTGCTTCCTGTTTTTCTCTATGTGCGTACTTTCCCTTTCTCCTGCATTGTCAGAACCAGCACTTGGCTTTACCTTGGCTCGTTCCTGTATTTGTTGCTGTAACAGTTCCTGTCTGAACTGTCTCCTAAACCTGCTTCCTGTTTCTCTCTATGTCCATACCTTCCCTTTCTCCTGCATTGTCTGAACCAGCACTTGGCTTTACCTTGGCTCGTTCCTGTATTTTGTTGCAGTAACAGTTCCTGTCTGAACTGTCTCCTAACCTGTCTCCTGTTTTTCTCTATGTCCGTACCTTCCCTTTTTCTGCAGAGTCTGAACCTGCACCTAACTCCTACTCGTTGTCGCTGTACTTCTGTTTGTGAGTTTAGAGTCCACTCGCTACTTCATTGCAAGTATCTTGTGTGTATCTGGTTCTGCCTTTCCCTTCCAGTCTGTTCCGTGTGAACAGAGCCCTGTCCCCTCTGCTCTGCCTTGCTCGCCACTCCGGCAGTTTCTGCCCGCTCTGTCTTGCTCGCCGCTCCGACGGTTTCTGCCCGTTCTGCCTTGCTCGCCGCTCCGGCGGTTCTTGCCTGCTCTGCATTGCTCGCCGCTCCGGCGGTTCTTGCCTGCTCTGCCTTGCTCACCGCTTCGGCAGTTCTTGCCTGCTCTGCCTTGCTCTCCGCTCCGGCGGTTCTTGCCTGCTCTGCCTTGCTCTCCGCTCCGGCGGTTTCTGCCTGCTCTGCCTTTGCTCACCACTCCAGCGGTTTCTGCCTGCTCTGCCTTTGCTCACTGCTCCAGCGGTTTCTGCCTCCTCTGCCTTTGCTCACCGCTCCAGCGGTTTCTGCCTGCTCTGCCTTTGCTTACCGCTCCAGGTGGCCTCGCTCTGCTCTGCCTTTGCTCACCGCTCCTGGCGGCCTCGCTCTGCTCTGCCTTTGCCCACCGCTCCAGGCGGCCTTGCTCTGCTCTGCCTTTGCTCACCGCTCCAGACGGCCTCGCTCTGCTCTGCCTTTGCTCACCGCTCCAGACGGCCTCGCTCTGCTCTGCCTTTTTTCACCGATCCAGGCGGCTTCGCTCTGCTCTGCCTTTGCTCACCGCTCCAGGCGGCCTCGCTCTGCTCTGCCTTTGCTCACCGCTCCAGGCGGCCTCGCTCTGCTCTGCCTTTGCTCACCGCTCCAGGCGGCCTCGCTCTGCTCTACCTTTGCTCACCGCTCCAGGCGGCATCGCTCTGCTCTTACTCACCGCTCCGGCGGTCTCGCCCTGCTTTGCTCTTGCTCACTGCTCCGGCGGTCGCGCCCCGCTCTGCTCTTGCTCACCGCTCCATCGGCCTCGCTCTGCTCTGTTTGTCTACCGCATATCCGGTTCTGTTCCTGAGTCCCAGTCTGTACTGGACCTTATCCCGTCAGTGCTCCAACCTGCTAGTGCCTCCCTGTCTGCACTCTAGCCGTGCTTGCCTGTACCCCCTGCCTGCATACCCGCCTGCCTGCATACCAGTCGTGCCTACCTATACCCACCAGTCAGTGTGCCAGCCGAACCTGCCTGTTCCTGTATTCCCCGGTGTGGGTCAACAGCCGTGGCCGAGGTCTGACCTGGAGTAGCACCTGGTCCCTCTGCTCGGTTCCTCCCTGGTGCACTGGCGTCGTATGCCGTCGTCCGACCTTGGTCGGATCGGGCAAATACTTAGTTACGCCCCTCCTGGCACTCTCCGGTTCATAGTCCTGTGGGATCACTAAACACGCACACTCCAGTCAGTCCGGGCATGTGCATAACAGGTACTAGAGGTCCCAGAAGGACCAAGCGAACTGACAGAGAAAGGCACCGAAGCACCTGGCTAGAGAAACAGTCAAACACTGAAGTTCAGCACAGCCAAAATGGCGGAGCTGGAATATAAAAGCAGATGGTCATGTGACCGCAAAACACAAGATGGAAAAAAACAAACAGGAGGGTTCTAACAATCGTACTATGGGGAGTGCTGTGCAGACCATCATTGTGTGGGTGTACTACTATGGGGCGAACTACTGTGGGGGTAACCATGCTGTGTAGTGTGAGTACCATGGGGCTGTCATATTGTAGAATGACTACTGTGTGGGCTTCCTTACTGTGGTAGGGGTACTGTGTGGACCATACTACTATGTGGGCAATACTGTGATACCAACATTCTGTGTGGTGTGCTATAGGGCCATCATACTGTATGGGGTACTGTGAGGGCCATCATACTGTTTGTGGGGGGACTTTCATGTGGGCAATACTGTGGGGCCATCATACTGTGTGTAGGGGTGAGCTACTTTGGATTTTTCATAGTGTGTTGGAGTGCTGTGGGGACCATCATATGATGTGGATTGACTACTGTGGGGATCATTACACAATATGGTTGTGCTGAGGGAGCCATCATACTATAGGGGGTGCTGGGCAGACCATCATACTGTGTGTGTGGGGTGGACTACTGTTGAAGGAACTACTGTGGGGGTAATCTTACTGTGTGGTGTGAGTACCATGGGGCTGTCATATTGTAGAAGGACTACTGTGTGGGCTTCCTTACTGTGGTAGGGGTACTGTGTGGACTATCATACTGTGTTGGGGAACTACTGTGTGGGCAATACTGTGGTGCCATCATTCTGTGTGAGGGGTGTTGAGAGGGCCATCATACTGTGTGGGGGTGCTGCCAGGGCCATCCTAATGTGGATGTGTTGGAAGGCTACTTTGGGGCCATCATACTGTGTGTGGGGGGGGACAACTGTGAGGCCATCACACTGTGTGGGGGCATCATACTGTGTGGGAGGGGGACAACTGTGAGGCCATCACACTGTGTGGGGGCATCATACTGTGTGTGAAAGGCTGTCGGGATGAGAACTGTTGGGGCATCAGGGGACATTATTACTTTTTAGGGGAACTCAGAAGACAACATTTAATGTTAAGTGGACATTTAACAGGCATTAGTATATTATAGGGCATTGTGGCGCCCTGCTGCGCATTGGTGCCACAGAACCCAGAAGGGTGCATGGATGGACTTCTCCACAAGACGCCCTCACACATTTACACACCTCCACCCTACCACCTCAGACCAGCAGAAGGAGCCCTAATAGGGATATATAAAGGGAGGGTGGAGGCAGGCAGCTCAGTTAAGTGAGTCTGAAGTGAGTGTAGACAGTTCAGTGTTCAGAGACAGAGAGGAACACAGCTCAGAGTTGAGCAGAGAGCGTGCTGACGCTCAGAGAGCAGTGAAGAGGCAGCGAGCTGGCTGCTGTGTTTAGGCAAGCCAAAGCCTACAGCACGTGTGAAGGCCTAGTGAGGGCCATGAGTGGGCCGAAGGCAAGAGGAGAAGGAAGAAGTAGCAAGGGGGCAGAGGAGCATACCAGGCTCATCCTGATATATATACCAGACACCGGGTCTGCGCCTACAGGGACATTTATACTCAGTAGGAACCACCGGAAACCCCTGGAGGACTACAGGTCCCAGGTTCACCAAACGCTGACTACAGTACCAGGGCTAGGAGTCACGGAGGTCCCAGCGTCCAGGGAGAGTGATCTCCAAAGAGAAGGCCCTACCACCTGGTCAACAGGTGCTAAGAGAGACAGTAACCAAGCTAGGCCTAGCTCCAGGCAGGTCAGAAGCTTAGAGAAGAAAGCAACAGATCAGGAGGCCCTGTACCCACTCACTGGGGAGAGTCCAAAAGTTCGCCCTTCACCTGGAGTACCCTGGATCGTGCCTGCAACATCACCAGTAAAGGTACTGAAGCTTACCCCCGTGTGAGTGTCCGTCTTTCCTCCTGGACCACCATCCATTACACCCCCACGCTGCCCTGGAGCAAGCTCTACCTGTGGAGAGCCACACCATCCCTGCTGCCGTAACACCAGCTCCAGAGGACTGCTCCGCAGCGGCAGCTCCCTCTAGCCGCAATCCACAGGTGGCGTCACGAACTGTCCAAATTCCCCATATCTATTCCCCCTTTCACTGACCTCCCTGGGTCACGGACCGGGCCAGCCACCGTGATATTCCCCCCGGCAACCAGAGGCCTGGCTGCCGAGTACCCCACGGCCCAGGGGGCGCGTCAGCCTTGGCGTCACAAATAGGATTCCGTGCCCTTTGCCACCGGGTACTGTGCGCCTTTATTGAACTGAACTGTGTGTTAAACTGCGGTGAGGAACGCAGCCATTATCGCGCTGCAGTGCCGGAAGAAAAGTGGCGTAACCGTGGGAATCTGGGAGGAGCAACCGCTGGAAGCGCGCGAAGCCCAGGATGCGCCCCGCCCCTGACGTCGAACCAGGAAGTGTCAGGTCCTGGAAGGAGCCAGAGGACACTCTGACGTCAGACGCGAGCGACACAAGGTCCTGGAAAAAGACCATCGCCCACGGAGCTGCGGCCTACCTGTTAAAGAAAGTGAAGAAGGTAGGCTCCGGTTCACTAGGGGGGTGCAACTATGGCCGACGACCAGCAAGCCGCCAGAGCACCAACGCTCCTAATGCCCAACCTGCACCTGGCGCTGAACAGTCCCCGTTATTACCTATGGCCCTGCCGTATATCCCTGGAGCGAAGTGGCTCCCCCAGTATAACGGCAAACTGGACACCCTGTCTGGATTCAAGAGAAGAATATGCAGTGTGCTAGATATGTATTCTTTGACTGGCAAACTGGCAAACAGAGAGCTGCTGTCGTGTTGGGACAATTGACTGGTGCCGCAGAGCGGGAAGTTGAAACCTGGCCAACCGCAGACCAGGAATCGGTATCCATCATCTTTAAGAGACTGCAAACTGTGTTTGAAAACCGCACTGAGACAGATCTCCGGATGAGGTTCTACCACTGTGTCCAGAAACCTGAGGACTGTGTCCGGGACTACGCCTGGCACTTACAGGAAGCCCTGCGGGCCCTGAAACAGGCTAGTCCAGCCAGCATACAGAATAAAAATAAAATGCTGACGGAACAGTTCATCCGGGGGTTGAGGTCTGAAGAAGAGAGCAGAACTGTACGGTAGTGGGCCCTAGATCATCCAGATGCCACCTTTGACACCCTTAAGGACATGGCTATAAAGGGTCTGCAACCCCTGGAAACATCAGATACTGCTATCCAGCGTTACCAGGGTGGGGCCACGCCAGTGCCTGCAGCACCCACTGCTCCTTCATTAACGGCTGAAACAAAGATGCAAACAGTGCCTCATAGCGAGCTGGACAGTCCACGCTCTGAAGTGCGCCAGTTAAGTAAAACCCTGGCCTCTGTCCTGAGCACCCTGCAGCTACAGGAGGAGCCCAAGCCGGAAGGAAGGATACTACTCGCCGACAGCCCTGAGGATGTCCCCTGGATGAGAAGAAGAAGGAGGACAATGCCACCCCATCGGAGGACATCGCCACCCCGGAGGAGGGCAACGCCACCCCGTGGGAGGACCAATGACCAACGTCACCCTCCAGGAGAATTCATCTGCTACCGCTGCCAGAAGGCAGGCCACACCGTGCGGAACTGTCCTTTAAATGAGCAAACCCTGGGGCCGAGGGCTGACACCCAGGAGTAAGTCAAGCACGCCCATCAAACTAGTACCATCGGTTCATGGGAGGAAGACCTTTCCTGTCCATTGTGCTGGACGGCATCACGACACCTGCCCTGCTGGACACTGGATCTCAGGTAACCATCATGCCAGATGTACTCTACAAAAGGTTCTGGTCCATAGACGAACTTCACCCGCCAGCTCCAAACCTTTCCGTGTATGCGTCCAATGGCCTTCCCCTTAACCTAGTCGGGGTTAAGGATGTGGCAGTAAAGGTGGGAAGAGTGGAACTGAAGGACCAGGGACTAATTGTAGTAGAGACTAATCCTGATGATAGAGACTTGTATATGGTATTTGGCACAAATATTGTTGGTAACTGTTTGGGAGAAGTGTTGTTTTTGCTCCAACAGATGGCCGACACTGCCAAACCAGGGCAGAGGAGGGTGCTCCAGAAAGAGATCCGAGCCCTTATGTACCAGCAACAGGTAAAGCTAACAGGTGGTGAAATTGGTCATGTACGGGTGACAGATCCGATACCCATTGTGATCCCCCCGATGAGTGAGATGCTGATTTGGTGTAGAGCAGCAATAGGTCTCAAAGGATGGAGCTACCAGGCGGTAGTAGAGCCCCTTAGCTCGGAGCATAGACCTACACTCTTGACTGCCAGAGGGGTAGTGGATGTACGCAATGGGAGGGTGCCCGTATGCCTCCTAAACTATGGGGAGGACGAGGTTAGATTACCACGCTACGCCACTGTTGCCAAACTGTACACAGTAGATAACAACTCCATACACACGGCGGAGTCCTTAACCTCACCAGACGAAGTGGAGGATAATGACCCGGGAACCCAGGTGGAGGATTGGTGTCAACAGCTCCATGTTGGGACAGACACCACTCCTGCCCATCAGAAACAGGGTGTACACCGGGTGGTTCAGTAATACAAGCAGGTATTCAGTAAACACCCACTTGACTTTGGGAGAATTAAAGGGGTACAACACCATATACCCACAGGTGACCATCCACCCATCAAGGAACGTTACAGGCCCATACCACCAGCACACTACCAGAAGGCGAAGGAGATGTTGCACGACATGAGGAAGGCAGGGGTAATAAGAGATAGCTGTAGCCCCTGAGCAGCTCCCCTGGTCCTAGTCAGGAAAAAGGATGGAAGCATGAGGATGTGTGTAGATTACAGACAGGTAAATCGCATAACACACAAGGATGCATACCCTTTGCCCCGTATAGGGGAATCCCTAGCTGCATTAAAGTCTGCAAATTACTTCTCCACCCTTGACCTCACTAGTGGGTACTGGCAAGTAGCTGTTGCTAAGGAGGATCGGGAGAAGACGGCCTTTACTACCCCGATGGGACTCTGCGAGTTCAACAGTATGCCCTTTGGACTCTGCAACGCCCCCGAAACGTTCCAGAGATTGATGGAGTGCTGCCTGGGACACCGCAACTTCGAGACTATACTGCTATACCTGGATGACATGACAGTGTACTCCAAAACGTACGAGGACCATTTGAAGCACCTGGCAGAGGTATTTGAGTCGCTGTATGCTGAAGCCCTCCAAGTGCCACCTGCCCAAGCGAAAGGTACAGTACCTGGGGCACATCGTCAGTCCAGAAGGAGTAGCACCAGACCCGGAGAACGTCACTGCCATCCAGAAATGGCCTGAGCCGAAGAGCCTCAAGGAGGTACGTCAGTTCCTGGGACTAGTCGGGTATTACCGGAGGTTTGTGAAGGACTATACCAAGAAATCGGCGCCTTTGCAAGATCTCCTGGTAGGACAGTCCGGGAGAGGCAGAAACCCCCCGTTCCAGTGGGGTAAGGAGCAAGCTGAATCATTTGAGGTGATGAAGGAGATCCTGACCGGCGAAGAGATCCTAGCCTACCCTGACTATAGCCAACCGTTCCTGCTGTACACTGATGCCAGCAACGAGGGATTAGGAGCTGTGTTAGGTCAGGAGCAGAATGGCCGAGAGAAGGTGATCGCCTATGCAAGCAGGAAGCTCCGCCCGACCGAGAGGAACCCAGAGAACTATATCAGCTTCAAGTTGGAGTTCCTGGCCCTGGTCTGGGCCATCACCGAGCGGTTCAAGCACTACCTAGCCTCCAGTAAGTTCACTGCCTACACTGATAATAACGCCTTGACTAATCTGGAAACAGCCAAGTTAGGAGCCATGGAACAACGATGGATGGCTCGGCTGTCAAACTACCAGTTCACCATTAAGTACCGGGCAGGCCGCAAGAATGCCAACACCAATGCCCTATCCAGAATGCCTCACCAGTCGGACACTGAAGAAGAAGTGGATGACCTGGAGGAAATTGAGCTACCTGCCTTCCACAGAAATGGGATGGTCCATGAGCAGCGCGCCTCCAGGAGGTATCGTGGTAAGACACTAAACCCTTTACCTCACCACAGTTGGAAGGAGACCCAGGACAGCGACCCGGTTGTCAGTCGCATCAAATAACTGATAACCCAGGAAGGTTCCTCCCTGGAGAAGGACGCGTCTCCACAAGCCAAGCAGCTGTGGAATGAGAGAAGCCGGCTGTTCATCTATAGAGAGAAGCTGTGCCGAAGGTACATTAACCCCAGGACTCATGAGATGGTATGGCAGATCGTAGTGCCCAGGACGGACAACTAGATGGTGTTGGAGGCCTACCACGATCAAGCAGGACACTTCGGCTGGAAGAAGTTAGAAACCCTGCTGAAAGGTCGGTTTTATTGGGTTGGAATGCGCAGCTCCATAGAGAGATGGTGCCGGGATTGTGGACCCTGTAGCCTCAGAAGAAAAGACTACAGCAGCCAGAAGGCACCCCTGCAACCCATCAAGACAACTCGACCCTTGGAGATCGTGGCCCTGGATCATGTGAAGCTGTCACCCAGCAGGTCAGGATATTCCTATGCCCTGACCATGGTGGATCACTACTCCCGGTTCCTGGTGGTCGCCCCCGTCAAGGATCTGATGGCAGAAACTGCGGCGAAGACGTTTCAGGCGTACTTCTGCAGTCCCCATGGATACCCGGAGCAGGTGCTGACAGATCAAGGCACTGCCTTCAAAGCCGAATTGTTCAAGGAGTTTTGCCATCTGTACGGGTCTAAGAAGATCCGGACTACACCGTACCACCCCCAAACCAATGGGTTATGTGAAAAGATGAATAACATCGTCATCGACCTGTTGAAGACCTTACCGCTAGAAGAAAGAAACCAGTGGCCAGACAAGCTACCTGACCTGGTAGATCTGTACAACCACATACCTGTGAGTTCCACCAATTGCACTCCAGCATATCTCATGCGAGTAAGACCCGGAAAGTTGCCCATGGACCTGGAGCTTGGTGTAGTAGAACCTGAAGCAGATATGTCCACTGAAGACTGAGACACGACGCGACAGGAACAGTACAGGAGAGTACAAGCCTGTGTCGAAGACAGTCTAAATAGGGTAAGAGACAAGCAGGAAGCACAGTACAACAGGAGTGCACAAGCTGAACCCTTGACACCTGGAGAAGTTGTGCTGAAACTAAAGAGAAGAAGCCACAAGCTTGACGACCAGTGGGAAAGGGAACCTTACACTGTGTTGAATTCCAGGTTCGACAATAGGAAAACTTGTCTAATCAGCAAAGACGGAGGAAGAACAACTGCAACGGTATCAAGAGAGCATCTGAAGTTGTGCCAAAGTCCGCTGAAGCCCCAGGAGGAAGTGCCTCTCACTGTACCGGAGGAGCCTAAAGAAGTAGTAATACATACTGAATTAGGAGATATCCCGGCAGATTTCCCCCAACTAGGAGGAGCGCTAATAATACCTGTGCTACACTTCTACCAACAGCCAGAAGACCCTCCACAGCAAGTAGAACCTGTAGGTGCCCCAGAAGAGCCTGCTCAGGAAGAATCACCGGAAGAAGGATCCCCGGTTGGAGCAGAGCAAGAAGGCCCAGCCAATGGTACACTTGCCAGTCCCGTAGAGAGGTTAAGGCAGTCTTACAGTCCCTCCACACCTAGAACTGACAGAATGGGAGGTAGTACAAACACCAGTACCACACGCATCCCAGTACTACGTAGGTCAACACGTAGCACGCAGGGTCAGACCCCTGTCAGATACAGAGAGTAGGAAGAGAAACTCTGAAAGTATAAATAGTTGCCCCTTGGGGTATGATTGTTCTTGTGTAATTTTCATGTATGTATTGACGTATTTTGCCTTCCAATGGACAATTTAGGTGACATGGACACTTTTCTTTTTGCATTTAATTACCCGTAAGTAGGTACAAGGTGGCCGAAGACGTGGTCCAGCACCTGGATCACCTATGCCCTGTAGCCACGCCCAGGGCCTACGTTGAGGGTTTTCAGGCGGGTTCCTCATGTTCCTTCATTGGTGAAACGGACACCAGGTTAAGGAACTTGCCGTAACTTTATTGTTATTTATAATTGTAATTATTGTATTATAATGTTACCTGTAACGTTCAAGAAATGTGACTCCCATAAAGGGAAGAAATGTTAATGTTATTGTTTAACCTGTTTTGAAAAAAATGCTTCAGTCCAGGAGTACTGAGTTTTACTAGGGGAGGGTGTGGCGCCCTGTTGCCCATTGGTGCCACAGAACCCAGAAGGGTGCATGGATGGACTTCTCCACAAGAGGCCCTCACACATTCACACACCTCCACCCTACCACCTCAGACCAGCAGAGGGAGCCCTGATATGGATCTATAAAGGGAGGGTGGAGGCAGGCAGCTCAGTTGAGTGTTTAGTCTGAAGTGAGTGCAGACAGTTCAGTGTTCAGAGACAGAGAGGAACACAGCTCAGAGTTGAGCAGAGAGCGTGCTGACGCTCAGAGAGCAATGAAGAGGCAGCAAGCTGGCTGCTGTGCTTAGGCGAGCCAAGGCCTACAGCACGTGTGAAGGCCTAGTGAGAGCCTTGAGTGAGCCGAAGGCGAGAGGAGAAGGAAGAAGTAGCAAGGGGGCAGAGGAGCATACCAGGCTCACCCCGATATATATACCGGACACCGGGTCCGCGCCTACAGGGACATTTATACTCAGTAGGAACCACCGGAACCCCTAGAGGACTACAGGTCCCAGGTTCACCAAACGAGGACTACAGTACCAGGGCTAGGAGTCACGGAGGACCCAGCGTCCAGGGAGAGTGATCTCCAAAGAGAAGGCCCTACCACCAGGTCAGCCGCTGATAAGAGAGACAGTAACCAAGCTAGGCCTAGCTCCAGGCAGGTCAGAAGCTTAGAGAAGAAAGCAACAGATCTGGATGCCCTATACCCGCTCACTGGGGAGAGTCCAAAAGTGCGCCCTTCACCTGGAGTACCCTGGACCGTGCCTGCAACATCACCAGTAAAGGTACTGAAGCTTACCCCCGTGTGAATGTCCGTCTTTCCTCCTGGACCGTCCTGCCGTCTCTCCCCTGCACCACCATCCATTACACCCCCACGCTGCCCTGGAGCAAGCTCTACCTGTGGAGAGCCACACCATCCCTGCTGCCGTAACACCAGCTCCATTGGACTGCTCCGCAGCGGCAGCTCCCTCTAGCCGCAATCCACAGGTGGCGTCACGAACTGTCCAAATTCCCCATATCTATTCCCCCTTTCACTGACCGCCCTGGGTCACGGACCGAGCCAGCCACCGTGATATTCCCCCGGCAACCAGAGGCCCGGCTGCAGAGTACCCCACGGCCCAGGGGGCGCGTCAGCCTTGGCGTCACGAATAGGATTCCGTGCCCGATGCCACCGGGTACTGTGCGCCTTTATTGAACTGAACTGTGTGTTAAACTGCGGTGAGGATCGCAGCCATTATCGCGCTGCAGTGCGGGAAGAAAAGGGGCGAAACCCTGGGAATCTGGGAGGAGCAACCGCTGGAAGCGCGCGAAGCCCAGGATACGCCCCGCCCCTGACGTCGAACCAGGAAGCGTCAGGTCCTGGAAGGAGCCAGAGGACGCTCTGACGTCACACGCGAGCGACGCAAGGTCCTGGAAGAAGACCGTTGCCCGCGGACCTGCGGCCTACCTGTTAAAGAAAGTGAAGAAGGTAGGCTCCGGTTCACTAGGGGGGCGCAACAATGGCCGACGACCAGCAAGCAGGAGAGCCACACCATCCCTGCTGCCGTAACACCAGCTCCAGAGGACTGCTCCACAGCGGCGGCTCCCTCTAGCCGCAATCCACAGGTGGCGTCACGAACTGTCCAAATTCCCCATATCTATTCCCCCTTTCACTGACCGCCCTGGGTCACGGACCGGGCCAAGCACCATGATATTCCCCCGGCAACCAGAGGCCTGGCTGCCGAGTACCCCACGGCCCAGGGGGCGCGTCAGCATTATAGGGGCACTCAGAGTATTATAATTGTGAAAGCAGCACATAGGATGCATTATTACATTCTAGACAGCAAAGTATGAGCCCTATAACTTTGTATGGCACCTAAAGAAGGTAGTAATATATTCTTGGGGGCATTTTTACCATTCAGAGGGCACAAAGGGGGCATTTTACTTTGTAAGGTCCCCTTCACACGTCTGTATAATACTGATACCGGAAAAAACAATACTGTTGTCATTAGTGTTTTGGATCAGTGTGCCATGAGTGAGCCATCCGTGTGTCATCAGTGTGCCGTCCATTTTTTTCCAGTATGGCTTAATGAAAATCAATTCCAAAGCTTCTCCTATACTTTGCAATGTTAAACACGTACAGCACTCGACAGCACATGGTTGCCAGCCGTATGCTGTACGTGTTGTAGCATAATTGGGAAGGATATGTTTAAATCCCAGCTCTGCAGTGTTTGATTAGAAGCTCCTGCATGGTTTCTCTAAGAAGCAGGAAGTAGATTCATTGTGTTGCAGTCTCCTGAAGGAGTGTAATGCTGTTGGATAAAGCAGAGTTGAGTGTGCTGTTGATGAGGGTGTCCATCCCAAAATGTGAGTTGTAGCTGGGAGAGAGACATGCCAGGGTCTCTCTGAATGGAGTGACTGGCAAGTCAGTCAATCTGCTGGAAGTAGCAGAGGCAAGAATTCCTCTATGAGAAGACTCTGCACAGGCCGCGTGCAGAGAACCTCAAGTATCAGTGGTTGCTATACACAATAGGTGTTTTGTTTGAGCGAGCTGGGGCTAGCTTAGTTGTGTATGAGCAGCCAGGGTCTGTTCTGTTTAGTTAGTGTCTGCACAAGGTTAGGGATTTATGCTTATGAATATGTTTTGGTGCTGTGCAACCTGTGGAAAGTAATAAAAACTGCATGTGTTTGGACCAAAACTGCATTCCTTGTGTGAACGCTACCTAAGGCCTAATGCCTACCAGAGAGATTGAATCTCTACAATTGGTTGAGAATGCGGGCATGAAATCCCAGAGAGCACAGGTGACTGCAATGTAAGGATATAATATACTGAGCTCAGACCGGCGTCAGTGGACTGTCTGCAGTGTGTAGGACTGTTTGCAGTGTGGAAGACTGTGTGCAGTGTGTAGGACTGTGTGCAGTGTGTAGGACTGTGTGCAGTGAGTTTCCAGCCTCATGATGTGTTGTCATTGGCAGTGCAGTGTGCACTGTGTGAGGCTGTGTGTCTGCAGAGTGGTATGGTAATTGTGCAATTGTTATGAGGTTGCTTGTAGTAAAGAACTAACTGCATGTTGCAGGCGGCGGAGCCTGTGTGTGTGATGTGCAGGTGGGGGCCAGGATGGAGTTACGTTATTATAGGATGGGGACCAATATTAAAGGATTCAAAGGAAATTAAATGATTAAATGCTAACGATAACACAAACAATTATACAAGATATTTTTTTTTATCTATTATGAACTTTTTATTTTAAATCAAAGAAATAAAGAAGTTGTCTGTGACACACATGTGTCAGTGAGATCACTAGCCAGTTGCCTAGTGATGTATGACGCCGTATCTCCAACGGCCAATAGAAAAGTTGAGTTGTGATGGGATTTGGCGGTTTGTTGAAAGGTGACCTATGAAACCATAAGAGCAACAGCCAATGGAAACCTGCCATGTTGTTCTGTAAGTATAAGCCTGTCAGTCTATTCGTGGAAAAATACAGTCCCTCAATGGAACACTATACTTCTCCACGCGCCATTTGCATAAACAGGAAATGGGGGATGGTATCGTATGTTGGGGTCATTGGATACTACCATAATCTCCCCAATGTTTTCCAAATATGCAAGGATCCCAAATTCTGACTGGCTATTTATGTGCCTGCAGAGAGGACAGGTGATATTATTTAGGAGCCATCTTCCTATGCAGACAGTATGAAAAAAGTGTGCGCACTGCATGAAGCTCACTTGATCTCCAGTTAAAATGTCCTCCAGGCAGATGGAGCAGGTTGCAGGTGGGTCCTCGACCGATCTTATGGAGGTAGGCAGTGTGAGCATGGAGGAGTTTACAACTTCAGGCTGGGTATTAGTGGAGAATGAGTTCCTGTCTCCGGACCTCTCCGGTGGTGGTGGTGGTGGCCTTCGTCTCTGCCTCCTACTTGTATTTAATATTGTTATCTCCAGTCTGCTTTGGCGGGAGAACCTGCTCCTTGTCCTGTAGGCAATAGGGGACTGGTCCCTGCTATGCCTCCATGTTTCTATGTAAAAAAGACAAACAACACACATATTAGTACTTTCCCCTGTGGAATATTAACCCTATAAGAAATACATATTTTGGAGACCAAGATTATTAATACATTAAGAAATGGTTGTACATTGAAATAACACAAATAAAACCAACAATTATGAAATACAACCAAATATTAAATATAATATTTATTGAAAATTGATCTACAACAAAACTGATTAAAATTGATTTAGACAGTAATATTACAGTAAAATTACAGTAACAAACAACTCATTAGTAAAGATCACCATATTGTGCCCATGGTGAAGAAAGCTCATCAGTATAAAGTTAAATCCAAAAGAGCAGGGAAAATTCAATAATATGTAATAGGTACAAACCCCAATGTAGGAATGTTGTGTCCATATTTTAGAGACTTGTAGATGGAAGTGTGTCATCCCAGGCCTGGATGCCACAAACTTGTAAGGCTGTGTCTGAGAGCAGGAGGGAGGTTCTCTGGTCATGGACCATTTGCATGCAGCACCTCCTGTCCCAGGCCGGTAGGGGGAGCAGGCTGCCCCTATAAAAACTGGTACTGAGGGCAGGGTTAGAGAGACCAGGACCCACTTCTGAAGCATCCAGAAGGGTTCCCAGAAGAGAGGGACAGGTCAGCCGCAGCTGAGGAGTCCAGGAGGCAAAGGAGGAACAGAAAGCCAGGGACAGAGGCGACGAGAGCCGGTCCTGGCAGAGAGAGACCACATCACCGGACACTGGGGTCCGAGGCTGTCAGGGCTGCAAGCCCTGCAGCAGATAACCAACCCGCAAGGGATTTCAGGTCCCTTGGCCAAGAAGCCTGAAGGCTCCGCCACACAGAGGGACCGGTACAGCACGGAGAAGCTACAGGTACCTAAGGCCCGTGTCGCAAGCCATACAGGCGTAGTGCACGGCAATCTCAGGGACGTGGGCTATCATACCACTAAAGGGGGAGATAGCAAGGGCAGAGAGAGAACGGTAGGCCTACCCACTCACCCTGACCAGCGGAGCTCGCCCGAATGCCCTCAGACACCCAGATCCATTCCTACCCTGTACTCCTGGTGGGTCTGTGATAAGATCAGCAGTAAAAGACCCTGGACTGCATTATTGGACTCTGTGTGGTTACTGCTGCGCCTGCACCATCACCCCCAGCATCCTATTACACTGCCCTGAGGCAACACTCCTCCCGTGGGGAGTTGTACTATTCCCTGCTGCATCCCCAACACCAGCCTCAGCTGTCTGCCTTGCAGCGGCGGTCCTCCCTGACCGCAATCCACGGGTGGTGTAGTCGGACATTACCTAAAACATATAAAAGGCTGCCACTGGTCTGACCACCCTGAGCCACGGGACCGGGTCGCCACTACTACCAGCATTGCCCTGAATTCCGGTCTCGAGTGCCCCACGGCCCAGGGGGCGAGTCAGCTTTGGCGTAGCCGGCAGGATTGTGACCAACCCGCCACAAACGGGTATTGCGTGCCTGAAAAAGACTGTACACGTACCTTAAAAAGAAGTTTCCCGCCATCCGGAGCCGTTTTCAGCCGTCTCCCGCCATCTTCAGCAGTTTCCCGCCATCTTCAGCCGTTTTCCCGCCATCTACAGCTGTTTTCCTGCCATCGGATGCCATCTTCAGGACGCCGCGCGGGAAGAAGAGGGGCGTGGACGTCCAGAGCGCGCGAGACTTGAAGCCCCGCCCTACCCACCGATGCTGCGCAAGGTCCTGGAAGGGAGAGAGAGCGACGCTGATGCAAGGTCCTCACACGAAGCAGCACCAGCGGAGCCGCGGCCTACAGAAGAGGATCGTCGGAAGGTAGGCCACACTTAACTAGGGGGGAGGAAGATGACGGACGCGGAGGGGCCCTCTACAACCGGCGGGGCTGCAGCAGCGGTGATGCCATTCTCTATGCCTTACATCCCCGGAGCAGCCTGGCTACCCCAATACTCAGGGGACCCCCATACCTTAACTGACTTTAGGGAAAGACTGCACAGTTTATTCAAAGTTTATCCCCTGACAGAAGAACTGAAAGTGAGCATTCTGACGGGGCAGCTCACCGGTGCTGCCCAGCGGGAAGTGAAATCATGGTCAGATGAGGAGAAAAAGGACAGTAAAGGACATTCTGGCCCGGCTGCGGAGTACCTTTGATACCCGTACCTTAGCAGAAATCAAAATGCGGTTCTATGGCTGTAAGCAGCGAGCCCAGGATAGTATCAGAGACTATGCCTTGAACCTGCAAGAAGCCCTGAGAGCTATCAAACAAGCTGACCCTGGTAGCGAGCAGGACTCTGATAAACTGTTGACTGACCAGTTCATAGAAGGTCTGCTGTCCAGCGCCCACAGAACCCAGCTGCGCCTCATGGCCCTACAGAACCCCGATTTGACTTTTGTGCAGTTCAAGGATAGGGCCATCCGGGTGCTCAGAGAACCCGCACCGGGTGGCGCTGTAGCTTGAGTCATGTGACAGGTCACGCGACCGCCGATGTCATGCTTCTTATGACCATATTGAAGTTGAGGCTTCTTCACCTTTTTTTGAGCCATTCAAGACTTGTGTAACATGTGTTTCACGGTGCTTGCATGGATGTCTGTGATCTCACTATTACAAAGCTTATGATTCACCACTACCGTGTTTGTCGCACAAGAACTAATAGACCTTGTGATGAGCTAACTTGTTGACTCCAGTATTTTGCCTTGACTTTCACCTCTTGGCTTTTGAATGGATGGACGGACTTCAGTTCATATTCTTCCAACTGTCATGGCAGTCACATGAAGCAGTTTGGCAATTTTCTTGCCTGAAACACAGCTATTGATGAGCAGGATGATGCTGTTTCTCTTTTCTAGTCCGTCCCGCCAGCTGTCAATCAGTGAGAGTCGTACACAGTGTTCCAGTAAATGGTGTCCGGATTGATCCTTGCAACAGGAAAGGGGAGCTTGATCAGAACTGAATAAGAAGGAGGCAAACAGAATGATGAGTAGGTCATTTCAATCAAAATTACTTGCAAAGTTTATGAATACTCGTAAAATTTTATTACAACTTTGTATACCTAGTAAGAGTATTTATTCTTTTGTTTATTTTTCACTGCTGATTCGGATTATGTGTGAAAAAAATGTTGGTACTCTATAAGACAGGACTTTTCATTGGTCAAATACTCGCATACCTAATTAAATGTTAATTAAAATATACATCCAATGTACTATAATTATATACAACACATCATTCTATGACCAAAAAGTAGCAGGTTAACTGTTGGACAGGGTTTACAACTGTCCGTAAATTTACAGACAGGCCGGTAAAAACTGGTGTTATTTCTGCCATCTGTAGAGCCTGGCAGAGAAAAAAAAGTTCATTATTTTTTAATATTCTGTACTTTGTATTGTGTAAATTTTCTCAGATCCTCCCAGCACCCAGGTCCTGATGCGTGGGGTACTTTAACAAGGAGGGAAAAGTTTTGGAATATGCTGAAGAAGTACCTTGCCAATCGTACCAGCGTCCTCCGTGATTCCTCTGTGCCTTACAACTATTGGGTATCCAAGCTGAACACGTGGTATGAACTGTCTCTCAATAACTTGGAGGTCCTGGCCTGCAATGCCGCTAGTGTTTCGTCAGAGCGCGTTTTTAAGGGGTATTATAACTGATAGGCGCATCCGCCTGCCAACTGAAAATGCTGACAGTCTGACTTTTATCAAAATGAACAAGGCTGGATTGGCCCAGATTTCTCAACACCACTGGATGACAGCAGCATAATATAAACTCAAATCCAGTGGGGTTTTTTTGGTCTATTTCCATGCGCCCCTTCACACTCAGACATGTGTGTATGCTTCTTGATTTCGTTTTTTTTTATGTCGTCCTCCTCGTTCTGCTCCACCACCATATCAACAGGGTGACCATCATGCAACACCCCCATTTATTTTTTAAGGGTGTTTATTATGCCCGTAGGAACAATTTTTAGAGGCCTACCTCTAATATTCCATAACATATACATATATACTCTCCAGTCGGAAATGTACAATATACTGCTATGGCATAGCCGGTTGCTGGCCCTCTAAAAATAGTAAGGGCCCCCTAATGGCCCTCTACAAATAGTGAGGGCCGCCTGGTGACCCTGTAAAAATAGGCGTGGTGACTTTCAGAGTCCCTCCTTCATAAATGAAACAAGATGTGTCTGATCATGTCTCACACACCACATGGCCAGATGAGGTAGTAAAATGTTAAAATTACATTTACTGGTGAATGTATTTTTCACCGTTGAAAGCAATGCGAACTTGGTAAAAACACTTTGTGTAAACATAGCCCAAGGTGTGGAGGAGCATTTTTTTATTTTGCCTTATATACAAGTCATTATCTTGAAACGAATGTTTCTTAACATTTTTTTCCAGGAAAATCTATTTTATCTTTGTTTTTGTATGTTTTATTTTCAGTCCGTAAAAGTGGGGTAATACTCTGACAACATTGTCCACAGCAGCAACCTGGGAGAGGTGGGATGCAGCCGTGGCCCGGGCCCGACCCGTGCTCAGGGCCGTCACATTAGAAAGAGATGGTATGGGCTTGTCCGGGTTGAGTGGCTTATTTAACGACTACGCCACCTGTGGTGCCTGGTGAAGGCCACCAGCGCCGCTACAGTCCGCTGAGGCCTGGTGTTATGGCTGCCAAAGTTATTACTACTCCACACAGGTGGAGCAAGGCCTCAGGGCAGAGTGACAGGAGGATGGGGGTAGTAGTTGAGGAGAAGGGATCCCGAATTCCGCGGTGCGGCGCAGAATAAACAGTCCAGAGGCCATAGGGGTGAACTTCCAAGGCTTTACTCACTTTAGAGATGGCAGAAGGAAGGCGACTCCCTGCTCCTCGCGGAGTCCTGCGCTCACCAGGGACGGGGGTCCGACAACCTCCCAGTAAGTCCAGCATTCAGTCGCGACCCTACAACAGAGTATTCCTGAACTACAGACCGAATCGTTTCCTGTCCGTGTGTGTGCAAATAGGCCGGGTCTCCCTCTGAACTCCTCTCAGAACAAGGGCACGGGTGGCAGCTCCGCTCAGTCTGATACCCGGTGGGATCCTCAGGGCCTAACCGGGCTTTCCCGTCCAGCATGTAGAGTAGCAAGGTCGGGGGCCGGTACCCCTCTTGCAGCCGGAGTCCCTCTGAATATATCAGCATGGCGAGGACAGGTGGCGTACACCGCTCCGTCTGCATCCTGCCTGGGATCCATTTGCTGTGGAGCCACACTCTCAAGCTCCAGGCCTTCTTGATCCTGGTCCTTGGCCGGGTTGAGACATTCTGTGTCTACAACCTACCTCTCGTCCCAAGGCCAGGGTACGAGGGCTGTGTCCCTTGCCGGTGCAGGCCCACACAGGATCTGCGCTCCCGGAGGGAAGTCACATTACACACAGTATTTTAACAGCACAGTACAACCAAGACCGACTAGCCAGGTTGCGCCAAAGACCGACCAACTAGGACCAGACAAAAAGAAGAACCAAGATCAAAGATGGCTTTTTATTAAATATGAAATTTAAAGTGTAACTAACTTGTAGGTCCTCCACCCTCACCCACTAACTGGTTCCCCTAACTCTTGGTTCCCCAGTCTCCCTGTAACCAGGGGAGCAGCACCTAGTGCATAATAGCTCCCTCTAGTGGAGAAGTGTGGTGTTGGATGCAAAAGGTTAGGTCCCGACTATCACACTGTCCTTACCTCAGAGGAGGAACACCACACTCCATTAAAGAAGTGCAGCATCCCTGTGGCGGTCGAACCCTCTCTGGCGCCACATCTGCATTCAAAGTAAGTTGATACAGTTAAAGGGAATCTGTCACCAGATTTTTGCCACTTTATCTGAGGGCAGCATAATGTAAAAACAGAGGCCCTGATTCCAGCAATGTACCATTCACTGGGCTGCTTGCTGCAGTTTTGATAAAATCACTGTTTTATCAGAAGAATATTATCACTAGAGGACTAGTAAACCTGCTACCAGGTAGTCAAGCATATTCATGAGCTCTGTATAACCCCACCCCACCACTGACAGGACGTTTTTCGTGTACACTGTACATGGACAGAAAGCTGCCAATCAGTGGTGTGGGTGGGGTTGTACGGTGCACAAAATTCACAGAACTGCTATATTTGCAACCGATCATTTTATCAAAATGATAGCAAACGGCCCAGTAAGTGACATATTGCTGGGATCAGGGTCTCTGCCTCCGTTGGGACGCTGACTGTACCAGAGGGCTCTCCAGGATTTGGGCCTAGGTGAGCATATAGTATATTGTTTTATTTTATTACTCAACTCTTGTAGGGGAATGTGGACAGAATCATACGGGAGGGAAGGGAGACAGAATACTATGTGGCCACCACACTGTGAGGGGGGTGCTGTGGGGTCCATCATCCCGTGTGAGGGGGGACTACTATAGGTGCCGTCATACTGTGTGTCGTGGAACTACTATGGGAGTTATTATATTATTATGTGTGAGAAACTACTGTGAGGGCATTTTACTGTTTGAGAGGTGCTGTGAGCGCCATCATACTATGTGTAGCGGCTACTGTGTGGGCAATTTTTTGGGTCCTTCATACTGTGTGGACATATTGTTGGGGCCATCATGCTATATGTGTGGGGGGCTACTATCTGGGAAATACTGTGGGGCCATCATACCACGAGGGGGTGCTGTGGGGGGTTACTGTACTGTGTGAGCATTGCTGGGGAGGTCATTATACTGTGATGGGGGTGTTGTGGGTGCCATTGTACTGTGTGGGGGCCATCATACTAAGTTGGAGGTGCCGTGGGAACCATCATAGCGTGTGTGTGGAGGCTACTGTGTTGGCAAGAGTGTAAGGCCATCATACTGTGTGAGGGTGCTGTGGTGGCCATCATGCTGTGTGTGTGAGGGGGCTACTTTATGGGCAATACTGTGGGACCATCATGCCATGCGAGGGTGCTGTGGGGATTACTATACAGTGTAGGCGGTGCTGTGGTTGTTATTATACTATGGTAGGAGTGCTGTCAGAGCCATTTTTCTAGAAAGAGGGTGCTATGGGGGTCATTGTACTGTGTGGTGGTGCTGTGGATGGAAATCATATTTTATTTGGGATGCTGTGGGGGCCATCATACTGTGGGGGCTTTATTACTGTGGGAGAGGTTGCTGTGGGTCATCTTACTCTGTGAGGGGGACGACTATGTGGGCAATACTGTGAGACGATCATACTGTGTGGAGTGCTGTGGGGCCATCATACTGTATGGAGGTGCTGTGAGGGCCATCATACTGTTTGTGGGGGGTCTATCAAGTGGGCAATACTGTAGGGCCATCATACTGTGTATTTTGGTGAGCTACTTTGGATCTTTCATAGTGTTCTGGAGTGCTGTGGGGACCATCATACTGTGTGGATTGACTACTGTGGGGGTCATAAACAGTATGGGGGATGCTGTGGGAGCCATCGTTGTTATGATCTGCAACATGTACTAAGGAAAGATAGGGGAAGGCTGTCCTTACAGTAAGACTAAGCTGAATCCCTACAATGTAGCGGGCTGCCTGTTCCTAGCGAACAGACCCGCCTTAGTCCTTGGCTAGTCAGAACGAAGACCTATAGCATAAGGGGAGGGGTCCCTAAAAGAACTAAGGACTGGGACAAAAATGGGACACCTCCTAAACAGAGAAGTTGTTGCAGAACACAAAAAAGACAAACTGACAAAAAGGTACTAGAGGTCCCAGAAGGACCAAGCGCACTGACAGAGAAAGGCACCGAAGCACCTGGCTAGAGAAACAGTCAAATGCTGTAGTCCAGCACAGCCAAAAGGGCGGAGCTGGAATATAAAGGTAGATGGTCATGTGACCGCAAAACATAAGATGGAAAAAAACAAACAGGAGGGTTCTAACAGTACCCCCTCTTTTTATGAGGATCCTCCGGATCCTCCAGGCCCAGGCCTATCCGGAAACCTCTTGTGGAAAGCTTTAACAAGCCTAGGAGCAGAGACATCATCCGTCCTTACCCAGTAGTTGTCTTCGGTACCGAAACCCTTCCAGGAGACAAGATGCTGTAATCTCCCTCTATGCCATCTAGAATTCAAGATACGAGAAATTTCATATTCTCCGTCTTCCACCACAGGAGGAACTGTGACAGTGGCATCTCTATCTGATACATCAGCCTTTTTCAAAAAGGAAACATGAAACACAGGATTAATCTTCCAGGAAGTAGGGACATCCAACCTAACAGCAGACGGGTTTACAACCTGAAGCACTTTAAAAGGACCCACAAACTTAGGACCCCGTTTATTAGAGGGAATCCTCAACTGCAGGTTCTTTGAGGACAACCAAACCATGTCACCCACAGTAAACAAAACCTCCTTACGTTTCTTATCAAAATACTTCTTGGACTTCTTGTTAGCCTCTTGAAGGTTGCAACGTACATTAGTCCAAACTCTCTCCAAATCACTGGAAAAATTCTCCTCCTCCGGCACCGCCGACCCCAATTTGGAGAACGAACCAAAAGACGGATGTTTCCCAGTACAACAAAAAAAAAAAGGAGAACAACCGGCAGAGGAGGATGTATGATTGTTAAGAGCAAATTCAGCGAGAGGCAGAAACTCAGACAACACCTCTTGATTGTCCACCACAAAGCAACGCAAAAACTGTTCTACATCCTGGTTCTTTCTTTCAGTCTGTCCATTAGACTCAGGATGATGCCCAGACGAAAATGACAAATGGACTCCCAACCTGTCACAAAAAGCACGCCAAAAGCGAGCCACAAACTGAGGTCCTCTATCAGAAACAATATCCGTGGGAACGCCATGAAGCTTGACAATCTCCTTAACAAATGCCTTAGTAAGCGTCTTGGCGCAGGGCAACTTAATGAATGGAACCAAATTATACATCTTACTAAAACGGTCCACGACCACCCAGATGACAGTAAAACCCTCGGACACAGGAAGATCAGTAATAAAATCTATTGTGAGATGTGTCCAAGGCGCGCTAGGGACCTCCAGGGGGCAAAGCAACCCCGCAGCAGGAGTATGTGAAGCCTTTGACCTAGCAAACACCGTACATTGACGCACCCACTTGATGACTTCTTTCTGCCATCCAGGCCACCAAAAACTGCGACTGATAAGTCTCTTAGTCTCCGAAATTCCTGGATGACCTGCCAACCGAGACTCATGACACTCCACAAACAAATCTCTCCTAAAGGTTCTAGGCACGAACAACCTCCCATGGGCAGTGTTAGATGGGGTATCATCTTGAGCTTTCAGAATCCCATCCTCCAAAATGGAGTCCAATGCCGCCACCACAACTCTTTTCTGTAAAATGCTCTCCTCCTCCTCGACACCGACCGTAGGAGAGAAGCTGCGAGATAAAGCATCGGCTTTAACATTCTTAGTACCAGGGATATAGGTAACAGAAAAATGAAACCGAGAAAAAAAAGTGCCCACCTAGCTTGACGGGCATTCAAGCGCTTGGCAGCATCCAGATAGATCAAATTCTTATGATCTGTGAAAACCTGAATAGGAAATCTAGCGCCTTCCAAAAAATGATGCCAATGTTCAAACGCGAGTTTAATAGCCAGCAACTCCCGATTTCCAACATCATAATTCAGTTTGGTTTCCGATTTTTTTTTCGAAAAGAAGGCACAAGGATGTACTCTATCCCTGTTCTCCTGAGACAAAACTACTCCGACCCCCACCGATGAAGCATCGACCTCGACCAAAAAAGGCTTGGTCTCATCAGGCTGCATAAGGATAGGGGCAGAACTGAACCTCTCTTTGAGATACTTAAACGCTTCAATGGCCTCAGTAGTCCACTGGACCGTATTCGCACCTTTCCTGGTGAGATCGGTTAGATGCTTAACAATTACAGAAAAATTCTTAATGAATTTCCTGTAATAATTGGCAAAACCCAAAAATCTCTCTATAGATTTCAAACCAATAGGCCTAGGTCATTCCTGCACAGCCTGAACCTTCACAGGGTCCATCTCAAAGCCCTCGCTGGAGACAATGTAGCCCACAAAACTAATTTTCTGCACAGCGAACTCACATTTCTCCAGCTTAGCAAAGAGTGAATTATCACTCAGTAACTGCAAAACTTCACGCACACTCTGCCAATGGGACTCTAGATCTGGTGAATAAATCAAAATGTCATCCAAATACACAACCACATTCTTACCAATCAAAGGTCTCAGGATGTCATTAATAAGGTTCTGAAAAAATGCAGGTGCATTGGTAAGACCAAAAGGCATCACCAGATTCTCAAAATGACCTACCGGAGTGTTAAAAGTAGTTTTCCTTTCATCACCCTCCTTCACTCGTAACAAATTGTATGCCCCCCGGAGATCAATTTTAGAGAACCACTTGGCCCCCACTAACTGTTTAAACAAGTCAGAAATTAACGGCAATGGGTAGGAATTGCGTACGGTAATCTTATTAATTTCACGAAAATCCAGACATGGACGTAAACCCCCGTACTTTTTTTTAACAAAGAAAAATCCAACAGCCACAGGCGACTTAGAAGGTCTAATGAGACCAGCAGTCAGGCTAGCTTGTATGTACTCCTCCAAGGCCTTTCTTTCAGGGATAGTTAGATTAAAAAAGCGACTCTTGGGAAGAGTAGCTCCCGGAACAAACTCAATGGCGCAATCATAATCTCTATGAGGAGGTAAAACTTGCGACTCCTCCTCCAAAAAAAACCTCCAAAAGACTATGTGCCCACGATGTAGAAATGCTCAAGATTTTTTCCTGAGCGTTTCTGCATCTCCCTGGCAGAAAAAAACGCATGCGGATTGTACATGCGTTTTCTTGCCAGGGACATGCGGAAATGGAGCGGTTACCCACTGACATTTCCGCATGTGGATTGACAAGCGCTTTCCAAGCGATTAGCATCACTTGGAAAGTGCTTGTGACAACTAGGTCACACTATATAAATCCATGCAAACGGCATGGATTTATATAGTGTGACCCGAGAGAGTGGTAAAAATAAAACAATAAATATATACTTAACCTCCGATGGCCCCCGGTGTCCCGCTCACTTCGTTCTCCCTTGCCGGCAACAGTGAATTGAAAGACCCGCCGACGTCAGCGTCGCGTGACCCGTCACATGACTCTGACGTCAGCGCAGGTCCTTCAATTCACTGCAAAGTGCCGGGAAGCAAGTAGGAGCGCAGCGCGGGCCAACAGAAGGTAAGTATACATTTATTTTTTATTTTATACAGATTTTTTAATGGTACCTGGGTGTGGATGAGACTCTCCTCTCCTCTACACCCGGGTACCATCCGCACATTAGAACGCTTGGATTACGCATCTACATATAGAGTGATGCGTAATCCATGCGGTCTAATGCAAGTCAATGGCGGCAAAGACGCAGCACTTCCGCAAAATAATTGGCAGTGCTGCGTTTTTTTCCGCAATGATAATCCACAGCGGAAATTTCCGCAGCATGTGCACAGCACAGAAACGCATTAAAAACGCATCGTGGGCACACAGCCTAAAGAGTAGCTCCCGGAACAAACTTAATGGCGCAATCATAATCCCTATGAGGAGGTAAAACTTGCGACTCCTCCTCCAAAAAAACCTCCAAAAATCTTGAATAGGTACCGGTAATTCCCCTTTTTCCACAGCCGCAATGTGACCATTACAACATTTATCATAGCACTTCGGACTCCAAGACTTAATCACATTAGTAGACCAGTCCAGTAAAGTATTGTACAGTTTTAACAAGGCAAACCTGGAGCGACCGGAGAGGGTAAATTATCCAGTACAACCAAGTCCAAAATTTCTTGGTGAACTTCATTGATAGTGAGGGGAAATGCAGCAACCTTGTGAGTAATACATTTCAAGGGAGTGTTATCAATTGCAATCACAGAAATAGGTGATCGCAAAGGTTTGGATTTCAATTAATGTTTTTCCAAAAACTCTTTATCAATCACATTAAATGTTGAACCACAATCAACAAATACCTGAAATTCAATCAAATTTTCCTGCAAAGTAGTACTCCCAGAAAGAAATACTCCTGCAGAGCGTAAACAAGCTATACAGGCATACCTGACCTTTTATTTTTTTTACTTAAACGAAGCTCACAATACTTAATCAAATGATCAGCTTTACCACAATAAAGACACAATCCCTCAGCGAACCTCCGGTCTCTTTCCTGAGAGCGGAGTGACATCGCCCCAACCTCCATTGGTTCTTCGCCGTCTGAGCAGATTTTCTGGGGACTAGGACCTGACATTACAGGTGTCTTTACCGCATTCAGCTTGAACCTCAGCCTCCTGTCCACACAAAGCCAAACAGCAAAATGGGTATAATGTTAGACAGCCACTTAGTAAAATAGATCAAACCAAATATTGTGGTTAGAGGGTTAAAACATAACCTTTAATTACATATATAGATAAAAACATAGATATACAGATAAGATGATACTAAAAGGTCACACAGACCAAAAGTCACAAGAATTCCTGCCAATAATGGCAACAATTTACAACAAATAATCTCTTCTCAATCCAAACAGGGAAAAAAAGAGCAAAGTACCTCAGTGCTGCCCACCTGCCCACCTGAGAAAGAAAAAATGGCAAAGAATTATAGAGCCATCCCTATCAAGATCATCATGCATGAAACCTGCCAGACAATCAATGGTTAACAATGAGGATCCACTTTTTATAATAATAATGGAATGACCTCACCAGCCACAATGTCAGTTCAAACTCCTATTCGGGATAGTTCAATTGAACCGAGGCGTCAAGACATCATCAGCCACCAGCCTCGCATGGAACACCGCTCCCAACTCGTTTCCTTCCTCTGAGTTGCGCCGCCTGTGTGTTTTGGGCTGGCGATGGACACCCATTACTATAGGGCACAAATGACACCCATATCTCCCCTGATGAATTACTGAGGTGAGGAAACGCGTAATAATAATACCATACTGCTACATTGCACTTGAAATGGGGCTTTTAGTTCGGAGGAGGCCGAAGCTGGCCACTACCTCATGGCTGCTTCGGCAGCGAGGTATCCATACTCAGTCACCAGCTGCCCGGCGGCCGGGTGTCCACGCTCGGTCCCCAGCCGCCCCGTGGCCGGGTGTCCACACACGGTCCCCAGCCGCTTGGGGGCGGCCGGGTGTCCATAAACGGTCCCAAGCTGCCCCTATTTCTCCTTGAAACTTCCCCCACACTTTTCTTAGCCTGGCCTGCTTTAGGGCAGCATTGGACGAGTCCACCAGAGAACCAGACTCCTCCGGTGGGCCCTGGCTTCTCCATCAGGGGAGTTGAGAGTGCCAAGGTGAGGAGCATGATGATGATGATAGAAGTTAGCGTCTTTGTTTTCTTGGAATGCAAGCGCATGTATGTAGTAGCGGCTAGGCCTGGGGTGGTCAGCGTTTTGGCGTATATCCTACCTCCTCTGAGGATTGCTGGATGTTTTCCTGCTACTATCCCAGTTCTATGACTCCCGTTAAAACAAGGCTTCAGGTGATGAATGATGGATGAGGTGGTGGCAAAGGAGAAAAAGCAGGAGGAAGAGGAACAATTCACATCAATATCAGGCCAGTGAACCACACATGTCTTGTAGGATATGTCTCTGTACCAAAAGGAGTAGTTCGGCTACACAGTTATAGGGCATGCAGGAGTGCAATGCCTAACAAAAAGTTCGAGGCACTCCAATGCCCCTTGGAAGTGACATGGAGGTCAGAGGGCCTTAACTAAACCGTTTTTTCCATTTATAGCAACTGGGTCTCCTGTGCACTGTTGGCCTAAGCAGTGAATGGAAGGCTTTCCAAAAATTATGAGGAACTGCAATGCCCCTTGAAACAGACGTGGATTAAAGCATACTAAAAACCTTTTGCCCATTACTGGGGAGTGGATCTCCCTTAGTGTTCGCCTATGCATTGAAAAGCAAAAGCTGACTAAAATTAGTAGGAAATGCAATGCCCGTTGGAAGAATGGTGGAGGTCGCAGTGGAATAAAAAGACAATATCAATGCCCCTTGGAAAAGTGGTGGAGGTCGCAGTAGCTTAACAAGACGGTTTTAACGCCCATTGGAAGAGACGTGGAGGTCGCAGTAGCTTAACAAGACGGTTTTAATGCCCCTTGGAAGAGACGTGGAGGTCGAAGTAGCTTAACAAGACGGTTTTAATGCCCCTTGGAAGAGACGTGGAGGTCGCAGTAGCTTAACAAGACGGTTTTAATGCCCCTTGGAAGAGACATGGAGGTCGCAGTAGCTTAACAAGACGGTTTTAATGCCCCTTGGAAGAGACGTGGAGGTTGCAGTAACTTAACAAGACGGTTTTAATGCCCCTTGGAAGAGACGTGGAGGTTGCAGTAGCTTAACAAGACGGTTTTAATGCCCCTGGGGAAAGTGGTGGAGGTCGCAGTAGCTTAACAAGACGGTTTTAATGCCCCTTGGAAGAGACGTGGAGGTCGCAGTAGGTTAACAAGATGGTTTTAATGTCCCTTGGAAGAGATGTGGAGGTTGCAGTAACTTAACAAGACGGTTTTAATGCCCCTTGGAAGAGACGTGGAGGTTGCAGTAGCTTAACAAGACGGTTTTAATGCCCCTGGGGAAAGTGGTGGAGGTCGCAGTAGCTTAACAAGATGGTTTTAATGCCCCTTGGAAGAATGGTGGAGGTTGCAGTGGAATAAAAAGACAATATCAATGCCCCTGGGAAAAGTGGTGGGGGTCGCAGTAGCTTAACAAGATGGTTTTAATGCCCCTTGGAAGAGAGGTGGAGGTTGCAGTAGCTTAACAAGACAGTTTTAATGCCCCTTGGAAGAGACGTGGAGGTTGCAGTAGCTTAACAAGACAGTTTTAATGCCTCTTGAAAGAGACGTGGAGGTCGCAGTGGAATAAAAAGACAATATCAATGCCCCTGGGAAAAGTGGTGGAGGTCGCAGTAGCTTAACAAGATGGTTTTAATGCCCCTTGGAAGAATGGTGGAGGTCGCAGTGGAATAAAAAGACAATATCAATGCCCCTTGGAAAAGTGGTGGAGGTCGCAGTAGATTAACAAGACGGTTTAATGCCCCTTGGAACAGATGTGTAGGTTGCAGTAGCTTAACAAGACGGTTTTAATGCCCCTTGGAAGAGACGTGGAGGTTGTAGTAGCTTAACAAGACGGTTTAAATGCCCCTTGGAAGAGCCATGCAGTACAGCATCTTAAAAACATTATTCCCATTATTGGGGAGTGGGTCTCCCATAGTCTTTGCCTATGCCTTCCAAGCAAAAGCTGCCAAATAATTAGGACGGAGGAACTTGCAATATTGGCTACACGGACCAAGGTCACCCTGGTGGTATAGTGGTGGTGGAGACTGAGGATAAGGAGAAGAGCAAAATACAGCCGAAATAAGGAAGCGTACACCCATGTGTGGGTGTGAAGCGGTGCATGGGAATACACCTCCCGAAATAACACAGTGGATTTGACTTTATGTTACTCTGCTGTCATTTGGTGGTGATGAGAAGTCTGGCCCAATCCAGCCCTTGTTCATTTTGATAAGGGTCAGCTTGTCAGCATTGTCAGTTGACAGGCGAGTGCGCTTATCTGTTATAATTCCCCCAGCGGCACTAAAAATACGCTCCGATAACACGCTAGCGGCAGGGCAGGCCAGGACCTCCAAGGCATACAGAGCGAGTTCATTCCAAGTGTCCAGCTTGGATACCCAAAAATTAAAAGGCACGGAGGACGCTGGTTTGGTCGGCAAGGTACTCCATCACCATCTTTTGAAACGTTCCACTCCTTGTGAGAGTACCCCGCGCCTCAGGGCCTGTAAGCTGGGCGGGTCTCAGAAAACTGTCCCAGAACATTGACAGTGTTCCCCTGCCTCTGCTTCATTGGAGTTGCGTCTCTCTCGCATGTAAGCCTCGGTTGGGCAGCGAACTGTGACCTCTGCCGCTAGCGTGTTCAGATGGGAATTTTTTTAACAGTTCTGCAGCAAGGGCCTTCTGGTACTGCCCCATTTTTGTAGACCTCTCAACCTCAGGAATAAGAGAGTGAAAGTTCTCCTTGTAGCGGGGGTCTAAAAGTGTCACCAACCAGTAATGACTGTCACCCAACATTTTGACAACGCGAGGGTCACGGTTAAGGCAGCGTAACATAAAGTCAGCCATGCGTGGAAGACTGGTAACGGGCAAGACTTCCGTGTCCTCACCAAGATGACGACTGATCATGCTCTCCTCCTCCCCCCTGTGATCAGGCCACCCACGCTGAACCGACGGTATGACATTTGTACAGGTACTACCGTCTACAGCGCATGATACCAGCTCCTGTTCTTCCTCGTCCTCCTCCTCTCCCTCATTGTCCCCCAATGCACGTTGGGATGCGATGAGGCTGGGCTGTTTGTAATCGACCGCTATGGCTTCTTGATCCATCTCATCATACTCTGGCTGCAATGCCTCCTCTTTAATTCTCTGCAGACAAGTGGGATGCTGACGCTAATGATGGCGTCATCGCCACTCACCATCTTGGTGCACTCCTCAAAGTTTGTCAGGATGGTACATGTGTCAGACATCCAGGTCCACTCCTGAGGTCTTATGTGTTGAGTCTGACCTGAATATCGATGGCCTTGTTGCAGCTGGTACTCCACAACTGCTCTCTTCTGCTCACAAATCCTTTGCAACATGTGGAGGGTAGAGTTCCAACGTGTGGCGACATGACACAGCAGTCGGTGTGATGGAAGCTGCAAACGCTGCTGCAACACAGCAAGGGCAGCAGAAGCTGTAGCCGACTTATGAAAATGAGCTGACAGGCGGCGTACTTTGACGAGCAGATCTGGCAACTCGGGGTACGATTTAAGAAACCAGGCCAGGCATGGTACGTGTGTGATCTCGCCTCGCCTCAGAGCCACCACGAGGTTACAGCCATTGTCACACACGACCATGCCTGGATGTAGGTTCAGCGGTCTCAGCCACAGATCTGCCTGCTCTTTCACAGCTGTCCACAGCTCACAAGCAGTGTGAGCTTTATCAAGCTTATGAGTTTCAGCACAGCCTGTTGCCGCTTGGCTGAGGCAGTACTGCAGTGCTTCCAGCTTGTAACTGATGTGGTGATATCTGAGATGGAGGCTGAACATGAGGAGTAGGAGGAGGAGGATGATGCGCAGGAGCTGTACACTGCGGGGGCAACTCTGACTGACATAGGGCCCGCAATCCTCAGTGTGGGGAGGATGTGTTCCATCCCAAGGTCCGACTGGGTCCCGGCTTCCACTATGTTTACCCAGTGTGCCGCCAGGGAGATGAACCGTCCCTGGCCACAAGCACTTGTCCACGTGTCCGTTGTCAGGTGGACTCTCCCAGTAACTGCGTTGTTGAGGGCACGGCAGATGTTTTGGGACACATGCTTGTGTAGTGTGAGGATGGCACACCGGGCAAAATAGTGTCGGCTGGGGACCAAGTACCGAGGGTCGGCCACCGCCATAAGGTTGCAGAAGGATTCCATCTCCACCAGCCTAAAAGGCAGCATTTACAACGCAAGCAGTCGTGAAATGTGCAAATTTAGGACTGCGGCCTGTGGGACTTTGGCTGCGAATTTCCACTTTCGTTCAAAGCTCTGGGATATGGACAATTGAATGCTGCGGTGGGACGTGGACGTGGACGTTGATGCTGTTTCTTGAGAAACTGCCATAACAAGTGAAGACTGAGAGGAGGGGGCATCTTTGCATGAAGTATGGACAGGGGATTGCCTTGCACGCACAACAGGGGGTTCTATCACATGCACAACAGTGGAAGAAGCAGTGGTGACACCCGCTGACACTGGTCGTGGACCCTGGGGTTCGCCCCACAAAGTCGGGTGCTTTGCTGACATGTGCCTGATCATGCTGGTGGTGGTCAGGCTGGTAGTTTTGTCACCCTTGCTGATGCTGGCATGGCAGGTGGTACAAATGGCCTTTTTGGGATTATCAGCAGAGTCTTTAGAAAAAATCCAGGCTCTGGAAGACCTACTGGTTGTACTGGCATCGTCCCTCGTGTTGGTGTTACGGGGAACTGTTGCCCGCCTTCTGTGTGCAGCCACCACACTGCTTCTTCCTGCCTGTTGGGGTACTCTGCCTCCCTCCCCCTGTGTGCTGCTGGCCTCGCTCTGCGTGTCCTCCTGCCACGTTGGGTCAGTTACTAGATCATCCACCACCTCCTCCTCTTCCACTTGTGCACCACGATCCTCCTCACTTTGTGACAATTGTGTCTCGTCATCGTCTACCTCTTTTGACAAATTGCCAGCGTCGACTTCCTGTGGCCGTGGCTGTTCAAATGTTTGGGCATCGCTACATGGGATCTCCTCTTCCACCACTTCAAGCGGAGCAGGCGAGGGGCACAAATATGGAAAAGGACCAGTGAACAGCTCTTCAGAGTGTCCAAGTGTGGGATCAGTTGCTGTCTGACGACACTCGGCATGGTGGGAGGAAGGAGCATCAGGGTGAGGAGGAGTATGCGGTCGAGACTCACGGCTACTAAAACTTGACCGTGTGGAAGGCAGACCGGTGGTGGTGGTGCCCAGGAAACTGGAAGTATTATCTGCTATCCAATTAATAACCTGTTCACACTGATCAGTTCGCAATACTGGTGTTGCAGTGTGCTTCCCTAGTAATTCGGTCAAAAAGTGGGAGCGAGAAGATGTGGCTGTTGGTTGTGGCACATTTTCACCTTGGCCACGGCCCCGTCCTCTACACGCACCATCACCAGCAGGTCCAGTTCCAAGTCCCTTGCCACGCGCCTTGCCCATTGTAAATGAAGTAAAATAGCTTACACTCGCACTATCAATGGAAAAAGGGTAACAAAAAAGAGATTTGAACCGTGGAAGAGGAAAACCACAGTTCTATTTGTCTGGCCTACACCAGAATCTTTTAAACAGATATATTTGTGACTGAACAGACAGGGAGACACTATTACTGTTTTTTTTTTACGTAAAACCGACCAAAAGCTGGATAATACAGATATTTGAACCGTGGAACTGCAAAACCACAGTTCTAATTTACTGGCATATACCAGACTTTTTTAAATAGATATATTTGGGGCTGAACAGTCAGCGACACACTCAAACTGTTTTTTTTATGTAAAAAAGACCCAAAAGTGGATAATAAAGAGATTTGACCCGTGGAACTGCAAAACCACAGTTATAGATATGTGGCGTATACCAGAATCTTTCAAACAGATATATTTGTGTCTGAACAGTCAGGGAGACACTATTACTGTTTTTTTTATGGCAAAAAATGCCAAAAGCAGGATAATACAGAGATTTGACCAGTGGAACTGCAAAACCACAGTTCTATTTTTCTGGCCTACACCAGACTCTTTTAAACAGATATATTGGTGTCTGACCAGTCAGGGAGACACTATTACAGTTTTATTTTACGGCAAAAAATGCCAAAAGCAGGATAATACAGAGATTTTACCAGTGGAACTGCAAAACCACAGTTATAGTTATGTGTCGTACACCAGACTCTTTTAAACAGATATATTGGTATCTGACCAGTCAGGGAGACACTATTACAGTTTTTTTTTTACGGAAAAAATGCCAAAAACAAGATAATACAGAGATTTGACCCATGGAACTATAAAACAATACTTATAGTTATGTGGCGTACACCAGACTCTTTTAAACAGATATATTGGTGTCTGACCAGCCAGGGAGACACTATTACAGTTTTTTTTTACGGCAAAAAATGCCAAAAGCAGAATAATACAGAGATTTGCCTGTGGAACTGCAAAACGACAGTTCTATTTTTCTGGCCTACACCAGACTCTTTTAATCAGATATATTGGTGTCTGAACAGTCAGGGAGACACTATTACTGTTTTTTTATGGCAAAAAATGCCAAAAGCAGGATAATACAGAGATTTGACCCGTGGAACTGCAAAACCACAGTTATAGTTATGTGGCGTACACCAGGCTCTTTTAAACATATATTGGTGTCTGACCAGTCAGGGAGACACTATTACAGTTTTTTTTTACGGCAAAAAATGGCAAAAGCAAGATAATACAGAGATTTGACCCGTGGAACTGCAAAATCACAGTTATAGTTATGTGGCGTACACCAGACTCTTTTAAACAGATATATTGGTGTCTGACCAGTCAGGGAGACACTATTATAGTTTTTTTTTACGGCAAAAAAATGCCAAAAACAGGATAATACAGAGATTTGACCCGTGGAACTGCAAAACCACAGTTATACTTATGTGGCGTACACCAGAATCTTTTAAACAGATATATTGGTGTCTGACCAGTCAGGGAGACACTATTACAGTTTTTTTACAGCAAAAAATGCCAAAGACAGGATGATACAGAGATTTGACCAATGCAACTACAAAACCACAGTTCTATTTTTCTGGCCTACACCAGACTCTTTTAAACAGATATATTGGTGTCTGAATAGTCAGGGAGACACTATTACTGTTTTTTTTTACGGCAAAAAATGCAAAAAGCAGGATAATACAGAGATTTGACCCTTGGAACTGCAAAACCACAGTTATAGTTATGTGTCGTACACCAGACTCTTTTAAACAGATATATTGGTATCTGACCAGTCAGGGAGACACTATTACAGTTTTTTTTTTACGGAAAAAATGCCAAAAACAAGATAATACAGAGATTTGACCCATGGAATTATAAAACAATAGTTATAGTTATGTGGCGTACACCAGACTCTTTTAAACAGATATATTGGTGTCTGACCAGCCAGGGAGACACTATTACAGTTTTTTTTTATGGCAAAAAATGCCAAAAGCAGAATAATACAGAGATTTGACCCGTGGAACTGCAAAACCACAGTTCTATTTTTCTGGCCTACACCAGACTCTTTTAAACAGATATATTTTTGTCTGACCAGTCAGGGAGACACTATTACAGTTTTTTTTATGGCAAAAAATGCCAAAAGCAGGATAATACAGAGATTTGACCCGTGGAACTGCAAAACCACAGTTATACTTATGTGGCGTACACCAGAATCTTTTAAACAGATATATTGGTGTCTGACCAGTCAGGGAGACACTATTACAGTTTTTTTACAGCAAAAAATGCCAAAAACAGGATAATACAGAGATTTGACCCATGCAACTACAAAACCACAGTTCTATTTTTCTGGCCTACACCAGACTCTTTTAAACAGATATATTGGTGTCTGAACAGTCAGGGAGACACTATTACTGTTTTTTTTTACGGCAAAAAATGCAAAAAGCAGGATAATACAGAGATTTGACCCTTGGAACTGCAAAACCACAGTTATAGTTATGTGTCGTACACCAGACTCTTTTAAACAGATATATTGGTATCTGACCAGTCAGGGAGACACTATTACAGTTTTTTTTACGGAAAAAATGCCAAAAACAAGATAATACAGAGATTTGACCCGTGGAACTATAAAACAATAGTTATAGTTATGTGGCGTACACCAGACTCTTTTAAACAGATATATTGGTGTCTGACCAGCCAGGGAGACACTATTACAGTTTTTTTTTACGGCAAAAAATGAAAAAAAGCAGAATAATACAGAGATTTGACCCGTGGAACTGCAAAACCACAGTTCTATTTTTCTGGCCTACACCAGACTCTTTTAAACATATATATTGGTGTCTGACCAGTCAGGGAGACACTATTAAAGTTTTTTTTTACGGCAAAAAATGCCAAAAACTGGATAATACAGAGATTTGCCCGTGGAACTGCAAAACGACAGTTCTATTTTTCTGGCCTACACCAGACTCTTTTAATCAGATATATTGGTGTCTGAACAGTCAGGGAGAGACTATTACTGTTTTTTTAAGGCAAAAAATGCCAAAAACAGGATAATACAGAGATTTGACCCGTGGAACTGCAAAACCACAGTTATAGTTATGTGGCGTACACCAGGCTCTTTTAAACATATATTGGTGTCTGACCAGTCAGGGAGACACTATGACAGTTTTGTTTTTACGGCAAAAAATGGCAAAAGCAGGATAATACAGAGATTTGACCCGTGGAACTGCAAAATCACAGTTATAGTTATGTGGCGTACACCAGACTCTTTTAAACAGATATATTGGTGTCTGAACAGTCAGGGAGACACTATTATAGTTTTTTTTTACGGCAAAAAATGCCAAAAACAGGATAATACAGAGATTTGACCCGTGGAACTGCAAAACCACAGTTATACTTATGTGGCGTACACCAGAATCTTTTAAACAGATATATTGGTGTCTGACCAGTCAGGGAGACACTATTACAGTTTTTTTACAGGAAAAAATGCCAAAAACAGGATAATACTGAGATTTGACCCATGCAACTGCAAAACCACAGTTCTATTTTTCTGGCCTACACCAGACTCTTTTAAACAGATATATTGGTGTCTGAACAGTCAGGGAGACACTATTACTGTTTTTTTTTACGGCAAAAAATGCAAAAAGCAGGATAATACAGAGATTTGACCCTTGGAACTGCAAAACCACAGTTATAGTTATGTGGCGTACACCAGAATCTTTTATACAGATATATTGGTGTCTGACCAGTCAGGGAGACACTATTACAGTTTTTTTTTACGGCAAAGAATGCCAAAAGTAGGATAATACAGAGATTTGACCCGTGGAGCTGCAAAACCACAGTTATAGTTATGTGGCGCACACCAGCCTCTTTTAAACAGATATATTGGTGTCTGACCAGTCAGGGAGACACTATTACATTTTTTTTTTACGGCAAAAAATGCTACAAACAGGATGATACAGAGATTTGACCCGTGAAACTGCAAAACCACAGTTATAGTTATGTGGTGTACACCAGACTCTTTTAAACAGATATATTGGTGTCTGACCAGTCAGGGATACACTATTAGTTTTTTTTACGGCAAAAAATGCCAAAAACAGGATAATACAGAGATTTGACCCATGGAGCTGCAAAACCACAGTTATAGTTATGTGGCGTATACCAGACTCTTTTAAACAGATATATTGGTGTCTGAACAGTCACAGACACACTCAATTTTTTTTTAGGGGGGGGGGAATACCAAAAGGTTAATAAGACGTGTATTTGGACAGTCTGACTGAGGCAATAAAAATAATTCAGGATTTAGATGAAAAAAAAAATAAATTTCCTGGCCCCTGAGACCGGGGTGATAAGTCTAGCAATTTGACCAACAGGAGCACACAAGACTGTAATGCAGCGTTTGCTGGTATAACCACTGCGTCTCCTAAACAGTCTGCCTGCCTGCCTGATATCTGGGATGGATATTAGTCCTGGGAAGGACTGTTTGTTTGATTTGGCAGGCTTTAGAGACCCTACACTACCTATTTTGCACTATATATCTCTCCCTAACTCAGCAGCACTGACCCTACACTGGCTGATCCGGACCGACTGTGTCCAAGATGGCGACGCCCGGTTTTAATTACTCGAGGTGACGCTGTGCGGCCAGCCAATCACTGTAATGCCCACAAACAACATGGCTGCGGCATTACAGTGACTGGCTGGCAATCCCTGCATGTTCATTGGCTCTGTAAAGAGCGCCAAACGTGCAGGGCAGAGACCCGAGCTCCCGCCCGAGTAACCCGGAAATGCCCGGTGCTCGCCGAACATCCCGAGTAGTGTGATGCTCGGGCGAGTAACGAGCAGTGTCAAGCATGCTCGCTCAACACTACTATTGACAACTTAATCAATATGATGACCTAATTTTATCAAATTCTGTGTCGTACATCTGGGTTCAAAATGTTCACTATGCCCCTTCATGAAATCCTTGAGGGGTGTAGTTTCCAAAATGGGGTCACTTGTGGGGGGTTTCCACTATTTAGGCACATCAGGGGCTCTCCAAACGCGACATGGCATCAGCTCTCGATTCCAGCCGATTTTGCATTCAAAAAGTCACATATTGCTCCTTCCCTTCTGAACTCTGCCGGGCACTCAAACACTGTATTATTCCCACATATGGGGTATCGGCGTACTCAGGAGAAATTGCACAAACGTTTTTGGGGTCCATTTTCTCCTCTTACCCTTGTGAAAATGAAAAAATTGGGGCTAAAACATAATTTTTGTGGAAAAAGTTTGATTTTTTTGTTTTCACGGCTCCATGTTATAAACTTCTGTAAAGGACTTTGGGGTTCAAGGTGCTCACCACACATCTAGATAAGTTCCCTGAGGGGTCTAGTTTCAAAAATGGTGTCACTTGTGGCGGGTTTCCACTGTTTAGGCACATCAGGGGCTCATCCGCTAATTATTCAAGCAAATTTTTCAATCAAAAAGTCAAATGGCGCTCCTTCCTTTCCGAACCCTGCCGTGCACGCAAGCAGTGGTTTTCCTCCACATATGGGGTATCTGCTTACTCAGGAGAAATTGCACAACAAACTGCATGGTGCAATTTCTCCTGTTACCCTTATAAAAATGCAAAAGTGGGGGCTGAAAAACATTTTTGTGTGAAAAATGTGAAAATTTTATTTTTGCGGCTCAATGTTATAAACTTCTGCGAAGCACCTGTGGGTTCAAGGTGCTCAACACTCATCTAGATAAGTTCCCTGAGGGGTCTAGTTTCCAAAATGGTGTCACTTGTGGGGGGTTTCCACTGTTTAGGCACATCAGGGCCTCCCCAAATGCAACATGGAGTCCACTAATTATTCTAGCAAATTTTACATTCAAAAAGTCAAATGGCGCTCCTTCCCTTCCGTACCCTGAAGTGCGCCCAAACAGTGTTTTTTCCCCACATATGGGGTATCTACGTGCCCAGGGGAAATTGCACAACAAATTTTGGGGTCCCTGCAAAAATAAAAAAAACTTGGGTCTAAAGTAACATTTTTGTGAAAAAAGTTAAATGTTCATTTTTTCCTTCCACATTCCAAAAATTTCTGTGAAGCACCTGAAGGGTTAATAAAGTTCTTGAATGTGGTTTTGAGCACCTTGAGGAATGCAGTTTTTAGAATGCTGTCACTTTTGGGTATTTTCTGTCATAAAGACCCCTCAAAGTGACTTCAAATATGATGTGGTCCCTAAAAAAATGTTTTTGTACATTTTGTTGGAAAAATTAAAAACGCTGGTCAAATTTTAACCCTTATAGCTCACTAATAAAAAAAAAATTTGGTTCCCAAATTGTGCTGATGTAAAGTAGACATGTGGGAAATATTGTTTTTTAACTATTTTGTGTGACATATCTCTCCGATTTAAGGGGAAAAAAAATAAAATTTTGAAAATTGCAATTTTCGCCAAATATCTGTTTTTTTCACAAATAAACGCAAGTGATATCGAAGAAATTGTACCACAATCATGAAGTACAATATGTCATGAAAAAACAATCTCAGAATCAGGGGGATCCGTTGAAGTGTTCCAGAGTAATTACCTCATAAATTGACAGTGGTCAGAATTGTAAAAATGGCCTGGTCATTAATGTGCAAACCACCTTGGGTTGTAAAGGGGTTAAGCATGAATCATTAGGTTGGAGAGAAAAGGCCCACCCTTGAGGTTCATTGCGCAAAAGTGACATAATAAAATCAATGCGCTGTGATTCATTCCTAGAGGACCTTGGTCTCAAATGAAAATATAACAAGCAAGCATTTTAAAAGGAAAAAAAATCTTGCTGTTTACCATAAAAACATCAGGCAGTCCTACCTTGGGTTCCACAAAATGAGCTCCAGAACAGCTACTCATGTGTTGCTGTAGCTTGGCCAACTCCAGAGACAATCCCTGCAAGCATTGAGCCAAATACTGGACGGAAACCATACTGATCCCCGAATTTCTTTCCTTTTAGTTTTTTGGGCTGGACTTACTGTTATGATCTGCAACATGTGCTAAGGAAAGATAGGGGAAGGCTGTCTCTACAGTAAGACTAAGCTGAATCCCTTCGATGTAGTGGGCTGCCTGTTCCGAGCGAACAGACCCGCCTTAGTCCTCGGCTAGTCTGAACGAAGACCTATAGCATAAGGGGAGGGGTCCTTAAAAGAAATGAGGACTGGGACAAAAATGGGACACCTCCTAAACAGAGAAGTTGTTGCAGAACACAAAAAGACAAACTGACAAAAAGGTACTAGAGGTCCCAGAAGGACCAAGCGAACTGACAGAGAAAGGCACCGAAGCACCTGGCTAGACAAACACTCAAACACTGTAGTCCAGCACAGCCAAAAGGGCAGAGCTAAAATATAAAGGCAGATGGTCACGTGACCGCAAAACACAAGATGGAAAGAAACAAACAGGAGGGTTCTAACAATCGTACTATGGGGGGTGCTGTGCGGACCATCATACTGTGTGTGTGGGTGGACTACTATGGGGGAAACTACTGTGGGGGTAACCATACTGTGTAGTGTGAGTACCATGGGGCTGTCATATTGTAGAATGACTACTGTTTGGGCTTCCTTACTGTGGTAGGGGTGCTGTGTTGACCATACTACTGTCTGGGCAATACTGTCAGACCATCATTCTGTGTGTGGTGCTATAGGGCCATCATACTGTATGGGGTGCTGTGAGGGCCATCATACTGTTTGTGGGGGGACTATCATGAGGGCAATACTGTGGGGCCATCATACTGTGTGTAGGGGTGAGCTACTTTGGATTTTTCATAGTGTGTAGCAGTGCTGTGGGGACCATCATACGAAGTGGATTGACTACTGTGGGGATCATTACACAGTATGGGGTGCTGTGGGAGCCATCATACTATGGAGGGTGCTGTGCGGACTATCATACTGTGTGTGTGGGGTGGACTACTGTGGGAGGAAATACTGTGGCGGTAATCTTACTGTGTGGTATGAGTACCATGGGGCTGTCATATTTTAGAAGGACTGCTGTGTGGGCTTCCTTGCTGTGGTAGGGGTACTGTGTGGACTATTATACTGTGTTGGGGAACTACTGTGTGGGCAATACTGTGGTGCCATCATACTGTGTGAGGGGTGCTGAGAGGGCCATCATACTGTGTGGGGGTGCTGCTGGGGCCATCCTAATGTGGATGTGTTGGAAGACTACTTTGGGGACATCATGCTGTGTGTGTGGGGGGAGTACTGCAGAGTCATTATACTGTGTTTGTAGGGGGACTACTGCAGGGCCATCATACTGTGTGTGTGGGGGGGACAACTGTGAGGTCATCACACTGTGTGGGGGCATCATACTGTGTGGGAGGGGGACAACTGTGAGGCCATCACACTGTGTGGGGGCATCATACTGTGTGTGAAAGGCTGTGGGGATGAGAACTGTTGGGGCATCAGGGGACATTATTACTTTTTAGGGGGACTCAGTAGACATTTAATGTTAAGTGGACATTTAACAGGCATTAGTACATTATAGGGCATTATAGGGGCACTCAGAGTATTATAATTGTGAAAGCAGCACATAGGATGCATTATTACATTCTAGACAGCTAAGTATGAGCTCTATAACTTTGTATGGAACCTAAAGAAGGCAGTAATATATTCTTGGGGGCATTTTACCATTCAGAGGGCACAAAGGGGGCATTTTACTTTGTAAGGTCCCCTTCATACGTCTGTATAATACTGATACCAGAAAAAACAATACTGCTGTCATCAGTGTTTTGGATCAGTGTGCCATGAGTGAGCCATCAGTGTGTCATCAGTGTGCCGTCCATTTTTTTCCAGTATGGCTTAATGAAAATCAATTCCAAAGCTTCTCCTATACTTTGCAATGTTAAACACGTACAGCACTCGACAGCACATGGTTGCCATCCGTATGCTGTACGTGTTGTAGCATAATTGGGAAGGATAAGTTTAAATCCCAGCTCTGCAGTGTTTGATTAGAAGCACCTGCATGGTTTCTCTAAGAAGCAGGAAGTAGATTCATTGTGTTGCAGTCTCCTGAAGGAGTGTAATGCTGTTGGATGAAGCAGAGTTGAGTGTGCTGCTGATGAGGGTGTCCATCCCAAAATGTGAGCTGTAGCTGGGAGAGAGACATGCCAGGGTCTCTCTCTGAATGGAGTGACTGGCAAGTCAGTCAATCTGCTGGAAGTAGCAGAGGCAAGAATTCCTCTATGAGAAGACTCTGCACAGGCCGCGTGCAGAGAACCTCAAGTATCAGTGGTTGCTATACACAATAGGTGTTTTGTTTGAGCGAGCTGGGGCTAGCTTAGTTGTGTATGAGCAGCCAGGGTCTGTTCTGTTTAGTTAGTGCCTGCACAAGGTTAGGGATTTATGCTTATGAATATGTTTTGGTGCTGTGTAGAGATGAGCGTTGTTCTACTCGAACTGTTCGCCAATCTCAAATTCGAGCTGTTTTGGGCGGTGTTCGAGCCGTTCGGCGAACACGAACAATTTGAGAAAAATTCGGCTGTTCGAGGTTATGTTCGATAACTGTTCGTGCACCAAAATCATAACTGGATTTTTTCTCAGTAATGATGAAAATTAATGTTAATACGCAGTTTGAGTGTACAGCGGGGTGGGGGGAGGGGCAGGGGATGGATCTCTGCAGGAACAATGAAGATCTCCATTTTTTTTTCTCTTTCCCGCATTTACAGTGGGGAGGTGCAATCTGTCAGCCTATCAGCAGTGCACACACGGAGCGAAGTGCTTTTTTTCACACAAGCAAGGGCATGTGTCATTGGCAGTGTATGTCACATGTCCTTGCCCTATAAGACCAAGCCATTTTCCCCGTCGCCACCATTTTCTCACTGCTGCAGCTGCGTGTTAGACGGCACCGCTGTTGCTGTGTGCGCTATACCTTGTTAATTTCAAGCCAATTTTCGCACAAATATACAGATAGCTTGGGAGTAGGGAATAGTTGTGATTGCAGTCCTTTTAAGGACTAGGTTACAGCATTTCCTACGACTTTTATCAGGCAGGTCTGTGCTCTTAAATAGATAGGTTGTGGGAGTAAAGACTAATTGTAATTGGAGTCCTTTTCAGGACTAGGTTACATCAGTTCCTATCAGTTTTTGCCAGGCAGGTCTGTGCCAGTGCTGTGCAAGTTTTTTTCACAGCATTTGGCTGAATCTAGCAAAGCTAATCCTTTTTGGCCTATTGCAGAGTGTGTTAGTCAGTGGAGTAGCCTATCTGTGTTGCAAGATATACCACCTGTGTATAGAATACCAATTTTTTTACTGCACCTAGTGAAGTAAAATCTTTTGGGCATAGCATCATTCTATTAGTCCATCTATACTGACCTCCATCAGGTTGCAAACTGAATCTAATTTTTTTCTGCATCTAGCTCTGAAAAAATATTGGGCTTCTAGCTGTGTGTGGGTCTTGTTCTATTAATCCATCTATACTGACCTCCATCAGGTTGCAAACTGAATATAATTTTTTTCTGCATCTAGCTCTGAAAAAATATTGGGCTTCTAGCTGTGTGTGGGTCTTGTTCTATTAATCCATCTATACTGACCTCCATCAGGTTGCAAACTGAATATAATTTTTTTCTGCATCTACCTCTGAAAAAATATTGGGCTTCTAGCTGTGTGTGGGTCTTGTTCTATTAATCCATCTATACTGACCTCCATCAGGTTGCAAACTGAATATAATTTTTTTCTGCATCTAGCTCTGAAAAAATATTGGGCTTCTAGCTGTGTGTGGGTCTTGTTCTATTAATCCATCTATACTGACCTCCATCAGGTTGCAAACTGAATATAATTTTTTTCTGCATCTACCTCTGAAAAAATATTGGGCTTCTAGCTGTGTGTGGGTCTTGTTCTATTAATCCATCTATACTGACCTCCATCAGGTTGCAAACTGAATATAATTTTTTTCTGCATCTAGCTCTGAAAAAATATTTGGCCTTCTAGCAGTGTGTGGGACTTGTTCTATTAGTCCACCTATACTGACCTCCATCAGGTTGCAAACTGAATATATTTTTTTCTGCATCTACCTCTGAAAAAATATTGGGCTTCTAGCTGTGTGTGGGACTTGTTGTATTAGTCCATCTATACTGACCTCCATCAGGTTGCAAACTGAATATATTTTTTTCTGCATCTACCTCTGAAAAAATATTGGGCTTCTAGCTGTGTGTGGGTCTTGTTCTATTAATCCATCTATACAGACCTCCATCAGGTTGCAAACTGAATATAATTTTTTTCTGCATCTAGCTCTGAAAAAATATTTGGCCTTCTAGTAGTGTGTGGGACTTTCTCTGTTAGTCCATCTATACTGACCTCCATCAGGTTGCAAACTGAATATATTTTTTTCTGCATCTACCTCTGAAAAAATATTGGGCTTCTAGCTGTGTGTGGGACTTGTTGTATTAGTCCATCTATACTGACCTCCATCAGGTTGCAAATTGAATATAATTTTTTTCTGCATCTAACCCAGCCAATAGTTTTGGCCTAATACCACAGTTTGGCCACTCAGCTCTGCTCGGTTACCATCCATTGTTTTTTTGTGCAAACAACTCCAGAGTTGTGAATTAGTTAACCACCAAAATGAGTGGAAAAAGGCCTGCTGCTGGTGGAAAGGGGAATAGGCGTGTTGGGAAGGGGAAGGTGTTAAAGCAACAGTAACATCTGAAGAAGAAAGACCATCTTCCAGCCAAACTAAAATGTCTACTTCTTTTAGCGGACAATGTGATAAGATCCCTTTCTTACGGCCACGCCAATCGCTACAAATTCCAGATGAGGCACAAAAACAGCAGGTGCTTCAACGGATATCAAGTGCTCCTTTAAGTGGGCTCTCCTCCACATCAACTTCAACATCACAAATACTCCAGTCCTCAAAGGTGTCACCCAAATCGCACTTGCTTCCTCACAGCTCCCAAATCTCCAGCTGCCCGTCTGAGTATGAGGTAGAACAGATGGTTGAGTCTGCAGAGCTGTTTACTCATACTATAGCCTGGGAATCAGAGGTCGACTCCAGCGCTTCTGTGAATCCAGACGAGGAAATGATCTGCACTGATGCCCAGAATCTTTATGAGTCGGATCCAGGACCAGACGCAGAAGGTTCTGACCATAATGTAGACCCTCATTCCCAAACTGTAACTCCTGTTGGTGGAGACAATGAGGAAGACGATGATAAGACTCAAATACCTGATTGGAGCGACAACTTTAGTTTTTTGTCAGGGCAGGAACAGGTTGGCTCTGAGGACGACGGGTGTGATAACACACAGGGTGATGATGATGAGGTTGGAGATAACACTTACTGTCAACCCACAGTCAGCCAAGAGATGAGGTCAGCAGAGGAGGTGGAGGAAGATGCTAGTGACGACGAGGTCAGGTTGCGCCTTCCTGGACAGAGACGTAGTACTGGAAGCACGTCAACAACTGCATCCTCAAACACAACTCTGCCTCTCACCACAAGTCGTGGTGGCTCTTCAGGTCGCATGGGTGCTAAGCCTTGCATAGCCTGGGCATTTTTTCAGATCGATAAAGATGACCCAACTCGTGTTATCTGTAACATTTGTCAGCAAAAGCTAAGTAGAGGCCAAAAAATACATAGTTTGAGTACTTCATGCATGAACCGGCACATGGACATGAAGCATAAGTTGCAGTGGGAAGCTCAGTGTGCTACAATGCGGCCTAGCCGGCCGGGCCAACCACCGTCTGCCATATCTTGTGCATCCGCGGCCTTTTCATCCTCTGTGACTGGGGGGACAGCAGTCACACCTGTTTTGGGGCGCAGACCTGCCACCTCTTTACCCGCAACAGCCAGCGTGATTGGCAGGTCATCATTTTCTTTGGAGGTGGGAACACCAGCTGGTGTTGAGCGCTGTCCGACATCGATAGCACCACCTTTGGATCAAGGCAACCTAACATGTCCGCCTGCATCTTCCTCACAGACCGGCAGTTTGCCGGGGACACCCTTATCAACCCCGTCTAAGCACAATAGCCAGCCCTCGGTCCCTCAGATGTGGACAAGTAAAAGACCATTTCCTCCTAGCCATGAGAAAGCTAAGAGGTTGAATTTCACCATCTGCAAGCTCTTGGCTACAGAAATGCTGCCTTTCCGCCTGGTGGACACAGAGGATTTTCGAGACCTTATGTCCGTCGCAGTGCCCCAGTACCAGATGCCCAGTCGGCACTACTTCTCAAAGAAAGGTGTGCCTGCGCTCCACCAGCATGTCGCACACAACATCACCGCTTCTTTGAGAAACTCTGTGTGTGACAGGGTGCATTTCACCACAGACACTTGGACGAGTAGGCATGGACAGGGGCGTTACATGTCGCTGACTGGGCACTGGGTAACTATGGTGACAGCAGGACAAGGGGCTGCTGTCCAAGTCTTGCCGTCCCCACGAGTTGTGCGTCAATCCTCTTTATGTCAAAGTTCCTCCACTGCTTCTGCCTCCTCAACCTCCTCTCGGTCTTCCACCTGCACCCAAAGCCTGTCTGGTCATGCCACAAGCTTTCTAACTGCGCAGAAGGGATCCTGCACACCTCCTTACTATTCTGGCAGTAGGGCTCAACGTCATCAGGCGGTTTTTACATTGAAATGTCTGGGAAATGTGAGTCACACAGCTGAGGAGTTGTGGTCAGCTCTGGAGAACCAATTTCATGAATGGTTGTCTCCACTGGACCTGAAACCAGGGAAGGCCGTGTGCGACAATGCTGCAAACCTGGGTGCGGCCCTTCGCCGGGGCAATGTCACACACGTGCCTTGTATGGCTCACGTGTTGAACCTGGTTGTCCAGCAATTTTTAGCCCACTATCCCAGACTAGATGGCCTTCTGCAGAGGGCACGGTCGCTGTGTGCTCACTTCCGCCGTTCGCATCCCGCAGCTCAGCGACTCACATCTCTACAGAAGTCGTTGGGCCTGCCACTTCACCGGCTAAAATGCGATGTGCCTACCCGGTGGAATTCAACTCTGCACATGTTGCAGCGACTGTGGCAGCACCGACAAGCCCTGGTGCAATACGTTCTGACGTATAGCCTGGGCCAACGAGATTCAGAGGTGGGGCAAATCACGCTGGAGGAGTGGTCTCAGATCAGGGACCTATGCACCCTTCTGCACAGTTTTGAAATGGCGACGAAGATGTTTAGTGCTGACGATGCCATTATCAGCATGACTATTCCGGTGATTTACATGCTGGAGCACATGTTAAACAGAATTCGGAGTCAGGTGGTGGCACAAGAGGAGGTGGAGGAAATAGAGGAGGAGGAGTTGTATGCGGAAGGGCTAACATCTGCAAGGTCCAGACGGTCGGCAGCACCAAGGCGGCAGGCATGTGAGGGTGGGGGAGATGGTTTTACCAGGGCGCATGGTAGCAGCCAAACTAGTGAGGAAGGTGCAGGAGCCCAGGAAGAAGTGGAGGGCGAACTGATGGAAGACTCATCAGATGAGGGAGACCTTGATCACATTTCTGTTGTGCGAGGTTGGGGGGAGAGGACAGAGGAAGGAAGCATGATTGTTACCTCGCCACCAACACAACAGGGACTTGGTGCTCCTGGATGCGCAACACACATGAGTGCCTTCTTGCTGCACTACCTGCAACATGACCCTCGAATTGTGAGAATTAGAAATAATCCTGACTACTGGGTTGCCACACTGTTAGATCCCCGGTACAAAAGTAAATTTGCAGAAATTATTCCTGCCATAGAAAGGGATGCACGCATGCAGGAGTATCAGCAGAGACTGTTGCAGAATCTTACATGTGCTTTTCCACAAAATACCAGTGGTGCACGTAGTGAATCTCACAGTTCCAAGTTGCCAACCGTGGGACCGTCAAGTGTTCAGCACTCAAACCGTAACAGAACCACAGTATCTGCTGGTAACATCAATTTTGCGGAATCATTTCACCACTTTTTTAGCCCATCCTTTGCAAGGCCACAGGAGACAAGAAGTCTGACACATAGTCAACGCCTAGAGACGATGGTACAGGAGTATCTCCAAGTAAACATTGAAGCCACGACTGTGTCACTGGACTCTTGCTCTTTTTGGGCTTCCAATCTGGATAAATGGCCGGAGCTAGCCACTTACGCCTTGGAGATCTTGTCATGCCCCGCAGCCAGCGTTCTGTCTGAACGTGTGTTCAGCGCTGCTGGTGGTGTGCTGACAGATAAGCGCACGCGGCTCTCCACTGATAATGTAGACAGACTCACGTTCATAAAGATGAACAAATCATGGATCCGAAACGACTTTTCTACCCCTGTGTCATCCTGGGGAGAGTAAAAGCTTGATGATTGGTTAAAATCACCCTACCAACCGTTTTAAGCTTTCAAATTACTAATCATGTTTATCTGTATCTTGACTGGAAAATAATTTGGGCTGTGTAGCAGTGTGCAGCACTGATCCTATTAGGCCATCTATACTAAAGCTTCACCAGATTTAAAATTAAAAATAATTTTTAGCTGCATCTAGCCCGGAAAATAATTTTGGGGCTCCGAGATGCGCAAGACACATAAGTGCCTTCTTGCTGCACTACCTGCAGCATGACCCTCATATTGTCAGAATTCGAAGTAATCATGACTACTGGGTTGCCACACTCTTAGATCCCCCAAACTTTTCGATCAACCTTTTCATTTTAATAAAGACCAAAAAAATGGTCATTTTTGAAATTATAAGCATTAGCAGGTTGTTAGAAACTGAAATCAAACAGTTTTCAACTCAAAACTTTATTCTAGGTGATGTTACATTTTCACATAGGACCCCTTGTTCGAAAGGAGCTTCTGAACTCTCTCGTCCATTGAATTTGTCAGGTTTTGGATGGTTTCTGCTTCAGTTGTTTTGCATGAGGACAGAATACCCTCCCAGAGCTGTTGCTTAGATGTGAACTGCCTCCCGCCATCATAGACACTCCTTTTAATGATGCTCCAAAGGTTCTGAATGGGGTAGAGGTCAGGGGAGCATGGGGGTCACACCATAAGTTTGTCCCCTTTTATGCCCATATCAGCCAGAGATGCAGATGTTTTATGTGCAGCATGAGATGGTGCATTATCATGCAGAAAAATGATCTTGCTGTGAAATACACGGTTCTTCTTCTTGAACCATGGCAGGAAGTGCTGTTTGAGAAAATCCACATACATTATGGAGTTCATCTTTAGCGCCTTCAGGGATCCTAAAGGGGCCGACAATCTCTCTCCCCATGATTCCAGCCCAAAACATTACTCCACCTCCTCCTTGTTGGCGCTGTAGCCGTGTTTGCGTGGGGTGTCCATCAACCAGCCATCCTCCACTCCATCCATCTGGACCATCGAGCGCTGCACGGCACTCATCCGTGAACAAAACTGTTTTGAAATCAGTCTTCATGTAATGTTTGGCCCACTGGAGCCGTTTCTGCTTGTGTGAAGTGGATAGAGGAGGTCGACAGGATGGCGTATGCACAGCTGCAAACCTCTGAAGGACCCTGCATCTTGTTGTTCGGGGGACGTTGGAGGCACAAGCAGCTTCAAAAACTTGTCTTCTGCTATGACAAGGCTTTTTTGCCGCTGCTCTTTCAACCTGACGTAATTGCCTGTAGGAAAGAGTCCTCAATTTGCCCTTATCAGCACGCACACGTGTGTACTGTGAATCAGCTACATACTTCTTGATTGCCAAGACACTTCATCCTGATCATCGCACAATGTTGATTGTAGTCATGCCTTGACCTAAACACTCAACAATTTGTTGCTTCTCAGCAGCCGACACATCCTTTTTCTTTCCCATTTTGGCAGAAAATGTAGGCTGCTTAATAATGTGAGAGAGCCTTCTTAAGTAGTCTTGCCTTTCATTGGACACACCTGCCAAACTAATTAGCACAGGTGTCTGCAATTGCTTACAGTGATATAAAGAGCCCTGACACACATCACCATCAATGAGTTTAACTGACAAACAAACAAATTCTTCCCTTATCACTCCTAAACACTTTTTGCATAATAATTTGGAACGCAGTGTACATGTGCTTTTCCACAAAACACCAGCGGTTCACGTAGTGAATCTTACAGTTCTAACTTGCCAACCGTGGTCTGTATGGAGTTGTTCAATAAAGGGCCCAAAATTAAGATAACATAGATGGGAGAGGTCTCTATGAATAGGAATTCCTAAGTATTTGATACCCTGTGAGGGACAGGCAAAGGGAAAGTTGGACTGGATGGAATCCTATATGGATTTGGGGAGGGAGACATCGAGGGCCTCAGACTTCGCTGCATTGATTTTAAAATTTGACCATGTAACAAAGTGATCTATTTCAGCCATAACAGCAGGGATGGATATATGTGATTGAGTGATATATACTAGGACATCATCAGCAAATAGAGAGCACTTGTACTCGGTGCCTCCCACCTCAATCCACCTAATATTGGGGTTATGGCGAATTGATGAGAGCAGGTGCTCCGTCACTAGGATGTATAAGAGAGGGGACAGAGGACATCCCTGCCTTGTCCCATTGGTGATTGTGAAAGGTGATGAAAATGTTCTGACGCACCCCCTGGGCCTTGGGACACCCGGAGCCGGACCCTTTTTGGTGGATGCTGGTGGTTGTAGTCTTCGTGGCAGCGACCCGGTTCCGTGGCTCAGGGCGGTCAAACCAGTGGCGGAACTATTTATGTGGTTTTGATGTTTAAATGTCCGACTACGCCACCCGTGGATTGCGGTCAGAGTGAACCGCCGCTACAGGGCAGACCGCTGAGGCTGGTGTTGTGGGTGCAGCAGAGCGTAGCATAACTCCCCACGGGAGGAGTATAGCCTCAGGGCAGTGTATGCGGAGGATGGGGGTGATGGTGCAGGGCAGCAGCAGTAACGACACGGAGTCAGTGATGCAGTCCAGGGCCTTTACTCACAGTTCTTATTATCCAGACCACGTCTGCAGGTAACGGCTGCCCACGTTGTACTGTGCTCACCAGGTGAGGGGCTCAGACAACTCCCAGATAACTTTGGAGCACTTCACAGGACCCCCTTTGTGTGTCCTTTGTCTGGCCTTTCTTACCAACACTTCTGTCCGGCTGCCTCGGGCCTCCTCTTGGTAAACTTGGCGCCAGTTTCCCTGACCCTATGTGGTGCCTTCCTAGCGGGTGTAGCGAGGGGCTGCGCCACATAAAATGTCAGAGCCTCCGGTTTCTAGCTGAGGGTCGTTTCCTGCCTCCACTAGTTCGGGGACCGGTCTCCCCCTTTGGCCTGACCCCTCCACGCAGGTGGATTCGGGCGTGCGGTGGCGACTCGCCCGTCCGCACCCCTGGGATCCCTTCATTCCTCGTTCCTGGAGCCTTCTCCGCTCCTCTTCCTTCCTTCTCCCTCTTCTAGGCCTGGGCCTCTGTTACTAGGCCCGCCTCCGGAGCAGAGCTCATGCAGAGCCCCTGCTCCCTGCCACTTCTGCTCAGACTTCTCTGCACTGAACTAAGATGGTGCCCACCTTTTATACTCCCTTCTCAATGCACCCAGGAACTGCTTCCTCCCTGCTCCTGCACTACAGGGTTCCCCTTCCTCAGTGTTCCCTCCCCCCACTCCAGCCAGGGACAGGGACTGTCGTGCCCATCTCAGGGGCATATTGGTCGCCCTGCCCCACGGCAATGTGGTGTAATGCATGCAGGTGTCGGGTCCTGATCCACACTCCATCCTTACCTGAGAGTGAGATATCACACCTCTGGGTGAGGTGCAATACGTCTGTAGCAACCGAGCCCTCAGGGTGCTACAGTTCCATTTATCTTCAGCCTAGGTGACGTATTGCGATACAGGGCTGTGATTTTGGCTATAAAAGGGTCCCCTAGACCCCTACCCCAAGCTTTTTAAGAGAATCATATATGGCTTGCCAGGAGACTCTATGGAATGCTTTCTCAGCATCCAACGAGAGTATCTAATTACAAATTTTTAACTGCATCTAGCCCAGGAAATACTTTGTGCCTAGTAGCAGTGTCTGCTAGTCAGCGGATTATCCCGGCTGTTAAGCAAGCTACACCACCTGTAGTTTAGACACTTAATTTTTTCAAAGGAAATGATTCGGGACCATGGGATACTTAGTGAAGAGCATCAGGAGGCACCCCAAGGCATAGGGGCTGGGACTGGCAGTAGGATGCCTTGCGGTGGACAGCCGAGCTCGATCCTTATAAAAGCTTTTTAACTGCAGCAGCTTTAGTGGACGCTACTGGAGCTGGAATTACGCGGCTGCTGGCATGAGACTTGCCCTCCAATAGATCCTTGTAAATGGATTTAAAGTGTATTCATTCAAATTAGAGAGACAATTTAAATTAAAAAGCTTAGAGCTGCCTCCACCACAGGGGGGCTCGCTCGACCCACCAGCGGACAGGCACCAGTATTGGGAGAGGGGGGCTGGCCGTCAGGGTTCACCGCGGCTCTGGCACAAACCCGGCGACACGGAGGTGGCACGGGCAGGAGCGGACTGGCCGTGTCGGCTTCTCACTTTTTGGATTTTAGAAGGGCATGACATGCCTATATCTGTGTCTCCCCCTCCTTTTACTCCTCCACCTCTTTTATTTTCGCATGACTATATGTACTTGTCACTTTTCCATGTGTTAGTTATGTCTTCTGAGCAGTTTGTCAGCTTTTGGACACCTTTGAAGGTGTTTTCTATGTGTTTCTATGTGTTTTTGTTTGCCTGCCATTGGTTTTAACGGTGTTCGAAGGTGTTCGACGAACAGTTCGACGAACAGTTCGGCGAATACACGGGTGTTCGACGAACCGAACCGAACTCGAATACTACGGGGGTGGCTCAACACTAGAGCTGTGCAACCTGTGGAAAGTAATAAAAACTGCATGTGTTTGGACCAAAACTGCATTCCTTGTGTGAACGCTACCTAAGGCATAATGTCTACCAGAGAGATTGAATCTCTACAATTGGTTGAGAATGCGGGCATGAAATACCAGAGAGCACAGGTGATTGCAATGTAAGGATATAATATACTGAGCTCAGACCAGCGTCAGTGCAGTGTGTAGGACTGTGTGCAGTGTGTAGGACTGTGTACAGTGTGTAGGACTGTGTGCAGTGTGTAGGACTGTGTGCAGTGAGTTTCCAGCCTCATGATGTGTTGTCATTGGCAGTGCAGTGTTCACTGTGTGAGGCGGTGTGTCTGCAGAGTGGTATGGTAATTGTGCAATTGTTATGAGGTTGCTTGTAGTAAAGAACTAACTGCATGTTGCAGGCGGCGGAGCCTGTGTGCGTGATGTGCAGGTGGGGGCCAGGATGGAGTTACGTTATTATAGGATGGGGACCAATATTAAAAAATTCAAAGGAAATTAAATGATTAAATGCTAACGATAACACAAACAATTCATAGAAGATATATATTTTTTAATCTATTATGAACTTTTTATTTTAAATCAAGAAATAAGGAAGTTGTCTGTGACACACATGTGTCAGTGAGATCACTAGCCAGTTGCCTAGTGATGTATGATGCCGTATCTCCAACGGCCAATAGAAAAGTTGAGTTGTGATGGGATTTGGCAGCTGGTTGCCAGGTGACCTATGAAACCATAAGAGCAACAGCCAATGGAAAACTGCCATGTTGTTCTGTAAGTATAAGCCTGTCAGTCTATTCGTGGAAAAATACAGTCCCTCAATGGAACACTATACTTCTCCACACGCCATTTGCATAAACAGGAAATGGGGGATGGTATCGTATGTTGGGGTCATTTGATATTACCATAATCTCCCCAATGTTTTCCAGATATGCAAGGATCCCAAATTCTGACTGGCTATTAATGTGCCTGCAGAGAGGACAGGTGATATTATTTAGGAGCCATCTTCCTATGCAGGCAGTATGAAAAAAGTGTGCGCACTGCATGAAGCTCACTCGATCTCCAGTTAAAATGTCCTCCAGGCAGATGGAGCAGGTTGCAGGTGGGTCCTCGACCGATCTTATGGAGGTAGGCAGTGTGAGCATGGAGGAGTTTACAACTTCAGGCTGGGTATTAGTGGAGAATGAGTTCCTGTCTCCAGACCTCTCCAGTGGTGGTGGTGGTGGCCTTCGTCTCTGCCTCCTACTTGTATTTAATGGTGTTATCTCCAGTCTTCTTTGGCGGGCGAACCTGCTCCTTGTCCTGTAGGCAATAGGAGACTGGTCCCTGATATGCCTCTATGTTTCTATGTAAAAAAAACAACACACATATTAGTACCTTCCCCTGTGGAATATTAACCCTATAAGAAATACATATTTTGGAGACCAAGATTATTAATACATAAAGAAATGGTTGTACATTGAAATAACACAAATAAAACCAAGAATTATGAAATACCACCAAATATTAAATATAATATTTATTGCAAATTGATCTACAACAAAACTGATTAAAATTGATTTAGACAGTAATATTACAGTAAAATTACAGTAATAAACAACTCATCAGTAAAGATCACCATATTGTGTCCATGGTGAAGAAAGCTCATCAGTATAAAATTAAATCCAAATGAGCAGGGAAAATACAGTAATATGTAATAGGTACAAACCCCAATGTAGGAATGTTGTGTCCATATTTTAGAGACTTGTAGATGGAAGTATTAGTGGCTTTTATGCGCTTACCTGATATAGAAGGCCTTTGCCTTTCAATGCCATTTGCAGAAGGCTCTTCTGAGATGTTTAGGACATTAGAAATGTCCCGAGAAGACATGTTCTTCTCAAAGGGCCAAGATGCTGTAAGTCTCTTGGTCTTGACAACAATGAAGAATGCAAAGTTGTAGAATTCTTCTTGATAAACTTCCAGGAAATATTTTCTGGTATTAGCCAAAAAATAGTGATCTGAAAAGAGGCACTCACTAGAGATGCTTCTCCAATGTGAATCCACCGATCAACACAACAACAGCCCCAGTAATAGCCGAGGCAATTATGGTGTCATAATGTCATTACCTCACCTTCCGTGTTCCGTGTTCCATGATGTGTCCTAATGCCTACCTCACTGCTACCTCATAATGCATATTCTACATGTGCAGCATACATTGTAATACACACTGTATACGCCTGCTCTTCTATATATTACTGTGCATTAATGGGATATACATGGCCTTACTAATCATTTATAGAAAGTGAAAAAAAACAAAAATAAAAAATTGATTTTATAAACAAAAAAGTCATTAAAGTTAAAAAACATGTTCTTTACTCATATGGTAAATAGAATTTAATACGGAGAAATAGTTATTTTTTTGCATTGCCCCTCAAAAAATGGATTCAAATGAACAGAAAGCCCATGTACCCAATCCTTGTGGTATGAAATATTACAATTTCCACCAAAATAAGGCCTCTTTTAACCCCATTACAACCTTTGACGTACATGTAAAAATGAGATTCTCAAAGCGGAATCGTTAGCAATCCCGAAAAGTAGGAAGAATGGGAAGCATTTAAGGAAACCAGGATGGATGAACACAGAACTTAAACACATGTTAAAAAGAAAGAAAGAAATGTTTATCAAATGGAAAGAGGGAGGCATATCTAAAGAAGATTTTAATGCAGTCTGCAGATCCTGCAGGGCACGTATCAGGTTAGCTAAAGCTGACAATGAATTAAGGCTTGCAAAAGATGTCAAAAGCAATAAAAAAGGATTTTGGGGGTATGTCAAAAGTAAAAGAAAAGTCAAAGATGCTATAGGATTTTTACAGGATGAAAATGGTGAAATGGTAAGAAAGGATGTTGAGAAGGCCGAACTTTTTAATTCCTATTTTGCATCTGTTTTCTCTCAGAAAGAAAATGTAACATCAACTGATCTTCACTGTCCTTATTAAAGGAATAGAAGAATCCAAGTTATCTATAAACAGAGAGATTGTGAGGGAATATTTAGCTAACATAAATGAGTTCAAGTCTCCAGGTCCAGATGAATTACACCCCAGAGTACTGAAGGAGATCGTAGAAGAAATTTTAGAACCACTCTCCATAATCTTTGAAAATTCTTGGAGAACAGGAGATGTCCCAGAAGACTGGAGAAGAGAAAATGTTGTTCCTATCTTCAAAAAGGGGAAGAAGGTGGATCCAGGGAACTATAGGCCGGTGAGTCTGACTTCTATACCAGGAAAGATCTTTGAACAAATTATTAAACAACATGTATGTAAGTACCTGGATAAGAATGAAGTGATTAACCAGAGTCAGCATGGGTTTGTAACTAACAAGTCATGTGAGACTAACTTAATTTCCTTCTATGACAGAATCACTGACTGGGTGGATCAGGGAAATGCTGTAGATATAGTATATCTTTACCAAAGCATTTGACAAAGTATCTCACACCATCCTTATTGAAAAAATGACCAAGTATGGAATGGACAAGGCAACTGTTAGGTGGATTCATAACTGGCTTAGTGATCGGACTCAAAGAGTGGTCGTAAATGGCTTCACATCCAGTTGGATGAATGTCTCAAGTGGGGTACCACAGGGCTCTGTCCTGGGACCTGTATTGTTCAACATCTTTATCAATGATTTAGATGAAGGAATTGAGGGTAAACTGATTAAATTTGCTGATGACACAAAGCTAGGAGGGATAGCTAACACTAGAGAAGAGAGAGAGAGGATTCAAAAAGACCTAAATAAACTGGAGCAGTGGGCAGCAAACAACAGAATGGTTTTTAACAGGGAAAAATGCAAAGTACTACATCTGGGCAATAAAAATGAAAAAAGCATATACAAAATGGGAGGAATAGAGCTAAGCAACAGTACATGTGAAAAAGACTTAGGTATACTAATAGACCATAGACTGAATATGAGTCAACAGTGTGATGCAGCTGCAAAAAGGGCAAATACATTTCTGGGATGTATTAACAGAAGCATACAGTCTAGATCACGTGAAGTGATTATCGGACTTTACTTCTCTTTGGTCAGACCTCATCTGGAATACTGCGTCCAGTTTTGGGCACCACATTTTAAAAAAGACATCGACAAACTGGAGCAAGTTCAGAGAAGAGCGACCAGAAGCAATGGGATGAACCTGAATGGGAGGAGACACAGAATAGATATTAGAAAAAACTTTTTGACAGTTAGGGTGATTAATGAGTGTAACAGGCTTCCACGAGAGGTGGTGAGTTCCCCTTCAATGGACATCTTCAAACAGAGGCTGGACAGACATCTGTCTGGGATGATTTAGTGAATCCTGCTTTTGAGGAGGGGGCTGGACCAGATGACCCAGGAGGTCCCCTCCAACTCTACCATTCTATGATTCTATGATAGCCCAAGGTGTGGAGGAGCATTTTTTTATTTTGCCTTATATACAAGTCATTATCTTGAAACAAATGTTTCTTAACTTTTTTTTCCAGGAAAATCCATTTTATCTTTGTTTTTGTATGTTTTATTGTCAGTCCATAAAAGTGGGGTAATACTCTGACAACATTGTTCACAGCAGCAACCTGGGATTCAGAGATGCTTCCACATGCTATTCCCATGCAATTTCAGCACTATTTCCATTGATCTGACCAATTTTTAGACCCCCTCCAGAACTTGGGGGTGGGGGGTGGAGGGGGATGGTTGCCGAAAAAATGCTCGAGTTTCCCCATGACTTACATTGTACTCATTACTCGGGTCAAGCACCCGAGCATTACGATTTGCTTGACCCGAGTATCGAGCTCATCACTACTAGTAGTAATGCATAGTGTTTTAGGTAATCTTGCTGAAGTACAAGTACTGTAAAGGTAATGCCTAGTTTTCATAATGTACAATGCAGAGTAAGTATAGGTAAAACATAGAGTAAAATTTAGAACATAAGATGGTAGCTGCAGTTAGAGGATGACACTGGAGTTAGGTATAGTATAAGCATTGTTAGTATAGTATTAATGTAGAAAAGTAATGCAAGCTGTGTGCTAGAAGTAGGTGAAAGGTTAGATCTGCCAAGCAATAGACTGCAGGAACAGAAATAGTTAAAAATAGTAAAAAAAGGAACCACTTCCTAGTTTAGTTAGTGTGAGAGTTCATTGGTGACAGTTACAAGGTCAAGTGCAAGCTGCAGTGGGCTAACAGCGAGAGGAGTACATATTGTGTTGGGTGGTATGAGACCTTACAAGACTCCCTGCGGGCTTTCCTGCAATATCCGGAGCCTAAGGCTCGAAACAGGTGCTATGGGGAGTACCTTAACCCCTTCCGTACAGAGGAAGATAGATGTGGAACTGCATGAGGAAAAGATAAAGGATCTCATCAATACTGTGGAGCCGGGTGGGAAATCCCTGAGGCTGAAGGAAGGAGGGAACACGTTTGGTTCTTTCACCCTATTTTTGCACCCTCCTTCCCTAACTACACCTATGATGGTATGTTACAACAATGCCATTAATTATATTTTTAATGACTGAATAAAGATTCTACATTTTATACTTGAAGCTGGATCTCTACAAGTACAGCCACACCAAGACCATACATTACTAGCATATTTAGTGATAACTGAATAATAGCACTATACTGATCATTAATCATTTAAAAAACAGCAGAACTAACCTTAATATTATCACCAGTAACAGTTGCACACAGGACCTCTGTTTGTAGTATATAGTGCATAGTCTAAGTGTACAGGCAATACAGTGATCACCGGTGACACTACACTGTATAGCTCTGTAGATACTTTATAGTATGTAGTATAAGTGTACAGGTAATTCAGTGATCACCGGGGATATTATACATAAGGGCCCACCATACCGCTTATTACAGTATCTGCATACAAAGCAAGTTGATACAGTTAAAGGGAATCTGTCACCAGATTTTTGCCACCTTATCTGAGGGCAGCATAATGTAGAAACAGAGGCCCTGATTCCAGCGATGTAGCATTCACTGGGCTGCTTGCTGCAGTTTTGATAAAATCACTGTTTTATCAGAAGAATATTATCACTAGAGGACTAGTAAAACTGCTACCAGGTAGTCAAGCATATTCATGAGCTCTGTATAACCCCACCCCACCACTGACAGGAGGTTTTTCGTGTACACTGTACATGGACAGAAAGCTGCCAATCAGTGGTGTGGGTGGGGTTGTATGGTGCACAAAATTCACAGAACTGCTAGATTTGCAACTGATGAAAACCAGTGATTTTATCAAAATGATAGCAAGCGGCCCAGTAAGTGACATATTGCTGGAATCAGGGTCTCTACCTCCGTTGGGACGCTGACTGTACCAGAGGGCTCTCCAGGATTTGGGCCTAGGTGAGCATATAGTATTTTTTTTTTATTTTATTACTCAGCTCTTGTAGGGGAATGTGGACAGAATCATACTGGAGGGAAGGGAGACAGAATACTATGTGGCCACCAGACTGTGAGGGGGGTGCTGTGGGGTCCATCATCCCGTGCGAGGGGGGACTACTATAGGTGCCGACATACTGTGTGTCGTGGAACTACTATGGGAGTCATTATATTATTATATGGGAGAAACTACTGTGAGGGCATTTTACTGTTTGAGAGGTGCTGTGAGCGCCATCATACTACGTGTAGGGGCTACTGTGTGTGCAATGTTTTGGATCTTTCATACTGTGTGGACATATTGTTGGGGCCATCATGCTATATTTGTGGGGGGCTACTGTCTGGGAAATACTGTGGGGCCATCATACCATGAGGGGGTGCTGTGGGGGGTTACTGTACTGTGTGAGCATTGCTGGGTAGGTCATTATATTGTGTTGGGGGTGTTGTGGGTGCCATTGTTCTGTGTGGGGGCCATCATACTAAGTTGGCGGTGCCGTGGGAACCATCATAGAGTGTGTGTGGGGGCTACTGTGTTGGCAATAGTGTAAGGCCATCATACTGTGTGGGGGTGCTGTGGGGGCCATCATGCTGTGTGTGTGAGGGGGCTACTTTATGGGCAATACTGTGGGACCATCATACCATGTGAGGGTGCTGTGGGGATTACTATACAGTGTAGGGGTGCTGTGGTTGTTATTATACTATGGTGGGAGTGCTGACAGAGTCATTGTGCTAGAAAGAAGGTGCTATGGGGGTAATTGTACTGTGTGGTGGTGCTGTGGATGGAAATCATACTTTATTTGGGGAGCTGTGGGGGCCATCATACTGTGGGGGCTTTATTACTGTGGGAGAGGTTGCTGTGTGGGTCATCATACTCTGTGAGGGGGACTACTATGTGGGCAATACTATGAGACCATCACACTGTGTGGGGTGCTATGGGGCCATCATACTGTATGGAGGTGCTGTGAGGGCCATCATACTGTTTGTGGGGGAACTATCAAGTGGGCAATACTGTAGGGCCATCATGCTGTGTATTTTGGTAAGCTACTTTGGATCTTTCATAGTGTGTTGGAGTGCTGTGGGGACCATCATACTGTGTGGATTGACTACTGTGGGGGTCAGTAAACAGTATGGGTGATGCTGTGGGAGCTATCGTTGTTATGATCTGCAACATGTACTAAGGAAAGATAGGGGAAGGCTGTCCCTACAGTAAGACTAAGCTGAATCCCTATGATGTAGCGGGCTGTCTGTATCTAGCGAACAGACCCACCTTAGTCCTCGGCTAATCTGAACGAAGACCTATATCATAAGGGGAGGGGTCCCTAAAAGAACTAAGGACTGGGACAAAAATGGGACACCTCCTAAACAGAGAAGTTGTTGCAGAACACAAAAAGACAAACTGACAAAAAGGTACTGTAGCATACCTGGTGGCGTTCTTGCATAGTGCTCCATCCCCCACTATGCAAGATCGCAAACTTTATCACCAGTCCAGTCTGCTAGCCTGGCTTCTTTCCATGCTGTCTGCTTGCCTCTGTTCTGGCTGCTTAAGGGCGGCGCCCGATCTCTTCCTGCTTCTTGTAGCTGCCCTATTGCTGTCCGTCACTGGATATTTAAACCAGCTTCACCTGGAAGCTGGTGCCTGAGCAACGTGTTCATTCAGTGTGCTCTTTCACTCTGAATGTGCCAGGTCCTATTCTGTGTTTTCTTGCCTGACTGTCTGCCTTCCAGGAGGCTGTATTTCCAGGCCTGTCTGAACACGCTCCTAGACTGTTTGTCCCGCCCTCTGGGGGCCGCATACTCAGACTCGCTCCTGTATCTCGCTACAGTAACAGTTCCTGTCTGAACTGTCTCCTAACCTGCTTCCTGTTTTTCTCTATGTCCGTACTTTCCCTTTCTCCTGCATTGTCCGAACCAGCACTTGGCTTTACCTTGGCTCGTTCCTGTATTTGTTGCGGTAACAGCTCCTGTCTGAACTGTCTCCTAACCTGCTTCCTGTTTCTCTCTATGTCCGTACCTTCCCTTTCTCCTGCGTTGTCTGAACCAGCACTTGGCTTTACCTTGGCTCGTTCCTGTATTTGTTGCTGTAACAGTTCCTGTCTGAACTGTCTCCTAAACCTGCTTCCTGTTTCTCTCTATGTCCATACCTTCCCTTTCTCCTGCATTGTCTGAACCAGCACTTGGCTTTACCTTGGCTCGTTCCTGTATTTTGTTGCAGTAACAGTTCCTGTCTGAACTGTCTCCTAATCTGTCTCCTGTTTTTCTCTATGTCCGTACCTTCCCTTTTTCTGCAGAGTCTGAACCTGCACCTCACTCCTACTCGTTGTCGCTGTACTTCCGTTTTTGACTTTAGAGTCCACTCGCTACTTCATTGCAAGTATCTTGTGTGTATCTGGTTGTGCCTTTCCCTTCCAGTCTGTTCCGTGTGAACAGAGCCCTGTCCCCTCTGCTCTGCCTTGCTCGCCGCTCTGGCGGTTTCTGTCCGCTCTGCCTTGTTCGCCGCTCCGGCGGTTCTTGCCTGCTCTGCCTTGCTCACCGCTCCGGCGGTTCTTGCCTGCTCTGCCTTGCTCACCGCTCCGGAGGTTCTTGCCTGCTCTGCCTTGCTCATCACTCCGGCGGTTCTTGCCTGCTCTGCCTTGCTCACCGCTCCGGCGGTTCTTGCCTGCTCTGCCCTGCTCTCCGCTCCGGCGGTTCTTGCCTGCTCTGCCTTTCTCTCCACTCCGGCGGTTCTTGCCTGCTCTGCCTTGCTCACCGCTCCGGCGGTTTCTGCCTGCTCTGCCTTTGCTCACCGCTCCGGCGGTTTCTGCCTGTTCTGCCTTTGCTTACCACTCCGGCGGTTTCTGCCTGCTCTGCCTTTGCTCACCGCTCCAGGCGGTCTCGCTTTGCTCTGCCTTTGCTCACCGCTCCAGGCGGCCTCTCTCTGCTCTGCCTTTGCTCACCGCTCCAGGCGGCCTCGCTCTGCTCTGCCTTTGCTCACCACTCCTGGCGGCCTCGCTCTGCTCTTGCTCACTGCTCCGTCGGTCTCGCCCCGCTCTGCTCTTGCTCACCGCTCCGGCGGCCTCGCTCTGCTCTGTTTGTCTACCGCATCTGCGGTTCTCTTCCTGAGTCCCAGTCTGTACTGGACCTTATCCCGTCTGTGCTCCAACCTGCTAGTGCCTCCCTGTCTGCACTCTAGCCGTGCTTGCCTGTACCCCCTGCCTGCATACCCGCCTGCCTGCATACCAGTCGTGCCTGCCTATACCCACCAGTCAGTGTGCCAGCCGAACCTGCCTGTTCCTGTATTCCCCGGTGTGGGTCAACAGCCGTGTCCGGGGTCTGACCTGGAGTAGCACCTGGTCCCTCTGCTCGGTTCCTCCCTGGTGCACTGGCGTCGTATGCAGTCGTGCGACCTTGGTCGGATCGGGCAGATACTTAGTTACGCCCCTTCTGGCACTCTCCAGTTCATGGTCCTGTGGGATCACTAAACACGCACACGCCAGTCAGTCCGGGCATGTGCATAACAGGTACTAGAGGTCCCAGAAGGACCAGGCAAACTGACAGAGAAAGGCACCGAAGCACCTGGCTAGAGAAACAGTCAAACACTGAAGTTCAGCACAGCCAAAATGGCGGAGCTGGAATATAAAAGCAGATGGTCATGAGACCGCAAAACACAAGATGGAAAAAAACAAACAGGAGGGTTCTAACAATCGTACTATGGGGGGTGCTGTGCGGACCATCATTGTGTGGGTGGACTACTATGGGCGGAACTACTGTGGGGGCAACCATGCTGTGTAGTGTGAGTACCATGGGGCTGTCATATTGTAGAATGACTACTGTGTGGGCTTCCTTACTGTGGTAGGGGTGCTGTGTGGACCATACTACTATGTGGGCAATACTGTGATACCAACATTCTGTGTGGTGTGCTATAGGGCCATCATACTGTATGGGTTGCTGTGAGGGCCATCATACTGTTTGTGGGGGGACTTTCATGTGGGCAATACTGTGGGGCCATCATACTGTGTGTAGGGGTGAGCTACTTTGGATTTTTCATAGTGTGTTGGAGTGCTGTGGGGACCATCATACGGTGTGGACTGACTACTGTGGGGATCATTACACCGTATGGTGGTGCTGAGGGAGCCATCATACTATAGGGGGTGCTGGGCGGACCATCATACTGTGTGTGTGGGGTGGACTACTGTTGAAGGAACTACTGTGGGGGTAATCTTACTGTGTGGTGTGAGTACCATGGGGCTGTCATATTGTAGAAGGACTACTGTGTGGTCTTCCTTACTGTGGTAGGGGTACTGTGTGGACTATCATACTGTGTTGGGGAACTACTGTGTGGGCAATACTGTGGTGCCATCATACTGTGTGAGGGGTGTTGAGAGGGCCATCATACTGTGTGGGGGTGCTGCCGGGGCCATCCTAATGTGGATGTGTTGGAAGGCTACTTTGGGGCCATCATACTGTGTGTGGGGGGGACAACTGTGAGGCCATCACACTGTGTGGGGGCATCATACTGTGTGGGAGGGGGACAACTGTGAGGCCATCACACTGTGTGGGGGCATCATACTGTGTGTGAAAGGCTGTGGGGATGAGAACTGTTGGGGCATCAGGGGACATTATTACTTTTTAGGGGGACTCAGAAGACAACATTTAATGTTGAGTGGACATTTAACAGGCATTAATACATTATAGGTCATTGTGGCGCCCTGCTGAGCATTGGTGCCACAGAACCCAGAAGGGTGCATGGACGGACTTCTCCACAAGACGCCCTCACACATTCACACACCTCCACCCTACCACCTCAGACCAGCCGAAGGAGCCCTGATAGGGATATATAAAGGGAGGGTGGAGGCAGGCAGCTCAGTTAAGTAACATAGTAACATAGTAACATAGTTTGTAAAGCCGAATAAAGACTTGCATCCATCAAGTTCGACCTGTTAGTTCTGTAATTGCTAAAGTTGATTCAGAGGAGGGCAAAAACCCCAAATGATTTAGCCAATCTTCACCTGAGAAAAAATTCCCTCCCGACTCTGAAACCAGCAGTCAGAATAAATCCCTGTATCAACCTACTATTTTATTTTATTTTTAAGTATACGCTGAAATCTGCCTGGTATCTAGAAATGCATCCAGTCCCCTCTTGAACTGGTGTAGTGAATCCGACATTACCGTCTCCTCACTCAGTGAATTCCATATTCTCACTGCTCTTACCGTAAAGAACCCCTTTCTATGCTGGTGCTGAAACCTTTTCTCTTCCAGTCTTAGTGAATGCCCTCTTGTTACCGTAATATCCCTCCTTTTGAACAAATCCCGGGCAAGATCTCTATACTGTCCCCTAACATATTTGTACACATTTATTATGTCCCCCCTCAACCTTCTCTTTTCCAGGCTGAATAGTCCTAGTTTTGCCAACCTCTCTGGGTATTGCAGTCCCTCCATTCCCTTTATTAATTTTGTTGCCCTCCTTTGTACCTTTTCAAGCTCATTTATATCCTTTCTATATTTTGGGGCCCATAACTGAGCACAGTATTCCAAGTGTTGTCTGACCAGTGCTTTGTACAATGGAAGAACAATGTTCTCATCCTTTGCAGCTATACCTCTTCTTATACATCCCATGATGTTTAGTCTGAAGTGAGTGCAGACAGTTCAGTGTTCAGAGACAGAGAGGAACACAGCTCAGAGTTGAGCAGAGAGCGTGCTGACGCTCAGAGAGCAGTGAAGAGGCAGCGAGCTGGCTGCTGTGTTTAGGCGAGCCAAAGCCTACAGCACGTGTGAAGGCCTAGTGAGGGCCTTGAGTGGGCCGAAGGCGAGAGGAGATGGAAGAAGTAGCAAGGGGGCAGAGGAGCATACCAGGCTCACCCTAATATATACCGGACACCGGGTCTGCGCCTACAGGGACATTTATACTCAGTAGGAACCACCGGAACCCCTGGAGGACTACAGGTCCCAGGTTCACCAAACGCTGACTACAGTACCAGGGCTAGGGGTCACAGAGGACCCAGCGTCCAGGGAGAGTGATCTCCAAAGAAAAGGCCCTACCACCAGGTCAGCAGGTGCTAAGAGAGACAGTAACCAAGCTAGGCCTAGCTCCAGGCAGGTCAGAAGCTTAGAGAAGAAAGCAACGGATCAGGAGGCCTTATACCCGCTCACTGGGGAGAGTCCAAAAGTGCGCCCTTCACCTGGAGTTCCCAGCTTACCCCCGTGTGAGTGTCCGTCTTTCCTCCTGGATCATCCTGCCGTCTCTCCCCTGCACCACCATCCATTACACTCCCACGCTGCCCTGGAGCAAGCTCTACCTGTGGAGAGCCACACCATCCCTGCTGCCGTAACACCAGCCCCAGAGGACTGCTCCACAGCGGCGGCTCCCTCTAGCCGCAATCCAAAGGTGGCGTCACGAACTGTCCAAATTCCCCATATCTATTCCCCCTTTCACTGACCGCCCTGGGTCAGGGACCGGGCCAGCCACCGTGATATTCCCCCGGCAACCAGAGGCCCGGCTGCCGAGTACCCCACGGCCCAGGGGGCGCTTCAGCCTTGGCGTCACGAATAGGATTCCGTGCCCGTTGCCACCGGGTACTGTGCGCCTTTATTGAACTGAACTGTGTGTTAAACTGCGGTGAGGATCGCAGCCATTATCGCGCTGCAGTGCGGGAAGAAAAGGGGCATAACCGTGGGAATCTGGGAGGAGCAACTGGAAGCGCGCGAAGCCCAGGATACGCCCCGCCCCTGACGTCGAACCAGGAAGCGTCAGGTCCTGGAAGGAGCCAGAGGACGCTCTGATGTCAGACGCGAGCGACGCAAGGTCCTGGAAGAAGACCGTCGCCCGTGGAGCTGCGGCCTACCTGTTAAAGAAAGTGAAGAAGGTAGGCTCCGGTTCACTAGGGGGGCGCAACAATGGGCGACGACCAGCAAGCCGCCAGAGCACCGGTTAACGCTACTGATGCCCAACCTGCACCCGGCGCTGCACAGTCCCCGTTATTACCTATGGCCCTGCCGTATATCCCTGGAGCGAAGTGGCTCCCCCAGTATAACGGCAAACCGGACACCCTGTCCAGATTCAAGAGAAGAATATGCAGTGTGCTAGATATGTATTCTTTGACTGGCAAACAGAGAGCTGCTGTCGTGTTGGGACAATTGACTGGTGCCGCAGAGCGGGAAGTTGAAACCTGGCCAACCGCAGACCAGGAATCGGTATCCATCATCTTTAAGAGACTGCAAACTGTGTTTGAAAACAACACTGAGACAGATCTCCGGATGAGGTTCTACCACTGTGTCCAGAAACCTGAGGACCGTGTCCGGGACTACGCCTGGCGCTTACAGGAAGCCCTGCGGGCCCTGAAACAGGCTAGTCCAGCCAGCATACAGAATGAAAATATAATGCTGACGGAACAGTTCATCCGGGGGTTGAGGTCCCAAGAAGAGAGCAGAACTGTACGGTGGTGGGCCCTAGATCATCCAGATGCCACCTTTGACACCCTTAAGGACATGGCTATAAAGGGTCTGCAACCCCTGGAAACATCAGATACTGCTATCCAGCGTTACCAGGGTGGGGCCACGCCAGTGCCTGCAGCACCCACTGCTCCTTCATTAACGGCTGAAACAAAGATGCAAACAGTGCCTCCTAGCGAGCTGGACAGCCCACGCTCTGAAGTGCGCCAGTTAAGTAAAACCCTGGCCACTGTCCTGAGCACCCTGCAGCTACAGGAGGAGCCCAAGCCGGAAGGAAGGATACTACTCGCCGACAGCCCTGAGGATGTCCCCTGGATGAGAAGAAGAAGGAGGACAACGCCACCCCGTAGGAGGACAATGCCACCCCGGAGGAGGGCAACGCCACCCCGTGGGAGGACCAACGTCACCCTCCAGGAGAATTCATCTGCTACCGCTGCCTTCCGTTTGGAACTGTCCTTTAAATGAGCAAACCCGAGGGCCGACACCCAGGAGTAAGTCAAGCAGGCCCATCAAACTAGTACCATCGGTTCATGGGAGGAAGAACTTTCCTGTCCATTCTGCTGGACGGCATCACGACACCTGCCCTGCTGGACACTGGATCTCAGGTAACCATCATGCCAGATGTCCTCTACAAAAGGTTCTGGTCCATAGACGAACTTCACCCTCCAGCTCCAAACCTTTCCGTGTATGCCTCCAATTGCCTTCCCCTTAACCTAGTCGGGGTTAAGGATGTGGCAGTAAAGGTGGGAAGAGTGGAACTGAAGGACCAGGGACTAATTGTAGTAGAGACTAATCCTGATGATACAGACTTGTATATGGTATTTGGCACAAATATTGTTGGTAACTGTTTGGGAGAAGTGTTGTTTTTGCTCCAACAGATGGCCGACACTGCCAAACCAGGGCAGAGGAGGGTGCTCCAGAAAGAGATCCGAGCCCTTATGTACAAGCAACAGGTAAAGCTAACAGGTGGTGAAATTGGTCATGTACGGGTGACAGACCCGATACCCATTGTGATCCCCCCAATGAGTGAGATACTGATTTGGTGTAGAGCAGCAATAGGTCTCAAAGGATGGAGCTACCAGGCGGTAGTAGAGCCCCTTAGCTCGGAGCATAGACCTACACTCTTGACTGCCAGAGGGGTAGTGGATGTACGCAATGGGAGGGTGCCCGTACGCCTCCTAAACTATGGGGAGGACGAGGTTAGATTACCACGCTACGCCACTGTTGCCAAACTATACACAGTAGATAACAACTCCATACACACGGCGGAGTCCTTAACCTCACCAGACGAAGTGGAGGATAATGACCCGGGAACCCAGGTGGAGGATTGGTGTCAACAGCTCCATGTTGGGACAGACACCACTCCTGCCCATCAGAAACAGGGTGTACACCGGGTGGTTCAGTAATACAAGCAGGTATTCAGTAAACACCCACTTGACTTTGGGAGAATTAAAGGGGTACAACACCATATACCCACAGGTGACCATCCACCCATCAAGGAACGTTACAGGCCCATACCACCAGCACACTACCAGAAGGCGAAAGAGATGTTGCACGACATGAGGAAGGCAGGGGTAATAAGAGATAGCTGTAGCCCCTGGGCAGCTCCCCTGGTCCTAGTCAGGAAAAAGGATGGAAGCATGAGGATGTGTGTAGATTACAGACAGGTAAATCGCATAACACACAAGGATGCATACCCTTTGCCCCGTATAGAGGAATCCCTAGCTGCATTAAAGTCTGCAAATTACTTCTCCACCCTTGACCTCACTAGTGGTTACTGGCAAGTAGCTGTTGCTGAGGAGGATCGGGAGAAGACGGACTTTACTACCCCGATGGGACTCTGCGAGTTCAACAGTATGCCGTTTGGACTCTGCAACGCCCCCGGAACATTCCAGAGATTGATGGAGTGCTGCCTGGGACACCGCAACTTCGAGACTATACTGCTATACCTGGATGACATGATAGTGTACTCCAAAACGTACGAGGACCATTTGAAGCACCTGGCAGAGGTATTTGAGTCGCTGTATGCTGAAGCCCTCCAAGTGCCACCTGCTCAAGTGAAAGGTACAGTACCTGGGGCACATCGGCAGTCCAGAAGGAGTAGCACCGGACCCGGAGAACGTCACTGCCATCCAGAAATGGACGGAGCCGAAGAGCCTCAAGGAGGTACGTCAGTTCCTGGGACTAGTGGGGTATTACCGGAGGTTTGTGAAGGACTATACCAAGAAAGCTGCGCCTTTGCAAGATCTCCTTGTAGGACAGTCCGGGAGAGGCAGAAACCCCCCGTTCCACTGGGGTAAGAAGCAAGCTGAATCCTTTGAGGTGATGAAGGAGATCCTGACCGGCGAAGAGATCCTAGCCTACCCTGACTATAGCCAACCGTTCCTGCTGTACACTGATGCCAGCAACGAAGGATTAGGAGCTGTGTTAAGTCAGGAGCAGAATGGCCGAGAGAAGGTGATCGCCTATGCAAGCAGGAAGCTCCACCCGACCGAGAGGAACCCAGAGAACTATAGCAGCTTCAAGTTGGAGTTCCTGGCCCTGGTCTGGGCCATCACCGAGCGGTTCAAGCACTACCTAGCCTCCAGTAAGTTCACTGCCTACACTGATAATAACGCCTTGACTCATCTGGAAACAGCCAAGTTAGGAGCCATGGAACAACGATGGATGGCTCGGCTGTCAAACTACCAGTTCACCATTAAGTACCGGGCAGGCCGCAAGAATGCCAACGCCAATGCCCTATCTCGAATGCCTCACCAGTCGGACACTGAAGAAGAAGAGGATGACCTGGAGGAGATTGAGCTACCTGCCTTCCACAGAAATGGGATGGTCCACGAGCAGCGCGCCTCCAGGAGGTATCGTGGTAAGACACTAAACCCTTTACCTCACCACAGTTGTAAGGAGACCCAGGACAGCGACCCGGTTGTCAGTCGCATCAAAGAACTGATAACCCAGGAAGGTTCCTCCCTGGAGAAGGACGCGTCTCCACAAGCCAAGCAGCTGTGGAATGAGAGAAGCCGGCTGTTCATCTATAGAGAGAAGCTGTGCCGAAGGTACATTAACCCCAGGACTCATGAGATGGTATGGCAGATTGTAGTGCCCAAGACGGACAACCAGATGGTGTTGGAGGCCTACCACGATCAAGCAGGACACTTCGGCTGGAAGAAGCTAGAAACCCTGCTGAAAGGTCGGTTTTATTGGGTTGGAATGCGCAGTTCCATAGAGAGATGGTGCCGGGATTGTGGACCCTGTAGCCTCAGAAGAAAAGACTACAGCAGCCAGAAGGCACCCCTGCAACCCATCAAGACAACTTGACCCTTGGAGATCGTGGCCCTGGATCATGTCAAGCTGTCACCCAGCAGGTCAAGATATTTCTATGCCCTGACCATGGTGGATCACTACTCCCGGTTCCTGGTGGTCGCCCCTGTCAAGGATCTGACGGCAGAAACTGCGGCGAAGACATTCAGGTGTACTTCTGCAGGCCCCATGGATACCTGGAGCAGGTGCTGACAGATCAAGGCACTGCCTTCAAAGCCGAATTGTTCAAGGAGTTTTGCCATCTGTACGGGTGTAAGAAGATCCGGACTACACCGTACCACCCCCAAACCAATGGGTTATGTGAAAAGATGAATAACATCGTCATCGACCTGTTGAAGACCTTACCGCTAGAAGAAAGAAACCAGTGGCCAGACAAGCTACCTGACCTGGTAGATCTGTACAACCACATACCTGTGAGTTCCACCAGTTGCACACCAGCATATCTCATGCGAGTAAGACCCGGAAAGTTGCCCATGGACCTGGAGCTTGGTGTAGTAGAACCCGAAGCAGATATGTCCACTGAAGACTGAGACATGACGCGACAGGAACAGTACAGGAGAGTACAAGCCTGTGTCGAAGACAGTCTAAATAGGGTAAGAGACAAGCAGGAAGCACAGTACAACAGGAGTGCACCAGCTGAACCCTTGACACCTGGAGAAGTTGTGCTGAAACTAAAGAGAAGAAGCCACAAGCTTGACGACCAGTGGGAAAGGGAACCTTACACTGTGTTGAATTCCAGGTTCGACAATAGGAAAACTTGTCTAATCAGCAAAGACGGAGGAAGAACAACTGCAACGGTATCAAGAGACCATCTGAAGTTGTGCCCAAGTCCACTGAAGCCCCAGGAGGAAGTGTCTCTCACTGTACCGGAGGAGCCTAAAGAAGCAGTAATACATACTGAATTAGGAGATTTCCCGTCAGATTGGCCCCAACTAGGAGGAGCGGTAATAATACCTGTGCTACACTTCTATCAACAGCCAGAAGACCCTCCACAGCAAGTAGAACCTGTAGGTGCCCCAGAAGAGCCTGCTGAGGAAGAATCACCGGAAGAAGTGATTGGAGCAGAGTAAGAAGGCCCAGCCAATGGTACACTTGCCAGTCCCGTAGAGAGGTTAAGGCAGTCTTGCAGTCCCTCCACACCTAGAACTGACAGAATGGGAGGTAGTACAAATGTGGAAGTGAGGTTCAAAGGACCCCAACCCTTTGCTTATCCCTTGCCAAATTAACTTATTCAAGTGTATACGTGAAGCTTTGATATCGGACAGACCGAGTCAGATACTGAACTTCTCTTGAAGAGAAATGGCGCAGGAAAGATGTGTTTATTATTCCAGCATAACATATATATGTTCAGTATGGAGGAAGGTCCCAATAGGGTGTCGCCCTGAGGCAATTGAGCAATCACAGTAGTCTCTGGCCCATGGTATAGATAAGTCTCATTATGTTGTCCTATGGGGTTAAATGTTTCCTCCCCAGATATTCTCCTCATTCGTCAGGATATTCTCTTGGGAGGTGTCATGTTGAATCCTTTGTCTCGTCTCCTTCTTGTAAACAATTTGAAAGTTCACTTTTATAACCAGTTCCAACTAATCCTTTCAGGATATTTATATAGTGACACACGAGTACAGATATCTGATATATATATATCAAGGTTTTCATAATATATATTAAAGTGAGGGTATATATGACTAAATGATATCCAGTATAACAGATATATGCAAAACAAGATTCATAACATATAACAGAATATAAGTATAGATATTTAGTATACATCAGAGTTTCATATAATGTTTTTTAGTAGATTTTAGAATCTTATCTTTAACAGTCCCCCCTAAAAACATTTTTGAAACCCTTCATCAGACCCCCTCTCTGCTTAGCACTTATAGAAATACATAGCAAAAATTTCACACAAAAGAATCTAGAGGTTACATTTAATAATATAAATTCTAGATATAAGTAAATGAATACTGCTTCCACAGCTCCCTTCTCCTTTGGCAGTGGGTGAACGCTGCAGCCGAAGTGCAAACACACAGACCCGCCCACGTACTTCTCCGCCCCTAGTGGGAGGAGCCAGCCGAGGCCGGATTCCCCAGACAAGCCTGTCCGCTACACTGCCGGATGGACACCAACACACAAACCACCACAAACAAGGAAACTATACAGCTGCCACAATCCAGTGTTAAGGCCCCTTCACACACAACAAGATTGCCAGCGAAATCGCTACTGCGTGACGGGGCCTTTAGACTTATTACTTAAGACTGACTGTTTAATCTGGATTGTTGTCAAAGATTCTTCTGTCCAGTAATTAGTTTCCTCATCAGTCATTACCATTATAGGATCCACAGTTTTTTTGTATTAGTTTCCGTATACAAGGAACAACACAATATGCCATCATCGCTAGTATAATCATTATTACAAGAATTGCCATCCCCACCTGAACTAACCATTTCTGCCAGCCACTCATCCATGAGAAATACTGGTCCCATGGATCCTTCATCCCTGAATTTTCTTTAAATTCTTCTGATAAACTAGTAAGTTTCTTTAGAGCAATTGTTACTTTGCCTGTAGGGCCAACATTATCTGGAATATAGGTACAACAAGAGTCCCCGAACATCTTACATATGCCCCCTTCTTCTGAGTAATTGCTACCTGGGACTCGGGATTCTGAACGCTCACAAAAACAATGCAGTAAAGGATATACAGTCTCATGGCTGTGCTGGTGCTGGGGTCCTCTTGCAATGTGAAGTGTGGATCCAAGTGGCCTTCCCTTCGACCTTGACTGATGTAGGTGTCACCAAGATCACTTGGAATGGGCCCTCGTATCTGGGATCCAGGCAGGACTTCTGGACGTGCTTCTTAACGACCACCCAGTCTCCAGGTTTGATTGAGTGAGTTTGCTCGTCACTGTCAGGATCTGGGATAGAAGACAAAACTGCAGCGTGTGTTATTGCAAGCTCTTTGGACAATTGTATTACATAGTTAACAATAGTATCACTACCTGCAACCATCTCTTGGGGGAAATACCCTCCCAACCTTGGGGCTCCTCCAAACAAAATCTCATAGGGAGTCAGTTTGTGTTGGCCTGTCGGGGTGTTTCTGATTGAGTACAGGGCAATGGGAAGACCGTCTGGCCAGGGAATTTGTGTCTCCTGATTAATCTTCAACAATTTGGACTTTAAAGTACCATTCAGTCTCTCAACCTTCCCACTACTTTTGGGAGTGTAAGGCGTATGAAAACCTAAGCTAGGTTCCTACCATACTCCACAGATCCCTGTAGAGTTGGGCCGTGAATGCTGGTCCCTGGTCACTTTCTACTACTTCTGGTACCCCAGATCTACACACAACCTCTGTCATCAGTTTCTTGGCTAGCTGTGGTGCGGGCTGTCATTTTAGTGACTGGGTAGGCCTCAGGCCAGCCTGAAAACATATCCACTATTACCAGAACATATTCATATTTCCCTACTTTGGGCATCTGAATATGGTCAACTTGGATTCTCTGAAATGGGTATAGTGGTTTTGCCAGATGTTTTGGTGGAGTCTTCTCTGTTTTTCCTGGATTGCAAGATGCACAGATCAAGCAGGCCTTTGTATATCACAGAATGGGTGTTGATATTCCAGGTGCCAAGTATAATTTGTTTATCTTTTGGAACATTTGATCTTTTCCCAGGTGTGTGGCTCCATGGGCCCATGAGATTGCCGCTGGATATTGTGTTCGTGGAAGGCATACTCTTGGACCTAACATCCATAGGCCATACTTGTCCTGCTTGGCTCCCGACTTCTTCCACTCTTCTTTTTCTTCTGCTCCAGATTCTGCCTGATGTTTGTATAGTAAGGTCCATGGTGGTGTTATATGTTCATTCTCATTCTGATCTTGGATTTGTCTCTGACTTCTTGTCATAACCATTGTTTGGGCTGGGATTTGTTGTTCCTGCCGTGCCACTTCTGCTGTCTCTTTCCCTGGGCACCACTGAAGGGCCACGTCCTTGGCTGCCTCATCCTCATAATGATTACCCAGGGCTTCTTCTGTATCCAAGCGTCTGTGTGCTCGGACTTTCATGACAGCTACTTCTTCTGGCAACTTCAATGCCTCCAAAACGTCTTTTACAAGACTTGCGTGTTTGATGGGTGTCCTGGTGGCTGTAAGAAATCCTCTGTTCTTCCACAGATAACAGAAATCATGTGCCACACCAAAGGATAGTTCGAATCCGTATAGATATTAATCTTCTTGCCCTCCCCTGCCTTGAAAGCCTCTATGAGTGCAACTAGCTCCACCTCCTAAGCTGACATGGACGGGGGCAATGGGCCTATTGAGACAGGCTGGTCCATTGTGACTACTGCGTAGCCCGTGTGGAATCTTCCTGCTTATCAGCAAACCTAGAGCCATCCGTCCACATCTGGAGGTCTGGATTGGGGAGGGGCTCTTCTTGGATCTTCAAATTATGTTGTGCTTCTGACATCATCTGTTCAATGCAATCATGCTCAAGAAGATCTTCTATGTTCGGGCCGTCTGGGTCAAAATCATGGGGCCTGAGATTAACGGGAGGAGAATTGTCCACATCATCCCCCCTGGAAAGAGGCAGCAGAGTGGCAGGGTTGAGTACTGTACATCTGTGGAGAGTGATGTTCTCAGGAAGCAAAAGGGAACACTCAAGACGGACATGTCTTTGCGCAGATAGGAATCTTGGCTGTGTCTGAGCAAGGATAGCCTTGAGGTTGTGAGGAGCCATAACACGGGTTTCATGTCCAAGGATCACATCAGCCGTCTTGTCAAGAAGCAAGTGTGCAGACTGAACAGCTCTGAGACATGAGGGGCGGCTCTGGCAACAGGATCAAGCCTTGCTGAGTAGTAGGCAACGGGTCTCATACTGCCTCCATGTTTCTGGGCGAGGACTCCAGAGGCATGTCCCTTGACTTCGTGTACAAACAGGTAGAAGGGCTTGATATAAACAGGTATGCCCAAGGCTGGGGCAGATACGATGGCTTCTTTTAGCTTCTCAAAGGAGTCATACATCTGGCTGGGTATGTTATGACCATAGGCGATAAGATTACCTTCTCTTAAGACATCATGGGATAATCTTCTTCATCTGTAGTTAACATGGCAGTGACTGCTTTCTTCTGTTTTAATAGACACAAGAGAGGACAAATCTTGCCACGTAGCTGAGTATGTCTTCTGAATAGCCAAAACTGCACGGTAGAAAGGCATGAGTTGTTTCTCTGGGTCTGGCAATTGGTTGCAGAGTGTCATGGCCTGAGTCGGTGTGAATTTTACATACATGATAGGTTCTGGTTTGCCAAGAGCAGGTGGTGGCGTGATAGGCTTAAGGGTTAAATTAGATGGTGGTCTAGGTAGGCCTGGCAGCAACTTTTCTTCATCCACATCATTTTTAATTGGTACTGGTGTGATGGGAGTCACATGTGTTTGACAAGCATCTTTCATTGCATTGTAGTGTCAGTCTGTTTACTGACTAGACGTATCTCGGTTAGATGGCAAGAAGGCTTAGAGGCCTCTTCTATCACTGTCTGTACTAGCTCCCTTGCACATGCTCTGACTGGGTATCCAAAGATACCGGAGCTAATTAAAGGAAGTGCTATAGTCTTAATGCCAGCAGTCTTGTTTGCAATGTCTAATGCTGCTTGTACAGTCTGGCGCAAGATCCGTGCACTATTATCTGGATAGGAAGGGTCATAGATGGGCCCCACTGCATAAATAATAGTGTTACAGGGTAAATCGCCTGATTCTGTAACTGTGACCATTGCTGGCTGGAAAGGACCATGTCGTCATACAATATTATCACTTTCCCTTTGAATACTGTCTCCCCCTGCCATGACAATATCTCTAGCCAGGCCACCCCTGTGCTGCAGGTGGCTATTGGTAGCATTCACTATAGCATCCACCCGCTTAGTGACCATGTTCCCTACACCCACAGAGATTAGTACCCCAGCCCCTGTCTGACGCTGGGTAATCATTTTCTCAAAAATAGGATCCCAGTCCTCTGGGGGGCCCGACACAAAGCTGCCATTATCCACATGTGGATATGATGGGGCAACAGATGGAGCCCCTTCACCTGACTGAGGGACAGGTGATGTAAGAGCTGGGAACATTGGTGTCGGAGGTGGGGGAGATGCTGAGGTAGATTGCTGAGGTGGGGTGTAATATTGTCCTTGCATAGTCACAACCGGATATGTAGAAACTGGTGGAGAAACTAATTGGGCATTAGGCTTTGGAATATCTGTCGTCTCATTGTTATCAGGCCTTCCGGGTGGAGTAAGATGGCCACCACAGGAAGTACCTTTGGGTGGGACTTCCTTTGAGTCATGCATTCCAAAGGTGGGAGGGCACCTGGGTGGCGTGTCTGTCCGGGAGCAGTCAAGAGAAGGCGCTGTGGCTACAAAGTCAGTGAGGAGGGGGGATGGTCTATGAACTCCACAATGTAAACCATTGTCCGGACAGTCTAAAGTTTGCACATCACTCCTAGAACATGTCCACCCCCTGAGGCCATTATAAGGTGGTGACTCAACAGTTTTCAAAGCAACATTAAAAACATGGCGCTTAACATACATGTAATATACATCATCATTATCATCTGTTCTCTCTTCCTCTTCCCATCCCTCTTTTGCTATGTCATTTGCCATAGCCGCAGATAATAAACCTGTTTCCTCTAGTTTACCCCCTTTTTTTTTTTTTTCTCTTTAAAGCTATTTTCCACAGTCCCTGCTGAAGTCTTCCCCTCCTATGCATTCCTACAATGTCCATTAACTGTTTAACCCTAGCAACATACTTAACCCCTTCCCTGTTGGCCGGCCACCAGTGTGTGAGCCATATAGCTGTTATTCGACACCAACTTTCTTTGTGAACAGTCTCAAGAATTTCTGCATGGCTGATGAACGTTGACACAATACAAACAGAAAGACGGACCAGACAAAGTGAATTCTTGTGTCAGTATGACTCAATGAAACAGAATAATCTCCTTATAATAACCGCAGATACTAGCTGGCCAGCCTAGCTTCTGTTTCCTACCCTCGTACGTTCTATCTTCCAAGAACAGGACGTTTTTTTAGGGAGCGATACAGAACTGCAAAACTTCTTTTTTTTTTTTTTTTTTTTTTTTTTTTTTTACCTTCCTCACATCATCCCCCCTACGTTCTCTCAAGAACAGGAGGTATATGGAGATGCAATGTGGGATTACATCCAGGAGAATACTCCGTTCACAAGTCACACACTACAGCCCATCCACTAAGTCAGTCTCAAACACAAACAAATTAGAATAAGCAAAGGTTACAGTGGATTGGAATGTGAGTGGGTTTCGATAACACCAGCAGGGTCACACCTACCCCCACTTAAGGATTACCACAACAGACCGACTTGTGCCCTCTGCTAATCTATGAATGACTGGAAACACAAGCAAGTCTGTAATTACAGTGTAATTAACTAGACTTACCGTGTAAGCGGGGTGATCAGGCCCATCCAGTCATCCACGATCCACAGCTGGACACCTTTATTCGGTCTGCCCTGGTGTGGTGCCCGTGTGGTGCCCCACATTGGTTGCGCCAATTGTGGAAGTGAGGTTCAAAGGACCACAACCCTTTGCTTATCCCTTGCCAAATTAACTTATTCAAGTGTATACGTGAAGCTTTGATATCGGACAGACAGAGTCAGATACTGAACTTCTCTTGAAGAGAAATGGCGCAGGAAAGATGTGTTTATTATTCCAGCATAACATATATATGTTCAGTATGGAGGAAGGTCCCAATAGGGTGTCGCCCTGAGGCAATTGAGCAATCACAGTAGTCTCTGGCCCATGGTATAGATAAGTCTCATTATGTTGTCCTATGGGGTTAAATGTTTCCTCCCCAGATATTCTCCTCATTCGTCAGGATATTCTCTTGGGAGGTGTCATGTTGAATCCTTTGTCTCATCTCCTTCTTGTAAACAATTTGAAAGTTCACTTTTATAACCAGTTCCAACTAATCCTTTCAGGATATTTATATAGTGACACACGAGTACAGATATCTGATATATATATATCAAGGTTTTCATAATATATATTAAAGTGAGGGTATATATGACTAAATGATATCCAATATAACAGATATATGCAAAACAAGATTCATAACATATAACAGAATATAAGTATAGATATTTAGTATACATCAGAGTTTCATATATTGTTTTTTAGTAGATTTTAGAATCTTATCTTTAACACAAACACCAGTACTACACGCATCCCAGTACTACGTAGGTCAACACGTAGCACGCAGGGTCAGACCCCTGTCAGATACAGAGAGTAGGAAGAGAAACTCTGAAAGTATAAATAGTTGCCCCTTGGGGTATGATTGTTCTTGTGTAATTTTCATGTATGTATTGACGTATTTTTGCCTTCCAATGGACAATTTAGGTGACATGGACACTTTTCTTGTTGCATTTAATTACCCGTAAGTAGGTACAAGGACTCGGGGCTGAGGACTGTGAGCAGCCCAAAAACTGTCATGTACATAGTTGCACTCCCTGGAGTGCCCCTTAAGTGACCACGGAACAAAAACCCGTTTGGCATGGCCGAAGACGTGGTCCAGCACCTGGATCACCTATGCCCTGTAGCCACGCCCAGGGCCTACATTGAGGGTTTTCAGGCAGGTCCCTCATGTTCCTTCATTGGTGAAATGGACACCAGGTTACGGAACTTGCCGTAACTTTATTGTTATTTATAATTGTAATTATTGTATTATAATGTTACCTGTAACGTTCAAGAAAAGTGACTCCCATAAAGGGAAGAAATGTTAATGTTATTGTTTAACCTGTTTTGAAAAAAATGCTTCAGTCCAGAAGTACTGAGTTTTACTAGGGGAGGGTGTGGCGCCCTGCTGCCCATTGGTGCCACAGAACCCAGAAGGGTGCATGGATGGACTTCTCCACAAGAGGCCCTCACACATTCACACACCTCCACCCTACCACCTCAGACCAGCAGAGGGAGCCCTGATATGGATCTATAAAGGGAGGGTGGAGGAAGGCAGCTCAGTTGAGTGTTTAGTCTGAAGTGAGTGGAGACAGTTCAGTGTTCAGAGACAGAGAGGAACACAGCTCAGAGTTGAGCAGAGAGCGTGCTGACGCTCAGAGAGCAGTGAAGAGACAGCAAGCTGGCTGCTGTGCTTAGGCGAGCCAAGGCCTACAGCACGTGTGAAGGCCTAGTGAGGGCCTTGAGTGAGCCGAAGGCGAGAGGAGAAGGAAGAAGTAGCAAGGGGGCAGAGGAGCATACCAGGCTCACCCTGATATATATACCGGACACCGGGTCCGCGCCTACAGGGACATTTATACTCAGTAGGAACCACCGGAACCCCTGGAGGACTACAGGTCCCAAGTTCACCAAACGCTGACTACAGTACCAGGGCTAGGAGTCACGGAGGTCCCAGCATCCAGGGAGAGTGATCTCCAAAGAGAAGGCCCTACCATCAGGTCAGCCGCTGATAAGAGAGACAGTAACCAAGCTAGGCCTAGCTCCAGGCAGGTCAGAAGCTTAGAGAAGAAAGCAACGGATCAGGAGGCCCTATATCCGCTCACTGGGGAGAGTCCAAAAGTGCGCCCTTCACCTGGAGTACCCTGGACTGTGCCTGCAACATCACCAGTAAAGGTACTGAAGCTTACCCCCGTGTGTGTGTCCGTCTTTCCTCCTGGACCGTCCTGCCGTCTCTCCCCTGCACCACCATCCATTACACCCCCACGCTGCCCTGGAGCAAGCTATACCTGTGGAGAGCCACACCATCCCTGCTGCCATAACACCAGCTCCAGAGGACTGCTCCGCAGCGGCGGCTCCCTTTAGCCGCAATCCACAGGTGGCGTCATGAACTGTCCAAATTCCCCATATCTATTCCCCCTTTCACTGACCGCCCTGGGTCACGGACCGGGCCAGCCACCATGATATTCCCCAGAGGCCTGGCTGCCAAGTACCCCACGGCCCAGGGGGTGCGTCAGCATTATAGGGGCACTCAGATTATTATAATTGTGAAAGCAGCACATAGGATGCATTATTACATTCTAGACAGCAACGTATGAGCCCTATAACTTTGTATGGCACCTAAAGAAGGCAGTAATATATTTTTACCATTCAGAGGGCACAAAGGGGGCATTTTACTTTGTAGGGTGGTCTAGTTTCCAAAATGGGGTCACTTGTGGGGGAGCTCCAATGTTTAGACACACAGGAGCTCTTCAAACGCGACATGGTGTCCGCTAACAAATTGGAACCATGTCGCGTTTGGAGAGGCCCTGTGTGACTAAACATTGGAGCTCCCCCACAAGTGACCCCATTTTGGAAACTAGACCACCCAGGGCACCTATCTAGATGCATAGTGAGCACTTGGAACCCCCAGGTGCTTCACAAATTGATTCGTAAAAATGAAATAGTATTTTTTTTCCACTTTTTCATTTTTACTAATCAATTTGTGAAGCACCTGGGGGTTCCAAGTGCTCATTATTCATCTAGATAGGTGCCTTGGGCAGTCTAGTTTCCAAAATGGGGTCACTTGTGGGAGAGCTCCAAAGTTTAGGCACGCAGGGGCTCTGCAAACGCAACATGGCGTCCGCTAACAATTTGAGCCGATTTTCCATTCAATTTGTTAGCGGACACCATGTCGCGTTTGGAGAGCCCCTTATGTGCCTAAACAGTGGAGCTCCCCCACAAGTGACCCCATTTTGAAAGCTACACCCCTCAATGATTTTGTCAAGGGGTATAGTGAACATTTTGAACCCAGAGGTACAACACAGAATTTGATAACATTAGGTCATCATATTGAATAAGTTGTCATTAGTCTTGAGCGCAAGTGCTCGCTACTTGAGTTTGCATCGGGTACTCAGGTATGCACCATGTACTGCGTGTGCTCGAGTGACATGCTCGAGTCCCCGCCCGGATGTTTCACAGTTATTAGACACCCAAAAAAAAACATGCGGGGATCGCTCATGCATGGCAGGCAATCCCCGCAAAGTTTTTTGGGCCGTGAAGCATATGGGGCGGAGACTCGAGCATGTCACTCAAATACCCACGATACTCAATGCATACCAGAACACCCGATGCAAACTCAAGTAGCGAGCACTTGCGCTCAACACTAGTCGCCATATCGTCATCTTTTTTTCTTACTTTTGAAAAAAATCCCAACCCCATCACAACCCTAACCCCAACCCTAACCCCAACCCCAGCCCTAACCCTAACCGTAGCACAACCCTAACCGTAGCACAACCCTAACCCTAGCACAACCCTAACCCTAGCACAACCCTAACCTGAGAGTTTATTTTTTACGCCGTTCCTCATGCGGTATAAGTGATTAGACGATCTTATTCTTCGGGTCGGTGAGACTACAGCGATACCAGAATCATATGGGGTTTTTATGACTGACAGCTGTTACACACTAAAAGACGCATTTTTTGTAAAATCTAGTTTTTGCATCGCCATATTTTGAGAGCTATAATTTTTCCAGATTTTGGCAGACAGTCATTTGAGGGCTTGTTTTTTGCGGGATGAGTTGACGTTGTTATTGGTGCCATTTTCAGGCACGTGACATTTTTTGATTGCTTTCTATTTCGATTTTTGGGAGGCAGAATAACCAAAAACCAACAATTCAGGAATTGTTTTTTTTGTGTTTTTTTTATTCTGTTCCGCATGTGGTAAAATTGATAAGGCAGCTTTATTCTTCGGGTCAGTACGTTTACAGCGGTACCACATTTATATCGTATTTCTATGTTTTGCACTTTTACATAATAAAAGCAATTTTATAGAAAAAAATATTTTTTAGCATAGGTTTATTCTGAGAGCTATAAGTTTTTTATTTTTCGGCTGATGGAGCTGTATGGTGGCTTGTTTTTTGCAGGACAAGATGACGTTTTCAGAGGTACCATTTTTATTTATATTTGTCTTTTTGATTGCGTGTTATTCCATTTTTTGTTTGGCGGTATGGTGATAAAGCATTGTTTTTTGCTTCGTTTTTTTTTTTTTTTTTTAACCGTGTTCACTGAAGGGGTTAACTAGTGGAGCAGTTTTATAGGTCAGGTTGTTCCGGACGCGGCGATACCAAATATGTGTACTTTTATTGTTTTTTTGTTTTTCTTTTATAATAATATTTATTGATGGGTACATTATATTTTTATTTTTGGTGGATTATTTTTTTTATTTTTTTTTAAATATTTTTAAAATTTATTTATTTTTTTCATTTTCTGATAGTTTTTATACTTTATTACTTTGTCCCACTATGGGACTTTCACTTTTTTTTCTCTGATCGCCTGCATGGCACAGGAATGCAGCACCATCCCTGTGCCATGCAGGCTCTCAGCGCTGGACAGGGAGAAGATTGTTTGGAGATGCACTGCGCATGTCCAAAAAATCTTCCTGCTGTCTGGTGACCCGGATGTTGTCATGACGACATCGGGTCGTCATGGCAACATCCTGGAAACCACGGCAGACAGCGCTGGAAGCCGGAAGAGGAGGTGAGTATCTGCGATCACCTCCTCTTGCCATCGCAATGCTGCGGTCGACTTTGATCGCAGCATCGCGGGGGTTAATGTGCTGGGAGCGGTGCGTGACCACTCCCTGCACATAGTACCGGGTGTCAGCTGTGACAATCAGCTGACACCCGGCGGCGATCGCGCCCGCACAGCCTGTGTGCGCGCGCGATCGCCATGACGTACTAATACGGGTCTGGCTCTTAAGTCCCAGGGCACAGACGCGTATTAGTACGTCTAATGTTGTTAAGGGGTTAATGTGGATTTGCACACCGAGCCCACATTTTTCTCTGCCTTTAACTGCCGTGGGTGAAGTGGAGCTCCGCCCAAGGCTCTTAACCTTGGCGCATCATACCACCCACCCATCAGAGTGTCTGAGACATGATTTTGGGGCCTGATGAGTTACTATGACAGCCGAGGGTCTGCCGATCTTCTTTTTGTCTGTCATTATGGACATTCCTGTGAGGCTATGTGCCCACGATGCAGAAATGCTGCATATTTTTTTCGCTTTTCCCTGACAGGAAAAGCGCATGCGGATTTTACATGCGTTTTTCCCGCCAGGTAGAAGCGTTTGTCAAGCGTTTTTGCATGCATTTCTGCATGCGGCTTATCAAGCGCTTTCCAGGCGATTTTAGCATCACTTGGAAAAGTGCTTGACAACTTGGTCACACTATATAAATCCATGCAACCGGCATGGATTTATATAGTGTGACCAAGTAATAGGTAAAAAAACAATAAGAATGGTAAAAAATAAAGATTATACTTACCTTATGATGGCCCGCGGTCTCCTTCTCCGATGCGTCCGGTGTCTCGCGGTTGTGTAAAAGGACCTAACATGACGTCATTGAGTCATGTGACAGGTCACGCGACTGCCGACGTCATGCTTCTTATGATGATATTGAAGTCGAAGCTTCTTCACCTTTTTTTGAGCCACCATTCAAGACTTGTGTAACATGTGTTTCACGGTGCTTGTGACGCGCCCCTGGGCCTGTGTCGCGCTGCGTTGCGCACGCGGGAGCTTACCCGGAGCCGGATCTCTTGAGGGTTGTAGTCTCGTGGCGGTGACCCGGTCCGTGCCCAGGGAGTCAAACTGAGCGGCGATGTAACAGCGGTAGATGCAGGACAACTACGCCACCCGTTGAATGCAGCTATGGAGCTGCCGCTGCAGGACAGTCCGCTGAGGCCGGTGGATGGATGGTGCAGCGTAGATGGTATAACCCCCAACGGGAGGGGTATGGCCTCAGGGCAGCAGATGTGGATGATGGGGGTAGCAGGAACCACTCAGAGACGGTGCGGTGTAATTCAGGGTCTTTACTGGTAACAACGATAGACCCTCCCGGAGTACTTGCTAGTGAACGGGGCCTGGTCAGTCCTTGAGCAGATGGGATCTCCCCTGGCCAGGCGGAGTTGTAGGCCTCCCAAACTGACTGTACTCTTCTGGCTACCTTGCTAGAAGCGGATATAAGTAGCCCACGTCCCTGAGTGTACCGTGTGGTGCTTACCCGTATGGCCGGTGACTCGGGGCCTTCTAATGGCTTCCGCTCCACGATGGCAGTGCTGGTCCCACGCGTGTGACCGTGCCTTCGGGTTTCTGGGCCTGAGGACCTGAAATCCCCTGCCGGTCGGCTTCTGCTGCTGGGTAAGAGTTAGTCCCCACAGCCTCGGACGCCGGGTCCGGTAAGAAAGCTTCTCAGTCAGGGCGAGCTCTGCAGCTGCCAGCCCCTGACTCGTAGTAATATTGCTCCCACTGAGCTTCTGCTGTTTCTTCCTATGCTGCTTCTCTGTCTCTACTCTCCTTGACTCCTAACCCTGCCTCAGCCCAGGGTTTATACAGGGGAAGTTCTTCCCCTCCCAAGACTGGGCAGGAGGTGTGGCATGCACAGGATCCCTGACCAAAGGACCTCCCACCTGCTCTCAGACATAACATTACATTACTGTGGAAAACCAGACCCCTGGGGTGCCACATTCCCCCCTAGTGAAATTTAGTACTCCGGGACTAAACATATTTTAGAAAAACATAACAAGATATAACAACAATAACAGTACAATAAGAAGAAACACATAAAGGTGGTCACGGCATGTCCGTAACCGGGTGCAGTCTTTGAAGAAAAGCAAGGTGTCCATTTCACCAAAACAGGGAGACGTAACCAGGTAGGGGTCTGTCCTACCCCGAGTCCTTAACAGTCTCTAGTCCATCCTGGGTTACGCTCCAACTATGTACAAGGATTCCCGGTAAATCCACCAAGGATTCCTAAAAATAACTGGAAACACAAAATTATACACAAGCAACAATACACAGATAAACATAAATAAAACAATTTATACACTTCAAATCCTCCAGCGTGCGGGTAACTGGCCTCTAGTGGCCCTAGTGGACCTACGGAGCTGACTGTCTAGCCCTGAACTACAGGGTGTAGGAGCTGTCAAGGGTAAACTGGGCAGCTGTCTACCGGCTCTTTGTCTCACTAGGGGTACGGCAGGCTCACTATAAGCAGAGGGTTGATCCTCCTGTTCTGCTTGTGTGGAGTCTTCTGCCTCCTGGACCGGCTGTTCTTCCAGCTCTACCTGTTGCTCCGTAGGTGCTTGGGATGCTGGTTGGAGGAAGGTGAGTACGGGTACCACAACTGCACCATTGACTTGAGTCCAAGACCGAGGGAAGTCCTCGAGGACAGTACTAACCATATCTTCCCTTTCCTCTACGGGTCGATGGTCTTCTTGTTCCTCTTCAGGGTTCCTCAGTTGTTCGGGACACTTCTTCAGGTGGTCCCGGGATACAATGGCTGTGGTTTCCCCTCCGTCTTTACTGATGGTACAAACCTTCGGGTTCTCGTGGCTTGAGGGCAGTACGGTGTACGGGTCCTTCTCCCACTGGTCATCCAACTTGTGGAGCCGTCTCTTCCTCTTCAAGACCTGCTCTCCGGGTACCAGGGGAACAGCGGGAGCATACTGGTTGTAAGTTTTCTCTTGTCTTTCCCTAGCCTGACAGAGACTTCGCTCCACGCTCTCCTGTACTCTCCGGTACTGCTGCTGCCTCTCTGTGTCCCAGTCTGTTTCTGGTGAAGTGTCCTCGGGTGTCAGGACTCCCATTTCCAGGTCAACAGGTAACTTACCAGGTCTTGCCCTCATTAGGTAAGCCGGGGTACAGTTGGTGGAACCTACCGGGATGTGGTTGTATAGGTCCACCAGATCGGGCAACTTCTCAGGCCACAGACTGCGTTCTTCCAGGGGCAACGTTTTTAGAAGATCCATTACCACCTGGTTCATTTTCTCACAAAGTCCATTAGTTTGCGGATGGTAGGGTGTCGTCCTTATCTTCCGGCAGCCATACAGATTGCAGAATTCCTGGAAGACCTCCGCTTCAAAGGCAGGTCCCTGGTCCGTCAGCACTTGGTCCGGGTACCCGTGTGGACGGCAAAAGTGCTGCTGGAAGGCTCTAGCTGCTGTTTGAGCCGTTAAGTCCTTGACGGGGACGACAACCAGAAACCGGGAGTAATGATCCACGATGGTTAACGCGTAGACGTAGCCACTTCTGCTTGGGGTCAGTTTTACATGATCCAAGGCTACCAGTTCCAACGGTTGCCGGGTGACGATGGACTGCAGGGGAGTCTTCTGGCTGGCACGGTCCTTCCTTCTCAGGTTGCACGGGCCACAGTCTCTGCACCACTTCTCGATGGTTCCCCTCATGCCTACCCAGTGGAACCGCTCGCGCAGCAGGAACTCCAGCTTCTTCCACCCGAAGTGTCCAGCTCCGTCGTGGTATGCCTCCATCACCATGGCTGCGTCTCTTCGTGGCACCACTACTTGCCAGAGTAATTCATGCGTCCGGGAGTTAACCATTCTGCGGCACAACTTCCCTTTGTAAAGGAACAGTCGACTCTTCTCTGCCCATAGTTGTTTGGCTTCCTCCGGAGCGTCTGGTTCAAGGTGAGCCTCCGGCCGAGTCAGCATCTCCTTCACCAGTCGGACGGCAGGGTCGCTGTCTTGCGTTTCCGCCCAGTTGTAGTGGGGTAAGGGGTTCAACGTAGCAGCCTGCTTACTCCTTACCCGGTGGGAATACTGGATAGTCCCATGACGGTGGAACGCAGGGAGTTCAACTTCTTCCAGTCCCTCCGGATCTTCTCCTCCGTCCGGCAGGTTGGGCATCCTGGACAGGGCGTCCGCGTTGGTATTGGAGCGTCCTGCCCGGTATTTGATTGTGAACTCGTAGTTGGACAGACGGGCCATCCACCTCTGCTCCAGGGCACCGAGTCTTGCCGTGTCCAGGTGTGTCAACGGGTTGTTATCCGTGTACACGGTGAACCGGGAAGAAGCGAGGTAATGCTTAAAGCGCTCGGTGACTGCCCATACTACGGCCAGGAACTCTAACTTAAATGAGCTGTAATTCTCGGGGTTCCTTTCGGTGGGTCGCAGTTTTCGGCTGGCGTAGGCGATTACTCGTTCCTTCCCCTGCTGGATCTGGGACAGTACGGCTCCTAGCCCGATGTTACTGGCGTCGGTGTAGAGGATAAAGGGCTGGCTATAATCCGGGTACGCCAGGATTTCGTCCCCCGTGAGGGCCATCTTCAGCTGGCGGAAGGACTCTTCTTCCAGCTCCTCCCATTTGAAGGGCGGCTTCTGGTTCTTGGCCTTCCGGGACTGGCCTATCAGGAGGTCCTGCATAGGTGCTGCCTTTTTGGTGAAACCGGGAATAAACCTTCGGTAGTAGCCTACCAACCCGAGGAACTGCCGCACTTCTTTTACGCTGGAGGGGCTTGGCCATTCCTTAATTGCGGTGATCTTATCAGGGTCGGGAGCCACTCCGTCAGCGCTCACCACGTGTCCCAGGTACTGCACCTTTGGTTTCAGGAGGTGACACTTGGAGGGTTTCACCTTTAGGCCGTAACTTGCCAGAGCTTCGAACACTTCCGCCAGGTGTTTCAGGTGGTCCTCGTACGTCTTGGAATATACGATGACATCGTCCAGGTACAACAGGACCGTCTCGAAGTTTCTGTGGCCCAGACAACACTCCATTAGTCGTTGGAAGGTTCCCGGTGCGTTGCAGAGTCCGAACGGCATGCAGGTGAACTCGCTAAGTCCCATCGGGGTGGTGAATGCGGTCTTCTCCCGGTCCGCCTCTGCTACAGGAACCTGCCAGTACCCGCTAGTGAGATCCAAGGTAGAGAAGAAGTTAGCAGATCTTAAAGCAGCCAATGACTCCTCTATCCTTGGTAAGGGGTACGCATCCTTGTGTGTGATACGATTGATTTTCCGGTAATCTACACACATCCTCATGGTGTTGTCTTTCTTTCGGACTAAGACTAGTGGAGCTGCCCAGGGGCTACAGCTATCCCTGATCACCCCAGCCTCCTTCATGTCTCTAAGCATCCCCTTGGCGTGTTGGTAGTGGGCAGGGGGTACGGGTCGATACCTCTCTTTTATAGGAGGATGGTCTCCCGTGGGGATGTGGTGTTCTACCCCCTTGACTCGCCCGAAGTCTAACGGGTGTTTACTGAACACTCTCTCGTACTCCTGAACCACCCGATAGACTCCTTGTTTCTGGTGTGAGGGAGTGGAGTCAGTACCCAGATGTAGTTGCTGACACCAGTCCTCCATGTTTTTCTTAGAGCCGTTACCTTCCTCCGGGTGAGATGGAGGCAAGGGTTCCACAGATTGTATAGAATTTTGGTTAATGGTATATAATTTGGCTAGCGTGGCATACCGGGGCAGGTACACTTCCCTCTCCCCGATATTTATTATGCGAACGGGCACCCTCCCATGGCGTACATCAACCACCCCCCGTGCTGTCAAAATGGTGGGCCTACTGTCCGAGTAAACTGGTTCTACCATTGCCTGGTAATCTCTACCTCTCAGACCAATAGCTGCCCGGCACCAAATCATCATTTCACTTTTTGGGGGCATGGCAATAGGAAAAGGGTCACACATTCTTACGCTACCAATCTCACCGCCGGAGAGTTCCACCTGTTGCCGTCGCATCAGTGCCCGAATCTCTTTCTGGAGCACCCGCTGCTCGCCGGAGCTGGCGTTCTTGGCAACCTGCTGTAAAAGGAAAATCACCTCTGCAAGACAATTTTCAATTACATTAGTTCCTAGAGTTATTTTTGGGTGACTCTCATGCTTGTCAATATCTACAATGATCAGTCCCTGTGCTGCCAGTTCGACTCTACCGATTTTGATGGTCACCTCTTTAAATCCGATCTGTGGCACGGGCTGGCCATTGCTGGCGATGATACTCAAGTCGTCGTCAGGGTAGCGGGTAATATCCGAGTCATTCCAGTACTGCTTAAAGAGCACGTACGGGATGGTGGTGACCTGTGACCCGGTGTCCAGTAGGGCACTCATGGGAATGCCATCCAGTACCACAGGCAAGACTGGACGTCCTCCCACATATCTGTCGCGCCAGTTCGATGGGCCTGGTGATCTTTTTCCTGGGGGTTGGCCCTCTACCCCAGGTTGTGCCCGTTTAAAGAACAGTACCTTGCCATATGTCCAGGTTGATTGCAGCGGCGGCAGATGGGTCGTCCGTCCTCGCTGTATCGGTCACTGGGTCTTCCTCTGGCCGGTGGGGTCCTCCTTGGTCGACGCCACGGGATGTCCTCCGGTCCGGATGCCAGCTGGATCTTCCCTGGGGTGGAAGCCTGTAAAGACTGCACAGTTCGGGTTAGCGCAGCAACGCTCTTAACTAGCTCTTGGACCTGATGGTGTAGGTCTGGAGCCGGGTCATTGTCCAAAGCCTGCGCGTCAGCTCCCACAGGCCCTGCCGACAAGGGCGCCGCCTCCTGGTGGTAAGTGATAGCAGGGCGCTTGTGGGTCACAACGCCACCCGGTGCCGGTTCTCGGAGCACCCGGATGGCTCTGTCCTTGAACTGTGCAAAGCCCAGATGGGGATCCTGTAAGGCCATTGCCCGCAACTGGGTTCGGTGGGTATTACAATACAGTCCCTCTATAAACTGTTCGGTCAACAGCCTGTCCTCGTTTCCCACTCCATCAGGGTCGGTCTGCTTAATGGCCCTCAGGGCCTCTTGTAGGTTTAGTGCATAGTCCCTTATACTCTCATGCGCTCGCTGCTTGCACCCGTAGAATCTAAGCTTAATCTCGGCTGAGGTGCGGGTATCAAAGGTGTCCTTCAGCCGGGTTAGTATCCCTGCGACAGTCTTCCTCCCAGGTGGCCAGGATTTTACTTCCCTTTTGGCTGCCCCGGTTAGTTGGGCCACCAGGATGCTCACTTTTTGCTCTTCTGTGAGGGGGTACACCTGGAAGAGGCTATCCAGCTTTTCTCTAAAGTCATGCAGGGTATGTGACTCCCCTGAGTACTGGGGTAGCCAAGCTGCTCCCGGGATATAGGGCATGGTGAAGGGCATAACTGCAGCAGCGGTAGCGCTGGCGGGGGTTGAGGCAGTGAAGCTCTCCTCCGTATCCGACATCTTCCTCCCCCCTAGTGGACCATGGCCTACCTTGCGATGATCCTGTTCCGTAGGCCGCGGCTCCGCAGTGGATCGTCAGGGTTGAGGACCTTCCGTCGCGCTCCTGTGACGTCGGCGTCTGCTGGGCTCCTTCCAGGACCTTACGCAACGTCCGGACGTGAGGCGGGGCTTCAGTTCTCGCGCGCTTTCGGAGTCCACGCCCTTCTTCTTCCCGCGCGGCGTCCTCAAGATGGCGTCCAATGGCGGGAAAACTCCACGGATGGCGGGAAGAAGGCAGAAGATGGCGCCGGATGGCGGGAAACTTCACCGATGGCGGGAAGAAGGCTGAAGATGGCGCCGGATGGCGGGAATCTTCACCACAGGTAAGTTTGAAAAGTCTCTTTTTCAGGCACGCAGTACCCGGTGGTTGCGGGCACGAAATCCTGCCGACTACGCCAAAGTTGACGCGCCCCTGGGCCTGTGTCGCGCTGCGTTGCGCACGCGGGAGCTTACCCGGAGCCGGATCTCTTGAGGGTTGTAGTCTCGTGGCGGTGACCCGGTCCGTGCCCAGGGAGTCAAACTGAGCGGCGATGTAACAGCGGTAGATGCACGACAACTACGCCACCCGTTGAATGCAGCTATGGAGCTGCCGCTGCAGGACAGTCCGCTGAGGCCGGTGGATGGATGGTGCAGCGTAGATGGTATAACCCCCAACGGGAGGGGTATGGCCTCAGGGCAGCAGATGTGGATGATGGGGGTAGCAGGAACCACTCAGAGACGGTGCGGTGTAATTCAGGGTCTTTACTGGTAACAACGATAGACCCTCCCGGAGTACTTGCTAGTGAACGGGGCCTGGTCAGTCCTTGAGCAGATGGGATCTCCCCTGGCCAGGCGGAGTTGTAGGCCTCCCAAACTGACTGTACTCTTCTGGCTACCTTGCTAGAAGCGGATATAAGTAGCCCACGTCCCTGAGTGTACCGTGTGGTGCTCACCCGTATGGCCGGTGACTCGGGGCCTTCTAATGGCTTCCGCTCCACGATGGCAGTGCTGGTCCCACGCGTGTGACCGTGCCTTCGGGTTTCTGGGCCTGAGGACCTGAAATCCCCTGACGGTCGGCTTCTGCTGCTGGGTAAGAGTTAGTCCCCACAGCCTCGGACGCCGGGTCCGGTAAGAAAGCTTCTCAGTCAGGGCGAGCTCTGCAGCTGCCAGCCCCTGACTCGTAGTAATATTGCTCCCACTGAGCTTCTGCTGTTTCTTCCTATGCTGCTTCTCTGTCTCTACTCTCCTTGACTCCTAACCTTGCCTCAGCCCAGGGTTTATACAGGGGAAGTTCTTCCCCTCCCAAGACTGGGCAGGAGGTGTGGCATGCACAGGATCCCTGACCAAAGGACCTCCCACCTGCTCTCAGACATAACATTACATTACTGTGGAAAATCAGACCCCTGGGGTGCCACACTTGCATGGATGTCTCACTATTACAAAGCTTATGATTCACCACTACCGTGTTTGTCGCACAAGAACTAATAGACCTTGTGATGAGCTAACTTGCTGACTCCAATATTTTGCCTGGGCTTTCACCTCTTGGCTTTTGAATGGATGGACGGACTTCAGTTCCTATTCTTCCAACTGTCATGGCAGTCACATGAAGCAGTTTGGCAATTTTCTTGGCTGAAAGACAGCTATTGATGAGTAGGATGATGCTGTTTCTCTTTACTTGTCCGCTCCACCAGCAGTCAATCAGTGAGAGTCGTACACAGTGTTCCAGTAAATGGTGTCCGGATTGATCCTTGCAACAGGAAAGGGGAGCTTGATCAGAACTGAATAAGAAGGAGGCAAACAGAATGATGAGTAGGTCATTTCAATGAAAATTACTTACAAAGTTTATAAATACTCGTAAAATTTTATTACAACTTTGTATACTTCATAAGAGTATTTATTCTTTTGTTTATTTTTCACTGCTGATTCGGATTATGTGTGAAAAAAATGTTGGTACTCTAGAAGACAGGACTTTTCATTGGTCAAATACTTGCATACCTAATTAAATGTTAATTAAAATATACATCCAAGGTACTATAATTATATACAACACATCATTCTATTACCAAAAAGTAACAGGTTAACTGTTGGACAGGGTTTACAACTGTCCGTAAATTTACAGACAGGCCGGTAAAAACTGGTGTTATTTCTGTCATCTGTAGAGCCTGGCAGAGAAAAAAAAGTTCATTATTTTTTAATATTCTGTACTTTGTCTTGTGTAAGTTTTCTTAGATTCTCCCAGCACCCAGGTCCTGATGCGTGGGGTACTTTGACAAGGAGGGAAAAGTTTTGGAAGATGCTGAAGAAGTACCTTGCCAATCGTACCAGCGTCCTCCTTGATTCCTCTGTGTCTTACAACTATTGGTTATCCAAGCTGAACACGTGGTGTGAACTGTCTCTCTATAACTTGGAGGTCCTGGCCTGCCCTGCTGCTAGTGTTTCGTCAGAGCGGGTTTTTAAGGGGTATTATAACTGATAGGCGCATCCGCCTGCCAACTGAAAATGCTGACAGTCTGACTTTTATCAAAATGAACAAGGCTGCATTGGCCCAGATTTCTCAACACCACTGGATGACAGTGACGCGCCCCCTGGGCCGTGGGGTACTCGGTGCCGGGCCGGTCGTTGCTAGGGGAGATGTCACAGTGGCGGTGACGCGGTCCGTGACCCAGGGCGGTCAATCAAAAGGGGTTATTTACAGCGGATTTTATAGTTTTATGTATAGTTTGTGACGCCACCTGTGGTATGCGGCTATATGGAGCCGCCGCTGCTGTGCAGAACCTCTTGAGCTGATGTTTAGTTCAGTAGAGTTGGTTCAGCTCTCCACAAGCAGAGCTTAGCTCCAGGGCAGTGTAGAGATGTTGTAGATGTTATAGGTGATGCTTGGCGTTGTAGTGCAGGGGTGAAGGCGCAAATAATAATCAAAGAGACAGTGAGGTGCAGTCTTCAGGGTCTTTACTCACGGTTGTTACAGTCCAAGTTACAGGTACCAGTGCAACTTCCCTCGTCGTGCTGCACTTACTCAGGGAGTGGTTTAGTCAACCCTCAGATATCTCCGGAGAGCTTAGCGGGACCCCTTCTGTGTGTTCTCTCTCTCTGGCCGTCTCCCTGTACCTCATACCTAGTGTCCCAATCCGGTGCCCGCGGGCCTTGTCGGGCGATGTCTGTTCAGTCCCCTGGGTCCTCTATGGCTACCTTCTTGGTGAGACTGATATGGACTGTTGGCTGCAGGACTTGAAATACTGCAGCCTCCGGTTTCTAGTTGAGACATAAAGTCCTCCGCTAGTTGAGGGACCGGTCCCCTTTATGTGGCCTGACTCCTCCACCTCCTGGTGGATTTGGGTGTACGGTTGTCCTCCAGCACTGCCCGTACCCCTGGGGTCCCTTCCTCATTCCTGGAGCCTTTCCTGCTCCTCTCTCCTTCTCCTTCAGTCTGGGGCCTCTCCTCAGGCCCTCCTCCTGAGCAGAGCTCCTACTCCACACACTCTCCTCCTCTGACTGATCTCTCTAAATAAGATGGCTTCTCTATTCATACCTTTCTTCACAAGTGCTCCCCTAAGCTACTTCCTCCACCCACACCCTCTACATAGTTCCACCCTTCAGCTAGGGACCAGGGACTGTTCTCTCCCTTAGGAGCAATCTCGCCCTGCCCCCACTGAAGTGGAATGTGTTGGATGCAGGTGTTAGGGTCCCGAGCAGTACTCCTTCCTTACCTGAGAGTGAGATACCACACCTCTGGGTGAGGTGCAGTACCTCTGTGGCGACCGAACCCTCAGGGGCGCCACAACAGCAGCATAATATAAACTCAAATCTAGTGTTTTTTTATTTTTGGTCTATTTCCATGCGCCCCTTCACACTCAGACATGTTTGTATGCTTCTTGATTTCATTTTTTTTATGTCATCCTCCTCCTTCTCCTTCTCCTCCACCAGGGTGACCATCATGCAACACCCCCATTCATTTTTTAAGGGTGATTATGATGCCCGTAGGAACAATTTTTAGAGGCCTACCTCTAACATTCTATAACATATACATATATACTCTCCAGTCGGAAATGTACAATATACAGCTATGGTATAGCCGGTTGCTTGCCCTCTAATAATAGTAAAGGCCCCCTAATGGCCCTCTTCAAATAGTGGGGGCCCTGTAAAAATAGGTGTGGTGACTTTCAGAGTCCTTCCTTCATAAATGAAACAAGATGTGTCTGATTATGTCTGACAGACGAAATGGCAAGATAAGGTAGTAAAATGTTAAAATTACATTTACTGGTGAATGTATTTTTCACCGTTAAAAGCAATGCGAACTTGCAAAAACGCAGTAAAAACACTTTGTCTAAACATAGCCCAAGGTGTGGAGGAGCATTTTTTTTATTTTGCCTTACATACAAATCATTATCTTGTAATGAATGTTTCTTAACATTTTTTTCCAGGAAAATCCATTTTATCTTTGTTTTTGTATGTTTTATTGTCAGTTCATAAAAGTGGGGTAATACTCTGACAACATTGTTCACAGCAGCAACCTGGGATTCAGAGATGCTTCCACATGCTATTCCCATGCAATTTCAGCACTTTTTCCATTGATCTGACCAATTTTTAGACCCCCTCCAGAACTCGGGGTAGGGGGTGGGGTGGAGGGGGATGGTTGCCGAAAAAATGCTCGAGTTTCCCATTGACTTACATTGTACTCATTACTCGGGTCAAGAACCCGAGCATTACGATTTGCTTGACCCGAGTAACGAGCTCATCACTACTAGTAGTAATGCATAGTGTTTTAGGTAATCTTGCTGAAGTACAAGTACTGTAAAGATAATGCCTAGTTTTCGTAATGTACAATGTGAGTAAGTATAGGTAGAACATAGAGTAAAATTAAGAACATAAGATGGTAACTGCAGTTAGAGGATGACACTGGAGTTAGGTATAGTATAAGCATTGTTAATATAGTATTAATGTAGAAAAGTAATGCAAACTGTGTGCTAGAAGTAGGTGAAAGGTTAGATCTGCCAAGCAACAGACTGCAGGAACAGAAATAGTTAAAAAAAAGTAAAAAAAGGAACCACTTCCTAGTTGAGTTAGTTAGTGTGAGAGTTCATTGGTGACAGTGACAAGGTCAAGTGCAAGCTGCAGTGGCCTAACAGCGAGAGGAGTACATATTGTGTTGGGTGGTATGAGACCTTACAAGACTCCCTGCGGGCTTTCCTGCAATATCCGGAGCCTAAGGCTCGAAACAGGTGCTATGGGGAGTACCTTAATCCTTCCGTACAGAGGGAGATAGATGTGGAACTGCATGAGGAAAAGGTAAAGGATCTCATCAATACTGTGGAGCCGGGTGGGAAATCCCTGGGGCTGAAGGAAGGAAGGAACACGTTTGGTTCTTTCACCCTATTTTTGCACCCTCCTTCCCTAACTACACCTATGATGGTATGTCACAACAATGCTGTTAATTATATTTTTAATGACTGAATAAAGATTCTACATTTTATACTTGAAGCTGGATCTCTACAAGTACAGCCACACCAAGACCATACATTACTAGCATATTTAGTGATAACTGAATAATAGCACTATACTGATCATTAATCATTTAAAAAACAGCAGAACTAACCTTAATATTATCACCAGTAACAGTTGCACACAGGACCTCTGTTTGTAGTATATAGTGCATAGTCTAAGTGTACAGGCAATACAGTGATCACCGGTGACACTACACTGTATAGCTCTGTAGATACCTTATAGTATGTAGTATAAGTGTACAGGTAATTCAGTGATCACCGGGGATATTATACATAAGGGCCCACTATACCGCTTATTACAGTATCTGCATACAAAGCAAGTTGATACAGTTAAAGGGAATCTGTCACCAGATTTTTGCCACCTTATCTGAGGGCAGCATAATGTACAAACAGAGGCCCTGATTCCAGCGATGTAGCATTCACTGGGCTGCTTGCTGCAGTTTTGATAAAATCACTGTTTTATCAGAAGAATATTATCACTAGAGGACTAGTAAACCTGCTACCAGGTAGTCAAGCATATTCATGAGCTCTGTATAACCCCACCCCACCACTGACAGGAGGTTTTTCGTGTACACTGTACATGGACAGAAAGCTGTCAATCAGTGGTGTGGGTGGGGTTGTACGGTGCACAAAATTCACAGAACTGCTAGATGTGCAACCGATGAAAACCAGTGATGATAAAACTGATAAAATCAGTGATTTTATCAAAATGATAGCAAGCGGCCCAGTAAGTGACATATTGCTGGAATCAGGGTCTCTGCCTCCTTTGGGACGCTGACTGTACCAGAGGGCTCTCCAGGATTTGGGCCTAGGTGAGCATATAGTATATTGTTTTATTTCATTATTCAGCTCTTGTAGGGGAATGTGGACAGAATCATACTGGAGGGAAGGGAGACAGAATACTATGTGGCCACCAAACTGTGAGAGTGGTGTTGTGGGGTCCATCATCCCGTGTGAGGGGGGACTACTATAGGTGCCGACATACTGTGTGTCGTGGAACTACTATGGGAGTCATTATATTATTATGTGGGAGAAACTACTGTGAGGGCATTTTACTGTTTGAGAGGTGCTGTGAGCGCCATCATACTACGTGTAGGGGCTACTGTGTAGGCAATTTTTTGGGTCTTTCATACTGTGTGGACATACTGTATTGTTGGGGCCATCATGCTATATGTGTGGGGGGCTACTGTCTGGCAAATACTGTGGGGCCATCATACCATGAGGGGGTGCTGTGGGGGGCTACTGTACTGTGTGAGCATAGCTGGGGAGGTGATTATACTGTGTTGGGGTGTTGTGGGTGCCATTGTACTGTGTGGGGGCCATCATACTAAGTTGACGGTGCCGTGGGAACCATCATAGTGTGTGTGTGGGGGCTACTGTGTTGGCAATGGTGTAAGGCCATCATACTGTGTGGGGGTGCTGTGGGGGCCATCATGCTGTGTGTGTGAGGGGGCTACTTTATGGGCAATACTGTGGGACCATCATACCATGTGAGGGTGCTGTGGGGATTACTATACAGTGTAGGCGGTGCTGTGGTTGTTATTATACTATGGTGGGAGTACTGTCAGAGCCATTGTTCTAGAAAGAGGGTGCTATGGGGGTCATTGTGCTGTGTGGTGGTGCTGTGGATGGAAATCATACTTTATTTGGGGAGCTGTGGGGGCCATCATACTGTGGGGGCTTTATTACTGTGGGAGAGGTTGCTGTGTTGGTCATCATACTCTGTGAGGGGGACTACTATGTGGGCAATACTGTGAGACGATCATACTGTGTGGAGTGCTATGGGGCCATCATACTGTATGGATGTGCTGTGAGGGCCATCATACTGTTTGTGGGGGGACTATCAAGTGGGCAATACTGCAGAACCATCATACTGTGTGTTTTGGTGAGCTACTTTGGATCTTTCATAGTGTGCTGGAGTGCTGTGGGGACCATCATACTGTGTGGATTGACTACTGTGGGGGTCATTAAACAGTATGGGGGATGCTGTGGGAGCCATCGTTGTTATGATCTGCAACATGTACTAAGAAAAGATAGGGGAAGGCTGTCCCTACAGTAAGATTAAGCTGAATCCCTACAATGTAGCAGGCTGCCTGTTCCTAGCGAACAGACCCGCCTTAGTCCTCGGCTAGTCTGAACGAAGACCTATAGCATAAGGGGAGGGGTCCCTAAAAGAACTAAGGACTGGGACAAAAATGGGACACCTCCTGAACAGAGAAGTTGTTGCAGAACACAAGAAAACAAACTGACAAAAAGGTACTAGAGGTCCCAGAAGGACCAAGCGAACTGACAGAGAAAGGCACAGAAGCACCTGGCTAGAGAAACAGTCAAACGCTGTAGTCCAGCACAGCCAAAAGGGCGGAGCTGGAATATAAAGGTAGATGGTCACGTGACCGCAAAACATAAGACGGAAAAAAACAAACAGGAGGGTTCTAACAGTACCCCCTCTTTTTATGAGGATCCTCCGGATCCTCCAGGCCCAGGTCTATCCGGAAACCTCTTGTGGAAAGCTTTAACAAGCCTAGGAGCAGAGACATCATCCGTCCTTACCCAGGAGTTGTCTTCGTGGCCGAAACCCTTCCAGGAGACAAGATGCTGTAATCTCCCTCTATGCCATCTAGAATTCAAGATACGAGAAATTTCATATTCGCCGTCTTCCACCACAGGAGGAACTGTGACAGTGGCATCCCTATCTGATACATCAGCCTTTTTCAACAAGGAAACATGAAACACAGGATTAATCTTCCAGGAAGTAGGGACATCCAACCTAAGAGCAGACGGGTTAACAACCTGAAGCACTTTAAATGGACCCACAAACTTAGGACCCCGTTTTTTAGAGGGAATCCTCAACTGCAGCTTCTTTGAGGACAACCAAACCATGTCACCCACAGTAAACAAAACCTCCTTACGTTTCTTGTCAAAATACTTCTTGGACTTCTTGTTAGCCTCTTGAAGGTTGCAACGTACATTAGTCCAAACTCTCTCCAAATCACCGGAAAAATTCTCCTCCTCTGGCACCGCCGACCCCAATTTGGAGAAGGAACCAAAAGACGGATGTCTCCCAGTACAACAAAAAAAGGAGAACAACCGGCAGAGGAGCATGTATGATTGTTAAGAGCAAATTCCGCGAGCGGCAGAAACTCAGACCACACCTCTTGATTGTCCACCACAAAGCAACGCAAAAACTGTTCTACATCCTGGTTCTTTCTTTCAGTCTGTCCATTAGACTCAGGATGATACCCAGACAAAAATGACAAATGGACTCCCAACCTGTCACAAAAAGCACGCCAAAAGCGAGCCACAAACTGAGGTCCTCTATCAGAAACAATATCCGTGGGAACGCCATGAAGCTTGACAATCTCCTTAACAAATGCCTTAGCAAGCGTCTTGGTGCAGGGCAACTTAATGAATGGAACCAAATGACACATCTTACTAAAACGATCCATGACCACCCAGATGACAGTAAAACCCTCGGACACAGGAAGATCAGTAATAAAATCCATTGTGAGATGCGTCCAAGGCGCACTAGGATCCTCCAGAGGGCAAAGCAACCCCGCAGCAGGAGTATGTGAAGCCTTTGACCTAACACACACCGTACATTGACGCACCCACTTGATGACTTCTTTCTGCCATCCAGGCCACCAAAAACTGCGACTGATAAGTCTCTTAGTCTCAGAAATTGCTGGATGACCTGCCAACCGAGACTCATGACACTCCACAAACAAATCTCTCCTAAAGGTTCTAGTGACTTGCCCAGGGGGATGGGGATGACTCTGTACCCAGGCCTTTGCCTGGCCTTGGGGATGTCGCGGTGGTCGGCTCCCAGGCCCGTACCCTGGGGTCAGCTTTTAAAAGGGGATTATTTGTTAACTCTATGAAAGTTCGTGACGCCACCTGTAGTTTCTGGTGAGAATCACCAGCGCTGCGGCAGTCCACTGAGGCCGGTGATAAGGCAGCTCGATGGTATAGCTCCCCACAGGTGGAGCTAGGCCTCAGGGCAGCATACACAGAGGGGGATGCAGGACAGGCGAGACCCAGCCGGGTCAGAGCAAGAACGGGGACGGACACGGTAGTCACTTCAGTACCTTTTACTGTTGGTAGTTCAGGCACATCCCGGAGCACTGTAGGGTGAAGGGTGCATATCAGGATCCTCCCTAATGAGCGGGTGTAGGGCCTCCTGTTTCTTGCCTCTGCGTAGTAAGTTTCTGACCTGCCTGAAGCTAGGCCTAACTTTATCTCTGTCCTGCACCGGCTGACGTTGTGGTAGCACCTTCTCTTGGAGTGCACTCTCCCAGCCTATGTGTCTCCTGGCTCTGTTACGTATCAGCTCTCTGGTGAACCTGGGACCTGTAGTTCTCCAGGGATTCCGGTTATGCCTTACTGTGTCGTAGAGATCCCAGGAAGCTCGGACCCGGTGTCCGGTATATGTTTCGGGGTGAGCTGGGTAAGCTCCTCTGCCCCCACTGCTACTCACTTTCCACTCGCCTTGGGCCACGCTCGGGCCCTCACTAGGCTACTCACACTAACGGCAGCTTGCCGCTCTTCACCGATCTTATGGCGCCGGCACACCTTGAGCTATAACTGAGCTACAACTGCATCTGGACTAGGCTCCACTGCAGGCTGACCTCTCTCAGACCTGACTCTCTGTAGACTCCAGACTGGACTGAGCTCGACTCTGTATTCAGGTCTGTACTTGCTGAACTCTCCAGAGGAACTGAACTGCCTATCTCCACCTTCCCTATTTATATCCCTAACGGGCTCCCTCTGCTGGTCTGAGGTGGAAGGTGGAGATGTGTGAATGTTTATAGGGGCCTCTTGTGGAGGACTCCGTTAATGCACCCTTCTAGGATCTGTGGTACCAAGCGCAGCTGGGTGTCACATTCCCCCCTAGCAAAGCTCAGCACTCTCGGGCTGAAGTACATTTTAAAACAACAATAGTAAACATTAACAATGCAATAACTCTTCCCTTTATGGGAGGCACATTTCTTAAATGTTGCATAATAACATAAACAAAGCATCCTCAGAATTCAAGTCTCTTATAGTGAGGTTCCCAGACAGGATGTCCATCTCACAGGGTAGAGTACTTGGTGGTTTGAGGGACCTGTCCCAAACCCTCAACGTAGGCCCTGGGGTGGCTGCAGGGCATGAAGATCCCGAGTTGGACCTCCAGTAGAGCCACTCCAGACAGGTTTTACTTCTGAGGTCACCTAAAGGGGCACTCCAGGGAGCGCAATTATATACAATAAATAGTTTTTGGGATGCACACAGTCCTCAGCCACGTAGTTCTTTGATAAATAAGGAAGTCATTAGGCAAAGTGTCCATATAACTTGAACTGTTCAGTAATAAAGCAAAGCACAAAATAATATACATATGCATGAAAACACACAGAAATACAATTTAATTCAATGCTATATAATACCCCAGGGGTAACTATCTACACATGTCAGAGTTTAGCTATCTTACTGATTATACCTGACAGGGGGTTGACCTTTAGTACTACGCGTGGACCTGCGTGGTACTGGAATGCGTGAGGCACTAATAGGTGCTCTAACTCCCAATGTGTCAGTACTAGGTGTGGAGGGGCTACAAGGCTGCATTGACCTCTCTACTGGACTGACAAGTTCACCATTGGCTGGGCCTTCTTGCTTTTCTCCTACAGGGGATCCTTCGTCTGGGGATTCTTCTTGAGCTGGCTCCTCTTCAGCACTTACAGGTTCTTCTTGCTGTGGGTAGAAGGTAATTACAGGGATGATTACAGCTCCTCCTAGTTGGGGCCAATCTGCCGGGAAATCTCCTAAGTCAGTGTGTATTACTGCTTCTTTAGGCTCCTCCGGTACGGTGAGAGGCACCTCTTCTTGGGGCTTTAGCAGGTCTGGACACAACTTTAGGTGATCCCTGGATACTGTTGCAGTCGTCCTTCCTCCGTCTCTACTAATTATGCAGGTCTTCTTATTATCAAATCTTGAACTCAACACAGTGTAGGGTTCCCTCTCCCACTGGTCATCAAGTTTGTGGTTTCTTCTTTTCCTTTTTAGTACTACTTCACCAGGTGTGAAGGGTTCTTCTTGGGCACCTCTGTTGTATTGAGCTTCCTGCTTGTCCCTCACCCGAGTGAGACTGTCTTCAACACAGGCTTGTACTCTTCTGTACTGCTCCTGTCTGGTCATGTCCCAGTCCTCAGTGGTCACATCCGCTTCTGGTTCTACAACACCAAGCTCGAGGTCCATGGGCAGCTTTCCTGGCCTTGCCCGCATGAGATATGCTGGAGTACAGTTGGTGGAACTTACTGGTATGTGATTGTACAGATCTACTAGGTCAGGTAGTAGGTCTGGCCACTGATTTCTCTCCTCAAGTGGTATGGTCTTTAGCAGGTCGATGATGATGTTATTCATCTTCTCACAGAGACCATTGGTTTGTGGGTGGTACGGTGTAGTTCTTATCTTCTTACACCCGTATAGATGGCAGAACTCCTTGAACAACTCAGCCTCAAAGGCCGGGCCTTGGTCCGTCAGCACCTGCTCAGGATAACCATGGGGTCTACAGAAATACGTTTGAAACGTCTTTGCTGCTGTCTCTGCCATCAGGTCTTTGACGGGGGCGACCACCAGGAAACGTGAGTAATGATCCACCATGGTCAGAGCATAAGAGTACCCTGACCTGCTGGGGACAGCTTGACATGGTCCAGGGCCACGATCTCCAGGGGTCGAGTTGTCTTGATAGGTTGCAGGGGTGCCTTCTGGCTGCTGTAGTCTTTTCTTCTTAGGCCACAGGGTCCACAGTCCCGACACCACCGCTCAATGGAGCTGCGCATTCCTACCCAGTAGAATCGACACTTCAGCAGGGTCACTAGCTTTTTCCAGCCAAAGTGCCCCGCCTGATCGTGGTAGGCCTCCAACACCATTTGGATGTCTGTCTTGGGGACCACTATCTGCCATACCATCTCATGGGTTTTTGGACTGACGTACCTCCGGCACAGCTTCCCACGGTAGTTAAACAGCCTGCTTCTCTCGTTCCACAGCTGCTTTGCTTGCAGAGACCCTTCTTTTTCCAGGGAGGAACCTTCTTGGGTTACCAGCTCCTTGATGCGGCTGACAACCGGGTCACTGTCCTGGGTCTCTTTCCAGCTGTGGTGAGGCAGGGGGTTTAACGTCTTTCCACGCTGCCTCCTGGAGGCTCGTTGCTCGTGGATCATCCCATTCCGGTGAAAGGCAGGTAGCTCAATCTCTTCCAGGTCATCCACTTCTTCTTCTGTGTCTGACTGGTGAGGCATCCTGGACAGGGCATCGGCGTTGGCGTTCTTGCGGCCCGCCCGGTATTTAATTGTGAATTGATAATTTGACAGCCGAGCCATCCATCGTTGTTCCAGTGCTCCTACCAGTGCTCCTAGCTTAGCTATTTCAAGATGGGTCAAGGGGTTGTTATCAGTGAAGGCAGTGAACTTACTGGAGGCTAGATAGTGCTTGAACCTTTCAGTGATGGCCCAGACGAAGGCCAGGAACTCCAACTTAAAGCTGCTATAGTTCTCTGGGTTCCTCTCGGTCGGGCGGAGCTTCCTTCTTGCATATGCGATCACTTTTTCTTGGCCATTCTGCTTCTGACTTAAGACAGCTCCCAGTCCTTCGTTGCTGGCATCTGTATACTGCAGTAACGGTTGGCTGTAGTCAGGGTAGGCTAGGATCTCATCGCCTGTCAGGATCTCCTTCATCTACTGAAATGACTCGGCTTGCTCCTTACCCCAGTGGAATGGGGGATTTCTGCCTTTGGGGGACTGCCCTACCAGGAGGTCTTGCAGAGGAGCTGCTTTCTTAGTGTAGTCTTTTACAAACCTACGGTAGTGTCCTACTAGTCCCAGGAACTGACGCACCTCTTTGAGGCTCTTCGGCTCCGGCCACTTCTGGATGGCAGTGACCTTCTCCGGGTCTGGTGCTACCCTGTCTGGACTGACAATGTGCCCCAGGTACTGTACCTTTCTCTTGAGCAGGTGGCACTTTTAGGGCTTCAACTTCATCCCGTACCGGGACAGTGACTCGAATACCTCTGCCAGGTGCTTCAAGTGGTCCTCATACGTTTTGGAGTACACTATCAAGTCATCCAGGTATAGTAACACAGTCTCGAAGTTGCGGTGTCCCAGGCAGCACTCCATCAATCTCTGGAACGTTCCAGGGGCATTGCAGAGTCCAAACGGCATACTGTTGAACTCGCAGAGTCCCATCGGGTTTAGTGAAGGCCGTCTTCTCCCGATCCTCCTCAGCCACAGCTACTTGCCAGTACCCACTAGTGAGGTCAAGGGTGGAAAAGTAATTTGCAGACTTTAAGTTTGCTAGGGACTCCCCTATGCGTGGTAAAGGGTATGCATCTTTATGTGTAATGCGATTTACTTGTCGGTAATCTACACACATTCTCATGCTCCCGTCCTTTTTCCTAACTAGCACTAGGGGAGCTGCCCAGGGACTACAACTATCCCTTACTACCCCCGCCTTTCTCATGTCATGCAACATTTCCTTAGCCTTCTGGTAGTGTGCTGGTGGTATAGGCCTGTAACATTCTTTGATGGGTGGATGGTCACCTGTGGGGATGCGATGTTGAACCCCCTTAATCCTCCCGAAGTCAAGTGGATGTTTACTGAACACCTGCGCGTATTCTTGAACCACCCGGTGTACACCCTGTTTCTGATGGGCAGGAGTGGTGTCTGTCGCAACATGGAGCTGTTGACACCAATCCTCCACCTGGGTTGCAGGGTCATCATCCTCCACTTCGTCTGGTGAGGTTAATGACTCCGCCTTGTGAATGCAGTTGTTATTTACAGCATGTAATTTGGCAACAGTGGCATAACGTGGCAATCTGACCTCATCTTCCCCACAGTTGAGAAGCCTGACGGGCACCCTCCCATTGCGTACATCTACCACTCCTCTGGCGGTTAAGAGCGTGGGTCTGTGCTCGGAGCAAAGGGGTTCTACTACCGCCTGGTAGCTCTGTCCTCTAAAACCTATGGCAGCTCTACACCAGATAAGCATTTCACTCATTGGGGGGATCACAATGGGTATGGGGTCCGTCACCCGCACATTACCGATTTCACCATCTGTTAACCTTACTTGCTGTTGGTACATCAGGACTCGGATCTCTTTCTGCAGCCCCCTCCTCTGTCCTGGTCTGGCAGTGTCAGCTATCTGTTAGAGCAAGAACACAACTTCTCCCAAACAGTTACCAACAATGTTAGTGCCTAGTACCATATACGGATTGGTATCATCAGGATTAGTCTCTACTACAATTAGTCCCTGGTCCTTCAGCTCCACTCTCCCCACTTTTACTGTCACATTCTTAACCCCGATTAGGTTAAGGGGGAGTCCATTTGAGGCATAAACAGAAAGATTTGGAGCTGGCGGACGTAGGTCGTCCATGGACCAGAACCTCTTGTAGAGGACGTCAGGCATTATGGTTACCTGAGATCCTGTGTCCAGCAGAGCGTGCGTCAGGATGCCGTCCAGCACAACGGACAGGAAAGGTCTTCCTCCGACGAACCTGTTGTACCAGTCTGATGGGCCTGGGGAGTTTACTCCTGGGTGTCGGCCCTCGGCCCCAGGGTTTTCTCGTTTAAAGACAATTCTTGGCGGTGTGTCCGGTCTTGTGGCAGCGGTAGCAGGTAGGGTCCTTCAGTGGACGGCGCTGGTCACTGATCCTCATAGAGGGTGGTGTTGTCCTCCTTCGCATCCAGGGGACATCCTCAGGGCTATCGGCTAACAGGATTTTCCCTCCTTCCTCGGGCTCCGTCCGCAGCTGCAGAGCACTCAGCACAGTGGTCAGGGTTTTGCTCAACTGGTGCACTTCAGAGCGCAGACTGTCCAGCTCTCTAGGGGACGTTGCTGGAACCTTGGCTTCAGCAGCCACTGGGGAAAAGGTGGGTGTAGCAGGCACTGGGATAGCCCCACCCTGGTAACATTGGATGGCATTTGTTTCCAGGGGCTGCAGTTCTTTTATAGCTATGTCCTTAAGATTGTCAAAGGTAGCATCTGGATGATCTAAGGACCACCAACGCACAGTCCTGCTCTCCTCTGGAGACCTCAGTCCCCGGACAAACTGTTCCTTCAGCATTTTGTTTTCATTTTCGATGCTGGTCGGACTAACCTGTTTCAGAGCCCGCAGGGCCCCTTGTAGACGCCAGGCATAGTCCCGAACATTGTCCTCCGGCTGTTGGGAACAGTTGTAGAACCTCATCCGGAGGTCCGCCTCAGTATGATCCTCAAAAACAGTCTGTAGCTTTTTAAAGATTGCGGACACTGACTCCTGGTCTGCGGCCGACCATGTTTCCACTTCCCGTTCCGCAGCACCAGTCAGTTGTCCTAATACAACAGCGGCCCTCTGCTTGCCTGTCATAGAGTACTTGTCCGAGATACCGCATATCTTTCGTTTGAATCCAGACAGGGTATCTGGTTTGCCGTTGTACTGGGGAAGCCACTTTGCTCCAGGAATGTATTGTAGAGTTATGGGAATAACAGGGGTTACAGGCGCTGCTGGTGGAGCGGCCGCTTCGGCCTGCCCGGCGTCGGGCGCGGGTTGAACATCAGGGCCGTTAACCGGTGTTCCGGCGTCGTGCTGTTCCTCGGACATTCTGGCGCCCCCCCTAGCGAACCGTGGCCTACCTTCTTTTCTTCCGGTAGGCCGCAGCTCCGCAGGTGACGGTCGTCTTCAGGACCTTGCGTCGCTTGCGTCCTACGTCAGAGCGTTCAGCAACGCTCCTTCCAGGACCTGGTGCTTCCTGGTTTGACTTCGAGGCGTGGGGCGTGTCCGGGGCTTCACGCACTTTTGCAGGTACGCCCCTCAGTTTCCCGCGGTTACGCCCTTCTTCTCGCTCGGCGGCCCAACAATGGCGTCAATCTTCACCACAGTTTAACGTACACAGTTTTTAATTAAAGGCGCACAGTACCCGGTGGCAACGGGCATAACACTCCGTCATTGCAGTGGGCACGCGATCCTGTACGTGAGGCCAGGAAAGATGACTCGCCCAGGGGGATGGGGACGACTCGGTACCCGGGCCTTTGCCTGGCCTTGGGGATGTCGCTGTGGTCGGCTCCCGGGCCCGTACCCTGGGGTCAGCTTTTAAAAGGAGATTATTTGTTAACTCTATGAAAGTTCATGAAGCCACCTGTAGTCCACTGAGGCCGGTGATAAGGCATCTCGATAGTATAGCTCCCCACAGGTGGAGCTAAGCCTCAGGACAGCATACACAGAGGGGGATGCAGGACAGGCGAGACCCAGCCGGGTCAGAGCAAGAACGAGGACGGACATGGTAGTCACTTCAGTACCTTTTACTGGTGGTAGTTCAGGCACATCCCGGAGCACTGTAGGGTGAAGGGTGCATATCAGGATCCTCCCCAAGACGGTTTTAATGCCCCTTGGAAGAATGGTGGAGGTCGCAGAAGCTTAACAAGACGGTTTTAATGCCCCTTGGAAGAATGGTGGAGGTCGCAGTGCAATAAAAAGACAATATCAATGCCCCTGGGAAAAGTGGTGGGGGCCGCAGTAGCTTAACAAGACGATTTTAATGCCCCTTGGAAGAGACGTGGAGGTTGTAGTAGCTTAACAAGACGGTTTTAATGCCCCTTGGAAGAGACGTGGAGGTTGCAGTAGCTTAACAAAACGGTTTTAATGCCCCTTGGAAGAGACGTGGAGGTCGCAGTGGAATAAAAAGACAATATCAATGCCCCTCGGAAAAGTGGTGGAGGTCGCAGTAGCTTAACAAGACAGTTTTAATGTCCCTTGGAAGAATGGTGGAGGTCGCAGTGGAATAATAAGACAATATCAATGCCCCTTGGAAAAGTGGTGGAGCTCGCAGTAGCTTAACAAGACGGTTTAATGCCCCTTGGAAGTGACGTGTACGTCGCAGTAGCTTAACAAGACGGTTTTAATGCCCCTTGGAAGAGACGTGGAGGTTACAGTAGCTTAACAAGACAGTTTAAATGCCCCTTGGAAGAGCCATGCAGTACAGCATCTTAAAAACATTATTCCCATTTGTGATGAACCCGTAGCCGCCATCTTGGTAATGATAAATCATATCCAGGGATGGCCACACTTCAGCAGCCCCCACCCTTGGGACCTTCTGTTAAAACGTCAACTAGATAGTTTCCCCCCATCCAGGCTCCTGTGAGATAAGAAGCCCCAGGGCCTACGTAACACTTGAATGCTAGGAGCTTCAAGGACTTCGAGAGGAAACACAGCTAGCAGGGGGGGTGCTTCGTCCATCTGTAACTCTGACCATTTGTTCCATAGGACTTGTTTCTTTGTCTGTCACAAGCATGGAGGCATAAGATATAGAAACATGAATAGTACACGCATATTGCGTGGGATGGGCCAATAAAAAAATATCACGGCGTCCCATTGCGCAGACAAGCCTCCGCGGTAGACGTTTGCACGTGCTCTGGAAGCCAAGCTATAGCGCTGAGCCATTCCTGAGGACCGTATGGTATCATAATTGATATCAAAAGGTCGGTTACGGCGGCCCGAATCCATGGGAACCCCTGGGGGTATCATGAGACCATCCCAGAAGAAGTTATTGGGTTCCTTAGAATTTGGGCTTCTGATCGAAGTTAGACCTGAGGGTGGAGACTGAGCCAGCTGACCTCACCAGCAGTGGGCGGGACGGGGCAGGTAAGATAGCAGGACAGACAAGAGATCCCTGAGTCTTGACCCAAGAGTGGGGTGCTGAACATCTGAGCACCAGCTGAGGCCACCAAGGGGAGGAGCAGTTTGACCATGCGGTGGTAGGCCTCAGCCTGTAACAAAGAACCGTGCCTGCGACCGCAGAATCCTCTCCCTGCGTCACAAGAAAATCAAGAAACCGGTAACTGATATGCTGTGGTGATTCTGTGTGTTGTATTCCATTGTTGTATAGTTTAGCCTGACCTTATACCTGTGTATATTTAGTTGTATATCGTGTATCTAGTGTATTATTATAATCAATTACCTCAAGTAATTGTGGGCCTGCCTTTTATTCTGCATAACGAACGCACGTCCGTGTGAGCTCGGCTCAAGCCAAAAACGCTACCCAGGGTTGGTTCCTGACCCGATATAGGCCCATTCACGGACTGGGCGTATATCTAAAATAGGGACTGGTGGCAGCATACCAACTGGGGATTGGGGAAGGCTGGTAGTGACGGTCGGAGGTTCAGATATATATATTCCTGGCGCGGCCAAGGAAGATATATATACCGCCCTCACTACAGAGGGCCCCGATACCCAGTAGGTTACAGGACAGTCTCCCTGGCGACCGCTTATCCTAGGTGCAGTTCCTTGACTGACCTGAGGCTAAGAGGGCGCTAGCGAGTTGTGCTGTGTAGTGACGTTACGGTTTAGTGACGTTGAAGGGATAACACTCTACCGTGTTCCCTGCGCTGGTTGCAGCTACCTGGCACTACTTTCTCTAGGTGCAGTACCTTGACTGACCTGAGAGGTAAGGGGGCGCCAGAGAGCTGCACCCACCGGCCGGCTTTCATCACACCATTATTGGGGAGTGGGTCTCCCATAGTCTTTGCCTATGCCTTCCAAGCACAAGCTGCCAAAAATTAGGACGGAGGAACTTGCAATGCTGGCAAACAAGAGCCATGCAGTACAGCATCTTAAAAACATTATTCCCATTATTGGAGAGTGGGTCTCCCATAGTCTTTGCCTATGCCTTCCAAGCAAAAGCTGCCAAAAATTAGGATGGAGGAACTTGCAATGCTGGCAACACGGACCAAAGACACCCTGGTGGTATCGTGGTGGTGGAGGCTGAGGATAAGGAGAAGAGCAAAATACAGCCGAAATGAGGAAGCGTATACCCATGTGTGGGTGTGAAGCGGTGCATGGGAATACACCTCCCGAAATAACACAGTGGATTTGACTTTATGTTACTCTGCTGTCATTTGGTGGTGATGAGAAGTCTGGCCCAATCCAGCCCTTGTTCATTTTGATAAGGGTCAGCTTGTCAGCATTGTCAGTTGACAGGCGAGTGCGCTTATCAGTTATAATTCCCCCAGCGGCACTAAAAACACGCTCCGATAACACGCTAGCGGCAGGGCAGGCCAGGACCTCCAAGGCATACAGAGCGAGTTCATTCCAAGTGTCCAGCTTGGATACCCAAAAATTAAAAGGCACGGAGGACGCTGGTATGGTCGGCAAGGTACTCCATCACCATCTTTTGAAACTTTCCACGCCTTGTGAGAGTACCCCGCGCCTCAGGGCCTGTAAGCTGGGCGGGTCTCAGAAAACTGTCCCAGAACATTGACAGTGTTCCCCTGCCTCTGCTGGATTGGAGTTGCGTCTCTCTCGCCTGTACGCCTTGGTTGGGCAACGAACTGTGACCTCTGCCGCTAGCGTGTTCAGATGGGAATTTTTTTAACAGTTCCGCAGCAAGGGCCTTCTGGTACTGCCCCATTTTTGTAGACCTCTCTACCTCAGGAATAAGAGAGTGAAAGTTCTCCTTGTAGAGGGGGTCTAAAAGTGTCACCAACCAGTAATGACTGTCACCCAACATTTTGACAACGCGAGGGTCACGGTTAAGGCAGCGTAACATAAAGTCAGCCATGCGTGCCAGACTGGTAATGGGCAAGACTTCCGTGTCCTCACCAAGATGATGACTGACCATGCTCTCCGCCGCTTGGCTGAGGTAGTACTGCAGTGCTTCCAGCTTGTAACTGATGTGGTGATATCTGAGATGGAGGCTGAACATGAGGAGGAGGAGGAGGATGCGCAGGAGCTGTACACTGTGGGGTCAACTCTGACTGACATAGGGCCCGCAATCCTCAGTGTGGTGAGGATGTGTTCCGTCCCAAGGTCTGACTGGGTCCCGGCTTCCACTATGTTTACCCAGTGTGCCGTCAGGGAGATGTACCGTCCCTGGCCACAAGCACTTGTCCACGTGTCCGTTGTTAGGTTGACTCTCCCAGTAACTGCGTTGTTGAGGGCATGGCAGATGTTTTGGGACACGTGCTTGTGTAGTGCGGGGATGGAACACCGGGCAAAATAGTGTCGGCTGGGGACCAAGTACCGAGGGATGGCCACCGCCATAGGGTTGCGGAAGGATTCCGTCTCCACCAGCCTAAAAGGCAGCATTTCCAGAGCAAGCAGTCGTGAAATGTGCGAATTTAGGACTGTGGCCAGTGGGGCGTTGGTTGCGAATTTGCGCTTTCATTCAAAGCTCTGGGATATGGACAATTGAACGCTGCGGTGGGACGTGGACGTGGACATTGATGCTGTTTCTTGAGAAACTGCCATAACAAGTGAAGACTGAGAGGAGGGGGCATCTTTGCATGCAGTATGGACAGGTGATTGCCTTGCATTCACAACAGGGGGTTCTATCACACGCACAACAGTGGAAGAAGCACTGGTGACACCCGCTGACACTGGTAGTGGACCCTGGGGTTCGCCCCACAAAGTCGGGTGCTTTGCTGACATGTGCCTGATCATGCTGGTGGTGGTCAGGCTGGTAGTTTTGTCACCCCTGCTGATGCTAGCATGGCAGGTGGTACAAATGGCCTTTTTGGGGTTATCAGCAGAGTCTTTAAAAAAATTCCAGACTCTGGAAGACCTACTAGTTGTACTGGCAACGTTCCTCGTGTTGGTGTTACGGGGAACTGTTGCCTGCCTTCTGTGTGTGGCCACCACACTGCTTCTTCCTGCCTGTTGGGGTACTCTGCCTCCCTCCCCCTGTATGCTGCTGGCCTCGCTCTACGTGTCCTCCTGCCACGTTGGGTCAGTTACTAGATCATCCACGACCTCCTCCTCTTCCACTTGCGCACCACGATCCTCCTCCTCACTTCGTGGCAATTGTGTCTCGTCATCGTCCACCTCTTGTGACAAATTGCCAGCGTCGACTTCCTGTGGCCGTGGCTGTTCAAATATTTGGGCATCGCTACATGGGATCTCTTCTTCCACCACTTCAAGCGGAGCAGGCGAGGGGCACAAATATGGAAATGGACCAGTGAACAACTCTTCAGAGTGTCCAAGTGTGGAATCAGTTGCTGTCTGACGACACTCGGCATGGTGGGAGGAAGGAGCATCAGGGTGAGGAGGAGTATGCGGTCGAGACTCACAGCTACTAAAACTTGACCATGCGGAAGACAGACCGGAGGTGGTGGTGCGCAGGAAACTGGAAGTATTATCTGCTATCCAATTAATAACCTGTTCACACTGATCAGTTCGCAATACTGGTTTTGTATTGTGCTTCCCTAGTAATTCGGTCAAAAAGTGGGAGTGAGAAGATGTGGCTGTTGGTTGTGGCACATTTTCACCTTGGCGACAGCCCCCTCCATAACACGCACCATCACCAGAACGTCCAGTTCTGCGTCCCTTGCCACGCGCCTTGCCCATTGTAAATGAAGTAAAATAGCTTACACTCGCACTATCAATGGAAAAAGGGTAATAAAAAAGAGATTAGAACCGTGGAAGAGGAAAACCACAGTTCTATCTGTCTGGCCTACACCAGAATCTTTTAAACAGATATATTTGTGACTGAACAGACAGGGAGACAGTATTACTGTTTTTTTTTACGTAAAACCGACCAAAAGCAGGATAATACAGATATTTGAACCGTGGAACTGCAAAACCACAGTTCTAATTTACTGGCGTATACCAGACTTTTTTAAATAGATATATTTGGGGCTGAACAGTCAGCGACACACTCAAACTGTTTTTTTTATGCAAAAAAGACCCAAAAGTGGATAATACAGACATTTGACCCGTGGAACTGCAAAACCACAGTTATAGTTATGTGGCGTACACTAGAATCTTTCAAACAGATATATTTGTGTCTGAACAGTCAGGGAGACACTATTTCTGTTTTTTTTACGGCAAAAAATGCCAAAAGCATTATAATACAGAGATTTGACCCGTGGAACTGCAAAACCACTGTTCTATTTTTCTGGCCTACACCAGACTCTTTTAAACAGATATATTGGTGTCTGACCAGTCAGGGAGACACTATTACAGTTTTATTTTATGGCAAAAAATGCCAAAAGCAGGATAATACAGAGATTTGACCCGTGGAACTGCAAAACCACAGTTATAGTTATGTGTCGTACACCAGAATCTTTTAAACAGATATATTGGTGTCTGACCAGTCAGGGAAACACTATTACAGGTTTTTTTTATGGCAAAAAATGCCAAAAGCAGGATAATACAGAGATTTTTCCCGTGGAACTGCAAAACCACAGTTATAGTTATGTGGCGTACACCAGAATCTTTTAAACAGATATATTGGTGTCTGACCAGTCAGGGAGACACTATTACAGTTTTTATTTATGGCAAAAAATGCCAAAAACAGGATAATACAGAGATTTGACCCATGAAACTGTAAAACAACAGTTATAGTTATGTGGCGTACACCAGACTCTTTTAAACAGATATATTGGTGTCTGACCAGTCAGGGAAACACTATTACAGGTTTTTTTTACGCCAAAAAATGCCAAAAGCAGGATAATACAGAGATTTTTCCCGTGGAACTGCAAAACCACAGTTATAGTTATGTGGCGTACACCAGAATCTTTTAAACAGATATATTGGTGTCTGACCAGTCAGGGAGACACTATTACAGTTTTTATTTATGGCAAAAAATGCCAAAAACAGGATAATACAGAGATTTCACCCATGAAATTGTAAAACAACAGTTATAGTTATGTGGCGTACACCAGACTCTTTTAAACAGATATATTGGTGTCTGACCAGCCAGGGAGACACTATTACAGTTTTTTTTACGGCAAAAATGCCAAAAACAGGATAATACAGAGATTTGACCCGTGGAACTGCAAAACCACAGTTCTATTTTTCTGGCCTATACCAGACTCTTTTAAACAGATATATTGGTGTCTGAACAGTCAGGGAGACACTATTACAGTTTTTTTACGGCAAAAAATGCCAAAAACAGGATAATACAGAGATTTGACCCGTGGAACTGCAAAACCACAGTTCTATTTTTCTGGCCTACACCAGACTCTTTTAAACAGATATATTGGTGTCTGACCAGTCAGGGAGACACTATTACAGTTTTATTTTACGGCAAAAAATGGCAAAAGCAGGATAATACAGAGATTTGACCCGTGGAACTGCAAAACCACAGTTATAGTTATGTGGCGCACACCAGAATCTTTTAAACAGATATATTGGTGTCTGACCAGTCAGGGAAACACTATTACAGTTTTTTTACGGCAAAAAATGCCAAAAACAGGATAATACAGAAATTTGACCCGTGGAACTACAAAACCACAGTTCTATTTTTCTGACCTACACCAGACTCTTATAAACAGATATATTGGTGTCTGAACAGTCAGGGAGACACTATTACTGTTTTTTTAACGGCAAAAATGCCAAAAGCAGGATAATACAGAGATTTGACCCGTGGAACTGCAAAACCACAGTTATAGTTATGTGGCGTACACCAGAATCTTTTAAACAGATATATTGGTGTCTGACCAGTCAAGGAGACACTATTACAGTTTTTTTACGGCAAAAATGCCAAAAACAGGATAATACAGAGATTTGACCCGTGGAACTGCAAAACCACAGTTATAGTTATGTGGCGTACACCAGACTCTTTTAAACTGATATATTGGTGTCTGACCAGTCAGGCAGACACTATTACATTTTTTTTTACAGCAAAAAATGCCAAAAACAGGATATTAAAAAGATTTGACCCGTGGAACTGCAAAACCACAGTTCTATTTTTCTGGCCTACACCAGACTCTTTCAAACAGATATATTGGTGTCTGAACAGTCACAGACACACTCAGTTTTTTTGGGGGGGGGGGGGGGGGGAAATACCAAAAGGTTAATAAGACGCGTATTTGGACAGTCTGACTGAGGCAAAAAAAAAAAATTCAGGATTTAGATGAAAAAAAAAATAATTTTTCCTGGCCCCTGAGACCGGGGTGATAAGTCTAGCAATTTGACCAACAGGAGCACCCAGGACTGTAATGCAGCGTTTGCTGGTATAACCACTGCGTCTCCTGTACAGCCTGCCTGCCTGCCTGATATCTGGGATGGATATTAGTCCTGAGAAGGACTGTTTGTTTGATTTGGAAGGCTTTAGAGACCCTACACTACCTATTTTGCACTATATATCTCTCCCTAACTCAGCAGCACTGACCCTACACTGGCTGATCCGGACCGACTGTGTCCAAGATGGCGACGCCGGGATTTAAATTCTCGAGGTGACGCTGTGCAGCCAGCCAATCACTGTAATGCCCACAAACAACATGGCTGCAGCATTACAGTGACTGGCTGGCAATCCCTGCATGTTCATTGGCTCTGTAAAGAGCGCCAAACGTGCAGGGCGGAGACCCGAGCTCCCGTCCGAGTAACCCGGAAATGCTCAGTGCTCTTCGAACATCCCGAGTAGTGTGATGCTCGGGCGAGTAACGAGCAGTGTCGAGCATGCTCGCTCAACACTACTAATAACTTATTCAATATGATGACCTAATATTATCAAATTCTGTGTCATACCTCTGGGTTCAAAATGTTCACTATGCCCCTTGATGAAATCCTTGAGGGGTGTAGTTTCCAAAATCGTGTCACATGTGGGGGGTTTCCACTATTTAGGCACATCAGGGACTCTCCAAACGCGACATGGCATTCGCTCTCGATTCCAGCCGATTTTGCGTTCAAAAAGTCACACAGTGCTCCTTCCCTTCTGACCTCTGCTGTGCACCCAAACACTGTATTATTCCCACATATGGGGTACTGGCGTACTCAGGAGAAATTGCACAAAAGATTTTGGGGTCCATTTTCTCCTCTTACCCTTGTGAAAATAAAAAAATTGGGGCTAAAACATAATTTTTGTGGAAAAAGTTTGATTTTTTTATTTTCACGGCTCCATGTTATAAACTTCTGTAAAGGACTTGGGGGTTCAAGGTGCTCACCACACATCTAAATAAATTCCCTGAGGGGTCTAGTTTCAAAAATGGTGTCACTTGTGGCGGGTTTCCACTGTTTAGGCACATCAAGGGCACATCTGCTAATTATTCAAGCAAATTTTACAATCAAAAAGTCAAATAGCGCGCCTTCCCTTCTGAACCCTGCCGTGCGCCCAAACAGTGGTTTTCCCCCACATATGGGTTATCTGCTTACTCATGAGAAATTGCACAACAAACTGCATGGTGCAATTTCTACTGTTACTCTTATGAAAATGCAAAAGTGGGGACTGAAATACATTTTTATGTGAAAAATGTGAAAATTTTATTTTTACAGCTCAATGTTATAAACTTCTGTGAAGCACCTGGGGGTTCGAGGTGCTCACCACTCATCTAGATAAGTTCCCTGAGGGGTCTAGTTTCCAAAATTGTGTCACTTGTGGGGGGTTTCCACTGTTTAGGCACATCAGGGCCTCCCCAAATGCAACATGGCGTCCACTAATTATTCTAGCAAATTTTACATTCAAAAAGTCAAATGGCGCTCCTTCCCTTCCGTACCCTGAAGTGCGCCCAAACAGTGTTTTTTCCCCACATATGGGGTATCTGCGTGCCCAGGGAAAATTGCACAACAAATTTTGGGGTCCATTTTTTCCTGTTACCCCTGCAAAAATAAAAAAAACTTGGGTCTAAAGTAACATTTTTGTGAAAAAAGTTAAATGTAAATTTTTTCCTTCCACATTCCAAAAATTCCTGTGAAGCACCTGAAGGGTTAATAAAGTTCTTGAATGTGGTTTTGAGCACCTTGAGGGGTGCAGTTTTTAGATTGCTGTCACTTTTGGGTATTTTCTGTCATAAAGACCCCTCAAAGTGACTTCAAATATGATGTGGTCCCTAAAAAAATGTTTTTGTAAATTTTGTTGGAAAATTGAAAAATCGCTGGTCAAATTTTAACCCTTATAGCTCCCTAATAAAAAAAAAATTTGGTTCCAAAATTGTGCTGATGTTAAGAAGACATGTTGTTTATTAACTATTTTGTGTGACATATCTCTCTGATTTAAGGGGATAAAAATTAAAATTTTGAAAACTGCAAAATTTTCTAAATTTTCGCCAAATTTCCGTTTTTTTCACAAATAAACGCAAGTGATATTGAAGAAATTTTACCACAATCATGAAGTACAATATGTCATGAAAAAACAGTCTCAGAATCAGGGGGATCCGTTGAAGTGTTCCAGAGTAATTACCTCATAAATTGACAGTGGTCAGAATTGTAAAAATGGCCTGGTCATTAATGTGCAAACCACCTTGGGTTGTAAAGGGGTTAAGCATGAATCATTAGGTTGAAGAGAAAAGGCCCACCCCTGTGGTTCATTGCGCAAAAGTGACATATTAAAACCAATGCGCTGCAATTCATTCCTAGAGGACCTTGGTCTCAAACGAAAATATAACAAGCAAGCATTTTAAAAGGAAAAAAAATCTTGCTGTTTACCATAAAAACATCAGGTATTCCTAGCTTGGGTTCCACAAAATGTGCTCCAGAACAGCTACTCACGTGTTGCTGTAGCTCGGCCACCTCCAAAGACAATCCCTGCAAGCGTTGAGCCAAATACTGGACGGAAACCATACTGATCCCCGAATTTCTTTCCTTTTAGTTTTTTGGGCTGGATTTACTGTTATGATCTGCAACATGTACTAAGGAAAGATAGGGGAAGGCTGTCTCTACAGTAAGACAAAGCTGAATCCCTACGATGTAGCGGGCTGCCTGTTCCTAGCGAACAGACCCGCCTTAGTCCTCGGCTAGTCTGAACGAAGACCTATAGCATAAGGGGAGGGGTCCCTAAAAGAACTAAGGACTGGGACAAAAATGGTACACCTCCTAAACAGAGAAGTTGTTGCAGAACACAAAAAGACAAACTGAAAAAAAGGTACTAGAGGTCCCAGAAGGACCAAGCGAACTGACAGAGAAAGACACCGAAGCACCTGGCTAGAGAAACAGTCAAACACTGACGTCCAGCACAGCCAAAAGGGCGGAGCTGGAATATAAAGGCAGATGGTCACGTGACCGCTGTGCGGACCATCATACTGTGTGTGTGGGTGGACTACTATGGGGGGAAGTACTGTGGGGATAACCATACTGTGTAGTGTGAGTACCATAGGGCTGTCATATTGTACAATTACTACTGTGTGGGCTTCCTTACTGTGGTAGGGGTGCTGTGTGGACCATACTACTATCTGGGCTATACTGTGAGACCAACATTCTGTGTGGGGTGCTATAGGGCCATCATACTGTATGGGGTGCTGTGAGGGCCATCATACTGTTTGTGGGGGTCTATCATGTGGGCAATACTGTGGGGCCATCATACTGTGTGTAGGGGTGAGCTACTTTGGATTTTTCATAGTGTGTTGGAGTGCTGTGGGGACCATCATACGAAGTGGATTGACTACTGTGGGGATCATTACACAGTATGGGGGTGCTGTGGGAGCCATCATACTATGGAGGGTGCTGTGCCGACCATCATACTGTGTGTGGGGTGGACTACTGTGGGAGGAACTACTGTGGGGGTAATCTTACTGTGTGGTGTGAGTACCATGGGGCTGTCATATTGTAGAAGGACTACTGTGTGGGCTTCCTTGCTGTGGTAGGGGTACTGTGTGGACTATCATACTGTGTTGGGGAAGTACTGTGTGGGCAATACTGTGGTGCCATCATACTGTGTGAGGGGTGTTGAGAGGGCCATCATACTGTGTGGGGGTGCTGCCGGGGCCATCCTAATGTGGATGTGTTGGAAGGCTACTTTGGGGACATCATACTGTGTGTGTGGGGGGACTGCTGTGGGGTCATTATACTGTGTTTGTAGGGGGACTACTGCAGGGCCATCATACTGTGTGTGGAGGGGACAACTGTTAGGCCATCACACTGTGTGGGGGCATTATACTGAGTGTGAAAGGCTGTGGGGATGAGAACTGTTGGGGCATCAGGGGACATTATTACTTTTTAGGGGGACTCAGTAGACAACAGTTAATGTTAAGTGGACATTTAACAGGCATTAGTACATTATAGGGCATTATAGGGGCACTCAGAGTATTATAATTGTGAAAGCAGCACATAGGATGCATTATTACATTCTAGACAGCTAAGTATGAGCCCTATAACTTTGATGGCACCTAAAGAAGGCAGTAATATATTCTTGGGGGCATTTTTACCATTCAGAGGGCACAAAGGGGGCATTTTACTTTGTAAGGTCCCCTTCATACGTCTGTATAATACTGATACCGGAAAAAACAATACTGTTGTCATTAGTGTTTTGGATCAGTGTGCCATGAGTGAGCCCTCAGTGTGTCATCAGTGTGCCGTCCATTTTTTTCCAGTATGGCTTAATGAAAATCAATTCCAAAGCTTCTCCTATACTTTGCAATGTTAAACACGTACAGCACTCGACAGCACATGGTTGCCATCCGTATGCTGTACGTGTTGTAGCATAATTGGGAAGGATAAGTTTAAATCCCAGCTCTGCAGTGTTTGATTAGAAGCTCCTGCATGGTTTCTCTAAGAAGCAGGAAGTAGATTCATTGTGTTGCAGTCTCCTGAAGGAGTGTAATGCTGTTGGATGAAGCAGAGTTGAGTGTGCTGTTGATGAGGGTGTCCATCCCAAAATGTGAGCTGTAGCTGGGAGAGAGACATGCCAGGGTCTCTCTGAATGGAGTGACTGGCAAGTCAGTCAATCTGCTGGAAGTAGCAGAGGCAAGAATTCCTCTATGAGAAGACTCTGCACAGGCCGCGTGCAGAGAACCTCAAGTATCAGTGGTTGCTATACACAATAGGTGTTTTGTTTGTGCGAGCTGGGGCTAGCTTAGTTGTGTATGAGCAGCCAGAGTCTGTTCTGTTTAGTTAGTGCCTGCACAAGGTGTTACGGGTCCGGGTGGTGGAACCTCTGTGCCGAGGTGCAAGGAGGGACCCAGAGGGGCGTGACTAAGTATCAACCCGAACCGACCCTGGTCGGACGGCGGCTAACGACTCCGTGACCAGGGAGGATCCGGGCAGAGGGACCAGGTGCTACTCTGGGGACGACCTTGTAAGAGAGCAGGTGGCTCCCACGGGTCAGATGGCTGGGACTGACCGGTATGACGGATGGACACGGCAAGCAGGCAGAAGTCTCTGGTTAGCTGACAGGTGGTCACTGTACGTGGCAGCAGAGCAAGTAGTAGTCTCTAGGTTTACCAGGCAGGTGGTCACAGCAAGTGACGGCAGAGTCTCCAGGCAGGCTAGCAGGAAACAGGCGGGCGCTCTCAGGTGAGCGGGCAGACAGACAAGGCAGGTAACAGGCGGGTGCTCCCAGGTGAGTGGACTGACAGACACAGCAGGTAACAGACGGGTGCTCCCAGGTGAGCGGACTGACAGCCAGGGCAGGTAACAGGCAGGTAACAGGTGAGTGCTCCTGGTGAGCAGGCTGGCAGGCTCGGCAGGTAATGGGCAGATAACAGGCTGGCAGGCAGAATGAGGAGTCAGGCTAGCAGCGGGACCTGAGGGCTGAAGCAGAGATATGAAACTGTGCAACAACTTTGCTTGGGCACCTCCATTTTGGAGGAGGTGCCCTATATATGGGAGGACCCTCGGCTATTGGCCGGGGACTCCTTAGGACGGCGTGCGCGGCCCCTTTAAGAGGTGGGGGTGCGCGCGCCGTAAGCACAGTGCCCGGGGGACTGCGCGCGCCGACAGCAGGCTGAGAAGGAGAGCGGGGAGCGCGGAGAGAGAGGAGGTGAGAGGGACGGCGTCTCTGCCTGGCAGGAGGCAGAGACGCCAATGCTACAGGACTGCGCGCGCCGACAGCAGGCTGGGAAGGAGAGCGGGGAGAGAGGAGGTGAGAGGGACGGCGTCTCTGCCTGGAAGAAGGCAGAGACGCCGATGCTACAGTACCCCCCCCTTTACGCCCCCTCTTTTTTAGGCCAGAAAGGAATTTTTCAAGGAGAAGCGGGGCGTGGATGTTCTCCCTGGGTTCCCAAGTTCTCTCCTCTGGGCCAAACCCCTTCCAATCCACCAGAAAAAAGGTTCTCCCTCTTACCCTCTTGGTGTCCAGAATATTCTCTACCTCAAAAACGTCCTCAGCAGCAACCGGCGCAGGAGTACCTGAATTATTGGAGAAAGAGTTAAAGACAGCAGGTTTGAGGAGAGATACGTGGAAGGAGTTGGGAATGCGTAGGGTGGGTGGAAGCTTCAACTTGTAGGCCACTGGATTGATCTGTTTAAGGACCTGAAATGGACCGATGAACCGAGGGCCCAGCTTGTAGGAGGGTATTTTGAGCCGCACATGTTTGGAGGAGAGCCAAATCTTGTCTCCCAGACGGAATTGAGGCGAATCCAGACGTCTTTTGTCAGCAAATCTCTTCATCCGCTCGGAAGACTGAAGAAGTGCGGACCTAGTATTCTCCCAAATAGTGGAAAAGTCACTGACCAGGGACTCCGCAGCAGGGTTGTCCACACAAGCGGAGACGGGAAACGGAATCCGGGGTTGTCGGCCATAGACAATAAACGAGGCAGCAAACATGCCCCCTGAGGAAGGGAAACATCAAAACGTGCGTCGGGGCATCCCTGCTCCGCATGTGCCGACCCCAGACGGACCTATAATCCTTTGACTACCTCCTGACTGTTCCATGCTGAAGCCTGACATCCCTGGTATGTATATAGTTGAGACTCTAGCAAGTCACTCTTAGTTATATCCAGTATGTGATAGGGAATTTGCACCCAGCACGTATAGGACAGTGTGGGCAGTTTCGTATACATGCTAAACTATGTATTTATAGAGTACCCTCTCTGCAAATTTTGAAGAGAGGATAGACAATAATATTTCTTGTATAGCGATGATCTTTTGATTATTTGATTCCTTGGATAAGTTATATATACAATTTTGTACTTTTTGTGTCCTGAATTGGGTCTGCCGTGTGTAGAGGATTGTTGCGGGTTTTAATGCCTCATGTATTTTCCGCACTGATTCCTGTATTTGTCTGATCATTTATGTATAATAAATTTTGATATATACTATTTTTGCAATACTATGGGCTCCTTTTTCGTTTTTTTCCTGGTTTGGTCCATAGACAATAAAGAACGGGGACTTGGAAGTGGATTCGCTCTCATGATTGTTATAAGAGAATTCGACCCATGGCAGGAGGTCCACCCAATCAGTATGGTGGGCATTGACAAAGTGCCGGAGGTAGCTGGTAAGGATCTGGTTGATCCGCTCTACTTGACCATTGGACTGAGGGTGGTAAGCGGACGAGAAATCCAGGGTGACATCCAGCAGCTTACAGGTAGCTCTCCAGAAGCGTGAGGTGAACTGAACCCCTCAATCAGACACGATGTGGAGGGGTAGGCCATGGAGACGAAAGATGTGGTGATAGAAGTCTTTAGCTAGCTCAGATGCAGACGGGTGACCAGGCAGAGGAATGAAGTGGGCCATTTTAGAAAAGCGGTCCGCGACCACCCAAATGACTGTACAACCGGCAGAAACAGGGAGATCGGTAATAAAATCCATAGTGATATGTTGCCACGGGGCAGCAGGTACGGGAAGAGGCAGGAGATGACCGGCTGGTAAGTGTCTGGGAACTTTGTTGCGGGCACAAGATGAACAGGCTGAGACGAAGTCTACCACATCCTTACGCAGGGTAGGCCACCAGTAATGCCGGGAAATGAGCTGGAAGGTCTTCTTTAGGCCAGCATGGCCAGCTAGTTTAGAAGAATGGCCCCAGCGAAGAACCTTCTCACGGTCTGGAACTGCTACAAACGTCTTACCGGGTGGAAGACAAGTTACATCCAAGGGGGCCACATTCGTCACCTTGGAGGGATCGATGATGTGCATCGGCTCATCCTCTTGATCGGAGGACAGGAAAGATCGGGACAAGGCATCGGCTTTGACATTCTTGTCCGCCGGGCGGATATGCAGGATGAAGTCGAAGCGGGCAAAAAACAAAGACCACCGGGCCTGACGCGGATTGAGTCTTTGGGCATTCTGGAGATATGCCAGATTTTTGTGATCCGTATAGATGATCACCGGGTATAGAGCCCCCTCAAGCAGGTAGCGCCACTCCTCCAGTGCCAATTTAACGGCCAACAGTTCTCGGTCTCCTATGGAGTAGTTGCGCTCCGAGGAAGAAAAGAGTTTGGAGAAGAAGCCGCAGGTTACCATTCTCCCGGAAGAAGACTTTTGGGTGAGCACCGCTCCGGCTCCGCAGGAGGAAGCATCAACCTCCAGGTAGAACTGTTTGTTGCAACCCGGACGGTGCAGCACTGGGGCCGAGGAGAAGGCTTGCTTTAAGGAAAGGAAGGCCTCCTCAGCTTCGGGTGACCATTCCTTGGGATTTGCTCCCTTACGGGTGAGCGCAGATATGGGAGCAGTCCGAGAAGAGAAGTGCGGGATGAAGAGACGATAATAGTTGGCAAAGCCCAGGAATCGCTGAATCGCCTTCAACCCCTCCGGACGGGGCCACTTTAGGACAGCAGAGAGCTTCTCAGGATCCATTCGTAAGCCTGTCTGGGAGATAACATAGCCCAGGAATGGAAGAGAGGTCTGCTCGAAGAGGCACTTCTCGTATTTAGCATAGAGGTGGTTCTGCCTGAGCCTAAGCAGGACCTGATGAACATCCCTCCGGTGTGTGGGAAGATCCGGAGAGAAGACCAAGATGTCTCCAGGAAGATCCGGAGAGAAGACCAAGATGTCGTCCAGGTATACCACCAGACAGGAGTAAAGAAGATCACGGAAGATGTCGTTGACCAGTTCTTGGAAGACGGCGGGAGCATTGCAGAGACCCAAGGGCATCACACGGTACTCATAGTGACCGTCCCGGGTATTGAATGCCGTCTTTCACTCGTCTCCTTGCCGGATATGGACCAGGTTATATGCTCCACGTAGATCCAGCTTGGAAAAGATCCTGGCGCCTTTAAGGCGATCAAACAACTCGGAGATGAGTGGCAGGGGGTATTTATTCTTTACCGTGATCTGATTGAGTAATCTATAGTCAATATAGGGGCGTAGCGAGCCATCCTTTTTTTTGACAAAGAAGAATCCGGCTCCAGCCGGGGAGGTAGACTTCCGGATGAATCCCCTAGCCAGATTCTCTTCAATGTACTCAGACATGGCCCGGGTTTCGGCCGCAGACAACAGGTAAATACGGCCACGGGGTGGAGTGGCGCCAGGTACCAGGTCAATTGGGCAATCATATGGCCTATGAGGTGGCAAAGTCTCTGCTTCCTTTTTACCGAAGACGTCAGCATAGGGCCAATAAGAAGCCGGATGACCGGGTAAATTAGCTGCGGTAGGTGGTGGACGAACCAGACGAACCGGAACCAGGCAGGTCTTGTGGCAGTCCGGCCCCCACCGGAGTACTTCACTGGATTGCCAGTTCAACACGGGTTCATGTGTCTGGAGCCAAGGTAGGCCTAGCAATAGGGAGTGAGAGAGTCCGGGTAGCACATGGAAGGAGATTTACTCAGAGTGCAGCATTTCCACCTGCAGGGTTATGGGTTCCGTGACGAGCAGGATGGTCACCGGAAGGAGTCTTCCATCCACGGAGGCGACTGATAATGGTTCAGCCAGAGACTTGGTGGGAATATGGTATTTCTCAACCAGGGACTGGGAAATGAGGCTTCCAGCAACTCCAGAATCCAGGTGGGCGAGTTCAAAGTGACGGTTCTCTCCCCAGGAGATAGAGACAGACAAAGTCAGAGATGGAGATGGCTTAGTTTTGTCTAGGGCGACCTCTCCGAGCGGTCCTAGACACTGGAGTTTCCCGGCCTCTCCGGGCAGGAACGGATCAGGTGCTCCTTACTGCCACAATAGAAACAGCTCCCCTCGGCTCGGCGTAACTCTTGGCGAGATTTGACCATCTTGGTCTGGTCGATCTGCATAGGCTCGGGTGAGTGCGCCCGGGGTGTGACAGAAGAGGAGACAGGTCTCTGGAAAGTAGGAGCAAGGTGTGGAAACCTTCTCTCACGGGTGGTCTCCTTGGTGCGTTCTTGAAACCGGATGTCAATCCGGGTAGCCAGCGACACCAGGTCATCCAGGGTGGTAGGAATGTCCCGACCGGCGAGCTCGTCTTTAACCCCTTAAGCCCCGCGGGTGGTTTGCACGTTAATGACCGGGCCAATTTTTACAATTCTGACCACTGTCATTTTATGAGGTAATTACTCTGGAACGCTTCAACGGATCCCCCTGATTCTGAGATTGTTTTTTCGTGACATATTGTACTTCATGATTGTGGAAAAATTTCTTCGATATAACTTGCGTTTATTTGTGAAAAAAATGGAAATTTGATGAAAATTTTGAAAATTTTGCAATTTTCAAAATTTGAATTTTTAAGCCCTGAAATCAGAGCGATATGTCACACAAAAGAGTTAATAAATAACATTTCCCACATGTCTACTTTACATCAGCACAATTTTGGAACCAAAATTTTTTTTTGTTAGGGAGCTATAAGGGTTAAAAGTTGACCAGCGATTTCTCATTTCTCCAACAAAATTTACAAAACCATTTTTTTAGGGACCACATCACATTTGAAGTCACTTTGAGAGGTCTTTATGACAGAAAATACCCAAAAGTGACACCATTCTAAAAACTGCACCCCTCAACGTGCTGAAAACCACATTCAAGAACTTTATTAACCCTTCAGGTGCTTCACAGGAATTTTTTGAATGTGGAAGAAAAAAATGAACATTTAACTTTTTTCACAAAAATGTTACTTTAGACCCAATTTTTTTTATTTTCACAGGGGTAACAAGAAAAAATGGACCCCAAAATTTGTTGTGCAATTTCCCCTGGGCACGCAGATACCCAATATTTGGGGAAAAAACACTGTTTGGGCGCACGGCAGGGCTCGGAAGGGAAGGAGCGCCATTTGACTTTTTGATTGTAAAATTTGCTTGAATAATTAGCGGACGCCATGTTGTGTTTGGAGAGCCCATGTGTGCCCAAACTTTGGAGCTCCCCCACAAGTGACCCCATTTTGGAAACTAGACCCCCCAAGGCACCTTTCTAGATGCATAGTTAGCACTTGGAACCCCCAGGTGCTTCACAAATTGATTCGTAACAATGAAAAAGTGAAAAAAAAAACACTTTTTCATTTTTATGAATCAATTTGTGAAGCACCTGAGGGATCCAAGTGCTCACAATGCATCTAGATAGGTGCCTTGGGGGGTATAGTTTCCAAAATGGGGTCACTTGTGGGGGAGCTCCAATGTTTGGGCACACAGCGGCTCTTCAAACGCAACATGGTGTCGCTAACAATTTGAGCCGATTTTCAGTTAAATTTGTTAGAGGACACCATGTTGCATTTAGAGAGTCCCTGTGTGCCCAAACATTGGAGCTCCCCCACAAGTGACCCCATTTTGGAAACTAGACCCCCCAAGGCACCTATCTAGATGCATAGTGAGCACTTGGAATCCCCAGGTGCTTCACAAATTGATTTGTAACAATGAAAAAGTGAAAAAAAAAACACTTTTTCATTTTTATGAATCAATTTGTGAAGCACCTGAGGGTTCCAAGTGCTCACTATGCATCTAGATAGGTGCCTTGGGTGGTCTAGTTTCCAAAATGGGGTCACTTGTGGGGGAGCTCCAATATTTGGGCACACAGCGGCTCTCTAAATGCAACATGGTGTCCGCTAACAAATTTAACGCAAAATTGGCTCAAATTGTTAGCGACACCATGTTGCGTTTGGAGAGCCGCTGTGTGCCCAAACATTGGAGCTCCCCCACAAGTGACCCCATTTTGGAAACTAGACCCCCCAAGGCACCTATCTAGATGCATAGTGAGCACTTGGAACCCCCAGGTGCTTCACAAATTGATTCGTAACAATGAAAAAGTGAAAAAAAAAACACTTTTTCATTTTTATGAATCAATTTGTGAAGCACCTGAGGGTTCCAAGTGCTCACAATACATCTAGATAGGTGCCTTGGGGGGTCTAGTTTCCAAAATGGGGTCACTTGTGGGGGAGCTCCAATATTTGGGCACACAGCGGCTCTCTAAATGCAACATGGTGTCCGCTAACAAATTTAACGCAAAATCGGCTCAAATTGTTAGCAACACCATGTTGCGTTTGGAGAGCCGCTGTGTGCCCAAACATTGGAGCTCCCCCACAAGTGACCCCATTTTGGAAACTAGACCCCCCCAAGGCACCTATCTAGATGCATAGTGAGTACTTGGAACCCCCAGGTGCTTCACAAATTGATTCGTAACAATGAAAAAGTGAAAAAAAAAAACACTTTTTCATTTTTATGAATCAATTTGTGAAGCACCTGAGGGTTCCAAGTGCTCACAATGCATCTAGATAGGTGCCTTGGGGGGTCTAGTTTCCAAAATGGGGTCACTTGTGGGGGAGCTCCAATGTTTGGGCACACAGCGGCTCTCCAAACGCAACATGGTGTCGCTAACAATTTGAGCCGATTTTGCGTTAAATTTGTTAGCGGACACCATGTTGCATTTAGAGAGCCGCTGTGTGCCCAAATATTGGAACTCCCCCACAAGTGACCCCATTTTGGAAACTAGACCACCCAAGGCACCTATCTAGATGCATAGTGAGCACTTGGAACCCTCAGGTGCTTCACAAATTGATTCATAAAAATGAAAAAGTGTTTTTTTTTTCACTTTTTCATTGTTACGAATCAATTTGTGAAGCACCTGGGGGTTCCAAGTGCCCACTATGCATCTAGATAGGTGCCTTGGGGGGTCTAGTTTCCAAAATTGGGTCACTTGTGGGGGAGCTCCAATGTTTGGGCACACAGGGACTCTCTAAATGCAACATGGTGTCCTCTAACAAATTTAACGGAAAATCGGCTCAAATTGTTAGCGACACCATGTTGCGTTTGGAGAGCCGCTGTGTGCCCAAACATTGGAGCTCCCCCACAAGTGACCCCATTTTGGAAACTAGACCCCCCCAAGGCACCTATCTAGATGCATAGTGAGTACTTGGAACCCCCAGGTGCTTCACAAATTGATTCGTAACAATGAAAAAGTGAAAAAAAAAACACTTTTTCATTTTTATGAATCAATTTGTGAAGCACCTGAGGGTTCCAAGTGCTCACAATGCATCTAGATAGGTGCCTTGGGGGGTCTAGTTTCCAAAATGGGGTCACTTGTGGGGGAGCTCCAATGTTTGGGCACACAGCGGCTCTCCAAACGCAACATGGTGTCGCTAACAATTTGAGCCGATTTTGCGTTAAATTTGTTAGCGGACACCATGTTGCATTTAGAGAGCCGCTGTGTGCCCAAATATTGGAGCTCCCCCACAAGTGACCCCATTTTGGAAACTAGACTACCCAAGGCACCTATGTAGGTGCATAGTGAGCACTTGGAACCCTCAGGTGCTTCACAAATTGATTCATAAAAATGAAAAAGTGTTTTTTTTTTCACTTTTTCATTGTTACGAATCAATTTGTGAAGCACCTAGGGGTTCCAAGTGCCCACTATGCATCTAGATAGGTGCCTTGGGGGGTCTAGTTTCCAAAATTGGGTCACTTGTGGGGGAGCTCCAATGTTTGGGCACACAGGGACTCTCTAAATGCAACATGGTGTCCTCTAACAAATTTAACGGAAAATCGGCTCAAATTGTTAGCGACACCATGTTGCGTTTGGAGAGCCGCTGTGTGCCCAAACATTGGAGCTCCCCCACAAGTGACCCCATTTTGGAAACTAGACCCCCCCAAGGCACCTATCTAGATGCATAGTGAGTACTTGGAACCCCCAGGTGCTTCACAAATTGATTCGTAACAATGAAAAAGTGAAAAAAAAAACACTTTTTCATTTTTATGAATCAATTTGTGAAGCACCTGAGGGTTCCAAGTGCTCACAATGCATCTAGATAGGTGCCTTGGGGGGTCTAGTTTCCAAAATGGGGTCACTTGTGGGGGAGCTCCAATGTTTGGGCACACAGCGGCTCTCCAAACGCAACATGGTGTCGCTAACAATTTGAGCCGATTTTGCGTTAAATTTGTTAGCGGACACCATGTTGCATTTAGAGAGCCGCTGTGTGCCCAAATATTGGAGCTCCCCCACAAGTGACCCCATTTTGGAAACTAGACCACCCAAGGCACCTATCTAGATGCATAGTGAGCACTTGGAACCCTCAGGTGCTTCACAAATTGATTCATAAAAATGAAAAAGTGTTTTTTTTTTCACTTTTTCATTGTTACGAATCAATTTGTGAAGCACCTAGGGGTTCCAAGTGCCCACTATGCATCTAGATAGGTGCCTTGGGGGGTCTAGTTTCCAAAATTGGGTCACTTGTGGGGGAGCTCCAATGTTTGGGCACACAGGGACTCTCTAAATGCAACATGGTGTCCTCTAACAAATTTAACGGAAAATCGGCTCAAATTGTTAGCGACACCATGTTGCGTTTGGAGAGCCGCTGTGTGCACAAACATTGGAGCTCCCCCACAAGTGACCCCATTTTGGAAACTATACCCCCCAAGGCACCTATCGAGATGCATTGTGAGCACTTGGAACCCTCAGGTGCTTCACAAATTGATTCATAAAAATGAAAAAGTGTTTTTTTTTTCACTTTTTCATTGTTACGAATCAATTTGTGAAGCACCTGGGGGTTCCAAGTGCTCACTATGCATATAGATAGGTGCCTTGTGGGGTCTAGTTTCCAAAATGGGGTCACTTGTGGGAGAGCTCCAATGTTTGGGCACACAGCGGCTCTCCAAACGCAACATAGTGTCGCTAACAATTTGAGCCGATTTTCCGTTAAATTTGTTAGCGGACACCATGTTGCATTTGGAGAGCCGCTGTGTGCCCAAATATTAGAGCTCCCCCACAAGTGACCCCATTTTGGAAACTAGACCACCCAAGGCACCTATCTAGATGCAAAGTGAGCACTTGGAACCCTCAGGTGCTTCACAAATTGATTCATAAAAATGAAAAAGTGTTTTTTTTTTTCACTTTTTCATTGTTACGAATCAATTTGTGAAGCACCTGGGGGTTCCAAGTGCTCACTATGCATCTAGATAGGTGCCTTGGGGGGTCTAGTTTCCAAAATGGGGTCACTTGTGGGGGAGCTCCAATGTTTGGGCACACAGCGGCTCTCCAAACGCAACATGGTGTCGCTAACAATTTGAGCCGATTTTCCGCTAAATTTGTTAGCGGACACCATGTTGCATTTGGAGAGCCGCTGTGTGCCCAAATATTGGAGCTCCCCCACAAGTGACCCCATTTTGGAAACTAGACCCCCCAAGGCACCTATTGAGATGCATAGTGAGCACTTGGAACCCCCAGGTGCTTCACAAATTGATCCATAAAAATGAAAAAGTGTTTTTTTTTCACTTATTCAATTTTACGAATCAATTTGTGAAGCACCTGGGGGTTCCAAGTGCTCATTATGCATCTAGATAGGTGCCTTGGGGGGTCTAGTTTCCAAAATGGGGTCACTTGTGGGGGAGCTCCAATGTTTGGGCACACAGGGACTCTTCAAATGCAACATGGTATCCGCTAACAATTTGAGCCGACAATTTGTTAGCGGATACCATGTTGCATTTGAAGAGTCCCTGTGTGCCCAAACATTGGAGCTCCCCCACAAGTGACCCCATTTTGGAAACTAGACCACCCAAGGCACCTATCTAGATGCATAATGAGCACTTGGAACCCCCAGGTGCTTCACAAATTGATTCGTAAAATTGAGTAAGTGAAAAAAAAACACTTTTTCATTTTTATGGATCAATTTGTGAAGCACCTGGGGGTTCCAAGTGCTCACTATGCATCTAGATAGGTGCCTTGGGGGGTCTAGTTTCCAAAATGGGGTCACTTGTGGGGGAGCTCCAATGTTTAGACACACAGGATCTCTCCAAACGCGACATGGTTCCAATTTGTTAGCGGACACCATGTTGCGTTTCGAGAGCCCTTGTGTGTCTAAACATTGGAGCTCCCCCACAAGTGACCCCATTTTGGAAACTAGACCCCCCAGGGAACTTATATAGATGTGTGGTGAGCCCATTGAACCCCCAGGTGCCTCTCAGAAAATCATAATGTTGACTTGTGAAAATAAAAAAAAAACATTTTTTCCACAAAAATGCAAAAAAAAATATTTTCACAAGGGTACTAGGAGAAATTGCACCCCATAAGTTGTTGTGCAATTTCTCCTGAGTACTCATATACCCCATGTGTTGGAAAAAAACTACTGTTTGGGCGCATGTAAGGGCTCGGAAGGGAAGGAGTGACGCTTTTGAACGCAGACTTTGATGGAATGGTCTGCGGGCATCATGTCATGTTCTCAGAGCCCTTGATGTGCCTAAACAGTGAAATGCCTAACAAGTGCCCCCTTTTTGGTAGTGTTAGTTGATTTTTGAATTTTGTAATGTAGTGTTATACATCAGTTGTGTAGGACAATCTGACGAACACTACACAACTGATGTATGACAACCTGACGAACACTACGTCAGCTGTGCAGTGTTCGTCAGGTTGTCATACTTCAGAAATTAATTCAATAGTCCATCGAAGTATGGTACCTTTTGAAGCAGTCTTTCATACACAGGCCAGGTTTGTCAGGGCAGGTGTCACATTGATAAATGGTGTCCTTGCGTATTCCACTTTTATAACATACTCGGCACCTCTTTTGTGACTTTCCTTTTTTTCCGCTGTGAGGGATCTGCCCTGGGAAATGCTGGCCTGGTACAATTCTTGGTCCTTCAATTCCAGAAGTACTGGGGCCCTCTCTGTCACCGCTGCCAAATATCAGGGCCTTGATAACTGTTTCCTGAAACTGAAGGTACGACGCAGAAGTCTGGCCTGCACATTGTGACAGAAGGAAAGCATTGTGCATTGCCATCTGTACAATGTGCACGGCCAGCTTCTTGTACCACACTCTGGACTTTCTCAAAGCACTGTATGGCTGGAGGACTTGATCAGAGAGATCAACTCCCCCCATGTACTTGTTGTACCCCACTACACAGTCTGGTTTGACGACCTGTGTAGTGGAACCTCGTACAGTGCTGAGTGTGCTGCCATCACCATGTATGGTGGTCAAGAAAAGGACATCCCTTTTGTCCTTGTACTTGACCATCAACAGGTGGTCGCTACATTGGGCTCTGCTCTCACCCCTTTTGAGCAGCTGCCCAATTAGCGTCTTTGGGAGGCCTTTCTGAATTTTGCGGACAGTACCGCAGGCTGCGGTACGTCGCGCAGAGAGGGACTGGAAGAGCGGGATACTTGTATAAAAGTTATCCACGTAGAGGTGATAACCTTTATCAAGCAGTGGGTGCACCAAGTCCCACACAATTTTCCCACTCACTCCCAGAACAGAGGGGCATTCAGGGGGTTCAATCCGGGAGTCCTTCCCTTCATAAACTCTAAACTTGTGAGTGTATCCTGAGGTACTCTCACAAAGTTTCTACAGCTTGATCCCATACCTTGCCCTCTTACTGGGCAGGTACTGCCGGAATCCAAGCCGCCCCTTAAAAGAAATTAAGGACTCATCCACACAAATGTCCCTTTGGGGCACGTACACTTCACCAAACTTGTTGTTGAAGTGTTCGATGACCGGCCGAACTTTGAAAAGACGATCAAAGTTCGGGTCATCGCGTGCAGGACACCTTGCATTATCTTGGTAATGCAAGAACTTGTAGATGGCCTGAAAACGTGTCCGGGGCATGACCATTCGGAACACTGGAGTGTTATACAAAACGTCAACACTCCAGTATTGCCGAAGCTCGGGCTTCTTCAAGATCCCCATAAGAAGGACCAGGCCCCAAAACTTCATCATTTCTACTGCGTCTACAGGAGACCAGTTAGAAAATGATGAAGAGGGGTTTTGTTCTAAAAATTGATGAGCGTATAAATTAGTTTGGCCCACCATGAGGTTTATAAAATCCTCAGAGAAAAAGACTTTGAAAAAGTCTATTTCTGTGAGGCCGGTGGTGTCAAACTTGATTCCTGATTCCGCTACGAAATCAGGAATCAGCGGCTCATAATTTTCGGGGGGCGAAGTCCATATAGGCTCAGTAGCGGGGGGCGCTGGAGCATCTCTCCTGCGACGACGGCGGGGCGGGCCAGCAGAACCTGAGGAAGAGGAGGAAGAAGAGAAGGAGGAAGACGACGAGGAGTCGGAAAAACAAAGAAATGTGGGATCCTCACCCTCACTGTCAGTGTCGGAGGCAAGAATAGCGTATGCCTCCTCCGCTGAATAATGAGTTTGGGATGAGCAGGACATTGTTTGTTATGTATGTGGTGCGTGTGTGTCAATTCTTTGAGAGTGTGTGTGTGTCAGTACTTTATTTAGAGTGTGTGGAAAAAGGAAATACTGTATGTGGTGCAAACAGCGAGCACGAGTGTGGATTGGTGAACTATGCCACCGATCAATACTCGGCGGCTGCTGGATGTGCGCACAAATGTGTGGGGAGTGGGTAGAGGGGAATTGGGTTGGATGAGGGGAGATCAGATTACTTACCAAAGTCCTGTCTGTTCTTTCAGGACCGGGAGCCCGTAGCAGGAGCCCGGCGCTGGTGATCGGGAGCCCGGAGCAGGAGACCGGGAGCCCGCAGCAGGAGACCGAGGGCCCGGAGCAGGAGACCGGGGGCCCGGAGCAGGAGTCTGGGAGCCCGGAGCAGGAGACCGGGGGCCCGGAGCAGGAGACCGGGGGCCCGGAGCAGGAGACCGGGAGCCCGGAGCAGGAGACTGGGAGCCTGGAGCAGGAAGACGGGAGCCCGGAGCAGGAGACCGGGAGCCCGGAGCAGGAAGATGGGAGCCCGGAGCAGGAGACCGGGAGCCCGGAGCAGGAGACCGGGAGCCCGGAGCAGGAAGACGGGAGCCCGGAGCAGGAGACCGGGAGCCCGGAGCAGGAAGACGGGAGCCCGGAGCAGGAGACCAGGAGCACAGAGCAGGAGACTGGTACTGGAGCTGGAGATCAGAAGCAAAAGAATTAACAGGGACACTGGGGTGAGGCGGATTGGGATAGGAAGGGGGGTAAAAAGACAGGGGAGTGGGAAGAGGGGTAAAAAGACAGGAGAGTGGGAAGAGGGGGATTGGGGTGGATGAGGGGAGATCAGAGATGGACTTACCAAAGGGTCAGCAGGACTGGAACAGAAGACCCAGAGCAGGAGCCCGGGAGCCCGGAGCAGGAGACCAGGAACCCGGAGCAGGAGACCAGGAGCCCGGTGCAGGAGACCAGGAGCCCGGTGCAGGAGACCAGGAGCCCGGCGCTGTTGACCGGGAGCCCGAAGCTGGTGACCGGGAGCCCGGCGCAGGAGCCCGGGAGCAGTAGACCAGGAGCCCAGAGCAGGAGACCAGGAGCCCGGAGCAGGAGACCGGTACTGGAGCTGGAGATCAGAAGCAAAAGAATTAACAGGGACACTGGGGTGAGGCGGATTGGGGTGGGAAGGGGGGGTAAAAAGACAGGGGAGTGGGAAGAGGGGTAAAAAGACAGGGGAGTGGGAAGAGGGGGATTGGGGTGGATGAGGGGAGATCAGAGATGGACTTACCAAAGGGTCAGCAGGACTGGAACAGAAGACCCAGAGCAGGAGACCAGGAGCCCGGTGCAGGAGACCAGGAGCCCGGTGCAGGAGACCAGGAGCCCGGTGCAGGAGACCGGTACTGGAGCTGGAGATCAGAAGCAAAAGAATTAACAGGGACACTGGGGTGGGAAGGGGGGTTAAAAGACAGGGGAGTGGGAAGAGGGGTAAAAAGACAGGGGAGTGGGAAGAGGGGGAAGAGGGGGATTGGGGTGGATGAGGGGAGATCAGAGATGGACTTACCAAAGGGTCAGCAGGACTGGAACAGAAGACCCAGAGCAGGAGACCAGGAACCCGGAGCAGGAGACCAGGAGCCCGGAGCAGGAGACCAGGAGCCCGGTGCAGGAGACCAGGAGCCCGGTGCAGGAGACCAGGAGCCCGGTGCAGGAGACCAGGAGCCCGGAGCAGGAGACCGGTACTGGAGCTGGAGATCAGAAGCAAAAGAATTAACAGGGACACTGGGGTGGGAAGGGGGGTTAAAAGACAGGGGAGTGGGAAGAGGGGTAAAAAGACAGGGGAGTGGGAAGAGGGGGATTGGGGTGAATGAGGGGAGATCAGAGATGGACTTACCAAAGGGTCAGCAGGACTGGAACAGAAGACCCAGAGCAGGAGACCGGGAGCCCGGCGCTGGTGACCAGGAGCCCGGTGCTGGTGACCGGGAGTGGAGCTGGAGACTCGGACCAGAGCTGGAGACCGCTGCAGGACGCAGAAAAAAAAGGTAAGGGGGGGTAAAAAGAGGGGGGAGGGGGGATTGGGGTGGATGAGGGGAGAACAGACTTACCAAAGTCTTCTCTGCAGGATCAGCAGCAGGCTCTGGAGCAGGAACCACAGCAGGTCAGGAGCAGAAGATCCAGGAGCTGGAGCAGAAGATCCAGGACGCTGGAACAGAAGATCCAGAAGCAGCGGCAGCAGCAGCGACTGGAACAGTGAGAAGATGGTCTTGTGGTGTCACAGAATATTCTGTGGCACTACAAGGCCCAGCACAGACACATCAGATGTGATCGCTCTGTAGAAATCCTCACCAAATGTGAGGGTCTGCAGGGCGGTCACAGGGTGATGATGGGGTGGTGACAGGTGGAGGTAATCTGATTGGAGCAATCATTGATGACATCGATCGCTCCAATCAGAGTACCTGAATACAGGTGACCAGGCGGTCACAGGGAGGTGTCACCCCTCTGTGACCCCCTGTGGTGCATGTTGTGCCCCAGCCATCTGATTGGTGACACTGATTGCACCAATCAGACATGGCTGGAGCAGAGCACGCACCACAGGGGGTCACAGAGGGGTGACACCTCCCTGTGACCGCCTGGTCACCTGTATTCAGGTACTCTGATTGGAGCGATCGATGTCATCATCGATCGCTCCAATCACAGCAGTCTGGGGGCTTGAATCACATTACAGGGGGTCATGGGGCGGTGACAGGCAGGTCACAAGCCGGTCACCGCCCCATGACCGCCCTGTCACCGCGCGGTCGCGCTACGATCGGTGCGATCGATGTGATCGGCGATCGCACCGATCATAGCAGTCCGGGGCCAGGGCTGGGGTGTCCTAGCAACAGTCTAGGATCGGTGCTCATAGGAGCACCGATCCTAGGCTGCAGATCACTGTTTCCGGAAACAGTGAGAAATGCTGTGATTGGCAGTTCAGATTTTGAACAGCCAATCACAGCGATCGCTGGTGCGGGGGGGGCGGCGACAGCCCCCGGGATGATGACGCCATCTACCAGGAGGTAAGATGGCACCGTAACTTTAATGCTGTCACCGCGACTTAAGTCGCGGTGCCGCATTAAAGATATGACGTACTAATACGGGTCTGGCTCTTAAGTCCCAGGGCACAGACGCGTATTAGTACGTCAGATGTTATTAAGGGGTTAATCCGACCGGAAAGGCCCTCCCAGAAGATGGACACCTGGGCCTCGTTATCCCAGGCTAGGTCAGAAGCGAGGGTGCGGAACCATATGGCATATTGGCCCACGGTGACACTCCCTTGGAGGAGACGTAGCAGAGAGGAGGCTGAAGAGGTTTTCCGTCCAGGTTCATCGAAGACTTTCCGGAAAGCAGCGAGGAAAGACGACAGGTCGGACACCAGGGGGTCCCCTCTCTCCCACAGGGGATTTAGCCATGCCAGTGCCTCCCCAGTGAGATGGGACATGATGAAGGCCACGGTCAGAGATGAACTGGTATGCCAAGAGCTCAAAGTGCAGGGTGCACTGGTTTATGAAACCCTGAGCTAAAGCGGGGTCGCCGGCAAAACGTGGAGGTGCCAGGAGCCGAGGTCCATAGCCGGGTGTCATAATGGGACTGGATTGCGGTGCCGCAGGAATAGGCATGGCTGGGCCAGGGGTAGACACAGACGAGTCACACAATGCGCCTAGGCGAGAGGTAATGGACCGTAGATAGGACAGCACCACTTCCTGCTGAGTTCACTGACGTAAGACTTCCTGGTGCACATCGGAGATCTGGGGGCCACCGGGTTCCATGGCCCGAGCAAACAGTTACGGGTCCGGGTGGTGGAACCTCTGTGCCGAGGTGCAAGGAGGGACCCAGAGGGGCGTGACTAAGTATTAACCCGAACCGACCCTGGTCGGACGGCGGCTAACGACTCCATGACCAGGGAGGATCCGGGCAGAGGGACCAGGTGCTACTCTGGGGACGACCTTGTAAGAGAGCAGGCGGCTCCCACGGGTCAGATGGCTGGGACTGACCAGTATGACAGATGGACACGGCAAGCAGGCAGAAGTCTCTGGTTAGCTGACAGGTGGTCACGGTACGTGACAGCAGAGCAAGTAGTAGTCTCTAGGTTTACCAGGCAGGTGGTCACAGCAAGTGATGGCAGAGTCTCCAGGCAGGCTAGCAGGAAACAGGCGGGCGCTCCCAGGTGAGCGGGAAGACAGACAAGGCAGGTAACAGGCAGGTAACAGGTGGGCGCTCCCAGGTGAGCGGGCTGACGGACACAGCAGGTAACAGGCGGGTGCTCCCAGGTGAGCGGGCTGACAGACACAGCAGGTAACAGACGGGTGCTCCCAGGTGAGCGGACTGACAGCCAGGGCAGGTAACAGGCAGGTAACAGGTGAGTGCTCCAGGTGAGCAGGCTCGGCAGGTAACGGGCAGATAACAGGCTGGCAGGCAGGACGAGGAGTCAGGCTAGCAGCGGGACCTGAGGGCTGAACCAGAGATAATAAACTGTGTAACAACTTTGCTCGGGCACCTCCATTTTGGAGGAGGTGCCCTATATATGGGAGGACCCTCGGCTATTGGCCGGGGACTCCTTAGGACGGCGCGCGCGGCCCCTTTAAGAGGGGGGGAGCGCGCGCGTGTCCTAAGCACAGTGCCCGGGGGACTGCGTGCGCCGACAGCAGGCTGAGAAGGAGAGCGTGGAGCGCGGAGAGAGAGGAGGTGAGAGGGACGGCGTCTCTGCCTGGCAGGAGGCAGAGACGCCGATGCTACAGGACTGCGCGCGCTGACAGAAGGCTGGGAAGGAGAGCGGGGAGCACGGGGAGAGAAGAGGTGAGAGGGACGGCGTCTCTGCCTGGAAGAAGGCAGAGACGCCGATGCTACACAAGGTTAGGGATTTATGCTTATGAATATGTTTTGGTGCTGTGCAACCTGTGGAAAGTAATAAAAACTGCATGTGTTTGGACCAAAACTGCATTCCTTGTGTGAACGCTACCTAAGGCTTAACGTCTACCAGAGAGATTGAATCTCTTCAATTGATTGAGAATGCGGGCATGAAATCCCAGAGAGCACAGGTGATTGCAATGTAAGGATATAATATACTGAGCTCAGACCGGCGTCAGTGCAGTGTGTAGGACTGTGTGCAGTGTGTAGGACTGTGTGTAGAGGACTGTGTGCAGTGTGTAGGACTGTGTGCAGTGTGTAGGACTGTGTGCATTGTGTACTACTGTGTGCAGTGTGTAGGACTGTGTGCAGTGTGTAGGACTGTGTGCATTGTGTACTACTGTGTGCAGTGTGTAGAACTGTGTGCAGTGTGTAGGACTGTGTGCAGTGAGTAGGACTGTGTGCAGTGAGTTTCCAGCCTCATGATGTGTTGTCATTGGCAGTGCAGTGTGCACTGTGTGAGGCTGTGTGTCTGCAGAGTGGTATGGTAATTGTGCAATTGTTATGAGGTTGCTTGTAGTAAAGAACTAACTGCATGTTGCAGGCGGCGGAGCCTGTGTGCGTGATGTGCAGGTGGGGGCCAGGATAGAGTTACGTTATTATAGAATGGGGACCAATATTAAAGGATTCAAAGGAAATTAAATGATTAAATGCTAACGATAACACAAACAATTCATACAAGATATATTTTTTATCTATTATGAACTTTTTATTTTAAATCAAAGAAATAAAGAAGTTGTCTGTGACACACATGTGTCAGTGAGATCACTAGCCAGTTGCCTAGTGATGTATGATGCCGTATCTCCAACGGCCAATAGAAAAGTTGAGTTGTGATGGGATTTGGCAGCTGGTTGCCAGGTGACCTATGAAACCATAAGAGCAACAGCCAATGGAAAACTGCCATGTTGTTCTTTAAGTATAAGCCTGTCAGTCCATTCGTGGAAAAATACAGTCCCTCAACGGAACACTATACTTCTCCACGCGCCATTTGCATAAACAGGAAATGGGGGATGGTATCGTATGTTGGGGTCATTGGATATTACCATAATCTCCCCAATGTTTTCCAGATATGCAAGGATCCCAAATTCTGACTGGCTATTTATGTGCCTGCAGAGAGGACAGGTGATATTATTTAGGAGCCATCTTCCTATGCAGGCAATATGAAAAAAGTGTGCGCACTGCATGAAGCTCACTCGATCTCCAGTTAAAATGTCCTCCAGGCAGATGGAGCAGGTTGCAGGTGGGTCCTCGACCGATCTTATGGAGGTAGGCAGTGTGAGCATGGAGGAGTTTACAACTTCAGGCTGGGTATTAGTGGAGGATGAGTTCCTGTCTCCAGACCTCTCCGGTGGTGGTGGTGGTGGCCTTCGTCTCTGCCTCCTACTTGTATTTAATGGTGTTATCTCCAGTCTTCTTTGGCGGACGAACCTGCTCCTTGTCCTGTAGGCAATAGGGGGCTGGTCCCTGCTATGCCTCCATGTTTCTATGTAAAAAAGACAAACAACACACATATTAGTACTTTCCCCTGTGAAATATTAACCCTATAAGAAATACATATTTTGGAGACCAAGATTATTAATACATAAAGAAATGGTTGTACATTGAAATAACACAAATAAAACCAACAATTATGAAATACAACCAAATATTAAATATAATATTTATTGAAAATTGATCTACAACAAAACTGATTAAAATTGATTTAGACAGTAATATTACAGTAAAATTACAGTAATAAACAACTCATTAGTAAAGATCACCATATTGTGTCCATGGTGAAGAAAGCTCATCAGTATAAAATTAAATCCAAATGAGCAGGGAAAATACAATAATATGTAATAGGTACAAACCCCAATGTAGGAATGTTGTGTCCATATTTTAGAGACTTGTAGATGGAAGTATTAGTGGCTTTTATGCGCTTCCCGTCTTACCTGATATAGAAGGCCTTTGCCTTTCAACGCCATTTGCAGAAGGCTCTTCTGAGATGTTTAGGGCATTAGAAATGTCCCGAGAAGACATGTTCTTCTCAAAGGGCCAAGATGCTGTAAGTCTCTTGGTCTTGACAACAATGAAGAATGCGAAGTTGTAGAATTCTTCTTGATAAACTTCCAGGAAATATTTTCTGGTATTAGCCAAAAAATAGTGATCTGAAAAGTGGCACTCACTAGAGATGCTTCTCCAATGTGAATCCACCGATCAACACAACAACAGCTCCAGTAATAGCCGAGGCAATTATGGTGTCATAATGTCATTAACTCACATTCCGTGTTCCATGATGTGTCCTAATGCCTACCTCACTGCTACCTCATAATGCATATTCTACATGTGCAGCATACATTGTAATACACGCTGTATACGCCTGCTCTTCTATATATTACTGTGCATTAATGGGATATAAATGGCCTTACTAATCATTTATAGAAAGTGAAAAAAACAAAAATAAAAAATTGCTTTTATAAACAAAAAAGTCATTAAAGTTGAAACATGTTTTTTACTCATATGGTAAATAGAATTTAATACGGAGAAATAGTTATTTTTTTGCACTGCCTCTCAAAAAAATGGACTCAAATGAACAGAAAGCAAAAACTATAGTGACAGTGCTCAAATGACATGGGGACAGCATGGGGATCGCCCCAGGAAGCATTTCTGACCCCCAGGTCACTGCTGTCAACAATGTGGTCAAAGGTATTAAGCCACTTTTAAGGGCTCACAATAAAACGTTCAAAAACGAAACTGAAACTGCTTTCCTGTGAAATATGTTAAGGAAGTTCCTTTCCAGGGTAAAGACTTGTGTATAAGGTAAAATAAATAACCCCCCCAAAAAAATACTCCTCCACACCTTGGGCAATGTTCACAAGTAGCATTTTTTATGCGTTTTTGCACTTTTGTATTGCTTTCAACCGTGACAAATGCATTCACCGGGAAATGTCATTTTAACATTTTACAACCTTATCTGGCCATGTGCTGTGTGACACATGCATACAGTGCTGAAAAGACATGGGAACAGCATGGGGAAGACCCCTGGAAGCATCCCTGACTCCCTGGTCACTGCCTAAAAGTGTGCCCATCAGAAGTCATCCTTGCCGCATCAGAAGATGCAGACTTGTAACTATCCCCATGCTTGTACTTGTCCCAGAGCAGTGTTCAATTGTACCTCCCCCATTCCTTGCAATGCAAGCGCAAGTATGCAGCCTGCCACCCACCCACCCCTAGGCTGCAATACCATACTGCTTGCTTGCACTTGAAATTCGGCCTTTTAGGCATGTGGAGGCGGAATCTGGCCACCACGTCATGGTTGTGTTGGTGGCCTGGTATCCATACTCAGTCCCCTGCCGCCCGGCGGCCGGGTGTCCATGCTCGGTCCCCAGCCGCCCCGCGGCCGGGTGTCCACACACGGTCCCCAGCCGTCCCTATTTCTCCTGTCAACTTCCCCCCACACACTTTTTTTAGCCCGGCCTGTTTTAGGGCAGCATTGGACAAGCCCACCAGAGAACCAGACTCCTCCGTTAGGCCCTGGCTTCTCCATCAGGGGAGTTGAGAGTGCCAAGGTGAGGAGCACGATGATGATGATAGAAGTTAGCATCTGCTTTGTTTTCTTGGAATGCAAGCGTAAGTGTGCAGCCTGCCACCCACCCACCCCCAGGCAGCAATACCATGCTGCTTGCTTGCACTTGAAATGGGGCCTTTTAGTTTGGAGGAGGCCGAAGCTGGCCACTACCTCGTGGCTGCTTCGGCAGCGAGGTATCCATACTCAGTCCCCAGCCACCCGGCGGCCCGGTGTCCACGCTCGGTCCCCAGCCGCCAGGGGGCGGCCGGGTGTCCATAAACGGTCCCCAGCCGCCCTTATTTCTCCTGTCACCTTCCCACACACTTTTCTTAGCCTGGCCTGCTTTAGGTCAGCATTGGACGAGCCCACCAGAGAACCAGACTCCTCCGGTAGGCTCTGGCTTCTCCATCAGGTTAGTTGAGAGTGCCAAGGTGAGGAGCATGATGATGATGATAGAAGTTAGCATCTGCTTTGTTTTCTTGGAATGCAAGCGTAAGTGTGCAGCCTGCCACCCACCCAGCCCCAGGCTGCAATACCATACTGCTAGCTTGCACTTGAAATGGGGCCTTTTAGTTTGGAGGAGGCCGAAGCTGGCCACTACCTCATGGCTGCTTCGGCAGCGAGGTATCCATACTCAGTCCCCAGCCACCCCTATTTGTCCCGTTGTGCCTTATACATAAGGTTAAGCGAGCATACCAAAACATTACCTGTGCCCTCCCCAGTGCATTTAGTGGGAAGGACAGCCTATTCCGCTGTAGTGTGTGCATGCCAAACCCCTGTTCATGATACATGCGAAGATGCCTCCCACCCTGCACCTGTCGTTGCCGACTTGCAACTATCCCCGTTCATGTCCTTGTCCCAGGGCAGTGTTCAATTGTACCTCTCCCATTCCTTGCAATGCAAGCGCAAGTATGCAGTCTGCCACCCACCCACCCCCAGGCTGCAATACCATACTGCTTTCTTGCACTTAAAATTGGGCCTTTTAGGCATGTGGAGGCAGAATCTGACCACCACGTCATGGCTGCATTGGCGGCCTGGTATCCATACTCATTCCCCAGCCGCCCGGCGGCCGGGTGTCCATGCTCGGTCCCCAGCCGCCCCTATTTCTCCTGTCAACTTCCCCCCACACACTTTTCTTAGCCCAGCCTGCTTTAGGGCAACATTGGATGAGCTCACCAGAGAACCAGACTCCTCCGGTGGGCCCTGGCTTCTCCATCAGGGGAGTTGAGAGTGCCAAAGTGAGGAGCTTGATGATGATGATGATAGAAGTTAGCATCTGCTTTGTTTTCTTGGAATGCAAGCGCATGTATGTAGTAGCAGCTAGGCCTGAGGTGGTCAGCGTTTTGGCGCATATCCTACCTCCTCCGAGGATTGCTAGATGTTTTCCTACTACTATTCCAGTTCTATGACTCCCGTTAAAACAAAGCTTCAGGTGATAAATGATGGATGAGGTGGTGGTAAAGGAGAAAGAGCAGGAGGAACAGGGACCATTCACATCAATATCAGGCCAGTCAACCACATATGTCTTGTAGGATATATTTCTGTAACAAAAGGAGCGGTTCGGCTACACAGTTATAGGGCATACTGTGAGTGCAATACCTACCAAAAATTTAGAGGCGCTCCAATGCCCCTTGGAAATGACATGGAGGTCAGAGGGCCTTAACTATACAGTTTTTTCCATTTATAGCAACTGGGTCTCCTGTACACTGTTGGCCTAAGCAGTGAATGGAAGGCTTTCCAAAAATTATGAGGAACTGCAATGCCCCTTGAAACAGACGTGGATAACAGCGTACTACAAACCTTCTACCCATTATTGGGGAGTGGGTCTCCCTTAGTTTTCGCCTTTGCATTGAAAAGCAAAACCTGACTAAAATTAGGAGGAAATGCAATGCCCGTTGGAAGAGTCATGGAGGTTAGAGGTAATTAAAAACAACACTTCAATGCCCCTTGGAAGAGCTGTGGAGTTCAGAGTGGCTTAAGAAGACGCTTTTAATGCCCCTTTGAAGAGACGTGGAGGTCACAGTAGCTTAACAAGATGGTTTTAATGCCCCTCGGAAGAGACGTGGAGGTCCCAGTAGCTTAACAAGACGGTTTTAATGCCCTTTGGAAAAGTGGTGGAGGTGACAGTAGCTTAACAAGACGGTTCGAAAGCCCCTTGGAAAAGTAGTGGAGGTCGCAGTAGCTTAACTAGATGGTTTGAATGCCCCTTGGAAGAGACGTGGAAGTCCCAGTAGCTTAACAAGACGGTTTGAAAGCCCCTTGGAAGAGACGTGGAGGTCCCAGTAGCTTAACAAGACGGTTTTAATGCCCCTCGAAAAAGTGGTGGAGGTCGCAGTAGCTTAAGAATACGGTTTTAATGTCCCTCAGAAGAGACGTGGAGGTTCCAGGAGCTTAATAAGACGGTTTTAATGCCCCTCGGAAAAGTGGTGGAGGTCGCAGTAGCTTAACAAGACGCTTTTAATGCCCCTCAGAAGAGACGTGGAGGTCCCAGTAGCTTAACAAGACGGTTTTAATGCCCCTTGGAAAAGTGATGGAGGTCACAGTAGCTTAACAAGACGGTTTAAATGCCCCTCGGAAAAGTGGTGGACGTCGCAGTAGCTTAACAAGACGCTTTTAATGCCCCTCAGAAGAGACGTGGAGGTCCCAGTAGCTTAACAAGACGCTTTTAATGCCCCTCAGAAGAGAAATGGTGGTCCCAGTAGCTTAACAAGATGGTTTTAATGCCCCTTGGAAAACTGGTGGAGGTCACAGTAGCTTAACAAGACGCTTTTAATGCCCCTTGGAAAAGTAGTGGAGGTCGCAGTAGCTTAACAAGACGCTTTTAATGCCCCTCAGAAGAGACGTGGAGGTCCCAGTAGCTTAACAAGACGCTTTTAATGCCCCTCAGAAGAGAAATGGTGGTCCCAGTAGCTTAACAAGATGGTTTTAATGCCCCTTGGAAAACTGGTGGAGGTCACAGTAGCTTAACAAGACGCTTTTAATGCCCCTTGGAAAAGTAGTGGAGGTCGCAGTAGCTTAACAAGATGCTTTTAATGCCCCTCAGAAGAGATGTGGAGGTCGCAGTAGCTTAACAAGACTCTTTTAATGCCCCTCGGAAAAGTGGTGGAGGTCGCAGTAGCTTAACAAGATGGTTTTAATGCCCCTCAGAATAGACGTGGAGGTCACAGAGCTTAACAAAACGGTTTTAATGCCCCTTGGAAAAGTGGTGGATGTCACAGTAGCTTAACAAGACGGTTTTAATGCCACTCAGAAAAGTTTGTGGAGGTCGCAGTAGCTTAACAAGATGGTTTTAATGCCCCTCGGAAAATTGGTGGAGGTCGCAGTAGCTTAACAAGACGCTTTTAATGCCCCTCAGAAGAGACGTGGAGGTCCCAGTAGCTTAAAAAGACGCTTTTAATGCCCCTCAGAAGAGACGTGGATGTCCCAGTAGCTTAACAAGACGGTTTTAATGCCCCTTGGAAAAGTGGTGGAGGTCACAGTAGCTTAACAAGATGGTTTTAATGTCCCTCGGAAAAGTGGTGGAGGTCGCAGTAGCTTAACAAGACGCTTTTAATGCCACTCAGAAGAGACTTGGAGGTCCCAGTAGCTTAACATGACACTTTTAATGTCCCTAAGAAGAGACGTGGTGGTCCCAGTAGCTTAACAAGACGGTTTTAATGCTCCTTGGAAAAGTGGTGGAGGTCACAGTAGCTTAACAAGACGGTTTAAATGCCCCTCGGAAAAGTGGTGGACGTCGCAGTAGCTTAACAAGACTCTTTTAATGCCCCTCAGAAGAGACGTGGAGGTCCCAGTAGCTTAACAAGACGCTTTTAATGCCCCTCAGAAGAGACGTGGTGGTCCCAGTAGCTTAATAAGATGGTTTTAATGCCCCTTGGAAAAGTGGTGGAGGTCACAGTAGCTTAACAAGACGCTTTTAATGCCCCTCGGAAAAGTAGTGGAGGTTGCAGTAGCTTAACAAGATGCTTTTAATGCCCCTCAGAAGAGACGTGGAGGTCCCAGTAGTTTAACAAGACAGTTTTAATGCCCCTTGGAAAAGTGGTGGAGGTCGCAGTAGCTTAACAAGATGCTTTTAATGCCCCTCAGAAGAAACGTGGAGGTCCCAGTAGCTTAACAAGACGGTTTTAATGCCCCTCGGAAAAGTGGTGGAGGTCGCAGTAGCTTAACAAGACGCTTTAAATGCCCCTCAGAAGAGACGTGGAGGTCCCAGTAGCTTAACAAGACGGTTTTAATGCCCCTCAGAAAAGTGGTGGAGGTCGCAGTAGCTTAACAAGACGCTTTTAATGCCCCTCAGAAGAGTCCTGGAGGTCCCAGTAGCTTAACAAGACAGTTTTAATGCCCCTTGGAAAAGTGGTGGAGGTCACAGTAGTTTAACAAGATGCTAAAAAATGCCCCTCAGAAGAGACATGGAGGTCCCAGTAGCTTAACAAGACGGTTCTAATGCCCCTCGGAAAATTGGTGGAGGTCACAGTAGCTTAACAAGACGGTTTTAATGCCCCTCGGAAACGTGGTGGAGTTCGCAGTAGCTTAACAAGACACTTTTAATGCCCCTCAGAAGAGACGTGGAGGTCCCAGTAGCTTAACAAGACGGTTTTAATGCCCCTTGGAAAAGTGGTGGAGGTCGCAGTAGTTTAACAAGACGCTAAAAAATGCCCCTCAGAAGAGACGTGGAAGTCCCAGTAGCTTAACAAGACGGTTTTAATGCCCCTCGGAAAATTGGTGGACGTCGCAGTAGCTTAACAAAACTCTTTTAATGCCCCTCAGAAGAGACGTGGAGGTCCAAGTAGCTTAACAAGACGCTTTTAATGCCCCTCAGAAGAGGCGTGGTGGTCCCAGTAGCTTAACAAGATGGTTTTAATGCCCCTTGGAAAAGTGGTGGAGGTCGCAGTAGCATAACAAGATGCTTTTAATGCCCCTCAGAAGAGACGAGGAGGTCCCAGTGTAATGCACGCGTTCGGGCTGAGTGGCGTGTGCGTGTATATGTAGTGATTCCACTGGACCGTGCCGGAGTGTGAATGCCTGGAGGGGCGTAACTAAGTATCCCCCCGATCCGACCAGGGTCTCACGACGGCATACGATGCCAGTGCACCAAGGAGGAACCAAGCAGAGGGACCAGGTGCTACTCCAGGACAGACCCCGGACACGGCTGTTGACTCACACAGGGGAATACAGGAACAGGCAGGTTAGGCTGGCACAAAGACTGCTGGGTATAGGCAGACACGGCTGGTATGCAGACTGGCGGATGCTGGTAAGCACGACTGGCATGCAGGAAGGGAGGTACTGGCAGGTATGACAGGTTGGAGCACCGAGTGGTTAGAACCCAGTACAGACTGGGACTCAGGAACAGAACCGCAGATGCGGTGGACAAACAGCAGAGTGAGGCCACCCAGAGCGGCGAGCAAGAGCAGAACAAGACGAGACCGCCTGGAGCAGTGAGCGAGAGAAGAGCAGGACAAGGCCGCCTGGAGCGGTGAGCGAGAGAGGAGCAGGACGAGACTGCCGAAGCAGCGAGCAAAGGGTCAGAGCAGAGCGAGACTGCCGGAGCAGCGAGTAAAGGGTCAGAGCAGAGCGAGACTGCCGGAGCAGCGAGCAAAGGTTCAGAGCAGAGCGAGACTGCCGGAGCAGCGAGCAAAGGGTCAGAGCAGAGCGAGACTGCCAGAGCAGCGAGCAAAGGGTCAGAGCAGAGCGAGACTGCCGGAGCAGCGAGCAAAGGGTCAGAGCAGAGCGAGACTGCCAGAGCAGCGAGCAAAGGGTCAGAGCAGAACGAGACTGCCGGAGCAGCGAGGAAATGGTCAGAGCAGAGCGAGACTGCCGGAGCAGCGAGCAAAGAGTCAGAGCAGAGCGAGACTGCCGGAGCAGCGAGCAATGGGTCAGCGCAGAGCGAGACTGCCGGAGCAGCGAGCAAAGGGTCAGAGCAGAGCGAGACAGGGCTCTGTTCACACGGAACAGACTGAAACGGAAAGGCAGAACCAGGTACACACAGGATACTTGCAATGAAGTAGCGAGTGGACTCTAAACTCACAAACGGGAGTACAGGGACAACGAGTAGGAGTAGGAACGGGATCAGATTCTTCAGGAAAAGGGAAGGTACGGACATAGAGAAAAACAGGTAACAGGCTAGGAAAGTATTCAGACAAGAACAGACACAGCAGCAAGATACAGGAGCGGGTCTAGGTATGCGGCCCCTAGAAGGCGGAACGAAAAGGCTAGGAGCGTGTTCAGACAGGAACAGGCAAGATACAGGAACAGGTCTAGGTATGCGGCCCCTAGAAGGCGGAAAGAACAGGCTAGGAGCGTGTTCACACTGGCCTGGAAATACAGCATCCAGGATAGGCAGAAGACAACAGTCTAGAAGATAGTTCAGACAGGACACAGTTCAGACACGGGAACTGATACCGCAAGGCAGGAAGCATAGACAGGACCTGGCACATCAGTGACCGGAAGCCCACTGACAGAACACAATGCTCAGGCATGGATTCTAGGGAGGAGCTGGGTTAAATACCAGGTGACAGACAGCAATAGGCTGAGGACGCACAAGGGGTGTGCCTGCAGCAGCTACAAGAAGCAGGAAGTGATCGGGCGCCGCCCTTAAGCAGCAGAAACATAGGCAAACAGACAGCATGGAGGGAAGCCAGGCTAGCAGACTGGACTGGAGATCAAGTGCGCGCTCTTGCACAGTGGGAGATGCACCACTATGCAAGGACGCTGCCAGGTATGTTACACCCAGTAGCTTAACAAGACGGTTTTAATGCCCCTTGGAAAAGTGGTGGAGGTCACAGTAGCTTAACAAGACGGTTTAAATGCCCCTCGGAAAAGTGGTGGACGTCGCAGTAGCTTAACAAGATGCTTTTAATGCCCCTCAGAAGAGACGTGGAGGTCCCAGTAGCTTAACAAGACGCTTTTAATGCTCCTCAGAAGAGACGTGGTGGTCCCAGTAGCTTAACAAGATGGTTTTAATGCCCCTTGGAAAAGTGGTGGAGCTCACAGTAGCTTAACAATACGCTTTTAATGCCCCTCAGAAGAAATGTGGAGCTCCCATTAGCTTAACAAGACAGTTTTAATGCCCCTCGGAAAAGTGGTGGAGGTCGCAGTAGCTTAACAAGACGCTTTTAATGCCCCTCAGAATAGACATGGAGGTCCCAGTAGCTTAACAAGACGGTTTTAATGCCCCTTACAGCATCTTAAAAATATTATTCCCATTATTGGGGAGTGGGTCTCCCATAGTCTTTGCTTATGCCTTCCAAGCAAAAGCTGCCAAAAATTAGGACGGAGGAACTTGCAATGCCCCTTACAAGAGCCATGCAGTACAGCATATTACAAACATTATTCCCATTATTGGGGAGTGGGTCTCCCATAGTCTTTGCTTATGCCTTCCAAGCAAAAGCTGCCAAAAATTAGGACGGAGGAACTTGCAATGCCCCTTACAAGAGCCATGCAGTACAGCATATTACAAACATTATTCCCATTATTGGGAAGTGGGTCTCCCATAGTCTTTGCTTATGCCTTCCAAGCAAAAGCTGCCAAAAATTAGGACGGAGGAACTTGCAATGCCCCTTACAAGAGCCATGCAGTACTGCATATTACAAACATTATTCCCATTATTGGGGAGTGGGTCTCCCATAGTCTTTGCTTATGCCTTCCAAGCAAAAGCTGCCAAAAATTAGGACGGAGGAACTTGCAATGCCCCTTACAAGAGCCATGCAGTACAGCATATTACAAACATTATTCCCATTATTGGGGAGTGGGTCTCCCATAGTCTTTGCTTATGCCTTCCAAGCAAAAGCTGCCAAAAATTAGGAGCAAATACAATGCCCGTTTGAAGACTCGTGGAGGTTAGAGTTAATTAAAAACAACATTTCAATGCACCTTGGAAAAGCTGTGGCGTTCAGAGTGGTTTAACAAGATGCTTTTAATGCCCCGCAGAAGAGACGTGGAGGTCCCAGTAGCTTAACAAGACAGTTTGAATGCCCCTTGGAAGAGACGTGGAGGTCCCAGTAGCTTAACAAGACGGTTTGAATGCCCCTTGGAAAAGTGGTGGAGGTCGCAGTAGCTTAACAAGACGGTTTGGATGCCCCTTGGAAGAGACGTGGAGGTCCCAGTAGCGTAACAAGACGGTTTGAATGCCCCTTGGAAGAGACATCGGGGTCCCAGTAGCTTAACAAGACGGTTTTAATGCCCCTTGTAAAAGTGGTGGAGGTCACAGTAGCTTAACAAGACGGTTTTAATCCCCCTTACAAGAGCCATACAGTACAGCATCTTAAAAATATTATTCCCATTATTGGGGAGTGGGTCTCCCACAGTCTTTGCTTATGCCTTCCAAGCAAAAGCTGACAAAAATAAGGACGGAGGAACTTTCAATAATGGCAACACGGACCACGGTCACCCTGGTGGTATAGTGATGGTGGAGGCTGAGGATAAGGATAAGAACATAAAACAGCCGAAATGAGGAAGCGTATACCCATGTGTGGGTGTGAAGCGGTGCATGTGAATACACCTCCCAAAATAACACAGTGGATTTGACTTTATGTTACTCTGCTGTCATTTGGTGGTGATGAGAAGTCTGGCCCAATCCAGCACTTGTTCATTTTGATAAGGGTCAGCTTGTCAGCATTGCCAGTTGACAGGCGAGTGCGCTTATCAGTTATAATTCCCCCAGCGGCACTAAAAGCACGCTCCGATAACACGCTAGCAGCAGGGCAGGCCAGGACCTCTAAGGAGTACAGAGCGAGTTCATTCCAAATGTCCAGCTTGGTTACCCAATAATTAAAAGGCACAGAGGAATCACGGAGGACGCTGGTACGGTCGGCAAGGTACTCCCTCACCATCTTTTGAAACTTTCCACTCCTTGTGAGAGTACCCCACGCCTTAGGGTCTGTCCGAAGGGAGAGTCTGAGAAAACTGTCCAAGAACGTTGACAGTGTTCCCCTGCCTCTGCTGGATTGGAGTTGCGTCTCTCTCACTTGTACGCCTTGGTTGGGCAACGAACTGTGACCTCTGCCGCTAGCGTGCTCAGATGGGAATTTTTTTAACAGTTCTGCAGCAAGGGCCTTCTGGTACTGCCCCATTTTTGTAGACCTCTCCACCTCAGAAATAAGAGAGTGAAAGTTCTCCTTGTAGCGGGGGTCATAAAGTGTCACCAACCAGTAAAGACTGTCACCCAACATTTTGACAACGCGAGGGTCACGGTTAAGGCAGCGTAACATAGTCAGCCATGCGTGCCAGACTGGTAACTGGCAAGACTTTCGTGCCCTCACCAAGATGACGACTGACCATGCTCTCCTCCTCCTCCCCCCTGTCCTCAGGCCACCCACGCTGAACCGACGGTATGACAGTTGTACAGGTACTACCGTCTACAGCGCATGATACAAGCTCCTGTTCTTCCTCCTCCTCCTGCTCCTCTCCCTCATTTTCCCCCAATGCACGTTGGGATGAGATGAGGCTGGGCTGTGTGTAATCGACTGCTACGGCTTCTTGATCCATCTTATCATCCTCTGGCTTCAATGCCTCCTCTTTAATTCTCTGCAGAGAGCGTTGAAAAAGACAGACAAGTGGAATGCTGACGCTAATGATGGCGTCATCGCCACTCACCATCTTGGTGGACTCCTCAAAGTTTGTCAAGATGGTACATTTGTCAGACATCCAGGTCCACTCCTGAGGTCTTATGTGTGGAGTCTGACCTGAATATCGACGGCCTTGTTGCAGCTGGTACTCCACAACTGCTCTCTTCTGCTCACAAATCCTTTACAACATGTGGAGGGTAGAGTTCCAACGTGTGGGGACATCACACACCAGTCGGTGTGACGGAAGCTGCCAACGCTGCTGCAACACAGCAAGGGCGGTGGAAGCTGTAGCCAACTTGCGAAAATGAGCTGACAGGCGGCGTACTTTGACGAGCAGATCTGGCAACTCGGGGAACGATTTAAGAAACCGTTGAACCTCGAGGTTAAGCACATGAGCCAGGCATGGTACGTGTGTGATCTCGCCTCGCCTCAGAGCCGTCACCAGGTTACGGCCATTGTCACACACCACCATGCCTGGATGTAGGTTCAGCGGTCTCAGCCACAGATCTGCCTGCTCTTTCACAGCTGTCCACAACTCACAAGTAGTGTGAGGTTTCTCACCTAAGCTTATGGGTTTCAGCACAGCCTTTTGCCGCTTGGCGGAGGCAGTACTGCAGTGCTTCCAGCTTGTAACTGATGTGGTGATATCTGAGATGGAGGCTGAACATGAGGAGGAGGAGGAGGATGATGCGCAGGAGCTGTACACTGTGGGGGCAACTCTGACTGACATAGGGCCCGCAATCCTCGGTGTGGGGAGGATGTGTTCCATCCCAAGGTCCGACTGGGTCCCGGCTTCCACTATGTTTACCCAGTGTGCCGTCAGGGAGATGTACCATCCCTGGCCACAAGCACTTGTCCACGTGTCCGTTGTCAGGTGGACTCTCCCAGTAACTGCGTTGTTGAGGGCACGGCAGATGTTTTGGGACACGTGCTTGTGTAGTGCGGGGATGGCACACTATGCAAAATAGTGTCGGCTGGGGACCGAGTACTGAGGGACGGCCACCGCCATAAGGTTGCGGAAGGATTCCGTCTCCACCAGCTTAAAAGGCAGCATTTCCAACGCAAGCAGTCATGAAATGTGCGAATTTAGGACTGGGGCCTGTGGAGCGTTGGCTGCGAATTTCTGCTTTCATTCAAAGATCTGGGATATGGACAATTAAACGCTGCGGTGGGACGTGGACGTGGACGTTGATGCTGTTTCTTGAGAAACTGCCATAACAAGTGAAGACTGAGAGGAGGGGGCATCTTTGCATGCAGTATGGACAGGGGATTGCCTTGCACACACAACAGGGGGTTCTATTGCACGCACAACAGCAGAAGAAGCAGTGGTGACACCCGCTGACACTGGTCGTGGACCCTGGAGTTCACCCCACCAAGTTGGGTGCTTTGCTGCCATGTGCTTGATCATGCTGGTGGTGGTCAGGCTGGTAGTTTTGTCACCCCTGCTGATGCTGGCATGACAGGTGGTACAAATGGCCTTTTTGGGAGTCTTTAAAAAAATTCCAGACTCTGGAAGACCTACAGGTTGTACTGGCAACGTCCCTCGTGTTGGTGTTACGGGGAACTGTTGCCTGCCTTCTGTGTGCGGCCACCACACTGCTTCTTCCTGCTTGTTGGGGTACTCTGCCTACCTCACCCTGTGTGCTGCTGGCCTCGCTCTGCGTGTCCTCCTGCCACATTGGGTCAGTTACTAGATCATCCACCACCTCCTCCTCTTCCACTTGCGCACCACGATCCTCCTCCTCACTTCGTGGCAATTGTGTCTCGTCACCTCTTGTGACAAATTGCCAGCGTCGACTTCCTGTGGCTGTGGCTGTTCAAATATTTGGGCATCGCTACATGGGATCTCCTCTTCCACCTCTTCAAGCAGAGCAGGCAAGGGGCACAAATCTGGAAAAGTGAACAGCTCTTCAGAGTGTCCAAGTGTGGGATCGGTTGCTGTCTGACGACACTCGGCATGGTGGGAGGAAGGAGCATCAGGGTGAGGAGGAGTATGCGGTCGAGACTCACGGCTACTAAGAGTTGACCGTGTGGAAGACAGACCGGAGGTGGTGGTGCCCAGGTAACTGGAAGTATTATCTGCTATCCAATTAATAACCTGTTCTCACTGATCAGTTCGCAATACTGTTGTTTTTCTGTGCTTCCCTTGTAATTCGGTCAAGAAGTGGGAGCGAGAAGATGTGGCTGTTGGTTGTGGCACATTTTCACCTTGGCCACGGCCCCGTCCTCTGCACGCATCATCACCAGAACGTCCAGTTCCACGTCCCTTGCCACGCGCCTTGCCCATTGTAAATTAAGTAAAATAGCTTACACTCGCACTATCAATGGAAAAAGGGTAATAAAAAGTAGATTAGAACCGTGGAAGAGGAAAACCACAGTTGTATTTCTCTGGCCTACACCCGACTCTTTTAAACAATCTGAACAATCAGGGAGAAACTATTACTGTTTTTCGTTACGGAAAAATACAAAAAGCTGAATAATAGAGATTTTTTACCGTGGAATGGCAAAACCACAGTTATTGTTTACTGGGGTATACCAGACAATTTTAAATAGATATATTTGCGGCTGAACAGTGAGCGACACACTCAAATAGTTTTTTTTTTAGATACAAATGGCCCAAAAGTGGATAATACAGAGATTTGACCCGTGGAACAGCAAAACCACACTTCTGTCTCTCTGGCCTACACCAAACTATTTTCAACAGATATATTTGTGTCTGAAAAATCAGGGAGACACTATTAGTTGTTTTTTTACAGCAAAAAATGCCAAAAGAAGGATAATAGAGATTTTTTACCGTGGAACAGCAAAACCACACTTCTGTCTCTCTGGCCTACACCAGACTATTTTCAACAGATATATTTGTGTCTAAACTGTCACAGACACACTTTTTTTTGGGGGGGGGGCACCAAAATGTTAATAAGACGGGTATTTGTACAGTGTGAAGGAGGAAAAAAAAAAGAGCACTTAGATGAAAAAAAAGGATTTTTCCTGGCCCCCGACCGAGACCTGGAGCTAAGTCCAGCAATTTCAGCAACAGGAGCACACAGGACTGTAATGCAGCGTTTGCTGGTATAACCACTGCGTCTCCTATACAGCCTGCCTGCCTGCCTGATATCTGGGATGGATATTATTCCTGAGAAGGACTGTTTGTTTGATCTGGCAGCCTTTACAGACCCTACACTAACTATTTCGCACTATATATCTCTCCCTAAATCAGCAGCGCTGTCCCTACACTGTCTGATCCCAGCCGTCTGTGTCCAAGATGGCAATGCCCGGTTTTAAATACTCGAGGTGACGCTGTGCGGCTAACCAATCAATATAATGCCCACAACCAACATGGCTGTGGCATTACATTGACTGGCTGGCAATCCCTGCATGTTCATTGACTCTGTAAAGAGCGCCAAACATGCAGGGCGGAGACCCGAGCTCCCGCCCGAGTAACCCGAAAATGCTCGGTGCTCGCCGAACATCCCGAATAGCGTGATACTCGGGCGAGTACCGAGCAGTGTCGAGCATGCTCGTTCAACACTAATAAAGATTATACTTACCTTCTGATGGCCCGCGGTCTCCTTCTCAGATGCGTCCGGTCTCCCCGGTGTCTCGCTGTTGTGTAAAAAGACCTAACATGAAGTCATTGAGTCATGTGACAGGTCATGTGACCGCCGACGTCATGCTTCTTATGAAGATATTGAAGTCGAGGCTTCTTCACCTTTTTTTGAGCCACTGATCAAGACTTGTGTAACATGTGTTTCACGGTGCTTGCATGGATGTCTGTGATCTCACTATTACAAAGCTTATGAGTCACCACTACCTTGTGATGAGCTAACTTGTTGACTCCAATATTTTGCCTGGGCTATCAGCTCTTGGCTTTTGAATGGATGGACGGACTTCAGTTCGTATTCTTCCAACTGTCATGGCAGTCACATGAAGCAGTTTGGCAATTTTCTTGGCTGAAAGACAGCTATTGATGAGCAGGATGATGCTGTTTCTCTTTTCTTGTCCACCCCGCCAGCTGTCAATCAGTGAGAGTCGTACACAGTGTTCCAGTAAATGGTGTCCGGATTGATCCTTGCAACAGGAAAGGGGAGCTTGATCAGAACTGAATAAGAAGGAGGCAAACAGAATGATGAGTAGGTCATTTCAATCAAAATTACTTACAAAGTTTATAAATACTCGTAAAATTTTATTACAACTTTGTATACTTCGTAAGAGTATTTATTCTTTTGTTTATTTTTCACTGCTAATTCGGATTATGTGTGAAAAAAAATGTTGGTACTCTATAAGACAGGACTTTTCATTGTTCAAGTACTCGCATACCTAATTAAATGTTACTTAAATATACATCCAAAGTACTATAATTATATACACCACATCATTCTATGACCAAAAAGTAACAGGTTAACTGTTGGACAGGGTTTACAACTGTCTGTAAATTTACAGACAGGCCGGTAAAAACTGGTGTTATTTCTGCCATCTGTAGAGCCTGGCAGAGCAAAAAAAGTTCATTATTTTTTAATATTTTGTACTTTGTATTGTGTAAGTTTTCTCAGATCCTCCCAGCTCCCAGGTCCTGATGCGTTGGGTACTATGACAAGGAGGGAAAAGTTTTGGAAGATGCTGAAGGAGTACCTTGCAAATCGTACCAGCATCCTCCGTGATTCCTTTGTGCCTTACAACTATTGGGTATCCATGCTGAACACGTGGCATGAACTGTCTCTCTATAACTTGGAGGTCCTGGCCTGCCATGCCGCTAGTGTTTCGTCAGAGCGGGTTTTTAAGGGGTATTATAACTGATGTGCGTCCGCCTGCCAACTGAAAATGCTGACAGTCTGACTTTTATCAAAATGAACAAGGCTGGATTGGCCCAGATCTCTCAACACCACTGGATGACAGCAGCATAATAGAAACTCAAATCCAGTGTTTGGTTTTTTTTGGTCTATTTCCATACGCCCCTTCACACTCAGACATGTGTGTATGCTTCTTGATTTTGCTTTTTTTTTAAGTCGTCCTCCTCCTTCTCCTTCTCCTCCACCACCATATCAACACAGTGACCATCATGCAACACCCCCATTCATTTTTTAAGGGTGTTTATGATGCCTGTAGAAACACTTTTTAGAGGCCTACCTCTAACATTCCATAACATATATATATATACTCTCCAGTCGGAAATGTACAATATACAGCTATGGCATAGCCGGTTGCTGGCCCTCTAATAATAGTAAGGGCCCCCTAATTGCCCTCTACAAATAGCAGAGGGCCTTATGGCCCTGTAAAAATAGGAGGGGTGACTTTAAGAGTCCCTCCTTCATAAATGAAACAAGATGTGTCTGATCATGTCTCACACGCCACATGACCAGATAAGGTAGTAAAATGTTAAAATTACATTTACTGGTGAATATATTTTTCACCGTTGAAAGCAATGCGAACTTGCAAAAACGCAGTAAAAACACTTTGTCTAAACATAGCCCAAGGTGTGGAGGAGCATTTTTTTATTTTGCCTTATATACAAGTCATTATCTTAAAACGAATGTTTCTTACCATTTTTTTCCAGGAAAATCTATTTTATCTTTGTTTTTGTATGTTTCATTGTCAGTCCGTAAAAGTGGGGTAATAGTCTGACAACATTGTTCACAGCAGCAACCTGGAATTCAGAGATGCTTCCACATGCTATTCCCATGCAATTTCAGCACTATTTTCATTGATCTGACCAATTTTTAGACCCCCTCCAGAACTCGGGGGGGGGGGGGGGGCACCCTGCTACAAAAGGTACCACAGGACCCAAAAGGGTGCATGGATGGACTTCTCCACAAGAGGCCCTTATTACAAACAAACACCTCCACCCTTCCACCTCATACCACCAGAGGGAGCCCTGTTAGGGATATATATATGGAGGGTGGAGCCAGGCAGTTCAGTCAGAGAGTGTGCTGCCACTGAGGGCAGTGAAGACGCAGCACGTCTGCTGCTGTATTGAGGGCCCCGAGTGTGGCCGGAGGCGAAAAGGAGAGGAGAGAGGAGTTGAGGGGGCAGAGGAGCATCATAGGCTCATCCCAAGACACAAACCGGACACCGGGTCCGCGCCTACAGGGTCCTCTATACCCAGTAGGAACTACCGGCATACCAGGAGAATTACAGATCCCTTATCATCCTGGAGCCTCCAGCAATAACAGGACTAGTGGTTGCCAAAGAAAGGTCCTACTACCAAGCGGTCAGGTGAGAGAGCAACACAACACAGAAGCTAGGCCAAGTTCCAGGCTGGCTAGAAGCTTAGAGAGAGGGAGATACGGATCAGGAGGCCTTATACCCGCTCACTGGGGAGAAGTCCTGAAGTGCACCCTTCCTAGCAAGTACCCTGGATCATACCTGCCGTTACACCAGTAAAGGTACTGAAGCGAACCCAGCGAACCCCCTGTGTGCGTGTCCATCATTCCCCCTGACCTGGCTATCTCTCACCTGCATCCCTTCCATCAACTCTGCCCCGGGGGTCCGCTCCGCCTGTGGGGAGCAGAAACATCCCAGCTGCATCTCATCACCCCCGGAGGTCTGCAGCAGCGCCGGTAACCATCACCGGAAACCACAGGTGGCGTCACGAAACAAACCATACACTAAAAACCCCTTTTTCAAGAGAGACCCCAGAGTACAGGCCCAGGAGCTGACTGCCGTGACATCCTAAGCAAGGTAAAAGGCCTGGGTACCGAGTCCCCTATATCACCCTGGGTGACACAGGGGGAGGCGGATGGTTGCCGAAAAAATGCTCGAGTTTCCCATTGACTTACATTGTACTCATTACTCGGGTCAAGCACCCGAACATTACGATTTGCTTGACCCGAGTAACAAGTACCCGAGCATTTTAGTGATCGCTCATCACTACTAGTAGTAATGCATATTGTTTTAGGTAATCTTGCTGAAGCACAAGTACTGTAAAGGTAATGCCTAGTTTTCGTAATGTACAATGTGAGTAAGTATAGGTAGAACATAGAGTAAAATTTAGAACATAAGATGGTAACTGCAGTTAGAGGATGACAATGGAGTTAGGTATAGTATAAGCATTGTTAGTATAGTATTAATGTAGAAAAGTAATGCAAGCTGTGTGCTAGAAGTAGGTGAAAGGTTAGATCTGCCAAGCAACAGACTGCAGGAACAGAAATAGTTAAAAATAGTAAAAAAAGGAACCACTTCCTAGTTTAGTTAGTTAGTGTGAGTGTTCATTGGTGACAGTGACAAGGTCAAGTGCAAGCTGCAGTGGGCTAACAGCGAGAGGAGTACATATTGTGTTGGGTGGTATGAGACCTTACAAGACTCCCTGCGGGCTTTCCTGCAATATCCGGAGCCTAAGGCTCGAAACAGGTGCTATGGGGAGTACCTTAACCCCTTCCGTACAGAGGAAGATAAATGTGGAACTGCATGAGGAAAAGGTAAAGAATCTCATCAATACTGTGGAGCCGGGTGGGAAATCCCTGGGGCTGAAGGAAGGAAGGAACACGTTTGGTACTTTCACCCTATTTTTGCACCCTCCTTCCCTAACTACACCTATGATGGTATGTCACAGCAATGCCGTTAATTATATTTTTAATGACTGAATAAAGATTCTACATTTTATACTTGAAGCTGGATCTCTACAAGTACAGCCACACCAAGACCATACATTACTAGCATATTTAGTGATAACTGAATAATAGCACTATACTGATCATTAATCATTTAAAAAACAGCAGAACTAACCTTAATATTATCACCAGTAACAGTTGCACACAGGACCTCTGTTTGTAGTATATAGTGCATAGTCTAAGTGTACAGGCAATACAGTGATCACCGGTGACACTACACTGTATAGCTCTGTAGATACTTTATAGTATGTAGTATAAGTGTACAGGTAATTCAGTGATCACCGGGGATATTATACATAAGGGCCCACCATACCGCTTATTACAGTATCTGCATACAAAGCAAGTTGATACAGTTAAAGGGAATCTGTCACCAGATTTTTGCCACCTTATCTGAGGGCAGCATAATGGAGAAACAGAGGCCCTGATTCCAGCGATGTAGCATTCATTGGGCTGCTTGCTGCAGTTTTGATAAAATCACTGTTTTATCAGAAGAATATTATCACTAGAGGACTAGTAAACCTGCTACCAGGTAGTCAAGCATATTCATGTGCTCTCTATAACCCCACGCCACCACTGACAGGAGGTTTTTCGTGTACACTGTACATGGACAGAAAGCTGCCAATCAGTGGTGTGGGTGGGGTTGTACGGTGCACAAAATTCACAGAACTGCTAGCTTTGCAACCGATAAAACCAGTGATTTTATCAAAATGATAGCAAGCGGCCCAGTAAGTGACATATTGCTGGAATCAGGGTCTCTGCCTCCGTTGGGACGCTGACTGTACCAGAGGGCTCTCCAGGATTTGGGCCTAGGTGAGCATATAGTATATTTTTTTATTTTATTACTCAGCTCTTGTAGGGGAATGTGGACAGAATCATACTGGAGGGAAGGGAGACAGAATACTATGTGGCCACCAGACTGTGAGGGGGGTGCTGTGGGGTCCATCATCCTGTGTGAGGGGGGACTACTATTGGTGCCGTCATACTGTGTGTCATGGAACTACTATGGGAGTCATTATATTATGTGGGAGAAACTACTGTGAGGGCATTTTACTGTTTGAGAGGTGCTGTGAGCGCCATCATACTACGTGTAGGGGCTACTGTGTGGGAAATTTTTTGGGTCCTTCATACTGTGTGGACATATTGTTGGGGCCATCATGCTATATGTGTGGGGGGCTACTGTCTGGGAAATACTGTGGGGCCATCATACCATGAGGGGGTGCTGTGGGGGGTTGCTGTACTGTGTGAGCACTGCTGGGGAGGTCATTATACATCATACTAAGTTGGCGGTGCCGTGTGAACCATCATAGAGTGTGTGTGGGGGCTACTGTGTTGGCAATAGTGTAAGGCCATCATACTGTGTGGGGGTGCTGTGGGGGCCATCATGCTGTGTGTGTGAGGGGGCTACTTTATGGGCAATACTGTGGGACCATCATACCATGTGAGGGTGCTGTGGGGATTACTATACAGTGTAGGCGGTGCTGTGGTTGTTATTATACTATGGTGGTAGTGCTGTCAGAGCCATTGTGCTAGAAAGTGGGTGCTATGGGGGTCATTGTACTGTGTGGTGGTGCTGTGGATAGAAATCGTACTTTATTTGGAGCGCTGTGGGGGCCATCATACTGTGGGGGCTTTATTACTGTGGGAGAGGTTGCTGTGTGGGTCATCATTAGAGATGAGCGTTGTTCTACTCGAACTGTTCGCCAATCTCAAATTCGAGCTGTTTTGGGCGGTGTTCGAGCCGGTCGGCGAACACGAACAATTTGAGAAAAATTCGGCTGTTCGAGGTTATGTTCGATAACTGTTCGTGCACCAAAATCATAACTGGATTTTTTCTCAGTAATGATGAAAATTAATGTTAATACGCAGTTTGAGTGTACAGCGGGGCGGGGGGAGGGGCAGGGGATGGATCTCTGCAGGAACAATGAAGATCTCCATTTTTTTTTCTCTTTCCCGCATTTGCAGTGGGGAGGTGCAATCTGTCAGCCTATCAGCAGCGCACACACGGAGCGAAGTGCTTTTTTTCACACAAGCAAGGGCATGTGTGATTGGCAGTGTATGTCACATGTCCTTGCCCTATAAGACCAAGCCATTTTCCCCGTCGCCACCATTTTCTCACTGCTGCAGCTGCGTGTTAGACGGCACCGCTGTTGCTGTGTGTGCTATACCTTGTTAATTTCAAGCCAATTTTCGCACAAATATACAGATAGCTTGGGAGTAGGGAATAGTTGTGATTGCAGTCCTTTTAAGGACTAGGTTACAGCATTTCCTACGACTTTTATCAGGCAGGTCTGTGCTCTTAAATAGATAGATTGTGGGAGTAAAGACTAATTGTAATTGGAGTCCTTTTCAGGACTAGGTTACATCAGTTCCTATCAGTTTTTGCCAGGCAGGTCTGTGCCAGTGCTGTGCAAGTTTTTTTCACAGCATTTGGCTGAATCTAGCAAAGCTAATCCTTTTTGGCCTATTGCAGAGTGTGTTAGTCAGTGGAGTAGCCTATCTGTGTTGCAAGATATACCACCTGTGTATAGAATACCAATTTTTTTACTGCACCTAGTGAAGTAAAATCTTTTGGGCATAGCATCATTCTATTAGTCCATCTATACTGACCTCCATCAGGTTGCAAACTGAATATAATTTTTTTCTGCATCTAGCTCTGAAAAAATATTTGGGCTTCTAGCAGTGTGTGGGACTTGGTCTATTAGTCCATCTATACTGACCTCCATCAGGTTGCAAATTAAAAATAATTTTTTTCTTCATTTAGCTCTGAAAAAATATTTGGGCTTCTAGCAGTGTGTGGGACTTGTTCTATTAGTCCTTCTATACTGACCTCCAGCAGGTTGCAAATTGAATATAATTTTTTTCTGCATCTAGCTCTGAAAAAATATTTGGGCTTCTAGCGGTGTGTGGGACTTGGTCTATTAGTCCATCTATACTGACCTCCATCAGGTTGCAAATTAAAAATAATTTTTTTCTGCATCTAGCTCTGAAAAAATATTTGGGCTTCTAGCAGTGTGTGGGACTTGGTCTATTAGTCCATGTATACTGACCTCCATCAGGTTGCAAATTAAAAATAATTTTTTTCTTCATTTATCTCTGAAAAAATATTTGGGCTTCTAGCAGCGTGTGGGACTTGTTCTATTAGTCCATCTATACTGACCTCCATCAGGTTGCAAATTAAAAATAATTTTTTTCTGCATCTAGCTCTGAAAAAATATTTGGGCTTCTAGCAGTGTGTGGGACTTGGTCTATTAGTCCATCTATACTGACCTCCATCAGGTTGCAAATTAAAAATATTTTTTTTCTGCATCTAGCTCTGAAAAAATATTTGGGCTTCTAGCAGTGTGTGGGACTTGGTCTATTAGTCCATCTATACTGACCTCCATCAGGTTGCAAATTGAATAAAAAAATTTTCTGCATCTAGCTCTGAAAAAATATTTGGGCTTCTAGCGGTGTGTGGGACTTGGTCTATTAGTCCATCTATACTGACCTCCATCAGGTTGCAAATTAAAAATAATTTTTTTCTGCATCTAACCCAGCCAATAGTTTTGGCCTAATACCACAGTTTGGCCACTCAGCTCTGCTCGGTTACCATCCATTGTTTTTTTGTGCAAACAACTCCAGAGTTGTGAATTAGTTAACCACCAAAATGAGTGGAAAAAGGCCTGCTGCTGGTGGAAAGGGGAATAGGCGTGTTGGGAAGGGGAAAAAAGGTTGTGTCCGTGGGGTAGGTGCAGAAGAAAGACCATCTTCCAGCCAAACTAAAATGTCTACTTCTTTTAGCGGACAATGTGATAAGATCCCTTTCTTACGGCCACGCCAATCGCTACAAATTCCAGATGAGGCACAAAAACAGCAGGTGCTTCAACGGATATCAAGTGCTCCTTTAAGTGGGCTCTCCTCCACATCAACTTCAACATCACAAATACTCCAGTCCTCAAAGGTGTCACCCAAATCGCACTTGCTTCCTCACAGCTCCCAAATCTCCAGCTGCCCGTCTGAGTATGAGGTAGAACAGATGGTTGAGTCTGCAGAGCTGTTTACTCATACTATAGCCTGGGAATCAGAGGTCGACTCCAGCGCTTCTGTGAATCCAGACGAGGAAATGATCTGCACTGATGCCCAGAATCTTTATGAGTCGGATCCAGGACCAGACGCAGAAGGTTCTGACCATAATGTAGACCCTCATTCCCAAACTGTAACTCCTGTTGGTGGAGACAATGAGGAAGACGATGATAAGACTCAAATACCTGATTGGAGCGACAACTTTAGTTTTTTGTCAGGGCAGGAACAGGTTGGCTCTGAGGACGACGGGTGTGATAACGCACAGGGTGATGATGATGAGGTCGGAGATCCCACTTACTGTCAACCCACAGTCAGCCAAGAGATGAGGTCAGCAGAGGAGGTGGAGGAAGATGCTAGTGACGACGAGGTCAGGTTGCGCCTTCCTGGACAGAGACGTAGTACTGGAAGCACGTCAACAACTGCATCCTCAAACACAACTCTGCCTCTCACCACAAGTCGTGGTGGCTCTTCAGGTCGCATGGGTGCTAAGCCTTGCATAGCCTGGGCATTTTTTCAGATCGATAAAGATGACCCAACTCGTGTTATCTGTAACATTTGTCAGCAAAAGCTAAGTAGAGGCCAAAAAATACATAGTTTGAGTACTTCATGCATGAACCGGCACATGGACATGAAGCATAAGTTGCAGTGGGAAGCTCAGTGTGCTACAATGCGGTCTAGCCGGCCGGGCCAACCACCGTCTGCCATATCTTCTGCATCCGCGGCCTCTTCATCCTCTGTGACTGGGGGGACAGCAGTCACACCTGTTTTGGGGCCACCTCTTTACCCGCAACAGCCAGCGTGATTGGCAGGTCATCATTTTCTTTGGAGGTGGTAACACCAGCTGGTCTTGAGCGCTGTCCGACATCGATAGCACCACCTTTGGATCAAGGCAACCTAACATGTCCGCCTGCATCTTCCTCACAGACCGGCAGTTTGCCGGGGACACCCTTATCAACCCCGTCTAAGCACAATAGCCAGCCCTCGGTCCCTCAGATGTGGACAAGTAAAAGACCATTTCCTCCTAGCCATGAGAAAGCTAAGAGGTTGAATTTCACCATCTGCAAGCTCTTGGCTACAGAAATGCTGCCTTTCCGCCTGGTGGACACAGAGGATTTTCGAGACCTTATGTCCGTCGCAGTGCCCCAGTACCAGATGCCCAGTCGGCACTACTTCTCAAAGAAAGGTGTGCCTGCGCTCCACCAGCATGTCGCACACAACATCACCGCTTCTTTGAGAAACTCTGTGTGTGACAGGGTGCATTTCACCACAGACACTTGGACGAGTAGGCATGGACAGGGGCGTTACATGTCGCTGACTGGGCACTGGGTAACTATGGTGACAGCAGGACAAGGGGCTGCTGTCCAAGTCTTGCCGTCCCCACGAGTTGTGCGTCAATCCTCTTTATGTCAAAGTTCCACCACTGCTTCTGCCTCCTCAACCTCCTCTCGGTCTTCCACCTGCACCCAAAGCCTGTCTGGTCATGCCACAAGCTTTCTAACTGCGCAGAAGGGATCCTGCACACCTCCTTACTATGCTGGCAGTAGGGCTCAACGTCATCAGGCGGTTTTTACATTGAAATGTCTGGGAAATGTGAGTCACACAGCTGAGGAGTTGTGGTCAGCTCTGGAGAACCAATTTCATGAATGGTTGTCTCCACTGGACCTGAAACCAGGGAAGGCCGTGTGCGACAATGCTGCAAACCTGGGTGCGGCCCTTCGCCGGGGCAATGTCACACACGTGCCTTGTATGGCTCACGTGTTGAAACTGGTTGTCCAGCAATTTTTAGCCCACTATCCCAGACTAGATGGCCTTCTGCAGAGGGCACGGTCGCTGTGTGCTCACTTCCGCCGTTCGCATCCCGCAGCTCAGCGACTTACATCTCTACAGAAGTCGTTGGGCCTGCCACTTCACCGGCTAAAATGCGATGTGCCTACCCGGTGGAATTCAACTCTGCACATGTTGCAGCGACTGTGGCAGCACCGACAAGCCCTGGTGCAATACGTTCTGACGTATAGCCTGGGCCAACGAGATTCAGAGGTGGGGCAAATCACGCTGGAGGAGTGGTCTCAGATCAGGGACCTATGCACCCTTCTGCACAGTTTTGAAATGGCGACGAAGATGTTTAGTGCTGACGATGCCATTATCAGCATGACTATTCCGGTGATTTACATGCTGGAGCACATGTTAAACAGAATTCGGAGTCAGGTGGTGGCACAAGAGGAGGTGGAGGAAGTAGAGGAGGAGGAGTTGTATGCGGAAGGGCTAACATCTGCAAGGTCCAGACGGTCGGCAGCACCAAGGCGGCAGGCATGTGAGGGTGGGGGAGATGGTTTTACCAGGGCGCATGGTAGCAGCCAAACTAGTGAGGAAGGTGCAGGAGCCCAGGAAGAAGTGGAGGACGAACTGATGGAAGACTCATCAGATGAGGGAGACCTTGATCACATTTCTGTTGTGCGAGGTTGGGGGGAGAGGACAGAGGAGGGAAGCATGATTGTTACCTCGCCACCAACACAACAGGGACTTGGTGCTCCTGGATGCGCAACACACATGAGTGCCTTCTTGCTGCACTACCTGCAACATGACCCTCGAATTGTGAGAATTAGAAATAATCCTGACTACTGGGTTGCCACACTGTTAGATCCCCGGTACAAAAGTAAATTTGCAGAAATTATTCCTGCCATAGAAAGGGATGCACGCATGCAGGAGTATCAGCAGAGACTGTTGCAGAATCTTACATGTGCTTTTCCACAAAATACCAGTGGTGCACGTAGTGAATCTCACAGTTCCAACTTGCCAACCGTGGGACCGTCAAGTGTTCAGCACTCAAACCGTAACAGAACCACAGTATCTGCTGGTAACATCAATTTTGCGGAATCATTTCACCACTTTTTTAGCCCATCCTTTGCAAGGCCACAGGAGACAAGAAGTCTGACACATAGTCAACGCCTAGAGACGATGGTACAGGAGTATCTCCAAGTAAACATTGAAGCCACGACTGTGTCACTGGACCCTTGCTCTTTTTGGGCTTCCAATCTGGATAAATGGCCGGAGCTAGCCACTTACGCCTTGGAGATCTTGTCATGCCCCGCAGCCAGCGTTCTGTCTGAACGTGTGTTCAGCGCTGCTGGTGGTGTGCTGACAGATAAGCGCACGCGGCTCTCCACTGATAATGTAGACAGACTCACGTTCATAAAGATGAACAAATCATGGATCCGAAACGAGTTTTCTACCCCTGTGTCATCCTGGGGAGAGTAAAAGCTTGATGATTGGTTAAAATCACCCTACCAACAGTTTTAAGCTTTCAAATTACTAATCATGTTTATCTGTATCTTGACTGGAAAATAATTTGGGCTTTGTAGCAGTGTGCAGCACTGATCCTATTAGGCCATCTATACTAAAGCTTCACCAGATTTAAAATTAAAAATAATTTTTAGCTGCATCTAGCCCGGAAAATAATTTTGGGGCTCCGAGATGCGCAAGGCACATAAGTGCCTTCTTGCTGCACTACCTGCAGCATGACCCTCATATTGTCAGAATTCGAAGTAATCATGACTACTGGGTTGCCACACTCTTAGATCCCCCAAACTTTTCGATCAACCTTTTCATTTTAATAAAGACCAAAAAAATTGTCATTTTTTAAATTATAAGCATTAGCAGGTTGTTAGAAACTGAAATCAAACAGTTTTCAACTCAAAACTTTATTCTAGGTGATGTTACATTTTCACATAGGACCCCTTGTTCGAAAGGAGCTTCTGAACTCTCTCGTCCATTGAATTTGTCAGGTTTTGGATGGTTTCTGCTTCAATTGTTTTGCATGAGGACAGAATACCCTCCCAGAGCTGTTGCTTAGATGTGAACTGCCTCCCGCCATCATAGACACTCCTTTTAATGATGCTCCAAAGGTTCTGAATGGGGTAGAGGTCAGGGGAGCATGGGGGTCACACCATAAGTTTGTCCCCTTTTATGCCCATATCAGCCAGAGATGCAGATGTTTTATGTGCAGCATGAGATGGTGCATTATCATGCAGAAAAATGATCTTGCTGTGAAATACACGGTTCTTCTTCTTGAACCATGGCAGGAAGTGCTGTTTGAGAAAATCCACATACATTATGGAGTTCATCTTTAGCGCCTTCAGGGATCCTAAAGGGGCCGACAATCTCTCTCCCCATGATTCCAGCCCAAAACATTACTCCACCTCCTCCTTGTTGGCGCTGTAGCCGTGTTTGCGTGGGGTGTCCATCAACCAGCCATCCTCCACTCCATCCATCTGGACCATCGAGCGCTGCACGGCACTCATCCGTGAACAAAACAGTTTTGAAATCAGTCTTCATGTAATGTTTGGCCCACTGGAGCCATTTCTGCTTGTGTGAAGTGGATAGAGGAGGTCGACAGGATGGCGCATGCACAGCTGCAAACCTCTGAAGGATCCTGCATCTTGTTGTTCGGGGGACGTTGGAGGCACAAGCAGCTTCAAAAACTTGTCTGCTGCTATGACAAGGCTTTTTTGCCGCTGCTCTTTCAACCTGACGTAATTGCCTGTAGAAAAGAGTCCTCAATTTGCCCTTATCAGCACGCACACGTGTGTACTGTGAATCAGCTACATACTTCTTGATTGCCAAGACACTTCATCCTGATCATCGCACAATGTTGATTGTAGTCATGCCTTGACCTAAACACTCCACAATTTGTTGCTTCTCAGCAGCCGACACATCCTTTTTCTTTCCCATTTTGGCAGAAAATGTAGGCTGCTTAATAATGTGAGAGAGCCTTCTTAAGTAGTCTTGCCTTTCATTGGACACACCTGCCAAACTAATTAGCACAGGTGTCTGCAATTGCTTACAGTGATATAAAGAGCCCTGACACACATCACCATCAATGAGTTTAACTGACAAACAAACAAATTCTTCCCTTATCACTCCTAAACACTTTTTGTATAATAATTTGGAACGCAGTGTACATGTGCTTTTCCACAAAACACCAGTGGTTCACGTAGTGAATCTTACAGTTCTAACTTGCCAACCGTGGTCTGTATGGAGTTGTTCAATAAAGGGCCCAAAATTAAGATAACATAGATGGGAGAGGTCTCTATGAATAGGAATTCCTAAGTATTTGATACCCTGTGAGGGCCAGGCAAAGGGAAAGTTGGACTGGATGGAATCCTATATGGATTTGGGGAGGGAGACATCGAGGGCCTCAGACTTCGCTGCATTGATTTTAAAATTTTACCATGTAACAAAGTGATCTATTTCAGCCATAACAGCATGGATGGATATATGTGATTGAGTGATATATACTAGGACATCATCAGCAAATAGAGAGCACTTGTACTCGGTGCCTCGCACCTCAATCCACCTAATATTGGGGTTATGGCGAATTGATGAGAGCAGGTGCTCCGTCACTAGGATGTATAAGAGAGGGGACAGAGGACATCACTGCCTTGTCCCATTGGTGATTGTGAAAGGTGATGAAAATGTTCTGACGCACCCCCTGGGCCTTGGGACACCCGGAGCCGGACCCTTTTTGGTGGATGCTGGTGGTTGTAGTCTTCGTGGCGGCGACCCAGTTCCGTGGCTCAGGGCGGTCAAACCAGTGGCGGAACTATTTATGTGGTTTTCATGTTTAAATGTCCGACTACGCCACCCGTGGATTGCGGTCAGAGTGAACCGCCGCTACAGGGCAGACCACTGAGGCTGGTGTTGTGGGTGCAGCAGAGCGTAGCATAACTCCCCACGGGAGGAGTATAGCCTCAGGGCAGTGTATGCGGAGGATGGGGGTGATGGTGCAGGGCAGCAGCAGTAACGACATGGAGTCAGTGATGCAGTTCAGGGCCTTTACTCACAGTTCTTATTATCCAGACCACGTCTGCAGGTAACGGCTGCCCACGTCGTACTGTGCTCACCAGGTGAGGGGCTCAGACAACTCCCAGATAACTTTGGAGCACTTCACAGGACCCCCTTTGTGTGTCCTTTGTCTGGCCTTTCTTACCAACACTTCTGTCCGGCTGCCTCGGGCCTCCTCTTGGTAAACTTGGCGCCAGTTTCCCTGACCCTATGTGGTGCCTTCCTAGCGGGTGTAGCGAGGGGCTGCGCCACATAAAATGTCAGAGCCTCCGGTTTCTAGCTGAGGGTCGTTTCCTGCCTCCACTAGTTCGGGGACCGGTCTCCCCCTTTGGCCTGACCCCTCCACGCAGGTGGATTCGGGCGTGCGGTGGCGACTCGCCCGTCCGCACCCCTGGGATCCCTTCATTCCTCGTTCCTGGAGCCTTCTCCGCTCCTCTTCCTTCCTTCTCCCTCTTCCAGGCCTGGGCCTCTGTTACTAGGCCCGCCTCCGGAGCAGAGCTCATGCAGAGCCCCTGCTCCCTGCCACTTCTGCTCAGACTTCTCTGCACTGAACTAAGATGGTGCCCACCTTTTATACTCCCTTCTCAATGCACCCAGGAACTACTTCCTCCCTGCTCCTGCACTACAGGGTTCCCCTTCCTCAGTGTTCCCTCCCCCCACTCCAGCCAGGGACAGGGACTGTCGTGCCCATCTCAGGGGCATATTGGTCGCCCTGCCCCACGGCAATGTGGTGTAATGCATGCAGGTGTCGGGTCCTGATCCACACTCCATCCTTACCTGAGAGTGAGATATCACACCTCTGGGTGAGGTGCAATACGTCTTTAGCAACCGAGCCCTCAGGGTGCTACAGTTCCATTTATCTTCAGCCTAGGTGACGTATTGCGATACAGGGCCGTGATTTTGGCTATAAAAGGGTCCCCTAGACCCCTACCCCAAGCTTTTTAAGAGAATCATATATGGCGTGCCAGGAGACTCTATGGAATGCTTTCTCAGCATCCAACGAGAGTATCTAATTACAAATTTTTAACTGCATCTAGCCCAGGAAATACTTTGTGCCTAGTAGCAGTGTCTGCTAGTAAGCGGATTATCCCGGCTGTTAAGCAAGCTGCACCACCTGTAGTTTAGACACTTAATTTTTTCAAAGGAAATGCTTCGGGACCATGGGATACTTAGTGAAGAGCATCAGGAGGCACCCCAAGGCATAGGGGCTGGGACTGGCAGTAGGATGCCTTGCGGTGGACAGCCGAGCTCGATCCTTATAAAAGCTTTTTAACTGCAGCAGCTTTAGTGGACGCTACTGGAGCTGGAATTACCGCGGCTGCTGGCATGAGACTTGCCCTCCAATAGATCCTTGTAAATGGATTTAAAGTGTATTCATTCAAATTAGAGAGACAATTTAAATTAAAAAGCTTAGAGCTGCCTCCACCACAGGGGGGCTCGCTCGACCCACCAGCGGACAGGCACCAGTATTGGGAGAGGGGGGCTGGCCGTCAGGGTTCACCGCGGCTCTGGCACAAACCCGGCGACACGGAGGTGGCACGGGCAGGAGCGGACTGGCCGTGTCGGCTTCTCACTTTTTGGATTTTAGAAGGGCATGACATGCCTATATCTGTGTCTCCCCCTCCTTTTACTCCTCCACCTCTTTTATTTTCGCATGACTATATGTACTTGTCACTTTTCCATGTGTTAGTTATGTCTTCTGAGCAGTTTGTCAGCTTTTGGACACCTTTGAAGGTGTTTTCTATGTGTTTCTATGTGTTTTTGTTTGCCTGCCATTGGTTTTAACGGTGTTCGAAGGTGTTCGACGAACAGTTCGACGAACAGTTCGGCGAACACACGGGTGTTCGACGAACCGAACCGAACTCGAACACTACGGGGGTGGCTCAACACTAGTCATCATACTCTATGAGGGGGACTACTATGTGGGCAATACTGTGAGACCATCATAATGTGTGGGGTGCTATGGGGCCATCATACTGTATGGAGGTGCTGTGAGGGCCATCATACTGTTTGTGGGGGGACTATCAAGTGGGCAATACTGTAGGGCCATCATACTGTGTGTTTTGGTGAGCTACTTTAGATCTTTTGTAGCGTCGGCGTCCCTGCCTCCTGCTAGGCAGGAACGCTGTTCCCCTCACCTCTCCGCTCCGTGCCCGGCGTCTTCCTCCCGCTCTGCTGGCAGCGCGCGCTGCTTCCCGGCCACTGTGCTTAGGGCGCGCGCGCGCTCCCCCTCTCTTAAAAGGGCCGCGCGCGCCGTCCTAAGGGGTCCCCGGCCAATAGCCGGAGGACCTCACCATATATAAGGCACCTCCTCCAAAATGGAGGTGCCCAAGCAATGTTGTTGCATAGCTTATCACTCTGCTTCAGCCCTCAGGTCCCGTTACCAGATACCTGCCAGTTACCTGCCAGTTACCTGCCAGATTCCTGCTTGATACCTGCCTGATACTTGTCTATCTACTTGCACTCCTGCGGTCCGACAGTCTGCCTACCAGCCCTGCCAGTCTGTCTATGGATCTGATTACCCGCTCACCTGGGAGCGTCCGCCTGCTACCTGCCTGCTAGCCTACCTGGAGGCTCTGCCGTCACGTGCTGTGACCACCTGCCTGTCCAGAGACTCTTACCCGCTCATCTGGGAGCGTCCGCCTGCTACCTGCCTGCTAGCCTACCTGGAGGCTCTGCCGTCACGTGCTGTGACCACCTGCCTGTCCAGAGACTCTTACCCGCTCACCTGGGAGCGTCCGCCTGCTACCTGCCTGCTAGCCTACCTGGAGGCTCTGCCGTCACCTGCTGTGACCACCTGCCTGTCCAGAGACTCTTGCCCGCTCACCTGGGAGCGTCCACCTGCTACCCGCCTACTAGCCTATCTGGAGGCTTAGCCGTCACTTGCCGTGACCACCCGCCTGTCAAGAGACTGTCCCCGTCACTTGCCGTGACCTCCTGCCCTTCTACCCAGAGACTGTCCCCGTCACTTGCCGTGACCTCCTGCCCTTCTACCCAGAGACTGTCCCCGTCACTTGCCGTGACCTCCTGCCCTTCTACCCAGGGACTGTCCCCGTCACTTGCCGTGAGTACCTGCCCGCCTACCCTGGGAGCCACCCACTTCCTTACAAGGACTGCCCCTTTGTATCGTTGCTCTGAGGTTTCACCTCCCAGACCCGTTACAGTTTGCTCGGGCCATGGAACCCGGTGGCACCCAAGCTCACTCGCTCTCGGACTTATGTCATGAACTTTCCCCTCAGAGGTCCCAACAGGAGTCCATCCTGAGTCACCTGCGTAGTGTTAACTCCCGCCTGGACACATTGTCTACCTCTTCGGGAGCTGCCTCCACAAGCACACTTACTACCCCGGCACCGCCGCAGCCCATCAACACCATGGCATCTCTTCCCGGTCCCCGCCTCTCCGCTCCTCCTCGTTTTGGCGGAGATCCCAGCCAGGCACGGGGCTTCATTAACCAGTGCACTCTGCACTTCGAACTGTTGGCACACCAGTTTTCCACCGACCGAGCCAAAGTAGCCTTCATCATGTCCCATCTCACGGGAGAGACACTGGCTTGGCTAAATCCTCTATGGGAGAGAGGAGACCCCCTGGTGTCCAACCTGCCAGCCTTTCTCACGGCTTTCCGGAAAGTCTTCGACGAACCAGGACGGAAGACCTCATCCGCATCATCTCTGCTACGCCTCCGTCAAGGAAATCTCACCGTGGGCCAATATGCCATACGGTTCCGTACCCTTGCTTCGGAGCTGGCCTGGGATAACGACACCCTGGTGTCTGTCTTTTGGGAGGGTCTGTCCGGCCGTATTAAAGATGAACTCGCCGGTCGGGACATTCCTACCACTCTCGACGACTTAATAACTCTTGCCACCCGGATTGACATCCGGTTCCAGGAGCGCGCCAAAGAGGTCACCCGTGAGAGGAGGTTTCCACGTCTAGCCCCTACCTTCCAGAAACTCGTCACTTCTCCCGTTACTCCCCAGGCGCACTCACCCGAGCCTATGCAGGTCGAACAGACCAAGATGGTCAAGACCCGTCAAGAGTTACGCCGAGCCGAGGGGAGCTGCTTCTACTGTGGCAGTAAGGAGCACCGGATCCGTTCCTGCCCGGAGAGGTCGGGAAACGCCTGTGTCTAGGATCGCTCAGAGAGGTTGTCCTAGATAAGAGTAAACCCTCTCCATCTCTGTTGCTGTCGGTCTCTATCATCTGCGGGGAGAACCGTTATTTTGAACTAGCCCAACTTGACTCTGGAGCTGCCAGAAATCTCATTTCTCAGTCCCTGGTAGAGAAATACCGCATTCCCACCAAACCCCTAGCTGTACCCTTATCTGTCGCTGCCGTAGATGGGGGCCTCTTACCACATCCCATCCAACTCATCACCGAATCCATAACCCTGCAGGTGGGAATGCTGCACTCTGAGAGCATCTTCTGTCATGTTCTGCCTGGACTCTCTCACGCCCTCTTGCTAGGCCTACCTTGGCTTTAGAAACATGCACCCGTGCTTGATTGGCAGACCGGAGAAGTCCTTCGCTGGGGACAGGACTGCCATAAGACTTGTTTAGTTCCTGTGCATCCTGTCCGTCCTTCTCCTACCCCAGCCAATCTACCTGGTCTTCCGGTTCCCTATTGGTCTTATGCGGACGTCTTTAATAAAAAGGAGGCAGAGACATTACCCCCTCATAGACCATACGACTGCCCAATCGACCTGATGCCCGGCGCTACTCCTCCCCGTGGGCGTATTTACCCTTTGTCCGCTGCTGAGACCCGGTCCATGTCTGAATATATTGAGGAGAATCTGGCCCGGGGATTTATCCGGAAATCGACCTCCCCGGCGGGAGCAGGCTTCTTCTTCGTCAAAAAGAAGGACGGCTCACTCCGTCCCTGTATAGACTATAGAGGCCTTAACCAGATCACGGTGAAGAATAAATACCCTCTTCCGCTCATTCCGGAATTATTTGACCGTCTGAGGGGGGCTAGAATCTTCACCAAGCTGGATCTCCGTGGGGCGTATAACCTGGTCCTTATCCGTCAGGGGGATGAATGGAAGACGGCATTCAACACCCGGGACCGCCACTATGAATACCTGGTAATGCCCTTCGGTCTCTGTAACGCTCCCGCCGTCTTTCAAGAGTTGGTCAATGACATCTTCCGAGACCTTCTCTACTCCTGCGTAGTGGTGTACCTGGACGACATCTTGGTCTTCTCTCCGGATCTTCTCACTCACCGGAGGGATGTTCGTCAGGTCCTGCTCAGGCTCAGGCAGAACCACCTCTACGCTAAATATGAGAAGTGCCTCTTTGAGCAGACCTCCCTTCCGTTTTTGGGCTACATAATCTCTCAGACCGGCCTACGAATGGATCCTGAGAAACTGTCTGCCATCCAGAAGTGGCCCCGACCAGAGGGGTTGAAGGCTATTCAGCGGTTCCTGGGCTTCGCCAACTACTACCGCCTCTTCATACCGCACTTCTCTTCCCGGACTGCCCCAATCTCTGCGCTCACCCGTAAGGGCACTAATCCCAGAGAATGGCCGCCCGAAGCAGAGGAAGCCTTTCTTTCCTTAAAACAGGCTTTCTCTTCCGCCCCGGTGCTGCATCGTCCGGACGGCAACAAACAATTCTTCCTGGAAGTGGACGCCTCCTCCTCTGGAGCCGGAGCAGTACTTACCCAAAAGTCGTCTTCCGGAAGAATGATAACTTGCGGCTTCTTCTCCAAACTCTTCTCCCCTTCTGAGCGCAATTATTCTTTAGGAGACCGAGAGTTATTGGCCATTAAGCTGGCACCGGAGGAGTGGCGTTACCTGCTCGAGCGGGCTCTTCACCCGGTAATTATTTACACGGACCACAAGAACTTGGCTTACCTCCAGAGCGCCCAGAGACTTAACCCGCGCCAAGCCCGGTGGTCCTTGTTTTTTGCCCGCTTTGATTTCGTTCTTCATTATCACCCGGCAGACAAAAACATCAAAGCTGACGCCTTGTCCCGATTCTTCCTGGTGTCTGATCTAGAGGAGGAGCCTAAGCACATCATTGATCCCGCCAGAGTAATGCAGGTGGCCCCCGTGAATCTAAATCGTCTCCCTCCCGGTAAGACGTTCGTAACAGTACCTGATCGGAAGAAGGTCCTACACTGGGGTCACTCGTCTAAGCTAGCTGGCCAGGCCGGTCAGAAAAAGACCCTCCAGCTTATTACCCGGCATTACTGGTGGCCTACCCTGCACAAGGACGTAATAGACTTTGTTTCAGCCTGTGTGTCCTGCGCCCGCAACAAGGTTCCGAGACACCTGCCAGCCGGTCGCCTCCTTCCTCTTCCAGTACCTGCTGCCCCGTGGCAGCATATAGCTATGGACTTTATAACGGATCTCCCTGTCTCTGCCGGTTGTACGGTCATTTGGGTGGTCGCTGACCGCTTTTCCAAGATGGCTCACTTCATTCCCCTGCTGGGTCTCCCGTCTGCACCCGAGCTGGCTAAAGACTTTATCCGCCACATCTTCCATCTCCATGGCCTGCCCCTCCACATCGTGTCGGATCGTGGGGTTCAGTTCACCTCACGCTTCTGGAGAGCCACATGTAAGCTGCTTAACGTCACCCTGGACTTCTCCTCCGCTTACCACCCACAGTCCAATGGTCAAGTGGAGCGGATCAATCAGATCCTGACCAGTTACCTCCGGCACTTTGTTAATGCCCACCATTCGGACTGGGTGGATCTCCTACCATGGGCCGAGTTCTCTTACAATAATCACGAGAGCGAATCTTCCTCCAAATCCCCGTTTTTTGTAGTCTTCGGTCAGCATCCTCGGATCCCATTTCCCGTCTCCACTTCGGTGGACAATCCGGCTGCGGAATCTCTCGTTAGCGAATTCTCCTCCATTTGGGAGAGTACCCGATCCGCACTCCTTCAGTCGTCCGAGCGGATGAAAAAACATGCTGACAAAAAACGCCTGGATCCTCCACAATTCCGTCCTGGAGATAAAGTCTGGCTCTCGTCCAAGTATGTCCGGCTCAAGATTCCTTCCTACAAGTTAGGGCCTCGGTTCATCGGCCCACTGTAAGTTATCAAACAAATCAATCCGGTGGCCTATAAATTGAAACTCCCGGCCAACTTGCGGATCCCTAACTCCTTCCATGTATCTCTCCTCAAACCCGTGGTACTTAACTCTTTTTCCAAGTCTACAGGTACGCCTCCTGCTCCGGTTTCCGCTGAAAATGAGTTTGAGGTAGAGAACATTCTGGCCACCAAAAGGGTAAGAGGAAAGACCTTTTTTCTAGTAGATTGGAAGGGATTTGGTCGTGAGGAGAGAACGTGGGAGCCCCGGGAGAACATCCATGCCCCTCTCATCCTAGATAAATTTCTGTCTGGCCTAAAAAAGGGGGGGGGCCTAAAGGGGGGGGTACTGTAGCATCGGCGTCCCTGCCTCCTGCTAGGCAGGGACGCTGTTCCCCTCACCTCTCCGCTCCGTGCCCGGCGTCTTCCTCCCGCTCTGCTGGCAGCGCGCGCTGCTTCCCGGCCACTGTGCTTAGGGCGTGCGCGCGCTCCCCCTCTCTTAAAGGGGCCGCGCGCGCCGTCTTAAGGGGTCCTTGGCCAATGGCCGGAGGACCTCACCATATATAAGGCACCTCCTCCAAAATGGAGGTGCCCGAGCAATGTTGTTGCATAGCCTATCACTCTGCTTCAGCCCTCAGGTCCCGTTACCAGATACCTGCCAGTTACCTGCCAGATTCCTGCTTGATACCTGCCTGATACTTGTCTATCTACTTGCATTCCTGCGGTCCGACGGTCTGCCTACCAGCCCTGCCAGTCTGTCTATGGATCTGATTACCCGCTCACCTGGGAGCGTCCGCCTGCTACCTGCCTGCTAGCCTACCTGGAGGCTCTGCCGTCACGTGCTGTGACCACCTGCCTGTCCAGAGACTCTTACCTGCTCACCTGGGAGAGTCCGCCTGCTACCTGCCTGCTAGCCTACCTGGAGGCTCTGCCGTCACGTGCTGTGACCACCTGCCTGTCCAGAGACTCTTACCCGCTCACCTGGGAGCGTCCGCCTGCTACCTGCCTGCTAGCCTAACTGGAGGCTCTGCCGTCACCTGCTGTGACCACCTGCCTGTCCAGAGACTCTTGCCCGCTCATCTGGGAGCATCCACCTGCTACCTGCCTGCTAGTCTACCTGGAGGCTTAGCCATCACTTGCTGTGACCACCTGCCTGTCCAGAGACTCTTGCCCGCTCACCTGGGAGCGTCCATCTGCTACCCGCCTACTAGCCTATCTGGAGGCTTAGCCGTCACTTGCCGTGACCACCCGCCTGTCAAGAGACTGTCCCCGTCACTTGCCGTGACCTCCTGCCCTTCTACCCAGAGACTGTCCCCGTCACTTGCCGTGACCTCCTGCCCTTCTACCCAGAGACTGTCCCCGTCACTTGCCGTGACCTCCTGCCCTTCTACCCAGAGATCGTCCCCGTCACTTGCCGTGACTACCTGCCCGCCTACCCTGGGAGCCACCCGCTTCCTTACAAGGACTGCCCCTTTGTATCGTTGCTCAGAGGTTCCACCTCCCAGACCCGTTACATCTTTCATAGTGTGTTGGAGTGCTGTGGGGACCTTCATACTGTGTGGATTGACTACTGTGGGGGTCATTAAACAATATGGGGGATGCTGTGGGAGCCATCATTGTTATGATCTGAAACATGTACTAAGGAAAGATAGGGGAAGGCTGTCCTTACAGTAAGACTAAGCTGAATCCCTACGATGTAGCGGGCTGCCTGTTCCTAGCGAACAGACCCACCTTAGTCCTCGGCTAGTGTGAACGAAGACCTATAGCTTTAGGGGAGGGGTCTCTAAAAGAACTAAGGACAGGGACAAAAATGGGTCACCTCCTAAACAGAGAAATTGTTGCAGAACACAAAAAGACAAACTGACAAAAAAGTACTAGAGGTCCCAGAAGGACTAAGCAAACTGACAGAGAAAGGCACCGAAGCACCTGGCTAGAGAAACAGTCAAAGACTGAAGTCCAGCACAGCCAAAAGGGCGGAGCTGGAATATAAAGGCAGATGGTCATGTGACCGCAAAGCACAAGGTGGAAAAAAACAAACAGTAGGGTTCTAACAGTCGTACTATGGGGGGTGCTGTGCATACCATCATACTGTATGTGTGGGTGGACTACTATGGGGGGAACTACTGTGGGGGTAACCATACTGTGTAGTGTGAGTACCATGGGGCTGTCATATTGTAGAATGACTACTGTGTGGACTTCCTTACTGTGGTAGGGGTGCTGTGGTGACCATACTACTATGTGGGCAATACTGTGAGACAATCATTCTGTGTATGGGGTGCTTTGAGGGCCATCATACTGTTTGTGGGGGGACTATCATGTAGGCAATACTGTGGGGCCATCTTACTGTGTGTAGGGATGAGCTACTTTGGATTTTTCATAGTGCGTTGGAGTGCTGTGGGGACCATCATACGATGTGGATTGACTACTGTGGGGATAATTACACAGTATGGGGGTGCTGTAGGAGCCATCATACTATGGGGGGTGCTGTGCGGACAATCATACTGTGTGTGTGGGGTGGACTACTGTGGAAGGAACTACTGTGGGGGTAATCTTACTGTATGGTGTGAGTACCATGGGGATGTCATATTGTAGAAGGACTACTGTTCGGGCTTCCTTACTGTGGTAGGAGTACTGTGTGGGCAATACTGTGGTGCCATCATACTGTGTGAGGGGTGCTGAGAAGGCCATCATACTGTGTGGGGGTGCTGCCGGGGCCATCCTAATGTGGATGTGTTGGAAGGCTACTTTGGGGACATCATACTGTGTGTGTGGGGGGACTGCTGCGGGGTCATTATACTGTGTTTGTAGGGGGATTACTGCAGGGCCATCATACTGTGTGTGGAGGGGACAACTGTTAGGCCATCACACTGTGTGGGGGCATTATACTGAGTGTGAAAGGCTGTGGGGATGAGAACTGTTGGGGCATCAGGGGACATTATTACTTTTTAGGGGGACTCAGTAGACAACAGTTAATGTTAAGTGGACATTTAACAGGCATTAGTACATTATAGGGCATTATAGGGGCACTCAGAGTATTATAATTGTGAAAGCAGCACATAGGATGCATTATTACATTCTAGACAGCTAAGTATGAGCCCTATAACTTTGTATGGCACCTAAAGAAGGCAGTAATATATTCTTGGGGGCATTTTTACCATTCAGAGGGCACAAAGGGGGCATTTTACTTTGTAAGGTCCCCTTCATACGTCTGTATAATACTGATACCGGAAAAAACAATACTGTTGTCATTAGTGTTTTGGATCAGTGTGCCATGAGTGAGCCATCAGTGTGTCATCAGTGTGCCGTCCATTTTTTTCCAGTATGGCTTAATGAAAATCAATTCCAAAGCTTCTCCTATACTTTGCAATGTTAAACACGTACAGCACTCGACAGCACATGGTTGCCATCCGTATGCTGTACGTGTTGTAGCATAATTGGGAAGGATAAGTTTAAATCCCAGCTCTGCAGTGTTTGATTAGAAGCTCCTGCATGGTTTCTCTAAGAAGCAGGAAGTAGATTCATTGTGTTGCAGTCTCCTGAAGGAGTGTAATGCTGTTGGATGAAGCAGAGTTGAGTGTGCTGCTGATGAGGGTGTCCATCCCAAAATGTGAGCTGTATCTGGGAGAGAGACATGCCAGGGTCTCTCTCTGAATGGAGTGACTGGCAAGTCAGTCAATCTGCCTGAAGTAGCAGAGGCAAGAATTCCTCTATGAGAAGACTCTGCACAGGCCGCGTGCAGAGAACCTCAAGTATCAGTGGTTGCTATACACAATAGGTGTTTTGTTTGAGCGAGCTGGGGCTAGCTTAGTTGTGTATGAGCAGCCAGGGTCTGTTCTGTTTAGTTAGTGTCTGCACAAGGTTAGGGATTTATGCTTATGAATATGTTTTGGTGCTGTGCAACCTGTGGAAAGTAATAAAAACTGCATGTGTTTGGACCAAAACTGCATTCCTTGTGTGAACGCTACCTAAAGCCTAATGCCTACAAGAGAGATTGAATCTCTACAATTGGTTGAGAAATCCCAGAGAGCACAGGTGATTGCAATGTAAGGATATAATATACTGAGCTCAGACCGCCGTCAGTGCAGTGTGTAGGACTGTGTGCAGGGTGTAGGACTGTGTGCAGTGTGTAGGACTGTGTGCAGTGAGTTTCCAGCCTCATGATGTGTTGTCATTGGCAGTGCAGTGTTCACTGTGTGAGGCGGTGTGTCTGCAGAGTGGTATGGTAATTGTGCAATTGTTATGAGGTTGCTTGTAGTAAAGAACTAACTGCATGTTGCGGGCGGCGGAGCCTGTGTGCGTGATGTGCAGGTGGGGGCCAGGATGGAGTTACGTTATTATAGGATGGGGACCAATATTAAAGGATTCAAAGGAAATTTAATGATTAAATGCTAACGATAACACAAACAATTCATACAAGATATTTTTTTTTATCTATTATGAACTTTTTATTTTAAATCAAAGAACTAAACAAGTTGTCTGTGACACACATGTGTCAGTGAGATCACTAGCCAGTTGCCTAGTGATGTATGACGCCGTATCTCCAACGGCCAATAGAAAAGTTGAGTTGTGATGGGATTTGGCAGCTGTTTGCCAGGTGACCTATGAAACCATAAGAGCAATAGCCAATGGAAAACTGCCATGTTGTTCTGTAAGTATAAGCCTGCCAGTCTATTGGTGGAAAAATACAGTCCCTCAATGGAAAACTATACTTCTCCACGCGCCATTTGCATAAACAGGAAATGGGGGATGGTATCGTATGTTGGAGTCATTGGATATTACCATAATCTCCCCAATGTTTTCCAGATATGCAAGGATCCCAAATTCTGACTGGCTATTTACGTGCCTGCAGAGAGGACAGGTGATATTATTTAGGAGCCATCTTCCTATGCAGGCAGTATGAAAAAAGTGTGCGCACTGCATGAAGCTCACTCGATCTCCAGTTAAAATGTCCTCCAGGCAGATGGAGCAGGTTGCAGGTGGGTCCTCGACCGATCTTATGGAGGTAGGCAGTGTGAGCATGGAGGAGTTTACAACTTCAGGCTGGGTATTAGTAGGAGGATGAGTTCCTGTCTCCAGACCTCTCCGGTGGTGGTGGTGGCCTTCGTCTCTGCCTCCTACTTGTATTTAATGGTGTTATCTCCAGTCTACTTTGGCGGGCGAACCTGCTCCTTGTCTTGTAGGCAATAGATGACTGGTCCCTGATATGCCTCCATGTTTCTATGTAAAAAAGACAAACAACACACATATTAGTACTTTCCCCTGTGGAATATTAACCCTATAAGAAATACATATTTTGGAGACCAAGATTATTAATACATAAAGAAATGGTTGTACATTGAAATAACACAAATAAAACCAACAATTATGAAATACAACCAAATATTAAATATAATATTTATTGAAAATTGATCTACAACAAAACTGATTAAAATTGATTTAGATAGTAATATTACAGTAAAATTACAGTAATAAACAACTCATTAGTAAAGATCACCATATTGTGCCCATGGTGAAGAAAGCTCATCAGTATAAAATTAAATCCAAATGAGCAGGGAAAATACAATAATATGTAATAGGTACAAACCCCAATGTAGGAATGTTGTGTCCATATTTTAGAGACTTGTAGATGGAAGTATTAGTGGCTTTTATGCGCTTCCCGTCTTACCTGATATAGAAGGCCTTTGCCTTTCAATGCCATTTGCAGAAGGCTCTTCTGAGATGTTTAGGACATTAGAAATGCCCCGAGAAGACATGTTCTTCTCAAAGGGCCAAGATGCTGTAAGTCTCTTGGTCTTGACAACAATGAAGAATGCGAAGTTGTAGAATTCTTCTTGATAAACTTCCAGGAAATATTTTCTGGTATTAGCCAAAAAATAGTGATATGAAAAGAGGCACTCACTAGAGATGCTTCTCCAATGTGAATCCACCGATCAACACAACAACAGCCCCAGTAATAGCCGAGGCAATTATTGTGTCATAATGTCATTACCTCACATTCCGTGTTCCGTGTTCCATGATGTGTCCTAATGCCTACCACACTGCTACCTCATAATGCATATTCTACATGTGCAGCATACATTGTAATACACGCTGTATACACCTGCTCTTCTATATATTACTGTGCATTAATGGGATATACATGGCCTTACTAATCATTTATAGAAAGCGAAAAAAACAAAAATAAAAAATTGCTTTTATAAACAAAAAAGTCATTAAAGTTAAAAAACATGTTTTTTACTCATATGGTAAATAGAATTTAATACGGAGAAATAGTTATTTTTTTGCATTGCCTCTCAAAAAAATGCATTCAAATGAACAGAAAGCCCATGTACCCAATCCTTGTGGTATGAAATATTACAATTTCCACCAAAATAAGGCCTCTTTTAACCCCATTGCAACCTTTGACGTACATGTACGTCAAAGGTCGTGTCCCAGACTTTAATGTGGATTTGCACACCGAGCCCACATCTTTCTCTGCCTTTAACAGCCGTGGGTGAAGTGGAGCTCCGCCCAAGGCTCTTAACCTTGGCGCATCATACCACCCACCCATCAGAGTGTCTGTGACATGATTGTGGGGTCCGATGAGTTACTATGACAGCCGAGGGTCTGCCGATCTTCCCTTTGTCTGTCATTATGGACATTCCTGTGAGGCTATGTGCCACGATGCAGAAATGCTGCATATTTTTTCCGCTTCTCCCTGGCAGGAAAAGCACATGCCAATTTTACATGCGTTTTTCCCGCCAGGTAGAAGCATTTGTCAAGCGTTTTTGCATGCATTTCTGCATGCGGGTTATCAAGCACTTTTCCAAGCAATTTTAGCATCATTTGGAAAAGTGCTTGACAACTTGGTCACACTATATAAATCCATGTAACCGGTTTATATAGTGTGACCAAGTAATAGCTAAAAAAAAGAACAAGAATGGTAAAAAATAAAAAATAAAGATTCTACTTACCTTCTGATGGCCCGCGGTCTCCTTCTCCGATGCGTCCGGTCTCCCCGGTGTCTCGCGGTTGTGTAAAAGGACCTAACATGACGTCATTGAGTCATGTGACAGGTCACGCGACCACCGACGTCATGCTTCTTATGACCATATTGAAGTCGAGGCTTCTTCACCTTTCTTTGAGCCACCATTCAAGACTTGTGTAACATGTGTTTCACGGTGCTTGCATGGATGTCTGTGATCTCACTATTACAAAGCTTATGAGTCACCACTACCGTGTTTGTCGCACAAGAACTAATAGACCTTGTGATGATCTAACTTGCTGACTCCAATATTTTGCCTGGACTTTCACCTCTTGGCTTTTGAATGGATGGACGGACTTCAGTTCGTATTCTTCCAACTGTCATGGCAGTCACATGAAGCAGTTTGGCAATTTTCCTGGCTGAAAGACAGCTATTGATGAGCAGGATGATGCTGTTTCTCTTTTCTTGTCCGCCCCGCCAGCTGTCAATCAGTGAGAGTCGTACACAGTGTTCCAGTAAATGGTGTCCGGATTGATCCTTGCAACAGGAAAGGGGAGCTTGATCAGAACTGAATAAGAAGGAGGCAAACAGAATGATGAGTAGGTAATTTCAATCAAAATTACTTACAAAGTTTATAAATACTCGTAAAATTTTATTACAACTTTGTATACTTCGTAAGAGTATTTATTCTTTTGTTTATTTTTCACTGCTGATTCGGATTATGTGTGAAAAAAATGTTGGTTCTCTAGAAGACAGGACTTTTCATTGGTCAAATACTTACATACCTAATTAAATGTAAATTAAATTATACATCCAAGGTACTATAATTATATACAATACATCATTCTATGACCAAAAAGTAACAGGTTAACTGTTGGACAGGGTTTACAACTGTCCATAAATTTACAGACAGGCCGGTAAAAACTGGTGTTATTTCTGCCATCTGTAGAGCCTGGCAGAGAAAAAATAGTTCATTATTTGTTAATATTCTGTACTTTGTATTGTGTAAGTTTTCTCAGATACTCCCAGCACCCAGGTCCTGATGCGTGGGGTACTTTGACAAGTAGGGAAAAGTTTTGGAAGATGCTGAAGGAGTACCTTGCCAATCGTACCAGTGTCCTCCGTGATTCCTCTGTGCCTTACAACTATTGGGTATCCAAGCTGAACACGTGGCATGAACTGTCTCTCTATAACTTGGAGGTCCTGGCCTGCCCTGCCGCTAGTGTTTCGTCAGAGGACGTTTTTAAGGGGTATTATAACTGATAGGCGCATCCGCCTGCCAACTGAAATGCTGACAGTCTGACTTTTATCAAAATGAACAAGGCTGGATTGGACCAGATTTCTCAACACCACTGGATGACAGCAGCATAATAGAAACTCAAATCCAGTGGTTTTTTTTTTTTCGTCTATTTCCATGCGCCCCTTCACACTCAGACATGTGTGTATGCTTCTTGATTTTGTTTTATTTTATGTCGTCCTCCTCCTTCTCCTTTTCCTCCACCACCATATCAACAGGGTGACTATCATGCAACACCCCCATTCATTTTTTAAGGGTGTTTATGATGCCCGTAGGAACAATTTTTAGAGGCCTACCTCTAACATTCCATAACATATACATGTATACTCTCCAGTCGGAAATGTACAATATACAGCTATGGCATAGCCGGTTGCTGGCCCTCTAATAATAGTAAGGACCCCCTAATGGCCCTCTACAAATAGTGAGGGCCGCCTGATGGCCCTGTAAAAATAGGCGTGGTGACTTTCAGAGTCCCTCCTTCATAAATGAAACAAGATGTGTCTGATCATGTCTCACACACAACATGGCCACATAAGGTAGTAAAATGTTAAAATTACATTTACTGGTGAATGTATTTTTCTCAGTTGAAAGCAATGCGAACTTGCAAAAACGCAGTAAAAACACTTTGTGTAAACGTAGCCCAAGGTGTGGAGAAGCATTTTTTTATTTTGCCCTATATACAAGTCAATATCTTGAAACGAATGTTTCTTAACATTTTTTTCCAGGAAAATCCATTTTATCTTTGTTTTTGTATGTTTTATTGTCAGTCCGTAAAAGTGGGGTAATATTCTGACAACATTGTTCACAGCAGCAACCTGGGATTCAGAGATGCTTCCACATGCTATTCCCATGCAATTTCAGCACTATTTCCATTAATCTGACCAATTTTTAGACCCCCTCCAGAACTCCGGGGATGGGGGGGTGGAGGGGGATGGTTGCCGAAAAAATGCTTGAGTTTCTCATTGACTTACATTGTACTCATTACTCGGGTCAAGCACCCTAGCATTACGATTTTCTTGATCCGAGTAACGAGTACCCGAGCATTTTAGTGATCGCTCATCACTACTAGTAGTAATGCATATTGTTTTCGGTAATCTTGCTGAAGTACAAGTACTGTAAAGGTACTGCCTAGTTTTCATAATATACAATGCAGAGTAAGTATAGGTAGAACATAGAGTAAAATTTAGAACATAAGATGGTAACTGCAGTTAGAGGATGACAATGGAGTTAGGTATAGTATAAGCATTGTTAGTATAGTATTAATGTAGAAAAGTAATGCAAGGCGTGTGCTAGAAGTAGGTGAAAGGTTAGATCTGCCAAGCAACAGACTGCAGGAGCAGAAATAATTAAAAAAGTAAAAAAAGGAACCACTTCCTAGTTTAGTTAGTTAGTGTGAGAGTTCATTGGTGACAGTGACAAGGTCAAGTACAAGCTGCAGTGGGCTAACAACGAGAGGAGTACATATTGTGTTGGGTGGTATGAGACTTTACAAGACTCCCTGCGGGCTTTCCTGCAATATCCGGAGCCTAATGCCTCGAAACAGGTGCTATGGGGAGTACCTTAACCCCTTCCGTACAGAGGAAGATAAATGTGGAACTGCATGAGGAAAAGGTAAAGGATCTCATCAATACTGTGGAGCCGGGTGGGAAATCCCTGGGGCTGAAGGAAGAAAGGAACACGTTTGGTTCTTTCACCCTATTTTTGCACCCTCCTTCCCTAACTACACCTATGATGGTATGTCACAACAATGCTGTTAATTATATTTTTAATGACTGAATAAAGATTGTACATTTTATACTTGAAGCTGGATCTCTACAAGTACAGCCACACCAAGACCATACATTACTAGCATATTTAGTGATAACTGAATAATACCACTACACTGATCATTAATCATTTAAAAAATCACCTTAATATTATCACCAGTAACAGTTGCACACAGGACCTCTGTTTGTAGTATATAGTGCATAGTCTAAGTGTACAGGCAATACAGTGATCACCGGTGACACTACACTGTATAGCTCTGTAGATACTTTATAGTATGTAGTATAAGTGTACAGGTAATTCAGTGATCACCGGGGAAATTATACATAAGGGACCACCATACCGCTTATTACAGTATCTGTGTGACGTCTCTACTCGTAAAGCCCGTGTTTTACCCTGGGTGTTGGGGGACTCGGTGTCGGGCCCCTGTGATGGAGAGGTGGGATGAAGGAAGGTGACTCCCTGCTCCTCGCGGAGTCTTGCGCTCACCAGGGACGGGGGTCCGACAACCTCCGAGTAAGTCCAGCATTCAGTCGCGACCCTACAACAGAGTGTTCCTGAACTACAGACCGAATCGTTTCCTGTCCGTGTGTGTGCAAATAGGCCGGGTCTCCCTCTGAACTCCTCTCAGAACAAGGGCACGGGTGGCAGCTCCGCTCCGTCTGATACCCGGCGGGATCCTCAGGGCCTAACCGGGCTTTCCCGTCCAGGACGTAGAGTAGCAAGGTCGGGTGTCGGGGGCCGGTACCCCTCTTGCAGCCGGAGTCCCTCTGAATATATCAGCATGGCGAGGACAGGTGGCGTACACCACTCCGTCTGCATCCTGCCTGGGATCCATTTGCTGTGGAGCCACACTCTCAAGCTCCAGGCCTTCTTGATCCTGGTCCTTGGCGGGGTTGAGACATTCCGTGTCTACAACCTACCTCTCGTCCCAAGGCCAGGGTACGAGGGCTGTGTCCCTTGCCGGTGCAGGCCCACACAGGATCTGCGCTCCCGGAGGGAAGTCACATTACACACAGTATTTTGACAGCACAGTACGACCAAGACCAACTAGCCAGGTTGCGCCAAAGACCGACCAACTAGGACCAGACAAAAAGAAGAACCAAGATCAAAGATGGCTTTTTATTAAATATGAAATTTAAAGTGTAACTAACTTGTAGGTCCTCCACCCTCACCCACTAATTGGTTCCCCTAACTCTTGGTTCCCCAGTCTCCCTGTAACCAGGGGAGCAGCACCTAGTGCATAATAGCTCCCTCTGGTGGAGAAGTGTGGTGTTGGATGCAAAAGGTTAGGTCCCGACTATCATACTGTCCTTACCTCAGAGGAGGAACACCACACTCCATTAAAGAAGTGCAGCATCCCTGTGGCGGTCGAACCCTCTCTGGCGCCACATCTGCATTCAAAGTAAGTTGATACAGTTAAAGGGAATCTGTCACCAGATATTTGCCACCTTATCTGAGGGCAGCATAATGTACAAACAGAGGCCCTGATTCCAGCAATGTACCATTCACTGGGCTGCTTGCTGCAGTTTTGATAAAATCACTGTTTTATCAGAAGAATATTATCACTAGAGGACTAGTAAACCTGCTACCAGGTAGTCAAGCATATTCATGAGCTCTGTATAACCCCACCCCACCACTGACAGGACGTTTTTCTTGTACACTGTACATGGACAGAAAGCTGCCAATCAGTGGTGTGGGTGGGGTTGTACGGTGCACAAAATTCACAGAACTGCTATATTTGCAACCGATCAATTTATCAAAATGATAGCAAGCGGCCCAGTAAGTGACATATTGCTGGGATCAGGGTCTCTGCCTCCGTTGGGACGCTGACTGTACCAGAGGGCTCTCCAGGATTTGGGCCTAGGTGAGCATATAGTATATTGTTTTATTCTTGTAGGGGAATGTGGACAGAATCATACTGGAGGGAAGGGAGACAGAATACTATGTGGCCACCACACTGTGAGGGGGGTGCTGTGGGGTCCATCATCCCGTGTGAGGGGGGACTACTGTAGGTGCCGTCATACTGTGTGTCGTGGAACTACTATGGTAGTCATTATATTATTATGTGGGAGAAACTACTGTGAGGGCATTTTACTGTTTGAGAGGTGCTGTGAGCGCCATCATACTATGTGTAGCGGCTACTGTGTGGGCAATTTTTTCGGTCCTTCATACTGTGTGGACATATTGTTGGGGCCATCATGCTATATGTGTGGGGGCTACTATCTGGGAAATACTGTGGGGCCATCATACCATGAGGGGGTGCTGTGGGGGTTACTGTACTGTGTGAGCATTGCTGGGGAGGTCATTATACTGTGTTAGGGGTGTTGTGGGTGCCATTGTACTGTGTGGGGGCCATCATACTAAGTTGGAGGTGCCGTGGGAACCATCATTACGTGTGTGTGGAGGCTACTGTGTTGGCAAGAGTGTAAGGCCATCATACTGTCTGGGGGTGCTGTGGTGGCCATCATGCTGTGTGTGTGAGGGGGCTACTTTATGGGCAATACTGTGGGACCATCATACCATGCGAGGGTGCTGTGGGGATTAATATACAGTGTAGGCGGTGCTGTGGTTGTTATTATACTATGGTAGGAGTGCTGTTGTGTCACCCTGGCCTGGATGCCACAAATATAATAAAGCTGTGTCTTAGAGCAAGGGGGAGGTTCTCTAGTCAGGGGAACATTAGCATGCAATACCTCCTGTCACAGGCCAGTAGGGGGAGCAGGCTGCCCCTATAAAAGCTGGAACTGGGGGCCGGGTTAGGGAGAACTGGACGACCTGTCTCAGGACTGAGACTTGTCCCAGAGCAGAGCAGGGACAGAAAGTTGTATTGCACCTAAGAGGAAGTGTGGCAGGAGGAGAGCCACAAGCCAGAGACAAGAGGCGAAGTGAGCCTGTCTTGGCAGATAAAGGACTTAATTTACCAGACTTTGGTGTCTGAGGCTGGGAGGATTCCACATCCTACAGCAGATAACCAGTCCGCAGGGAACTGTATATTCCTTGGCCTAAGAAGCCCGGAGGCTCTGCCACAACAGAAGGGACCAGCACAGCCGTACCAGGCTGGGAGCAGAAAGGAACCCATGTCGCAGGCCATACAGGCGAGAATACACGGAGAGCTCGGAAACATTACCCTATAAGAAGGAGATAGCCAGAAGGAGCGCAGAAAGCACGGTAGGCCTACATCCTCACCCTGACCAGGGCCAATTTCCCCATTGCTCTCAGACATCCAGGTCCCCTCCTAGCCGGGACTGTTTGTGGGTCAGTTTACCTGTTCTAGTAAAGACCCTGGACTGCAACCTGTTGTTTGTGTGCTCCTTGCTCCTCCAGCACTAACGGCACTGGGACTCTCACCACCATCACTCCCACCATCCATTATACTGCCCTGGGGCCGCACTCTTTCCGTGGGGAGTCACACCATCCCAGCTGCATACATCATCAGCCCCAGCGGTCTGCCTTGCAGCGGCGGTTCCTAATGACCGCAAATCCACGGGTGGCGTAGTTGGACATAATCAACAGCACTTAGCAGACTACCACTGGCCTGACCACCCTGAGCCACGGAACCGGGTTGCCACTACTACCCCCATCGTTCCCCTATTGCCCGGATCCAAGTGCCCCACGGCCCAGGGGGCGAGTCAGCTTTGGCGTAGTCAGCAGGATTTTGTGCCCGCAACCACCGGGTACTGCGTGCCTTCAAAAGACTGTCATACCAGCCGTGGTGAAGGTTCCCGCCATCTTCAGTCGGTTCCCGCCATCTTCAGCTGTTTTCCCGCCATCCGAAGTAGTTTTCCCGCCATCGGATGCCATCTTCAGGATGCCGCGCGGGAAGAAGAGGGACGTGGATGTCCAAACGGCGTGAGACTCGAAGCTCCGCCCCACGCACCGACGCTGCGCAAGGTCCTGGAAAGGGGAGAGAGAGCGACGCTGACGTCACCAGGACGCGACGCTAGGTCCTCGTCCGGAGCAGCATCAGCGGAGCCGCGGCCTACAGAAGAGGATCGTCGGAAGGTAGGCTGCGCTTAACTAGGGGGGAGGAAGATGTCGGACACAGAGGCGCCCACTACCACCAGCGCAGCTGCAGCAGCGATGATGCCATTTTCCCTGCCCTACATCCCTGGAGCGGCCTGGCTGCCCAAGTACTCAGGGGAGCCCCATGCCCTGACTAATTTTAAAGAAAGGCTGTACAGTTTGTTCCAAGTTTACCCCCTGACAGAGGAACAGAAGGTTAGCATACTGACAGGGCAGTTAACTGGCGCAGCCCAGCGGGAGTTAAAGTCATGGCCCGCTGAGGAGAAAAGAACTGTGAATGGTATTCTGGCCCGGCTGCGGGGTACCTTTGACACACGTACCTCCGCTGAAATTAAAATGAGGTTCTATGGATGTAAGCAGCGGGCACGGGACAGCATCAGAGACTATGCCCTAAATTTGCAGGAAGCCCTGAGGGCCATCCAACAAGCTGACCCAGGCAGCGTGCAGGATACGGATAAGCTCCTAACAGAACAGTTCATAGAAGGTCTGCTGTGTAGCGCCCACAGGACCCAGCTGCGCCTCATGTTCTTTCAGAACCCTGATCTGACTTTTGCCCAATTCAAGGACAGGGCCATAAGGGTGCTCTGTGAATCCGCAACAAGTGGCGCTATAAACCCCCGGCGCCCTGCTCTCACCTACCACCAGGAGGCGGCGCCCTCCTCTATGGACTCTGTGGGGGCCGATGCACAGGCCCTGAACCAAGCTCCGTCGAAAGATCTGCATCACCAAGTCCAGGAGCTGACCAGGAGCATCGCGGCGTTGACCAGGACCGTCCAGGTGTTACAAGTGGACCCGTCAAGACCCATCGAGTTGGCTTCAAGTCCAGAGGATGTCCCGTGGCGTCGACAGAGGAGGATCCCGTCGTTCCGAGGGAGGCCCACAGACCGCTACGCAGAGGATGGACAGCCGATTTGCCGTTGATGCAACCAGCCCGGACACATTTCCAGGTACTGTAATTTAAACGGGTCCAGCCTGGGGCAGAGGGCCAATCCCCAGGCATAAGATCAGCAGGCCCTTACAATTGGCATAATAAGTATGTTAGGGGGCGCCTGGTTTTACCCGTGGTGCTGGACGGTATCCCCATGAGCGCCTTGCTGGATACTGGGTCGCAAGTAGCCACTATCTCTTATGTACTTTTTAAGCAGTATTGGACTGATTCTGATATCACACGGTATCCAGACAGTAACTTGGGCATCATCGCCAGTAATGGCTTACCCGTGCCGCAGATGAGGTTCAAGGAGATGACCATTAAAATTGGTAAAGTTGAACTACCGGCACAGGGAGTAATTATTGTGGACATTGACCGTCGTGAGAGTCACCCTAAAATAACTGTGGGTACTAACGTGATTGAAAATTGTCTTTCAGAGGTAATTGTAATTCTACAACAGGTGGCGGTGAATGCTAGTTCCAGCCAACAGAGAGTCCTCAACAAGGAGATAAAAGCCCTGATGAGACGGCAACAGGTAGAACTGTCTGGTGGTGAGATCGGTAGCGTAAGACTGAGTGACCCATTCCCAATTTCCATGCCTCCCAAAAGTGAAATGATGATCTGGTGTCGGACTGCAATCGGGGTGAGAGGTAGAGACTACCAAGCCATGGTAGAACCCGTGTACTCAGACAGCAGGCCCACCATTTTGACAGCCAGGGGAGTGGTTGATGTCCGCCATGGGAGGGTGCCCGTTCGCATTCTCAACATTGGGAGAGAGAGGTACACTTACCCAGGTACGCTACACTTGCCAAACTGTTTGTTGTCGAACACAAAGCTATCAGGGCCGTGGAACCATTGCCTCCATCTCCTCAGGCGAAGGGTAATGGCTCCCAGAAACAAAAGGAGGACTGGTGCCAGAAACTCCATGTGGGTGCTGACTCCACTCCCCTGCACCAAAAACAAGGAGTCTACCGGGTGGTCCAGGAGTACGAGAGAATTTTTAGTAAGCACCCGCTAGACTTCGGCAGAGTAAAAGGGATAGAACACCACATCCCCACAGGGAGCCACCCACCAATAAAAGAGAGACACAGGCCTGTACCCCCTGCACATTATCAGAACGCCAAGGGTATGCTGCGGGAAATGAAAGAAGCTGGGGTCATTAGAGATAGCTGTAGCCCCTGGGCAGCCCCCCTGGTTCTGGTAAAAAAGAAAGACGGCACCATGAGAATGTGCGTGGACTATAGACAAATCAACCGTATCACCCACAAAGACGCATATCCGCTGCCTAGAATAGAGGAGTCTTTAGCCGCACAAAAATCAGCTAACTTTTCTACTTTGGACCTTACTAGTGGGTACTGGCAGGTTCCTGTGGCAGAGGCTGACAAGGAGAAGACCGCCTTCACCACCCCGATGGGACTGAGTGAGTTCAACTGTATGCCCTTCGGACTCTGCAACGCACCAGGGACCTTCCAGAGGCTGATGGAATGCTGTCTAGGGCACCGAAACTTCGAGACGGTCCTCCTTTACCTGGACGACGTGATCGTCTATTCGAAGACCTACGAGGACCATCTAAAGCATCTGGCCGAGGTGTTCGAAGCCCTGGCAGGCTACGGCCTGAAGGTGAAACCATCGAAGTGTCACCTGCTGAAACCAAAGGTCCAGTACCTAGGGCACGTGGTAAGTGCGGAAGGAATAGCCCCCGACCCTGACAAGGTCACGGCAATCAAGAGCTGGCCAAGCCCCTCGAACATCAAGGAAGTGAGGCAATTCCTCGGGTTGGTAGGCTACTACCGAAGGTTCATCCCAGGGTTCACTAAGATGGCAGCTCCTATGCAGGACCTCCTGATAGGACAGTCTAAGTCCAGAAGTCAAAAGCCACCCTTCAAGTGGGATAAACCGGAAGAGGAGTCCTTCCGCCAGTTGAAGATGGCCCTCATGGGGGATGAGATCCTGGCCTACCCTGACTATGGCCAGCCTTTTATCCTCCACACAGATGCCAGTAATGTGGGACTGGGAGCCGTACTGTCCCAAAACCAACAGGGCAGAGAAAGGGTGATCGCGTACGCCAGCCGGAAGCTGAGGCCCACCGAGAGGAACCCGGAGAATTACAGCTCCTTCAAGCTAGAATTCTTGGCGGTGGTGTGGGCCGTAACGGAACGCTTCAAGCATTACCTGGCCTCCACAAAGTTCACCGTGTACACGGACAACAACCCGTTGACACACCTGGACAATGCGAGACTGGGTGCCCTGGAACAGCGGTGGATGGCCCGTCTCTCCAACTATGACTTTGTGATCAAGTACCGGGCAGGCAAAACCAATGCCAACGCTGACGCCCTATCGAGAATGCCTCACTTACCTGAAGGTGACGAAGACCCAGAAGAGCTGGAGGAGGTAGAACTTCCCGCGTTTCACCGGTATGGAGCCGCTCAATACTCCCACCGCATGAAGGAGGAGGATCTAACAACCGTGATGATCAATCCCCTACCTCACCACAGCTGGGCCGAGACCCAAGATAGTGACCCTGCCATCCGCCTAGTGAAAGATCTGCTGACCCAGGAAGATGCCCGCATAGATCCGGATGCTCCAGAGGAAGCCAAGCAGCTATGGAAAAAGAAGAGCAAGCTGTTCCTCTACGAAGGCAAGCTGTGCAGAAGGATTGTCAACCACCGGACGCACGAGCTGACCTGGCAAGTCGTGGTCCCAAGGCGGGATGCAGCTATGGTCCTGGGGGCTTACCATGACAGAGCGGGGCACTTCGGTTGGAAGAAACTGGAGTTCCTGCTAAGAGGATGGTTCTTTTGGGTCGGCATGAGAGGGGCTGTAGAGAAGTGGTGCAGAGACTGTGGCCCATGTCACCTAAGGAGGAAGGACCGCACCAGCCAGAAGACACCCTTGAGGCCCATCGTCACCACGCAGCCTCTTGAGCTGGTAGCTCTGGACCACGTCAAATTGGCTCCAAGCCGGTCAGGATACATCTATGCCCTGACCATCGTGGACCACTATTCCCGTTTTCTAGTGGTGGTCCCGGTAAAAGACTTGACAGCGCAAACGGCGGCCAGAGCCTTCCAGCAATACTTCTGCCGTCCACACGGGTATCCGGAACAGGTCCTGACGGACCAGGGTCCAGCGTTCGAAGCTGAAATCTTCCAAGAATTCTGCAACCTCTATGGCTGTAAGAAGATTCGGACATCGCCTTACCACCCACAAACCAACGGAATGTGTGAGAAAATGAACAATATAGTCATTGATCTCCTGAAGACGTTGCCCCTGGAGGAACGCAACCTGTGGCCAGAAAAACTGCCGGACCTAATAGACTTGTACAACCATATCCCGGTGAATGCTACAAACTGCACCCCGGCTTACCTGATGCGAGCCAGACCAGGTAAGCTGCCCGTAGACCTGGAGATGGGAGTCCTAACACCTGAGGACACCTCCCCGGATGCGGACTGGGATACGGAAAGGCAACTGCAGTACAAGAAGGTACAGGAGAGTGTGGAGAAGAGCCTGGCCCAGGTGAGAGAGAGGCAAGAAAGACTCTTCAACCAACACGCCCCTGCTGGTCCCCTAGAACCTGGTGAGCAGGTCCTGAAGCGAAAGAGAAGGCTTCACAAGTTGGACGACCAGTGGGAAAGGGAACCCTACACCGTACTGCAGTCTGACCACGACAACCCGAAGGTGTGCGTGATCACCAAGGACGGAGGAGAAACCACTAGTACTGTCTCCAGAGACCACCTCAAAAGATGCCCCGAGCAACTCCGTAGTGCAGAAGAGGATCAAAGTGACCTTGAACCCGCAGAGGACAAGGAAGAAATGATCAGCACCGTTCTCGGAGAGTTCCCTCAGTCCTGGACTCGGATAAACGATGCAATAGTGGTACCCGTCCTGCATTTCCTGCAACCGACTGAGCAACAACCTGCACCAGGGCCGGAAGGTGAAGAGGAGCCAGCAGTTCCAGAGGCAGAAGAGCCTGTACCAGCAGCCCAGGAGAGTCAACCCTCTGCTGACAGTGAGCCTGCCATGCCTGCGGTAAGCCAAAGGACCCGCAGACAGCTGCCTGCCCTGCCTGTAAGTCCAGCTGGTAGCTGTACCCCTAATGCTAGTGGGGAAAGCCAGGTCGGTCCACCACCAGACAGTGGGTTAAGGAGATCAACCAGGAGCACAAAGGGGCAGATACCCGCTCGCTGGAGAATATAGGATGCACTAGAACTGTAAATAACCCTGTTACCAAATGTTGAAATGTTTGCCAAGTTACCTGCGTGATTATTAATAGCGTGTTTCAGTTTCTTGCAGTTACCGTACGGACTCAAAGGTTATGGACTATTTATAACCGGGACCTTTGTATGGACTGCGTTCGGAGCCTAACCAAGGGATGAACTAAGTCTGTAAAGGACTTGGGGTAGGACAGACCCCCACCTGGTTAAGGCTCCCCGTTGTATTGGTGATATGGACACCCGGTCACAGACCACACTGTGACCTTAAGAACTCAAGCTGTGCGTCGTCTGTCTGTTAATGTTTTATGGTTATGCATATTGTCTTTGTTTATTGTTTAGTCCCGGAGTACTAAATTTTACTAGGGGGGAATGTGTCACCCTGGCCTGGATGCCACAAATATAATAAAGCTGTGTCTGAGAGCAAGGGGGAGGTTCTCTAGTCAAGGGAACATTAGCATGCAATACCTCCTGTCACAGGCCAGTAGGGGGAGCAGGCTGCCCCTATAAAAGCTGGAACTGGGGGCAGGGTTAGGGAGAACTGGACGACCTGTCTCAGGACTGAGACTTGTCCCAGAGCCGAGCAGGGACAGAAAGTTGTATTGCACCTAAGAGGAAGTGTGGCAGGAGGAGAGCCACAAGCCAGAGACAAGAGGCGAAGTGAGCCTGTCTTGGCAGATAAAGGACTTAATTTACCAGACTTTGGTGTCTGAGGCTGGGAGGATTCCACATCCTACAGCAGATAACCAGTCCGCAGGGGACTGTATATTCCTTGGCCTAAGAAGCCTGGAGGCTCTGCCACAACAGAAGGGACCAGCACAGCCGTACCAGGCTGGGAGCAGAAAGGAACCCACGTCGCAGGCCATACAGGCGAGAATACACGGAGAGCTCGGAAATGTGGGCTGTTACCCTATAAGGAGGAGATAGCCAGAAGGAGCACAGAAAGCACAGTAGGCCTACACCCTCACCCTGACCAGGGCCAATTTCCATCGTTCCCCTATTGCCCGGATCCGAGTGACCCACGACCCAGGGGGCGAGTCACTGTCAGTGCCATTGTTCTAGAAAGAGGGTGCTATGGGGGTCATTGTACTGTGTGGTGGTCCTGTGGATGGAAATCATATTTTATTTGGGATGCTGTGGGGGCCATCATACTGTGGGGGCTTTATTACTGTGGGAGAGGTTGCTGTGTGGGTCATCATACTCTGTGAGGGGGACTACTATGTGGGCAATACTGTGAGACGATCATACTGTGTGGAGTGCTATGGGGCCATCATACTGTATGGAGGTGCTGTGAGGGCCATCATACTGTTTGTGGGGGGACTATCAAGTGGGCAATACTGTAGGGCCATCATACTGTGTATTTTGGTGAGCTACTTTGGATCTTTCATAGTGTGCTGGAGTGCTGTGGGGACCATCATACTGTGTGGATTGACTACTGTGGGGGTCATTAAACAGTATGGGGGATGCTGTGGGAGCCATCATTGTTATGATCTGCAACATGTACTAAGGAAAGATAGGGGAAGGCTGTCCTTACAGTAAGACTAAGCTGAATCCCTACAATGTAGCGGGCTGCCTGTTCCTAGCGAACAGACCCGCCTTAGTCCTTGGCTAGTCTGAACGAAGACCTATAGCATAAGGGGAGGGGTCCCTAAAAGAACTAAGGACTGGGACAAAAATGGGACACCTCCTAAACAGAGAAGTTGTTGCAGAACACAAAAAGACAAACTGACAAAAAGGTACTAGAGGTCCCAGAAGGACCAAGCAAACTGACAGAGAAAGGCACCGAAGCACCTGGCTAGAGAAACAGTCAAACGCTGTAGTCCAGCACAGCCAAAAAGGCGGAGCTGGAATATAAAGGTAGATGGTCACGTGACCGCAAAACATACGATGGAAAAAAACAAACAGGAGGATTCTAACAGTACCCCCTCTTTTTATGAGGATCCTCCGGATCCTCCAGGCCCAGGCCTATCCGGAAACCTCTTGTGGAAAGCTTTAACAAGCCTAGGAGCAGAGACATCATCCGTCCTTACCCAGTAGTTGTCTTCGGTACCGAAACCCTTCCAGGAGACAAGATACTGTAATCTCCCTCTATGCCATCTAGAATTCAAGATACGAGAAATTTCATATTCGCCGTCTTCCACCACAGGAGGAACTGTGACAGTGGCATCTCTATCTGATACATCAGCCTTTTTCAACAAGGAAACATAAAACACAGGATTAATCTTCCAGGAAATAGGGACATCCAACCGAACAGCAGATGGGTTAACAACCTGAAGCACTTTAAATGGACCCACAAACTTAGGACCCAGTTTTTTAGAGGGAATCCTCAACTGCAGGTTCTTTGAGGACAACCAAACCATGTCACCCACAGTAAACAAAACCTCCTTACGTTTCTTATCAAAATACTTCTTGGACTTCTTGTTAGCCTCTTGAAGGTTGCAACGTACATTAGTCCAAACTCTCTCCAAATCACCGGAAAAATTCTCCTCCTCCGGCACCGCCGACCCCAATTTGGAGAACGAACCAAAAGACGGATGTCTCCCAGTACAGCAAAAAAAAAGGAGAACAACCGGCAGAGGAGGATGTATGATTGTTAAGAGCAAATTCAGCGAGAGGCAGAAACTCAGACCACACCTCTTGATTGTCCACCACAAAGCAACGCAAAAACTGTTCTACATCCTGGTTCTTTCTTTCAGTCTGTCCATTAGACTCAGGATGATACCCAGACGAAAATGACAAATGGACTCCCAACCTGTCACAAAAAGCACGCCAAAAGCGAGCCACAAACTGAGGTCCTCTTTCAGAAACAATATCCGTGGGAACGCCATGAAGCTTGACAATCTCCTTAACAAATGGCTTAGTAAGCGTCTTGGCGCAGGGCAACTTAATGAATGGAACCAAATTACACATCTTACTAAAACGGTCCACGACCACCCAGATCACAGTAAAACCCTCGGACACAGGAAGAGCAGTAATAAAATCTATTGTGAGATGCGTCCAAGGTGCGCTAGGGACCTCCAGGAGGCAAAGCAAACCTTCAGCAGGAGTATGTGAAGCCATTGACCTAGCACACACCGTACATTGACGCACCCACTTGATGACTTCTTTCTGCCATCCAGGCCACCAAAAACTGCGACTGATAAGTCTCTTAGTCTCCGAAATTCCTGGATGACCTGCCAACTGAGACTCATGACACTCCACAAACAAATCTCTCTTAAAGGTTCTAGGCACGAACAACCTCCCATGGGGAGTGTTAGATGTGGTATCATCTTGAGCTTTCAGAATCCCATCCTCCAAAATGGAGTCCAATGCCGCCACCACAACTCCTTTCTGTAAAATGCTCTCCTCCTCCTCGGCACCGACCGTAGGAGAGATGCTGCGAGATAAAGCATCGGCTTTAACATTCTTAGTACCATGGATATAGGTAACAGAAAAATGAAACTGAGAAAAAAAAGTGCCCACCTAGCTTGACGGGCATTCAAGCGCTTGGCAGCATCCAGATAGATCAAATTCTTATGATCTGTGAAAACCTGAATAGGAAATCTAGCGCCTTCCAAAAAATGATGCCAATGTTCAAACGCGAGTTTAATAGCCAGAAACTCCCGATTTCCAACATCATAATTCAGTTTGGTTTCCGAAATTTTTTTCGAAAAGAAGGCACAAGGATGTACTCTATCCCTGTTCTCCTGAGACAAAACTACTCCGACCCCCACCGATGAAGCATCGACCTTGACCAAAAAAGGCTTGGTCTCATCAGGCTGCATAAGGATAGGGGCAGAACTGAACCTCTCTTTGAGATACTTAAACGCTTCAATGGCCTCAGTAGTCCACTGGACCGTATTCGCACCTTTCCTGGTGAGATCGGTTAGAGGCTTAACAATTACAGAAAAATTCTTAATGAATTTCCTGTAATAATTGGCAAAACCCAAAAATCTCTGTATAGATTTCAAAGCAATAGGCCTAGGTCATTCCTGCACAGCCTGAACCTTCACCGGGTCCATCTCAAAGCCCTCGCTGGAGACAATGTAGCCCACAAAACTAATTTTCTGCACAGCAAACTCACATTTCTCCAGCTTAGCAAAGAGTGAATTATCACTCAGTAACTGCAAAACTTCACGTACACTCTGCCAATGGGACTCTAGATCTGGTGAATAAATCAAAATGTCATCCAAATACACAACCACATTCTTACCAATCAAAGGTCTCAGGATGTCATTAATAAGGTTCTGAAAAAATGCAGGTGCATTGGTAAGACCAAAAGGCATCACCAGATTCTCAAAATGACCTACCGGAGTGTTAAAAGCAGTTTTCCTTTCATCACCCTCCTTCACTCGTAACTAGAGATGAGCGTTGTTCTACTCGAACTGTTCGCCAATCTCAAATTCGAGCTGTTTTGGGCGGTGTTCGAGCCGGTCGGCGAACACGAACAATTTGAGAAAAATTCGGCTGTTCGAGGTTATGTTCGATAACTGTTCGTGCACCAAAATCATAACTGGATTTTTTCTCAGTAATGATGAAAATTAATGTTAATACGCAGTTTGAGTGTACAGCGGGGCGGGGGGAGGGGCAGGGGATGGATCTCTGCAGGAACAATGAAGATCTCCATTTTTTTTTCTCTTTCCCGCATTTGCAGTGGGGAGGTGCAATCTGTCAGCCTATCAGCAGCGCACACACGGAGCGAAGTGCTTTTTTTCACACAAGCAAGGGCATGTGTGATTGGCAGTGTATGTCACATGTCCTTGCCCTATAAGACCAAGCCATTTTCCCCGTCGCCACCATTTTCTCACTGCTGCAGCTGCGTGTTAGACGGCACCGCTGTTGCTGTGTGCGCTATACCTTGTTAATTTCAAGCCAATTTTCGCACAAATATACAGATAGCTTGGGAGTAGGGAATAGTTGTGATTGCAGTCCTTTTAAGGACTAGGTTACAGCATTTCCTACGACTTTTATCAGGCAGGTCTGTGCTCTTAAATAGATAGATTGTGGGAGTAAAGACTAATTGTTATGCACACGCCCGGGCTAGAGCGGCGTGTGCATGTGATTGGTAGTGATTCCACTGGACCGTGCCGGAGAGTGTATGCCTGGAGGGGCGTAACTAAGTATCTACCCGATCCGACCAAGGTGGCACGACGGCATACGACGCCAGTGCACCAAGGAGGAACCGAGCAGAGGGACCAGGTGCTACTCCAGGACAGACCCCGGACACGGCTGTTGACCCACACAGGGAAATACAGGAACAGACTGGTATGCAGGCAGGCGGGTATGCAGGCAGGCGGGTATGCAGGCAGGCGGGTATGCAGGCAGGCGGGTAAAGGCAAGCACAGCTAGAGTGCAGACGGGGAGGCACTAGCAGGTAGGAACACAGGCGGGATAGAGCCCAGTACACACCGGGACTCAGGAACAATACAGGCAGGATAGGGCCCAGTAAACACTGGGACTCAGGAACAATACAGGCAGGATAGGGTACAGGCAGGGCAGGACAGGACTGCCGGAGCAGCGGGCAGAAGCAGGGCAGGACAGGACTGCAGGAGCAGCGGGCAGAAGCAGGGCAGGACAGGACTCTGTTCACACGGAACAGACAGGAAGGGAAAGACAGAGCCAGACACCCACAGGGTACTTGCAGTGAAGTAGCGAGTGGACCAAAAACTCACAAACGGGAGTACAGAGACAACAAGCAGGAGTTAGGTACGAGTACAGACTCTGCAGGAAAAGGAAGGGAATGGACATAGACAAAACAGGTAAAGGATAGGAGAGAGTTCAGACTGGAACTGAGTGTACGGAGGAGACCGACACTGCAGCGGGATACAGGAGCGGGTCTGGGAATACTGCCCCCAGAGAGGCGGGACGAACAGGCAAGGAGCGTGTTCAGACAGGACAGACAAGATACAGGACACAGTTCAGACACGGGAGCTGACACCGCAAGGCAGGAGACATACAGGACTTAGTTCAGACACGGGAACTAATACCGTAAAGCAGGAGACATACAGGACACAGTTCAGACACGGGAGCTGACACCGCAAGGCAGGAAACATACAGGACTTAGTTCAGACACGGGAACTAATACCGTAAAGCAGGAGACATACAGGACACAGTTCAGACACGGGAGCTGACACCGCAAGGCAGGAAACATACAGGACTTAGTTCAGACACGGGAACTAATACCGAAAAGCAGGAGACATACAGGACACAGTTCAGACACGGGAGCTGACACCGCAAGGCAGGAAACATACAGGACTTAGTTCAGACAGGCCTGGAAACAAGCCTCCAGGAAAGGCGGACAGGGAAACAAAGACGGGACCTGGCACCTTCAGAGTGCAAGCACACACTGAAAGAAACACATGTGCTCAGGCAGGGATAGAAGGGAGCTGCTGAGCTATATACCAAGAGACAGACAGCGATAGGCTGAGGACGCACAAGGGGTGTGGCCCACAGCAGGTACAAAAGGCAGGAAGTGATCGGGCGCCGCCCTTAAGCAGCAGAAACAGACACAGACACAAACAAGACAGCATGGAGGGAAGCCAGAGAGACATTCTGGACAGGAGATCAAGTGCGCGCTCCTGCACAGTGGGAGATGGACCACTATGCAAGGACGCCGCCAGGTATGTTACACTAATTGTAATTGGAGTCCTTTTCAGGACTAGGTTACATGAGTTCCTATCAGTTTTTGCCAGGCAGGTCTGTGCCGGTGCTGTGCAAGTTTTTTTCACAGCATTTGGCTGAATCTAGCAAAGCTAATCCTTTTTGGCCTATTGCAGAGTGTGTTAGTCAGTGGAGTAGCCTATCTGTGTTGCAAGATATACCACCTGTGTATAGAATACCAATTTTTTTACTGCACCTAGTGAAGTAAAATCTTTTGGGCATAGCATCATTCTATTAGTCCATCTATACTGACCTCCATCAGGTTGCAAACTGAATATAATTTTTTTCTGCATCTAGCTCTGAAAAAATATTTGGGCTTCTAGCAGTGTGTGGGACTTGGTCTATTAGTCCATCTATACTGACCTCCATCAGGTTGCAAATTAAAAATAATTTTTTTCTTCATTTAGCTCTGAAAAAATATTTGGGCTTCTAGCAGTGTGTGGGACTTGTTCTATTAGTCCTTCTATACTGACCTCCAGCAGGTTGCAAATTGAATATAATTTTTTTCTGCATCTAGCTCTGAAAAAATATTTGGGCTTCTAGCGGTGTGTGGGACTTGGTCTATTAGTCCATCTATACTGACCTCCATCAGGTTGCAAATTAAAAATAATTTTTTTCTGCATCTAGCTCTGAAAAAATATTTGGGCTTCTAGCAGTGTGTGGGACTGGGTCTATTAGTCCATCTATACTGACCTCCATCAGGTTGCAAATTAAAAATAATTTTTTTCTTCATTTAGCTCTGAAAAAATATTTGGGCTTCTAGCAGTGTGTGGGACTTGTTCTATTAGTCCTTCTATACTGACCTCCAGCAGGTTGCAAATTGAATATAATTTTTTTCTGCATCTAGCTCTGAAAAAATATTTGGGCTTCTAGCGGTGTGTGGGACTTGGTCTATTAGTCCATCTATACTGACCTCCATCAGGTTGCAAATTAAAAATAATTTTTTTCTGCATCTAGCTCTGAAAAAATATTTGGGCTTCTAGCAGTGTGTGGGACTTGGTCTATTAGTCCATCTATACTGACCTCCATCAGGTTGCAAATTAAAAATAATTTTTTTCTTCATTTATCTCTGAAAAAATATTTGGGCTTCTAGCAGCGTGTGGGACTTGTTCTATTAGTCCATCTATACTGACCTCCATCAGGTTGCAAATTAAAAATATTTTTTTTCTGCATCTAGCTCTGAAAAAATATTTGGGCTTCTAGCTGTGTGTGGGTCTTGTTCTATTAATCCATCTATACTGACCTCCATCAGGTTGCAAATTAAAAATATTTTTTTTCTGCATCTAGCTCTGAAAAAATATTTGGGCTTCTAGCAGTGTGTGGGACTTGGTCTATTAGTCCATCTATACTGACCTCCATCAGGTTGCAAATTGAATAAAAAAAATTTCTGCATCTAGCTCTGAAAAAATATTTGGGCTTCTAGCGGTGTGTGGGACTTGGTCTATTAGTCCATCTATACTGACCTCCATCAGGTTGCAAATTAAAAATAATTTTTTTCTGCATCTAACCCAGCCAATAGTTTTGGCCTAATACCACAGTTTGGCCACTCAGCTCTGCTCGGTTACCATCCATTGTTTTTTTGTGCAAACAACTCCAGAGTTGTGAATTAGTTAACCACCAAAATGAGTGGAAAAAGGCCTGCTGCTGGTGGAAAGGGGAATAGGCGTGTTGGGAAGGGGAAAAAAGGTTGTGTCCGTGGGGTAGGTGCAGAAGAAAGACCATCTTCCAGCCAAACTAAAATGTCTACTTCTTTTAGCGGACAATGTGATAAGATCCCTTTCTTACGGCCACACCAATCGCTACAAATTCCAGATGAGGCACAAAAACAGCAGGTGCTTCAACGGATATCAAGTGCTCCTTTAAGTGGGCTCTCCTCCACATCAACTTCAACATCACAAATACTCCAGTCCTCAAAGGTGTCACCCAAATCGCACTTGCTTCCTCACAGCTCCCAAATCTCCAGCTGCCCGTCTGAGTATGAGGTAGAACAGATGGTTGAGTCTGCAGAGCTGTTTACTCATACTATAGCCTGGGAATCAGAGGTCGACTCCAGCGCTTCTGTGAATCCAGACGAGGAAATGATCTGCACTGATGCCCAGAATCTTTATGAGTCGGATCCAGGACCAGACGCAGAAGGTTCTGACCATAATGTAGACCCTCATTCCCAAACTGTAACTCCTGTTGGTGGAGACAATGAGGAAGACGATGATAAGACTCAAATACCTGATTGGAGCGACAACTTTAGTTTTTTGTCAGGGCAGGAACAGGTTGGCTCTGAGGACGACGGGTGTGATAACGCACAGGGTGATGATGATGAGGTCGGAGATCCCACTTACTGTCAACCCACAGTCAGCCAAGAGATGAGGTCAGCAGAGGAGGTGGAGGAAGATGCTAGTGACGACGAGGTCAGGTTGCGCCTTCCTGGACAGAGACGTAGTACTGGAAGCACGTCAACAACTGCATCCTCAAACACAACTCTGCCTCTCACCACAAGTCGTGGTGGCTCTTCAGGTCGCATGGGTGCTAAGCCTTGCATAGCCTGGGCATTTTTTCAGATCGATAAAGATGACCCAACTCGTGTTATCTGTAACATTTGTCAGCAAAAGCTAAGTAGAGGCCAAAAAATACATAGTTTGAGTACTTCATGCATGAACCGGCACATGGACATGAAGCATAAGTTGCAGTGGGAAGCTCAGTGTGCTACAATGCGGTCTAGCCGGCCGGGCCAACCACCGTCTGCCATATCTTGTGCATCCGCGGCCTCTTCATCCTCTGTGACTGGGGGGACAGCAGTCACACCTGTTTTGGGGCGCAGACCTGCCACCTCTTTACCCGCAACAGCCAGCGTGATTGGCAGGTCATCATTTTCTTTGGAGGTGGTAACACCAGCTGGTCTTGAGCGCTGTCCGACATCGATAGCACCACCTTTGGATCAAGGCAACCTAACATGTCCGCCTGCATCTTCCTCACAGACCGGCAGTTTGCCGGGGATACCCTTATCAACCCCGTCTAAGCACAATAGCCAGCCCTCGGTCCCTCAGATGTGGACAAGTAAAAGACCATTTCCTCCTAGCCATGAGAAATCTAAAAGGGTGAATTTCACCATCTGCAAGCTCTTGGCTACAGAAATGCTGCCTTTCCGCCTGGTGGACACAGAGGATTTTCGAGACCTTATGTCCGTCGCAGTGCCCCAGTACCAGATGCCCAGTCGGCACTACTTCTCAAAGAAAGGTGTGCCTGCGCTCCACCAGCATGTCGCACACAACATCACCGCTTCTTTGAGAAACTCTGTGTGTGACAGGGTGCATTTCACCACAGACACTTGGACGAGTAGGCATGGACAGGGGCGTTACATGTCGCTGACTGGGCACTGGGTAACTATGGTGACAGCAGGACAAGGGGCTGCTGTCCAAGTCTTGCCGTCCCCACGAGTTGTGCGTCAATCCTCTTTATGTCATTTTTCCTCCACTGCTTCTGCCTCCTCAACCTCCTCTCGGTCTTCCACCTGCACCCAAAGCCTGTCTGGTCATGCCACAAGCTTTCTAACTGCGCAGAAGGGATCCTGCACACCTCCTTACTATGCTGGCAGTAGGGCTCAACGTCATCAGGCGGTTTTTACATTGAAATGTCTGGGAAATGTGAGTCACACAGCTGAGGAGTTGTGGTCAGCTCTGGAGAACCAATTTCATGAATGGTTGTCTCCACTGGACCTGAAACCAGGGAAGGCCGTGTGCGACAATGCTGCAAACCTGGGTGCGGCCCTTCGCCGGGGCAATGTCACACACGTGCCTTGTATGGCTCACGTGTTGAACCTGGTTGTCCAGCAATTTTTAGCCCACTATCCCAGACTAGATGGCCTTCTGCAGAGGGCACGGTCGCTGTGTGCTCACTTCCGCCGTTCGCATCCCGCAGCTCAGCGACTTACATCTCTACAGAAGTCGTTGGGCCTGCCACTTCACCGGCTAAAATGCGATGTGCCTACCCGGTGGAATTCAACTCTGCACATGTTGCAGCGACTGTGGCAGCACCGACAAGCCCTGGTGCAATACGTTCTGACGTATAGCCTGGGCCAACGAGATTCAGAGGTGGGGCAAATCACGCTGGAGGAGTGGTCTCAGATCAGGGACCTATGCACCCTTCTGCACAGTTTTGAAATGGCGACGAAGATGTTTAGTGCTGACGATGCCATTATCAGCATGACTATTCCGGTGATTTACATGCTGGAGCACATGTTAAACAGAATTCGGAGTCAGGTGGTGGCACAAGAGGAGGTGGAGGAAGTAGAGGAGGAGGAGTTGTATGCGGAAGGGCTAACATCTGCAAGGTCCAGACGGTCGGCAGCACCAGGGCGGCAGGCATGTGAGGGTGGGGGAGATGATTTTACCAGGGCGCATGGTAGCAGCCAAACTAGTGAGGAAGGTGCAGGAGCCCAGGAAGAAGTGGAGGACGAACTGATGGAAGACTCATCAGATGAGGGAGACCTTGATCACATTTCTGTTGTGCGAGGTTGGGGGGAGAGGACAGAGGAAGGAAGCATGATTGTTACCTCGCCACCAACACAACAGGGACTTGGTGCTCCTGGATGCGCAACACACATGAGTGCCTTCTTGCTGCACTACCTGCAACATGACCCTCGAATTGTGAGAATTAGAAATAATCCTGACTACTGGGTTGCCACACTGTTAGATCCCCGGTACAAAAGTAAATTTGCAGAAATTATTCCTGCCATAGAAAGGGATGCACGCATGCAGGAGTATCAGCAGAGACTGTTGCAGAATCTTACATGTGCTTTTCCACAAAATACCAGTGGTGCACGTAGTGAATCTCACAGTTCCAACTTGCCAACCGTGGTCTGTATGGAATTGTTCAATAAAGGGCCCAAAATTAAGATAACATAGATGGGAGAGGTCTCTATGAATAGGAATTCCTAAGTATTTGATACCCTGTGAGGGCCAGGCAAAGGGAAAGTTGGACTGGATGGAATCCTATATGGATTTAGGGAGGGAGACATCGAGGGCCTCAGACTTCGCTGCATTGATTTTAAAATTTTACCATGTAACAAAGTGATCTATTTCAGCCATAACAGCAGGGATGGATATATGTGATTGAGTGATATATACTAGGACATCATCAGCAAATAGAGAGCACTTGTACTCGGTGCTTCCCACCTCAATCCACCTAATATTGGGGTTATGGCGAATTGATGAGAGCAGGTGCTCCGTCACTAGGATGTATAAGAGAGGGGACAGAGGACATCCCTGCCTTGTCCCATTGGTGATTGTGAAAGGTGATGAAAATGTTCTGACGCACCCCCTGGGCCTTGGGACACCCGGAGCCGGACCCTTTTTGGTGGATGCTGGTGGTTGTAGTCTTCGTGGCGGCGATCCGGTTCCGTGGCTCAGGGCAGTCAAACCAGTGGCGGAACTATTTATGTGGTTTTGATGTTTAAATGTCCGACTACGCCACCCGTGGATTGCGGTCAGAGTGAACCGCCGCTACAGGGCAGACCGCTAAGGCTGGTGTTGTGGGTGCAGCAGAGCGTAGCATAACTCCCCACGGGAGGAGTATAGCCTCAGGGCAGTGTATGCGGAGGATGGGGGTGATGGTGCAGGGCAGCAGCAGTAACGACACGGAGTCAGTGATGCAGTTCAGGGCCTTTACTCACAGTTCTTATTATCCAGACCACGTCTGCAGGTAACGGCTGCCCACGTCGTACTGTGCTCACCAGGTGAGGGGCTCAGACAACTCCCAGATAACTTTGGAGCGCTTCACAGGACCCCCTTTGTGTGTCCTTTGTCTGGCCTTTCTTACCAACACTTCTGTCCGGCTGCCTCGGGCCTCCTCTTGGTAAACTTGGCGCCAGTTTCCCTGACCCTATGTGGTGCCTTCCTAGCGGGTGGAGCAAGGGGCTGCGCCACATAAAATGTCAGAGCCTCCGGTTTCTAGCTGAGGGTCGTTTCCTGCCTCCACTAGTTCGGGGACCGGTCTCCCCCTTTGGCCTGACCCCTCCACGCAGGTGGATTCGGGCGTGCGGTGGCGACTCGCCCGTCCGCACCCCTGGGATCCCTTCATTCCTCGTTCCTGGAGCCTTCTCCGCTCCTCTTCCTTCCTTCTCCCTCTTGCAGGCCTGGGCCTCTGTTACTAGGCCCGCCTCCGGAGCAGAGCTCATGCAGAGCCCCTGCTCCCTGCCACTTCTGCTCAGACTTCTCTGCACTGAACTAAGATGGTGCCCACCTTTTATACTCCCTTCTCAATGCACCCAGGAACTGCTTCCTCCCTGCTCCTGCACTGCAGGGTTCCCCTTCCTCAGTGTTCCCTCCCCCCACTCCAGCCAGGGACAGGGACTGTCGTGCCCATCTCAGGGGCATATTGGTCGCCCTGCCCCACGGCAATGTGGTGTAATGCATGCAGGTGTCGGGTCCTGATCCACACTCCATCCTTATCTGAGAGTGAGATATCACACCTCTGGGTGAGGTGCAATACGTCTGTAGCAACCGAGCCCTCGGTGCTACAGTTCCATTTATCTTCAGCCTAGGTGACGTATTGTGATACAGGGCCGTGATTTTGGCTATAAAAGGGTCCCCTAGACCCCTACCCCAAGCTTTTTAAGAGAATCATATATGGCGTGCCAGGAGACTCTATGGAATGCTTTCTCAGCATCCAACGAGAGTATCTACTTACAAATTTTTAACTGCATCTAGCCCAGGAAATACTTTGTGCCTAGTAGCAGTGTCTGCTAGTCAGCGGATTATCCCGGCTGTTAAGCAAGCTACACCACCTGTAGTTTGGACACTTAATTTTTTCAAAGGAAATGCTTCGGGACCACGGGATACTTAGTGAAGAGCATCAGGAGGCACCCCAAGGCATAGGGGCTGGGACTGGCACTAGGATGCCTTGCGGTGGACAGCCGAGCTCGATCCTTATAAAAGCTTTTTAACTGCAGCAGCTTTAGTGGACGCTACTGGAGCTGGAATTACGCGGCTGCTGGCATGAGACTTGCCCTCCAATAGATCCTTGTAAATGGATTTAAAGTGTATTCATTCAAATTAGAGGGACAATTTAAATTAAAAAGCTTAGAGCTGCCTCCACCACAGGGGGGCTCTCTCGACCCACCAGCGGACAGGCACCAGTATTGGGAGAGGGGGGCTGGCCGTCAGGGTTCACCGCGGCTCTGGCACAAACCCGGCGACACGGAGGTGGCACGGGCAGGAGCGGACTGGCCGTCTCGGCTTCTCACTTTTTGGATTTTAGAAGGGCATGACATGCCTATATCTGTGTCTCCCCCTCCTTTTACTCCTCCACCTCTTTTCTTTTCGCATGACTATATGTACTTGTCACTTTTCCATGTGTTAGTTGTGTCTTCTGAGCAGTTTGTCAGCTTTTGGACACCTTTGAAGGTGTTTTCTATGTGTTTCTATGTGTTTTTGTTTGCCTGCCATTGGTTTTAACGGTGTTCGAAGGTGTTCGACGAACAGTTCGACGAACAGTTCGGCGAACACACGGGTGTTCGACGAACCGAACCGAACTCGAACACTACGGGGGTGGCTCAACACTACTCGTAACAGATTGTATGCCCCCCGGAGATCAATTTTAGAGAACCACTTGGCCCCCACTAACTGTTTAAACAAGTCAGAAATTAACGGCAATGGGTAGGAATTGCGTACGGTAATCTTATTAATTTCACGAAAATCCAGACATGGACGTAAACCCCCGTCCTTTTTTATAACAAAAAAATCCAACTGCCACAGGCGACTTAGAAGGTCTAATGAGACCAGCAGTCAGGCTAGCTTGTATGTACTCCTCCAAGGCCTTTCTTTCAGGGATAGTTAGATTAAAAAAGCGACTCTTGGGAATAGTAGCTCCCGGAACAAACTTAATGGCGCAATCAAAATCCCTATGAGGAGGTAAAACTTGCGACTCCTCCTCCAAAAAAAACCTCCAAAAGACTATGTGCCCACGATGCAGAAATGCTCAGGATTTTTTCCTGAGCGTTTCTGCATTTCCCTGGCAGAAAAAAACGCATGTGGATTGTACATGCGTTTTCCTGCCAGGGACATGCGGAAATGGAGCGGTTACCCACTGACATTTCCGCATGTGGATTGACAAGCGCTTTCCAAGCGATTAGCATCACTTGGAAAGTGCTTGTGACAACTAGGTCACACTATATAAATCCATGCAAACGGCATGGATTTATATAGTGTGACCCGAGAGAGTGGTAAAAATAAAACAATAAATATATACTTACCCTCCGATGGCCCCCGGTGTCCCGCTCACTCCGTTCTCCCTTGCCGGCAACAGTGAATTGAAAGACCTGCCGACGTCAGCGTCGCGTGACCCGTCACATGACTCTGACGTCAGCGCAGGTCCTTCAATTCACTGCAAAGTGCCGGGAAGCAAGTAGGAGCGCAGCGCGGGCCGACAGAAGGTAAGTATACATTTATTTTTTATTTTATACAGATTTTTTAATGGTACCTGGGTGTGGATGAGACTCTCCTCTCTTCTACACCCGGGTACCATCCGCACATTAGAACGCTTGGATTATGCATCTACATATACAGTGATGCGTAATCCATGCGGTCTAATGCAAGTCAATGGCGTCGAAGACGCAGCACTTCCGCAAAATAATTGGTAGTGCTGCGTTTTTTTCCGCAATGATAATCCACAGCTGCAAAAACGCTGCAGAAACGCATTAAAAACGCATCGTGGGCACACAGGCTAAAGAGTAGCTCCCGGAACAAACTTAATGGCGCAATCATAATTGCTATGAGGAGGTAAAACTTGCGACTCCTCATCCAAAAAAAACCTCCAAAGATCTTGAATGGGTACCGGTAATTCCCCTTTTTCCACAGCCGCAATGTGACCATTACAACATTTATCATAGCACTTCAGACTCCAAGACTTAATCACATTAGTAGACCAGTCCAGTAAAGAATTGTGCAGTTTTAACAAGACAAACCTGGAGCGACCGGAGAGGGTAAATTATCCAGTACAACCAAGTCCAAAATTTCTTGGTGAACTTCATTGATAGTGAGGGAAAATGCAGCAACCTTGTGAGTAATACATTTCAAGGGAGTGTTATCAATTGCAATCACAGAAATAGGTGATCACAAAGGTTTGGATTTCAATTAAAGTTTTTCCAAAAACTCTTTATCAATCACATTAAATGTTGAACCACAATCAACAAATACCTGAAATTCAATCAAATTTTCCTGCAAAGTAGTACTCCCAGAAAGAAATACTCCTGCAGAGCGTAAACAAGCTATACAGGCGTACCTGACCTTTTATTTTTTTTACTTAAACGAAGCTCACAATACTTAATCAAATGATCAGCTTTGCCACAATAAAGACACAATCCCTCAGCGAACCTCCGGTCTCTTTCCTGAGAGCGGAGTGACATCGCCCCAACCTCCATTGGTTCTTCGCCGTCTGAGCAGATTTTCTGGGGACTAGGACCTGACATTACAGGTGTCTTTACCGCATTCAGCTTGAACCTCAGCCTCCTGTCCACACGAAGCCAAACAGCAAAAGGGGTATAATGTTAGACAACCACTTAGTAAAATAGATCAAACCAAATATTGTGGTTAGAGGGTTAAAACATAACCTTTAATTACATATACGGATAAAAACATAGATATACAGATAAGATGATACTAAAAGGTCACACAGACCAAAAGTCACAAGAATTCCTGCCAATAATGGCAACAATTTACCACAAATAATCTCTTCTCACTCCAAACAGGGAAAAAAAGAGCAAAGTACCTCAGTGCTGCCCACCTGCCCACCTGAGAAAGAAAAAATGGCAAAGAATTATAGAGTCATCCCTATCAAGATCATCATGCATGAAACCTGCCAGACAATCAATGGTTAACAATGAAGGTCCACTTTTTATAATAATAATGGAATGACCTCACCAGCCACAATGTCAGTTCATACTCCTATTCGGGATAGTTCAATTGAACCAAGGCGTCAAGACATCATCAGCCACCAGCCTCGCATGGAACACCGCTCCCAACGTGTTTCCTTCCTCTGAGTTGCGCCGCCTGTGTGTTTTGGTCTGGCGATGGACACCCATTACTATAGGGCACAAATGACACCCATATCTCCCCTGATGAATTACTGAGGTGAGGAAACGCATAATAATAATACCATAATGCTACATTGCACTTGAAATGGGGCTTTTAGTTTGGAGGAGGCCGAAGCTGGCCACTACCTCATGGCTGCTTCGACAGCGAGGTATCCATACTCAGTCCCCAGCCGCCCGGCGGCCGGGTGTCTACGCTCGGTCCCCAGCCGCCAGTGGGCGGCCGGGTGTCCATACTCGGTCCCCAGCCGCCCCGCGGCCGGTTGTCCACGCACGGTCCCCAGCCGCCTGGCGGCGGCCGGGTGTCCGTAAACGGTCCCAAGCTGCCCCTATTTCTCCTTGAAACTTCCCCCACACTTTTCTTAGCCTGGCCTGCTTTAGGACAGCATTGGACGAGCCCACCAGAGAACCAGACTCCTCTGGTGGGCCCTGGCTTCTCCATCAGGGGAGTTGAGAGTGCCAAGGTGAGGAGCATGATGATGATGATAGAAGTTAGCATCTGCTTTGTTTTCTTGGAATGCAAGCGTAAGTGTGCAACCTGCCACCCACCCACCCCCAGGCTGCAATACCATACATAGTTACATAGTTACATAGTTTATAAGGCCGAAAAAAGACAAGCGTCCATCCAGTTCAGCCTATTTCTTGTGCACTGCAGCTATTCCGCAGCGTTGATCCAGGGGAAGGCAACAAAAAACCATGCGGTATAGGCCAATTTACATCATTGAGGAAAAATTCACTTCCCGACACCAATCTGGCAGTCAGATTAAATCCCTGGATTAATTAACTAAGCATAAGATGTAATTTTATTGTTCTCAAGAAAGGCGTCCAGGCCTCTCTTGAACTCATTAAGTGAGTTGGACATCACCACTTCCTCTCCCAGAGAGTTCCAGAGTCTCACGGCTCTGACCGTAAAAAATCCCCTTCTATGCTGGTGCAGGAACCTCCTTTCCTCCAGACGCATAGTGTGCCCCCTCGTCTTTGTCACCATCCTTGGTATAAATAGGTCATGGGAGAGATCTCTGTACTGCCCCCTGATGTATTTATACATGTTTATGAGGTCTCCCCTAAGTCTTCTCTTTTCCAACGTAAATAGGCCTAATTTTGACAACCTCTCTGGGTATTCTAGGCCCTCCATTCCCTTTATTACCTTAGTCGCCCTCCTTTGTACCCCCTCTAGCTCCAATATGTCTTTCCTGAGCACCGGAGCCCAGAACTGTGCACAATATTCTAAGTGCGGCCTTACCAGCGCTTTATACAGAGGAAGAACAATGTTCTCATCATATGCCCCTATTCCTCTTCTGATGCATGCCATGACTCTATTTGCCTTCGCAGCTGCTGCCTGACACTGGGCACTCCAATTTAATTTGCTATTAACCAAGACGCCCAGGTCCTTCTCCATGTCAGATTTCCCCAACAGTTTCCCATTTAATATGTATGGGTGACTGCTGTTTTTCTTTCCCATGTGCATGACCTTACATTTATCGGCATTGAACCCCATTTGCCATTTTTTGGCCCAACTCCCCAATTTATCTAAATCCTCCTGTAGCTGTGCCCTATCCTCATCTGTATTAACTACTTTACAAAGTTTAGTATCATCTGCAAATATTGCTATTTTACTATGCAACCCTTCCACTAGATCATTAATAAATATATTAAATAATATAGGGCCCAAGACAGACCCTTGAGGCACCCCACTAGTAACTCTGACACACCCTGAGCTTACTCCATTGATAACCACCCTCTGCTTTCTATCACTCAGCCAGCTATTTACCCACTTGCACACATTATCCCCCAGACCAAGCATTCTCATTTTATAAACCAACCTTTTGTGTGGCACAGTATCAAACGCTTTGGAGAAGTCAAGGTATACAACATCCACTGACTCTCCCCGGTCCAGCTGTGAGCTCACCTCCTCGTAGAAGGCGATCAGGTTTGTTTGGCAGGAGCGATCCCTCATGAATCCATGTTGATATGGAGTTAGACAGTTATTATCATTAAGATATTCTACAATAGCATCTCTAAGAAATCCTTCAAACAATTTACCCACAACAGACGTTAAGCTGACTGGTCTATAGTTCCCAGGGTCACTTTTAGACCCCTTTTTGAATATTGGTATCACATTTGCTTGGCGCCAGTCTAGTGGGACAGTCCCTGTCCATAAAGAGTGCTTGAATATAAGATACAGCGGTCTGTCTATCACATTACTTAATTCTTTTAGTACCCGGGGGTGTATGCCATCTGGGCCTGGTGACTTGTCTATTTTGATATTATTTAGGTGTTTCTGAACTTCCTCCTGGGTTAGGTGGGTGATATTTAGCGGAGGGTTTACTTTATCACTCTGCATTTCCTCCGATAAATTGTTTTCTTTTGTGAAAACAGTGGAGAAGAAGCTATTGAGTAGGTTTGCTTTACCCTCATCACCCTCTATGATTTTACCCAGGTTATTTTTCAATGGGCCAACTCCATCAGTTTTAATCCTTTTACTGTTTATATAGTTAAAGAACAGTTTGGGATTCGTTTTACTTTCCTTGGCAATTAGTCTCTCTGTCTCCTCTTTTGCTATTCTTATTTGTTTCTTACAGATTTTGTTTTTTTCCCTATAAGATATTAGCGCTTCCTCGCTGCCTTCATGTTTAAGTTTACCGAAAGCCCTTTTTTTGTTTTTCATTGCCCTCTTGACTTCCTTATTTAGCCACATTGGCTTCCTCCTATTCCTAGCCCTTTTATTCCCATAAGGTATGTACCTTCTACAGTGACTATGTAGGACTGTTTTGAAAATTTCCCATTTTCTATCCGTGCTCCTATTACTAAAGATACTATCCCAGTCTATAAGGTGAAGGGCATCTCTTAGCTGATCAAACTTTGCCCTCCTGAAGTTCAATGTTTTTGTGACTCCCTTGCTGGGCACCCTACTGAAGCACATGTGGAATTGTATAATGTTGTGGTCACTATTTCCCAGGTGACCCCCGACCTGCACCTCAGTTATTCTGTCTGGCCTGTTAGTTAATATTAAGTCTAAAAGGGCCGTCCCTCTAGTTGGTTCCTGCACAAGTTGTGACAAATAATTGTCTTTGATAATTGACAGAAACCTGTTTCTTTTCTGAGATCTACAGCTTTCAGTTTCCCAGTCTATGTCGGGGTAGTTGAAGTCCCCCATAATAATCACCTCGTCATTTTTTGCTACTTCGTCTATTTGTCTCATTAATAGACTTTCCGTGGCTTCTGCTATATTTGGTGGTTTATAACAGACTCCTATGATAATTTTATTATTGTTTTTTGCCCCATGTATCTCCACCCATAAGGACTCGACCTCCTCATTTCCCTCCCATACATCCTCCCGTATTGTAGGCTTTAGACACGTCTTTACATATAGACAGACTCCACCCCCTTTCCGACTTCTTCGATCCCTTCTAAACAGACTGTAACCATGTAAGTTAACTGCCCAGTCATAGCTTTCATCTAACCATGTCTCGGTTATTCCCACTATGTCATACTTACCTGTAGATATTTCTGCTTCCAGTTCATCCATCTTGTTTGTCAGGCTCCTGGCATTTGCTAGAATGCAGTTTACACGATTTTGTTTTGTTCCAATCTTCTCCCTGTGGATTGTATTAGAAATTTTCTTACCTCCCTTCCAAGTATCTTGTCTTGGACCTTCTTTGTCGCACTTCATATCTTTCATTAGTATGTTCTCTGGTTGCATGTTCGTGTCCGGCATTTTTCTTCCCATCCCCTCCTCTTCTAGTTTAACGCCCTCCTGATGAGTGTTGCGAGTCTCCTGGCGAATGTGTGTTTCCCGGGTTTGTTGAGGTGTAGTCCGTCTCTGGCAAGGAGTCCGTCATAGAGGTAATTCACACCGTGGTCCAGGAATCCAAATCCTTGTTGTCTGCACCATCGTCTCAGCCAGTTGTTCACATCAAGGATCCTGTTCCATCTCCTGACGCCATGCCCGTCTACTGGAAGGATAGAAGAAAAAACTACCTGCGCATCCAGTTCTTTTACTTTCTTCCCCAATGCTTCAAAGTCCTTGCAGATTGTCATTAGGTCCTTCTTTGCCGTGTCATTGGTGCCAACATGTATCAGAAGAAATGGGTGGACATCCTTGGAACTGATGAGCTTCGGTATTCTATCGGTAACATCCTTGATCTTCGCCCCTGGGAGGCAGCATACTTCTCTTGCGGTTATGTCCGGTCTGCAGATAGCTGCTTCTGTTCCTCTCAGTATTGAGTCTCCCACCACCACCACTCTTCTTCCCTTCTTGGCTGTCCTTTTTCTTGTCGCTTCTGGGTGTTTCTGGGTGCTCTTTTCTTTTTTACTGCTAGCTTGCACTTGAAATGGGGCCTTTTAGTTTGGAGGAGGCCGAAGCTGGCCACTACCTCATGGCTGCTTCGGCAGCGAGGTATCCATACTCAGTCACCAGCCGCCCGGCGGCCGGGTGTCCACGCTCGGTCACCAGCCGCCAGTGGGTGGCCGGGTGTCCATACTCGGTCCCCAGCCGCCCCGCGGCCGGGTGTCCACACACGGTCCCCAGCCGCCTGGGGGCGGCCGGGTGTCCATAAACGGTCCCCAGCCGCCCCTATTTCTCCTTGAAACTTCCCCCACACTTTTCTTAGCCTGGCCTGCTTTAGGGCATCATTGGACGAGCCCACCAGAGAACCAGACTCCTCCGGTGGGCCCTGGCTTCTCCATCAGGGGAGTTGAGAGTGCCAAGGTGAGGAGCATAATGATGATGATAGAAGTTAGCGTCTTTGTTTTCTTGGAATGCAAGCGCATGTATGTAGTAGCGGCTAGGCCTGGGGTGGTCAGCGTTTTGGCGTATATCCTACCTCCTCCGAGGATTGCTGGATGTTTTCCTGCTACTATCCCAGTTCTATGACTCCCGTTAAAACAAGGCTTCAGGTGATGAACGATGGATGAGGTGGTGGCAAAGGAGAAAGAGGAGGAGGAACAGGGACCATTCACATCAATATCAGGCCAGTGAACCACACATGTCTTGTAGGATATGTCTCTGTACCAAAAGGAGCGGTTCGGCTACACAGTTATAGGGCATGCAGGAGTGCAATGCCTAGCAAAAATTTCGAGGCACTCCAATGCCCCTTGGAAGTGACATGGAGGTCAGAGGGCCTTAACTAAACCGTTTTTTCCATTTATAGCAACTGGGTCTCCTGTGCACTGTTTGCCTAAGCAGTGAATGTAAGGCTTTCCAAAAATTATGAGGAACTGCAATGCCCCTTGAAACAGACGTGGATTAAAGCATACTAAAAATCTTCTACCCATTATTGGGGAGTGGGTCTCCCTTAGTGTTCGCCTATTCATTGAAAAGCAAAAGCTGACTAAAATTAGTAGGAAATGCAATGCCCGTTGGAAGAATGGTGGAGGTCGCAGTGGAATAAAAAGACAATATCAATGCCCCTTGGAAAAGTGGTGGAGGTCGCAGTAGCTTAACAAGACGGTTTTAACACCCATTGGAAGAGACGTGGAGGTCGCAGTAGCTTAACAAGACGGTTTTAATGCCTCTTGGAAGAGACGTGGAGGTCGAAGTAGCTTAACAAGACGGTTTTAATGCCCCTTGGAAGAGACGTGGAGGTCGCAGTAGCTTAACAAGACGGTTTTAATGCCCCTTGGAAGAGACGTGGAGGTCGCAGTAGCTTAACAAGACGGTTTTAATGCCCTTTGGAAGAGACGTGCAGGTTGCAGTAGTTTGACAAGACGGTTTTAATGCCCCTTGGAAGAGACGTGGAGGTTGCAGTAGCTTAACAAGACGGTTTTAATGCCCCTTGGAAGAGACGTGGAGGTCGCAGTGGACTAAAAAGACAATATCAATGCCCCATGGGAAAAGTGGTGGAGGTCGCAGTAGCTTAACAAGACGGTTTTAATGCCCCTTGGAAGATTGGTGGAGGTCGCAGTGGAATAAAAAGACAATATCAATGCCCCTTGGAAAAGTGGTGGAGGTCACCGTAGCTTAACAAGACGGTTTTAATGCCCCTTGGAAGAGACGTGGAGGTCGCAGTAGCTTAACAAGATGGCTTTAATGTCCCTTGGAATAGATGTGGAGGTTGCAGTAACTTAACAAGACGGTTTTAATGCCCCTTGGAAGAGACGTGGAGGTTGTAGTAGCTTAACAAGATGGTTTTAATGCCCCTGGGGAAAGTGGTGGAGGTCGCAGTAGCTTAACAAGATGGTTTTAATGCCCTTTGGAAGAATGGTGGAGGTTGCAGTGGAATAAAAAGACAATATCAATGCCCCTGGGAAAAGTGGTGGGGGTCGCAGTAGCTTAACAAGATGGTTTTAATGCCCCTTGGAAGAATGGTGGAAGTCGCAGTGGAATAAAAAGACAATATCAATGCCCCTTGGAAAAGTGGTGGACGTCGCAGTAGCTTAACAAGACGGTTTAATGCCCCTTGGAAGAGACGTGGAGGTCGCAGTAGCTTAACAAGATGGCTTTAATGTCCCTTGGAATAGATGTGGAGGTTGCAGTAACTTAACAAGACGGTTTTAATGCCCCTTGGAAGAGAGGTGGAGGTTGCAGTAGCTTAACAAGACAGTTTTAATGCCCCTTGGAAGAGACGTGGAGGTTACAGTAGCTTAACAAGACAGTTTTAATGCCTCTTGAAAGAGATGTAGAGGTCGCAGTGGAATAAAAAGTCAATATCAATGCCCCTGGGAAAAGTGGTGGAGGTCGCAGTAGCTTAACAAGATGGTTTTAATGCCCCTTGGAAGAATGGTGGAAGTCGCAGTGGAATAAAAAGACAATATCAATGCCCCTTGGAAAAGTGGTGGAGGTCGCAGTAGCTTAACAAGACGGTTTAATGCCCCTTGGAAGAGACGTGTAGGTTGCAGTAGCTTAACAAGACGGTTTTAATGCCCCTTGGAAGAGACGTGGAGGTTGTAGTAGCTTAACAAGACGGTTTAAATGCCCCTTGGAAGAGCCATGCAGTACAGCATCTTAAAAACACTATTCCCATTATTGGGGAGTGGGTCTCCCATAGTCTTTGCCTGTGACTTCCAAGCAAAAGCAGCCAAATAATTAGGACGGAGGAACTTGCAATGCTGGCTACATGGACCAAGGTTACCCTGGTGGTATAGTGGTGGTGGAGACTGAGGATAAGGAGAAGAGCAAAATACAGCCGAAATGAGGAAGCGTATACCCATGTGTGGGTGTGAAGCGGTGCATGGGAATACACCTCCCGAAATAACACAGTGGATTTGACTTTATGTTACTCTGCTGTCATTTGGTGGTGATGAGAAGTCTGGCCCAATCCAGCCCTTGTTCATTTTGATAAGGGTCAGCTTGTCAGCATTGTCAGTTGACAGGCGAGTGCACTTATCTGTTATAATTCCCCCAGCGGCACTAAAAACACGCTCCGATAACACGCTAGCGGCAGGGCAGGCCAGGACCTCCAAGGCATACAGAGCGAGTTCATTCCAAATGTCCAGCTTGGATACCCAAAAATTAAAAGGCACGGAGGACGCTGGTATGGTTGGCAAGGTACTCCATCACCATCTTTTGAAACTTTCCACTCCTTGTGAGAGTACCCCGCGCCTCAGGGCCTGTAAGCTGGGCGGGTCTCAGAAAACTGTCCCAGAACATTGACAGTGTTCCCCTGCCTCTGCTGGATTGGAGTTGCGTCTCTCTCGCCTGTAAGCCTTGGTTGGGCACCTCTGCCGCTAGCGTATTCAGATGGGAATTTTTTTAACAGTTCTGCAGCAAGGGCCTTCTGGTACTGCCCCATTTTTGTAGACCTCTCAACCTCAGGAATAAGAGAGTGAAAGTTCTCCTTGTAGCGGGGGTCTAAAAGTGTCACCAACCAGTAATGACTGTCACCCAACATTTTGACAACGCGAGGGTCACGGTTAAGGCAGCGTAACATAAAGTCAGCCATGCGTGGAAGACTGGTAACGGGCAAGACTTCCGTGTCCTCACCAAGATGGCGACTGAACATGCTCTCTTCCTCCCCCCTGTGATCAGGCCACCCACGCTGAACCGACGGTATGACAGTTGTACAGGTACTACCATCTACAGCGCATGATACTAGCTCCTGTTCTTCCTCGTCCTCCTCCTCCTCTCCCTCATTGTCCCCCAATGCACGTTGGGATGAGATGAGGCTGGGCTGTGTGTAATCGACCGCTATGGCTTCTTGATCCATCTCATCATACTCTGGCTGCAATGCCTCCTCTTTAATTCTCTGCAGACAAGTGGGATGCTGACGCTAATGATGGCGTCATCGCCACTCACCATCTTGGTGGACTCCTCAAAGTTTGTCAGGATGGTACATATGTCAGACATCCAGGTCCACTCCTGAGGTCTTATGTGTTGAGTCTGACCTGAATATCGACGGCCTTGTTGCAGCTGGTACTCCACAACTGCTCTCTTCTGCTCACAAATCCTTTGCAACATGTGGAGGGTAGAGTTCCAACGTGTGGGGACATCACACAGCAGTCGCTGTGATGGAAGCTGCAAACACTGCTGCAACACAGCAAGGGCAGCGGAAGCTGTAGCCGACTTGCGAAAATGAGCTGACAGGCGGCGTACCTTGACGAGCAGATCTGGCAACTCGGGGTACGATTTAAGAAACCGCTGAACCAAGAGGTTAAGCACATGAGCCAGGCATGGTACGTGTGTGATCTCGCCTCGCCTCAGAGCCGCCACCAGGTTACGGCCATTGTCACACACGACCATGCCTAGATGTAGGTTCAGCGGTCTCAGCCACAGATCTGCCTGCTCTTTCACAGCTGTCCACAACTCACAAGCAGTGTGAGGTTTATCACCTAAGCTTATGAGTTTCAGCACAGCCTGTTGCCTCTTGGCGGAGGCAGTACTGCAGTGCTTCCAGCTTGTAACTGATGTGGTGATATCTGAGATGGAGGCTGAACATGAGGAGTAGGAGGAGGAGGATGATGCGCAGGAGCTGTACACTGTGGGGGCAACTCTAACTGACATAGGGCCCGCAATCCTCAGTGTGGGGAGGATGTGTTCCATCCCAAGGTCCGACTGGGTCCCGGCTTCCACTATGTTTACCCAGTGTGCCGTCAGGCAGATGTACCGTCCCTGGCCACAAGCACTTGTCCACGTGTCCGTTGTCAGGTGGACTCTCCCGGTAACTGCGTTGTTGAGGGCGCGGCAGATGTTTTGGGACACATGCTTGTGTAGTGCGAGGATGGCACACCGGGCAAAATAGTGTCGGCTGGGGACCAAGTACCGAGGGTCGGCCACCGCCATAAGGTTACAGAAGGATTCCGTCTCCAGCAGCCTAAAAGGCGGCATTTCCAACGCAAGCAGTCGTGAAATGTGCGAATTTAGGACTGCGGCCTGTGGGACGTTGGCTGCGAATTTCCACTTTCGCTCAAAGCTCTGGGATATGGACAATTGAATGCTGCGGTGGGACGTGGACGTGGACGTTGATGCTGTTACTTGAGAAACTGCCATAACAAGTGAAGACTGAGAGGAGGGGGCATCTTTGCATGAAGTATGGACAGGGGATTGCCTTGCACGCACAACAGGGGGTTCTATCACACGCACAACAGTGGAAGAAGCAGTGGTGACACCCGTTGACACTGGTCGTGGACCCTGGGGTTCGCCCCACAAAGTTGGGTGCTTTGCTGACATGTGTCTGATCATGCTGGTGGTGGTCAGGCTGGTAGTTTTGTCACCCTTGCTGATGCTGGCATGGCAGGTGGTACAAATGGCCTTTTTGGGGTTATCAGCAGAGTCTTTAAAAAAATTCCAGACTCTGGAAGACCTACTGGTTGTACTGGCATCGTCCCTCGTGTTGGTGTTACGGGGAACTGTTGCCCGCCTTCTGTGTGCGGCCACCACACTGCTTCTTCCTGCCTGTTGGGGTACTCTGCCTCCCTCCCCCTGTGTGCTGCTGGCCTCGCTCTGCGTGTCCTCCTGCCACGTTGGGTCAGTTACTAGATCATCCACCACCTCCTCCTCTTCCACTTGCGCACCACAATCCTCCTCCTCACTTCGTGGCAATTGTGTCTCGTCATCGTCCACCTCTTGTGAAAAATTGCCAGCGTCGACTTCCTGTGGCCGTGGCTGTTCAAATATTTGGGCATCGCTACATGGGATCTCCTCTTCCACCACTTCAAGCGGAGCAGGCGAGAGGGCACAAATATGGATATGGACCAGTGAACAGCTCTTCAGAGTGTCCAAGTGTGGGATCAGTTGCTGTCTGACGACACTCGGCATGGTGGGAGGAAGGAGCATCAGGGTGAGGAGGAGTATGCGGTCGAGACTCACGGCTACTAAGAGTTGACCGTGTGGAAGACAGACCGGAGGTGGTGGTGCCCAGGAAACTGGAAGTATTATCTGCTATCCAATTAATAACCTGTTCACACTGATCAGTTCGCAATACTGGTGTTGTAGTGTGCTTCTCTAGTAATTCGGTCAAAAAGTGGGAGCGAGAAGATGTGGCTGTTGGTTGTGGCACATTTTCACCTTGGCCACGGCCCCGTCCTCTTCACGCACCATCACCAGAACGTCCAGTTCCACGTCCCTTGCCACGCGCCTTGCCCATTGTAAATGAAGTAAAATAGCTTACACTCGCACTATCAATGGAAAAAGGGTAATAAAAAAGAGATTAGAACCGTGGAAGAGGAAAACCACAGTTCTATTTGTCTGGCCTACACCAGAATCTTTTAAACAGAGATATTTGTGACTGAACAGACAGGGAGACACTATTACTGTTTTTTTTTACGTAAAACAGGCCAAAAGCTGGATAATACTGATATTTGAACCGTGGAACTACAAAACCACAGTTCTAATTTACTGGCGTATACCAGACTTTTTAAAATAGATATATTTGGGGCTGAACAGTCAGCGACACACTCAAACTGTTTTTTTTATGTAAAAAAGACCCAAAAGTGGATAATACAGAGATTTGACCCGTGGAACTGCAAAACCACAGTTATAGATATGTGGCGTATACCAGAATCTTTCAAACAGATATATTTGTGTCTGAACAGTCAGGGAGACACTACTACTGCTTTTTTTGCGGCAAAAAATGTCAAAAGCAGGATAATACAGACATTTGACCCGTGGAACTGCAAAACCACAGTTATAGTTATGTGGCATACACCAGAATCTTTTAAACAGATATATTGGTGTCTAACCAGTCAGGGAGACACTATTACAGTTTTTTTTTACGGCAAAAAATGCCAAAAACAGGATAATACAGAGATTTTTCCCGTGGAACTGCAAAACCACAGTTATAGTTATGTGGCGTACACCAGAATCTTTTAAACAGATATATTGGTGTCTGACCAGTCAGGGGGACACTATTACAGGTTTTTTTTTACGGCAAAAAATGCCAAAAACAGGATAATACTGAGTTTTGACCCATGGAACTATAAAACAACAGTTATAGCTATGTGGCGTACACCAGACTCTTTTAAACAGATATATTGGTGTCTGACCAGCCAGTGAGACACTATTACAGTTTTTTTTGTACGGCAAAAAATGCCAAAAACAGGATAATACAGAGATTTGACCCGTGGAACTGCAAAACCACAGTTCTATTTTTCTGGCCTATACCAGACTCTTTTAAACAGATATATTGGTGTCTGAACAATCAGGGAGACTCTATTACAGTTGTTTTTTTACGGCAAAAAATGCCAAAAGCAGGATAATACAGAGATTTGACCCGTGGAACTGCAAAACCACAGTTATAGTTATGTGTCGTACACCAGACTCTTTTAAACAGATATATTGGTATCTGACCAGTCAGGGAGACACTATTACAGTTTTTTTTTACGGAAAAAATGCCAAAAACAAGATAATACAGAGATTTGACCCATGGAACTATAAAACAATAGTTATAGTTATGTGGCGTACACCAGAATCTTATAAACAGATATATTGGTGTCTGACCAGCCAGGGAGACACTATTACAGTTTTTTTTACCGCAAAAAATGCCAAAAGCAGAATAATACAGAGATTTGACCCGTGGAACTGCAAAACCACAGTTCTATTTTTCTGGCCTACACCAGACTCTTTTAAACAGATATATTGGTGTCTGACCAGTCAGGGAGACGATATTACAGTTTTTTACGGCAAAAAATGCCAAAAGCAGGATAATACAGAGATTTGACCCGTGGAACTGCAAAACCACAGTTATAGTTATGTGGCGTACACCAGACTCTTTTAAAAGATATATTGGTGTCTGACCAGCCAGGGAGACACTATTACAGTTTTTTTTTGCGGCAAAAAATGCCAAAAACTGGATAATACAGAGATTTGCCTGTGGAACTTCAAAACGACAGTTCTATTTTTCTGGCCTACACCAGACACTTTTAATCAGATATATTGGTGTCTGAACAGTCAGGGAGACACTATTACTGTTTTTTTTATGGCAAAAAATGCCAAAAGCAGGATAATACAGAGATTTGACCCCTGGAACTGCAAAACCACAGTTATAGTTATGTGGCGTACGCCAGGCTCTTTTAAACATATATTGGTGTCTGACCAGTCAGGTAGACACTATTACAGTTTTTTTTTACGGCAAAAAATGGCAAAAGCAGGATAATACAGAGATTTGACCTGTGGAACTGCAAAATCACAGTTGTAGTTATGTGACGTACACCAGACTCTTTTAAACAGATATATTGGTGTCTGACCAGTCAGGGAGACACTATTATAGTTTTTTTTTACGGCAAAAAATGCCAAAAACAGGATAATACAGAGATTGGACCCATGCAACTGCAAAACCACAGTTATAGTTATGTGGCGTACACCAGAATCTTTTAAACAGATATATTGGTGTCTGACCAGTCAGGGAGAAACTATTACAGTTTTTTTTTAAGGCAAAAAATGCCAAAAGTAGGATAATACAAATATTTGACCCGTGGAGCTGCAAAACCACAGTTATAGTTATGTGGCGTACACCAGACTCTTTTAAACAGATATATTGGTGTCTGACCAGTCAGGAAGACACTATTACAGTTTTTTTTACGGCAAAATATGCCAAAAACAGGATAATACAGAGATTTGACCCGTGGAGCTGCAAAACCACAGTTATAGTTATGTGGCGTACACCAGAATCTTTTAAACAGATATATTGGTGTCTGACCAGTCAGGGAGACACTATTACATTTTTTTTTTTACGGCAAAAAATGCTACAAACAGGATAATACAGAGATTTGACCCGTGGAACTGCAAAACCACAGTTATAGTTATGTGGCATACACCAGACTCTTTTAAACAGATATATTGGTGTCTGACCAGTCAGGGATACACTATTAGTTTTTTTTACGGCAAAAAATGACAAAAACAGGATAATACAGAGATTTGACCCATGGAGCTGCAAAACCACAGTTATAGTTATGTGGCGTATACCAGACTCTTTTAAACAGATATATTGGTGTCTGAACAGTCACAGACACACTCAATTTTTTTTGGGGGGGGTGGGGGGAATACCAAAAGGTTAATAAGACGTGTATTTGGACAGTCTGACTGAGGCAAAAAAAATAATTCAGGATTTAGATGAAAAAAAAAAAAATTCCTGGCCCCTGAGACCGGGGTGATAAGTCTAGCAATTTGACCAACAGGAGCACACAAGACTGTAATGCAGCGTTTACTGGTATAACCACTGGGTCTCCTAAACAGCCTGCCTGCCTGCCTGATATCTGGGATGGATATTAGTCCTGAGAAGGACTGTTTGTTTGATTTGGCAGGCTTTAGAGACCCTACACTACCTATTTTGCACTATATATCTCTCCCTAACTCAGCAGCACTGACCCTACACTGGCTGATCCGGACCGACTGTGTCCAAGATGGCGACGCCCGGTTTTAAATACTCGAGGTGACGCTGTGCGACCAGCCAATCACTGTAATGCCCACAAACAACATGGCTGCGGCATTACAGTGACTGGCTGGCAATCCCTGCATGTTCATTGGCTCTGTAAAGAGCGCCAAACGTGCAGGGCAGAGACCCGAGCTCCCGCCCGAGTAACCCGGAAATGCCCGGTGCTCGCCGAACATCCCGCGTAGTGTGATGCTCGGGCGAGTAACGAGCAGTGTCAAGCATGCTCGCTCAACACTACTAATGACAACTTATTCAATATGATGACCTAATTTTATCAAATTCTGTGTCGTACATCTGGGTTCAAAATGTTCACTATGCCCCTTGATGAAATCCTTGAGGGGTGTAGTTTCCAAAATGGGGTCACTTGTGGGGGGTTTCCACTATTTAGGCACATCAGGGGCTCTCCAAACGCGACATGGCATCCGCTCTCGATTCCAGCCGATTTTGCGTTCAAAAAGTCACACATTGCTCCTTCCCTTCTGAACTCTGCCGGGCACCCAAACATTGTATTATTCCCACATATGGGGTATCGGTGTACTCAGGAGAAATTGCACAAAAGTTTTTGGGGTCCATTTTCTCCTCTTACCCTTGTGAAAATAAAAAAATTTGGGCTAAACATCATTTTTGTGGAAAAAGTTTGATTTTTTTGTTTTCACGGCTCCATGTTATAAACTTCTGTAAAGGACTTTGGGGTTCAAGGTGCTCACCACACATCTAGATAAGTTCCCTGAGGGGTCTAGTTTCAAAAATGGTGTCACTTGTGGCGGGTTTCCACTGTTTAGGCACATCAAGGGCACATCCGCTAATTATTCAAGCAAATTTTACAATCAAAAAGTCAAATGGCGCTCCTTCCGTTCCGAACCCTGCCGTGCACCCAAACAGTGGTTTTCCAACACATATAGATTATCTGCTTACTCAGGAAAAATTGCACAACAAACTGCATGGTGCAATTTCTCCTGTTACCCTTATGAAAATGCAAAAGTGGGGGCTGAAAAACATTTTTGTGGGAAAAATGTGAAAATGTTATTTTTACGGCTCAATGTTATAAACTTCTGTGAAGCACCTGTGGGTTCAAGGTGCTCACCACACATCTAGATAAGTTCCCTGAGGGGTCTAGTTTCCAAAATGGTGTCACTTGTGGGGGGTTTCCACTGTTTAGGCACATCAGGGGCTCCCCAAATGCAACATGGCGTCCGCTAATTATTCAAGCAAATTTTACAATCAAAAAGTCAAATGGCGCTCCTTCCATTCTGAACCCTGCCGTGCACCCAAACAGTGGTTTTCCAACACATATAGATTATCTGCTTACTCAGGAGAAATTGCACAACAAACTGCATGGTGCAATTTCTCCTGTTAACCTTATGAAAATGCAAAAGTGGGGGCTGAAAAACATTTTTGTGGGAAAAATGTGAAAATGTTATTTTTACGGCTCAATGTTATAAACTTCTGTGAAGCACCTTTGGGTTCAAGGTGCTCACCACACATCTAGATAAGTTCCCTGAGGGGTCTAGTTTCCAAAATGGTGTCACTTGTGGGGGGTTTCCACTGTTTAGGCACATCAGGGGCTCCCCAAATGCAACATGGCGTCCGCTAATTATTCAAGCAAATTTTACAATCAAAAAGTCAAATGGCGCTCCTTCCATTCTGAACCCTGCCGTGCACGCAAACAGAGGTTTTCCTCCACATATGGGGTATCTGCTTTCTCAGGAGAAATTGCACAACAAACTGGTTGGTGCAATTTCTCCTGTTACCCTTATGAAAGTGCAAAAGTGGGGGCTGAAAAACATTTTTGTGTGAAAAATGTGAAAATGTTATTTTTACGGCTCAATGTTATAAACTTCTGTGAAGCACCTGTGGGTTCAAGGTGCTCACCACACATCTAGATAAGTTACCTGAGGGGTCTAGTTTCCAAAATGGTGTCACTTGTGGGGGGTTTCCACTGTTTAGGCACATCAGGGGCTCCCCAAATGCAACATGGCGTCCGCTAATTATTCAAGCAAATTTTACAATCAAAAAGTCAAATGGCGCTCCTTCCGTTCCGAACCCTGCCGTGCACCCAAACAGTGGTTTTCCAACACATATAGATTATCTGCTTACTCAGGAGAAATTGCACAACAAACTGCATGGTGCAATTTCTCCTGTTAACCTTATGAAAATGCAAAAGTGGGGGTTGAAAAACATTTTTGTGGGAAAAATGTGAAAATGTTATTTTTACGTCTCAATGTTATAAACTTCTGTGAAGCACCTTTGGGTTCAAGGTGCTCACCACACATCTAGATAAGTTCCCTGAGGGGTCTAGTTTCCAAAATGGTGTCACTTGTAGGGGGTTTCCACTGTTTAGGCACATCAGGGGCTCCCCAAATGCAACATGGCGTCCGCTAATTATTCAAGCAAATTTTACAATCAAAAAGTCAAATGGCGCTCCTTCCATTCTGAACCCTGCCGTGCACGCAAACAGTGGTTTTCCTCCACATATGGGGTATCTGCTTACTCAGGAGAAATTGCACAACAAACTGCATGGTGCAATTTCTCCTGTTACCCTTATGAAAATGCAAAAGTGGGAGCTGAAAAACATTTTTGTGTGAAAAATGTGAAAATTTTATTTTTGCGGCTCAATGTTATAAACTTCTGCGAAGCACCTGTGGGTTCAAGGTGCTCAACACTCATCTAGATAAGTTCCCTGAGGGGTCTAGTTTCCAAAATGGTGTCACTTGTGGGGGGTTTCCACTGTTTAGGCACATCAGGGCCTCCCCAAATGCAACATGGAGTCCACTAATTATTCTAGCAAATTTTACATTCAAAAAGTCAAATGGCGCTCCTTCCCTTCCGTACCCTGAAGTGCGCCCAAACAGTGTTTTTTCCCCACATATGGGGTATCTACATGCCCAGGGGAAATTGCACAACAAATTTTGGGGTCCATTTTTTCCCGTTACCCCTGCGAAAATAGAAAAAACTTGGGTCTAAAGTAACATTTTTGTGAAAAAAGTTAAATGTTAATTTTTTCCTTCCACATTCCAAAAATTTCTGTGAAGCACCTGAAGGGTTAATAAAGTTCTTGAATGTGGTTTTGAGCACCTTGAGGGATGCAGTTTTTAGAATGCTGTCACTTTTGGGTATTTTCTGTCATAAAGACCCCTCAAAGTGACTTCAAATATGATGTGGTCCCTAAAAAAATGTTTTTGCAAATTTTGTTGGAAAAAGGAAAAATCGCTGGTCAAATTTTAACCCTTATAGCTCACTAATAAAAAAAAAATTTGGTTCCAAAATTGTGCTTATGTAAAGTAGACGTGTGGGAAATGTTGTTTATTAACTATTTTGTGTGACATATCTCTCTGATTTAAGGGGATAAAAATTAAAATTTTGAAAATTGCTAAATTTTCGCCAAATTTCTGTTTTTTTCACAAATAAATGCAAGTGATATCGAAGAAATTTTACCACAACCATGAAGTACAATATGTCATGAAAAAAACAATCTCAGAATCAGGGGGATCCGTTGAAGTGTTCCAGAGTAATTACCTCATAAATTGACAGTGGTCAGAATTGTAAAAATGGCCTGGTCATTAATGTGCAAACCACCTTAGGTTGTAAAGGGGTTAAGCTGGAATCATTAGGTTGGAGAGAAAAGGCCCACCCCTGTGGTTCATTGCGCAAAAGTGACATAATAAAATCAATGCGCTGTGATTCATTCCTAGAGGACCTTGGTCTCAAATGAAAATATAACAAGCAAGCATTTTAAAAGGAAAAAAAATCTTGCTGTTTACCATAAAAACATCAGGCATTCCTACCTTCGGTTCCACAAAATGCGCTCCAGAACGGCTACTCACGTGTTGCTGTAGCTTGGCCAACTCCAGAGACAATCCCTGCAAGCATTGAGCCAAATACTGGACGGAAACCATACTGATCCCCGAATTTCTTTCCTTTTAGTTTTTGGGGCTGGACTTACTGTTATGATCTGCAACATGTACTAAGGAAAGATAGGGGATGGCTGTCTATACAGTAAGACTAAGCTGAATCCGTACGATGTAGTGGGTTGCCTGTTCCTAGCGAACAGACCCGCCTTAGTCCTCAGCTAGTCTGAACGAAGACCTATAGCATAAGGGGAGGGGTCCCTAAAAGAACTAAGGACTGGGACAAAAATGGGACACCTCTTAAACAGAGAAGTTGTTGCAGAACACAAAAAGACAAACTGACAAAAAGGTACTAGAGGTCCCAGAAGGACCAAGCGAACTGACAGAGAAAGGCACCGAAGCACCTGGCTAGAGAAACAGTCAAACACTGAAGTCCAGCACAGCCAAAAGGGCAGAGCTAAAATATAAAGGCAGATGGTCACGTGACCGCAAAACACAAGATGGAAAGAAACAAACAGGAGGGTTCTAACAATCGTACTATGGGGGGTGCTGTGCGGACCATCATACTGTGTGTGTCGGTGGACTACTATGGGGGAAACTACTGTGGGGGTAACCATACTGTGTAGTTTGAGTACCAGGGGGCTGTCATATTGTAGAATGACTACTGTGTGGGCTTTCTTACTGTGGTAGGGGTGCTGTGTGGACCATACTACTGTCTGGGCAATACTGTCAGACCATCATTCTGTGTGGGGTGCTATAGGGCCATCATACTGTATGGGGTGCTGTGAGGGCCATCATACTGTTTGTGGGGGGACTATCATGAGGGCAATACTCTGGGGCCATCATACTGTGTGTACGGGTGAGCTACTTTGGATTTTTCATAGTGTGTTGCAGTGCTGTGGGGACCATCATACTGTGTGGATTGACTACTGTGGGGATCATTACACAGTATGGGGGTGCTGTGGGAGCCATCATACTATGGGGGGTGCTTTGGGGACCATCATACTGTGTGTGTGGGGTAGACTACTGTGGGAGGAACTACTGTGGGGGTAATCTTACTGTGTGGTGTGAGTACCATGGGGCTGTCATATTGTAGAAGGACTACTGTGTGGGCTTCCTTGCTGTGGTAGGGGTACTGTGTGGACTATCATACTGTGTTGGGGAACTACTGTGTGGGCAATACTGTGGTGCCATCATACTGTGTGAGGGGTGCTGAGAGGGCCATCATACTGTGTTGGGGTGCTGCTGGGGCCATCCTAATGTGGATGTGTTGGAAGACTACTTTGGGGACATCATGCTGTGTGTGTGGGGGGACTACTGCGGAGTCATTATACTGTGTTTGTAGGGGGACTACTGCAGGGCCATCATACTGTGTGTGGGGGGGCGACAACTGTGAGGTCATCACACTGTGTGAGGGCATCATACTGTGTGGGAGGGGGACAACTGTGAGGCCATCACACTGTGTGGGGGCATCATACTGTGTGTGAAAGGCTGTGGGGATGAGAACTGTTGGAGCATCAGGGGACATTATTACTTTTTAGGGGGACTCAGTAGACATTTAATGTTAAGTGGACATTTAACAGGCATTAGTACATTATAGGGCATTATAGGGGCACTCAGAGTATTATAATTGTGAAAGCAGCACATAGGATGCATTATTACATTCTAGACAGCTAAGTATGAGCCCTATAACTTTGTATGGCACCTAAAGAAGGCAGTAATATATTCTTGGGGGCATTTTTACAATTCAGAGGGCACAAAGGGGGCATTTTACTTTGTAAGGTCCCCTTCATACGTCTGTATAATACTGATACCAGAAAAAACAATACTGCTGTCATCAGTGTTTTGGATCAGTGTGTCATGAGTGAGCCATCAGTGTGTCATCAGTGTGCCGTCCATTTTTTCCAGTATGGCTTAATGAAAATCAATTCCAAAGCTTCTCCTATACTTTGCAATGTTAAACACGGACAGCACTCGACAGCACATGGTTGCCATCCGTATGCTGTACGTGTTGTAGCATAATTGGGAAGGATAAGTTTAAATCCCAGCTCTGCAGTGTTTGATTAGAAGCTCCTGCATGGTTTCTCTAAGAAGCAGGAAGTAGATTCATTGTGTTGCAGTCTCCTGAAGGATTGAAATGCTGTTGGATGAAGCAGAGTTGAGTGTGCTGCTGATGAGAGTGTCCATCCCAAAATGTGAACTGTAGCTGGGAGAGAGACATGCCAGGGTCTCTCTCTGAATGGAGTGACTGGCAAGTCAGTCAATCTGCTGGAAGTAGCAGAGGCAAGAATTCCTCTATGAGAAGACTCTGCACAGGCCGCGTGTAGAGAACCTCAAGTATCAGTGGTTGCTATACACAATAGGTGTTTTGTTTGAGCGAGCTGGGGCTAGCTTAGTTGTGTATGAGCAGTCAGGGTCTGTTCTGTTTAGTTAGTACCTGCACAAGGTTAGGGATTTATGCTTATGAATATGTTTTGGTGCTGTGCAACCTGTGGAAAGTAATAAAAACTGCATGTGTTTGGACCAAAACTGCATTCCTTGTGTGAACGCTACATAAAGCCTAATGCCTACCAGAGAGATTGAATCTCTACAATTGGTTGAGAATGTGGGCATGAAATCCCAGAGAGCACAGGTGATTGCAATGTAAGGATATAATATACTGAGCTCAGACCGGCGTCAGTGCAGTGTGTAGGACTGTGTGCAGTGTGTAGGACTGTGTGCAGTGTGTAGGACTGTGTGTAGAGGACTGTGTGCAGTGTGTAGAACTGTGTGCAGTGTGTAGGACTGTGTGCAGTGAGTTTCCAGCCTCATGATGTGTTGGCATTGGTAGTGCAGTGTGCACTGTGTGAGGCTGTGTGTCTGCAGAGTGGTATGGTAATTGTGCAATTGTTATGAGGTTGCTTGTAGTAAAGAACTAACTGCATGTTGCAGACGGCGGAGCCTGTGTGCGTGATGTGCAGGTGGGGGCCAGGATGGAGTTACCTTATTATAGGATGGGGACCAATATTAATGGATTCAAAGGAAATTAAATGATTAAATGCTAACGATAACACAAACAATTCATAGAAGATATATTTTTTAATCTATTATGAACTTTTTATTTTAAATCAAAGAAATAAAGAAGTTGTCTGTGACACACATGTATCAGTGAGATCACTAGCCAGTTGCCTAGTGATGTATGACGCCGTATCTCCAACGGCCCATAGAAAAGTTGAGTTGTGATGGGATTTGGCAGCTGGTTGCCAGGTGACCTATGAAACCATAAGAGCAACAGCCAATGGAAAACTGCCATGTTGTTCTGTAAGTATAAGCCTGTCAGTCTATTCGTGGAAAAATACAGTCCCTCAATGGAACACTATACTTCTCCACGCGCCATTTGCATAAACAGGAAATGGGGGATGGTATCGTACGTTGGGGTCATTGGATATTACCATAATCTCCCCAATGTTTTCCAGATATGCAAGGATCCCAAATTCTGACTGGCTATTTATGTGCCTGCAGAGAGGACAGGTGATATTATTTAGGAGCCATCTTCCTATGCAGGCAGTATGAAAAAAGTGTGCGCACTGCATGAAGCTCACTCGATCTCCAGTTAAAATGTCCTCCAGGCAGATGGAGCAGGTTGCAGGTGGGTCCTCGACCGATCTTATGGAGGTAGGCAGTGTGAGCATGGAGGAGTTTACAACTTCAGGCTGGGTATTAGTGGAGGATGAGTTCCTGTCTCCAGACCTCTCCAGTGGTGGTGGTGGTGGCCTTCGTCTCTGCCTCCTATTTGTATTTAATGGTGTTATCTCCAGTCTTCTTTGGCGGGCGAACCTGCTCCTTGTCCTGTAGGCAATAGGAGACTGGTCCCTGCTATGCCTCCATGTTTCTATGTAAAAAAAACAACACACATATTAGTACCTTCCCCTGTGGAATATTACATATTCCAATAATAATTCCAATACATATTTTGGAGACCAAGATTATTAATACATAAAGAAATGGTTGTACATTGAAATAACACAAATAAAACCAAGAATTATGAAATACCACCAAATATTAAATATAATATTTATTGCAAATTGATCTACAACAAAACTGATTAAAATTGATTTAGACAGTAATATTACATTAAAATTACAGTAATAAACAACTCATCAGTAAAGATCACCATATTGTGCCCATGGTGAAGAAAGCTCATCAGTATAAAATTAAATCCAAATGAGCAGGGAAAATACAATAATATGTAATAGGTACAAACCCCAATGTAGGAATGTTGTGTCCATATTTTAGAGACTTGTAGATGGAAGTATTAGTGGCTTTTATGCGCTTCCCGTCTTACCTGATATAGAAGGCCTTTGCCTTTCAATGCCATTTGCAGAAGGCTCTTCTGAGATGTTTAGGACATTAGAAATGTCCCGAGAAGACATGTTCTTCTCAAAGGGCCAAGATGCTGTAAGTCTCTTGGTCTTGACAACAATAAAGAATGCGAAGTTGTAGAATTTTTCTTGATAAACTTCCAGGAAATATTTTCTGGTATTAGCCAAAAAATAGTGATATGAAAAGAGGCACTCACTAGAGATGCTTCTCCAATGTGAATCCACCGATCAACACAACAACAGCCCCAGTAATAGCCGAGGCAATTATGGTGTCATAATGTCATTACCTCACATTCCGTGTTCCATGATGTGTCCTAATGCCTACCTCACTGCTACCTCATAATGCATATTCTACATGTGCAGCATACATTGTAATACACGCTGTATACGCCTGCTCTTCTATATATTACTGTGCATTAATGGGATATACATGGCCTTACTAATCATTTATAGAAAGCGAAAAAAAAAAAAAAAAAATTGCTTTTATAAACAAAAAAGTCATTAAAGTTAAAAAACATGTTTTTTACTCATATGGTAAATAGAATTTAATACGGAGAAATAGTTATTTTTTTGCATTGCCCCTCAAAAAATGGATTAAAATGAACAGAAAGCCCATGTACCCAATCCTTGTGGTATGAAATATTACAATTTCCACCAAAATAAGGCCTCTTTTAACCCCATTACAACCTTTGACGTACATGTACGTCAAGGGTCGTGTCCCAGACTTTAATGTGGGTTTGCACACCGAGCCCACATCTTTCTCTGCCTTTAACAGCCGTGAGTGAAGTGGAGCTCCGCCCAAGGCTCTTAACCTTGGCGCATCATCCCACCCGCACATCAAAGTGTCTGTGATATGATTGTGAGGCCCGATGAGTTACTATGACAGCCGAGGGTCTGCCGATCTTCCCTTTGTCTGTCATTATGGACATTCCTGTGAAGCTATGTGCCCACGATGCAGAAATGCGTGATCGGCGACAGCTGCGGAAGCTGTATAGGGACGTTAGAGGGAGACAGGGTGACGCTAGTCTGGATTAGGAGGTCACCTCTCCCTCCTTTCCCTAGTGTCTGTGCTCCTTCTCCCCTCTGTGTTGCACTCACACCTGGCGTGACTCTCTGTGTTGCACTCACACCTGGCATGACACCTAGGCAGATCTAATATCACCCTGCCTACCCTACCGTCCCTATATAGGTTCCACACCTATTGCCGAGCAGAACCTTAAACCCTGGATGACCCTTGAGCTTGGCCCTAGATAGGGAGGGGGAGGGGAAAGCACTAGTCAGGCCCCACTACAAACTAAAGACAAGAAGGTAGACAAACAAAGGGGATAAAGTTAGCTTGAGCAGACACCAGACGAGTAACACCAACTGTCCTCCAAGGGCACCAGAGAAGCTAGCCGACTGCTAATGCTCCAAGCCCGCACAGAGGTACAGTAAAGACCAAAAGTTTGGACACACCTTCTCATTTAAAGATTTTTCTGTATTTTCATGACTTTGAAAATTGCACATTCACACTGAAGGCATCAAAACTATGAATTAACACATGTGGAATTATATACTTAACAAAAAAGTGTGAAACAACTGAAAATATGTCTTATATTCTAGGTTCTTCAAAGTAGCCACCTTTTGCTTTGACGACTGCTTTGCACACTCTTGGCATTCTCTTGATGAGCTTCAAGAGGTAGTCACCGGAAATGGTTTTCACTTCACAGGTGTGCCCTGTCAGGTTTAATAAGTGGGATTTCTTGCCTTATAAATGGGGTTGGGACCATCAGTTGTGTTGTGCAGAAGTCAGGTGGATACACAGCTGATAGTCCTACTGAATAGACTGTTAGAATTTGTATTATGGCAAGAAAAAAGCAGCTAAGTAAAGAAAAACGAGTGGCCATCATTACTTTAAGAAATGAAGGTCAGTCAGTCCGAAAAATTGGGCAATCTTTGAATGTGTCCCCAAGTGCAGTTGCAAAAACCAACAAGCGCTGCAAAGAAACTGGCTCAGATGAGGACCGCCCCAGGAAAGGAAGACCAAGAGTCACCTCTGCTTCTGAGGATAAGTTTATCCGAGTCACCAGCCTCAGAAATCGCAAGTTAACAGCAGTTCAGATTAGAGACCAGGTCAATGCCACACATTTCTAGCAGCAGACATATCTCTACAACAATTGTTAAGAGGAGACTTTGTGCAGCAGGCCTTCATGGTAAAATAGCTGCTAGGAAACCACTGCTATGGACAGGCAACAAGCAGAAGAGACTTGTTTGGGCTAAAGAACAGAAGGAATGGACATTAAACCAGTGGAAATCTGTGCTTTGGTCTGATGATTCCAAATTTGAGATCTTTGGTTCCAACCACCATGTCTTTGTGCGACGCAGAAAAGGTGAACGGATGGACTCTACATGCCGGGTTCCCACCGTGAATCACGGAGGAGGAGGTGTGATGGTGTGGGGGTGCTTTGCTGGTGACACTGTTGGGGATTTATTCAAAATTGAAGGCATACTGAACCAGCATTGCTACCACAGCATCTTGCAGCGGCATGCTATTCCATCCGGTTTGTGTTTAGTTGGACCATCATTTATTTTTCAACAGGACAGTGACCCCAAACACACCTCCAGGCTGTGTAAGGGCTATTTGACCAAGCAGGAGAGTGATGGGGTGCTACGCCAGATGACCTGGCCTCCACAGTCACCAGACCTGAACCCAATCGAGATGGTTTGGGGTGAGCTGGACCGCAGAGTGAAGTCAAAAGGGCCAACAAGTTCTAAGCATCTCTGGGAACTCCTTCAAGATTGTTGGTGACTACCTCTTGAAGCTCATCAAGAGAATGCGAAGAGTGTGCAAAGCAGTCATCAAAGCAAAAGGAACCTAGAATATAAGACATATTTTCAGTTGTTTCACACTTTTTTGTTAAGTATATAATTCCACATGTGTTAATTCATAGTTTTGATGCCTTCAGTGTGAATGTACAATTTTCAAAGTCATGAAAATACAGACAAATCTTAAAATGAGAAGGTGTGTCCAAACTTTTGGTCTGTACTGTACATAAAAGTATCACTGGTAATTCCCTGGAGCAAACTGAGTGTTTTTAACTCCCAGGCAAGGGTGAGTCAATTAGCAGCAGGAGGGAGGTCGCTGCTGGGTCATAAAGGCAAAAGGATTAGGAAGGCATCTGTAATGCCAAGTGCAGTGACCCTCTACAGCCAGACTGTCTATTACACCTGACACACCTGACACACCCGTGACAAGGGCTCTGTGTGAGGCTGGACAGGAGGGTTTTCCAATTATATATGATTACTAGCTGTACTACCCGGCTTCACCCGGGTTAATAACTGCTGTTAGCAAAATAGAATTTGTTAACAAAAATTTATTCTCCACACAAAAACCACAAAACAAATAGATAGAAATTTCATTGGCTCTTGAGGAAGCAGTTCTTGTTCTCTTGTCTGCAAGCCTCGCTTCCCTCTCCTCAGAAAGTTCATTGGCCCTTGAGGAAGCAGCTCTTGTTTTCATGTCTGCAAGCCTCGCTTCCCTCTCCTCAGAAAGTTCATTGGCTCTTGAGGAAGCAGCTCTTGTTTTCATGTCTGCAAGCCTCGCTTCCTTCTCCTCAGAAAGTTCATTGGCTCTTGAGGAAGCGGCTCTTGTTTTCATGTCTGCAAGCCTTGCTTCCCTCTCCTCAGAAAGTTCATTGGCCCTTGAGGAAGCAGCTCTTGTTCTCTTGTCTGCAAGCCTCGCTTCCCTCTGCTCAGAACGTTCATTGGCTCTTGAGGAAGCAGCTGCTGTTCTCATGTGTGTCAGTCTTGTTTCTCGGTCTTCACATTTTTCATTGGCCCGTAATGCAGCTTTTCTTTTCGCATCAGCTGACATTCGTGCCATGAAATTCCTTTTCTTATGAGGCATTATTGTGGTAAAAATAGTCTGCAACTGGCAGTTTCTATATCCTCTCACATAGAAGTAATGTGACTGACATCAGCCTTTCCACCAACACGCCCTGACTGACATCTTATTACCTTACACAAGCTTTGCTATACTGACAATGTCCTTTGTTGCCTATATTAACCAATCACAGCTCAGATTAATTAACTGTAGCAAAATAGAAGCTGAGCTGTGATTGGTTGCTATTGGCAGCCTGATAAATCTTTGTGAGATGCGTTTTGTGTGTGCTGAGGGTGGTATAAGTGTTCAAGCACGTGGTAGTGTGTGGCGCATTTTGTGTGTGTGTTCATATCCCCGTGTGTGGTGAGTATGAGTATCCCATGTCGGGGCCCCACCTTAGCAACTGTACGGTATATACTCTTTGGCGCCATCGCTCTCATTCTTTAATTCTCCCTTGTTCACATGTGGCAGCTGTCAATTTGCCTCCAACACTTTTCCTTTCACTTTTTCCCCATTATGTAGATAGGGGCAAAATTGTTTGGTGAATTGGAATGCGCAGGGTTAAAATTTCACCTCACAACATAGCCTATGACGCTCTCGGGGTCCAGACGCGTGACTGTGCAAAATTTTGTGGCTGTAGCTGCGACGGTGCAGATGCCAATCCTGGACATACACACATACATACATACACACACACATTCAGCTTTATATATTAGATGGATGTCTGACTGGTTAGTGACCCAAGAACAAGGATTCCAAGGTCCCTGGTGTGAATGGAGCCTTAGTGCACAGTCCTGATTATTGCTCTGCTCTATTCACTTCTATGATAAAAAGGCCATCTCCATCAGCCCTGACGCTGTGATCACACAAATGCACACCGCCGCTCCCGTCACACCATTGACTCTCTGGGAAACCGCATCACTGGGGATCATACATTTATCACCTATCCTGCTGGTAGGTGATATATGTATTTATGGGATCCTGCGGCAGGTCTATGGCATTATGGGATCCTGTGGGTGAGTGATGTGTATATGGGAACCTATGGCCGGGGGCAACGTCTTTATAGGATCCTGTGGCCGAGTGATGCGTTTATGAGATCCTGTGGGTGGGTCATGTGATTATGGGATCCTGTGGGTGTGTCGATTATGGGATCCTGTGGGTGGGTCATGTGATTATGGGATCCTGTGGGTGGGTCATGTGATTATTGGATTCTGTGGGTGGGTCATGTGATTATGGGATTCTGTGGATGGGTCATTTGATTATAGGATACTGTGGGTGGGTCATGTGATTATGGGATCCTGTGGGTGGGTCATGTGATTATGGGATTCTGTGGATGGGTCATTTGATTATAGGATACTGTGGGTGGGTCATGTGATTATGGGATCCTGTGGGTGGGTCATGTGATTATGAGATCCTGTGGATGGGTCATGTGATTATAGGATACTGTGGGTGGGTCATGTGATTATGGCATCCTGTGGGTGGGTCATATGATTATAGGATCCTGTGGGTGGGTCATGTGATTATAGGATCCTGTGGGTGGGTCATCTGATTATGGGATCCTGTGGGTGGGTCATGTGATTATGGGATCCTGTGGGTGGGTCATGTGATTATGGGACCCTGTGGGTGGGTCATGTGATTATAGGATCCTGTGGGTGGGTCATGTGATTATGGGATCCTGTGGATGGGTCATTTGATTATAGGATACTGTGGGTGGGTCATGTGATTATGGGATCCTGTGGGTGGGTCATGTGATTATGGGATCCTGTGGGTGTGTCGATTATGGGATCCTGTGGGTGGGTCATGTGATTATGGGATCCTGTGGGTGGGTCATGTGATTATTGGATTCTGTGGGTGGGTCATGTGATTATGGGATCCTGTGGGTGGGTCATATGATTATAGGATCCTGTGGGTGGGTCATGTGATTATAGGATCCTGTGGGTGGGTCATCTGATTATGGGATCCTGTGGGTGGGTCATGTGATTATGGGATCCTGTGGGTGGGTCATGTGATTATGGGACCCTGTGGGTGGGTCATGTGATTATAGGATCCTGTGGGTGGGTCATGTGATTATGGGATCCTGTGGATGGGTCATTTGATTATAGGATACTGTGGGTGGGTCATGTGATTATGGGATCCTGTGGGTGGGTCATGTGATTATGAGATCCTGTGGATGGGTCATGTGATTATAGGATACTGTGGGTGGGTCATGTGATTATGGCATCCTGTGGGTGGGTCATATGATTATAGGATCCTGTGGGTGGGTCATGTGATTATAGGATCCTGTGGGTGGGTCATGTGATTATGGGATCCTGTGGATGGGTCATTTGATTATAGGATACTGTGGGTGGGTCATGTGATTATGGGATCCTGTGGGTGGGTCATGTGATTATGAGATCCTGTGGGTGGGTCATGTGATTATGGGATCCTGTGGGTGGGTCATGTGATTATGGGATCCTGTCGGTGGGTCATGGGATTATGGGACCCTGTGGGTGGGTCATGTGATTATAGGATCCTGTGGGTGGGTCATGTGATTATGGGATCCTGTGGATGGGTCATTTGATTATAGGATACTGTGGGTGGGTCATGTGATTATGGGATCCTGTGGGTGGGTCATGTGATTATGAGATCCTGTGGGTGGGTCATGTGATTATGGGATCCTGTGGGTGGGTCATGTGATTATGAGATCCTGTGGATGGGTCATGTGATTATAGGATACTGTGGGTGGGTCATGTGATTATGGCATCCTGTGGCCGGATGATGAGTTTAGGTGAACCTGTGACCGAGCTATACGTTTATGGGATCCTGTGACTGAGCTATACGTTTATGGGATCCTGTGACTGAGCTATACGTTTATGGGACCCTGTGACCGAGCTATACGTTTATGGGATCCTGTGACCGAGCTATACGTTTATGGGATCCTGTGACTGAGCTATACGTTTATGGGATCCTGTGACCGAGCTATACATTTATGGGATCCTGTGACCGAGCTATACGTTTATGGGACCCTGTGACCGAGCTATACGTTTATGGGATCCTGTGACCGAGCTATACGTTTATGGGACCCTGTGACTGAGCTATACGTTTATGGGATCCTGTGACCGAGCTATACGTTTATGGGATCCTGTGACCGAGCTATACGTTTATGGGACCCTGTGACTGAGCTATACGTTTATGGGATCCTGTGACTGAGCTATACGTTTATGGGCGCTATACGTTTATGGGATCCTGTGACCGAGCTATACGTTTATGGGATCCTGTGACCGAGCTATACATTTATGGGATCCTGTGACCGAGCTATACGTTTATGGGATCCTGTGACCGAGCTGTACATTTATGGGATCCTGTGACCGAGCTATACATTTATGGGATCCAGGGGCTGGGTGATATATGTATTTATAAGACAAACCCCTTAATGTGATGTAATTTTGGCAGGCTGCGAGCTTGGACAATTCCCTATATTATTGTGTAATGTATAAAAATCCCTCGCTCCTTGACGATCCATTTTACTCGGCGGCCACCCTCCTCTACACAACAGTTCATTCAGCCAGTACCACAGTCATCAAACACGAAGGTCCGTGATGTCTACGAGACAATCCCGCCCTCCTTGTTAGGCCACGCCCCTCCTTGTTAGGCCCCGCCCCCAGGCACAGCACAAGCGCCTTTAAGAAGTAGTCACATGGGAATGACGACGGTGCGGCTTTCGGCCGCGCATGCGCCATTTAAATTCCGTATATTTTCCTTCAAAATGGCTGCTGCGATGGATGTAGACATGCCGAGCGGAGCCAACAACAGCGCTGGAAAGAAGAGGTTCGAGGTGAAGAAGGTAGGGGAACCCTTCCCTGGAGACTGGCGTCTTGTCGGTAACTGGCGCTTGTTCTTCTGTCACCGTGCCGGCCTTACTTCCAGGATGGCGGGGTGAGGGAGGCCCTTGTGTTTAGCACCTCGGTATCTACAGATGAAGTAAGAGTCTCATGTGACAGCAGGCACGGCCGGCGGATGGCGCTGTAGAGCTGTGGCCCACACTGGGGCGGAAAGGTGGCCGGGATCACGTGATCCGTGCGCGGCTGCTCTGCGGCCCATACACGTCACATAGCGACTGACAGGGGTCCCGCTCCCGTACACAGGAGGACGCCCTCTGCCGGCTGCTCTGCGGCCCATACACGTCACATAGCGACTGACAGGTATCCCGCTCCCGTACACAGGAGGGCGCCCTCTGCCGGCTGCTCTGCGGCCCATACACGTCACATAGCGACTGACAGGTATCCCGCTCCCGTACACAGGAGGGCGCCCTCTGCCGGCTGCTCTGCGGCCCATACACGTCACATAGCGACTGACAGGTATCCCGCTCCCGTACACAGGAGGGCGCCCTCTGCCGGCTGCTCTACGGCCCATTTACGTAACGTAGCGACTGACAGGTGTCCCGCTCCCGTACACAGGAGGGCGCCCTCTGCCGGCTGCTCTGCGGCCCATACACATCACATAGCGACTGACAGGGGTCCCGCTCCCGTACACAGGAGGGCGCCCTCTGCCGGCTGCTCTGCGGCCCATACACGTCACATAGCGACTGACAGGTATCCCGCTCCCGTACACAGGAGGGCGCCCTCTGCCGGCTGCTTTGCGGCCCATACACGTCACATAGCGACTGACAGGTATCCCGCTCCCGTACACAGGAGGGCGTCCTCTGCCGGCTGCTCTGCGGCCCATACACGTCACATAGCGACTGACAGGTATCCCGCTCCCGTACACAGGAGGGCGCCCTCTGCCATGTGGCCCATACACGTCACATAGCGACTGACAGGTATCCCGCTCCCGTACACAGGAGGGTGCCCTCTGCCATGTGGCCCATACACGTCACATAGCGACTGACAGGTATCCCGCTCCTGTACACAGGAGGGCGCCCTCTGCCGGCTGCTCTGCGGCCCATACACGTCACATAGCGACTGACAGGTATCCCGCTCCCGTACACAGGAGGGCGCCCTCTGCCGGCTGCTTTGCGGCCCATACACGTCACATAGCGACTGACAGGTATCCCGCTCCCGTACACAGGAGGGCGTCCTCTGCCGGCTGCTCTGCGGCCCATACACGTCACATAGCGACTGACAGGTATCCTGCTCCCGTACACAGGAGGGCGCCCTCTGCCATGTGGCCCATACACGTCACATAGCGACTGACAGGTATCCCGCTCCCGTACACAGGAGGGTGCCCTCTGCCATGTGGCCCATACACGTCACATAGCGACTGACAGGTATCCCGCTCCCGTACACAGGAGGGCGCCCTCTGCCGGCTGCTTTGCGGCCCATACACGTCACATAGCGACTGACAGGTATCCCGCTCCCGTACACAGGAGGGCGTCCTCTGCCGGCTGCTCTGCGGCCCATACACGTCACATAGCGACTGACAGGTATCCCGCTCCCGTACACAGGAGGGCGCCCTCTGCCATGTGGCCCATACACGTCACATAGCGACTGACAGGTATCCCGCTCCCGTACACAGGAGGGTGCCCTCTGCCATGTGGCCCATACACGTCACATAGCGACTGACAGGTATCCCGCTCCTGTACACAGGAGGGCGCCCTCTGCCGGCTGCTCTGCGGCCCATACACGTCACATAGCGACTGACAGGTGTACCGCTCCCGTACACAGGAGGGTGTCCTCTGCCGGCTGCTCTGCGGCCCATACACGTCACATAGCGACTGACAGGTATCCCGCTCCCGTACACAGGAGGGCGTCCTCTGCCGGCTGCTCTGCGGCCCATACACGTCACATAGCGACTGACAGGTATCCCGCTCCCGTACACAGGAGGGCGCCCTCTGCCATGTGGCCCATACACGTCACATAGCGACTGACAGGTATCCCGCTCCCGTACACAGGAGGGCGCCCTCTGCCGGCTGTTCTTTGGCCCATTCACGTAACGTAGCGACTGACAGGTGTCCCGCTCCCGTACACAGGAGGGCGCCCTCTGCCGGCTGCTCTACGGCCCATTCACGTAACGTAGCGACTGACAGGTGTCCCCCTCCCATACACAGGAGGGCGCCCTCTGCCGGCTGCTCCCCTGTTTTGACAGCCGCTGTCACCTCTTTTAAAGGGGTTATGTAGTCTTGCAGTAACACCAGCCCTCCCCCAGCCCCCTCATCATAATACGAGATCTAATCTTCGTCTCCTTCGTGGAGCGCTTACCAGCCTGCCCTCTCCGCTGCCTGTGTGGCGCTGGCCGCAGTGCGATGTGGTCGGCTGCCTGCTACGTGTTGGGGCGCGAGGTGACGAGCGCTACTCTGCCACAGTGTTCAAATGTATTTTCTTCTAAAAGATGGGAATACATTTGAATATATGGAAAAAGGAGTCTACGTCCCCCTAAGTGCCACAACCAGCCCCTTGGCCGGCCCAAAGGCTGTATGTTGTGCAGACCTGGCATAAGAGATGGAGTTAGACACCGACCACAGTTTTCTATGCTGTGGCTGCCTCCTATGTGAACTGGGCTCCACCTGGGCAGCCTTTTTCACTGCTTATTTTCAGGCGCCATCTCGTTGTAGCCCAGTGCCCTCACTGTTGCCTATAGTGATCAGAGCAGCCATATCACTGCCAGCTGCTGTAATCGCTGGAGTTCATGGTGACCAGGGCTCTGGTGGTGACTACATCCACTGATCTGTACTCTACTGCACAGACCTGCTGTCACCACTCGCTCCCTGCTGACTACAGTCATTGCAGCGCTGCAGTCGGCAATGATATGGACGCTTTGCTCTAATCACTGTGTTATGGTGGGCAGTGAGCATGGCCGGCTAACTGCCCCCTTCTCTCCTCACTGAGAGAGCTTGTCCCCCAGCCTTCTCAGGGTCAGATACATTCTTCAACTGCTACTAGTTGTACCTGCGAAACATGGGTGTAATTTGGGCACCCATCACCACACACTTTCTCTCTACTGCACATCCTGGTCACTTCTCAATCCTATATAGCTATATAAATTATTAAATATATATTCAGTGATGAGCTCTATATAACCCCGCCCAATCACTGGCGGCTTTCTGCCTATGCACAGTGTACACAGAAAGCTGCCAATCAGTGATGTTGATGGGTTATTCAGAGCTCATGAATATGGAGGACTATATGGCAGCAGACTTACTAGTCCTCCTGTTTCATGCTAATAAAACCTTGATATTATCAATGCTACAGGGAGTGACCGCTGGAATTAGGGTCTCTGTGTCTACATTATCCAACTCTCAAATCTTGATGTCCAATTTCCCGCTCCGATTTGGATTCAATATCTGAAATAGATGTTCAAAACATAAAAACAAGCATGGACGACTTCAGCAGACCTCCGGCTGTTATGTCAATCCATGACATGTGACTGCAGACTTGTAAGTCCTCACAGCGTGCAATGTGTCCACTGTGAGGATTCTCCGGTGTCAAGAGCAGGTCGTCATGTGACTGCAAGTGTAAGGCTTGAATACTTCTGGCCACATTCTGACTTTACCGGCCTCCCTCATTCTCTTGCATTGAGCGAGGCTGGGCATGTCTAGTCGGCATGTGACCACATGTCTGCAAATTACATACTTGCAGTTATGTGCCCACCCGGCACTGAAGGATCCTGAGAATCCTGTGAGTAGTCACAAGTCTGGACAACCCCTTTAAGGCCTCGTTCAGATGAGCATATTATAATCATGTGTGCTGTCAGTGTTCACATCGGATAGCACGCTGACCAGTGTTATTGAACAGGGCTGTTCAGGTGACAGATATTTATTTATTTTTTTTCATGAAGACTCTCTGATTCAAGTCTATGGGAGTGTGCAAAAAAAAAAAAAACCCAAACTGTTCATTTGTATTACATCCAATTTTCATAGGTTCCATTTAAGAACTGGAATGTGTCAGCTGATACATGCCACCTATCCGTGGGCAGCCTGTATCAGGCAGGGGCTGTATGATCTCGGCCAGGTAAGCTTGACTCTGAAATGCTGCAGTGTTTTGGAGAAAAATGTACTTTAAAAGCCGCCAAGGGCCGAGACTGCATTGCTGTAGACTAGTCGGACAGGTGGGTCCCTGGCAGCTTCTCCCCACCCGCTGCCCCGGATTGTCAGGTCTCCAGCTATATGCACACATAGGCAGGTAGCTGCAGCGTTTCAGAGTCAAACATACCTGGCGGACTTATACAGCCAGTGCCGGACATCTGCTGCCCACTCATTTTAACATGGGAATGTTAGGACTAGCCTATGACTTCTATGTTAAAAAAATAAAAACGCACACTTGAGTTTTTCAAATTTTTTTTTTTTTTCATATGTGGGTTTTTGTTTTTGTTTTTTTCCTCTGTATGATTGTCTGGACCCGGCCTAACACTGGTGGGAACAGCCGGGACAGCGTGGAATCCATATAGCCACCTTACACAGCAGCCTGCTGGCATCGCTCGCATGCCTGGCCAATCACCGGACTGTTACTTGCGTCTGTCTACCCATGTGGCAGCACGGTGTATATGATGATGGTGTTTACATGCTTATATTTCCCTATATCTGGACATAATGTGTTATATTTTTTTTTCTCTTCGTCCATGCTCAGTGGAATGCAGTTGCTCTGTGGGCCTGGGATATTGTAGTTGATAACTGTGCTATTTGCAGAAACCACATCATGGACTTATGTAAGTACCTGTATTTAAAAAAATTTTTCAACCTCTAATTGTTGTCATATGGAAAGAAATGAACTTGTATGAGTTTGTAGCCTATATGGTCTCTAGGTCAGGAGGGTAATAGCCCTTATAAACCTTTAAAGGAGCACTCCAGCAGATTTTTGTTTTCTTGTCCCCTCTGTTTAACAATCAGTAATGTATTTGTGTGTGAAGAGTGGATTACCATACTTGCCAATCGTCCTCTTCTGCCGCATCAGCATCACACGGCTGAATTTGTGACCTACCTGCCATTGACATAACTAGACTCTGATGGGCCCCAGTGCAGAATTTGGACCTGGGCCCCAATGGACATGTTTGTCAGATGTATTGGCCCTTGTGACGTTCCAGATCCTGAGAAGACATACGTGTTCGCCCTCTTGTGTAGCAATGTCCTCCATCTTGGGCCTTTTCCTGGTATGTCTCCCATCCTGTGCCCCTTACAGTAAGACATAAGTGCTTGCCCTCTCATGTAACCATATCCTCCATCCTGGTATGTCGCCATGTGCCTCTTCCAGTAATGTATGTGTCCCCCCCCCCCCCCCCCCCCATCCTGGGCTTCTTCCAGTAATAATGTCTCTTTTCTGCTGCTCGTCAACAGATAAATACAGGTGCATCTCACTAAATTAAAGTATCATCAAAAAGTTAATTTATTTCAGTTCTTCAATACAAAAAATGAAACTCGTATATTATATAGTCATTACAAGCAAAGTGATCTATTTCAAGTGTTTATTTCTGTTAATGTTAACACAAGTCATTATCTCAGTAAACTAGAATAATTAACAAAACACCTGCAAAGGCTTCCTACATGTTTAAAAAGATCCTTTAGTCTGTTTGAGTAGGCTCCACAATCATGGGGAAGACTGCTGACTTGACAGATGTCCAGAAGGCAGTCACTATGTAAAGAGAGGAGAGCACAAGGCGCAATGGGTGACTCAGTATTGCAATTGTAGAGGGGTGTGGGGATGGCTACTAACCTTATGAAGTTGTGCACCTCTGCACAACCCCAGTGTAAAGCTCCACAAGCTCCGCTCTGTTGGTGGCTGTCATCTATTTCCAGCGGCGTTCACAGATCCTGATCTCTTGGTGGTATATCACGTGGTCAGGTTAGTAGCATGTAATGCCGAGATAGACGCCCAGCTTCACCAACACCCCCGGCAGCATTCCGGAGGGGTTAAGGCAGCGCAGCTTGGAAAACCAGGGTAGTGATTCTAATTAAATTGCTCCCACAGGTGAAAAAACAATAGGTTAAAGGCAGCTCTACCGCACCCCAACAGGGGGAAAGGGACAATCAGTGAATATGAATAGCACCTGATGAAGTGGCACCTGATGAAGGTGGCTGTGTCCACCGAAACGCGTTGTGTGTGTGTGTGTATTAATAAATCAGTCCTTTTAATATTTTTGCCCTGTTATTGGCGCTCTGGTACCGCTATTCATATTCACAGAAGGCAGTCACTGACACACTCCACAAGGTCCCAGAGTTCCAATTTTCATTTGGAAATCAAGGTCCCAGAGTCTGGAGGAAGAGTGGAGAGGCCACAATCCAAGCTGCTTGAGGACTAGTGTGAAGTTTCCACAATCAGTGATGGTTTGGGGAGCCATGTCATCTGCTGGTGTAGGTCCACTGTGTTTTATAAAGACCAAAGTCAGCGCAGCCGTCTACCAGGAAATTTTAGAGCACTTCATGCTTCCCTCTGCCGACAAGCTTTTTGGAGATGGAAATGTCATTCTCCAGCAGGACTTGGCACCTGTCCACACTGCCAAAAGTACCAATACCTGGTTTAAAAACAACAGTATCACTGTGCTTGATTGGCCAGCAAACTCGCCTGACCTTAACCCCATAGAGAATCTATGAGGTATTGTCAAGAGGAAGATGAGACACCAGACCCCACAATGCAGACGAGCTGAAGGCTGCTATCAAAGCAACCTGGGCTTCCATAACACCTCAGCAGTGCCACAGGCTGATTGCCTCCATGCCACGCTGCATTGATGCAGTAATTGATGCAAAAGGAGCCCCGACCAAGTATTGAGTGCAGTTACTGAACATACATTTCGGATTTTAAAAACATTTTTCAAGCTGGTGTTATAAAGTATTCTAATTTACTGAGATAATGACTTTTGTGTTTTCATTGACTGTAAGCCATAATCCTCAACATTAACAGAAATAAACACTTGAAATAGATCACTCTGTTTGTAATGACGCTATATGAGTTTCACTTTTTGTATTGAAGAACTGAAATAAATGAACTTTTTGATCTAATTTAGTGAGATGCACGTATGTGTGGGCATACATACATACATACATACATACATACATACATACATACATACATACATACATACATACATACATACATACAGTGCCTACAAGTAGTATTCAACCCCCTGCAGATTTAGCTGGTTGACACATGCGGAATTAACTTGGCATTGTGACATTTGTACTGTAGATCAGCCTGGAAGTGGGAAATGCACTGCAGCAAATTTTTTTTTTTTTTTTTTTTTTTTTTTAAACGTTAAAAGTTAATTCAGAGTGTCATTTATTATTCAACCCCTCAAACCACAAGAATTCTGTTTGGTCCCCCTAAAGTATTAAGAAGTAGTTCAGGCACCAAGAATAATGAGCTTCACATGTGTGGATTAAAGATCTTTTGCCAGCCTTTTCTGACTATTTAAGACCCTCCCCAAACTTGTGAACAGCACTCAGACATGGTCAACATGGGAAAGACAAAGGAGCATTCCAAGGCCATCAGAGACAAGATCGTGGAGGGTCACAAGGCTGGCAAGGGGTACAAAACCCTTTCCAAGGAGTTGGGCCTACCTGTCTCCACTGTTGGGAGCATCATCCGTAAGTGGAAGGCTTATGGAACTACTGTTAGCCTTCCACGGCCTGGACAGCCTTTGAAAGTGTCCTCCCGTGCCGAGGCCAGGCTTGTCCAAAGAGTCAAGGCTAACCCAAGGACAACAAGGAAAGGGCTCCGGGAAGATCTCATGGCAGTGGGGACATTGGTTTCGGTCAATACCATAAGTAACGTACTCCGCCGCAATGGTCTCCGTTCCAGACGAGCCCGTAAGGTACCTTTACTATCAAAGCGTCATGTCAAGGCTCGTCTACAGTTTGCTCATGATCACTTGGAGGACTCTGAGACAGACTGGTTCAAGGTTCTATGGTCTGATGAGACCAAGATCGAGATCTTTGGTGCCAACCACACACGTGACGTTTGGAGACTGGATGGCACTGCATACGACCCCAAGAATACCATCCCTACAGTCAAGCATGGTGGTGGCAGCATCATGCTGTGGGGCTGTTTCTCAGCCAAGGGGCCTGGCCATCTGGTCCGCATCCATGGGATGATGGATAGCACGGCCTACCTGGAGATTTTGGCCAAGAACCTCCGCTCCTCCATCAAGGATCTTAAGATGGGTCGTAATTTCATCTTCAAACAAGACAACGACCCAAAGCACACAGCCAAGAAAACCAAGGCCTGGTTCAAGAGGGAAAAAGTCAAGGTGTTGGAGTGGCCTAGTCAGTCTCCTGACCTTAACCTAATTGAAAACTTGTGGAAGGAGCTCAAGAATAAAGTCCACATGAGACACCCAAAGAACCTAGATAACTTGGAGAAGATCTGCATGGAGGAGTGGGCCAAGATAACTCCACAGACCTGTGCCGGCCTGATCAGGTCTTATAAAAGACGATTATTAGCTGTAATTGCAAACAAGGGTTATTCCACAAAATATTAAACATAGGGGTTGTATAATAATTGACCCACACTTTTATGTTTTAAAATTTAATAAAATTCAACTGAGCAACATAACTTTTTGGTTTGTAAGATTTATGCTTCTGTTCATAAAACCTACTCTCGTTTGCAGTTTGAAGGCTCTAACTTATTTGCAGCTTATCAAACCAGCTAAATCTGCAGGGGGTTGAATACTACTTGTAGGCACTGTACATACATACTTCTACTCTCCTTTCCTCACTCCCACGATGTGCGTAGTCTTCCCCCTATAGCTGACGTAGGAGTTGGCAGTGCATGCCTTTGGTCGGCAACATGTATTGCAGTGCAGGGACCCGGTGGCTGTCAGCGCTGCAGTACATTTCAGCTGTATGTGCCTCCGCATATCCAGCTGAAATAGTTGCTGGCACCGGTGGGCCTCCCTCCCTCACAGGCCTGGTTGCAGTCACACTCTTACGCCCCTGCTACCAGCTCACACAGTCTTGTGTGGTCCAGAGGTTGCTTCCTCAATATAAGATTAAATAAAGTCCGATTAGAGTAGAACAATATTCACATCGGTGGACACCACCAGTTACACTACCAATCAAATTGAGAAAGGGGAGAGAGGGAAAGGAGTTGTGATTAAAAAGTAACTTTTATTAATTTGATTTAAAATATCATAAATATCATAAGTGTGGAAAAAAAAAAAAAAAACACATACACCCTGTGTGGATGTATACAAGGTCACAGCTGTGGATAAGGTGGCTGTGACCCTGTAAATCCTGGAAGTTATAGGACAGCACAAATTTATATTGCCACAACCAGGGTCCCTTAAATTAGATGGTTGGGTAATAAATCAACCTAGGATTCTGAATTAAACCTATCCCAAGTATGTATCTATTCTCTATTCAGTGACAACTGCCCTTATTCACAGTGCTATACGTTTTGAGCACCTGCCACAATCTTATAAGTACCCATAGATCGCTAACATGCATTGTACTATTAGATGTGCCGATATATTAAAGGTTATTACAATTAAAGATCGCCCCTGTGTTGTGTGCGATCATATATCAAGGGTGCGGAGATTGTATCTACATCACCACCATTATCATACAGGTCAGGTAGTCAGCCATACCGTTTAGGTGGATGATAATCCATCCACACCGTACCATCTGACGGGAGTAGTACGGTCTCCAAAACTGATCGCGTGCACGTGGTGCGCATGCGGTCTGTGTAAGCAGCAGACTGTAAGGCTCCAGGGAGACTCTATCGCGTTCCACTTAACATATCAGCTGATGTGTCAGAGGCATGAGCGGCACTGTGGGACAGGACTCAGAACACCTAGTAGTGCTGTCACATATATTATCACAGGATCATTCGTTCCTGACGCGCTTTTCACCGGAGCTACCGGCTTTTTCTTACCGTCTCCTGCTTACACAGACCTCTCAGAGGATTGTAACGAGTTTTCTTTTCTATTAAAGTCTGGATCTGCTATATATTTTTGGGCCTTCTCTATTAATTCGTTCAATTTTTTAGTCGAGTCTTCTAGTAATGTTTTTTCCTCCCTGATGAGGATTTCCATAAATCTAAGTGAGGATTCAACTGATTCTTTTGCCCAGACTGCCAGTAATTGAGTGCTGGCAGTACGAGGTGATGGTTGAATCGTGGTTCTCAATCCTTTTGGTACAATACGATTCTTTATATAATTTTCTAGGCCTTTTATTTCCCACCAAGCTTTTATATTAGATTTATACGATGAATACAGATCTTTAAAGAGGGTTTTTAGGGAAGGACTCTCACTGCTCTCGTATGGGGCTCCAGTAATGGAAAACACCTGATTAGCCTCCTCCACCCACGGCTCTGTGTTTATTGGACCTGAGAGAAAGCTTGCCATACTCTAAAATCAGTTTGAACGTACAAAAAGCTCTATTGAAATAGAGGTAACCTGAATATGTGTAGACATGAAAAAACCTCTAAAAATAATTTTTATTCCGATTCCTTTTAAAACACAACAAAAAACCCCTGTGATATGCAAGTAAGAAGGTTCATGATTATATCAAGATCCGTCCAAAATCCCTTAGGGACTACTTAGCATTGAGTCAAAAAATGGAAATAGATAACCACACATGTGTCAGTGAAGTCTTAAACATGATAAACATTCATATATAATATAATCATGTTTAAGACTTCACTGACACATGTGTGGTTATCTATTTCCATTTTTTGACTCAATGCTAAGTAGTCCCTAAGGGATTTTGGACGGATCTTGATATAATCATGAACCTTCTTACTTGCATATCACAGGGGTTTTTTGGTGTGTTTTAAAAGGAATCGGAATAAAAATTATTTTTAGAGGTTTTTTCATGTTTACACTGATTTATTACCCAACCATCTAATTTAAGGGACTCTGGTTGTGGCAATATAAATTTGTGCTGTCCTATAACTTCCAGGATTTACAGGGTCACAGCCACCTTATCCACAGCTGTGACCTTGTATACATCCACACAGGGTGTATGTGTTTTTTTACACACTTATGATATTTATGATATTTTAAATCAAATTAATAAAAGTTACTTTTTAATCACAACTCCTTTCCCTCTCTCCCCTTTCTCAATTTGATTCCTCAATATAAGGCCTCATTCACGCATCAGTATTTGTGTATCTGTGTTTGTGTTTGGAGACGCTCCTGGTTTTGGCATAGAAATACTGATGCAATAAAACCGTGTGAATGAGGCCTTAGTCTGTGAGGCTCAGAACAATGCTAGGCGAGATGCATGCACTGTGACTAATGCATACAGGAGTCCTATTATTGCATACATGTCAAGCCAAATCTGGCATCCAGGATGGATAAATTTGGTCTGCTACACCAGAACCACCACCCATATGTGGGGATGCCAATATTCTGTATGGAGGACTATGTTGGACCCATTATACTATATACTGGTTGGCTCGTGACTTTGTCCAAGGTTTTCCTTCTAGCCCTCTGTGTGTTTTAAGTTTGACATCCCTGCAGTATTCCTACTCACCAAAGTGAGGTACATGGTATAAAAACCATCCAACCTCAACAAAGTGTACCTTATGGATGGAGCCTCTGTGATGGCTCACTTCCCCATGTGCCTCAAATGGCAGGATTCAGGCTTGGCTCTAATGTAAATCCTGACTGGGAATGATGGGTGGATAAGGATGCACAGCTCAGGCGGGGGGCAACAACCTGCCCCAATACGAACTACAACAAAAAAAAATAAGTTGGGGAGATAGGAGGTAGGGGTATGGGGTACACCGGAATGTGGTTGGATGGCATTAGCAGTTTCTGAACAAGATATTTGGGTACCTCGTGTTTTTTCTGTGTATAGCAATGATGGAATTCATGCAGTCATTAATTCTCAAACATCTGTGGTAGAGCTAAAGATACAAATCTCCTCCAGTAACACCACTGCATTTAGCATTGTAAATAACTTGCCCCAGTGGGGGGTAAGCAGAACGTGTACATCCATTTTCACCACTGAGTGTTCCCTTCATAAGACATGAGCTATGTCAGAAGGAAACACTGAGCAACATGTGCACATTTTTGTTTGTTTTTCCCATTCATTTGTTTGAAAAGCACTGAAAAAACCAAAGAATGGACATGCTTACAGGTACAGTGCCTTGAAAAGGTATTCATCCCCATGAACTTGTCCACTTTATTTTTTTTTACGTTACATTTAATTTGTGGGTGTATTTGAGACTTTATACAACATACTAACAAAGTAGAAAGTATTTGTGAAGCGTAAAGCAAATGATGCATGTGGTTTTCTAAATTATTTTTTAAATTGTGATGTGCTTTTGTGTTCAGTTCCCCTGAGTCAACACTATCACTGTACTTCTTATATATGTGACTGACATGTTTCTATCTATCTAATCTGTGTGATGCTCTATTCTTTCTGTTCTACATTGTCGGGTATCGGTGTATGCCGCTGCTGAATTGCCGGCTTTTCATATTTCACTGTGAGCACTGTTCCCATCGATTTGGGCAATCACTGTAATGCCACAACCACCATGACTGTGACATTACAGTGAATGGCAGACAATCCCTGCATGATGTAACATATTAACATAGTTTTTAAGGTTGAAGGAAGACTAAGTCCATCTAGTTCAACCCATAGCCTAACATGTTTATCCAGAGGAAGGCAAAAAAAACCATGTGGCAAACACTAAGCTCCACATTGGGGGAAAAAAATTCCTTCCCGACTCCATACGACAATCAGACTAGTTCCCTGGATCAAAGCCCTATCAAGGAATCTAGTATATATAACCTGTAATATTATACATTTCAAGAAAGGCATCCATGCCCTTCCTAAATTTTAATAGTGAATCACTCATTACAACATCATGAGGCAGAGAGTTCCATAGTCTCACTGCTCTTACAGTAAAGAATCCACGTGTGTGATTATGATTAAACCTTCTTTCCTCCAGACGTAGAAGATGCCCCCTTGTCCCCGTCTCTGGCCTCAGAGTAAAAAGATCACTAGAAAGGTCTTTGTACTGTCCCCTCATATACTTGTACATAGTAATAAGATCACCCCTAAGCCTTCTTTTTTCCACAGTAAATAGCCCCAAGTGTAATAACCTGTCTTGGTATTGCAGACCCCCCCCAGTCCTCTAATAACCTTGGTCGCTCTTCTCTGCACCCGCTCTAGTTCAGCTATGTCTTTCTCATACACCGGAGACCAGAACTGTACACAGTATTCTAAGTGTGGTCGCACTAATGACTTGTACAAAGGTAAAATTATGTTCTCCTCATGAGCATCTATGCCTCTTTTAATGCATCCCTTTATTTTATTTGCCTTTGCAGCAGCTGCCTGACACTGGCCACTAAACGTGAGCTTGTCGTCCACCAATACACCCAGGTCTTTTTCAGTTACAGTTTTGCCCAGTGTTTTACAATTAAGCATATAATTATACATTTTATTTCCTCTGCCCAAGTGCATTACCTTACATTTATCCCCATTAAAGCTCATTTGCCATTTATCAGCCCAAGCTTCTAGTTTACATAGATCCTCCTGTAATATAAAATTGTCCTCCTCTGTATTGATTACCCTGCAGAGTTTAGTGTCATCTGCAAATATTGAAATACTACTCCGTATGCCCCCTACAAGGTCATTAATAAATATGTTAAAAAGAAGGGGGCTCAATACTGACCCCTGTGGTACCCCACTGTTAACTGAGACCCGGTCTGAGTGTTTTCCATTAATAACCACCCTTTGTTTCCTATCACTGAGCCTATTCTTAACCCACATCCCCTACCCCCATTGTTCTCATTTTATGTATCAACCTTTTGTGTGGAACCGTATCAAAAGCTTTTGAAAGGTCCATATACACAACATCCACTGCATTTCCTTGGTCCAGTCCAGAACTTGCCTCCTCATAAAAACTGATCAAATTAGTTTGACAGGAACGGTCCCTCGTAAACCCATGTTGATATTGGGTCATGAGGTTATTCTTCTTCAGATACTGTAGTATAGCATCTCTTAGGAAACCCTCCAGGATTTTACCCACAGTAGAGGTTAAGCTTACTGGTCTATAATTTCCAAGTTAAGTTTTTGTCCCCTTTTTGAATATTGGCACCACATTTTCTATACCCCAGTCGTGTGGTACAGACCCTGTTATTATTGAGTCTTTAAAGATTAAAAATAATGGTCTATCTATGACGTTACTTAATTCCTGCAGTACTCGCGGGTGTATCCCATCCGGGCCCGGGGATTTGTCAACTTTAGTGGTTTTTAGACGCCGCCGTACTTCCTGCTGGGTTAAGCAAGTGACATTTAATGGAGAATTTTGTTATCACAGATCATGTTTTCTGTCGTGCGATTTTTCTTGTGTAAATACGGTTGAAAAAAAAAAAATCATTTAGCATATTGGCTTTTTCCTCATCCTCATCCACCATTTCACCCAGACTATTTTTAAGGGGGCCGACACTATCATTTTTTAGCTTTTTACTATTTATGTAGTTAAAGAATATTTTGGGATTATTTTTACTTTCTCTGGCAATGAATCTCTCTGCCTCAATCTTTGCTGCCTTGATTTGGTTTTTACAGAATTTATTTAATTTTCTATATTTATTTAATGCCTCATCACTATCCAACTTGATTTAGTTCTCTAAATGCTTTCTTTTTGTCGCTTATTGCGCCCCTTACAGCTCTATTTAGCCATAGTGGTTTCCTCCTATTTCTAGCATGTTTATTCCCAAAGGGTATATATTGTGCACAGGTCCTATTCAGGATGCTAATAAATGTCTCCCATTTGCTTTGTGTAGCTTTATGTCTCAGGATATCGTCCCAGTTTATTGCACTAAGATCATCTCTCAACCGTTGGAAATTTGCCTTCCTGAAGTTTAGTGTCCTTATAACCCCCCTACTACAATTCTTATTAAAGGTTACATGAAAACGTATTATTTTGTGATCACTATTACCCAAGTGACCCCCAACTCGTATATTTGATATGCTTTCTGGCCTATTGGTTAATATTAGGTCTAGCAGTGCCCCCATTCTTGTTGGGTCCTGAACCAGTTGTGAAAGGTAATTGTCTCTCATAGTTGTCAAAAACCTATTACCCTTGCTTGAACTACAGGTTTCTGTCCCCCAATGTATTTCAGGGTAGTTGAAGTCTCCCATAATAATGACTTCTCCTTGAGGCGCTGCTTCATCTATTTGCTTTACGAGGATATTCTCCGCTACTTCCATTATTTTTGGAGACTTATAACAAACCCCCATCAGTAATTTATTACTTTTTCCCCCTCCCCTTATCTCCACCCACAGGGACTCTACATTTTCATTATATTCACATATATCCTCCCGCAAGATGGGTTTTAAGGATGATTTTACATATAAACACCCCCCCCCCCCCCCCCTTCGCTTGTTTGTACGGTCATTTCTGAGTAGACTATAGCCCTGAAAATTAACTGCCCAGTCATGGCTCTCGTCCAGCCACATCTCAGATATCCCTACCATGTCATAATTATTTTCCAACAAAATTAATTCTAACTCCTCCATTTTGTTGGTGAGGCTTCTGGCATTAGTGTATATGCACTTTATGTATCTCTCTGTACCTCTATTCCTTCTTACTTTATTGACTGTTCTAACCCCACCCCCAATTTCTTTAATAGTGCAGATAGTGACCTGGGCACAATCTTTCCCACCTATAAAATGAATACCCCCCCCATCCCCAATCCCTAGTTTAAACACTCCTCCAACCTTCTAGCCATTTCTCCCCCAGCACAGCTGCACCCTCCCCATTGAGGTGCAGCCGGTACCTAGCGTAGAGTCTGTAGCCAACTGAGAAGTCGGCCCAGTTCTCTAGGAACCCAAATCCATCCTTCCTACACCAGTTCTTGAGCCACTTATTTATCTCCCTAATCTCCCGTTGCCTCTCTGGCGTGGTACCGGTAGTATTTCAGAGAATACCACCTTGGAGGTCCTTGCTTTCAGCTTGCAGCCTAATTCCCTGAAATCATCTTTAAGGACCTTCCACCTACCTCTAACTTTGTCATTTATGCCAATGTGCACCATGACCGCTGGGTCCTCACCAGCCCCTCCCAGTAATCTGTCAACCCGATCAGCGATGTGCCGGACTCGAGCGCCAGGTAGGCAGCACACTGTTCGACGATCCCTGTCTTTGTGACAGATTGCCCTATCTATTCCCCTAATAATTGAGTCCCCCACTACCAGCACCTGCCTGGCCTGCCCTACTCTCCCATTTCCCTCTTTACTGGAGCTGACACTCCTCCGGCTTTCAGGGGACATGCCTTGCTGCAGCAGTGCTACCCCTGTACCGTCACTCCCCTCATCTGCCAACTTTGCAAACTTATTGGGGTGTGCCAGATCAGGACTAGCCTCCCTGGCACTCTTCCCTCTTTCCCCCCCCCCCCCCCCTTTTTAACTGTCACCCAACTAACGGCCTCACTGTCCTGCAGCTCCCTACTACCACCCTCCCCCACATCTACCCCAGTGAGCAGCTACTCAGTGAGCAGCAGACTCCTTTCTATATTGTCAATGGATCTCAGTGTTGCCAGCTGCTCATTTAGATCCAGTACCTGGGCTTCCAAATGCACAACGTGCACACATCTCGCGCAGCAGTAAGCAACCCCGACCGGCTGTTCAAGGAATGAATACTTGTGGCAAGATGTACACTGGATAGCATTGTCAATAATGGAGCTCATTTCCTAATGGGGATTGCACTAGACAGAATGTTAAGCAAAAAGAAAAGTAAAGAATTAATTAAATACTGACAGCAATTCAGTCCAAATTCCTCCCTTCCAAACTCCCTGAATCCAAGTCACTGAAAAACAAGTCACACACTTACTTTCGTTCGCACTTGCGCTCCGGTCAAACTCAGCCCGTTCACACTTGCAAACTAAAAGATTTAAAGAGGGTTTTTTTTGTTTGAGTTGTGTATCTCTCTGTCCCTCCAGAGTGACCATGGACCCCTTGGCTGCTTTCCTTTCTTCGGATGCCAGTTTAAGTGGATGGCCATGTCTTGGTAGGTTTTCAGTTGTCATACTGTTTCCTTTTTTAGGTGATGAATTGAGCAATGTTCTGTGAAACGTTCAAAGTTTGGGCTATTTTATTATATATGTATGTATGTATGTTTTATACAGGGTGGACAAAGTATAATAAGGTTATGGAACAGTCACAGGAGATCTAATGAATCAAGTTGTTCCCCAGTTTCAGCAACAGCCTAATTCAAATGACCTTTATTTCCAACAAGATGGGGCCCCTCCACATTATTCAAGAGTAGTCCGCGAGTATCTTGATGAAACATTTCCTAATAAATGGATTGGCCAAAGAGGCCCACTTGATTGGCCGGCACGTTCACCAGACTTGACCCCAATGGATTTTTTTCTTTTGGGGAGTACTCAAGGACAAAGTTTATAGTTGAAAACCAAAAAGTGTCAGTGATTTGAAAAATTACATAAGAGATGCATTTCAAGAAATTAATGCCCAAAGAGACTTGTGCAAAAAAGTTTGTCGAAGCTTAAGAGGTGGACTTCAAAGCTGTGCAAATTGTAATGGAAAACAGCTTGAGCACCTGCGTTGATAAAATTTAAGGGCTTTTGTATTATTGTTCAGAATAAAATTTAATTGTCAATGTTATGCTTGTGTTAGTAAATATAATTTTATATATAAATCAAAATAAATGTTATTATTTTATGTCCACCTACTTTTGGACCACCCTGTATATGTATGTGTATATACAGTACAGACCAAAAGTTTGGACACACCACCTCATTTAAAGATTTTTCTGTATTTTCATGACTATGAAAATTGTACATTCACACTGAAGGCATCAGAACTATGAATTAACACATGTGGAATTATATACTTAACAAAAAAGTGTGAAACAACTGAAAATATGTCTTATATTCTAGGTTCTTCAAAGTAGCCACCTTTTGCTTTGATGACTGCTTTACACACTCTTGGCATTCTCTTGATGAGCTTCAAGAGGTAGTCACCGGAAATGGTCTTCCAACAATCTTGAATGAGTTCCCAGAGATGCGTAGCACTTGTTGGCCCTTTTGCCTTCACTCTGCGGTCCAGCTCACCCCAAACCATCTCGATTGGGTTCAGGTCTGGTGACTGTGAAGGCCAGGTCATCTGGCGTAGCACCCCATCACTCTTCTTCTTGGTCAAATAGCCCTTACACAGCCTGGAGGTGTGTTTGGGGTCATTGTCCTGCTGAAAAATAAATGATGGTCAAACTAAACGCAAACCGGATGGAATAGCATGCTGCTGCAAGATGCTGTGGTAGCCATGCTGGTTCAGTATGCCTTCAATTTTGAATAAATCCCCAACAGTGTCACCAGCAAAGCACCCCCACACCATCACACCTCCTCCTCCATGCTTCACGGTGGGAACCAGGCATGTAGAGTCCATCCGTTCACCTTTTCTGCGTCGCACAAAGACACGGTGGTTGGAACCAAAGAGCTCAAATTTGGACTCGTCAGACCAAAGCACAGATTTCCACTGGTCTAATTTCCATTCCTTGTGTTCTTTAGCCCAAACAAGTCTCTTCTGCTTGTTGCTTGTCCTTAGCAGTGGTTTCCTAGCAGCTATTTTACCATGAAGGCCTGCTGCACAAAGTCTCCTCTTAACAGTTGTTGAAGAGATGTCTGCTGCTAGAACTCTGTGTGGCATTGACCTGGTCTCTAATCTGAGCTGCTGTTAACCTGCGATTTCTAAGGCTGGTGACTCAGATAAACTTATCCTCAGAAGCAGAGGTGACTCTTGGTCTTCCTTTCCTGGGGCAGTCCTCATGTGAGCCAGTTTCTTTGTAGCGCTTGATGGTTTTTGCAACTCCACTTGGGGACACTTTCAAAGTTTTCCCAATTTTTCGGACTGACTGACCTTCATTTCTTAAAGTAATGATGGCCACTCGTTTTTCTTTACTTAGCTGCTTTTTTCTTGCCATAATACAAATTCTAACAGTCTATTCAGTAGGACTATCAGCTGTGTATCCATCAGACTTCTGCACAACACAACTGATGGTCCCAACCCCATTTATAAGGCAAGAAATCCCACTTATTAAACCTGACAGGGCACACCTGTGAAGTGAAAACCATTTCCGGTGACTACCTCTTGAAGCTCATTAAGAGAATGCCAAGAGTGTGCAAAGCAGTCATCAAAGCAAAAGGTGGCTACTTTGAAGAACCTAGAATATGACATATTTTCAGTTGTTTCACACTTTTTTGTTAAGTATATAATTCCACATGTGTTAATTCATAGTTTTGATGCCTTCAGTGTGAATGTACAATTTTCAAAGTCATGAAAATACAGAAAAATCTTTAAATGAGTAGGTGTGTCAAAACTTTTGGTCTGTACTGTACATTTCAAAGAACATTGCTCAATAAATAAATCTTTAATATAACCGGGGATGCGTCCCTCTGTCCTGAAGCCTCGATAGACTGCGCATGCGTGACGTTCAGTGGCTCCAGACAGAAGCAGGCTTCCAGCTGTTACAGGTGTGACAGTGTCACTGGTTATATATGTGAGGGGAGGTATGTGTCACTCAGGATGCTCTCCTGTGTGAACTAAAACCTACTTTATTTTTCTGCCAGCGTGTTATATGCTGGTAGGCTTACTCTGTTAAAGGGTGTGCGGTTTTATGGGAATGGCAAAGAAGGCGGGACGCCATTCCCCCTACCTCCCCTCAGGGTGTGGCTGAGCAATGTGTAAAAGCTCAGTCCCTTTTTTTTTCTCAGGAGTGTGGTCTGGAGAGGGAAGTCTCCAGACAGTATTGTGGAAGCTGCAGAGCTTTTCACATGGACTTTAGCAGTGCAGTTTATGCTACCGAGAGCGGGCGGAACTCGCTCATCTATGGACTGAGTTATACTTTGTTTTGTTTTTTTTCCTTTTAACCCAGAGGGGTCATGTTTGTTTTTCCTGTAAAACCTGCATGAGTTTATGGCTGATAATAAACCAGCAGAAAGGAAACCTGAGAACGTGTGTCCTGAGTCTGCCTCCAGGAGAGCCGAGCGAGTCGTCTTGCTACACAGGTAAGAGGAGGTTTATGGCGCCGGAGATCGTGGTATGCGTAGACACTGAACGCATACCGCGATCTCCAGTGCCATACTTAGATACTTAACTGACTGGGAGGAGCGTTGCCACGGCGCCTCTCTTCTGGCCGGAGACCGGGGGCGGAGTGAGGCGTCGGATCGGCGCGTGCGCATATCGCTATCCTTCGCCATTTTACTGAAGACACATTTACAGTGTGTCTTCAGCAAAATGGCGCCGGACAGCGCGGTGCTTCGGCGCCTCTCTCTTCCCCCGGCCTCCGGCAGAACAGGACTCTGCAGCGCTGGAGTGCAGAAAAGAAAGGCGAGTATAACTGTTTATTTTTTTTTTTTTGTATGTGTGTTCAGTGTGAAAGGGATGAGGGGACCATGCATATACCAGGATTGTGGGGTGAGGGGACCATGCATATACCAGGATTGTGGGGTGAGGGGACCATGCATATACCAGGATTGGGGATGGGGTGAGGGGTGCCACGTGTACCGGGATTGGGCATGAGGGATGGGGAGCCAGCACAAATACCAGGAGGGGGGCAGCACATACCACACATACCAGCATGGGAGACCATATACCAATAAAAATGCTCACCACCTAGGCGTAGAACGGGTTCAATGGCTAATAAATGATATAATATAACTCTCCTGACCCTGCTTTACTCTTCACAACTTTATCCCTCACCTGTCTGGTGTGTTCCATGGTTTGATCCGTAATGTTCTCATACAAACCTCCTGAGGCCTTCACAGAACAGCTGTACTTATACTAAGAATACATTACACACAGGTGGACTCAATTTACTAAAAATGTGACTTCTGGAGGCAAATAGACACTTAGGATTTTATTTGGGGCTTTTACACTGCAGGGGGCTGAATACTAATGCGTGTTACAATTTTTTATTTTTAGACAACTATGTACAATTTCCTTTAAACTTCACAAATACATACTACTTTGGTGTATCACAAAATACAATTAAGTTTGTGGAAAAGTTCACAAAGTATGAATACTTTTTTTTTTTTTTTTTCCCCTAGGCACTGTGGGAAACTGCTTCAAATATTTAAGGAAAAATTAGGCAGCATGAACTTTCAGAAATCTCATTCACTTTGATGGGACAGAAATGATGTGTTTTTTTTTTTTTTGCGTCAAAATGCAGCATGTGAACACACCCTAACATGTCTGATTTGGTTCTACTATACTCCTCCGCAGATTTACTAATTGGTAAAATGCAGCATTTCTGCTACTTGTGAATGTACTTGCTTTACTTGCAAAGTTTTATAAATATAATGGAAATGAGAATCTAGAAATTACTTATTTATGGTAATCATCTGCACTGATTATTTTCCCTGTAAGCCACATTCCTCGTTAATGACGTCTGTCCTGACAATGACCGTAGATGACGTGTCAATCACCAACTCCTTTTAAGGCTAAATTCAGCCATCGTCTATCAGTGTCTTGGTATAGACTGCGACTTAACTGACCGGCTCCCTTGATTTGAGCTCAACAACCTAGGCCTTTCACTTTGATGGTTTTCCAGTCTTCTGTTAAATGTTTGCAATTCCCACCCCTGACACTCATCTCAGGGGTGGGAATACTCACTGAAAAAAATCTCAGAATAAGTAGAGCATGTCCTTAAACTATTTGTAAGAAATAGGTCCGCTCCCCAAGGGTGCCATCTAAGAAACCATGGATGCTCCCTACATTCTAACATCACACACGATGGGCTAACCGCCTAATGTTTCTTGAAGACAAAGGGATCCCTTCTGCGTCTGTATGAACTCGCCAAATTTATTCACTGGCACCCCAGTATGCCAACCGTTTCATAGCTAAACTGGCAATTTTTTATTTATTTATTTTATTTTTTTTGCATCCTGCTCTATCGATGACATGTTAATAATCTGGACTGCGCCTGAACAAGACTTCAAAAGTATTGAATCTTTCATGGAATTTCAGATCTCCACATAAACTTTACATTGGATTATTCAAATACAAAAATAAACTTTCCGGTTACCATCCAAAATGGTTCAATCCAGACATCAGTATATTGGAAACCAATTGACATAACCAATGGACGGCTTCCATCGGAAACACGTTAAAAAGTCCATTGTCTACAGCATGGTCTTAGATTAGAACAGATATGATTTATATCCGAACAGACAGTAATGAACACTAAACCCATCTTTAAAAAAAACAAACAAACAAAAAAAACAACAAACTTTAAACCTAGGCTACCACCTCTCCTCCATTGTTGAGAATAGATCACTGGAGCAATAAGGATCCCTAGCCGTCAATTACTCCAAAAAAGAAAAAGCAGAAAATAATCATGAGCTGCACAACCTGAACTGATATAATGACCTCACATGGGAGACAGATCTGCAACGCAAAACAGGACTATAAGATTCCTGGTATGTTTCAATGTTCTTCCACTGTGGTGTACTTAATTCTGTGCACTATATGACCTACTGGGGGTCTTCATATTGGAGAAACAGGACCGAAACTGAAAGCAAGAATGAGGTCTCATCACCACACAATTACAGACCAAAAACCCCAAAACATTTCTGTGTTCCAGGACACAAAATACACGATCTGAAAGGCAACTTCAAATCACAAAAACTCCAAAGGGTCTGGGAATATAAATTTCTGACTCTTCACACAGGACTAAATCTGTCAGAGGGATTTATTACCTGCTACAAAATCTGAGGAATCTGCTCCAGAGACAGTGAGGGCATCAGGTCTCTGATGTTACATGACTATTGGGACAAAACTTTCATACCACTTAAAAGTGCTTCTCACTAAATTTAGAATATCATCAAAAAGTTGATTTTATTTCAGTTCTTCAATACAAAAAGTGAAACTCGTATAGAGTCATTACAAACAGTGATCTATTTCAAGTGTTTATTTCTGTTAATGTTGATGATTATGGCTTACAGCCAACAAAAACACAAGTCATTATCTCAGTAAATTATAATAATAATAATAAAAAAAACACCTGCAAAGGCTTCCTACACGTTTAGAAAGGTCCCTTAGTCTGTTTCAGTATGCTCTACAATAATGGGGAAGACTGTTGACTTGACTCACCTGACCTTAATCCCATAGATTCGGTATTGTCAAGAGGAAAATGAGACCCCCAGACCCAACCATGCAGACGAGCTGAAGGCTGCTATCAAAGCAACCTGGGCTTCCATAACACCTCAGGAGTGCCACAGGCTCATCGCCTCCATGCCACATCGCATTGATGCAGCAATTGATGCAAAAAGAGCCCCGACCAAGTATTGAGTGCATTTACTGAACATACATTTCAGTAAGCCAACATTTTGGATTTTAAAAACCTTTTTCAAGCTGTTATAAAGTATTCTAATTTACTGAGATAATGACTTTTGTGTTTTCATTGGCTGTAAGCCATAATCATCATTAACAGAAATATACCAAGGTTACTTACCGGTAGCCGGTTTTTCCTGAACCCATGACAGCACACCTTGAGGGAGGGATCCGCCCCATCAAAGACAGGAAACTGTCTGAAATAAAAGGGCAGTACCTCTCCCTTTCTTCAGTTGTTTACAGAGCATTGAGAGGACCTCCCAAAAAGGTTAGACCTATAACCAACACCTACAATATATATAACACCCAAAACAGTGCACACCAGAGTGTGAGAAACAAAAAAATAGGGGGGGGGGGACTACGGGTGCTGTCATGGGTTCTGGAAAAACCAGCTACAGGCAAGTAACCTTGGTGTTTTCCCCTCACCAATGACAGCATACCTTGAGAGAATTTTGGAGAATTATGAGCATCCTAAGGAGGGACCACTGCCTGAAGTACCCTTCTCCCAAAGGTGAGGTCAGAGGAGGACAGATCCAACCGAGAGTGTTTATAGAAGGTGGATGGTGTAGACAAAGTAGCAGCTCTACATATCTGATTGATTTGAGACGTCTGCCCTCTCCGCCCATGAGGTTGCGACTACGCTGGTGGAATGAGCCTTGACATGGTCCGGGGCTGGAACTCCTGTGGATGTATATGCTAAACAATTGGCCTCACTAAGCCACCTAGCAATGGTACCCTTGGACACTCCGTGACCTTTCCTATTCCCCTGAAAGGCCAGGAACAAGGAGTGGTCCTTCCTCCATACACTAGTCATGTTAATGTACTGTAGTAGGGATCTTCTAACATCTAGGTTATGGAACCTAACTTCCCCTAATTTTTTTGGGGATTTCTGCAAAATGAGGGTAGTACAATCTCCTGGTTACAGTGAAATCTAGATACCACTTTGGGAAGGTGTGCTGGATCTGGTCTCAAGGTGACCCTATCATCATAAATTTGTGTGTAGGGAGGATCAACCGAAAGGGCCTGCAGGTCACCCACCCTACGAGCAGACGTTAAGGCCACTAAGAGGATGGTCTTAAGGGTGAGGATCTTTGGAGAGACATCCTGTAGGGGCTCGAACGGGTCACTGGTAAGTGCGTTCAAGACCAAATTCAGGTCCCAGGAAGGAACTCTAAGGGACCGAACCGGTCTGGCTCTGGCACAGGACTTGATAAATCTAGAGACCCACCTGTTCCCAGCCAAGTTACAATTAGAGTGCCCCCAAGGCCGACACCTGAACTTTGAGTCCCCATGGCTAGACCCAGGTCATGCCCCTTTTGCAGAAACTCCAGGATTCCCTTGATTGGAGGCTTGTCTGGGCATCAATAAATTCTAGAAACTTCCTCCAGACTCGGTTATAAATTTTAGTCGTTATTGGTTTTCTATTACCCAGCAAGGTAGAGACTAACCCTGGTGAAAACCACTTATTACTTAGTAGTGACCTCTCAAATTCCATGCCGCAAGATGGAAACCTCTGGCTTGGGCGTGGAATACTGGTCCCTGGATGAGAAGGTACAGCTTTTCTGGTAGAACCCAGGGATCTGAAATCGACATTAGTCGAAGCAGGGAGAACCAAGGCCTCTTGGGCCAAAAAAGGGCTATAAGAATTATCCTTGCGCCATCCTCCCGAATCTTCCTCACCACTGCTGGAACCAATACCAACTGGGGAAAGGCACAGGCCTTCCTGAACTTCCAAGGAATCTGGAGGGCATCTACAGCATGGGGATTTTCTGCTGGGTTTAAGGAACAGAATCTGTCTACTTTCCTGTTTGCTCTTGTGGCGGACAGATCTATGTCCAGTTATGGGGACAGCCAATCTGTTGGAAGACCCCTGGGTTTAAGCTCCATTCCCCCCAGTCTTAGGGTGTGGCAGCTGAGAAAATCTGCCCTTACGTTTTCCACCCCCCCCCCCTTATGTGAAGGGCACTGAGGGATGGGAGGTGTTTCTCTGCCAGATGAAGGATTCTGTCTGCCACAGCCATCAGGGAGCGTGACCTTGTTCCTCCCCTGGTGATTTACATAGGCTACTGATGTCCGGTTGTCGGACCTGACCTGAATGTGGTGACCCTGAATGTGAGGAAGGAAGCCTAATAGGGATTTCTCCACTGCCCAAAGTTCTTTTAAGTTTGAGGATGCCCCCATCTCTTGGTATGTCCAGTGACCCTGTACTGAGAGCTCTGCTAGATGACCCCCTCCCCCCATCCGGAGCTGCTGGTGTCGGTCGTAATCATCCGATCTACTGGTATGGACCACTGCACGCCTGAGGTCAGATTTCCCCTGTCTGTCCACCATGAAAGGGAATCTACAGCTTCTGGGGAGAGAGAAAACTTGCTTTCTAAACGCCCATTGAAGGACCTCTGAGCTGACAGGACCTCCCACTGAAGAAGTCTCATATGCCCCTGAGCCCATTTGACTGCTGGGAGACAGGCTGTCATAGAGCCCAGGAGGGACATTGCCTCTCTTGGGGATATCACTGGAGACCGTATGGCTTTCAAGTCTAAATTGATAATTTTGCGGACCTTGTCTTCTGGGAGGAAGCAGGCTTGGAGACGAGAATCCAGGATTAGGCCTAGGAAGATCTGAGTCCGTGAGGGGGTTAGTTTTGACTTTTGGAAATTTACCAACCACCCTAGCTGTTGTAACACAGCCGTGACTTCTAGAAGATGACTGGACCATTGGACTTCTAATTTCCCTATTACTAAAAAGTCGTGTAAATAGGGAACGATCACTACGTTTTTGATTCATAGAAAGGCTGTTACTTCAGCTATTAGCCCCGAGAATATTCACGAAATTATGGAGAGGCCAAAGGGTAGGGCAGTAAACTGAAAAATGTCTCAGCTCTTTCTGAATGAACAGGGCTACTCTCAGATACCTCTAGTAGTCTGGATGAATTGGGATGTGATAATATGCGTCCTTCAAGTCTATTACTGCCATAAAGCAATTGTGGTGCAAGAGCTTCACTGCCGAGCTCACTGACTCCATCTTGAAGGTCTGGTTTTCTATCAACTGGTTTAGACTCCTGAGGTGGTTGATGGTCCTTAAGGACCCGTTGTTTTTTTTTTTTCATCATGAACAGAGGGGAATAGAACCCCCTTCCCCCTTTGTGGTATCGGAACTACGAGAAGGACCCTTTTCTCTACTAGCCCTAATATTTCCGACTCCAGGGCTATTTGTTCTTCCTGGACCTTCCTTTTCATAAATCATAAAGGTCCGGCGAGGAATCTGGCTGAACCGTACTTTCAGGCCACCACTCACAATATTCAGAATCCAGGGGTTTGATATAATGGCTTTACAAGCTGGAAGAAAGTGGGAAAGCCCCCCCCCCCCCCCCCCAAACCTACCTCCGGCCTGGTGTCATTCATTGGGAAGACTTTTTTGTATTTGAGGACGGTCCTCCAAACATATAGCCTGACTCCCTCTTTCATTTGGACTCCCATCTTCTCCTGTCTCCCGGAGGGCGACCCCCCCCCCCCCCCCCGATTTTAAATTTTCTCCTCCGAAAACTAAACCTTTTTTGAGTCCCCTGACAATCCTTTGAACCCTTTTGTTCCTATCGCCCGCTTTTTCTAAAAGGTCATCCAGCTTCTGGCCAAACAGGAGTCTGCCGTCACACGGGAAGGAATATAATTTATGTTTGGATTGTAGGTCGCCTGGACAACCCTTGAGCCACAAGGCCTGTCTGGCAGCATTAGATAGACTTGCTGATCTAGCCAAAAGCCTGACAGAGTCCGCTGAAGAGTCTGCCAGGAAGGCTGATGCTGCCTGGGTTAGGGGTAGATTTGAAAGGATTCTATCCCTAGGGATATTTTTATCTCTAAATTGGTCTTCCAATTGTTGGAGCCACATCATTAGAGATCTCGCCACACAGGTGCCAGCTACCGCTGGCTTCAGGCCTCCTGCTGCAGCTTTCCAAGTGTGATGCAGAAAAGAGTCAGCCTTTTTATCCAGGGCATCCTTTAGGATGTCTGAATCCTCCAAGGGTAGGGAAGATTTTTTTTTTGGATGACCTGGCTACAGTCCCGTCAACTTTGGGGATTTTATCCAAAGGCTCAGAGTCCTTCTCTTCAAAGGGGTACCTTTTTTTTTTTTTTTTTTTTTTCCTCCAAGGCCTGCAAACATAACGTCTTCCCGGGATTTGGATGCTTTCTCCTCCCCCAGACCCATGGTTGATCTGACTGCTCTAACCAGTCTGTCTGTACTCTCAATGGGGAAGCAGGATCTACCGCTATCCGATGAGGAAGAGGATGATGAATCGCTCAGCCATAGATCCCTGGACTGGGAGGAATCAGAGTTGGAGGAGACATCTCTATGGGATTTTTTCTTCCCTCTAAACAACCCTTTCAGGGATCCCTGAACCTCTGCGTGGACTATGGATTCCCTGTGCTTTTGCTTGGCGCTACTCTTCCTAGGCTCCTACAAAAGGAAGCACATAAGAGACTTCCCATTACTAAAAGGTGACATTCACGAAGATCACTCACCCCTGAAGTCACAAACGGGTACTGGATTCGGAGGCTGTAGAGGAACCGATGATTCCTTTCTGGATGGTCCAGAGGTGTTTGACACCTTGCTCCTGCGGCTGCCACTGCGATTGCTCGAGCGGCTGTCCGTGTAAGAGGCGTCCGTCCGTTGATGAGGAGGGGGCGGGGGTTTGCTTTTGCTGCTGCTCTTGGCTATCCTGGTCAGCCATGTTTCAGAAGCGTTCCACGCTCCCAGGATAAACCCACCCACCCTAATATAGGGCCATCCAGAATCTCCTCTGGTACAAGGGCCCTCCTTATGGACAGGAAACTGGGTAGAGTCCTACCCCATCACAGATACTTTTCAACATTGAAATTATAACACTAAGAAAAAAGTGGTAAAATTATGGTGATCACACCAACATCTATAGACATGTTAATGAAAACTTTCTTTTCATAAGTTGCCAAATTTCTTGATTTAATTCAGTATCAAGTACTTGTTATGTACAGAAATGCCAACACTTTGGCTATCAGTGATGTTATTAATAATTGGTTGAGGACTGTTTTGTTGCACCAAATGAACTTGGACAAATCCTCAAGATCCGCTGCTGGCAGCTCCCTTTGCAATTACCTATGACGTCCCAGATATGTTCGATGACCGATGAGCCCAGAGACACCGCAGTCCATGGTAGCACATTTATGCCTTGCAGACTGTTTGCTCTAGTGTGAGCAACATGCAGCCTCCTGTTGTCATGTTTGGAAAAACTGCTTCTGGGACACTTTAGAGAAATGGCTGTACCACTGGTTCCACCACCCAATCATTATAATGTCGAGCTGTTAGTGTGCCTGAAACAAAGACCTGAGAGGTCCAATAGGACCAGTGTGACGGTCCCTCGTGAAGGCCTCTGCCTTGACCTTACCGACAATTCTCAAAGGATACCATGGTATAGAACAAGATTGCAGTTGAGGCTGAAATGTAGGTCGATCCTATTCTGTGATGAGACCTGCTTTTGTCTTGGATGAAATGATAGCCGGAGATTGGACTGGAGACAACATGGGCAATGCTATGAAGAGGCCTTCAAGAGGAAGTATCACATTGGTCCCCCTCCCTGGATTATAGTATGGGATAGCATAATATACGGTAGTTATACCCCTCTAGTCTTCATTCCACGTTGGCGTTGCATTGATTTGTTCGTAGAAAAATAGTACGGCCATTTCTACAAAGTCTCCCAAAAGTTTTCAACACTGCATGTTCTCACATTTTAGGACGAACGACATGCACCTAGCCTTTTGTGGCCTAAATTTGCTACCATGACCTGCAGCATCTCCTGACTTGTCTTCCATCGAACAAATCTAGATGTTATTTGTCAGCAGTTACAAAGGAAGCCGCCCGCAGCAGATCTTGCTGATTTGCCTAAGTACATCGAGCATCACAGAACATTCCTTCACCAACCATTAATAGCCGCCAAGGTGTGTAAGTGCATGTATTTCTGCAGGGGGTGCTCATAACTGGTACTGAATAAATCAAGATGTCTTTTAAACTTTGTTTCCATATTTATATGTATATATTTTTTTCATATTAAAATTTTATATCGATCTTGTGATTTATAGAATGCAATAACTTTTCATTCTTGGTGTTGCAGTTTCATGGTGAGGAGTGTATAAAGTTGGCACTGCAAATTAGCCAACACTCCTTCCTTGCTTATGTACGTAGCAAACATCCAAAAAAACAAACCTATAAATGCTGCACATCATATCTAAAACCTAAATCTAGAAAAAAAAAAAATCACTTAACTGTCCAGACAATAAGTCATGGCTTATAATTAAAAAAAAACAAAAAAAACATGGATAGCCAGGAGAAGAATGGTGCAGAAAAACAATAGTTCACTTGACTAGGTTGGTGATAAACACGTATGAAGCAATGTTTTATAGTTGTGCCAGTAATAGCTTACCTCCCTCTATAAATGTATGTGCCATAATGGATTATATAAGACATACACCAATAATGGTGAACTCAGTGTAGTTACCATAAGAATAATACACTGAGGTGTCCATGAAAAGGAACAAAGTATATATCCGAGTTCTCAAAGCTAACCAAGTGTGGACCGCGTTTCCAAGATGGCTTCCTCAAGGGTCATGAGTGGTAGGATTCGATCTGTGTGAGGTTAACTGCACACCCTAATTATTTACAGGAATTCCAGATATGTTATAATCCCACCACAATTCTATTCCAGTGTTTTTCCTGTCTTTAGACCTCATTCAGATGTATGTGTTTGTATCTGTTTTTTTTCATGGATACCACACGTACCCATTATAATCTATGTTGCTGTTCACATGTTCGTGGTGGGGTTTTTTTTCCCCATGGACAATGTGACCATGCAAAACACACGGAGACATGTCTGTGTGTGTTTTTACAGCAGCATGAATGAAAAAGGCCTATAAAAGTCTTATGGATCTGTGGAAAAAAAAACGTAGAGGACACTGATGGAATCTTTGTACCATATCCATGTGCTGTCTGTATTGAACATTGCAAAGTACAGGATAAGCTTTGTAATTTCTTTATCCATCCGTGAAAAACGCTGATGGCAAAAGACACACTGACACCGATACCATTTTTTCACCTACATGTTTCAACACTGACTTGTGAATGAGCCCTTATGGGGCATGTTTGAGATTAAAGGGAATCTGTCACCAGGTTTTTGCCATCTGAGAGCAGTATGATGTAGGGGTAGAGACCCTGATTCCAGCTATGTATCACTTACTGGCCTGCTTGCTTTAGTTTAGTCTGCTGCAGATCTACCAGTTCTCTGAATGATGCGCTCTCCATAAACCCGCTCACACCACTAATTAGCACCTTTCTGCCTATGCGCAGAATACACAAAGCTGCCAATCAGTAGCGCGGTTATACAGAGCTCATGAATATGGAGGACTACCTGGCAGCAGATTACTAGTTCTCTAGTGATAATCTCCTGCTCATTAAAAGTAATTTTTATCAAAACTGCAACCCAATAAGTGACACGTCGTTGGAATTAGAATCATAGAATCATAGAATGGTAGAGTTGGAAGGGACCTCCTGGGTCATCTGGTCCAACCCCCTGCTCAAAGCAGGATTCACTAGATCATCTCAGACAGATGTCTGTCCAGCCTCTGTTTGAAGACGTCCATTGAAGGGGAACTCACCACCTCTCGTGGCAGCCTGTTCCACTCTTTAATCACCCTAACTGTCAAAAAGTTTTTTCTAATATCTAATCTGTGTCTCCTCCCATTTAGTTTCATCCCATTGCTTCTAGTCTTTCCTTGTGCAAATGAGAATAAAGATGATCCTTCTACAATGTGACAGCCCTTGACATATTTGTAGACAGCTATTAAGTCTCCTCTCAGTCTTCTTTTTTGCAAGCTAAACATTCCCAAATCCTGCAACCGTTCCTCATAGGACATGGTTTGCAGACCAGTCACCATTCTGGTCGCTCTTCTCTGAACTTGCTCCAGTTTGTCTATGTCTTTTTTAAAATGTGGTGCCCAAAACTGTACACAGTATTCCAGATGAGGTCTGACCAAAGAGGAGTAAAGACCGATAATGACTTCACGTGATCTAGACTGTATGCTTCTGTTAATACATCCCAGAATTGTATTTGCCTTTTTTGCTGCTGCATCACACTGTTGACTCATGTTCAGTCTATGATCTATTAGTATACCTAAGTCTTTTTCACATGTTCTGTTGCTTAGCTCTATTCCTCCCATTCTGTATATGCTTTTTTCATTTTTATTGCCCAGATGTAGTACTTTGCATTTTTCCCTGTTAAAAACCATTCTGTTGGTTGCTGCCCACTGCTCCAGTTTATTTAGGTCTTTTTGAATCCTCTCTCTCTCTTCTCTAGTATTAGCTATCCCTCCTAGCTTTGTGTCATCAGCAAATTTAATCAGCTTACCCTCAATTCCTTCATCTAAATCATTGATAAAGATGTTGAACAATACAGGTCCCAGGACGGAGCCCTGTGGTACCCCACTTGAGACATTCATCCAGCTGGATGTGAAGCCATTTACAACCACCCTTTGAGTCCGATCACTAAGCCAGTTATGAATCCACCTAACAGTTGCCTGGTCCATTGCATACTTGGTCATATTTTCAATAAGGATGGTGTGAGATACTTTGTCAAATGCTTTGCTGAAGTCAAGATATACTATATCTACAGCATTTCCCTGATCCACCCAGTCAGTGATTCTGTCATAGAAGGAAATTAAGTTAGTCTGACATGACTTGTTAGTTACAAACCCATGCTGACTCTGGTTAATCACTTCATTCTTATCCATGTACTTACATACATGTTGTTTAATAATTTGTTCAAAGATCTTTCCTGGTATAGAAGTCAGACTCACCGGCCTATAGTTCCCTGGGTCCACCTTCTTCCCCTTTTTGAAGATAGGAACAACATTTGCTCTTCTCCAGTCTTCTGGGACTTCTCCTGTTCTCCAAGAATTTTCAAAGATTATGGAGAGTGGTTCTAAAATTTCTTCTACGATCTCCTTCAGTACTCTGGGGTGTAATTCATCTGGACCTGGAGACTTGAACTCATTTATGTTAGCTAAATATTCCCTCACAATCTTTCGGTTTACAGATAACTTGGATTCCTCTATTCCTTTAAAAGGACAGTGAAGATCAGTTGATGTTACATTTTCTTTCTGAGAGAAAACAGATGCAAAATAGGAATTAAAAAGTTCGGCCTTCTCAACATCCTCTCTTACCATTTCTCCATTTTCATGCTGTAAAAATCCTATAGCATCTTTGACTTTTCTTTTACTTTTGACATACCCCCAAAATCCTTTTTTATTGCTTTTGACATCTCTTGCAAGCCTTAATTCATTGTCAGCTTTAGCTAACCTGATACGTGCCCTACAGGATCTGCAGACTGCATTATAATCTTCTTTAGATATGCCTCCCTCTTTCCATTTAATAAACATTTCTTTCTTTCTTTTTAGCATGTGTTTAAGTTCTGTGTTCATCCATCCTGGTTTCCTTAAATGCTTCCCATTCTTCCTACTTTTCGGGATTGTTAACGATTGTGCTTTGAGAATCTCATTTTTAAAAATTTCCCATCCTTCCTGGACATTTTTGTCCTTAAGGACATCCAGCCATTGGATCCCTCCTATTCTCTTTCTGAGTCTCTTAAAATCTGCCTTTCTAAAATCTAACCTTGAAGTTTGAGTCTTCACATGTCTTCCTCATCTAGTTATCCAAAATTCTATAATAGCATGATCGCTGCCTCCTAGGGTCCCAGCCACCTTTACCTCCTCAACCATTTCCTCCCTGTTTATAAGGATTAGATCCAAAGTAGCAGATCCCCTTGTTTTCTCCCCTACCTTTTGGAAGATAAAGTTGTCAGCAAGAGAGGATAAGAATTTGCTTGACCTGTTAGTTTTACTTGAGAGAGATTCCCAACAAATGTCTGGATAGTTGAAATCTCCCATGACCACTACGTCATATTTTTTGGAGAACTTGGTCATTTGATACATAAAGAGTTCATCCATATCTTCAGCTTGCCCAGGTGGCCTGTAGTAAATGCCTACAATGGTGTCCTTTCTGTTGTTCTCTCCTTGTATTCTTACCCAAACAGTTTCCACAGAACTCCCAGTCTCTGAAGCTTCAATCTCTGTGCAGATATACGCTTTTCTAACATACAATGCAACACCTCCTCCTCGTTTATCAAGTCTGTTTCTTGCAAATAAGTTGTATCCTTTTAGCCTTTTATTCCAATCATGTGTATCGTCCCACCAAGTTTCAGTGATTCCAATGACATCATATTTCTTTTCCTGCATTAGTAGTTCCAATTCTCCTTGTTTGTTGCCCATGCTTTGTGCATTTGTATAAAAACATTTTAGTTTGTGATTGGTTTCTCTTCCTCCCATATTTTTATTATTTAAATTGTTTTGTCTTTGTTCTTCTTTTCCACTTCCAGTAGCAGAGATCTCAATAGTATTTGTCAGCTGTATGGCTTTTTCTGGCCTTTTGCTTCCCTTCCCACATTGTTCTAGTTTAAAGCTCTTCTGATGAGTGTAGCAAGGCGACTTCCAAATACATGTTTTCCAGTCTTCGTAAGGTGCACCCCATCTCTAGCAAGTAGTCCATCGTATAGGTAATTCATTCCGTGATCCAGAAATCCAAATCCTTGTTGACGGCACCATCGACGTAGCCAGTTGTTCACCTGTAGAATCTTATTCCACCTCATTGTTCCATGGCCATCCACTGGGAGGATGGATGAGAAGACCACCTGCGCTCCCAATTCTTTCACTTTCTTGCCTAAGTCTTCAAAGTCACTGCAGATGGTTTCCAGGTCCTTTCTTGCGGTGTCATTTGTCCCCACATGTATTAGCAGGAATGGGTAGTGATCTGTAGGTCTGAAGAGTCTTGATATCCTGTCAGACACATCTTTAATTTTTGCTCCTGGAAGACAGCACATTTCTCTTGAGGTTATGTCTGGTCTGCAGATAGCGGCCTCTGTTCCTCTTAACAGGGAATCCCCCATAACCACCACTCTCCGTTTTTTCTTCACAACATTCTTCTTTCTCCATCCAGGAGGATTCTGAGGGCTTACAAGGTTATTCATTGCTGGCAAAGTCTTATTTTGCTGTATTTCTTCATGGTTCTCCTGCGTGAGAGCCTGGTACTGGTTCCTGAGCAGTATGGGTGCTGACTGCCTCTCGATCCTCCTGCTTCTGTGGGTCACATGCTTCCATTCCTCTGTTTCGTCAGGTGCAGTTCGAATTTCTTCTCTTTCTGAATCATGAAGAGATAATTCTGCTCTGTCTAAGAACTCTTCACCTTCCTTAATGATTTTCAAGGTAGTTAACCTCTCTTCTAGATTTCGCAACTTTTCCTCCAACAGGGACACAAGCTTGCATTTCTGGCATGTGAAGTTTGGCTTTTCCACTGGCAAGTCTGTGAACATGTAGCAGGATATGCAGCTCACCAAATGGCTCCTGGACTCTTCCATGTTCTTATTGTTAATGTTCTGAAAACAGTGAAAAAAGCTTAAAAAAAAAAAGCTGCAAAATGCGCGCGCCTACCGGCGCGCGGTTTACCGATGTCCTCTTTTCAGCTCCAACAGCCAAAATCCAGTGTTCTTTGAGCTCGCGGAGACTCTTCACTTGCCCCAAAATGCAGTGGGAATATGCAAATTATCTCCTCAGGACTCCTCCCCTGGTTTACCGATGTCCTCTTTTCAGCTCCAACAGCCAAAATCCAGTGTTCTTTGAGCTCGCGGAGACTCTTCACTTGCCCCAAAATGCAGTGGGAATATGCAAATTATCTCCTCAGGACTCCTCCCCTGGTTTACCGATGTCCTCTTTTCAGCTCCAACAGCCAAAATCCAGTGTTCTTTGAGCTCGCGGAGACTCTTCACTTGCCCCAAAATGCAGTGGGAATATGCAAATTATCTCCTCAGGACTCCTCCCCTGGTTTACCGATGTCCTCTTTTCAGCTCCAACAGCCAAAATCCAGTGTTCTTTGAGCTCGCGAGACTCTTCACTTACCCCAAAATGCAGTGGGAATATGCAAATTATCTCCTCAGGACTCCTCCCCTGGTTTACCGATGTCCTCTTTTCAGCTCCAACAGCCAAAATCCAGTGTTCTTTGAGCTCGCGGAGACTCTTCACTTACCCCAAAATGCAGTGGGAATATGCAAATTATCTCCTCAGGACTCCTCCCCTGGTTTACCGATGTCCTCTTTTCAGCTCCAACAGCCAAAATCCAGTGTTCTTTGAGCTCGCGGAGACTCTTCACTTACCCCAAAATGCAGTGGGAATATGCAAATTATCTCCTCGGACCCTAAATTATGCTGATCTTGGATTAGGTGACATTCCCTTCAAGTAATAGAATTATGTAGCTGGTGACAAGATTGCTGGTTATCTCAAATTGTGAACTCTCCAAGCAGATGAGGTTGATGGCTATGATTTTCTATTTTTTTTTTTTTTATGTGCCGCTGCTGTTTCTTTTGGACTTTTCATCACCCCTCCATCTCTAATGAGGTGTCTGTTGATTCCAGTTGTTATTGAGTTCCTTTGTCACTCACCTTCCCAATGCTTCTTTCCCTCTCCATTCTGAATTCAGCATGTCCCTGCTGTCTATCGAGCTGTGAGTAGCGCTGTGGTCACATGACACATACTTTTGGGTTGCAAGCCGGTGAGAAGATGCACTTTCGGTTGCACAGATGATGTTTCTGGTCCGGGGGCATAAATGACTATGCTCCAGGGGAAATGCTGTTACCAGCAATGGCATTCCTGTACTACCCTGGCATGCGGTGTATCCACATTGGTACCTGCAGTCATAGGGAGAAGACTCCTCCATTGATTGGATGGTAGTGCATAGAAGTTCTGGTGACTACCTATTAAGTAGCCCTGACTGAGACCCTTCTCAGACCGGACATGTTCCTGGTGACTTGCTGTCTCCATTATGCCTGAAACTGAAGATGCTTCATCCTCACTGTGAATCTGCAGAGCTCGGCACAAAGCCGGCCCAGTAAGTGTAGCCTGGGAGGGGTGGTACTATTATCTTAGGTGGGTAGTGCGGTCATAGTTTTTATATCCTCTTCCACGGTTTTGCCTTTTATCTGATCTATATAGGTAAACTAACTCTGATTTAAGATAAAACGTTGATCGGAATTTATGATGTCTGTAATATAAATATTCTACTAATTAAAAATTAGAGAAAAACCTTATTTAATAGATGAAATCAAAGCGCTATGTCAAGAGTTCTAGCCTCATTTTCTCAGATATACCCACCTACGCCGCTTGTTTAGTCTGATTCCCAATCAAAAGTACACACTTTCTGGTAGAAGGGGAATTTATTAATCCCGTGATGGTTCAGGAAAATATGAAGTACTACTTTTCTTCAGAAGATATGGAAGAATTGCTTCAAGCAGTAAGAAGCCCTATGGCTATAGAAGAGGTGAAAATGACTGTCCATGATGTTTAATGGGTTGAGGTCCAAGAAGAAAACTGTGTTTCCAATATATGAGATTGTCAGGAATCGAATTCTAGATGAATAGCAATATCCAGAGCGACATCTGACCACTGCTCCTCAGATGAGAGGTTTCCATTTGCTGGTCAGAAATCCCCAAGATTGACAAACAAGTGGCACAAGTACAGAAAACTGCTACACTTTCGTTTGATTCTTAGTGGGGCTGTGGCCTTTAGATATCAGTATTTGGTCAGTATTTTTTTCTCAGGAGTGGGAGCCAAAACCAGGAGTGGGTGATAAATGTGGAATTGGTGACTTTTTTTCTATTCTACCTTTTCTCTGATTGCTCCTCACCTGGGTTTAGCTCCCACTCCTGAGAAAAAACACTGACCAAATACTGATTGTGGGGCCGTGGCCTAAGGACCCAAGTTACCAAAAAACTTGCCTACAAAAGAAATCCTGGGAAACATCTGTGACTTTATTAAACTAATGTATCCTCTACAGGTGTGGTCAGCTCTGTATGTCGTTGGTTAGGACAGTTAAAATATCATCTGAGATGAGACACTTATGAAAGGAGTAAAAGGGATAAGACTTCATCTAGATCAGAGATGTCAAATTCAAATACAGAGAGGGTCAAAATTAACAAAGTCATGGGCCAACCTTCATATGTATTAACACCCCTCCACACAGAATAATGGGTCCCACCGGGTCCTCCATACTGTATAATAGTCTTACATATAGTATAATTGTCTCAACGTACCGTAGTCCTCCATACAGTATAATGGCCTCACCTAGTTCTCCTTACAGTATAATGGAGGGGCAGTGCCGGCGTTGCTGGCCAAATATTATCACCCTGCAAGCCAGATTTCATAGAATCATAGAATGGTAGAGTTGGAAGGGACCTCCTGGGTCATCTGGTCCAACCCCCTGCTCAAAGCAGGATTCACTAGATCATCTCAGACAGATGTCTGTCCAGCCTCTGTTTGAAGACGTCCATTGAAGGGGAACTCAATGAGATTTGGCCCTCGGGCCAGAGTTTGCCATGTGTGCTCTAGATGTACAAGACACCAGCAGGGAGACCTATTGCTGAGACCTTTAACATCGCTGCCAGAACATCCGTGCTGTCTAAATATGGCAAGACAGACCCTGTGGCTGAAAATGTGGACTAGTGATGTTCTCTCCAAATCCAATTTTTTTTTTTTGTCCAGAGTAAACCATTGGACGATTACTGGAGAAAGTTATGGATAAAAATAAATCCTCTCCAAAGGATAAAAGGTTTTAATTTTTTATTTCCAACGGAGCCAACCACCTCAGCACAATGATATAAAAGTCTGGACATTCACATTACCCTAAGGGGAGTAAAGGCCCCGTCACACTTAGCGACGCTGCAACGATACGACCTGTCAGGGATTGTTGCTGCGTCGCTATGTGGTCGTGGTGAGCTGTCAAACAGGCAGGCTCACCAACGATCAGGGGAGCAGCGACATCGTGGAAAGAATCTTTCCACTATGTCCTGCTCCTGGTTGCCAGCCTGCTGAAGCAGGAACAGGCTGGTAACCATGATAAACATTGGGTTACTAGGAGCACACGCGCACCTAGTAACCCGTTGTTTATCATGGTTACGAGCCTGCTAAAGTGAGCGGTAACCTCCCGCTCACTGTAGCAGAGTGGTAACCATGATAAACATCGGGTTACTAGGTGTGCTTGTGCCCCTAGTAACCCGATTACTTTTTTCCAATGCATTGTACAGGCAAATACGCATGCAGAAACGCACAAGAATTGGTCATGTCTGTATTTTTCTGCGAGTAAAATCCGCGCAGAAAAAATCCTGACCATGTGCACAGAACTTGCAGAATGTCATGGGATAAGGTATGCAATACGTATCCGCACCAAAAACGCATCGTGGGCACACAGCCTTAGGCTGACCACAATAAAAGGCCACTCTAAAATGTGCAGTGTATCACACAGCACAATGTCACAGATGTCGCACATTTTGATGGAGTGTGCTGTTGGCGTGCTGACTGCAGGAATGTACACAGAGCTGCTGCTCGTGAATTGAATGTTCATTTCTCTACCATAAGCCGTCTCCAAAGGCGTACAGAGAATTTGGCAGTACATCCAACCGGCCTCACAACCACAGACGACTTGTAACTACACCAGCCCAGGACCTTAACATCCAGCATCTTCACCCTCAAGATCGTCTGAGACCAGCCACCCGGACCGCTGCTGCAACAATCTGTTTGCATAACCAAAGTGTTCCTGCACAACCTATCGTATACCGTCTCAGGGAAGTTCATTTGCATGCTCGATGTTTTGGGGTTGATTTATTACCTCTGGCACTGGGTGCCCTGACTGCGTGCAAGGCCTTATGAAATCTGAAGATTACCAAAGGATTTTGGGTGGCAATATAGTGCCCAGTGTAAGAAAGCTGGGTTTGTGTCATTTGTCTTCCAGCAGGACAATGACCCCAAACATACTTCAAGAAACCCCCAGAAACGGATGGAAACAAAGCGCTGGAGAGTTCTGAAGTGGCAGCAATGACTCCAGATCTAAATCCCATTAATCACTTGTGGAGAGATCATAAAATTGCTGTTGGGTGAAGGCGCCCTTCAAATATGAGAGACCTGGAGCAGTTTGCAATAGAGTGGTACAAAATTCCAGTAGAGAGATGTAAGAAGCTTGTTGATGGTTATAGGAAGCGATTGATTACTGTTATTTATTCCAAATGGTGCGCACCCAAATATTACATTTAGGGTGCCAACAATTTTGACCGGCCCAGTTTGGGGGCTTTGTGTGAAATTATGTCCAATTTGCCTTCCCTTCTGTTTTTTTTTTGTGTTGTTCCATTATACACAAAGGAAATGAACGTGTATAACAAAACAAGAAAATTGCAATAATTTTCTGGGAGAAATACTTAATTTTCTGGAACAATTTCAAGGGTGCCAATGTTTTTGGCCATGATACATTGTATAGCACGCACACACACACGCACAATGTTTCTTAAAAGGGTTCTCCCCTTTTTAAGAAAAAAATGTGTAGTACATCTGTTTGCTGGGCATGTGTAATTATCAGCGCCATGTTTAATTATTCTTACCGATTATGTAACTGTTGTTCTGTGTGCAGCCCTGTCCTCACAGGTATCGTGTATATTTTAAAATAAATAATCCTTGTAAAACATATAAAGGAAAAGATTTAGGATGCTTTATTTAAAGTGATGTAACTACAAAATCCGTTCATTAATGCAAAAATCTTGTAATATCTCTTCTAGGTATAGAATGTCAAGCTAACCAAGCATCAGCCACTTCAGAGGAATGCACTGTGGCATGGGGCGTGTGCAATGTAAGTGCTTAAATGGTCCTTGTCACTTCCAACTTCTTGCTTTTTCGATTACCAATGTTCATTTCAAAAGTGTAATATAATCTTATTACCAAAAATGTGTTTTGTAAATGGTTAACAAATTGACAGCTACACTTCAACAAATAAGTTGCCAGTGCGTGCACACACTGGCTCCCATTGGCCCTCACCAACATTACTGCAGATCATCAATGAATAACTATGATAACCGTGGACCTGCTGAAAGATCCCGTGTGGCTGCCATCTTGGTACTCCTGTGGAGCTCAGCTTTGTAGGAGACCACTATGTACAGTGGCATGCAAACGTTTTGACACCCCTGGTTAAAATTACTGTTATTGTAAACAGTTAAGTAAGTTGAAGATGAAATTCTCTCTAAAAGGGCTAAAGATGACACATTTCCTTTGTATTTTAGGCAAAAAATAGTCTTTTTTTTTTTTTACATTTTTAAAGATTACAAAAAGGAAAATGGGCTGATGAAAAAGGTTGGGCACCCTTGGAGATTTGTGTGCTCAGATAACTTTGATCAAGGTTTCAGACCTTAGTTAGCCTGTTAGGGTTATGGCTTGTTCACTATGATTGTTGGGAAAGGCCAGATGATGCAAACCGGAACAGTGGATGTCAAGATGAGGTCTGGAAGACCAGGCAAAATTTCAGTGAAAGCTGCTCATTGGATTGCCAGAGAGGCAAATCAGAACCCCTGCTTGACTGCAAAAGACCTTCAGAAAGATTTAGGACACTCTTTAGTTGTGGTAGACTGTTTTACTGTTCAGAGACACCTGCACAAATATGGCCTTCATGGAAGAGTCATCAGAAGAGAACCTCTACTGCGTTCTCCTCATCAAATTCAGCATCAGAAGTATGCAAAAGAACATTTAAACAAGTCAGGTGGACCGATGTAGTTAAAATAGAACTCTTTTGGCCTCAATGATCAAATGAACAGTACAGACCAAAAGTTTAGACACACCGTCTCATTTAAAGATTTTTCTGCATTTTCATGACTATGAAAATTGTACATTCACACTGAAGGCATCAAAACTATGAATTAACACATGTGGAATTATATACTTAACAAAAAAGTGTGAAACAACTGAAAATATGTCTTATATTCTAGGTTCTTCAAAGTAGCCACCTTTTGCTTTGATGACTGCTTTACACACTCTTGGCATTCTCTTGATGAGCTTCAAGAGGTAGTCACCGGAAATGGTCTTCCAACAATCTTGAAGGAGTTCCCAGAGATGCTTAGCACTTGTTGGCCCTTTTGCCTTCACTCTGCGGTCCAGCTCACCCCAACCCATCTCGATTGGGTTCAGGTCTGGTGACTGTGGAGGCTAGGTCATCTGGCGTAGCACCCCATCACTCTCCCTCTTGGTCAAATAGCCCTTACACAGCCTGGAGGTGTGCTTGGGGTCATTGTCCTGTTGAAAAATAAATGATGGTCCAACTAAACACAAACAGGATGGAATAGCATGCCGCTGCAAGAGGCTGTGGTAGCCATGCTGGTTCAGTATGCCTTCAATTTTGAATAAATCCTCAACAGTGTCACCAGCAAAGCACCCCCACACCATCACACCTCCTCCTCCATGCTTCACGGTGTGAACCCGGCATGTAGAGTCCATCCGTTCACCTTTTCTGCGTTGCACAAAGACATGGTAGTTGGAACCAAAGATTTCAAATTTGGACTCATCAGACCAAAGCACAGATTTCCACTGGTCTAATGTCCATTCTTTGTGTTCTTTAGCCCAAACAAGTCTCTTCTGCTTGTTGCTTGTCCTTAGCAGTGGCTTCCTAGCAGCTATTTTACCATGAAGGCCTGCTGCACAAAGTCTCCTCTTAACAGTTGTTGTAGAGATATGTCTGCTGCTAGAACTCTGTGTGGCATTGACCTGGTCTCTAATCTGAGCTGCTGTTAACCTGCGATTTCTGAGGCTGGTGACTCAGATAAACTTATCCTCAGAAGCAGAGGTGACTCTTGGTCTTCCTTTCCTGGGGCGGTCCTCATGTGAACCAGTTTCTTTGTAGCGCTTGATGGTTCTTGCAACTGCACTTGTGGACACTTTCAAAGTTTGCCCAATTTTTCAGACTGACTGACCTTCATTTCTTAAAGTAATGATGGCCACTCGTTTTTCTTTACTTAGCTGCTTTTTTCTTGCCATAATACAAATTCTAACCGTCTATTCAGCAGGACTATCAGCTGTGTATCCACCAGACTTCTGCACAACACAACTGATGGTCCCAACCCCATTTATAAGGCAAGAAATCCCACTTAATAAACCTGACAGGGCACACCTGTGAAGTGAAAACCATTTCCGGTGACTACCTCTTGAAGCTCATCAAGAGAATGCCAAGAGTGTGCAAAGCAGTCATCAAAGCAAAAGGTGGCTACTTTGAAGAACCTAGAATATAAGACATATTTTCAGTTGTTTCACACTTTTTTGTTAGGTATATAATTCCACATGTGTTAAATCATAGTTTTGATGCCTTCAGTGTGAATGTACAATTCTCATAGTCATGAAAAATCTTTAAATGAGAAGGTATGTCCAAACTTTTGGTCTGTACTGTATATGTGGAGAAAAAAGGGCACAGAATTTCAGGAAAAGAGCATCTTGCCAACCTTTAAGCATGTGGTAGATCAATCATGCTTTGGGTTTGTGTTGCAGCCAATGACAGTGGGTAAATTTCATGGGTAGAGGGAAGAATGGATCCAATGAAATATCAACAAATTCTTGTTGTAAAGATTACACAATCTGTAAAAAATTTGAAAAGAGGATGGCTTCTACAAATGGATAATGATCCTAAACTCTCATCAAAATCCACAATACACTTCCTCAAAAGGCGCAAGCTGCAGGTTTTACAATGGCCCTCACAGTTCCCTGATCTGAACATTCATTGGAAATCTGTGGCTAGACCTCAAAATAGCAGTGCATGCAAGACGATGCAGGAATCTCACAGAACTGGAAGAATTTTCCAAGGAAGAATGAATTGAAAGACTCTTGTCTGGCTACAAAAAGTGTTTACAAGCTGTGATACTTTAAAAAGGGGGTGCTACTAGGTACTAACCATGCAGTGTGCCCAAACTTTTTCTTCTTCAGCCCATTTTCCTTTTTGTAATTTTTAAAATTTAAAAGATGAAATCTACATATATAGATATATACACATATACACACACACACACACACACACACACACACACACACACACACACACACACACACACACACACACACACACACACACACACACACACACACACACTGCTCAAAAAAATAAAGGGAACACTCAAATAACACATCCTAGATCTGAATGAATGAAATATTCTCATTGAATACTTTGTTCTGTATGAAGTTGAACAAAATCACACACAAATAATCAATGGAAATCAAATTAATTAACCAATGGAGGCCTGGATTTGGAGTCACCCCCAAAATTAAAGTGGAAAACACACTACAGGCTGATCCAACTTTGATGTAATGTCCTTTTAAAACAAGTCAAAATGAGGCTCAGTATTGTGTGTGGCCTCCACGTGCCTGTATGACCTCCCTACAACGCCTGGGCATGCTCCTGATGAGGTTGCGGATGGTCTCCTGTGGGACCTCCTCCCAGACTTGGACTAAAGCATCCACCAACTCCTGGACAGTCTGTGGTGTGACGTTGGTGGATGGAGCGAGACATGATGTTCCAGATGTGCTCAATCGGAGTCGGGTCTGGGGAACGGGTGGGCCAGTCCATAGCTTCAATGCCTTCATCTTGCAGGAACTGCTGACACTCCAGCCACATGAGGTCTGGCATTGTCCTGCATTAGGAGGAACCCAGGGCCAACCGCACCAGCATATGGTCTCACATGGGGTCTGAGGATCTCATCTCTGTACCTAATGGCAGTCAGGCTACCTCTGGCGAGCACATGGAGGACTGTACGGCCCTCCAAAGAAATGCCACCCCACATCATTGCTGACTCACTGCCAAACCAGTCATGCTGAAGGATGTTGCAGGCAGCAGATTGCTCTCCACGGCGTCTCCAGACTCTGTCACATCTGTCACATGTGCTCAGTGTGAACCTGCTTTCATCCGTGAAGAGCACAGGCGGCAGTGGTGACTTTACCAATCCTGGTGTTCTGTGGCAAATGCCAAGCATCCTACACGGTGTTGGGCTGTGAGCACAACCCCGATCTGGGGACGTTGGGCCCTCATACCACCCTCCATGGAGTCTGTTTCTAACCGTTTGTGCAGACACATGCACATTTGTGGACTGCTGGAGGTCATTTTGCAGGGCTCTGGCAGTGCTCCTCCTGTTCCTCCTTGCATAAAGGCGGAGGTAGCAGTCCTACTGCTGGGTTGTTGTCCTCCTACGGCCTCCTCCACGTCTCCTAGTGTACTGGCCTGTCTTCTGGTAGCGCCTCCAGCCTCTGGAAACTACGCTGACAGACACAGCAAACCTTCTTGCCACAGCTCGCATTGATGTGCCATCCTGGATGAGCTGCACTACCTGAGCAACTTCTGTGGGTTGTAGAGTCCGTCTCATGCTACCATGAGTGTGAAAGCACAACCAACTTTCAAAAGTGACCAAAACATCAGTCAGAAAGCATTGGTACTGAGATGTGGTCTGTGGTCCCCATCTGCAGAACCACTCCTTTTATTGAGTGTGTCTTGATAATTGCCAATAATTTCCATCTATTGTCCATTCCATTTGCACAACTGCATGTGAAATTGATTGTCAATCAGTGTTGCTTCCTAACTGGACAGTTTGATTTCACAGAAGTTTGATTTACTTGGAGTTATATTCTGTTGTTTAAGTGTTCCCTTTATTTTTTTTTTGAGCAGTGTATTTGTGTTACCTAAAATACAAAGGAAATGTCCTCTTTAACTTTAGCCCTTTTATGGATCATTTAATCTTCAACTTGCTTAACTGTTCAAAATAACAGTAATTTTGCCCAGGGGTGCCCAAACTGTTGTATTCCTGTATATAATTCAAGAAAACAGACGGCCGCAGGTTCAAGTCTAACAAAAAAATATACACTACCGTTCAAAAGTTTGGGGTCACCCAGACAATTTTGTGTTTTCCATGGAAACTCATACTTTTATTTATCAAATGAGTTGCAAAATAATTAGAAAATCTAGTCGACATTGACAAGGTTCGAAATAATGATTTTTATTTGAAAGAATAATTTTCTCCTTCAAACTTTGCTTTCGCCACAGAATGCTCCCATTGCAGACCTTTGGCATTCTAGCTGTTAATTTGCTGAGGTAATCTTTAGAAATTTCGAAATTTCACCCCACGCTTCCTGAAACCCCTCTCACAAGTTGGATTGGCTTGATGGGCACTTTTTGCTTACCATACAGTCAATCTGCTCCCACAACAGCTCAATGGGGTTGAGATCTGGTGACTGCGCTGGCCACTCCATTACAGATAGAATACCAGCTGCCTGCTTCTTCCATAAATAGTTCATGCATAATTTGGAGGTGTGCTTTGGGTCATTGTCCTGTTGTAGGATGAAATTGGTTCCAATCAAGCGCTGTCCACAGGGTATGGCATGGCGTTGCAAAATGTAGTGATAGCCTTCCTTATTCAAAATCCCATTTACCTTGTACAAATCTCCCACTTTACCAGCACTAAAGCCACCCCAGACCATCACATTACTTCCACCATGCTTGACAGATGGCGTCAGGCACTCTTTCAGCATCTTTTCAGTTGTTCTGCATCTCACAAATGTTCTTCTGTGTGATCCAAACACCCCAAACTTTGATTCGTCTGTCCATAAAACTTTTTTCCAATCTTCCTCTGTCCAATGTCTGTGTTCTTTTGCCCATATTAATCTTTTCCTTTTATTAGCCAGTCTCCGATATGGCTTTCTCTTTGCCACTTTGCCCTGAAGGCCAGCATCCCGGAGTCGCCTCTTCACTGTAGACGTTGACACTGGCGTTATGCGTGTACTATTTAATGAAGCTGCCAGTTGAGGAGCTGTGAGGCGTCGATTTCTCAAACTAGAGACTCTAATGTACTTGTCTTGTTGCTCAGTTGTGCAGCGGGGCCTCCCACTTCTTTCTACTCTGGTTAGAGCCTGTTTGTGCTCTCCTCTGAAGGGAATAGTGCACACCGTTGTAGGAAATCTTCAGTTTCTTGGTAATTTCTCGCATGGAATAGTCTTCATTTCTAAGAACAAGAATAGACTGTCGAGTTTCACATGAAAGTTCTCTTTTTCTGGCCATTTTGAGAGTTTCATAGAACAAACAAATGTAATGCTCCAGATTCTCAACTAGCTCAAAGGAAGGTCAATTTTATAGCTTCTCAAATCAGTCAAACCGTTTTCAGCTGGGCTAACATACTTGTGCAAGGGTTTTCTAGGGTTTTCTAAACATTCATTAGCCTTCTTACACAGTTAGCCAACACAATGTACCATTAAAACACTGGAGTGGTGGTTGTTGGAAATGGGCCTCGCTACACCTCTGTAGATATTGCAATAAAAACAAGACGTTTGCAGCTAGAATAGTCATTTACCACATTAACAATGTATAGAGTGTATTTCTGATTCATTTAATGTTAGCTTCATTGAAAAAAAAATGTGCTTTTCTTTAAAAAATGACATTTCTAAATTACCCCAAACTTTTGAACGGTAGTGTATATATGAAAAAATATATATTTTCTCTTGTAAACCCCTACCTCCCCTTGCATCAACCCACTTATTGCCTATTATAAATAAAAAAAAATTAAAAGTAGGCATTTTGCTATAGCAGTGTCCGTAAAAGTCCATTCTTTTCAAAATACATTCCATATGGAATTATTAGTGTGTTATTTTACATACAATAGAGAAAGCAGAAAAATCCAGCTCACACTCCAAAAAAGTGCATTTTATTTTCAAAGGTACATGAAGCAAAGATTAAAATTGTGTGCTCACAAAAATAGAGAATGCAGGCATCTTTCGACACGTTTCGAGGGGCAAGCGCTCTTTGTCAAGATACCATCCAAGTGAACGCACAATATTTAAAAACAATTTCAACATGTGCACACACCAATTTCCTAATTGCCAAACAAGTCAATTAAATCACAGGTGGAAAACCTTGACAAAGAGCGCTTGCCGATCGAAACGCGTCGAAAGATGCCTGCATTCTTTTTTTGTGAACACACAATTTTAATCTTTGCTTAATGTACCTTGGAAAATAAAATGCACTTTTTGGACTTCATCTGTGAGCTGGATTTTTCTGCTTTCTCTATCGGATGTTGCGCCCTGACCAGGTACTATCCGTGCTCCAGAAGTGTGGAAATGCAGGTGGTGCGCTGGATTTCTGTGACTTATTTTACATACACTGTAATGTTAAAAAAAAGAAGAAAAAAAAAGCCTGAATTGCCTGTGTTTTTGTTTTTATTATTTTTTTTTTTTTGTGTCCACACCATCCTAAAAGAAAAATGCTTAAAGGGGTTGTCCAGTACTTTATATTACCTCCACCCCCCCAATGTATCCCCCCGGGGTCCCTAAGGATTTTTGTAATTGCGTTACGTTGCAGATAATGCCTGTGAGCGGCGCTATCACTGGTCTCACAGGCATCACGTGACCCCCGGCTGCAGCCGGCTCTGACATCCGCTGATGTGCTGGCAGCAGCCGGGGGTCTTTGTCTTCCGCATTCCAGGTGGATGCTAGGCTGTGGGTAGGGTTAATCCCCCGCGTCACACCCGACATCAACCGCGTGCTCTGCCTCTCCCCATTCATTGGGAAAGTGCGCAGTGGATACTGGGTGTACCGTGGGGGGTAACCCCGCCCACAACCCAGCAGGGACCCCAGTGCTGAGTCACGCCTCACTTGTCGAGACGTCAGCGCGGGGTCACGTGATGCCAGTGATAGCGCCCCTCACAGGCATTATCTGCAACGTAAGGTAATTACAAAAAGTCTTAGGGGCCCCGTGGGGATACATTGGTTGGGGGGGGGGGGGGGGGGTTGTTAATATAAAGTACTGTACAACTTCTTTAAAAGATAAGAATCAAAATACATAATATACATATATCTCTATTTTATAATGCTCAGCATAAATGAGTACACCCACTTTCAAAAGTAAGATTTCAATCCATATCTTACTGAACTCTAGAACAATTTCAAAAGTTTTGACCAAGACTTGAGTTTCATAAAACATTTTTTAACCCATAACATAAAAGGTTAATAATTTAATTTTAAATTTCATTACAACCTCTTCAGTTTTACTCATATAAGTTGATGCAAAAATTGTTAAACCCTACCTCAAACTACTCCATCTAGTATTTTGTTTGACCTCCATAATTTTTAAGGACCACGCAAAGTCTTCTAGGCATGTAATAGCCAAGTTGGTAACATATTGCAACCTCTACCTTTTTCGATTCTTCAAGAACATCCTCTTTTAAAGCCTTAGTGCTGGATGGAGGGTGATGCTCAACTTGTCTCTTCAGAATTCCCCATAGGTGTTTCGGTTGGGTTCAGATCAGGAGACCTACTTGGGCACTGAATCCCTTTCACCCGGTTCTGCAGAAAAGGAACAATGGCCTTAGATGATGTGTGTTTCAGATCGTTGTCATGTTGTAAAAGTGCACTTCTACTAAGGGCACAGAATGATGGTAGCATCTTAACTTTTAATATAGAGGAGTACATCTGTGAATTCATGATGCCATCAATGAAATGTAGCTCCCCAAAACCAGCAGCACTTGTAGCCCCACAAAAGGACACTACTGAGTACTGCTTTTGTTGGGGAGCTACACGGCAATGATAGCCAAGAAGAGGCTTTCATAAGGGAATGACAAACCAGTTCTATTCCTAGGATTATAGTGTGGGGTACAATGTGTACGGTAGCTAGACATTTCTATTCTTCATTCCAGGTACACTAACATCTCAGACTTAGATTGATTTGTTTGTGGACATAGTGATATGTGGTCGGCGCTCATAGCACAGGACCATTTCTGCTACATACAGGTGATCTGCTGATCATCTGTATGTAGCAGAGGCGATCAGACAAGTGCTGCTTCTAGTCTCCCATGGAGACTATAGAAGCAAGCAAAAAGTGAAAAAAAAAGTTTTTAAAAATATAAAAAAATATATAAGTTTAAATCACCCCCCCCTTTCGCCCCATTCAAAATAAAATAATAAAAAAAAAACCCACATACACATATTTGGTATCTCCGCGTTCAGAATCGCTCGATCTATCAATATAAAAAAAAGAATTAATCCGATCGATAAACGGCATAACGAGAAAAAAATTCTAAACGCCAGAATTATGTTTTTTGGTCGCCGCAACATTGCAATAAAATGCAATAACGGGTGATCAAAACATCGGATCTACCCCAAAATGGTATCAATAAAAACTTCAGCTCGGTGCGCAAAAAATAAGCCCTCACCCAGCCACAGATCCCGAAAAATGGAGACGCTACAGGTCTTAGAAAATGGCGCTATTTTATTAATTTTTTTACCAAACTTTGGAATTTTTTTTCACCGCTTAAATCAAAAAGAACCTATACATGTTTGTTGTCTACGAACTCGTAATGACCTGGAGAATAAGAATGGCAGGTCAGTTTTAGCATTCAGTGAACGTGGTAAAAAAAATAATAAAAAAAAACATCTGTGGTATTGCACTTTTTTTTGCTATTTCACCGCACTTGGAATTTTTTCCTGTACATGACATGGTAAAACTAGTAATGGCGTTGAAAAGTACAACTTGTCCCGCAAAAAAATAAGCCCTCACACGGCCATATTGACCAAAAAATAAAAACGTTATGGCTCTGGGAACAAGGGGAGCAAAAACGAAAATGCAAAAAAGGAAAATCCCATGGTTGCGAAAGGGTTAATATGCCCCACGTCAGAAAGGGGTTAAAGGGGTTTTCCCATGAACAAAAGTTGATTTTAATCAATACATCTTGGAATAATAATAATTTCCAGAATTGGATGTGTTTTAAAAGAAAATGTCCCTGTGCTGAGATAATCTTATAAATGTGCTCCTGCTGTGTACTGTGTAATGGCTGTGTCTGATCGTGCAGGAACATGGTCTGATCATACCACAGCTCCTGGGCAGGGGAGGAAGCAAAACAAAAGTGTACAGACATTACAGCACATTGTGACAGCTGATTCTTTTTGTGAGGTAAAACTTTTCCCTGCCTGTTTTTAAACAATATTGCAAAAAGTGGCGCTGGTAGGCTAGTCACTGACCTGCTGCGAATTAAAGACAGTTACCACTAATTGTCAGAGGGTGGGGGTAAAAAATCAATAAAAGATTAATAATTCTCTCTGGTATAGTGGATGAAACTCGAGATGAACAAGTTAAAAAGTGATAAATTTTATTTTAATAGAAGTTAAAATAACATTGAATAAAAGGATGGTCACTTGTAGCTTGCAAATTCCTAGCGTGGTTATATTAAACCAGTATGCTCTGGGGCGGATGACCTATAAGGGGAGATGAAAGATCAAATTAATAGACCTAGTTAAAGGGCTGGTGATATTAAAGCGAGATCGATGTACGAGCATATACCTGGTTCAGTGGCAGGTATGATGGCAGGTACGGTGGGTTTCTGACCGGATTAGGTGAGGATGGAGAGCTCTTTGATGAATCCTTTTGGGATAGATGTGAGGGGTGAGCTAAATATAGATGGGATGCAAGAATCAATATATGCAGTGCACGGTCTAGGGTGGCCAAAGGATATGGTAGATACCTGTGTGCAGTTGATCACGGTATGCAGGGACACGCTTATATTTCAAACAGGCTGACGGAATGGATTTAGAGATGGTCAGCTACCCTTCATTAGAGTTCTCAACAGATCCAGGAGAGGGTGAGGAGGTTCTGGAGGGTCTTTTTAGGGCTGATGAAAAGGTTATGCTAGGTATAGAGAGGGAACAGTAGTTAATAGGGTTGCGTACTAACTAGATTAACTAGGAGAGTATATATACCTATATAACATGCCTGTAAATGTTTACCGTGGTGTAGGTAGATAGATGGTGCCTATGGATAGTCTGGGCTACCCTATAGATGGGTTAGGTAGGTGATCGGTCTGTCATGTACCTGGGGGTGAGCAGATGCTGCTGGAGACGTCCAGGGGTGCTCACGTTGTGGAGAAGGCTTGATGGTGGCCGGAGCAATGCAGAGTCCCGGCCGGTGACTTCGCTACTCTCGTGCCTCCGGGGGTTGTGCGCGCAGCACTCGGTGAAGACCTGATAGGACCTGTGTGACGCGGCGGCACGTGACACACACGTGATCCGGGCAGTACGGAGGCTGAATTTGTATCAGTTCCAATGCGTTTCGGAAGCTCCTGCTTCCTGCCTCAGGGTTGGTTCTATCCAGCTATGGGGTGCCTTTATATACTGTGCCGCAATTGGAAACCTATGGTTTATTCATTAAAGACAAATAGTTTGATTTCACTGTTCAATCCTTTTGGCCTGAGAATATTCAGCTTAAAAATCCATTGGCTTTCCGTTCGTGACATCATTTTAATAAAATCACCTGATCTCCAGTGTTCTGGTACAACTTGAATGCCTGTCACCTGGATCCCTTGAATGGATCTGTTACGGATCCGGGTGGTGGAGGGACCAGAGGGGCGTAACTAGGTATCAACTCGGACTGACCAAGGTCGCACGGCGGCTCAATCGACTCCGTGAACCAGGGAAGGACCGAGCAGAGGGACCAGGTGCTACCCTGGACCAGTCTTTGTATGAGAGCAGGTGACTCCCACGGATCAGAAGGCAGCGACTGACCGGTACAGCAGATGAGCACGGCAGGCAGGCTGACAGGTGATCCAGGAAGACGGACTGGCAGACACCACGGGTAACTGGCAGGAGCCTCCAGGTAGGCTGGCTGGTAGGCATGGCAGGTAACTGGTACGTTCTCCGGGTAGGCAGGCAAGCCTGGCCCATAGACAGACTGGCGGGTTAGGACCGTAGGCTGACCGTCGGGCTGGAGAGTGTACTTGGCTGGCGGACAAAGGTAGTCAGGCTGGCGGACTGGACTGGTAGTCAGGCTGGCAGCGGGACCTGAGGGCTGAAGCAGAGTTTAGAACACAGAGCTACAACCTTGCACGGGCACCTCCATTTTGCAGGAGGTTCCTTTTATATGAGAGGTCCTCCGGCCATTGGCCGGGGACTCCTTAGGACGGCGTACGCGGCCCCTTTAAGAGGGAGGGAGCGCGCCCTAAGCACAGTGCTCGGGAAGCTGCACGCGCCAGGAGGGCTGGAAGACGCCGGGCCAGGAGCGCGGCGGTAAGGAGGACGGCGTCTCTGCTTGTCAGGGGGCAGAGACGCCGATGCTACAGGATCCATTGTGTTTCTCTAGGAAATGTTTGGAAAGTGGGTGGCCTGTGTATTTGTGTTTTAATATGGCGTAAATGCTCATTAATTCTAACATTCATGGCGCGTTTGGTCTGCCCAACATACATTTTATTACAGGGGCACTTAAGGCCATAGATGACCCCTGTAGTTGTGCAAGTAATGAAGTCTGAGATGGGATATGTATCCTCTCCATGACTGACAGTTTTCTGTTTGTGTGTGCCTATTGTTTTGCACATTTTGCACTTCTTACAAGGGAAATAGCCTTTAATTTTTTGATTAAATGGGGTTAGAAGTTGGTTTCTTGGTTGATGATTCTTTACAGTAGGGGCTATGATGCTGCCCAGATTTTGGGCTTTTTTAAAGATTAATTTTGCTTACTAGACATCTGATCGCCAATCACTTTGTCATATTTCAGTATGTGCCAATGTTTTTCTACTATTTTTCTAATTAATGGGAAAAGCTCCTAAGTAAACCCGCCACCACCAAATCTGAATTTAATATGTATACTTTGAGCAATACAGAGTAATAATGGGTATATTCAAACATGCATTTAATTAGAAAAATAGTAATTGCTCTTGGAAGACTAGGAGGATAACGTTTAAAAAAATAGTCCACAGTGCAAAGGGGGTAAAGAGAGAAAGTAAAGTTGGAAAACAAGTTTTTGAAATTTTCTGTAAACTTCATACAGTATATTTTCCATTTTATAACAAATAACCAACCTGAAATTATCACTAGCATAACTTTTTGAATATGTAGGAGAATCGGGAATTGATACTACACACATGTGAAAAAATGGTGCTGATAGGAATGGCAAAGCGGTCAGCGTCACAGGTTAAATTTTACCAAATGTTATGATTGCAAAAATGGCAATAGTTTTTGTTTTTCTTTCTATAGCATGCATTCCATTTCCATTGCATCTCGCGTTGGTTGAAAACCCGGCAGGTTTGTCCACTGGATAACAGAGAATGGGAATTTCAAAAGTACGTAAGACTATTTATAATGTTTGCCTTGTTGGTAATGAAAGGTGAAAGTTTGGTGCTTGATTAAAACTCAAAGGCCTCTCATTCCTAAAGAAAAAAAAAAAATAAAAAATGTGTGTGTGTGTGTGTGTGTGTGTGTGTGTGTGTGTGTGTGTGTGTGTGTGTGTGTGTGTGCAGCTTTCAAAATCAAATGTAAAATAACATCTAGTCTATGGTTGGATTGGCCCAAACTTACCCCCGTGCCTCCCGCCCCAAATAACTACTAACATTTTCCAGAATATGTGGCATCAGTCAAATCATTTACCTTGGCTAATCTTCACTATTTTCTAATTGCAAATAATTAAGAAATAATTTGCCATTATAAACTTAGACAGATTAATGATTAAGTTTTGTTTCTGAGTTGATAAAAATTGCTGCTGGTGACAGAATCTGCAAACGCCACTCCCCCACCAGTGGTGCACGCATTTTCTATTTTAATGTTGTATTTTTTTTGTCTTTTTAGGTATGGTCATTGAATCAACTTGGGCCTCTGGGAGCAATAATTTATGTTTGCAACCCAACGTTCTTGCAAAGACCAGAAGAATCTGTTTAACAATATAAACCTGATTTATTCATATACTTGCTATTTTATTTTCTAGTATGTAAAAAAAATAGTCTCTTCCTCATGTCAAATAAACATGGCGTACTGTTGTTTTGCTTTTGTCTGTGTTTGGACCTCAGTCCATGAGTAGTGTTGCCTCTATCACAGTGGGTGAGGTTTCAAATCTAGCAGACGGTGGGAGCATGTAATACTCTCGCATTAGCACCGATGTGGACCCGATTCTATCTACTGATGGAAAGGCTTTATGTGCAGAACGTCACATAAGGAATAACAATAAACCATCACTGTTCTAACACTTTCTTCCAGGAATCCATAGTAAAACCCTGCATCTCTGTGAGCTCATGGCTAATAATTTTTTTTGGGACATACCGGTAACTAAGTCCGCCATTTTTAAAAGATATATAGAGATATTTAAAATGATCCATATTCTTCTGTTTCTAGTCATATACAGTACAGACCAAAAGTTTGGACACACCTTCTCATTTAAAGATTTTTCAGTATTTTCATGAGTATGAAAATTGTACATTCACACTGAAGGCATCAAAACTATGAATTAACACATGTGGAATTATATACTTAACAAAAAAGTGTGAAACAACTGAAAATATGTCTTATATTCTAGGTTCTTCAAAGTAGCCACCTTTTGCTTTGATGACTGCTTTGCACACTCTTGGCATTCTCTTGATGAGCTTCAAGAGGTAGTCACCGGAAATGGTCTTCCAACAATCTTGAAGGAGTTCCCAGAGATGCTTAGCACTTGTTGGCCCTTTTGCCTTCACTCTGTGGTCCTGCTCACCCCAAACCATCTTGATTGGGTTCAGGTCTGGTGACTGTGGAGGCCAGGTCATCTGGCGTAGCACCCCATCACTCTCCTTCTTGGTCAAATAGCCGTTACACAGCCTGAAGGTGTGTTTGGGGTCATTGTCATGTTGAAAAATAAATGATGGTCTAACAAACGCAAACCGGATGTAATAGCATGCCGCTGCAAGATGCTGTGGTAGCCATGCTGGTTCAGTATACCTTCAATTTTGAATAAATCTCCAACAGTGTCACAAGCAAAGCACCCCCACACCATCACACCTCCTCCTCCATGCTTCACGGTGGAACCAGGCATGTAGAGTCCACCCGTTCACCTTTTCTGCGTCGCACAAAGACACGGTGGAGGGAACCAAAGATCTCAAATTTGGACTCATCAGACCAAAGCCCAGTTGTTGTAGAGATGTGTCTGCTGCTAGAACTCTGTGTGGCATTGACCTGGTCTCTAATCTGAGCTGCTGTTAACCTGCGATTTCTGAGGCTGGTGACTCGGATAAACTTATCCTCAGAAGCAGAGGTGACTCTTGTTCTTCCTTTCCTGGGGCGGTCCTCATGTGAGCCAGTTTCTTTGTAGCGCTTGATGGTTTTTGCAACTGCACTTGTGGACACTTTCAAAGTTTTCCCAATTTTTCGGACCGACTGACCTTCATTTCTTAAAGTAATGATTGCCACTTGTTTTTCTTTACTTAGCTGCTTTTTTCTTGCCATAATACAAATTATAACAGTCTATTCAGTAGGACTATCAGCTGTGTATCCACCTGACTTCCATTTATAAGGCAAGAAATCCCACTTATTAAACCTGACAGGGCACACATGTGAAGTGAAAACCATTTCCGGTGACTACCTCTTGAAGCTCATCAAGAGAATGCCAAGAGTGTGCAAAGCAGTCATCAAAGCAAAAGGTGGCTACTTTGAAGAACCTAGAATATAAGACATATTTTCAGTTGTTTCACACTTTTTTGTTAAGTATATAATTCCACATGTGTTAAATCATAGTTTTGATGCCTTCAGTGTGAATGTACAATTTTCATAGTCATGAAAATACAGAAATTTCTTTAAATGAGAAGGTGTGTCCAAACTTTTGGTCTGTACTGTAAATGTATATCCACTTCTTGGCAGAACTCTGGTCCTCTTGTTTGGAACGGGCTCAGGTTCAAGTCCCTCCAATAGGATTAAAGTTTTATAAAAATCAAAAAATTTGAATCCTCCCCCCTTTTTTCTCTGTTTAAAGATAAAGTAAACAAAAAAAACATTTGGCATCACCGTGTCAGTAAAAGTTTGATCAAAGATATAATTACGGGTACCTGTTTAGTAAAGAGGAGAGAAAAATTGAATCGCCAAAGTTTAGTTTGCAGATGTCATACCTCCTGAGGAAAAAATGTATACCACAGAATGGTATCAATAAAAAAGTATCAACATTTTAACTTTTTTTTTTTTTTTTTTTTTAACATTTTCACTACTTGTAAAGTTGGGAATATCACAGCAGTTATCCTGAATTTGAGATTCATATTGCCGATTCATTTTTACCTTACAGTGAACACTTTTTAAAACAAAACTAAAGAAAAAATGGCGAAATTGAATTTTTTTTTTTCATTATTTCACTAAATTTAATTATTCCTCACCCACCCACCCACAAAATTTAAGCCATCATCTTGCTATTTCGATGGGAAAATAAAGTTAGGGCTTTTGAAAGAAGGGGGGGAATTTTTGAGATTTGTCCCTTAGTGAATTGGTGAAATAATAAATTATAAAGCGGGGCAAGAGCATCTAATTTACGGTAAATATCCTGTCTAGGGTACCAGCGAAATCAAGAAGGCTAAAGCGCAAAAATTAGCCAGATGCGCTAAATTTATATGTATGGACGATAGTGCCATTACGCACTGAAACATTGTATGAGAATAGCAAGTGTAGTCTTACAAACCACAGTGGTGCAAAATATGGGTACATGGGCTCTCACCCCATTGGCATCCCCACAATGTGACTTGTACCTCCCTATTTCATTTAAAATTTACTCTGGAAGTAGATTCTCAGGGAGATTTATGTCCTGGCCATAGGTCTTTACAGCAAATTTAAATATTCAAGAAGCACCCCCAACCAAATTTGTATCCTCTTAATGCATTGCAATCCTCATACTCTATGGTATTGTGTACAACTGCTCATTTTCCCCTTCTAATGTAAAACAGAAGAATTAGCTGGGTAGGTCTATGACATCACATGATTAAAAACTGACTAGCTGAATCCTTCTAAACTCTCTGTTCAAACAGGAGGTCAATTTTCTCTGCACAAGTCATGAGTCACTGTGAAAGTCCATGGCGTGTGGGAGGAGGGGGAGCAGCTGGGTCAGGAGTTAAAGGGAATGATTTTTTGCAGAGGCAAGATGCTTCCTGTTTATACATGAGCGTAGAGAAAAGAGAACCATTCACTGTGTAGAAAGGCAAAATGAGCAATTGTAAATACACAGTGCTATATAATTGCAATATATTAAAAGGATAAAAACTGTGATGTGAGTGCTTCTTTAAGAAAAACATGAATTTCTCAGGTAACCATTCATCAGATCGTAGATATCATTTTATTCAACTTTCTATGACCTACATGCCGAGGACAGTTGGACCTACTGACAGATTCCCTTTTACGTCTGCTAATAAAAAAAAAAGACATTTATAAAGTGATGCTGACATAAAGTAGACAAATGGTAAATAATAGTTAATAACAAATGTGGTATGATTATTTTAACCCCTTACTGCCAAATAATGGTTTCACTTACATGACAGCCCCATTTCTCAAATCTGACTTGTCATTTTATGTGGTAATAACTCTGCTACTACACCTACAAGTGATTATGAGGATGTTCTATTGCAACATATTTGGTGAAAATTTGGAAAAATTAGCAATTTTCAAACAATTTTTATGCCCTTATCGCACAGTATTCCCTCACAAAATGGACATATGGAAAATGTTATTAACTAATTTACAGTAGCATTGTTTTTGGAATGTTCTTTTATTTTATTAGTTTAGCAGCAATTTTTATTTTTTCAACAAAATTTACAAAACCTATTTCTTTTACAGACCTATTCATTTTTTTAAGTGACTTTGAGGGGCCCATGTGTCAGAAAAAAAACAAAAGTGATGCCATTGTAAAAAATGCACTCATTAAAGCAGGTGTGGGCAACCTTTTTTCTGCTAAAGGCCATTTGACTTTTTATAACCTCAGTTATGACCATTACAAAATTATCAAATTCACATTTAACCGGCAATATTTGGTCAGACATTTCATTAACTCACCCCTAATTTGATGAATGGAGCTGCTTCTCTTTGTTAGGTGGTAGTGATGATGCTGCTACTCGCAACTGCTTTTCGAGTTTGCTTCCGGCTGGAGCGCAGTCAACTTTGTCATAAATTTTGTAAAGAACTTTCAGCAGTAAGTTGTTCCAAACACAGATGTAGATTACATTGCATGTCTCCTCAAAGGGGGGTATTAATCACTGCTTATTTTACATTTTTAAAACCTAATCAATGGGAGGTGCCTGCTGTATATATCACATAGGAGACACTGCGACTGCTATATATGCATCACATAGGAGACACAGACTACTGTATATACATTAGACAGACTGCTGTATGTACATCACATCGGAGACACTAAGACTAATGTGTATACAACTCACATAGACGCTGAGACTGCTATATATACGCCACATAGGAGACACTGAGACTGCTATATATACATTACATAGACACTGAGACTGCTATATATACATTACATAGACACTGAGACTGCTATATATACATTACATAAGAGTCACTGAGACTGCTATATATGCATTACATAGGAGACACTGAGACTGCTATATATGCATTACATAGGATACACTGAGACTATTATGTATATCACATAAGAAACACTAAGATTGCTATATAAGTATCACATGGACAATGAGACTACTGTGTATATATATATCACATAGGAGACAGACTACTATATATACGCTTTACCTAGGAGAAACTGACCACTGTATACTTGACACAGGAGACACCAAGACTGCTGTTTACATCACGTAGAAAATACTAAGACTGCTGTATATAAATCGCCTAGAAGACACCGGGGCTGATGCATATACATCACATTGGAGAAGTCGGGGCATTTACATCACAGGAGAGAGTGGGGCTGGAGCATATACATTGCATACTGGGGCTGCTGTCTTCATCTTTGTGATGAAAGTGCTGAGCATGCTGACTCCACCCAGAAAGTATGTCCTATCACTGGGATTAGCCTGCTTCAGGACTTAATTCTTCAGTGCATGCACCACAGCGGAAGCCGGAGAAATGAACCACGGACTGGAGGTTCCCAACCCTGCTTTAAAGTGTTAAAAATCGCATTCAGGAAGTTTAACCCTTCAAGTGCTTCACAGGAATTCAAAGTGGAATGAAAAATTAAATTTTTTCAACTAAAATGTTGCTTTAGCTTCAGGTTTTTCATTTCCGCAAGTTGTGATCAGGAAATTAAAAAAATTTGTTAAGCAATTTGTAATGGACCCACCGATACAAGATACTTTATGAATTCTATTGTTTGTACACTAGTCAGGGCTCGGAAGGGAAGGAGTGCTATGTGACTTAGATTTTGAAGTACAATTTTGGCTGGACAACACTGCAGACACTATGTCACATTTGAAAAGCTCCTGATATGGCAAAATAGCAGATTCGCCGCACAAAGTGACCCCATTTTGGAAACTAAACCTCTTTAGGAATTCATCTACGTTTTAGTGACCTTTTTGAATCCGGAGGTGCTTTGCAAAAGTTTATAACTGTGGGATGTGAAAAAGAAAAATGTTGTTTTAGCCCCAAATTTTTCATTTTCTCAGTAATCATATTACAAAATGGACTCCACATTTTTTAAGGAAATTTCTCCTGAGTAGACTGATACCACATATGTGGTTGGAATCTACTGTTGGAGCACTATTTGATGGTTTTTTTTTTTTTTTTTTTATAAAAATGTTGTGTTGGCCTCAAATTTTTCACCATTTACAAATTCATCAGTGAAGAATAATTTGAAAATGTAAGTCAGTGAGGCCTGCAGTGTCAATTTTGATTTCTGAGCTGCCTGTGAAATCTTGAATAACAGGCTCATAATTTTCAAGAAGAAAAAAATTGAAGAATAAAATCATTTTATTTAAAAAAACTAGAATCAGTAAAATTAAAAAAACCTAAATACTATTGTCAATTTTTTTTCCAAACAATTGATGTCACTAGCACTGCAATGTCGCTTCTCTACTACTCATAATTATTATATGTTATATTTTCGTTTTTACTATTTCTTTTGCAAAAAAATGCATCAAAAATTTTGGTGCAAGTGAAAAAAAAATTGGCACAAAAAAATACTTGCGTCAAAATTTGATCATGGATGCTGATTAGTGATGAGCGAACGTGCTCGGTACTCGACCCAGCATCACGGTGCTCGACAAGCTTGGCGAGTATTTCCGGGTTGCTCGGCCGGGAGCTCGGGTCCCTTCCCTGCATGTTTGGCGCTCTTTAGAGAGCCAATGAACATGGAGGGATTACTTGTCACACACTGTAATGCCATAGCCATATTGGTTGTTGCATAACGGTGATTAGCTGGCCGCACAGCATCATCAGGTCTATAAAAGACCTGGCGCCTCTGCTCGTCACAGTCTACTCCGAAAACAGGCAGAGTAGCGAGAGGCACTGCTGAGCTAGGGAGAGATTTGCTTGTTTATAGTTAGTATAGGTATTCCACAACATATATATATATACAGCTCTGGTAAAAATTAAGAGACCACTGAACAGTTTTCTATTGGAAAGCATGGAAAGACTGGTGGAAAGCATGCCAAGATGCATGAAAGCTGTGATTTCTTTACTCAGCTGCTTTTTTCTTGCCATAATACAAATTATAACAGTCTGTTCAGTAGGACTATCAGCTGTGTATCCACCTGACTTCTGCACAACACAACTGATGGTCCCAACCCCATTTATAAGGCAAGAAATCCCACTTATTAAACCTGACAGGGCACACATGTGAAGTGAAAACCATTTCCGGTGACTACCTCTTGAAGCTCATCAAGAGAATGCCAAGAGTGTGCAAAGCAGTCATCAAAGCAAAAGGTGCCTACTTTGAAGAACCTAGAATATAAGACATATTTTCAGTTGTTTCACACTTTTTTGTTAAGTATATAATTCCACATGTGTTAAATCATAGTTTTGATGCCTTCAGTGTGAATGTACAATTTTCATAGTCAAGAAAATACAGAAAAATCTTTAAATGAGAAGGTGTGTCCAAACTTTTGGTCTGTACTGTATATATGTGTATATATATATATATATATATATATATATATATATATATATATATATATATATATTGTGGCAAGATGACTCGCTCGGCTCTCCTGGAGGCAGACTCAGTACACACGTTCCCAGGTTTCCTTTCTGCTGGTTTATTATCAGCCATAAACTCATGCAGGTTTCGCAGGAAAAACAAACATGACCCCTCTGGGTTAAACGGAAAAAAAACAAAACAAAGTATAACTCAGTCCATAGATGAGCGGGTTCCGCCCGCTCTCGGTAGCATAAACTGCACTGCTAAAGTCCTTGTGAAAAGCTCTGCAGCTTCCACAATACTGTCTGGAGACTTCCCTCGCCAGAACACACTCCACAGGATAAAAAACAGGACTGAGCTTTTACACATTGCTCAGCCACACCCTGAGGGGAGGTAGGGGGAATGGCGTCCTGCCCTCTTTGCCATTCCCATAAAACCGCACACCCTTTAACAGAGTAAATCTACCAGCATATAACACGCTGGCAGAAAAATAAAGTAGGTCTTAGTTCACACAGGAGAGCATCCTGAGTGACACATACCTCCCCTCACATATAAAACCAGTGACACTGTCACATATTCCCCCCCTCTGCCCAAAGCTGGGGGTTTGGGCACCTTCTGACACCAGGCACGGAATCCTAGAGAGAGCATCTGCATTCCCATGTAACTTCCCGGGCCTATGCTCCACGTGAAAGTTAAACTCTTGAAGCCCTAGGAACCATCTAGTTACCCTGGCATTTTTACCCCTCTTCTCCCTCAACCATCTCAACGGGGCATGGTCTGATACTAATCTAAACTTCCGGCCTAGTAGGTGATATTTCAGTGTATCCACTGCCCATTTTATGGCTAAACACTCTTTCTCCACTATGGCGTAGTTCTCGCAGGAGGACAGCTTTCGGCTTAGATAGAGAATGGGATGTTCTTCCCCATTTATCTCTTGGGAGAGTACAGCCCCTAGACCAACCTCTGAAGCGTCCGTCTGGACCACAAATTCTTTCTTGAAGTCTGGCGCGACCAGGACCGGCTGCTTGCACAGTGTTAGCTTCAACTGTTGAAACACGGTCTCCGTTTCTTCCGTCCATTTCACCATGGTTGATTTGGTGCCTTTTAGAAGATCCGTTAGTGGCGCGGCAATCATGGCGAAATTCGGGATAAACCGCCGGTAGTATCCCACCATTCCTAGGAATGCTCTCACCTGCTTCTTCAAGAGTGGTTGCGGCCAGGTTTGAATTGCCTCCACTTTCTTGATTTGCGGCTTTATTTCGCCTCTCCCAACAACATAGCCCAGGTTTTTGGCCTCCTCCTTCCCTATGGCACACTTTTTCGGATTTACGGTAAATCCTGCCTTCCTTAGCGCGTCCAGAACGGCCTGTAGTTTAGGTAGGTGACTAGCCCATACTGGGCTAAAGACCACAATGTCGTCGAGTTAGGCTGCGGCATACTTCTTATGTGGGGCTAGGATCCGATCCATAGCCCTCTGGAAAGTGGCTGGGGCCCCCTGTAGTCCGAACGGCATCCGCGTGTATTGAAAACACCCATCAGGTGTTGAGAAAGCCGTCTTCTCCTTAGCCATCTGGGACATGGGGATCTGCCAGTAGCCCTTCGTCAGGTCGAGAGTGGTGATGTACCTCGCCGGTCCAAGCCTCTCGAGTTCGTTGATGCGGGGCATCGGGTACGCTTCACACTTGGATACCTCATTCAGCCGGCGGTAGTCATTACAAAACCTCCACTCTCCATTGGGTTTCGGCACGAGGACGATTGGGCTCGACCACCCACTCTTTGACTCCTCTATTACTCCGAGGTCTAACATCCTCTTCACCTCGGCCGAGATCACCTCCCGGCGTGCTTCCGGAATCCGATACGGCTTCAGATTCACTCGTACGTGCGGCTCTGTCAGCACATCATGCTCTACCACTTGAGTATGCCCCGGCAACTCTGAGAACAGCTTCCTATTCCGCTGTAGTAATTCTCGACACTGTTGCTTCTGGGCAGATGATAGAGTCTCTGCAATAGTGACCTCCTCCACCTTGCCTTCTGGTGCGGCTCCCAGGCAAGGAGTTTCCACAGGTTCACGGTCCCGCCACGGCTTGAGCAAATTTACATGATATATTTGATGCGGCTTTCTTCGGCCAGGCTGGTAGACTTTATAATTAACCTCGCTGACTTTCTCCACCACCTCGTATGGACCTTGCCATTTGGTGAGGAACTTGCTCTCGACGGTAGTGATCAGCACCAAAACATGGTCCCCGGGCTGGAACTGTCTTAGTCTCGCCGACCGGTTGTAGACCCTCGCCTGGGCTTCCTGCGCCTGGAGGAGATATTCCCTCACGATGGGCATCACCTTTGACATTCTCTCCTGTAACTGGGCGACATGTTCGATGATACTCCGGTGTGGCGTGACTTCAGCTTCCCAAGTTTCCTTGGCGATGTCTAGGAGACCTCTTGGATGCCGCCCATATAGGAGCTCAAATGGAGAGAAGCCAGTGGAGGCTTGAGGAACTTCTCTGACCGAGAAAAGCAGAAATGGGAGCAGGTAGTCCCAGTCTCGCCCATCCTTTTCAACGACCTTCTCGAGCATCGCCTTTAAGGTCTTGTTGAAGCGTTCCACTACGCCGTCCGTCTGTGGATGATAAACCGAGGTCCGAAGCTGAGTTATCTGAAGGACTCTGAAAAGCTCCTTCATCACCTTGCTCATGAAGGGGGTTCCTTGGTCTGTCAGAATCTCTTTTGTTAGACCTGTCCAAACAAAAATATGGACCAGCTCTCTGGCTATACTTTTACTGGACATGTTCCTTAGGGGAACCGCTTCCGGATACCGAGTCGCATAGTCCATGATGACCAGGATATATTGGTGGCCCCGAGCTGATTTAACTAAGGGGCCCACGAGGTCCATGGCAATCCTCTCAAAGGGAACCTCTATCACAGGTAGTGGGACTAAGGGGCTACGGAAGTGGGATGAGGGAGCGGTTATTTGGCAGGTGGGGCAGGACCTACAATAGTTTTGAACTTCTCGATAACACCCTGGCCAATAAAACCTTCTCAATATCCTCTCCTGAGTTTTCTTGACCCCTAGGTGTCCCCCCAGAACATGTGAATGGGCCATATCTAGCATCCGCCGTCTGTATGGCCCCGGCACTAACAGCTGTTCCACTATCTCACCGCCCCTCAGTTTGGCCACCCGATATAGCAACTCCCCCAGCAATGCAAAGTGGGGGAATCTGGTGTCAGCCCCCGGCTCTTGGGCAACCCCATTACATACAGTAACCTGGTCGAACGCCCCTTTTAAGGTCAGGTCTCGAACTTGAGCAGTCCCAAAGTTCTCTCTAGACATATCTAGCGCAGGGAGGTCGGCCTCCTCGGTCACCATCTCACCCTCATCACCGACAAGGACGCACAGTGGGAACTCCTCCATCTGAGACTTCGTCGGGGGTTCTTCTTCAAGGACCTGGCTTTTCCCCATGCTACTTAGTCCAGTTCCCTTCCCCCACAAGTCCCAGAATAAGGAAAAATCACGGCCCAATATGACGGGATGTATCAGGTCCTTTACTACCCCGACTTCATGGGACTGGGCACCACAGTCTGTCCCCACTGTTACTGTGGCCACGGGATAGTCCTTGGCGTCACCATGGATGCACCGAACGCCCAGGGTTTTGGAAGGGATCAACTGGTGGGGAAGGGATGCTCTGATCAAGGTTACCAGACTCCCGGAGTCCAACAGCCCAAGCACTTTTATTCCATTAATGGACACTGCACACGCCTGCGGCCCCTCGCCGGGTCGACAGTCCACGCTACAGGCTGGATAGGCATAATAGGAGACCCGTCTGCCTAGGCTGCAGTCCATGGGCTCAGGGGATATTTGACACCTGGCGGCTACATATCCAGGGTTGTGACACCGCCAGCAAACTATATCTTTACCAACTGTTCTAAAGGCACCTTCAGTAGGAGTGGGACGTCCCCCAGTGGTGGCTCTAGACCCCTTCTGTGGTGAACCCGCCCCCTTTTGGGTATCCCAGTAGGGAGAAGTGACTGCATCCGGTTTCCCAAGAGATCTCTCGACTACCTGGTACCTCTCTGCCAGGCCGATGAAGTCATCTGCGTTCTGGGGATCACCCTGGGCAACCCAGGTCTGTACTGGCTTGGGAAGGGAATGCATGAATCTGTCAATCACCACCCGCTCAACCATCTGGGCCGGAGTGGAGGACTCCGGTTGTAGCCACTTCTGAACAAGATGCAGGAGGTCAAACATCTGCGAACGAGGGGGTTTGTTGCTAGCATACACCCAGTGATGAACTCGCTGGGCTCTCACCGCCATATTTACTCCCATTCGTGCTAAGATCTCTGTCTTTAGTTTGGGATACTCCTTAGCATCTTGCAGTGCCAAGTCAAAATACACCTTCTGGGGTTCACCCGATAAATATGGCGCCAGAACCTCTTCCCACTGTGCTGGTGGAAGTCTCTCCCGATCAGCCACCCTCTCAAAAACAGTCATAAATGCTTCTACATCATCCCCAGGGGTCATCTTCTGCATGGCCCGCATTACCGCCTTCCTGATGTAAGAATCATCAGTCGTCCCTGAGGGTGGGGCGGCCGCCCTGCTCTGGATGGCGTCTGCCAAAAGCTGTATCTGCTGTTGCGCCTCCTGCTGGTGCTGCTGTTGCGACTTTTGCTGCAACTGGATCTGCTGAAGCAACAGTTTGGTCGTCTCCTGGTGCTGCTGCTGCATGCTCTGCTGGGCCTGCTGCATACTCTGCTGGGCCTGCTGCATACTCTGCTGGGCTTGTAGGTGTTGCTGCTGCATGCTCTGCTGGGCCTGGACCAGGTGCTTAACGAGCTCCTCCATGCTGCTGGACTTCTCTGGCTGGCAGCCTTCACCCAGGACATCCACCGGTCTTTGTGGCAGGTACACGTGTTCCTGGAATCCTGCACGCACTCTCACACCACCTGTGGCAAGACGACTCGCTCGGCTCTCCTGGAGGCAGACTCAGGACACACGTTCCCAGGTTTCCTTTCTGCTGGTTTATTATCAGCCATAAACTCATGCAGGTTTCGCAGGAAAAACAAACATGACCCCTCTGGGTTAAACGGAAAAAAAAACAAAACAAAGTATAACTCAGTCCATAGATGAGCGGGTTCCGCCCGCTCTCGGTAGCATAAACTGCACTGCTAAAGTCCTTGTGAAAAGCTCTGCAGCTTCCACAATACTGTCTGGAGACTTCCCTCTCCAGAACACACTCCACAGGAAAAGAAACAGGACTGAGCTTTTACACATTGCTCAGCCACACCCTGAGGGGAGGTAGGGGGAATGGCGTCCCGCCCTCTTTGCCATTCCCATAAAACCGCACACCTTTTAACAGAGTAAATCTACCAGCATATAACACGCTGGCAGAAAAATAAAGTAGGTCTTAGTTCACACAGGAGAGCATCCTGAGTGACACATACCTCCCCTCACATATAAAACCAGTGACACTGTCACAATATTTATATACAGTGGTGGCCAAAAGTATTGGCACCCCTGCAATTCTGTCAGATAATACTCAGTTTCTTCCTGAAAATGATTGCAATCACAAATTCTTTGGTATTATTATCTTCATTTAATTTGTCTTCAATGCAAAAACACAAAAAGAATTGTCCTAAAGCCAAATTGGATATAATTCCACACCAAACCTAAAAAAGGGGGTGGACAAAAGTATTGGCACTGTTTGAAAAATCATGTGATGCTTCTCTAATTCGTGTAATTAACAGCACCTGTAACTTACCTGTAGCACCTAACAGGTGTTGGCAATAACTAAATCACACTTGCAGCCAGTTAACATGGATTAAAGTTGACTCAACCTCTGTCCTGTGTCCTTGTGTGTACCACATTGAGCATGGAGAAAAGAAAGAAAACCAAAGAAATGTCTGAGGACTTGAGAAACCAAATTGTGAGGAAGCATGAGCAATCTCAAGGCTACAAGTCCATCTCCAAAGACCTGAATGTTCCTGTGTCTTCCTTGCGCAGTGTCATCAAGAAGTTTAAAGCCCATGGCACTGTGGCTAACCTCCCTAGATGTGGACGGAAAAGAAAAATTGACGAGAGATTTCAACGCAAGATTGTGCGATGGTGGATAAAGAACCTCGACTAACATCCAAACAAGTTCAAGCTGCCCTGCAGTCAGAGGGTACAACAGTGTCAACCCGTACTATCCGTCGGCGTCTGAATGAAAAGGGACTGTATGGTAGGATACCCAGGAAGACCCCACTTCTTACCCCGAGACATAAAAAAGCCAGGCTGGAGTTTGCCAAAACTTTCCTGAGAAAGCCTAAAACGTTTTGGAAGAATGTTCTCTGGTCAGATGAGACAAAAGTATAGCTTTTTGGGAAAAAGCATCAACATAGAGTGTACAGGAAAAAAAAGAGGCATTCAAAGAAAAGAAGACGGTCCCTACAGTCAAACATGGCGGAGGTTCTCTGATATTTTGGGGTTGCTTTGCTGCCTCTGGCACTAGACTGCTTGACCGTGTGCATGGCATTATGAAGTCTGAAGACTACCAACAAATTTTGCAGCATAATGTAGGGCCCAGTGTGAGAAAGCTGGGTCTCCCTCAGAGGTCATGGGTCTTCCAGCAGGACAATGACCCAAAACACACTTCCAAAAGCACTATAAAATGGTTTGAGAGAAAGCACTGGAGACTTCTAAGGTGGCCAGCAATGAGTCCAGACCTGAATCCCATAGAACACCTGTGGAGAGATCTCAAAATGGCACTTTGGAGAAGGCACCCTTCAAATATCAGGGACCTGGAGCAGTTTGCCAAAGAAGAATGGTCTACAATTCCAGCAGAGCATTGTAAGAAACTCATTGATGGTTACCGGAAGCTTTTGTTCGCAGTTATTTTGGCTAAAGGTTGTGCAACCAAGTATTGGCTGAGGGTGACAATACTTTTGTCTAGCCCATTTTTGGAGTTTTGTGTGAAATGATCAATGATTTGATTTTTGCTTCATTCTCTTTTGTGTTTTTTCCTTGCAAGGAAATTTAATGAAGATAATAATACCAAAGAATTTGTGATTGCAATCATTTTCAGGAAGAAACTGAGTATTATCTGACAGAATTGCAGGGGTGCCAATACTTTTGGCCACCACTGTATATCTGAACTAACAGTCCTTCTGAGGACTAATCCAGCTGCATATATTCAGATATTCAGTGGTGATAGCAGGAGCTAGTCAGGCAGAGTATGTGGCAGACTGCACTGCATATAGTGCAAGAGGGTCCATTGAACATCCTGTTAGTATAGGTATTCCATAACATATATGTAGCGCCGGCGTCCCTGCCCTCTGCTAGGCAGGGACGCTGTTCCCCTCACCTCTCTGCTCCGTGCCCAGCGTCCTCCTCCCGCTCTGCTGGCAGCGCGCGCTCCTTCCCGGCCACTGTGCTTAGGGCGCGCGCGCGCGCTCTCCCTCCCTCTTAAAGGGGCCGCGCGCGCCGTCCTAAGGAGTCCCCGGCCAATGGCCGGAGGACTTCACCATATATAAGGCACCTCCTCCAAAATGGAGGTGCCCGAGCAATGTTGTTGCACTGTTCACTACTCTGCTTCAGCCCTCAGGTCCCGTTGCCAGTTACCTGCCAGATACCTGCCAGATTCCTGCCAGCTTGCTGTCTTATTCCTGCCTGATATTCTGCTACCTGCCTGCTAGCCTGAGGTCCGACGGTCTGTCTTACAACTCCTGTCAGTCTGTCTAAGGACCAGCTTGCCCGCTCACCTGGGAGCGCACATCTGCTGCCTGTCTGCTAGCCTACCTGGAGGCTCTGCCGTCACGTGCTGTGACCACCCGCCTGTCCAGAGACTTCTGCCCGCTCACCTGGGAGCGCTCATCTGCCGCCTGTCTGTTGGTCTTCCTGGAGGCTCCGCCGTCACATGCTGTGACCACCCGTTTATCCAGAGACTCTCGCCTGCTCACCTGGGAGCTCACGTCTACCATCAGCCGCCACAGGTCGTACCAACCCTTTACCCAGAGACTGCCCCGGTCACTTGCCGTGACCATCTGCCCGTTCATCCAGAGACTGCCCCGGTCACTTGCCGTGACCATCTGCCCGTTCATCCAGAGA